>NC_141693.1:443625547-446025547 GCF_964263255.1 Lissotriton vulgaris | reverse complement strand
GCAGTCCTTTGGTGCACCCTTTTTTCAAGAACTGAATGACAACTGGTTCTTGTCCTTTTGGCCTGTCTGACTACACTGCGTGCAGCCTATATTCAGCTGTGCACTTTCGGGTCTGCCCTGCACTTATGGTAGGAGGTCCAACCAGTCCAATCTATGGACATTGCACGGTTGGTGGGTCCCCTAAAGGCTCACTTGTACCGATGTCTAAGCGATTGTAGTTGCTTCAAAATGCATATTATGAGCCTTCCTGAGATGATTCTACTCCTGGTGATTTGGATCCCAGCTCATCCTCTGTGGCTGCACTAAAAGTCCTAATCCTCTAGTGTCTGCTGAGAGGATTGGATTTTAACATATTTGTTCCTTGGAGCTGGTGAAAAGGGTGCCTATGAAACAATCGTCTGCGGAAGCTGGGAACAGCAATGTTTTGTCTATGCCTCAGAACATTCAGACAATCCAGTTTTAAGCAATGAAGATTTTTTTTTATTCAGTTATGTTTTTTTCCGCTAAATTGCTTTTAGAATGAAGTCTTTACACTTTCTTTTTTTCTATTATGTTTTTAATACAATGGCTTTTTCTATGCTTTTTTTATTATAGAGAAAGAGAACAGATTATGGACAAGATGCTAAATAATTAAATCATTCACCCCCAGTCACAGATCTGGGTTTAATCTGTCTTTTTTTGCTCACTACCTCACTACACCACTACCCCACCCTAGTTTCGACCCAGCCGTATGCAAATCAGTCTTGACCCTGCTCCTCATGGGAACAGTCCAGTACGAACTGCCAGGTGCTCTATGGACTACAAACAAGAATCCTGGGACTGGTTTCATCAGCCAGGCTAGCTTGAATCCATTGACACAGTGAGCATGGGACCCAATCCTGGGCATAACCTTCTCACTTAGGGCGACAAAAGCAAAAACAACAAATGATGGATAAAATGATGAAAAATGCAAACATTCACCCCAAGTCACAGATCTAGGTTTAACCCATTGTATTTTTTGTGTAGCACGCCACCCCAGTTTAAACCCAGCCATATGCAAATCAGTCTTGACCCTGTTAATCCTGGGAACAGTCCAGCCCGTACTGCCTGGTTTCACCCTAGTTAGGTCATCACTGCCATGCGGGCGGTGTCGATCCACCCAACATCCTAATAGACCCCAAGTCTTAAGACTCGTAAAAATAAACCTCACAAGTATCCACTTATTACACCTAAATGAGGCAGGAAAAACGAAATTGTATGAAACTGTATCCTGGGAACAGTCCAGCCCGTACTGCCTGGTTTCACACTAGTTAGGTCATCACTGCCATGCGGGCGGTGTCGATCCACCCAACATCCTAATAGACCCCAAGTCTTAAGACTCGTAAAAATAAACCTCACAAGTATCCACTTATTACACCTAAATGAGGCAGGAAAAACGAAATTGTATGAAACTGTATTTTGGCTCCCGGGCCCATTTCATTCCATGTATACCCAGCAAGCCATGTCGCTGATACACGTCTCTACTGAAACACTCTACTTCCAGGTACTTATTAAATGAAACTTTAGAGACACAAAGAAGAATATTTACTGTTGTGAACTTATGAAATGCAAAAAGTCTGCAGGGCTTTAACGTATATGATATTATTAGAAGTACATTTATGGTTTCCTCCATGTGTGTGTGTGTGTTCTTACTGGTAAAAACAGACTAGAAAAATTAGAAAAATTAACCCCTTCCACTCGGGCCTAATTCCCCCGCAGTGGGTGGGGGGGGCTGCGCGCAGCGCCGCAGTGCTTATGAGGAGCCCAGCTCGTCATGCTGCACAGTGGAGCTGTGCTTATGATGAGCTGGGCTCGCCACAACTCCGCCTACTCCAATAGAACGCCCACACAGGTGGGGAATTAGCTGCGTGTGGGCAGCCAGCGGCAGTTATGAAGAGCTCAGCTTGTCATGAGCACAGCTCCACGGTGCCTCATGACGGGCTGAACTTGTCATAAGCATGGAAGGGGTTAAATCTCCTTTGATGTCCTGCTCCCTCCTAATGTGGAATAGATGTGTGCTATTAATAATCGTCAGATATATCAGCATTTTTTCCGAGACATTAATCTCCAGCAGGAAAAAATTGTTATGGATGGGTCTTTTCAGTTGTAAGCATCCTGGGACCAGTTTTGAGGTATCACGCCTCATCAGCCAGGATAGCTTAAATCCAGTGGCACAGTGAGACTAGGACCCACTTCTGGGCATACACGGCACACTTAGGGTGAGAAAGCAAAAAACACACAAAGGATGGATGGAATGCGGAACAAATCAAACATTCACCCCAGTCAAAAGATCTGTGTTAAATCCATAATTCCTATGCTCACCAGCCCCCCCCCCAGTTTAGACCCAGTCATATGCAAATCAGTCTTAACCCTTCTCCTCATGGGAACAGTCCAGACCAGACTACAAGGCCAGGTCCTCCATGGACCAGAAACAAGTATCCTGGGACTGGTTCCCTTATCAGCCAGGTTAGTTTGAACCCAATGGCACAGTGAGCATGGGACCTACGTCTGGGCATACCCTTCCCCCTTGGGGTGACAAAAGCAAAAGAGCAGATGCTGGATGAAAGGCTGAACAATGCAAACATACACCCCCAGTCACAGATTTGGCTTAATCCCACTCTTGAGCTTGCCGTTCAACCCATCACTCCACCACAAGTGAATGCCCTGAAACCTTTAATGTTCAAGAGAGCTATGACGACCAAGGTACCTCAATGAACAAACAGAAGAGCAAACACTGAGGAAGAAACAAGTATGAAAGACTTGGGTCATAAGAAGAAAATGAAAGCCTACGCCGACAAGGGTCGGCATGCATGAGATGTCACCTTTACAAAAAGAGATCACGTTCTTGTTCAATAGCATAGAAAATGAAAGTCTGATGCTCCTTTCGATGATGAACCATTTCATGTTGTGACCAGCAAAGGACATATGGTGATCCATTACACAAGATTCCTCACATTTCAGACGTGTAGCTCATTGCTCGTCAGCCACTGATATCATTGCAGAGATTGGGCCTGAAAAGACAAGTGAAGAACCCTGAGCTGCCACTATCAATGCAGCGCCAAAGCCAGTCATGGACATTTCAACAGCCGACCCACAGTTTCTACAGATATGGTCGGGATATTTGGTTCACACGCCACTAAGACTCATTGAAGAATTTTAATTGTATATATTTTTACTTAACAAAGGGGGAGAAGTAGTGTCATGTGAGCATGTAATGACAGAACATTTGGGGCTCCTGATGGACACCGTAGAACTGTGATGTGAGTGTAGCGAATAGAATGCAGATTTAGAATGTTGAGTTTGTGGTCACACACAGAAGAATAAAGACGTGGTATACTAAGCTCCATGTGTATCATATGATTGGTGAGTACACGGACTGAGGAGGACACTAAACCAGGGTTCCAGAAGTACTCCTATGGATAAAAAATCTACATGGTGAATTTCCACCTTGAATAAAACTGTCAACATTTGAATGCCTACATTTTTGAATCTACACTGGTAACATCCTTCCCATTTTAAGAAACCCTTCCTTTACACCCCTATTAAATATTACGATGTTCCCTTACCATTCGCGTCCTGGAGATGTACCTACACTTGTCTTCGATTGAAGGAAATGTGCATTACTTTTTGAGGGTTTGTGTATGCTGACAAGCTTACGAGTGATGTTTTTCATCTATTTTTTTACTTATCTATGCATATGAATACAAATCTTTACAGAATAATACTAATAAAGTGTAAAAAGAATCCAAGGGTTCAGCAGCAGTAGTTGTTTTAGGCCGAGCCTCTCTAAGTGAGGTGGATATATTGTCAGTCCATGTAATATACTGCTGAATTATATTGTTTTGTGATGCTTTGCTGCTAGTGCAAATTTCTTAAACAGTGATGTATACTACCTTTGCCTTTTATTTAAACAAATTCTATTTTAAGACAATTTTCCGCACAGAGATGAAACACTTGACTTTAGTAAGGTAATGCTTTGCAGCTTTTACTAAACAGCTTTGTCATGCAATATGTTATTTTAAAAATGGCAAGTTGTAATTTTTTGTTATAACCTGCTGTTATTTGTAATGCATCCTCTCCATTGAGTTTCTGCTCCTTGCTGCTCAGCCAGTGTGTGATGCCATGGAATGTTGTTGAGTGCCTGTAGGAGGGTTAGTTAGAGAGAGTGGGCTGAGCTGTGAGGATGCTGCTCCTGGTGGAATATTTACTGTGAAACGTGTAAACTGTAACCTAAGCAATACCTTCTTCAATAAACCTGCAACTTGTTATTCTACATGAACTGGCCACCTGACTCCTGCCTACCAAGAAGATATAATTTAATTACAACATTGTTGTTGTGCTTGGGTTGCAAGACTGTATGCAAGTTTTCTGTATCTAATTACATAATTTATATATTTTTTTATGCTCAATCAGTAAAGTTAACAATCAGATAAAGACCACCTAGAGACAGACACAGCATTTAAAAAAACACCTAACAATGTGCATATATTTGCCATGTTCTCAGAATTAGCTCTCATATAGCTCAAGTGGTGTTTTATCTGTTGTAGTGCAATTGCATCTTTGTAGTGCAGTATTTTTTTATTTCAAATAGTTTTTATTGATTTTTCAAGAAGGAATAATGCAAAATGAAAATACAGTAATAATAACATAAGAAACAATAATACTGAATATATGATGAAACCAAGGAAAATTACAAAAGAAGTAAAACTACATAAAGTTATGCATGTTCGGTGCAATAGGAAATGCAGTTATGTTAGTGAGGTACAGGTGTACTATGAATATCACATTCTACACACGCTCTCTGGTACAAAATAGGCATACAGTAGAGGACATAGCAGATTCACTACATTACGTTATATGCAATCGTAAAACAATCCTATAAGAAATTATCTTTAGCAGTTCGAAGGCAGGTGGGGGGACTCCCTTTAGAGTACGAAGACTCTAGATACGGTGTTTGTGTGATGGAATGCAGAGCGTTGGGTCTGACGGTGGGTGAAATGAAAAGGAGAAGGCATCGAGGGACCACCAACGTTTCCTTTGTGGAGAGCGCCAGGGAGAGGAATGCATAGAAATGTTGTCCGCCCCTCTGAGAAATGTCAACCATTCCTGCCACATTCTGAAGGAGACTTCTTTTGAGTAGTGCTGTATTAAAAACATACAAATAATTGGCAAATTTATTATGTTCTTCCGAAAACACAAGGCATTAATAATTTGCTACAGTAGGTCAAAGGTAAGGATGCATTGATGGACTTGGTGTGATAAGATAACAGTTTCAGCCTAGAAATTTCAAAATGCCTCATAAATCCCTCAGATACAGGTTAGACAGTGCGTATTTTATTTATTTAAATTTATATAACAGCGCACATCTGCCCCAAAGGGTTTTCCCGGCGCCGACAGTGAACAACAGAAGGGAAAAAAGGAGAGCCTACTGGCTAAAAAGCCAGGTTTTTAGGGATCTGCGGAACGATAGAAGATCAGATTGAACGCGGAGGGACAATGGGAGTGATTTCCACAAAATGGGGCCAAGATAGGAGAAAGAACGTCCTCCCATACGAGATAGTCTAACTCTCGGGACTCGGAATTTCTCTTGCGTAGAGGATCTAAGGGTGCGAGAGGGGACATAAGGGGCGGCCAACCATTGTACATAGTCTGGGACCATTGCATGTTTAATGCGGAACATGTAAGTGAGGGCCTTGAACTTGACTCGATTCTCCACGGAAAGCCAGTGGAGATCGGTCAAAGACCTGGACATAGAAGCAGATTTGGGAACTCGACAGAGTAGTCTCGCAGCAGAGTTTTGTACTCGCTGCAGTTTGCATTTTATTTCTTTATTAACGCCCAGATAAAGAATATTGCCGTAGTCTAGCCGGGAGGTCAAAAGGGCCTGGACCAGGGTACGTTGGGTGTGAGTTGGAAGCATCCACACAATCTTCTTTAATCATTTCAAAATGGTAAAGCAGGTGGCCGCAACCTTGGTAGCTTTCTGCCGCATGGAAAGAGAGTCATCCACGATAACGCCAAGGTTGCGTATCTGGGTGGCAGGTGAGGTAGCACACCCATTTCTGGCGGCCAATATTGAGGGCCCCAGAGACTGCGGTAATTGCCAAGAATCAAAACCTCAGTTTTGTTGCCATTAAGTTTCAAAAAGTTCGCGTTCATCCAAACCATAACTTTATTGTGGCCAGATTTAAGTGGCGAGGGCTCAGATTGTTCTGCTGATGACAGAGAGAAGAGTATCTGGGTGTCATCAGCGTATGAAAAGAGCGACAGCCCAGATTCCCCCATTATAGATGCCAGCGGTTTGATGTAAATCTTGAACAGCAAAGGGCTGAGAATTGAGCCCTTGGGGACCCCCAAAGGGCAAGGGATGAGATTTGGATTTAGAGGTAGGTGAAAAAACCTGCAAGGAGCGGTCAGAGAGGAATGAGCTAAGCCAACTCAAGGCGGTCCCCGTGACCCACTGAGCGTTGAAGGGCCTTTAAGAGTACGGTATGGGAGACCGTATCGAAGGCCGCGCTCAGGTCAAGTAGCACTAAGGCCATGGTCTTGCCCTCATCGATGTTATGTCGGAGCATTTCAGTAACCCCGAGCAGGGTAGACTCAGTAGAATAACCGGTCCTAAAACCGGATTGGGTAGGGTGAAGGAGCCCATTAGTCTCAATGAAATTGGACAGGTGTCCATTAACATGCCTCTCGAGAATCTTAGAGAGAGCAGGTAAAAGAGAAATAGGGCGAAAATTGGAAAGAAGGGCAAGGGTCAGCAATAGTTTTTTTTAGCAATGGGACCACCATTGCATGCTTCCAGCTTAAAGGAACGGTGGAAGTTGTTAGAGAAGTGTTAAGTAGTTTAAGAACGTGGGTGAGAGAAGGAGGATCAATTTGTCGCAGAACTGAGATGGGCAGTATATCACAGGGGGATCCCGATTTAATGTGGCCAAGATGATGTGTGAGTGCTTTCATATCAAGTGGTGGCCAAGATTCAAGGGTGGGCACATTTTTTAAAGCAATACACTTTTCAGCAGATATGACAGAGCAGTCCGCAGACACAGTAGGAAAAGGAGCAGAGGCAGGGGAGAAGCTGGTCAGGGAAGAATAGATAATTTCAACTTTATTAACAAAAAATTGCGGAAGATCTTCGCATTGTGTGGAATTAAGTATGGGAGAAGATTGTATGGTGGTTGAACCTGATAGGTTCTTGACCATATTAAATAAAGTTTTGGGACAGTTTTTTGCCTGTAGGATTGTAGCAGAAACATATTTAGCTCGCGCAGCACGGCAGAGAGAGTGATAGGCACGCTTGCTAGTATTGTAGGCCAATTTTGCTTCGGTTGTATAGTTCTTGCGCCACCGGCGCTCTAAGTTTTTACATTTAGTTTTTTCTTTCTTTAGTTCCTCAGAGAACCAGGGGGCCGGGGGGGCGGTGGTTGTTAAACTTTCTACCAGTGATGGGGAGACAGGTATCAAGGGCCAATTGGATCCATCCCTGAAAAGCTACTAGATCAGAGGTAACATTATTATGAAAAGTGGGAGAGTTTATGGACAGCAGTGAGTTAAACTTAGTGATGTCAAGATTTGTCCAATTCCTGGAGGGTGTAGCAGGGATGTTGGCGTTAGTGTGTGCAAGACTGGGGATTTCCAAGCTAAAACCTACCAGGAAATGATCCGTCCAACTAAGAGGGGTGGCCGATCTGCAGTGTAGCGAAGGTAAATTAGAAAAGATGGGATCGAGAAGATGACCTGCGCTATGTGTGGGCCCACTATTTAAAAGACGAATGTTCATAGCTGCCAAATCAGAGATAAACGTGTTGACCATATTACAGCTATTGTCTTCAAGATGGAGGTTAAGGTCACCTAGGATAGAAAAATTAGATGCTTGGAGCAGCAGTGGGGACAAGAAGTTGGGAAACGTTGTTGCCCATGCGCCCGCCGGCCCTGGAGGATGGTACACTAATATGCCTGAGAAGGTGAAGTGAGGAGTCGGGGTAAGATTGAAGGCAGCAGCTTCACAGTCTGGGATAGAGAGGGCGTCGAACTAACAGCAAAATTTGTCTTTAAAGATGATGGCGATCCCGCCTCCTGACCTGACATCTCTATCCTTCCTTACAATGGCGTAGTTCAGGGGCAGGGCTTTGGCTAAGTCAGGTCCTGAATAGGTGGTCAGCCATGTCTCCGTTAAAAATATGGCATCCGGATGTAAGTCTATTAGAAGGTAAAAAATGTCTGCCTGTTGTTTGGGGGGAGAGCGACAGTTGACACTAAGATAGGAAAAACTTTCAGAAGATCCTGACTTTTCTTTAAGGGTAGGATACCTAAGCTGGAAGTCTGTTATATCCGGCTTAATTACGTTACCTATATCAACGCGAGGGGTGTTAAATTTAAAGTTACAGCCAGGACATTCGCCAGAGTTAACACCTGTCTCAAGGCAGGTGCACAAGGGGTGGGGTGGTTGTGCATAGCAAGCAGTTGGGTAGGGGAGAGCTTTGAGGCAGCGCTATTGCGAGGAGCAGGGGTTTGGGCCCCGGGTCCCGGGCTGGCGTAGACGGGCTTGTCTTAGGCACGCCTTCGGCGCGCCCACTGCGCACCTCCGCTTCACGCCAGCCTTATAGGCTGCTTTTAAAGTGCCCACCTTGGAGGGGAAACGCAAAACCCTAGAGCGTCCCTTACCCCAAGATGGCGGCTGCATATGGCACAACCCGGAAGTGGGTTAAAAAATCGAGTGCCGGGTTCCCCCGTGACCTCCCTCCACTCAAACACTCCGCTCTTGACTGCGGTGGACCGGGGGGCCACAGGTAACACCGTGTGAACAGCAACACAAGGTAAGGCGGACACTAAAAGCCCCAAATAAATCAGCCCTCCCTTAACTCAAGCCCGGTTCAATTGTTTGCTAAAAGTATTAAAAGTTATTTAAAATGAGAAGAGTAGCAGCAGCAATCAGAAGAGATGACTCGCAGCGCTATGTTGTTCAAGTGATTTCAGCGCGCGAGCAACAAAGCCTCACTTTAAAGGGTCCGCCTTGGGAAGGGAAACGCAAAACACTAGAGCGTCCCTTGCCCCAAGGTGGCGGCTGCGTATGGCACAACCCAGAAGTGGGTTAAAAAATCGAGTGCCGGGTTCCCCCGTGACCTCCCTCCACTCAAACAGTCCACTCTTGACTGCGGTGGACCGGGGGGGGCCACAGGTAACACCGTGTGAACAGCAACACAAGGTAAGGTGGACACTAAAAGCCCCAAATAAATCAGCCCTCCCTTAACTCAAGCCCCGCTTCAATTTTGCCTTGTTAATGAATGGTGCAGATCCCAAAATGCAGCAAAACTCCGGAAGTATAGGGATTAAATAAAGAAGAGATTACAAAAGCATTATCTGCTAGCCGTTATCAATTTCACCTGAGCTTGCTCAGAAAACTGAAATAATTCGTTGAAACGTTGAACCTCAAAATGGCAGTTTAGGCATTAGTCATTTTGAGGATCGAATACGGATGTGCAACTCTTTCAGGACTGCCCAAGATCTCAACAGCCCCTGTAAAAGCATGTCTCAATGCAGCCACAAGACTCATAACAGGTTCGAGAAGATTCAACCACATCTCTCTGCACTTGAAGGCTCTGTATTGGCTTCCATACGAAGCCAGAATCCAACTCAAAATGGCTTGTATCACACACAAAGGGTTACACTCTAAAACACCTTCGTATCTATCTCAGAAAATTGTGATATCCGGAGAAGGCAGGTATTCCCGGAGCGCCAGGGAACTTGTGCTGTATTCGCCTTTCTTCCCAAAGAAGAAAACATATAACAGAGCTTTCTCAGGTGCCCCAACTAGAATCTGGAATTTGCTACCACTAAACATTAGAATAATCCAGAATACCTCAAGATTCAAGAAGGAAGCTAAGATTTTTCTAATGGGTGAATTCCTTCCATAACTCCCTTCAGAGCAAACACCTACATTTGCTCAGTGATTATCAACTGTTCCCTATGGGTATATAATCTGTTAGTCCCACAAAACTTCCAAAATAAATTTCATTTGGAACTTTAGAAACCTCTTTTCAGAGAGCCTTTTCATGTAACTTACTGAGGCTGATGCTCAGTTTCACTGTAAAATATGGTATCTTCTATGGTGTTCAGTCGATTGTAAAAAATTTGTACTACATCGTATTCTTTCAGGTATTGTTGTAAGCACATATGTCTTTTCCTGCTCATTGGATGTAATGTTTACACTTGGGAGTTAGATATAATTGCTTACTACGTCATAATGGGATGCCTATATCACTTTTAAGCGCCCTGATACCCTATCAGGTTACGTTTGCGTTATATAAAACACTAAATAAATACATTTAATTAAACAAGCATTTGCTCTCGAATACGAGATATCATTTGTATGTCATCAGAGCACTGGATTTCTTCAGCCTCCTTTCTATTTGGTCTCCAGTGTAAATAGCTGAATACTTCTCCAGAATTCCACCCTACGTCCTATGTTCTATAATTCATAATATTCATCTAAGGTAAAGCTAAATGACTATTTTATAATCTCCTGTATGAGATTTGTAGGAAAGCAGGATCTGCTTCTTATGGTTACCCCCACTTTTTGCTACAATGTAATTCTGTTTTGACTAGTCTGACTGGGATTCTGATAATCAGGACCCCACTCTATCTGCTTTCTCCCTAAACTGTTATGTTATGTACTTAGGTACACTCCAGATTGGATACTGGGGTACCCTTGTCAGTCCCTAGTATATGGTACCCATGTACCCAGGGCATAGGTACCCCAGATGCCACCCATGGGCTGAAACATGTATTATGCCACCCATGAGAGGCCATGCAAAATGGAACTACAAGCCTGCCAATGCAGCCTGTGTAAGTAGGTGCATGCACCACTTACTTAAAATATAGGTGGAGTGGAGAAGTGTGGCTCAATGATTAGAGCGGCAGACCCTGATGCAGAGGTCTAGCCCGGGACCAGGGTTCAATTCCCCGCCTCGGCGGGTCTTGGGCTAAAAAATTCCACGGACCTGATAATTCTCGCCTCAATGCCTATTCCAATCATGGAGTCCCACTCTGCAACTCTGGGCAATAGCTTGCTTAATCTCCACAACGGCCCCCACAACTCTAAGGATGCCTGGCCTCCACCTTGGGGGTGCCCAGGAGTGGGCGCCTCAGCACCTTGAGACCCTTGCGGGTGAGTAGTGCGCTATACAAGTATTAATTTACAATTTACAAGTATCAATTTACTATATCTAAAGGGTCACTGCACTTTTAAAACCTATAAGTCACTCCTCTAGCAGGCCTTAACAATACTGAGGGCAGGGTGCTTGGTTCTAAGTGAGAGGGTACCACTGCATGAGCAGAACACCCCTACAGCCAACAGAGTCTATTCTCCCGGGTTGTCAGTGAAGCAGTCAATGGTGACATATAGAGTGGCATTATGCGACCGCGTAATGACCAGTTCTAAAATAGCTGAAACAAACCATATTGTGCTTGGTGTTAAACATGTTGGAATCATACCGGTAACCAGTGTGGGAGGTATGATTCCATCCCTCAGAAGCGAGTTTCATGAGGACCCTGGTGTTCCCAGTACCAGTCTTCTAGTACCGGACAGCACAAAATGGTTGCTGCTGATCAGGGACACATTTCTGCCTTCCTGCTGCTGAGCCAAGCTGGCGCAGGGGAAGGCCGTACATTAGGCATCCTGTCAAAGGAGGTGTGACCCCCTCCCTGACAGGATTCAGTGTATTAGGGCTGGGTGGGTGCGTTTGCCAGTGACCGAAAGTCTGCATGAGAGGCACATTTGGTGTCCCTGTGCATAGTTCAGTTCAAACTAGTCCTGGGAGCCATTGGCTCCCGCTCTGGTGCAAAACTGAATAAAGGACATGGAAGTAACCTCCCCACTGTCCACTCCAAACCCTTCCCTGCGAGGGTCCCCTGAATCTGCCCAACCCTCTCCTGTGGGTAGAAAGCGGCTCACCTGGCTGTAGGACCTTAGATTTGACGTGGACAAGATTCTGATCAAGAAACCACTGAACATCGACCGTCTGGGCACTCTGGACTTCGCTGGATTCCGGTTTGGGCCCGACTTCATCTCCCACTCAGTCTGCTGCATCGTCTGTGTCTGTGCACCATTCAGGATACGCGCAGGACCTGTGGAGCATCAAGGACAACCAAAGATATCTCCCTTGGCGTGAAGGAGTCACTCCCCTGCATTCGCAGGCACCACAACACTGCTGTATGGTCTGCTGATCCTGAGCTCCTAAGAACTCCGAAGTCTTCAGGAACACAGGAGGTGGGTTTCTATGTCCCTTGAGGTCAGAGTTGCCCTCTCATCAAGTTTTAGGTCAGAATCCCTTTTGGGGGTTGCAGTAACCAAACCCCTGTGCACAGCATACATTTGCAAGTGCATATGCTTGTTGGCATTTCCCGAACAAGTGCATTGGCTCCAAGTAGACCCAACCTCTGGCACCATTTCCTACCAAGAACTTTGGCCTCCTCACACCAAGTGCTCCATGGGCTGTTTGGTGAAATCACTCAAGGTCCTCTTGCAACTCCTGTGCCTGTGGGTCCACTTGAGGGTCAGCTTTGCTTTTCTTGGACTCCCCTGGTTGCTCCAGGCTTGCCCTGACACCCTTGTTTTTGTTGAGTCTCCTGGACCTTGCTGGTCCGAACCGTAAACATCTTTGACCTTCTGCATGGGTTGCCGTTGCCAAGGCTTGTTTGTTATACTGCCGGACACCGACCTCTCAGCACTCAACATCCTTTGTGGGACAGCTCGTGTCCAGCTCCTGGTTGTCCTTGACATCTCCTGGTCCCCGTAGCTGCAGAGTCAGGAACTCCATCAGCTCACCTGAAGCAACCGACATCGGTGGACATTCGTCTACCGAGCCCCTGGTCACTACTAAGTGACCCAGACTCTGTCCCCTCTGCTTTCAGGTACTCTTCGACAAGAACCCACCATTGGATTCCAACAGACACTTTTCTTCCTTGCAGCAGCGGCTCCATTGGGTTTGACAGCGGTTTCCAATGCCGCTTCAGAACTATGCACCCAGGTTCCCTGGGATATGTAACTTGGGTATCTCGGTATCCACAGGTGGGGTGCTCCTCAACCTCCTGTCTTCCACAGGGTTTCTTTGAAGTCCACTGGGAAGGGTCCTTAAACTCTAAAACTTCAACTGCTACTTTCCCATAGAATTGTGCGGAGCACGCTGTCGTGTTCCCACACAGCACCCTTCGTGAGGTCCTTATCTACTCACCTTGGGTGGTTCCTTGAGGTCCCAGCGATTCTAGGTCCTCTCGACACTATCTTGACTCGAGCCGTGGTTCTTATACCACGTTCTTTGTATATATTTGGTCCTCCGTCCCAGGGGGCCCACTGTGTATTAGTGCTATTTACTGTCATTTCTATGCTTAAGTATTGTGTGCTTTGTGATTATCTCAGTGTAGGAGATACTTTGTAGTACCTGATAGTGTTATACTAATAAATACATATTTTTACAACTAATGTGTGTTTCTCCTTTCATTTAACCAATACTATATGGTTACATTCTGGTAAAACAAGCTGCTTAACATTCCTTCAAGAATAAGCCTGAAGGCTGCTCTCCACAGCTTCAACTTGGATAGCTTTTTAATGGTATTTTTGACCTCTTAAATCACCACAAGGGTTGTTTGGACTGGTGTAAGGTGCCTACTTTAATTAATGAACAGCATATACCAGGCAACTTCCCACAAGACCCATTTTGCTTTTTTTTTAAAGGAAACAGGACCAATTATTCTTTCTGTGTTCTTGTTAATGATGAGTGGATTAGAGCCAACTCCTTAACATTTTATCCTACTAAAATGGTCGCTAGAAATTCACTTATTCTCCTTGCATGAAGATTTCTGTTTAAAAGAAATGGAAATATCTCCAATCCAGGATGGCAGATCAAGGATCCAGAAGTCATTATAGATGCACATCTACCACTTGCACTTCAAATTTTAAGACTTGTTTATCATCGGATATTCCACTCATACACTCTACCAAAGATTCTTACATTTCCAACTCATTCTCAGATGAATAAAACACAATGCAAACATTGACCCATTCATGGATAGATTATTTGAATGGTGTAAATATACAACCAGCTGTTGTGGTTAGCACCGCTCCCCAAAGAGTTAACTAGACATAGCCCATAGCGATACGAGTGTAGTCAGATTGTATCTCCATACCTTTTGCATATTTTGCATTTAAGATCCCTCTGCGAGAGCCCAACAAGAAAAGGTTTTGGACATTTCCATTGTGATCAGTGTGAAAGCCCTATGCTCAGGCCCTTCAATTAAACCGTGTTCTACCAAAGTTTTCCTGCTTTGTGGTTTAGCCTCCCCCGCCCCAGTGGCTTCAATGACACTATTGTTGATGTCACACATGATGTCATTAGTCACAATGTTTGTAAGGTCATAGAGAAACATTTTTTTCAGTGATCTATTTTGTCTAGTAGCGTTTTACTTTGTTCCCTGACCAAATCAGGGAACTTTTGCAAATGACCTTTAATCAAGAGCATCAGCCTCTAGGCACAGACCATCAACTTAAGCTGTGCCCTAAGTTCAGTTTACTCTACCCAGTACCTGCTTTCCACAGCCTTTTCATGTCAGACACTGCATGTAAGGCATGTCACGTGCCCAGAGCTGATCTCCTCAGTGAATTCTGAACACTTCCTTCAGCAAATGACAGTGAGCATCGGCCACTACGGCTTCAACTGGTGCCCAGTCGCAGTTGACTCAGAATCGGATGAGTACAGACAAAGGCTGAGTGGAGCTGTAGCTTGCAAAGATAGTGCACTGCACCCAGTCTCCTTCGTAGACCTCACTGACATGTCTTCACCCACTCACAGCAGCCTCTAGACACAGGCCTCTCTTCTTCTTAGTGCCTGCAGAGGCCGCCTTTGGCCATTTGCAGCATGCATTGTACATCCTGTACCTAACAACACTCTCCTTACATGTTGCTTTGCACAGCATTGAGCTAGGCCAGTGCTTTCATGCTCTTGTGTTTTCGCTGCTGCGTTTGAGAAAGGTGAGCACCTTTTTGCGTGATGTGGTGTATACCAACCACATACCCTGCCAAGCAACAGACATTTTGTTACAAATGGTCTTTTAAAGCATGGAATCTTTCCAGTGAAATGTCGTGCATGTTTTCTGGAAATATGTTTAGTCCACTATAAACCTTTTTGGAAATACTTATCCCAATACAACAAATTGTAAGAGAAAGGAGAACGTTGTTACAAATTTGGAGACAGGTTCTCAGTTTAGTTTGGAGCACCTTACTTGTGCATTAATGCTAAAACGTCTGTTATATCCTATCATTGCTCTTATTATGAGGTTCTTTCTCTTGCATCTTTCAATTGTATTAGTTGCCTAGCACTATGGAATCTTACTCTATTTGAAGCTCCGGATTAGCAGTTATCCTCTGGAGGCTGATGATGAGAGACGCTCTGTGAGGCTCTTTGGTGCTGAACCCTTTTATGGAATACATCTATCTTGTTAACCCTACCTTTGGACTTACTCAAGTTCTTCCAGGACACAACAACATCATAGCACAAGGTTTTGAGAGGGGTTGAAATGTTTAGTTGTCTGAGCTCAATATATGGGAACAGTAAGCTCCTGCACATATATTCCATGTGAAGACATTGTTAGTTGATGTATTAACTATGTTTGTTGTGACCGGTTGTCATTTTGAAATTATGTTAGGTGAGGTGGGTTTTCATAGAACTGTTTCCGTTAGAAGGATTCCAGTCTTTAGTGTCCTTTGAACCCCAACACTACACACACTAGGCTTGTATGAGGAGGATATTTCTCTATCGGTATAGGGATTGCAACAAGTACCCACATCATAGATTGAGAAAAGGGGGTGGGCACTGCTTCTTGGGTTGCAGGAGATAATTGAGGGGCTCCGGTAAATTCTTGCACTTGTCATGTGCATGCAAATTTAAAGTGAAGGAGCCAATATTAAGTCATTATTTTTGTCGGGATTTTCCTGCCTTTGGCGCAAGCCAATAACCACTGGCACAATGGAATGGGTGAGTACTCAGAAGTTAGTGGTAGCCCTAGTGGTTCCCACGAGATGGATGGAGTGGTTCCCAAAAATGTCCTACAGTAGGGATGCGAGAAGTTCAAATCTGCATAGGTTATCTGTTCGGGGGGGAACTGTCCAAGGGTGGCCGATGGTAGCAGGAGATCCATAAGGGAATGGTTCCTGAGCTCATGCACATAGTGGTAGCTTCTGAGAAGCTAGAGGATGGATAGAGAGTACTCTCATTTCTCCAGGTGGGCTGGTGACTGACCCTGAGGAGATGTGACAGGATGGACTCCCTAGATTCCCGGGCTCGGTTAATGGTAGACCCTGATGTCTGTGTAGGGAAGATAACTCCCTTAGTACAGTGAATTATGTCATTGTTGAGACCGTTTTGCTAGATCCTAAGATTGTGGCAGTGGCAATGCCCAATCTGGTGTCCACTCAGGTAGGCCCTGTGGGATCAGAGACCAATGAGACAGAGGAGGTGCAGAAGGCAGTATAGACCACAGTGACCCAAGCAGGTATCCAGGTAGTGCCTATTTAAGACAGAAAGGACCCTAATCATTAGTCTGGGTGGAGGAAACCACTTATGTTAGGGACTGTTGCTCTGAGCTGTCAAAGGTCAGGCTGGAGAGGACTCTGCCTTGGAAATTCCTGCGAGGTACACTATGGGTGTACCAGCCTTGGGGTGTGGTTTGCTAGGCATTGGTTCAGGTGGTGGGTATCGACCCTCAGAAGAGTGGTGTAGGTGATGGGTCAGTGTGGCATGTAAGGTATTATGGTAAGTGCGGCTGTTGATTTTAAGGAATCCTGTGCATGTAATTGATTACATGTATTGTTAGGTATTCTAGAATGTGGAGTCTTCAAGGCATTTCTTACCTAGCTCTTCCTGTAGCAAGTCGTGGGTTCATATTCTGGAAATAAACTTTATTTCTCACCTTGTAAATATACTTCCAAGCTTCATTCTTCATTTCGCCACACTACATTATTTGGCGATGATCCTGTGGCTTTCAGCGATTTTAGAGAAATTTGTGGACCCACCTACTCAAGGGATTTATTCAGCTTTGCTTCTTCTACTGGAATCATTTAAAGTACCGGATTAAGAATTGGATTGAGAATTTGTTATTCCGCGGCGAAAGAAAAATAACGGATGAATTTGGACTTATATTACAACCGTGAGTGAAGTAATTACCTTTCAATGATTGTCCGTTTCTGTTAGCCGCGTTGTTTTCTCTTGATCCAGCACCGAATTCCATTTCACTCGTCTCACTCTAGAATTACAGAGTGCGTCGGTGTCTTATGTCATCCTCGTCTCTTCAAATCTGTGTGCCCAACTCTCTGTCGAAAATTGCACGCTACGTCGTGATATCAACACGTTTTCCACGTTGATGGCTGCCATCTTGAGATTCTGGAAATCTCTTTTACATATATTCTACATTGCTCGCCTTCCGTGCTTCTGTGACAAGAACACAACTTGTCTTTTGAAGTTGCCAATGGAATTCACGCTCAACAGGATTTCCTACGGTGACTTTACTTAATTTAATTTACTGTTGGTATTTTTAATATAATTTCTTTTCAGGTTCTGTCTCCATGGCTAATTTGGCTAACATTTTGCATCCACCTGCTTTCTTGCAAGAACCAGGTAAACCAATCACAACGTGGCATAAATGGCCAAGAGTGTTTGAAAATTATCTAGAGGCCATCGATACTACGAAATATTCACCTTCAAGGAAAAAAAGAATGATTATTTAATCATTTGAGTACAGCTGGACAGCAACTCTTTGAGAATTTACCTACTTTTCCGGCACCTACAGATTATGAAAATTGGAATGTATTTGCAGAAGCATTTTCACGGATGGGGAAGCAGTATCGAGATGAACAATCTGTAATGCTTGAAAGACAAGTATTTTTTAAACGTAAACTACAAAGTAAATCTATTGAGGATTACTTAGCAACTTTAAGAGTGCTTGCCGCCAAATGTGAGCTTGGGGCTTACCTTGATACATCCTTACATGATCAATTAGTTTTTAATTGTTTCAACAAGAAAATTCAAGAGTGTATACTCACTTGTAAAAACCCTTCAATAGAAGAAGTAATGGGTATCGCAAGAAGTATTGAATGTTCTGTTACTTCTTCAAAACTTTTGACCGAAGGTTGTAGCTCTAATTCTCCTAGCACTAGTGTTATGCGTATTGATGCCAATACTGATAACAAACCTGATATAAATGCTGTCAATAATAAATATAAATTTAAGAAAACATTTGAAAAAAAAAACAATGTAGCCTGCTATAGGTGTGGTTCCAAATTCCATATGGGGAATTTTCCTAATTGTCCTGCACAAGGTAAACAATGTAATATTTGTAAGAAGATTGGTCACTTTTACACAGTGTGCAAATCTGTGAAGAACAAAAGTAGAGTTCATCATCTTAACATTGATGAGGATTCTGTTTGTGAAGAGTTTGAATATCATTTCACTATCAATTGAAATTAACACATTGGATGAAACCTGCAAAAAATGTAAAGGGCCAATTTGTGAAGTATGTATAGGCATTATTGAAGTTAACATTATGGCAAACTCTGGCCCACCCATTACGATTCTAGCAGAAAAAACATTTGAAAAATTGTGGTCTAATACCAAATTACTTCCACCTGATGTAATTCCCAAGACCTTCGGTGAATATGATATAATTATAAGAGGTTATTTTTCTGACATCATTGAGTTTGAAGGTAGTGAAATTGTTACTAAGGTAAATGTTGCACTCAAGGGACAAGATATACTTGGTTTTATTTTTATTTATTTTTGACATTTCTAAAGTGCAGCAAATACCCTCAGGCGTCTTGGCTAGCTTAGGAATAATACTTAGGCCTGAACATGCTGAATCTGTAGTTCTAGGGGAGTTACCTGTATCTTCTGTTAATATAGTTCAACCACATGATTCTAGGCTACAAGAAGTATTTGATAAATGTTCTACTGTATTTAGTGACAAGGTAGGATCTGTAAAGGGGTTTGAACACAAGATTAAACTCAAATGTAATGCATGTCCATTTGTTCAGAAAGTTAGACCAGTACCTCTATCCGTTGGAGAAGTTTTAAAGAAGCTATTGGGTCAAATCTGTTGCCAAGGTATAATCACTCCAGTTGAATCATCTGAATGGCTTTCTGCTGCTGTAGTGGCACGCAAAAGTTCTGGTGAGATCCGTCTGTGTGCAGACTTAAGAATTCTAAACCGTAATATTGTTGTAGACTGCCATCCACTGCCCAAAATTCATGATATGTTGGCTAAATTAGGTGGTAGTCGATGTTTCCCTACTATAGACCTACGCTCAGCATATCACCAGATTCCCTTATCACTTGAATCACAACCTCTGACAACTTTTGTCACTCCTTTTGGAGTTTACATGTACAAAAGGATGCCCTTTGGGTTGGCGTCAGCAGCCAGTATTTTTCAAACGTTTATGGATCAAATGTTTGCTAATGAGTTAGGCATCCAGGCATTCCAGGACGGCATACTCATTCACTCTGAAACAATGGGTCAACATTTTGTGCTTCCTGAAAAAGTATTAGACAAATTGCAGAAGCATGGTATGCCTGTTAATGCTAAAAAATGCAAATTTGTACACAAGAGGTTGATTATCTTGGGCATAATATTTCTGGTGTAGGTATCAAACCCAAGTCTTCTTTACTGGATGCTATTAGAAACGCTCCTACTCCTCTTGATAAAGATTCCTTAAGGGCATTCCTTGATCTAAGTGAATATTATGCCAGATTTGTCCAAGGGTATGCTTTGTTAGTACAACCACTCAGAAGTTTGTTAAAAATAAAAGTTATATTTGTATGGTCAGAAGACACTCAAAAGTAGGGGTGAGCGGACATCTGCGAAGATTTGCCCCTTCCGCCTTTTGCAATGTAGGCGGGGAAACAATGAAAATCTCTGCACACTCGGGGGCGTAACGGAAGTTGGCCACCCGCCTCCCGCCCGCAGTATTAAATTACATCAAAAAGCCTTAAAATAACATTTAAATAAAACTTACCTTATCGCCAGCGCATCCGTGTCCATCGTTGTGAGGTATGTGCATGCGCGGGCTCCCGCGCAGTTCCCAGAAGAAGGCGTGATGTTAACGGATGCGCCGGCGATAAGGTAAGTTTTATTTAAATGTTATTTTAGGCTTTTTAATTTAATTTAATACTGCGGACCGGAGGCGGGCGGCGGGAGGGCGTCTCGTAATCGAACTATGCAGAGAGGCACGGAGATTGGTTCAATCTCCGTGCCTCTCTGCGTAAGTCCCTTACGGGACTACCGACCACCTCTACTCAAAAGGCTTTTATTTCAATTAAAGATTTAGTCATAAATGCTCCTACAATTAAACCTTTCTCTTGTGGAATGGAAAGCATTATCACAGTGGATGCCAGTACTAAAGGACTTGGTGCCGTTTTGAGCCAAATCGTGAAAGGTCAGGAGTGCACTATAGCTTTTGCCTCGAGAACTCTCAATGAGGCTGAGCAGAACTATAGCACATTGAGAGAGAAGATTTGGCATGTTCTTGGTCAGTTGAACATTTTTAAATGTATATTTGGGGAACTAAATTTCAACTGTACAATGATCATAAACCCCTATACATGTTAGGAGATAGTTCTTCGAACAAAGAGTCTTCTAGATTAATAAGATTATTAACAAGATTACAGGAATTTCACTTTGACATAAAATATTTACCAGGCGGAAAGAATGTATTGGGCTGATTGCTTTTCACATCTTCCTTTACAATGTAGTGACGACATTTAAAAAAAAGAGATGATGAGGAGTGTGTATTTCCGGTTGAAGATGTTGTGCAGGATGCAAAGATTTCTCAAGAAGATTAGTTTAAGTACAGTGAGAAGGATAAATGTTTGAAGAATGTGAGGAAATTCTTGATTAGAGTTTGGCCTTCTGACAGAAATGTATCTCTTGATGAGAGAATCTTTGCTCAACTAGCTTCAGAATTGTCCATCTCTAATGATAATTTACTTCGGCAAGAACATTTTGTTCCTTCTAGAGAGTTGAGGAGTACTATAATTGCCTTGGATCATGATGGACATCTAGGAATAACGGCTACAGTTAACAAGATTAAACACACGTACTTGTGGCCAGGAATTGACTTCATGTTGAACTATGTCCTTAGTGTCTCTGTTCTGATAAACATTGGAAAACCTCAACCGCACCTCTATGTCCAGTACTGTGGCCAGGTGGTGCATGGCAAAAAATTGGTTTAGATTTTGCTGGTCCATTTTCTCTTCTTGAAAAAGATAATAAATTTCTTTTAGTAGCTATTGATTAATTCCTCAAACGGGTTTACTTTGCATTTGTCAATAATGCTGATTCTAATTCAGTCATTCTGTTTTTGCAACATCTATTTTGCATTGAAGGCACCACTAAAGAAGTTGTAACGGATAATGGGTCTCATTTTGTGTCTCAAGAGGTGGAAATGTTTCTTAAAAAGGTTGATGTTAAACACACTCTGGTTCCATTATATAGCCCAGCGTCCAATGGACTTGTTGAGCATGCTAATTGCTTGCTGAAGGAAGGCATACAGACAGAGGTGACTAACGGTTTTAATGTGTCCAATTTTTTACACCAAAAAGTTTGGAATTATAATACATCTCCTCACAGTACTGCTGGTGTTTCACCGTCTGTTCTCTTAAGAGGTAGAAAACCAATTTCAAAGTTGAATCCAGCTTGGTTATTGGAAAAAGGCACACAATCATCTATTGATTTAACCAAAGTAGGTGAAATGGTTGGAATCAACAAGAGATTTACAAACATGATTATGACAAATGTATGCACTTTAAAACTGGAGTGTTAGTTCCTGGGGATTGGGTCCTGATCAAAAAAATGAAGGTTACAAACGACAATCCAAGTTTTCTTCCCCTACCAAAGTTTTAAAAGTTTCTTGTATGGCTGTTTTACTGCAAGATAGAGGGTGGTGGAACAAAAATCCACTTGTAAAACTCACAAAAGAGCAAGCGGACATAATTAATAAACAAAGGCAATTTAATTCTGTGAATAATGATTTCAATTCAAATGACAATAATTGGTATGATGTTGGTGACTTGACAAAATCTAGTCCCACCAATTTTGATTTTGCACCAAATGAGGTTGCTGGAACTTCTGCTTCAGCTCAAGGTGACTGTTTGCCTGCCTCTTCCAGTTCTAATGTACAATTCACTAGCAGAAATGTTATGGGAGGGGATGGTGATAGCAAGCATAGAAGCAGTAGTAGAATTAGAACAACTCCAGTTCGCCTGAGGGATTATGTAATAATCTGAATTATTTGTATTTTAAGGAATAGATCATATACATTTATCAAAATGTTTTATATGTTTTTAAATAGAGTTTTTGTTTGTGTTACAGAAAGGGGGATATGTGGTATGCAAGTTATTATGGTAAATGGGGCTGTTGACTTTAAGGAATCCTGTGTATGTAATTGATTACATGTACTGTTAGGTATTCTCGAATGTGGAGTCTTCAAGGCATTTCTTGCCTAGCTCCTGTTGTAGCGATTTGGGGGGGGGGGTGGTTATATTCGGGAAATAAACTATTACTGAACTTGAAAATATACTTCCAGCTTCATTCTTCATTTCGCCACATTACAGTCAGCCCACAGTGGCACAACCAGGTGGCAGGATGGTGCCTTCGCCAGAGGGAGAGGGTACTGATCATCTGTCTGGGTTGGTGCTAGACACTTCTGTCTGGGACTGTTGCTCTGATCTGATGGAAGGGCAGGCTGCAGAGGACTTTGCCTAGGAAAATTCCTGTCTGTTGCATGTAAGAAGGATCCTCTTGAAAAGATTAAAGAAGGTCTGGGTAGGTTTCCAAGAGAACTTTATTTGTGAAGAACCGACCAACGACAGCACCTGCTGGCATTTAGGTAGTAAATGACCAAGACCCAGAAAGAATCTAGAATTACTGGGAGCAGTGACCTAGTACATTCTAATTACATTACATTAGAACGAATGACAGCTTCATTGATATCAAAGGCAAACACAAAGGTACAATATTGCAACTCTCTACACTGAACTATAGGTGTATCAGATTTGGGGCTGAGGCCGTTTTAAAGGAGATGGTACAAGAGGACGTGTGGGATCTCGCATTAACCTAAACAGGTGGCAATGCGGTGGCTAGCAAGGCTCAGCTAATGTTTCCACAGGAACAAGAGACAAGAGACTGAAGAATAGGTCCCAACTTCCCACTACCACTAATCCACCCAACAGAGTCAAAGCAGGACCAGTGAGCAGGGCAAAGAGGGAAACAAGGGGGGTAGAAGCTGAAGACTTGTCAATAACCTACTCTAAGGTATAATGAAACACAAACATAACCTTAGATAACCACTAATCATATATCAAGGATGTCTACCTGGTTTGTTCCCCTCTTCCACTAGTGTTCAATAAAAGTGTATTCAGAAATCAACAAACAATTCTGCATAAAATGAACAGAGAGAGAAAATCACTGAGGGTACATTGATTCTGTGTGTAATAATGTAATATAAGTAGTGCTTACCAGTATAGGTAATCTAGAAAAATAGCTCTTAGCCCCAAAAATAATCATAGCTGACTCAAATGAATCAGTCAAAGATAAGGTAAAAAAAAAAGCAAAAAGGTGCATGCTAATATTCAGGAGTTTGTGATGCTGGCTGCTAGGGGAGTATACAGCCAGGAAGGACTGAACATAATGTACCTCCTTACTTCAGGAGTTTGTGCAGCTTACTGCACTGATTTCTTACAGCCAGGAAGGACTGAGCATAATGTGCCACCTTACTTCAGGAGTTTGTGCAGCTTACTGCACTGATTTCTTACAGCCAGGAAGGACTGAGCATAATGCGCCGCCTTACTTCAGGAGTTCATGCTGTTTAATGCACTGATTTCTTACAGCCAGGAAGGACTGAGCATAATGTGCTACCTTACTTCAGGAGTTTGTGCAGCTTACTGCACTGATTTCTTACAGCCAGGAAGGACTGAGCATAATGTGCCACCTTACTTCAGGAGTTCGTAATACTGACTTCAATGATTTTATACACTCAAGATGCTCATGTTTGCCACAAGATTCCTTCAGATAAGTATATACTTTGCTAATCATTGACAGACGTCTGTCACACACACAAGCACTAGCGCGTTACTGCCTTAGTAAGTATTCTTTGTGTTCTTGTGTTTGTTTTGCTGAATAGCCCCACCGAGGGAAGCAGAGCCGCGGAGAGTGGCGAGAAGGAGGGCCCGACGCGAGGAGCCGGGCGTCGTATATAATAATAATAATAGTAATAATAATAAATTGATACTTGTATAGGGCACTACTCACCCGCAAGGGTCTCAAGGCGCTTGTACGAATACCGCTGTGGAACCCATCCTAGCTTTCCCTGTGAGGCGTCCACTCCTGGTCACCCCGAAGGTGGAGGCCAGGCATTAGCGTTGTGGGGGCCGTTGTGGAGATTAAGCAAGCTATTGCCCAGAGTTGCAGAGTGGGACTCCATGATTGGAATAGGCACCGAGGCGAGAATTATCAGGTCCATGGAATTTATTTGGAGCCCAAGACCCGCCGAGGCGGGGAATTGAACCCTGGTCCCTGGTTAGACCTCTGCATCAGGGTCTGCAGCTCTAATCATTGAGCCACACTTCTCCACTGATGCAGACACTGTTGCCGTGGCCCAGGAATGCAGGCATAAACCCGGACGGGTCTCGCAAGAGCTGGAACACGAAGGGCTCTTCCAGTCCGGACAAGTATTTTTATAGGAGCTGAGCTCTGCCCCTGCTGCTGACTGCGGCAGGGACGGAGTAGTTATGACAGTGCCTGCTCCAGACTGAGCGAACCCATAGCATCAGTCTCGGGGAAGGGGGGGGGGGAGGTGTACCCTAAAATGTCTGTTAGGGATTGGTGCTCTAAGATGTGAAAAGGGTAAGCTGTAGAAGGTTCTGCTTTAGCAGACTTCTGTCTGTTGTACTTTAAGTATACTTTGCTTGGGTGCAAGGCCCTGAGTGCCCTCAGGAGTCCTGGCTTGCCAAGTATGGTCTCAACAGATGTGGGGGGCAGCCTCTCAGCTGGGTAAGGCGGAAGATGACAGTGTGTGCCTACAGAGGAAATTAGTATCAAATCCCACAGTGGGTTTTATATGTTCCCTAGCTGGTCCCCAGCTTGACTTCTTGGACTTTGGGAAGTGGTTGGAGTGGGCTGGGGAGGCGTGGTCTATGCAGTGCCAAGTGGCACTTCCAGTTGACCTATTGGGGCTTGAGAGTCCAAGGATGAGGAACAGGAATGCTGCTATCTCAGAGGGCAGGTAGCTTACAGTTCCCGGGGTAATTCCAGGGGGTGCATTTGCCCAGGGGTAACTGTCTGGGGAGTATTCCATTTTGATTAGGGTGTTCTTTCTTTAGTAAATTCTTTCATTCCACAAGGGAGGTAGCAGCTACAGCCCCCAGCCTAGTTGCTATGGGTGAGGGAAAGAAGTCCTGTGAGGGCCTGTGTCTGCATCTGTGGGGTTCAGTGACTGGCATGAGTGAAGGTATTGTAGTTGTGTTTTCGCCAGAGAGAGAACAGCCATTGACCTGAGGGACATGCCCAGACTTGAGGTGCTGAGGCACTGAATCCTTGTCAGGAAGAGTGCGGTGAGCGCAGAGTTGCATGACCCATGGCACAGTTTTCACCATAATTAGGCGAGGACATACTGATCAGGTATAGATTTTAGTGTATACAAGTACATCAAATGAAAATCCACTGTTTCTTTTGTGATATCTGTACTTCCTATGCAGTGGAGGCTGGTGGCCATTACAAACAGTGGGGTGTAATCCCCTTGAGGGAGCCTGACTTCTATATGGAGAGTTTCTGGGGTACGCTCACACTTTCGTGCACTCAGTGTCACTTTCTCACACATTCTCACTCGGTCTCATTCACTTATTCTCATTCGCATTTCCACTCACTTTTACATATTTTGACTCCGTCTCACTCATTCTCACTCTGGCCCCCTAAGTCTTGCTCATTCTCATTTACTCTCACTCTGCCCCAATCATTCTCATTCCTTATTGACTCCATCTCACTCTGACTCACTCAGTCGCAGTCAATCTCACTCTTTCTGACTCACTCAATCTCACTGTGATGCACCCAGTCTTACTCTCTCATTCATTCTCCCTCGGTCTCATTCACTTACTCTTATTTGCACTTCCACTCACTTTTACATACTGACTTACTTAGTCTCACTCATCCTTACTCTGACCCACTCAGTCTTGCTCATTCTCATTTACTCTCACTCTGTTCCAACCATTCTCACTCAGCTTCAGTCAGTCTCACTCTGACTCACTGATTCCCACTCAGTCTCATTTATTCTCGCTTAGTCTCCCTCAGACTCTCCCTGAATCACTCTTCCTGATGTACTAAGTCCCAATAATTCTGATGCACTCACTCTCACTCAGTATCACTCACTTTGTATCACTCATTTTGACTGACTCTTTCACTGACACTCTCTCACACACACACACACACACACAGACACACAGACAGGCTTACACATACACGCACTCTCTTATGGAAACACTGTCATGTATACACACACAGCATTTAAAAGCAGATTTAACTGACCTTGCTACCTGTGCCGGTCCTGTTTGGACTCCAGTTGCTTTTTTCTGCTTCCAGCACTTGAAACTGAAACCTCAAGCCTGCACAGTTGCAGATTCGAGGTTTTAGTCTCTGCTCTTTCATCTCACCCTTTCCCAACTCTGTGATGATTTGGGAAAGAGTGAGGTGAGTTGGGAAAGAGTGAGGTGACTGGCTGATTGTCATGTAGCCACAGGTACTGCAGGGATTAAGCCTGCAGCTCCCATAGCTACCTTTAGCTGTGAAGATGTACCACGTCAAAGATGTGAGGCACTGAGTTATGCCAGGGCACTGAGGTATGCCAGGGCACTGAGGTTTTATTATACTGAAGAGATCAGTGAGTGTAGTGAAATAAGTGATCAGATTGAGTTCAATAAAGGGCATGGTGCAGTGTCATCTGACATGCTATTTTAGACGAGCTCAATTGAAAAGAGGTCAGTGGCTAAAGTGCAGGCTGCTTTCAGTTTGATTTTGATAAAGTGCAAATGCGACCTCATGGGCGGATGGGTTTTGGCTTGCTCTAACAGTACGATTCTTTTGGGATGGAAGAGGGTCGGCTGTGAATTTAATCGACTAGACTGGGTCTGCACTGACCCAGCCATGCGTACCACAAATGGCAATGCTTCACAGGATTGATATGGATGGCACTGCTTCAGAATGATGGGAAGCCTGGACAATTTCCCCTTTTATTGAGTCCAACAGTGAAGAAAAATTTTCACTGTAAATACCTTCCTTGTTTCAGGATTGATCGAAATAGGGTTACATTCAAATGTTAACGGTGATTCGAATGGCAATGAGCCACCAGAAATGTTGTGAATAACCACAAAGAGGATAGTTTATAGGTACACACAAACCTTCCTAGGATATTTGCATTTATCTGGTGCCCTTAGGTGAAGGTTTTCTCACGTGAGAAAAACCACGTGCAAGCAAATCTTTTAACAAGTGTAAATCCGTGTTTTGAGGGGCCAATTCATAAAAAAACAATACATCTACAGCTGTAGATTTATGCCTACAGTTGGTTTAAACATAATTGGGCTCTTCAAAAATCCCAAGAGTACTCCTAAGAAGTTGTGACTTCACAGCTTTAGCAGGAACACGCATAAGCTGAACCAATTACTAGGGAATATATTTTTACCTGTGGCAAACTATGCCTATGCCCCATTCGATTCTCTTCATCTACCATTCTGACCCTGCATAGGCATTTAAACCTGTCTTTGACAAAAGTAAGGGCCAGATTTATGTAGAAGACACACAGCTCAGCAAGTCACTTTGCTGCGCTGCATAGCATTGAAAGGGCAAGAATATGCCGTATTTAACATTATACAGCGCCTTCTTGTCATTTCCCAAGTCTGGCGCAAAATGTGCTGTCTAGCTCCAATCAAGGCACCCTTGCACCATTGTAAGCAGGATTGTTTTTGTGCAGGAAGCAGCAATCCTGAGATGCATTTTCCTCATTCTCTGTCTGCTGATGAATGCAGCACACATAGAAAGAGGATGTCACGAGAGATATAAATATATTTCTCCTCGCTACTCCTCCCCTGGTTATGTTTAGAATTTTTACGCCTTCCCAGATCTACCAGTAATGGTGAATCTGGGAATGCTGCAAAATCAATGGGTGTTATGTGGGAACACCCACACACCACCAATGGATCGCCTCCCTGGGGCAGAGTAATGCATAACAGCGATTTGCGCCGCGTTGGGTTATTCTGGATTTATCAAGCCACTCAGGGCCACGCAAGGTGGCATTTCGATGCTTGATAAATCATACTTAAGAGTTGCGTTGCTTTTTCACCCCATTTCGTAGCGCCAAAGCACCACAAACCTATGACAAATATGCCCCTAAATCTCCAACTGTGTCCAGGGTGGGAATAGGCCTGGAAAGGTCAGTGAATAGCCACAAACACAAGTTTGGGTGTGCCTCTCTAATTTCCATTGCATTCCTACCCCTTTAGACCCACTCATTGCCACTGGGTGCACATTGGCACACACTAACATATTGATCAATAAAATGTGACACCATACCGGTGTAATGTTAAGTGTGATTTAATTTGTTTACTAATCTACATTCAAAAATAGCAAATTGCAAAAGTAATTCCACATTTATAAATCAATCCGTTCGGGCAACTAGGTTAAATTTAGGTTGAGAATTGTGCCCCCGTGTTATTCTTCTCTGTTACTAGCTAATAAAAAAAAGTGTCCTTTGCAAATTTACTAACTTTGTGAACTGAAAAAATATGGTGTCCACAAATTGCACAAAAAATATTATGAAGGGAATTATGAACAAACGCAAAGTCTGTCCCCTTGACATTCGTTGATGTTGGCTGGTTATTTTAGTTGGCAGAAGAAACTCAATTCTTAGGGCACTCTTTTCCACAATCTAAACTGTTTACTTCAAAAGTGAATTAATTATTGCGGTAAAGCGCCGTGCAGCATATCCGCTCATATACTTATAAACTCGGGGAGGCAAACATATAAATTAGGTATTTCCCTGCTGTTCGGAAATGAAGACAACTGTGTTCGACTGCCAGCTGGCTTCTCATACTAGTACAAAAACAAACCCTCATGCTGCAAACAGACCTACAATGTTTACTCGTTGCCCACCATTACAGTATTTAACGCTGTAAAATATGATGGCAAAGTATTTCATGTCACATTAAGGTCCCCTGGGAGTGGGATCGCTGCACTTCTTGCCAGGTGGATTTCAGGCTATTGATAATTAAAGGTAAACTAATGGTCAATTCCCGTCCATTCTCAAAGAAAAAATAAGCGTTTACCACTAATACTCGTTCGGTGCCTTCCAAGTGTCATTAAAATTGTTGAACAGCTGTTCAGGTTCAGGATATTTGTGTGTGTGCGTGTATATATATATATATATATATATATATATATATATATATATATATATATATATATATATATATATATATATATATATATATATATATATATATACATATATACATACATAGATAGATAGACACACACACACACACACACACACACACACACACACACATATATATTACCTACTGGTGGTAACCAGTAAATAGTTATAGTTAGGATCTTGCTTCTATTCAAAAAGTTTATTTTCTTTTACCAATATCTTTGGCGCCGTTTGACGAATCTTCACAAAATTTTCAAAACTAATTAGGGGCTGAGAAAAACGTTTTTTCTCTATGTTAATTTCCATAGGAAACTTCAGAAACGGCTACAGCCCGAACTGTTGAAAGGAATTACTCCAAATTTCACAAAATGGAAGCTCTTGATTCAGAAAGCACTCTTTTTGTTAAATGGTATGAATCCGTTCTGTAGTTCCTGAGAAATGTAAACATTTCACAGATATACAAATATGACCACGGAGGAACCTTAACCCCTTCGCTGCTGGCCCGTTTCCGCCGCTGTGCGGTAAACAAACGAACTGGGGCGGGCCATGACGAACCCCAGCCGTCATCAGCACCGTAGTGCATGACGGCTGGGGTTCGTCATCAGCATACAAGGGGTTAAACCCTCCTGATCTCTAGCCTGAGATCTGATTGGCTCCCAACACTTCAAACCAGGAAGTGTTGGAAGCCATCTTAGTTACTCAGTTGAACCAAGTCACAAGGAAAAAGGTCAAAAAAGGATAATAAAACAAGAAAAGGGGGCAGGGTACAAACACACTGACCCCCTAGACCTGCTCAGTTTTAAACAACAATTTGTCTGGAGTCGCGCTGGGTGTGCGACTCGTGACAATTGTTTTTAAAAAGCAACTTGCATTCTTCTGCTCTTTGCTTTTTTAAGCCCCCAGGTGGGGCAGGTCCTGGGGGTAATTGGAAATAGATATGCACTAGGTTTCTTCTATAGACAACATCACGTTTCTACACTTAGGAGAACACGAAGAGCATGCGAAGATTTCTTTAGGCCTGATCATTCCATCCAGCTTAGTAATCGTTATGATGCTCTTTCCACAATCGAAGAAATAGATTGACTTGGGTCATCTGAACAGGGTGATTTAGTGAGTGGTGTCAGGGATGAATCCAAAGGGACTACACCGTCATTTGACTCCCATATCCAAGCAGACTGTAAAGTTTTAACTACCCCCCCAGCTCCTCTAATGTTGTTGCCCGATAAACACCAAATAGTAAGAGCTCATACAACTGGGCGACCCATCCTTGCCTCTCAGAAGATTTCTATGGTTATTTCTTCTTGGAACATTGCGAGTTTGGAGTCTAAGGTCCTTTCTGCCGATTGGTCGCTCTATATTGAAGATGTCGATGTTTGGGCATTCCAGGAAACATGGTCAGTTGAACCAGTGTTTCATGCTGGTTATTTAAGCTTCACAAAACCAGCAATTAGGAGCCAAAAGGGAAGATCAGTTGGTGGGCTAACTTGCTGGATAAGGCAACTTGAGGGGATCATTGTAGGAAGTTTTCTTTGACAGTCCAGATATCCAGGCTATTAGAGTCAAATCAACGAAAGGTCTTGACTTATTACTGCTCAACGTCTATGCAAGGGGGCTACCGGGTGGTAGGTGTTCACAGGTAATTGCTGCCCTGGAATCTTTTTTAGCAGAAGGTACACACAATGCTAACATCATAATTGCAGGTGATTTTAATACTTGCTTTGAGCCCCTGGACACAGAAGATGGGAGCCTCAGCGATGAGGTGGATGAGCATTGGGGTGTGCCCCAATTGGTCCTTCAGCCTATTAAGAAATGGACGGAGGCTGCCCTCCAACTCAAAGGGCTGTGTCTGGAATGGAGCCTTAGGGCGGTTAATGGCAGGACGGTGTCTGACATGCAGGGTCTGGCGACTTTTGACAATGGGCGCTCCAAAAGCCGCATTGATTACATCTTAGTAAGTGTGGAGTTGCGGTCATTTATTTTAGATATCGAAGTCCAAAGTCGCCCCGAAAGTGACCATAATCTGCTGGTCCTCACTTGGAATGATAGGAGCTTCTGTACTAAACCTATTATGGAGGCTGCTACATGCCCCAATCAAGTAGTCCTGGCAAATGATTTGCGAAGGGTTCGGTGGGCTAAGGTAGCCCTTGATGAAAGTAAAGTGCAAGGGATTGGGAACCTAGTTTCTGGGTCACTAAAGGCGTTAAACAATTGTGGTAATCAAGAGGTTATTAATGCTAATCTCCCTAGGATCCACAACGATCTCTTTACTGGATTAAAGAATTTTTTTATCAACTGTGAACCAATTAGGAAGAGTCTCGTTTACAAACCTAACACATGGTATAATGTATCATGTAGGACAGCCCACAAGGTTTTAATAGAAGCGATCAAATTGAGGAATTATAGTTCCATTAAACAGTCTCGAATTTCTTACAAATCTATTCTTCGTAAGGCAAAGAGAGATTGGGACGAGGGGCGATGGCAGGACCTGCTAGTAGCATGTAAAGGCAGGAATATGACCCAGTTCTGGGAGTTGATAAAATGGGGAAATGGGCAAAGGTCTAATATCCCTAACAATAATGTGGAACCACAACAGTGGGTTGCCTATTTTGAATCTCAATTTAAGAAGGGCACCCGTAGTGAGGCTCCGGCACCTCATATTATCTTAGATACAACTCTGATATTTAATACCAAAGAGGTCGAGGTAGTCTTAAAGACCATTCCAAATGGCAAGGCTCCTGGGCCGGATTGTATCCCTGCTGACTTGTTTAAGCAAGATCCTGATCTCTGGATTCCTTACATTATGAATCTAATCAATGCGATAGCGGGGGGTGCTCCAATTCCAGCGTCTTGTGCGGCGCAGAAATTATTCCAATTTACAAGAAGGGCGATCGTTCCGCGCTGGCCAATTATAGGCCTAAAAGCCTTATAGATGCTCTACAGAAAATTGTACCGAGAGTTATACTTGGTAGGATCCAGTTGTGGATGCTCGAAGAGAACATACTTACCCCGCTGCAGGCAGGGTTCCGGGCACACATGGGGACCATTGATCAAGCCTTCAGAGTCGTAATGTTATACTGGAAAGAGGTTTTGTTGGGAAAAGGTCTGGTTTTTGCTGCTTTCGTGGATTTAAAATACGCGTTTGACATGGTCCCAAGATCCAAATTGTGGGATGTATTGCTAGGACTAGGGATGCCTAAGGAACTGGTTTCTTTGGTGGTTAGGCTTCACTGTGAGAATTATGCTCAAGTCCGATGGGGGAAACCACCGAGAAATTTGCGGTGGGGAAGGGAGTACGCCAAGGGTGTGTGCTGGCCTTCACTCTATTTTTGTTATTTATTAATGGGGTCGTGAGGTACTTTGAGAACTATCCTATGGACGCACCCCTGCTTGCTGGCCATAGGGTACCCCTGCTTATGTTCACAGATGACACCCTGATATTATCCAAAACGAGACAGGGGCTACAATTGGCTCTGTCTCGTTTTGAGGAGTTCTGCTGCGACCATGACTTGGTTGTTAATGTAGAGAAGACGAAGTTCATGGTTCTCCATGGGGCTAGGCCCGTAACTTTCAGAGTCTTCATGAGCGGAAGGCTTTTGGAGCAAACTAACGTCTTCACCTACCTGGTGGTCATCTTTGGCGATAGACTGAGTTGGTCACCACAACTGAAGCTAATGGCACTCAAACACTCGCAATTAGTGGGCGCCCTAATTAAGGAACATAGGGAGTCACATACTAAGCCTATAGTCCCTGTTGTCAAAGTGTACTCCACGAAAATAATCCCCGCAATTCTTTATGGGGCTGAGATTTGGGGAGCCACTAATTTGTACCACCTAGCACTTGCCCAAGATCAATTGTGGGCCTCCCGAAATCTACCCCGCGTATCCCCCTCCTGCTTGACCTTGGTTGTCACGCCATAGAGGACATCGCACAATAAAGAATTTTGGCCTTCTGGAGAAGGCTCTTGATAACCCCCGAATTATCCTTATTTGCTAAGGGACTGATAGAAGTTAGGGGAATGGAAGGCTCTAATAAAATCTCATGGTTAACTAGTATTAAAGCTTTACTCACCAATATGGGGATGAGGGACTTGTGGGATAGTCCAGAGACTGCCGAATTCCCAACTATAACAATCTATAGAGCAGTTTACTGGAATTTTATTAAAGATAGGAGGTACTCAGCTCTGTCTAGCTCTACCCTGACTAGTGATTTCTGTGAGTTTAAAGATGAACCTAGTATGGAAAGCTATTGGGATCTAATAACGAAACCGAGAGATCGCAAGCTTTACCATCAGTTACGAGTTGAGAGTCTCCCATTAAGGAAGTTCACATGTAAGTGGGCATTAGGTACAGGAGATAAATGCCTGTTCTGTCCAGAGCATATTGAAAACATTGGTCATCTCCTTTACGTTTGCCCTGCTTATTTGCATCCACGAAGTATGTGGCTTAAACCCCTTTGCAGATCCCTGGGAACCAGTTCAGCCCTATGTGCCAAAAGGCTACTGAAAATTGGGTGTAACAACATCACAGTCATAGGGGTCGCCAAATTTTTGAGCTGGTCCTGGGCCATACGGGAGAAAAATAGGGGGACCTTAATAGATGGTCAGTATCACTCCTGATAATGGCATGGTATGAATTGATAGCTTCTGCATTTTAACTTACTTATTACTTATTACATGGAAAGTCTTTGTACGCGATATATTTAATCCGGTCTTATTGAATGTTTTTAAAAATGTAATTATAGGTATTTATCGCAGGGGAACCGGTAACCACAACTGATTCCTGAAAATGGCTTCCCAGCATACTAAACAATAAACGGTCCAACTGACCGATCGGCCCCGAAAGAAAAAAATGGGTAAATAATAACATACATATTATTTCATGGAACATAGCGGGCGCAAAAAGACTGCTGGACGATGGTCTTGCCTTGGATGAATGGGACAACGCCAATATAATTGCCCTGCAAGAGACATGGCTGCAGGAAGAAATTGCATTGTCGGGCTACATCCACTACATGGTGCCAGCGAAAAAATGTAAAACCTATGAGAGAGCAATTGGTGGCCTCTCGGTATACGTGTCTACTGCTCTTAAAATCAAGACAGAACTACTCCAATCCCCGGATCCTAGTTTACAGTTAATTAAATTCTCAGGCCAGAAAAAGTACGGCCATAAAACGACAATACTGATCAATTATTACACCCAACCAAATCTTCAAGTAAAAAAGAAAAAAAACAATTTATTATGCAAGGAAATATTAAATCTTCGAAGTTCTGAACCAACTTGGAACATTATGCTAACGGGAGATTTTAACTCCAATCTCATTTACACACCAGAGGAAGACGAGATACTAACCTCAGATAACATACATTGGAACGTCCCCCAGCAGGCTACAGGCACCACAAAGAGCCAAAAGGACAGCCTAGCTACTCACTTAGTACCAGACTTAGAGTACCTAGGAATGCGAGTACTGAATGGCAGGACAGAGAAAGACAACCCACCAAAGAAAACTTTTACGGTCCTTATAGTCAATCTACACTGGATTTTACTATAATAAGTCTTCCATTGATCCCTTCAGTACACACCTTTTACATCGAATATACAACAATGAGCGATCATAGTATGCAACACCTGAAACTCAACTTTTTTGCAGATACACTGCAACCTGTGTATTCCCTGGAGGGCCAACTAGGAACAATCAATCAGAAACGAATACACTGGAATAGTTCGAACAAACTGAAATGGACTTCAATAATAAAGGACGCCCTGCAAGAGACGAACAGAGCTACAACGGATAAGATACAAGCCTGGTCTCTTTTTTTTGCGAAACTAAAGTTAAAAATGAAAGCAACTAGAACAGTGGCAAAAAATAAGCACCCGACAAAGAAACTGCCCTTGGCACTACATGAACAAAGAAGGGCCCTACGGAGGAGCCAAAAAAAACTTCAATCAAAAGTGAACGACCGAGCTACCTGAAGACTTTTCTTGCCCAAAGAAAATTATATAAAAAAAGTATCTGGGAGCAGAAAAAGAAGGCGAATGACGACTTCTGGATTAATTTACTGGCCAGTTCTAAGTTACAGGATTCGTATAAATTTTGGACCATAATATATCAGCTGACAAGGCCTCGAAACGTACTGTCCTCGAATATTCAAGAAACGGTATGGACAACCTTTCTGTCGAGAAAATTTGAAGAAAACCAAAGGAACGCTCCTGGGCAGATAGCGAGACCAGCAGAACCACATTTAAACAGCTGCAAAGAACATTACCACACCAATCGCACAACAATGGCACAAAGGACAACTCCACCTACTGAAGCCATAGACGGCCGGTACACGGCTGATGAGATTATCACCATCATCAGAAAGGGAAAAAGAAATGGAGCGCCGGGCCCGAATGACATCCCACAAATTGCCTTTAAGGAAGCACCAGACTTTTGGGTCCCACATCTCGAAGAACTCTTTGTCGCTGTTCAAAGTTATAACTGCATTCCAGAAAGCTGGAAAAGTTCTATCATCACCCCAATTTACAAAGGAGGAGACAGAGCTAACCCTTTAAATTATCGCCTAATAATGCTCCAGGATATCGAAGCTAAATATTTTGCCTCTCTCCTTTTAAAAGACCTGGTAAATTGGGCAGATGATAAAGCAATAATCCCAATAAACCAAACTGGTTTTAGAGCCGGCATCGGCACTACATCTAAAATACTAACAATAACTATGATAGCAGAAAAATGTCAACGTTTGAAACAGGACCTGAACCCCTGTTTTATTGACCTGAAGGTGGCCTTCGACAGCGTTAATCGCAAGCTATTATGGGCGAAGCTGAAAGCTTGGGCCATACCTGAGAAAATACTGAGGGGGCTACTTCTATTCTACACCGACACTTGGACACAAATAAAGTTAGGGGACGGATCACACCTATCAGGAAAAGTATACACATTGATCGGATTAAAACAGGGTTGTGTATTAGCACCCCAGCTTTTTAACCTATTCATTTCAGACCTCTCGGGAAATTTAAACACCTGCAATGCGCACGCACCGAAACTTGGTAATTTTCATCTTACCCATTTGGCTTACGCCGATGACATTGTGCTTCTGAGCCTAACTAAAGTGGGCCTGTCCAGACTACTGGCAGTAACGTCAGAATTTTTGACGATAAATAACCTTGACCTGAATTTATCTAAGACAAAAACGATGTCAATAACCAACCGTCGTACAGTGCAACTTAACATCTCACTTGAGGGAAAATCACTGGAAAAAGTAACAAACTATAAATACCTAGGATACTACCTCGATGACAAGCTCACTCTAAACGCCCCAAAAAAATATATCAAGCAGAGAGTAAAGCATTAACATTCGCACTTAGCTCACTGGGAAAAAATTTGGAAGGCCCCTCGCTGAAACCTCTACTAACAGTGATGGCAACCAAAGTACTTCCAACACTATCATATGCTAGTATAGCCATGCAGGGCAAGGATGATATCATCTTAAACAGCCTTATCACAAAAATCTACAAGAAGGTCCTACAACTCCCACGCTCAGCTTCACCTGCCCAGACGCGCTTAGAATTTGGTCTGATGAACGAGTCACTGGGTAGACTCTACACAAGTATTAGAGTATGGTATAGAATTAAAACTAATTCCATAAATAACACCTTGGACAGCTTGTTATGGCAAGAATTAGAAAACCAACAAAATTCTGCAGCAAACAAATATCTGACTGGCGGTCTGGAGCAAACATGCACTATAAACTTGTGGGAAAAAACCTGCCATTCACGTCTTTTAAACAGGTTTTAAACAAAGCGGCTAAATTTCACTCACTAATTATGGACAAAGCTATCTATGCCGCCCGCTCCCAGTCATGGACCGTGATTAACAGTTACAACAATCTCACCTCGGCTACCTACCTAGCATCAACGTATTCTGTGTTTATAAAAAAAGGCTGATGGCAGTGAGATTCTGCAAACTACCAACTTTGGCTGATGAACCTGTCTGGAAACGCTCAGATGCAGACGCCTGTCGACTATGTGGCACTACAAAAGAAGATATAATCCATATTATATGCCACTGTAAAACATTGAACCGGGAGCGCACACTCTTTTTAAAGAACATTTTTAGGGCCAAAGGTCTACGAACCTGTAGATCGGCCTTTATTGGTGCCCTAGACTCAACAGACCCTATAATTAATTGCAAATTCATAAAGTTCTTGATAGCCTTTGAAAAGCGTCTGAAAGCTGTTGAAATTTTATAATAACATTTTCAGTATTATTAACTATTTTAACAACGAGCAATTTGATAAAGCTCCAACCAGCATCATTTTAAATTTTGCGCTTTAAACTGTACTATGAAGAATTTTATTGATTTTATTTTATTGAAATGTTCAATTTATTTCTATTGGCTTTGTTATGGTTGTAATTACCTAAACAATACAGTTTATACTTACCATATTTACTTAGGTATTTATATGTTTTTTTTACAAATATGTAACTTAATATAATGTTTTATGGTGTATTCGATAAAATGTGTATTTTCTATATGTCTTTTAAGATAAATAATCGCAATAAAGACTTTTTTGAATTGAATTGATTTGCAGGGGCCCATGGGGGCCCCTGCAGCCCCGGGGACTGCCCCCTTCCCCGGGGCTTCATTTAAAAGAGAAAGGCTTAAGGGGGGTCGAGCCCCCGCAGCATCAGGGACCGCCACCTTCCCGGGGCTATTTTAATAAATGAAGTGTGGGGGGCAAAGTCCGGGGACCACCATCTCCCTGGGGCACCAATTAGGAACATGCGGGGGTCTGTTGCGGACCCGCTGCCCCGGGGACCACCACCTCCAAAGGGCTTAAGAGAAGATGGGACGGGCCCCCGCAGGAGCCCTGCATGGTGGGGAACACCACCTGCCAGGGCAGGGTCCATCAATGTCCGGGGGTGCCCACCCCTGGACATTGCAGTTTGCTATGGTTTGGGGGAGAGCTACTCCCGCCATGCCATAGCCAACCCTGCTTCGCTTCATGGAAGCGAGAACAAGAAAAAAGCTCTTGCTTCCATGAAGCGAAGCAGAATTGCTTTTGGGCAAAGAAAAGTGCATGTTAGCAGCTCCCTCTGCCCAAAAGCAAATGTCTGGGCCCTGGGGGATGGGGTCACCAGGAACAAAATTTGCCTGAGTAGGGGGGCTGCACTGAGTGAGTCACCCATAAAACTACTCACACACGTAGGTACTCACCCATAGAGTCAATCAAACAGCCACTTACTCACCCAAACAGTTACACACCCACCCACTTTCTTACTCATACTAGTAGGGACACATACTCACTCAGCTATAGTCACTGACAGAAGTATGCACTCATCTACATAGCCACTGTCACATTCACTCACTCATACATACAGTTATTCACTCATGTATACTGCCTTTCAGGTACTCAGTTTTCCACCCATAGTGACACATGCACTCAATCACCAATGCAGCCACAGAGACACTCATTCACTCAAACAACTTTTTACACATGCAACAGTACCCCATACAGCCACTGCCCGACCCACTCACTGATCCATAAAGGCAGTTAGACACCTTTGAAATTCCCCCGTTATAGTTACTTCAGCTAACTATAACTCGCGCGCCCGCAATGCACTGCTGATGACGTCACATATTACATCACTCATGCTTTGAACATTTTAGCTTCTATTTTTAAATGTGTGTATCAAAGGTTATATTACGCTGATAGGAGGTCTACCACTCTTTTACAAGGATGATGTCATCAGTGATTTCATCAGTGATGTTATTTCAGATATCATCAGTGATGTCATAAGTGATGTCACTGACCATGTCAAGAGTGATATAATATGTGACGTCATCAGCAGTGCATTGCGGTCGCGCGAGTTATAGTTAGCTGAAGTAACTATAACGGGGAATTTTATTGGTTTTATATGAGTAAAATGTCCAGTTAACTATAATATGTGTCAAACCTATGGTTTTTTCAGTGAATTTCATACGTCTTTTAAATGCTACTTCCTAACTATAACGTGTGTAAAACCTTTGGTTTTTTCAGTGAATTTCATAGGTTTTTTGAATGCTACTTCCTAACTATAACGGGTTTAAAACCTATGGTTTTTTCAGTGAATTTCATAGTTTTTTTTAATGCTACTTCCTAACTATAACGTGTTTAAAACCTATGGTTTTTTCAGTGAATATATATATATATATATATATATATATATATATTACCTAATAACTTTGGCGTTTGTGGACGGAATCGGCTGAAATTTTCAGGAAAATGGCACATTTTGTTTCTGAGCAGCCCTTGAAACTTTGGGGGGGTTTCGTCAAGGGGGGGCCGAGAAAAAAGGGGGGTCCCAAAACGTGTTTTTCCCATGTTAATTTCCATAGGGCGGTTGGCCTCACTTTTAGCTCGAACGGCTGAATGGATTTGCACGAAACTTGGCAAAAATGTAGGGACTTTTAGCCCGATGTGCCTTTGCTAGGTCTCAATATATGTGCCTCAGTGGATTTTGAGAAATTAACGTTCAAAAAAAGATATATATCTGTAACAGCGCTCCGGGCTGCGCTCCGGTTCGCGTACTTTTCGCGAAACGGAACTTTGCGATGCGAAGCTGATTGGCTTTCCGGTGTCTGTCAACATTCTAAACAGTCCGGAGCGGCCGCCATCTTATCTCTCGGTAGGATCGAGAGAGAAGAAGAGGTGAAAAAAGAAGGGGGAATTTAATGAAAGGGGGCAAGGTAGACCCCTCTTGACCCCCTAGGAATGATGTTGGGGTTATTAAAGGGTCCCGTGGGGAAAATACAAAAAAATTGATTTTTCACGGTAGAAGCGCTTCCCGGGCCGCGAACTGGGCCGCAAACTGGTAGCGAAACGGGAATTCGCCATTTTGTGTTTCGTTTTAATTAAATTACTAGGTATAAGGGGGTGCGGGAGACGTATCCTGATCCCTTATGTTTTCTGAGGGTGGCTGAGGAGGCTCATATATGTTGATACATGTCTTCCAGCGGCTGTGCGTGAGCGTTTTTTTTTTTTTGCTGCGTGACGTCTGTTAACGTTCGATTCGATGGAAATCAGGAAGTGTTGACCGTCAATTTGTCACTGCGATAAAATATTGTGTTATAAATGAATCCTTATTGATAAACATTGTCTGCGCCATCTTGCCTTTTTTCCAATGCCACAATTTTGTCGTGCACGGCAGCCATTTTAGATGCCTTGACCAGACCCACTCTCTGCACGCCGTCGATTCTCAGCACGGCTCCCCACCCTCGCAAGCATCTCCCCCACGCACCGGTCACCCCCGCTCTCTCTCTCATGCATGGGCCATAAACTTCCCCCCATCTGCGCTGCTCTTCCCTGAGAATCACACCCTGTGCCCGCCCGACACCTCCCTTTCACCCTATTCACTACTGCACCCTCTGACACTCCTCTTCCTCTGTGTCCGATTGTCCAGGCCGGTCCCAGGCTATCACCTAGCCCTGCGGATGTAGTTTATGGCCCCAGCTGTAGAGAATACAGACATGCCAACCCTCCCGATTCAGGCGTGAGACTACCGATTTCAGTGCTAGTCTCCCGCCTCCCGATTCCTGCAAGCAAAAACCCGATTCCTCGGGGGTTTCAGCTGACAGGGCTTGGTATTGTGTTACGTGCTAATTCTTCCAGGAAACGTCAGAGGGCCGATGCAGGGGCTCTAGAAGGGGTGATAAACCATTTAAGCCTCATTAACAAGCGCATGGTCTTTTAAAGATCTGTGAAGTACTCGGGGCGGAGGTGTGTGTGTGCCCTCTTTCAGGAGTGGGCGGGGGGGCACTGCCAGCAACTTGCCAGGCCAGGCAGTGTTCAACACTTGCATCACCCTTTCTCTGCCTGCTATTGCGCTCCATGCTTCGGAAAGGTAAGAAAAAGAACGTGCATTTGAGTTTGAAATGTCCGATCCTGTAGCAGCACACTTCCAAAGCCCACACATGACAATAACCCGATTCAAGGTCCCATTCACCCGATTTTTTAAAAATATATAGCACTCCAACAAAGTAGTAGGATTATAAAACTTTATTAACTTATAAATATATAGAACGCAACAAAAACTGTAAATACATTTAAACATTTTTTGGAAAAAAGAAGCAACAATGGTCAGTAGCTGTCTTTTGTGCGAATAGTCCCAAGGCAGCACAACGTGCTGAGTTCTGGACGGCACCCAGGTGATGTTACCTGGGTGCCGCATTGGTTTTTGGTATCCTACAATGCAGCTCAGAAAAACAGCGTGGGGCGCCCCGGGGGGTGCGCGGGGAGGCCTCGTCAGTAGCCGTCTGTTGTGCGAATAGTCCCAAGGCAGCAGAACGCGCTGAGATGTGGATGGCACCCAGGTGATGTCCAGTAAGTTGCCGCACTGGTTTTGGTATCCTACAATGCTGCTCCGAAAAACGGCGTGGGGCGCCCCGGGGGGGGGCGTGGGGGAGGCGGCGTGAACAGGCCTCCCCAGGTGGAGGCTCGTCTGCTGTACTGGGGCGCCCCTTTACCGTTTCAGTTGGCATTCCGCCCGCTTTTGCTACACTGTGCCTCATCCTCCATTCAGCTGTTTATCGCCCGCTCTTGCGGCTACAGCGTCTCGCTCACCATGTAGTTGAGTTGCGCCCACTCTTGCGGTGCAGCGATAGGCGGCTGCCATAGGACTCTTAAAATGGCGGACAGCTCTTCGGATTTGGGCCTGGTCCACTAAAATGGCCCTGGGACACCTTGGAACTCGGACGCTTGCCTGCTAGGGCTTGGGCTCCATTCTCGAAAGCGTCCCCTCAGCCGTGAAGATTCTACAAAAGTCTTGGGGGCCCTCGACTCCTGCAGGCTTCCGGTGGGGAGCGGCTGCCATGATTGCTCGCGGAATGACCACGACGGAGCCACGAGATGGTGGTGCTTTCATGCTGACGCCAGCTTCAGTCTGAAACATCCAGAAACAAGGTGGGGCTTTCATCATTTGGGAAAAAAAAATGTTCTAAACCAATGAAAAGTGTTATTTTTAGGTCATATGACCAAGCCTTCCATCATTAGGAAACCAAAAGTAAAATGAACCAATGAAAAGTTTTATAAACAAGTCACATGACCTGTTATGCGGCATAGGGCTACAAAAAGCGTAGAAAATCCGTTGGCACGTGAGGCGGCGGCAGTAGCGGACCGATGTGCGAATAGGCCGAAGGCAGTACAACGCGCCGAGATCCGGATGGCACCGAGTTGGTGTCCAGCAAGTTGCTGCACTGGTGTGGCTATCCTACAATGCTGCGCCGAAAGTCGGCGTGGGGCGCCCCGTTGGCCTGTGAGGTCGCGTCAGTCAGTGGGGGCTGTGCGTCTCCCCCAAGATGGAGGCTCCTCGGCTGCAGTGGGGCGCCCCTTAGCGTTTCACTCGCCGTCCAACTGAGTTGCGTCCGCACTTGCGGCTACAGTAGGCCGAAGGCAGCACAGCGCGCCGAGATCTGGATGGCACCGAGGTGGTGTCCAGCAAGTTGCCGCACTGGTGTGGCCATCCTACAATGCTGCGCCGAAAGACGGCGTGTCCAGCTGAGTTCCGGTCACTCTTGCGGTACAGTGACTCGAACGTGCCGAGATCCGGATGGCACCGAGGTGGTGTCCAGCAAGTAGCCGCACTGGTGTGGCCATCCTACAATGCTGCGCCGAAAGACGGCGTGTCCAGCTGAGTTCCGGTCACTCTTGCGGTACAGTGACTCGAACGCGCCGAGATCCGGATGGCACCGAGGTGGTGTCCAGCAAGTTGCCGCACTGGTGTGGCCATCCTACAATGCTGCGCCGAAAGTCGGCGTGGGGTGCCCCGTTGGCTTATGAGGTGATGTCAGTAGTGGACCGATGTGTGAATAGGTCGGAACCAGCACAAGGCGCCAAGATCCGGATGGCAAGTCCTGAATGTTGAGTGCCATAGTTGAGAGTTCTGAGCAGTGTTTGTAACACTGTCTGAAGCTTATTTGCACCTGCTGCAGCTTCACTATTGCCCTGGTGTGGCCAAAGATCGCCCATGACATAGGCGGCCGGCTCCCGAGGTCCGGCGGAACTTTTTTCCTTTTCCTTTCTGCATCTTGTCCCACAATCCGTTTGACCTGAAGACACGACCAGGTCCCTGAATGTGTGCAGGGGGACGTTATTGATTGAATCAAAATGGCGGCTTCACACAAAGCTGACTCAAGCGTTGCTGTTGATGCTATACAGACAAAAATTGGTTTTCAGTTTGTACATTCTTCAGGATTTTTTTTTCCATCCAAGGCTGATTGAGAGTTTGTAGAACAATGGCTTCAGATTTTCAACATACTACTCTTCAACATTCTTCCTAAATGTAACAATGTGAGACTCACTAGGAGAACGGCTGTTTATCTTTCCTTTCAAAATGCTGCCAACAATATTTTCTGAATGGAAGACACCATCTTGTAGCATAAAGGCCGAAAGGGGTTCTGGTCTGGCCGATGGTTGGTGGAGACATTTTGACTATATCTTGGACCTGCCCGGCCTCGCCCAAAATGGCGCCGGTATAAATGGGACTCGTAACTCCTTGTTGTGTACTGGTTGAACAACCTTGATATCACGAGATATGAATGCAGTTTTGATGCTCATGGCGGGCGGGGACGAGAATTGATTGAATATTTCGGCATCCCTATTGATATTAAGTTCTGATGTGTTATTGATTACTGTACTATTGAAAGTTCGAATTAACGTCACCCATGGTACTTGCCCGCAAATGTATATCTAGATAATTTTTTTGTAAGTGGCCCTGTCGTATTTTACTTACAAAATGTACATCCACCGATTCCGCAACTGTTAGACACCTTAGTTCTTGCAACCTAATGGCCCGCTCGTTACGTTCCTCTGCAATGTAAATGTCTCCTCATCATATACGATTTCAGTTTGCTCCGTGGCCGGCCCACGTGGTTATAGGCCCGTATTTGTATACTGACATTTTCACAATAAAGGTTTTTAAAACAAAACATGGTAGTAGTATTTACATTGGTAAAGTTTTTACTTTTAGTCACTGTTTTCGAATCAGTAAAAGGCAAGTGAAATAAAGCAGTCCAATTACATGACCGATAAAAGGTATAATACGTAGGAACGCAGTAAAGATAAATGGTCAAGGGCAGTTGTGTTTTCCACTCCTGCAACATAAAGTGATCGATAAGAATCTGATAATCAGGCGTATCGGCGAGTAAGACAGCAGGCCGAGCCTCTTTTACTCAACGGCTCCGTCATGGGATGAAGAAACGCCCTTTTTCTCGAAAAAGGAATATATTTTACTTGCAGGACAGTTGTAAATTTTCCGGGAAAGTACATTAGCCTGGAACATTATAACATATATGTTTAAAAAAAAAAATGCTCGAAACCAATAAAAAGCGTAATTTTTAGGTCATATGACCAAGCTTTTCATCATTAAAATAACAAAAGTAAAATGAACCAATGAAAAGTTTTATTAACAAGTCACATGACCTGTTATGCTTACGATACGTGCTGCGCGCCGCGCCCCGGATCGCTTCCGGGAAGCTGCGCTTCGTGCACCGGAGCACTTCCGGGTGCGCTAACGCGGCGTGTCATATAACGCATTACGCGACAATGTAGGTCAAGAATATAGTCAAAATGTCTCCACCAACCAGCGTTCGGAACACAACCCCTTTCAGCAGTCCAAAAAGTTCTGTTAAATGACAACAGAGGGGACAGGCAACAAGAACTATCAGTCAAAGAGGGGAGGGCAAGTTCTTCTCTACCGGGTCATGTTGGGGCGCTACCGGAACTGATCGAATTGGTAGTCTACAGTATTTCTCGATGTTTCAGACTGAAACTGGCGTCAGCATGAGAGCACCACCATCTCGTAGCTCCGTCGTGGCCATTCCACGAGCAATCATGGCAGCCGCTCCCCACCAGAAGCCTGCGGGAGTCGGGGCCCCCAAGACTTTTGTAGAATCTTCACGGCTGAGGGGACGCTTTCGAGAATGGGACCCAAGCCCTATCAGGCAAGCGTCCGAGTTCCAAGGTGTCCCAGGGCCATTTTAGTGGACCACGCCCAAATCTGAAGAGCCGGCCGCCTATTGTTGCATCGCAAGAGCGGGAGCAACTCAACTACATGGTGAGCGAGACGCTGTAGTCGCAAGAGCGGGCGGTAAACAGCTGAATGGCGGAAGAGGCACAGTGTAGCAAAAGCGGGCGGACTGGCAACTAAAACAGTAAAGGGGCGCCCCACTACAGCGTGTCTTCAGGTCAAACGGATTGTGGGACAAGGTCCAGAATAGAAGAGTCATCAAAAGGCAAAAAGTTCCGCCGGACCCCGGGAGCCGGCCGCCTATGTCGGGGGCGATCTCAGGCTACACCAGTGCTATAAGACTTGGGGAGGGGGTCGGAGCCAAGCGTCTTCTCCGAGTCCGTGCCATCACACCGCCCCTCGGGGGCCTCCGTCAAGCGGTTTAGGGAGGTACCATATCACATTGTTTTCAAATGCAGTCAGGTCCACAAACGGCCCTCACTTACTTTGAGAATAGTGAAGCTGCAGTAGGTGCAAATAAGCTTCAGACAGTGTTACAAGCGCTGCTCAGAACTCTGAACTATGGCACCCAACATCCAGAACTTATGCCATTTGAGAATGGCAGTGACATCGAAGCAACTCAGGGACCAAAACCATTAACGTACTTTCACGTATGAAAATCTTACTTGGGGAGGGGGCAGGAGCCAAGCGCCCCCTCCCAGTCCGCGCCACCACACCGTATGTTGAAAATCTGAAGCCATCGTTCTACAAACTCAACCAACCTTGGATGGAAAAATCTAGAAGAATGTACAAACTGAAAACCAGTTTTGGTCTGCATAGCATCAGCAGCAACGCTTGCTATCAGAGTGCATGAGTTTCATGCTCGATCGATTGAGCTAGCCGGATCGGGCAACAAAAAGTATAAAATAGTTATGTAAATAGTTATTTAATAAAATGTTTTACCCTGTTACTTTGCTGGTGTGTTGTATATATTTTTAATATTTGCATAGGGTTTGTCGTTATTTTGGGTGGGGTGGGTGACGGAGCCGAGCTGTCTTGCAGCCCTCATGGTGTGGAGCTCAGTTCATCTCACTATTTTCGTATTTCTCATGAAGGGTTGTTCCTAATGTTTCTATTTTAGCGAGGTCAAAAAGAGATCCAATTACTGGCCTACTGATTTTGCTCGATTACTTTTATTTTTTTACACGATTTTTCACGATTTTTCACTATCTGCAAAGACTAAACAGAGTATTGCGACTTTGTGCTTGTTTGTAAATAGAGAATGAACCAAAGAGAATCAATTGTAAAACAGTAAATGCTTGGATAACAATCAATCAAATGGAGATTTAAGCAGGCACGACGGATTACAACGGGGGTAAAGGCCTGCGTTAACTACCCTTCACTATCTGCAAAGAGAGAGTACTACTAAGAGAAAAGAGGGGAGGGGGGGCAGCGTTCAAAGCACATCAGCGTGCATAAACACGAAAAAGTTTTTACCTATCACTTGACATTTGACAGCTTTTGATATTTGCTATTAAAAAACCATTGACATTCACAGAAAAAACCATAGGTTTTAGGCCATATATAGTTAGGAATTTGCATTTACAAAACCTTGAAAATTCACTGAAAAAACCATTGGTTATAGACCATATATAGTTAGGGATTAGCCTTTTCAAAACCTTATTTTACTCACACAAAACCATTGAAATTTCATATATAGTTAGTTGCACTAACTATATATCGCGCACCCGCAATCCACTGCTGATGATGTCACATATTACATCATTCATGACATGGTTAGTGACATCACTGATGACATTACTGATGATATCTCAAATGACATCACTGATGACATCTCAAATGACATCACTGATGACATCACTGATGACATCTCAAATGACATCACTGATAAAATCACTGATAACATCTCATTTGACATTACTGATCACATCACTGATGATATCATTCATGTGATAATACCATGAACCTCTTCAGACTCTAATATAACCTTAGATACAATCAGTGTAAACAGACAGTCACAGACTGTCACTCATCCATGGAGTTACTCACACACCTAGTCAGTTATGCAAAAAATCAATAACACCTCCATTTCCTCAACTATACAGTTATACACACCTTACTTATTCAAACATACACTAACACATATTTACTCTCTTATACAATCCCTGATACATGTTCACAATGATCCATACAGCCACTCACACATTCACTGGCTCTTATGCACAGTTATTTATATATGTCAACTCTCACATGTACTGTGTTTTACATATGTACTTACTTTGACATGTAGCACTGAGATATCCATTCACTCACCAATACACTCATACACAGTCAACCGCCCATACAGCTGTTTCCACATGCACTTTTGAACCCATACATATAGTGAATCAACTACTCACACATCTATGTACAGAGTCACACACCTCCCAGCCACCCATACACACACACTCAGTTTCCCATACAAATACTTGGACAACCAATGAATAACCCATACAGTTACTCATATAGCTACTGATCAACACATGCAGCAGTTTGTAGAACAACAGATATAATGATGCACAAATTAAGACAGTTTAGTCACTAACCCATGCACTCAGTAAGACACATTTAATCATTCTCTCATACAGTCAGTCATGCACCTACTAAATCCTTCTTCCAGACACTTATACATCCACTCATTCTTCAATATGTAAGACATATTTTAACTTTACAGAAAAATACAGTCACTGGATGTTGTCATCAGTGATGTCATCAGTGATGTCATTTGAGATGTCATCAGTGATGTCATCAGTGATGTCATTTGAGATGTCATCAGTGATGTCATTTGAGATGTCATCAGTGATGTCACTAACCATGTCATGAATGATGTAATATGTGACATCATCAGCAGTGGATTGCGGGTGCGCGATATATAGTTAGTGCAACTAACTATATATGAAACTTCAATGGTTTTGTGTGAGTAAAATAAGGTTTTGAAAAGGCTAATCCCTAACTATATATGGTCTATAACCAATGGTTTTTTCAGTGAATATATATATATATATATATATATACATTACCTACTGGCGGTCGCCAGTAGGTATATATAGTTAGGATTTTTTCCCTATGGGATTTCTGAAAATTCTATGTCTAATAACTTTGGCGTTTGTGGACGGAATCGGCTGAAATTTTCAGGAAAATGGCACATTTTGTTTCTGAGCAGCTCCTGGAAATTTGGGGGGGTTTCGTCAAGGGGGGGCTGAGAAAAAAGGGGGGTCCCAAAACGCGTTTTTAACATTGAGTTTTCCATAGGGCGGTTGGACTCACTTTTAGCTCGAACGGCTGAATGGATTTGCACGAAACTTGGCAAAATTGTAGGGACTGTTAGCCCGGTGTGCCTTTGCTAGGTCTCAATATATGTGCTTCAGTGGATTTTGAGAAATTAACGTTTAAATCAAGATATATATCTGTAACAGCGCTCCGGGCAGCGATCCGGTTCGCGTACTTTTCGCTTATCGGAACTTTGCGAAGCGAAGCTGATTGGCTCTCCGGTGTCTGTCAACATTCTAAACAGTCCGGTGCGGCCGCCATCTTGTCTCTCGGTAGGAATTTGCATTTACAAAACCTTGAAAATTCAATGAAAAAACCATAGGTTATAGGCCATATATAGTTAGGAATTAGCATTTACAAAACCTTATTTTACTCGCATAAAACCATTGAAATTCCATATATAGTTAGCTAACTATAAGCGCTAACTATATATCGCGCACCCGCAATCCACTGCTGATGATGTCACATATTACATCATTCATGACATGGTCAGTGACATCACTGATGACATCACTGATCAAAACAACCAGTGATTGTATGTGTCTGTAAAGTTTAAATATGTTTCACATATTGAAGAATGAGTGGATGTATAAGTGTCTGGATGAAGAATTTAGTAGGTGCATGACTGACTGTATGAGTGAGTGATTAAATGTGTCTCACTGAGTACATGGGTTAGTGACTAAACTGTCTTAATTCGTGCATCAGTATGTTTGTTGTTGTGTAAGCTGCTGCATGTGTTGATCAGTAGCTATAAGAGTGGCCATATGGGTTATTGATTGGTTGCCCAAATATTTGAATGGGAGGCTGAGTGTGTGTGTGGGTGGCTGGGAGGTGCGTGACTCTGTGCATAGATGTGTAAGCAGTTGATTCACTAGGAGTATGAGTTCAAGAGTGCATGTGGAAACAGCTATATGGGCGGTTGACTGTGCATGGGTGTGTTGGTGAGTGAATGGATTTCTCATTGCTACATGTGCAAGTAAGTACGTATGTAAAACACAATACATGTGAGAGTTGAGATATATAAATAACTGAACATAAGACCCAGTGAATGTGTGAGTGGCTGTATCGATCACTGTGAGCTTGTATCAGGGATTATATAAGAGAGTAAATATGTGTTATTATATGTTTGAATAAGTAAGATGTGTATAACTGTATAGTTGAGGAAATGGAGGTGTGATTGATTCTTTGCATGACTGACTAGGTGTGTGAGTAACTCCATGGATGAGTGACAGTCTGTGAGTGTCTGTTTATACTGAGTGTATGTAAGGTTATATTAGAGTCTGAAGAGGTTCATTGTATTATCACATGAGTGATGTGATCAGTGATGACAAATGAGATGTCATCAGTGATGTCATTTGAGTTGTCATCAGTGATGTCATCAGTGATGTCATTTGAGATGTCATCATTGATATCATTTGAGTTGTCATCAGTGATGTCATTTGAGATGTCATCAGTGATGTCATCAGTGATGTCACTGACCATGTCATGAATGATGTAATATGTGACATCATCAGCAGTGGATTGCGGGTGCGCGATATATAGTTAGCGCTTATAGTTAGCTAACTATATATGGAATTTCAATGGTTTTATGCGAGTAAAATAAGGTTTTGTAAATGCTAATTCCTAACTATATATGGCCTATAACCTATGGTTTTTTCATTGAATTTTCAAGGTTTTGTAAATGCAAATTCCTAACTATATATCCACTATAACCTATGGTTTTTTCTGTGAATTTCATTGGTTTTTTAATAGCAAATATGAAAAGCTTTAAAATGTCAAGTACGTGATAGATAAAAACATTTTCGTATTTATGCACGCTGATGTGCTTTGAACGCTGCCCCCCCCCCTCCCCTCTTTTGCCTTAGTAGTACTCTCTCTTTGCAGATACAGAAGGGTAGTTAACGCAGGCCTTTACCCCCGTTGTAATCCGCCGTACCTCCTTGTCTCTCCATTTGATTGATTGTTGTCCAAGCATTTACTGTTTTAGAATTGGTTCTCTTTGGATCATTCTCTATTTACAAACAAGCACAAAGTCGCAATACTCTGTTTAGTCTTTGCAGATAGTGAAAAATCGTGTAAAAAAATAAAAGTAATCGAGCAAAATCAGTAGGCCACTAATTGGATCTCTTTTTGACCTCGCTAAAATAGAAATATTAGGAACAACCCTTCTTGAGAAATACGAAAATAGTGAGATGAACTGAGCTCCACACCATGAGGGCTGCAAGACAGCTCGGCTCCATCACCCATCCCGCACAAAATAATGACAAACCCTATGCAAATATTAAAAATATAGACAACACACCAGCAAAGAAACAGGGTAAAACATTTTATTAAAAAACTATTTACATAACGTTGGTTTATAAGATGATGTCAGTAGTGGACCGATGTGTGAATAGATCGAAAACAGCACAAGGCTCCAAGATCCGGATAGCAAGCTCCTGGATGTTGGGTGCCATAGTTTAGAGTTCTGAATTTCAGCCTTTTTCAATGCCTGTGCTTTGTTGAATCAAAATGGCGGCTTGACACAAAGCTGACTCAAGCGTTGTTACTGATGCTATGCAGACCAAAACTGGTTTTCAGTTTGTACATTTTTCTAGATTTTTCAATCCAAGTTTGGTTGACTTTGTAGAACGATGGCTTCAGATTTTCAACATACGGTGTGGTGGCGCTGACTGGGAGGGGGCGCTTCGCTCCTGCCCCCTCCCCAAGTAAGATTTTCATACGTGAAAGTACGTTAATGGTTTTGGTCCCTGAGATGCTTTGATGTCACTACCATTCTCAAATAGCATAAGTTCTGGATGTTGGGTGCCATAGTTAAGAGTTCTGAGCAGCGCTTGTAACACTGTCTGAAGCTTATTTCCACCTACTGCAGCTTCACTATTCTCAAAGTAAGTGAGTGTCGTTTGTGGACCTGACTGCATTAGAAAACAATGTGATATGTTACCTTCCTAAACAGCTTGACGGAGGCCCCTGAGGGGCGCTGTGATGGCCATGGACTCGGAGAAGACGCTTGGCTCCGACACCCTCCCCAAGTCTTATAGCACTGGTGTAGCCTGAGATCGCCCCCGACATAGGCGGCCGGCTCCCGGGGTCCGGCGGTACTTTTTGCCTTTTGATGACTCTTCAATTCTGGACCTTGTCCCACAATCCGTTTGACCTGAAGACAAGCTGTAGTGAGGCGCCCCTTTATCGTTTTAGTTGCCATTCCGCCCGCTTTTGCTACACTGTGCCTCTTCCGCCATTCAGCTGTTTTCCGCCCGCTCTTGCGACTACAGCGTCTCGCTCACCATGTAGTTGAGATGCGCCCGCTCTTGCGGTGCAGCGATAGGCGGCTGCCACAGGACTCTCAAAATGGCGGCCGGCTCTTCGGTTTTGGGCCTGGTCCACTAAAATGGCCCTGGGACACCTTGGAACTCGGACGCTTGTCTGCTAGGGCTTGGGTCCCATTCTCGAAAAGCGTCCCCTCAGCCGTGAAGATTCTACAAAAGTCTTGGGGGCCTCCGACTCCCGCAGGCTTCTGGTGGGGAGCGGCTGCCATGATTGCTCGTGGAATGGCCACGACGGAGCTACGAGATGGTAGTGGTCTCATGCTGACGCCAGCTTTAGTCTGAAACATCCAGAAACACTGTAGACTACCAATTCGATCAGTTCCGGTAGCGCCCCAACATGACCCAGAAGAGAAGAACTTGCCCTCCCCTCTTTGACTGATGGTTCTTGTTGCCTGTCCCCTCTGTTGTCATTTAACAGAACTTTTTGGACTGCTGAAAGGGGTTGTGTTCTGAACGCTGGTTGGTGGAGACATTTAGACTATATTCTTGACCTACGTTGTCGCGTAATGCGTTTTATGACACGCCGCGTTAGCGCACCCGGAAGTGATCCGAGGCGCGGCGCGCAGCGCGTAACGTAAGCATAACAGGTCATGTGACTTGTTAATAAAACTTTTCATTGGTTCATTTTACTTTTGTTAATTTAATGATGAAAAGCTTGGTCATATGACCTAAAAATTACGCTTTTTATTATTTTCGAACAATATTTTTTTTTCAAACATATGTTATAATATTCCAGGCTAATGTACTTTCCCGGAAAATTTACAACTGTCTTGCAAGTAAAATATATTCCTTTTTCGAGAAAAAGGGCGTTTCTTCCTTCCATGACGGAGCCGTTGAGTAAAAGAGATTCGGCCTGCTGTCTTAGTCGCCGATACGCCTGATTATCAGATTCTTATCGATCACTTTATGTTGCAGACATGAAAAACACAACTGCCCTTGACCATTTATCTTTACTGCGTTCCTACATATTATACCTTTTATCCGTCATGTAATTGGACTGCTTTATTTCACTTGCCTTTTACTGATTCGAAAACAGTCACTAAAAGTAAAAACTTTACAAATGAAAATACTACTACCGTGTTTTGTTTTAAAAACCTTTATTGTGAAAATGTCAGTATACAAATACGGGCCTATAACCACGTGGGCCGGCCACGGAGCAAACTCAAATCGTATATGATGAGGAGACATTTACACTGTAGAAGAACGTAACGAGCGGGCCATTAGGTGACAAGAACAAAGGTGTCTAACAGTTGCGGAATCGGTGGACGTACATTTTGTAATTAAAATACGACAGGGCCACTTACAATAACATTTTCTAGATATACATTTGCGGGCAAAGAGTTACGAGTCCCATTTATACCGGCGCCATTTTGGGCGAGGCCGGGCAGGTCCAAGATATAGTCAAAATGTCTCCACCAACCATCGGCCAGACCAGAACCCCTTTCGGCCCTTTATGTTACAAGATGGTGTCTTCCATTCAGAAAATATTGGTGGCAGCATTTTGAAAGGAAACAGAAACAGCCGTTCTCCTAGTGAGTTTCACATTGTTACATTTAGGAAGAATGTTGAAGAGTAGTATGTGGAAAATCTGAAGCCATTTTTCTACAAACTCTCAATCAGACTTGGATGGAAAAAAAAACCTGAAGAATGTACAAACTGAAAACCAATTTTTGTCTGTATAGCACCAACAGTAACGCTTGAGTCAGCTTTGTGTCAAGCCGCCATTTTCATTCAATCAATAGCGTCCCCCTGCACACATTCAGGGACCTGGTCGTGTCTTCAGATGAAACGCATTGTAGGAAAAGAAGCAGAAAGGAAAAGGAAAAAAGTTCCGCCGGACCTAGTGAAGCTGCAGCAGGTGCAAATAAGCTTCAGACAGTCTTACAAGCACTGCTCAGAACTCTCAACTGAGGCACTCAACATCCAGGACTTGCCATTCGGATCTTGGCGCCTTGTATTTTTGTTTTGTTTTTGATGGAGGGGAAAGAACAAAAAACAGACATTGAAAAAGGCTCAACAGTGCAGGGCGCCTTGTGCTGGTTCCGACCTATTCACACATCGGTCCGCTACTGACATCACCTCATAAACCAACGGGGCACCCCACGCCGACTTTCGGCGCAGCATTGTAGGATGGCCACACCAGTGCGGCAATTTGCTGGACACCACCTCGGTGCCATCCAGATCTCGGCGCGTTCATTCATTCAATAGCGTCCCCCTGCACACATTCAGGGACCTGGTCGTGTCTTCAGAAGAAACGCATTGTAGGAAAAGAAGCAGAAAGGAAAAGGCAACAAGTTCCGCCGGACCTAGTGAAGCTGCAGCAGGTGCAAATAAGCTTCAGACAGTTCTACAAGCACTGCTCAGAAATCTCAACTGAGGCACTCAACATCCAGGACTTGCCATTCGGATCTTGGCGCCTTGTGCTGGTTCCGACCTATTCACACATCAGTCCACTACTGACATCACCTCATAAGCCAACGGGGCACCCCACGCCGACTTCCGGCGCAGCATTGTAGGATGGCCACACCAGTGCAGCCACTTGCTGGACACCACCTCGGTGCCATCCGGATCTCAGCGCGTTCGAGTCACTGTGCCGGAAGAGTGACCGGAACTCAGCTGAACACGCCGTCTTTCGGCGCAGCATTGTAGGATGGCCACACCAGTACGGCAATTTGCTGGACACCACCTCGGCGCCATCCGGATCTCGGCGCGTTCGAGTCACTGTACCGCAACAGTGACCGCAATTCAGCTGGACACGCCGTCTTTCGGCGCAGCATTGTAGGATGGCCACACCAGTGCGGCAATTTGCTGGACACCACCTCGGTGCCATCCGGATCTCGGCGCGTTGTGCTGCCTTCGGCCTATTCGCACATCGGTCCGCTACTGACGCCGCCTCACGTGCCAACGGATTTTCTACGCTTTTTGTAGCCCTATGTCGCATAACAGGTCATGTGACTTGTTTATAAAACTTTTCATTGGTTCATTTTACTTTTGGTTTCCTAAAGATGGAAGGCTTGGTCATATGACCTAAAAATAACACTTTTCATTGGTTTAGAACATTTTTTTTTCCCAAACGATGAAAGCCCCACCTTGTTTCTGGATCATTCAGACTGAAGCTGGCGTCAGCATGAGAGCACCACCATCTCTTGGCTCCGTCGTGGTCATTCCGCGAGCAATCATGTCAGCCGCTCCCCACCGGAAGCCTGCGGGAGTCGGGGGCCCCCAAGACTTTTATACAATCTTCACGGCTGAGGGGACGCTTTTCGAGAATGGAGCCCAAGCCCTAGCAGGCAAGCGTCCGACTTCCAAGGTGTCCCAGGGCCATTTCAGTGGACCAGGCCCAAAACCGAAGAGCCGTCCGCCATTTTGACAGCCATGTGGCAGCCGCCTATCGCTGCACTGCAAGAGTGGGAGCAACTCCACAACATGGTGAGCGAGACGCTGTGGCCGCAAGAGCGAGCGCAACTCAGCTAGATGGCCGCCACCTGGGGAGGCCCGTTCACGGCGCCTCCCCCCCCCCCCCCGGGCCGCCGCACGCCAATTTTCGGAGCAGCATTGTAGGATACCAAAACCAGTGCGGCAGTTTACTGGACATCACCTGGGTGCCTGTCGTACATGTTGTGTCAGCCATGTGACACTGGACACAGACCGCTACTGACGAGGCCTCCCCCCGCACCACCCGGGACGCCCCACGCTGTTTTTCTGTGCTGCATTGTAGGATCCCTAAACCAGTGCGGCACCCAGGCGACATCACCTGGGTGCCGTCCAGAACTCTGCACGTTGTGCTGCCTTGGGACTATTCGCACAACAGACCGCTACTGACGAGGCCTCCCCCCGCCCCACCCGGGACGCCCCACGCCAATTTTCGGAGCAGCATTGTAGGATCCCTAAACCAGTGCGGCACCCAGGCGACATCACCTGGGTGCCGTCCAGAACTCTGCACGTTGTGCTGCCTTGGGACTATTCGCACAAAAGACAGCTTCTAACCATTGTTGCTTTTTGTGTTAATAAATGTTTAAATGTTTTTAGTTTTTGTTCTGTTCATTATCGTTAAAAGTTAATAAAGTTTTATAACCTTAATTTGTTGGAGTGTTATCTATTTTTTGAAAAACGGGTGAATGGGGCCTTGAATCGGGTTATTGTCATGTGTGGGCTTTGGAAGTGTGCTGCTGCAGGATCGGACATTTCAAACTCAAATGCACGTTCTTTTTCTTACCTTTCCGAAGCATGGAGCGCAATAGCAGGCAGAGAAAGGGTGATGCACGTGTTGAACACTACCTGACCTGGCAAGTTGCTGGCAGTGCCCCCCCGCCCGCTCCTGAAAGAGGGCACACACACACCGCCGCCCCGAGTACTTCACAAATCTTTAAAAGACCATGCGCTTGTTCATGAGGCTTAAATGGTTTATCACCTCTTCTAGAACCCCTACATCGACCCTCTGACGTTTCATGGAAAAATTACCATGTAACACAATACCAAGCCCTGTCAGCTGAAACCCCCAAGGAATCGTGGGGCATATTATCAAGGGGGTTTATCTCCGCTTTTTTGGCTTTAAAAACCATGAAAGCGGAGATAAAATTATTTCCCTATTATCAAGCTGTCGCTAACACCAGTTAGTGACACCTAAAAGGAGATAGCGACCATCTTGGGCCCGGCTTTGCATGTCAGTGATACTTATCACTAATGACATGCAAAGTGGCGTGCCAAGATGTTAGCGACTGGAAACAGTCCCTAACATCGCTACCTTCTATTACCAACTTTTGGAGATATTCGCGCTAAGCGCGAATATCTCCAAAATCTAACACCTGCCCTGAGCAGTTCTTAGCCATGTTATCCAATGGGAGGTGGATAACATGGCTAAGAGCATTAGGTCGATAATACATGAATATCGCTGACTTTTCTGCGATAATAGCAAGGTTTATCTGCGATAAAAATCGCCGATGTGCGGCGATAATTTTTGTCTCTAAACAAGTTATAGACAAAAATTATCGCTAGTTGTTCGTAATATGCCCCCGGGTTTTTGCTTGCAGAAATCGGGAGGCGGGAGACTAGCACTGAAATCAGTACTCACACGCCTGAATCAGGAGGATTGGCATGTCTGAATTCTCTACAGCTGGGGCCATAAACTACATCCGCAGGGGTAGGTGATAGCCTGGGACCAGCCTGGCATCTAAAATGGCTGCCGTGCACGACAAAATTGTGGCATTCGAAAAAAGGCAAGATGGCGCAGCCGCTGGAAGAGATATATCAACATATATCAGCCTCCTCAGCCACCCTCAGGAAACATAGGGGATTAGGATATGTCTCCCGCACCCCCTTATACCTAGTACTTTAATTAACGAAGCACAAAATGGCGAATTCCCGTTTCGCTACCAGTTTGCGGCCCAGTTCGCGGCCCGTGAAGCGCTTCTACCGTGAAAAATCATTTTTTTTTTATTTTCCCCACGGGACCCTTTAATAACCCCAACAACATTCCTAGGGGGTCAAGAGGGGGATACCTTGCCCCCTTTCATTAAATTCCCCCTTAGTTTTTCACCTTTTCTTCTCTCTCGATCCTACCGAGAGACAAGATGGCGGCCGCTCCGGACTGTCACGCAGCAAAAAAAAAAAAAAAGCTCACGCACAGCCGCTGGAAGAGATGTATCAACATATATCAGCCTCCTCACCCACCCTCAGGAAACATAGGGGATTAGGATACGTCTCCCGCACCCACTTATAACTAGTAATTTAATTTACGAAGCACAAAATGGCGAATTCCCGTTTCGCTACCAGTTCGCGGCCGCGCTTCTACCGTGAAAAATCATTTTTTTTTTATTTTCCCCACGGGACCCTTTAATAACCCCAACAACATTCCTAGGGGGTCAAGAGGGGGATACCTTGCCCCCTTTCATTAAATTCCCCCTTCGTTTTCCACCTCTTCTTCTCTCTCGATCCTACCGAGAGACAAGATGGCGTCCGCTCCGGACTGTTTAGAATGTTGACAGACACCGGAGAGCCAATCAGCTTTCTGCGCGCAAAGTTCCGATAAGCGAAAAGTAAGCGGACCGGATCGCTGCCCAGAGCGCTGTTACAGATATATATCTTGGTTTGAACGTTAATTTCTCAAAAACTACTGGAGCACATATATTGAGACCTAGCAAAGGCACATCGGGCTAACAGTCCCTACAATTTTGCCAAGTTTCGTGCAAATCCATTCAGCCGTTCGAGCTAAAAGTGAGTCCAACCGCCCTATGGAAAACTCAATGCAAAAAACGTGTTTTGGGACCCCCCTTTTTTCTCAGCCCCCCCTTGACGAAACCCCACCAAATTTCCAGGGGCTGCTCAGAAACAAAATGTGCCATTTTCCTGAAAATTTCAGCCGATTCCGTCCACAAACGCCAAAGTTATTAGACATAGAATTTTCAAAAGTCCCATAGGGAAAAAATTCTAACTATATATACCTACTGGCGATAGCCAGTAGGTAATATATATATATATATATATATATATATATATATATATATATATATATATATATATATATATATATATATATATATATATATATATATATATATATATATATATATATATATATATATATAAATTTCTATGGCAAAATGAAACCCCTCATTTTGTTCCTTTTCAAATTAAATGTATTAAGTGTTACCACTTTATTCCAATCAAGATGACTTCAGGTGTGCCATACTTTTGTCATAAGTAAGACTGTTCGCGTTCTAGTTGTTCTTTAGAACACTCTGGGACATTCTGTCATTGGGCTATAGTTGGGCTACATCTGGCTGATATTTGGGCTACATTTGTTTTTTTTTCTCTGGTGGCCATCTTTGGGCTACATTGGGCCACATTGGGCTACATTGGGCTACATTTGGGCTCTAACATATATATAGCCCAATGTAGCCCAATATATATTTTTTCAAAGTTAATTTTCTCAGCAACTACTGAACAGATTTACACCATTCAAAGAAAAGCATAATCTGCGAGCCGGACTCTACCTTTCTACCAAATTTCTTATAAATCCATTCAGCCGTTCGAGCTGTAGCCGTGTCTAAACGTCCTATGGAAAATAACATGGGGAAAACACGTTTTGGGACCTCCTTTTATCTCAGCCCCCACTTGACGAATCCCCCCAAACTTTCAGGGAAGGAGCGGAGCGGAGCAGGCCATCTTCTTTGAGAAATTCGCAAAGATTCGTCCACCTGCGCCAAAGTTATTCTCAATAGAATGTTGCAGATTTCCTATGGAAACTAGGTCCTAACTATAACTACCTACTGGCGACTGCCAGTAGGTAATATATATATATATATATATATATATATATATATATATATATATATATATATATATATATATATATATATATATATATATATATATATATATTATATATGCACCAGCAAATGTCCCAAGCGGGGGGAGCAGTTAGTTAGCTGGTGCTAGCGGCGAGGTTTGGGACAGCCTCGCAAAAAATACTTTAGCAAGAACCTTCTGTTAAGAAGACGTCACACACCACTTCACAAGTTTACTTCAGTTATTTATTTTCCTGTAGGTTCCCCACCTTTTCAAGTTTACTTCAGTTATTTATTTTCCTGTAGGTTCCCCACCTACGCGTTTCGGACCTGCACGGTCCCTGGTCACGGTTAACAAACAATTGTCCTTCATTTGTGTTTAGTATTTATACTATAGACTCCATTTAGCTCATTATGATGCATTATGGGATTAGTAGTCAAATATGCATTGCTTAATTCAAAGCTTATCCCAATGATTGGGAAACCGGTGTACGGAAGTCTGCGAGACAATGGGGGGTTTTATTATATGCTTATGTCTTATTAGAAGCGTGTACAATGCGCATAGTAGAGGCAATCATATAGTTGATTAACCTTGTTGCATACGTTACAAAGTGGGCAACCATGCGCTATTAATTTATGACTAAGTGTCCATAAGTCCATTTTGGGCTGAGTGCCTTTGTTTGACTCTACCCCCATTGTGTCGTTTGCGCCGTTCTCACAGTTTTCCGACACTGAGATAACAAATAAACGTTAAAATATTGTCTAAGTTGCATGTCTCTCATTATTCCTGGCTGAACCACACTTTCAACTTATGCAATTTGATATCTTCAAATGCATATTTAAAATATACATAGTTCATTTAGGGATGGAATACAGATGTTTCTAATCAGTCATTTCGTTATTATTGAGTTCATCCAGGGCCTTAAAGGTGCACGTGCATTTCCTCATCCCCATTCAATCCCCACGGGCTCCTGGTTTTGAATCGTATTATTAATTTTGATTCAAGACGTCTCAGCTTCTTGGTACCGTCTCCACCTCTTTCGTTTTCCTTTACCAAAGCAATTCCTGCATACTTGATGTTTTTCCAGGTCTTACCTGGATGAATTCTCAGATGTTTAGCAATGGCATAACTGTAGTCATTATTTTGAATCGATCTTGTGTGCTCTAATATTCTCTTTTTGAGAGGACAGATAGTTGAGCCAATGTATTTCATACCACAGAAACATTGTATCTGATAGACCACAAACTGGGAATCACATGTTATTTTATCCCTTATTTGAAAGTTTCTTAGCGTTGTCAATACATTCCAGTATTTAGTTAGAATTTGTTGTATCTTGAAGCTTTCTTTTGAGTAAGTAAGGATCAGTCGAGGTTTGTCATCTTGTAATTTGATTTCTTTTATGTTCTTTGGTATTAGTGTTTCTGCTTTGATTCTTGCCCTCTGTTCTCCTCGTGCAATGTCAGCATGTTTATAACCACGTTTGGAAAAGCGAGACTTGGTTTCCGCAAATTTGCTTTCCATTTCTTTTTCTTCCGAGCAGTTGCGTTTCATATGCAAAAATTCGCCATAGGGAATACTTTGTGTTAACGATGCAGGATGGAAACTCGTGCAATGTAGCATGCTGTTTGTGGATGTTTTCTTTCTAAAGACTGTGGTTTCCAGTTTTTTTTTATATAGACTTTTGTATCCAAAAAATCTATTTCTTTTTTCTGGATATTGAAAGTGAACCTCAATCCCACTTCATTTTTATTCAAAATTTCTATGTATTTAATCAATTTTTGTTTAGGACCCTTCCACAAGAGGAAGAGGTCAACAATGAAATGGAGCCATAACATCACATCTGTGGTGTATTGTTCATTTTCTTCTCTCCAAGCTATGTTCTTCTCCCACCAACCCATGGTGAGATTGGCATAGCTTGGAGAGAAGGAAACGCCCATGGCACAACCACATATCTGTGCATACATGTTTTTGTTAAAAAGGAACACATTATTCAATAAACATAAAGTGATCATGTCCAACAACATGTTAGTGTGTCATAGCTCCGATAGTGGCCTTTGTTTCAGAAAATATTTAACTGCTGTTAATCCTACGTCATGTTGTATTGACATATAAAGTGATACAACATCTATTGTGGCTAACCAATACTCAGGTTGCCACTCTGTTTCCATGATATTTCTGAGAAAGTCACCAGTGTCTTTAATGAATGAGTTAAGTGTTGGACCAATTGGTGGCAAGAAGTAGTCAACATATGATGCCACAGTTTCACACAAAGAGCCACAACTGGATACTATTGGACGGGCAGGTGGTTTGTGCAGAGTCTTGTGGATTTTTGGCAGGAAGTATATTGTTGGGATTATTGGATGTAGTACAGTAAGATAATTTTTCTCTTCATTGTTAATTAATCCCTTTTCATGCCATATGCTGATTGATTTATGTAAAGCAATCATCATTTCAATAGTTGGATTATGTTGTAGCAGCTTGTAATTCGTTACGTTGGTCAATTGGCGATTGGCCTCTTCCACATAATCTGTTTTATTTTGGATGGCAATATTGCCCCCTTTGTCTGCCGGTTTTATTTCTATTGCAGAATTAGTTTGGAGGGCCTGTAACGCTATGCATTCCTTTTTGGTTACATTTTCTTTGCTGGTTGTCATGTTTATCATGACTTCGAGTTCTGCCACAACTAGGTCATGGAAGGTATCTATGCGGTTGCCCGGGTATAGGACTGGACAGAATTTGGACTTGTTTTTAAGATTTGTTTTGGGATGTGAGCTTATCGGGATTCCCATTTGGGAGGTTACTTCAGTGTTAGTTAAATCAGTTTCTTCCACTTGGTGTGTCAATTCATAGGCAGTTTGCAAACTTGTTGCATCCGCAACTGTAAAATCTTCTTGTTTTGTACATGGATTAGGTTCATTAGATGTTGTGTCAGTCACTTCTCCACTTCTATTTTTTGCAAAGAACTTTTAACTTTTAGTTTCCGAATGTATTTGTATACATCGATTCTTGTTTCCACCTCATCTTGATGTTTATCCGGGCAGAATGTTAGTCCTTTTCTTAATAATGTGCCTTCAGTTGCTGATAATTTGTAGTCAGATAAATTAGCAATCAAGTTTGGATCCGTTTTTGTTAGCTCTGTTATTATTACTTTTTCGGTATTGTCCTGTTGCGTAGGGGATATCGTTGATTTCCTACTTTTCCTGGTTTTCCTCCTTGGTTTGGATTCACCATCTGTCTTCTTCCTCCTCCTCTCATTCTCAGGTTTCCCTGTCCTCTTCTCCTTGTTTTCGGATTTTGTGGTCTTTGTATAGGATTTGCATTTCCTCTAAAAAAAGACAGCTTTTTTAACCCTGAGGTTCTTTGTTCACCATCGCTGGCTTCTGATTCCATCTCACTCGGTGAGGTGTCATCTTAAAAAGTTTGTGGGCATGCATGTTGTTGCTGTTTTAAGACCTCGAAGCGTTTGGCAAAAGTAAATATCGTGCCGTTTTCAAAGTCAGACTCATCCCGTGTCAGGCCCAGGGGCGCTTGCGGTCTAGGGCCTGCCCCATTTAGCCTTCGGCCATGTCCCAAACGTTTATGTGGAAAGACTCATGGGTCTTCCCCTGCTGGACATTGGTGGTTGCTTTGTTATAGGGCTAGGGCAGGCTAAACTTTGGAAATGTATTTTGCCCTAAAAATTCCATTGATTCCCTATGGTCCGCGAGATGAGTGAGGTTTGGCAGGGTACGCGAGATGAGTGAGGTTTGGCAGGGTACGCGAGATGCGTGCACTTTGGCAACCGGGTACCGCGAGATGCGTGCAATTTGGCATGCTGTTGCATTTCAACGCCGCAAGCAGGGGAAATTACGCGGGTGTGGTTACGTTGATGTACGTGACCACACCCAAGGATCTGTGCTCACTATTCTGGAGATTTCTGAGAAGGAGGTTGATTCCAGGCAGGCTCTGTGTTTTGGTATGCTGTTTAACCCTTTGATGCAGATTTGTGTGTGCCGCGCTGGAGCAGACCTTTCCGGAGGAGCTTCTTGAGTTGGTAACTTCTCCGGCAGTCTTTGAGAAGGTGGTTTTGGACCGGATTTCTTCGAGGAATTTCTTCCTTTCGGGTCCAGAGTTTGCAGATGAACCTATAATTAAGAGTAGGTCGTACTCTTTAGGTATGAAGGCGATTTAATGCACAAAAAGGTTTTTATTTTTTGTATTTACAGAATTTAAAGAGCTAGAAAGATTTAAACGCTGTTTCAGTTTTTTATATCATGTTATTTAAGGAATTAGAAATCTTCAATGTTTTTGGTATGAAGTAAACCCAACATAATATTTTGAATAGAAAGTTATTGTTTTAGCACAGAAACAAGATAAATCTCTTGCTTATGTTTGCTACATGTAACTTGATTATGAAGCTATAACAAGACAAAATTAGAGTGTTTTGCAATACACAGTTTCGTGCTATGTGAACAAGTTTAAAGGTTTTGATACTATCTAACAGTGAACAATTTACAGAAGATAATGTAAATCGAGCTATTTTTTCTGAGAGAGTTTTATCAGAAAAGTACAGATGTTTTATGTGCAAAGAAATATCAAGCATTTGTAGAATAATTAGTATAAAAGGTCAAATTGCAAGAGGTTTAATTGCAATATTATTCCACAGAATTTTGTGAAGTGAATCTAGTTTTACATAAAAACTCCATGCTTAGATTGCTGCTTGCATTAAGGAAAATTTACTGAAAATATAAGTAAATAGGTATTAGTGTGTGTCTAACTTTTTCCTTTTCAGATCTCCCTCCCAGCTGTTCCCTTCCCAACTCCCCTTTTCCCCCCGTTTGATCACTTCAATATTCTGTGTAATAATTACAATCAGAATTGGAGGTATCGAGAGGTGGGCCCTTATGTCATCGCATCAGATTCCGAGGAAGACTTCGTCTGACAGTATAGTGAGCCTACGAATTATTTTCCTCCCGATCTGACTGTGTTGACATAATGGCCACCATGGATGATTTACTTGCGGCAATAGTTAAAATGCAGGCAGATTTAAATGAAACTATGGCTGCTACAGCATTGTTGTCTGATAAAGTAGATAATATTCAGATTTTGAACACTCCCCTTCCTGAGGAGGCGCAAGACACTAGAGCTTCCACAAATATATCAGTAACTGTTCCACCACAAATTCCTCTGGCTGCGCCAGAACGTTTTTCACGAGACCCTTCTAAGGTTCAAATATTTTTAACACAAATAGAATTGTATTTCTCTTGTAGACCTGCAGCATTTCCCACCCCTCAATCCAGAATAGCTTTTCTAATTTCTTATCTGTCTGGAGATGCTGCAAATTGGGCAGTTCCGCTAGTACGTCAAGATAGCGCTCTATTGTATAACTGGCGGTGCTTTGTAGAAGAATTTGAGAAAGTATTCGACAGACGAACAGTAACTTTGTCTGCAGATCGAGAACTGTTACAATTAAGACAAGGAAATCGAGATCTCATTGCCTACTTGTCACATTTTAATAGATTGGTCGCAGAAACCTCTTGGCCTGAAGAAAAAAGAGCAGCTCTTTTCTATCAAGGGTTGAAGGACGATCTGAAAGATGTGTTAGCTCAAATTGACCCACTACCAACAACTTGTTCAGATTTAATTAATCTAACTTTGAGATTGGATCACAGACTATCAGAACGAAGGGGTGATAAAAAAAGAGGAGAGAAACCTAATTGGAAAAGTGAAACTAAACCCAGAACTCAGTTCACACATTCTGAATCTAGCTCTGAACCAATGGAATTTGGAACCCTTAGACAACCATTGTCAAAAGACGAGAAAGAGAATAGACGCAAAAATGGACAGTGTCTCTATTGTGGACGCAAAGGACACTTTGTGAAAGATTGTATGTTGAAACTTAAGAATAAAACTCCAACCACAGGTTAAGTGTCAGTTTTGGAAAAAAAAGACTTGGAGTCGGGAAACTAACATGCCCAGGATTGGTAGAAGGGGATATCTTGGGAACCATTGCTTACCCTTCAATAAACTCTTGTGTAAGTAATTACAAAGCACATTTTCGATTAGCAGTTCAAATACAACTGATTCACAAAATCTGGCTAATGGAAGTTTTAATTGACTCTGGGGCCACAGGAAACTTTGTCGATTTAAAAACCGCCCAGCGATTGAGTATCATCTGTGAGAAAAAAGACACTCCTGAAATAGTCCAAGCCGTAGATGGAAAAGTTTTGTCCGGAGGTCCAGTCACCATGCAAACCTCAAAGGTAATAATGTGTTGTGAAGACTCAAAAAAGAGATATCATAGAGAGGAGGTTCAATTCGATGTAATCCAAGCACCTCAATACGGCTTTATTGTAGGAATGCCATGGCTCTGTCTACATAATCCAATTATTGACTGGCAAAAGAGAGAACTTGTATTCCAATCTGATTTTTGTCAATCATCTTGTATGGGAACTCTCACAAAAACAATCCGTCAAATTGCTACTGCAGAAGAAAAAGAGACAATTCTACCCAAATGTTACAAAATGTTTCAGGAGGTATTCAGTGAAGAGAAAGCAGCAGTCCTTCCTCCTCATCGCAGCTATGATTGCCAAATCGATCTCATGCCGGGTTCATGTGTACCGAACTGTAGGATTTATGCACTCTCTGAAACAGAAAATCAACACTTGAGAGAATACTTGGGTCAATATCTTGAAAATGGGTTCATTCGTCCTTCAAAGTCACCAGCCACCTCCCCTTTGTTTTTTATTCCAAAAGCAAATGGTGAATTAAGAACGTGCATTGACTATAGGGCTTTGAACAAAATCACCATCAAAAACAAATATCCCTTACCAATAATCCCAGTTCTTTTAGATCAAGTAAAAACAGCAGTAATTTACACCAAGCTTGATCTAAGAGGAGCATACCATCTGGTGAGAATCAGACAAGGAGACGAATGGAAAACTGCATTTAAAACTAGATATGGACTGTTCGAATATTTGGTAATGCCGTTTGGTCTTTGTAATGCGCCAGCAGCCTTCCAGTTTTTCCTCAATGATGTTCTACGGGAATTTCTAGATTTATTTGTTATTGTCTATATAGATGATATCTTAATTTATTCCGATTCAGAAGAAAAACACGAAGGTCATGTCAAACAAGTTTTAAAGGCATTACAATCACACAATCTGTATTGCAAGTTATCCAAATGCGATTTTCATGTCTTTGAGGTCGAATTTCTTGGAGTACTGCTCACACCAACGGGCATGAAAATGACTGATAGAAAAATAAAGGCAGTAGCAGAATGGCCAATCCCAAAATCTGTTCGAGATGTTCAATGTTTTATGGGCTTCGCAAACTTCTATCGACGATTTATCGATCACTTTTCAGCAGTCGTAGCTCCCATAACTCGTCTGTGACGAAAAAAGGTGAAGTTCGAATGGACTACAGAAGCAAATGAAGCATTCCAAAGTTTGAAAAAAGCTTTTACTGAAGCCCCAATTTTGATGCATCCTGATGTGAATGAACCTTTTATAATCGAAGCGGATGCCTCAGATGTTGCAATTGCAGCCATTTTATCTCAGAGACATCACAAAACTGGTCAAATGCATCCTGTTGCTTATATGTCTCGTAAATTGAATGCAGCTGAACAGAATTACATAATTGCAGAGAAAGAGTTGCTTGCAATACTTGAAGCATTCAAGGAATGGAGACATTATATTATGGGAGCAAAATTCACAGTAACAGTGTATACAGATCACAGAAACTTACAATTCATGAGTTCTGCCAGAATGTTAACTCCACGACAAATGAGATGGATGATGTTCTTTTGCAGAATATGATTTCATAGTAACCTATCGACCTGGACAAGACAACAAAAAGGCGGATGCTTTATCCAGGAAAGACTCAACATTACATAAGTGTGAAGGAACTCCACAAGCAATAATAGAACCTGACAAAGTGATCTGTTTGTTGAATGCTGATCAGTTCTTAGACAGTATACATGAGAATGTTCCTCCATCACAATGGGAGAAATGGAATAACAAGAAGAAAAACCAAACAATCAAAGAAGGAATACCATTTCATGGAAAATAAGCATGGGCGGAAAATCCGTTTCGCTCGCGGATTTTGCGGATTTTCGGTAAATTCGCAATCCGCGAGATTCGCGAATCTCCCGCAAAATCCGCAAATCCGCGAGCAGCAGATTTTATGGCTTACTCGCACTGTTCGCGTGAGTTCGTGGCTTCCCAGTACAACTTCGCGCCCCGCGAATAAGCGCAAAATTGCAGAAATACGATCTTAGCAAAACTGAAACTACTTACCAGTTTCAAAAGTTCAGGGTCATCATTAGTAGCCATTTCCTGTAGTGCTTCCTGAGGGGCCCCTCCAGAGTTCAGATGCCAGTTGCACTATTATGTGACCCTGCTCTGAACCTCAGAATAGTTACACATATGCCACAAAGGTCCTGAATTACAGCTAAGGGAGACAAGCAGGAGCCAGGCTGGAAGTTCAAATCCATTAATCAGCCCCTAATTCATTATTGTCAGTTGGGGCAGGGCAGGTGTTGTAACTAATTTTGCAACAATGAAAGCACTTAGCAAGTGCAAAAGATCACTAATCAGGAAGCACTAAGGAAGCAGGTGCCAGCTAAAAAAATATTCTGTGACACATTAATCAGCCCCAAATTAATTCAGGTCACTTGAGGCAGGGAAGGTGTGCTTGCTTTGCCACAATAATGTACACTGACTGGACAACCAGAGGGTGCTGTGATGAAACAGAGGGTGGCATGGGTGGGCCAGAGGGTGGCATGAGTAGTCAGAGAGTGGCAGTGGTGACAGAGAGTGGCAGTGATGAAGAAGAGTGTCCCAAACAGGCTGGACACGTAGAAACAACAAGTTCGCGAAACTTGCGACCCGACAGGTAAGTTCGCGTGTTGCGAAATTGTACAAAACCCTCGCGAACTGGCAGAAACCCGCGCAAACACAAAAAAAAATCCGCAAATTCGCGAGAATTCGCGGATTTTGCGGATTGCGAGTTCGCAAATCCGCAAAATTCGCGAACGCGAGATTCTCAAAATTCGCCCATGCTTAATGGAAAACAAGTCTACCTTCCAACCAAGGAATTACATGAGACGGTCTTTAATTGGCTACATTCCCATCCTATGGCAGGACATCCAGGTCCAAAAAAGACTGTAGAAAAGATTCAAAACTTGTTTTGGTGGCCAACTCTCAAAAAGGATGTTTCTTTGATGGCTCAAAACTGTGAAACATGCGCTAGATTTAAAACTGATCATAGCAAACCAAAAGGTGTGTTACAAGTCTTACCAACACCAATCAAACCATAGGAACATGTTTTTTTAGATTTCATCACAAATTTACCACTAGTGAATTTTCATTCAGTAATTTTGGTAGTAGTGGACAGTTTAACAAAATATGCCCATTTCATTGCTTGTAAAAAATTGCCAACAGCAGGACAATTAGCGCAAATACTAGTAACAAACATTGTGCGATTACATGGTTTGCCTTCAGTGTTACTGTCCGATCGAGGGTCTCAGTTTTCATCTAAATTCTGGCAGCAATGGTGTCAAAGTCTACAAATCACATCTAATATGTCTACTAGTTACCATCCCCAAACTGATGGCCAAACTGAACGATTAAATCAGACATTAAAGCAATACTTAAGATGAAGACTCCAAGAGATCTTGGTATGATTTGCTTTGGATTGCAGAAATGGCTTATAACACATCACCGCATTCTTCAACTGGGTCATCTCCATTTGAGGCTCTCTATGGCTATTTACCAAACACAATTCCTTTAGTATTGCCCAAACATGTAAGTGATACACCTGCAGTACAGGATGCTATACAACATATGCAAATTGTTCACCAACAAACTCACCGACATTTACTACAAAGTAAGGAAAAGTACAAACAGCAGTATGATAAACATCATAGACCTGGTCCAAGATATGTTGCTGGGGATAAAGTTTGGTTGTCTACCAAGAACTTAACCTTCAAAAGAAAAAGTATGTTTCATCCTAAGTTTATTGGACCATATTCAGTACTTCGTCAAGTCAATCCAGTAACGTACAAATTGTTACTTCCAAAAACTTTGAGAATCCATCCAGTGTTCCATACATCCCTTTTGAAACCAGCTAGACAAAATGTTGCAACTAGGCCAGCGCCAGTTTTGGTTCAGGGTAACTGGGAATACGAGGTAAAGGACATACTGGATTCTAAACTAAGGAGAAGCAGATTGTGGTATCTTGTCTCCTGGAAAGGTTACGGAGCTGAGAACGATTCTTGGGAACCGGCAGGGAACATTCATGCCTCTCGCTTGGTGCGACGTGTCCACCTCCTTCATCCCTCGAAGCCGGGCCCTAGACCGCTCCAGGGAGGGGGGAATACTGTCAGGCCCAGGGGCGCTTGCGGTCTAGGGCCCGCCCCATTTGGCCTTCGGCCATGTCCCAAACGTTTATGTGGAAAGACTCATGGGTCTTCCCTTGCTGGACATTGGTGGTTGCTTTGTTATAGGGCTAGGACAGGCTAAACTTTGGAAATGTATTTTGCCCTAAAAATTCCATTGATTCCCTATGGTCCGCGAGATGAGTGAGGTTTGGCAGGGTACGCGAGATGAGTGAGGTTTGGCAGGGTACGCGAGATGCGTGCACTTTGGCAACCGCGTACCGCGAGATGCGTGCAATTTGGCATGCTGTCGCATTTCAACACCGCAAGCAGGGGAAATTACGCGGGTGTGGTTACGTTGATGTACGTGACCACACCCATGGATCTGTGCTCACTATTCTGGAGATTTCTGAGAAGGAGGTTGATTCCAGGCAGGCTCTGTGTTTTGGTATGCTGTTTAACCCTTTGATGCAGATTCGTGTGTGCCGCGCTGAAGCAGACCTTTCCGGAGGAGCTTCTTGAGTTGGTAACTTCTCCGGCAGTCTTTGAGAAGGTGGTTTTGGACCGGATTTCTTCGAGGAATTTCTTCCTTTGGGGTCCAGAGTTTGCAGATGAACCTATAATTAAGAGTAGGTCGTACTCTTTAGGTATGAAGGCGATTTAATGCACAAAAAGGTTTTTATTTTTTGTATTTACAGAATCTAAAGAGCTAGAAAGATTTAAACGCTGTTTCAGTTTTTTATATCATGTTATTTAAGGAATTAGAAATCTTCAATGTTTTTGGTATGAAGTAAACCCAACATAATATTTTGAATGGAAAGTTATTGTTTTAGCACAGAAACAAGATAAATCTCTTGCTTATGTTTTCTACATGTAACTTGATTATGAAGCTATAACAAGACAAAATTAGAGTGTTTTGCAATACACAGTTTCGTGCCATGTGAACAAGTTTAAAGGTTTTGATACTATCTAACAGTGAACAATTTACAGAAGATAATGTAAATCGTGCTATTTTTTCTGAGAGAGTTTTATCAGAAAAGTACAGATGTTTTATGTGCAAAGAAATATCAAGCATTTGGAGAATAATTAGTATAAAAGGTCAAATTGCAAGAGGTTTAATTGCGATATTATTCCACAGAATTTTGTGAAGTGAATCTAGTTTTACATAAAAACTCCATGCTTAGATTGCTGCTTGCATTAAGGAAAATTTACTGAAAATATAAGTAAATAGGTATTAGTGTGTGTCTAACTTTTTCCTTTTCAGATCTCCCTCCCAGCTGTTCCCTTCCCAACTCCCCTTTTCCCCCGGCTTGATCACTTCAATATTCTGTGTAATAATTACAATCAGAATTGGAGGTATCGAGAGGTGGGCCCTTATGTCATCGCATCAGATTCCGAGGAAGACTTCGTCTGACATCCCGTCTGAATTTGCGTTGTTTCCTTTCTTGGATCTCATTATCATGTTTGTCCAAATTTTTATCCATTATTTGATGCATATTTTTAGTTACATCCTCACTTTCTCCTAAGGCTTGGATTTGTTCCTCTAAATCCTTAATTTTTACATGGAGGTCTTCGACATTTTTCTTTGCATACTTGATGATAATTAAGATCATTCTATGTGAGCAGTCCATATTATTCTGCCCCCATTCTTGCAACATTTCAGGACTCGTGTCTGGATGATTAGGCAGAGTGAAGATGCGTAAGCCTCTTGGAACCAGACCCAATTCAGTATATTTTTCTAGGGTTATAATTTCCCAGCTCCGTGAGATTTCTTTCCGCAATAATTTTTCTAATTGTTGGAATAGTTGTTTAATTGTTGGATTAGTAGTTTGAGTTGTATTTGTTTTAATAGCTGTCGAGTTTGACCCGGGCACACTTTTAATAAACATAGTCTCTGCCCTTTCTAGACATTTAGCAGCTCTTTTTTCCATTATACAAATGAGGGGTTCAATTGTTAAAAGTGTGTTGATTTTGGTGGTTTAGTTTCACAATCGAGAGAAATGTGCTTGCTTTAATTCATGTGACAATTTTGTTACTCGTGGGGAGGTTTCAAATTGTAAATCGAAAGGAGTGGCTGCTCACTTTCCAGGAATTGAAGTGATGTGAAGTGAGTGTTTCACCGGTTCAGTTTCAAAGACAGAGAGGCTCTGATTTCGTAGTCAAAGTTGTGAGCTTTCATCCACTCGCTACAGCATTCACAGTAACAGCCACACTTTTATCTGGAATTTCAGACTTACCCGGGAGACTCCCGACGCTGGTGTCCTCCGACACTTCCAGTCGGCGCTCAACCGGTGAACTCCAGGTTGTTGTTGCTGGCGCTAAGGTCCGCGTTTGCCTTGCGTTACAGCCCGTCAAGCAGGGTTTAGATGCTGCGCAAATTTCCAAATCAGTTCAAAGCCGCCGCACCACCAATGGCTTTTCAGGATATTGCATGTTTTAGCAAGTCCGTTTTAGTTTTGCAAGACAGGAATGCTGGGCTCTCCCCGTGTCAATAAATTCACGAGCAAATGTCCCAAGCGGGGGGAGCAGCTAATTAGCTGGTGCTGGCAGCGAGGTTTGGGACAGCCTCGCAAAAAATACTTCAGCAAGAACCTTCTATTAAGAAGACGCCGCACACCACTTCACAAGTTTACTTCAGTTATTTATTTTCCTGTAGGTTCTCCACCTGGTGGGGAACCTACAGTAAAATAAATAACTGAAGAAAACTTGTGAAGTGGTGTGAGGCATCTTCTTAATCAGACCCTCCAGGATTTCGCTATTTCGCGGTTTGCCGCGAAATCGGCACTTTTGTAAAAATCGCAGCATTTTTACAAAAGATAATGCATGCCACTATATCCTGGGGGATCTTCCAGAGCGATTAGCAAGCGAGATAATGCGCAGACGTGTGTTTATCTTCACCTGTCTCATTTCTCACCTGATAGGTTATCTTCTACCAGCCCTGGTGGCTCATTGGCTGGTGACGGCTCTGACAGGGTGTTGTCTCACTTCAAAGCGGGGGCGCCGTGAACCAGTCTGCACCTGTATGTTACCTAGTTCTTATTGGTCACAGACAAAGTTCGAGGAAGTGAAAGGTCAAAGGTTGTTGGCCAGGAAAACTTTAAGCTGAAAGCACCGAAAAAACGAAGGTGGGTTTGGGGCACGAAAAGTTTTCCAAAAGACGGCTGAAAATCTCTGTTCATATTCCCGCAGCACAGTCTGAGACAGAGACAGATGCTGGAATTTTGTGAAAGAAAGGTTGCACTTAAAACCTTTCTGTTTCCGGCATAACGCCTCGATGCTGTCCCCTCTACCATCTGATGTTGTCTGGAAGCGCCAGGATGCCCAAGGATAGCTGCGCGCTATATAAGATTTTAAATAATAAATAATAATAATAATAATTTAATGGTGGAAAACACAGGGGCTACAAACAACAAACTCAGAAAAAAACCTCCCTCTATTAAACACCTGAACGCCCTTCCACTCCCACGCTTAGGCTTCAGAGCCCCTCGCCCCTCACCCCTCCAACTCCAACAAACCCTGAGACCTCAGTCTCCATTTGAAATTTCTCGGACCTCGTGGTCCCTCATTCAACCTCACTGATCAATTTCCCACTCAACCCCAGTGCTTAATTTGCGAAAAAATATGTGCCGAGGCTCTCGTCAGTAGGCTACTCCAGTTTGCACCCCACATTGCCCACCCAGTCAGGACTAACACAATTACTAACACTCCTACAATTGTGAAAATTCAGTCTATTTCAGGCCGTCACTAGGGTGACCAACTGTGATGGGTTGAGAGAACCTTGCACTCACTGCGTCTGTTGTGTATGCGAGTGTGTCACACCTACGTTTGCATATTCAAAGAAAAAAAGGTGAAGAAAGTGGTGTGAGCAGAGCTCTCTAGTTTACAAGCCCATAGGTGGGTGAGTCATACATACCAAGCTTTTTCTTTGGGTTTTGGAATTTGTAGTTTGTTTACCCTATTATAACTACAGAGCTAAAATTCCAACATGCAAAGTGAAAATCTGGACAAGTTGATAATTCAAGCACGGACCTGGAAACCTTTTGAGCCCTGATGGGACTTGTGGTCCCAGGGTGCACCACCACTGAATTCGGCACAGCTGCTGCATTGGGGAGGCACTGACACCGCGATATAAAGTACCGCCTTGTCGCACGCAACGCGGGACGCCTGTAATGCTGTTTTGCTGCCCTGGGCAGCTGACGGGCAGTCTTTTGCTTTTCGAGGGAAACAAAGTGTCTACATTGTAAATAAGCCAAATATACACAGCTTCGTGTTGTTAAATACCAAAAAAACGAAGATATCTGTGTTTGTTGTAGGAAAAATGGCCAAATAAATTACCGCAAAATTGCCGCTAAATTTCCATACTTGTGCCGCTAAATTTCCATTTTTGTGCTTCTAAATTTGCTAATCCATGCCGCTATATCCTGGGGGGTCTGCTTAATAGAAGGTTCTTGCTAAAGTATATATATTTATATATATACTCCAACCTCCGTTCTCCTCCCGCAATCGCTTTATCCCTCGATCGCGCTGGAAACAGACACGGACCAAACGTAAGATGCTGGTTTCAGATTTTATTCAGCTGTCGCCATAACGTTTCGGCACAAAGCCTTGATCACATGACAGCGTAACCACATTTTCAATGAGTATTTAAAGTGCACAGTGCTGTTACGTGATTGGTTCATTTAAAAACACCCTCATTGGCATTGACATGGTGGACAGACTATACATTGTAAGCGTATCGTGTTTGCTACTCATCACCATTCACGGTAAACAATACAAGATACATTTGCAAATACTGAATGTTATCTCGATTTGGTGAGTATCACTATTTTATCATAATATCGGGTTAAATTCCTGTTTATAAACATTTTTTCTATTATTTACTCATAATTGTTGGCTAAATCCATTAGTTTTAAAACTGTGATACTTCATATTGAGTCTTAAATTCTGCCCTTCTCCTTTTTCCCCCAACCCGTGTAAAGTGCTTCTATGTGCATATAAAAAAGGAATTTCATTTTATTACATTAGGACTGAGCTGTTTTCACATTACTTTTTTTGTATATCATTTTCATTTTATAGTTTCTTGGCTGTAACAGGATTACAAACTTCTCTCAATTTTTGCATTATTCATCATTTTAGATTTTCATCAGCTACCCTTCGCTATGCATTTCATACAGGCATATTGTTCTAGTTATCACATCCCATACTGTTTGATCTAATGAGCAGTAAACGACCCATACTACATATTATACACATCTTTACAGCCGTGTGAACTCATTGCAGATATCATCTCTTGTGGTCTCTTGATATCTCCCTTTGATTTAACCATTCTACTAACGAGTTAGAAAAATTTCCTACATTGTCTATTACTAATTCATATTCAATTATATACAAAATATGTTATAGAAAAATATATATATCTATATATATATATATATATATATATATTCACACATATAAAATATATATATATAAAACCATTTCCTTTCATTTCATCTATATACACTCTATTTACATCATGTTTTCATTTCTCAGATTTTCCAGACAGTATATTCCATTTGTTCATTTTCTTTCTCGTTAGTTTTATTTATGTAAGCATGTGTACAGATCCTCAGTTACGTTCAGACCTACAGGCTGTTTACTGTTAAGTTTTAATATGTAGTTGGTCTCCATTTTGCGTAATTTTGTTTTCCCTATTTCCTCCCCTCCTGCTAGCTGTAATGGCATCTACCACATAGTATATTAATTCCTTGATATTACTTTGGTGGTGTGTTTTAAAATGGCGCGCTACTGGATAGGTATTGTCTTGTGTTGTTATGGCCCTTAAATGTTGCAGAATCCTTCTGTGCACGGGGAGCTTCGTGCTCCCCACATATTTTAGTTTGCATGGGCATTCTAGGACGTATACGGCGTAATCCGTCTTACATGTTAATACCTTAGTGATACGATGTTCTCGTTCACTAAATCCATCCTTGTAGACCTTTTTATTGACAGCATGGGCACAGGCCTTACAGGTCTTACACTTGAAAAAGCCTTGGTTGTTTTTGTACCATGATGTACTGTCAAGGATTTCTGGACATGTCACGACCACTCTATCCCTCATGTTAGGGGCCTTACTGAATGTTAGGGATGCCTTCTTGGGGAGGTTCTGGCCTATAATGGGATCATTGCTGACTATTGGCCAGTTTTTGTTTATTATTTTACGCACCTCTCTATGCTGATTGCAGTAACCCATTATTATTCTAAATGGTTCTGCTGATGTTTTGCCTGCAGTGTCTGTGTTGATCTGAATATCTGATATCTCAGCCGAGACATCTTTGATACCCAATAACTCCATACGGTCTTTGACCATAGATTTCTAGATTGCTTGCTTGATAGTAGCTCCATGGTACCCTCGTTCCAAAAATCTCTGAGTGCAAGAATCCTGAGCTTTCTTTAATTCATCTGGTTCACTACATAACCTCCGGAGTCTTAACATCTCACCGTATGGAATACTCTGTATCAGATGGGCTAGGTGAGTGCTACTGGCATGTAGGATTGTGTTTCCTGCAGTAGATTTTCGGAATAATCTACTCACTAACTTGTTGTTGTGGGTATATATCTCAATATCCAGAAAGGGGACCAGTGTCTGGCTCATTGAGAACGTGAAATTGATGTTGAGATTATTTCTATTTAAGTTCTCAATGAATTTTTCCGCCTCCCCCTGTGTACCTCTCCACACCACAAACAAATTGTCGATAAAGCGGTACCACGCTACAACATTTTCATTCATCTCTTTCTGAAAGTTGGTTTTGAGGACCAATTCCTCCCAAGCCCCCATGTGTAAACATGCTACGCTTGGTGAAAAACTGGCCCCCATTGCCACTCCCTGACATTGACGATATATGAGATTATTGAATATGAACACATTATGTTCCAAACAGTAGGTTAGCATTTTTATCAACATTTCATTATGCTCATTAAATTCATCAGATCTCCTTGATAAGTAGTATTTAACCGCAGTTATACAATACAAATGTCTTATACTTGTATAAAGGGCACTTACATCTAATGCTAGCAACCAATCTCCCGGTTACATGCATATATATATATATCTTCAAAAACAAAGAAAAGTTCCAATGCACACTCAGGGATGGAAAGGATTTCACCAGTTTATTCCAAAATTATCGCTACCCGTTTCGACACCCGGCGGTGTCTTGATCACACGATACTTTTTCGTGAAGAACAAACGTGCATAAATAAAGTTTCAACATACATAGTGTAAACATAAACAAGGTAAGTAATACCGTTACATTGTATCTGTAAATGAAACCGCCATCTTGGAAGGGTAAACACAAGTGGAGTTAACTGCAGATTAAACGCTATATACACGTTACATAATTATGTAGTACGTTATCCTGCATTTTGCACAAACCTGGCTGAACATTAAATGTTAATTAAATTTAATATGATGTAACACCCAGGATACTTAGTGTAATGTTAGTTCATCTGCAGATTTCTACAGTGCCTGGTGTGTACCTCTTGGACCGGAGTAGATAAAACCTCCAAGTCCGTTTCGGCCCAAATCAACGGAATAAGGGTTTACAAACAGTCACTTCAAGTATAATACATAATGGGAGAACCCAAGATGATGATGCGCTAACTTAGCTTGCGACCAAGAAGTATTGGATAACTTTGTTAAAACTGTTTACTATGCAGGCGCTTACATATACTCAGTTTGTGTCAAAAATTATGCTCTCGGACTAGTGCCTGTATACTTCCAAAACTACAATGTAGTCCTTCCTGTTCGGTGACTAAGAGCAACAGAAACAAATGTAGCGTGACAAGACCCACTATTCCAAGAAAAATACAAAAGAAAGTGATTAATCATATACCTGATGATTACATTCAGAACAGGCTAAACGCAAACTCACATTATAGTTATCTCTGTTCACGAATCAATTCTCATCTTGTAATCAACATCAATTAATTGTAGTGAGAAGAAAACAAGTATATATGTGAATAAGAAAAAAAGCGGGGAGAAAACGGGATGAGATGAAGTCTACATCCCATACAATAAAATTTCAGGAAAAAGTCCCTTTTTGTTCTTCCTGTATAACATAAACAGAAAAAGAAAGTTTCAGGATTAAGAAATAACACGTTTAAAAGCATTGCACCAAATCATTTGTTAGACAAACTCACATCATAATATTTACATACACAGTAATCGGATTCGCAGCTCATTGCACTGTTATGTCCCTACCTATTAGATTTCATCAAGGTGAACAGCTAACTCTTCGTCCAAGTTATGCCCTCCCGGGGATCTGGTCTCAAGCTCCATAATCCATTTGGATTCTCTTTTCCGTAGGGCTATGAGTCTATTACCCCCTCTTTTGCTTATGTTCACTTGTTCAAGTGTAAAATATCTGAGCAGGGCTTTGTTGGACTGATGGTATGCTTGGAAATGTCATGCTATGGAATAAGACACATCGATGTTATTGATGGCCCGGAGATGTTCTTGTACCCTCTTTTTTGCCATACATACGGTACTGCCCACATATTTCAATTTGCACGGACATTCAAGAACATATACAACATATGTGCTGCTGCATGTTAGAAATTAATTGATGTTATATTATCTATTTGTACCAGGTATTTGTACCTCTTTCACCATAACACTATGTTTGCAGGCACAGCAGTGGCCACATGGATAGAAACCTTTTAGATCGTGGCTGCTAGCACTACCTCTGGGACTGATGTCTCCTTTGACCAGAATGTCTCTCAGACTTTTACCCTTTCTATAAGCTATAGAAGGTCGATCACTCATAGTGGAACCTATAATGTTGTCCATCTTAAGGAGGTTCCAATTCTTTGCTAGTACTTTGCTAACTTTCCTAGAATCCTCGTTATAAGTAGTGATCACACGAGTAGCCATAGATGTTTCTGACTACTGAGTTTTTGGTTCAAGGGTACTGTCCATGGATTTTGTAGACATTTTGTTAACAGCCTTGGTTAAGACCCATTCCGGGTACCCCCTCTCCCAGAACCTTGTGAGCATGTTGTTCTTTTCTTCTTTACATAGGCTCTTCTCACTACAATTCCGCTTAGCCCTAAGCAGCTCCCTGTAGGGTATACTCCACTTGAGACTATGCGGATGAGCACTATTGGCATGTAATAGACTATTACCTGCCGTTTCCTTCCTGTGCAATTTGGTCACATGGTGACCCCCTTGTACCATGACCGTGGTGTCCAGGAAATCTATACTCTCCATGCTGGTGTTCAAGGTGAGTGTTATATTGTATGGGTTCATGTTGAGTTTTTTGACAAAATCCTGTGCTTCCAATGTCGACCCACTCCAAACTAGGAATAGGTCGTCGATGTAGCGGATCCAGGTACTAACTTTGCCAAATTCTGTACTGAGTTGTGCGTCCTTGCGAATTTCCTCCTCCCACACACCAAAGAACAGATTCGCCAGACTTGGGGCGAAGCTAGAACCCATGGCTGTGCCACACATTTGCCTGTATAGGTCACCATTAAACATGAAGATATTATTTTTCAAACATATCCTCATCATCTCAACCAGCATTTGTGTATGCTGTAAATAGGCTATGTCTCTTGTTTGTAAGAAGTGAAGACACACCGTTATCCCCAGCTCATGATCTATTATGGTGTAGAGGGAACTCACATCCATAGTCATGAGTGTGTGACCCTCTTCCCATGCTAAGTTGGAAATTTTATTGAGGAAATCTTTAGTATCCTCAATATGTGAGGGGAGTGTAGTGACATAGTCCCTAAGGAAGTGGTCAATGTAGTGGGAAATATTCTCATTTACACTACCTATAGCGGACACGATGGGTCTCCCTGGTGCTTTCCTGTAGTCCTTATGTACCTTTGGTAAGAGGTAAAGGATTGGCACTTTGGGATAATCCTTTTTAAGATAGCAATATTTGTGCCATATTAAAAGCCCTTCACTTTGACACCTTTCCAGATTATCCCATGTGCTGGTGATACTTTGATTGAAATCAGTCGTGTTACATTTGCAATAATACTTCACATCCTGGAGTTGTTTATAGGCTTCTGTGGTGTACATGTCTCTCCCCCACAGAACAATATTACCTCCCTTATCTGAGGGTCTGATAATAACAGATTCATCCTCAGCTAGAGATAAGATGAAGTCTCATTGTATTTTTGTCAGATTGAAGTCATGTTTGGTCTTACTGGCTGCCTTGTGTTTATGGTGTGCCAGTTCTTTATTAACACCTCGTGAAATGTGTCTATGCTGTCTCGGGGTAAAATCGGACAGAAGACTGATTTAGGTCTAAAACCAGTACAAGCTGCCCTGTCAGTAGGAATACCATTGGGGTACTGTGTCTCCAGGCTGTTTGCACCGCCACCGACATTTCCCCTAATTCATATACGGTGTTTAACATTTCATTATCTCCCACAGTCAATTGTATAGTGTTAGGTATGTCGCTTTCCTCTTCTGGTGGTTTTCTATTGTACATCAAATGCCATTTTTTCTGCTTTAGCTTCCGTATTAACTTAAAAATGTCAACTCTAGTATTTGAATAATTAAAAAGTTCAGTAGGACAGAATGATAGTCCCAAGCACAGGGTGGAGTTTTCAAAGTCACTCAAATGTCTGGTTGAAAGATTAATAATAGTTCTGTTTACCATTTTGATGTCCATCATTATTTGCCCCTTCTGTAGCCCCCACGTTTGTTTCCCACTGGCTTTTTGTTTGTTACTTCGCTGTTTGGCTTTGAGGCGTCTTCTTTTGGAGCGCCCCTGCCTCTTGGTCTTCCTCTGGCTCGACCTCGCGAGTGCGCCCCCTATGGTGTTGTGTTTCTTGCTTGCGCTTGTTCCTTCACCCGTCGGGATCTGAGAACCTTGAACTCGTCTAAAAAAGACGCCTGTTTTTTAGTAATGACTATATCGGATACAGAACTCACTGTTTGGATAGACCCTTCTGTGTCGGAATCACTAGCAGGTGCTTGTTCTTGTGCATCTTCCTGCGTTACGTTGGCAGAAGGAGTCACAGTTGTGTTAGTTCCCTGATTGTATAGGTGATCATATTTAGGACTGTACGTTAAAATTCTGCCACTTTCGTAATCCCCGCTATCTCTATGCAGTTTCCGTTGCTTCCGATACTTTATGTCATCCTCATATTTTTTCATCTTTGTTTTTAGTTCCTCCCGAAATTTACTTATTTTGTCACCTTCTGTACTTTTTGCAAATTCCTCCTCAATTTCCTTTAGTTCACAGAGGATTTTGTCACGGTCTTCCCAAGCGTATTTAATTAAAATACAGAGCATGTTCTTAGAGCTAGTTGATGAATTAGCAGCCCAATCTTCTAGCATTTGCGGATTCAACGATTCATGAGAAGGCGTAATGTCATCACCATGGACAGCAAGATCCTACACTGTAGGGGACTGGAAGGCAATGTGGCAGCTGCTGGCTTTACAACACACGCCAGAGGCATTATGACGTGGGTGAACCCTAAATCCAACCTCACACAACAAACACTAGAGGCAGACTTGAAGGGCCGCTATGTAATTTCTAGATGCACTGGACTGGGAATGTCCTTAGTCGTTGTCAATACATATGGTCCTAACTTTGATTCGCCCGAGTTCTACAAGGAGCTGGCGAGTAAACTCTGTTGCTACAACCCTAATGACCTTTGGTGGAGGGGGATATGAACCTCACCATGGACCCTACCCTCGATAGATCTGCTGGCCTGCACCGTAAACCGGCTGCGGCGGCCGTGGAACTACAATGCGTTATGTCGCGACTAGGCCTGGGGGATGCCTGACGATCATGCAATCCGCAACAGGGAGGCTACACCCACTACTCTGCATATCACAACATACACACCAGAATTGACTACTGGTTGATCTCGGATTCCGGATTAGGTCTGATTGCTAGTTGTAATGTTCTTCCTAGAACTCTCTCAGAGCACTCGCCTGTGCTCCTGGAGATAGTAGCCCAAAGCTCGACTATCCCGCCTTTCACTTGGAGGTTCCCGCCATATTCGTTACTAGACCCAGTATTTAGGGGCGAACTGGCTGCAGCCATAGACCTATTCTTTGATACTAATATAGGCTCAGTGGACAGCTTCCAGACTGTCTGGGAGACATTTAAGGTTTACATCATATCGTGCTTTCCAATTTTTTGGAAACTCACAATCTGCTGCACTCCACTCAATCTGGCTTCCGCCCCAATTTAAGCACCGAGACAGCGCTTTTGGAGGTGTCTGAGGCCATAAAAGAGGCGCTGGATTCGGGCGGCAAAGCTATGCTCGTAATGCTGGACTTGTCGGCGGCCTTTGACACCGTCCCCCACGAGGGTCTCCTCACCAGACTTCATGAGATCGGTCTGAGGGGGACGGTGCTTAGCTGGTTTACATCATTCCTGGCTGGCCGTCGACAAACGGTCTGGGCCTCACCCAGCTCAGCGGTTATGCCGCCTTTGGGAGTCGGAGTTCCGCAGGGATCTGTGTTGAGCCCGACTCTTTTTAACAGCTTTATGACCCCTTTGGCGGCATTGGCGGAGTCTTATGGGGCCCAGATTGTTTCTTATGCAGACGATACCCAGCTCCTCTTTACCTGCAGGAAAGGAGAAGATTTTGATGGAGAGAGTATCCGCGAGTGCCTTGGGGCTGTTTTTAAATGGTTCCAGCTCAACAGCCTCAAGTGCAACTCAGACAAGTCTGAGGTACTCTTCTTCGGCTGCCCACACGACCCAGACTGGCAGGAATGGTGGCCTGTCAACATGTTTCCTCCAGCGCACTCTTCCCAGCTAGCTAAGAATCTGGGGATCAAGATGGATAATGGCCTGGCGTTAAGATCTCAGATCCTTGGTCTCACGGGGACATGTGTTGGCCTCCTGAGGATGCTCCGTAAGTTTCTTCCTCTGCTCTCTGAAGATCATAGGAAGACGACGGTGCAGGCCTTAATCGGCTCAAGATTGGACTATTCCAACGTCCTGTATCTTGGCCTGCCGGAATATCTTTTACAACGTCTGCAGGTCATCCAGAACTCGGCAGCGGGGGCATTTTTTGGCCTTTATAGACGTTCTAGAGTTTCACGCCTTTTGCAGTCGCTCCATTGGCTGCCTATCCGGAAGCGGATAGTTTTTAAGGCCTTGACCCTGGCCCATAAGGCTCTCCATGCCTCGGGAGCTAAATATCTCCAAAGGAGGATTGCCTTCTACCAGCCGACCCGATCGTTGAGATCTGAATCTCTGTTCCTTGCGGTGGTACCCCGAGTAAAGAGGGCCCGCATTGGGGGTCGCTCCTTCAGCTGCTGGCACCACAGATTTGGAATACGTTGCCTCTTGCACTACGCAGCACCTCTAATCTGTTGAAATTAGGAAGGGCCTTAAAACTTGGCTTTTTGCCCAGTAATTCTTCTCTCTCTGATTTTTGCTGTTCCTTTTTTGCTTGTTCTGTGTTGTGTTACTCTACGACTGGTTTTAATAAAAGCGCCGGGTCACTCTCTGGAGTAGCCGCGCGCTATAAAAATCAAAAAAACATAACATAACATAACATCCGAGGGGTAGCGATTTCCAAGCATTCGGGCGTACTGAAGGCTATTCGTACGCGACTAGCTGACCTTAAGAAGCAGCTGGAAGTCCTGGAAAAAAGGCAGAGAGACAGTGCGGACTGTGACGTGAGCAACAAAATTAAAGTCTTGCTCGAGGAATACCACGACGAAGCAGACAGGGAAGTCAAACACATGGGAAAGTATACTACTGCTAGAGTGTATGGTGAGCGTGATAGACCTGGCGCACTGTTGGCCAGGATAATTGGAGGTGGGAGAAAACCCCAGCTAATCACGGAGGTGAAATCGGCCATGGGTGACACCCTCACTGATCCAGTAGAAATAGCTCATGAATTTAAAACTTACTATACGGCCCTCTACACAGCTCAGGGGGGGGACCTAGACGAGGACATTGAGGATTACCTGGGGCATATAGATCTCCCTTCTTTGCCAAACTCAGATAGGGAATTTCTCAGGCACCCGCTAGAAAAAGATGAAATATCCGAGGCCCTGATGAGCATGAAGTCAGGCAGTGCTCCGGGAGCAGATGGCCTTACAGCAGGCTTTTACAAAGCTTTCAAAGAACAGCTGATTCCGCATTTGTCGGCTCTCTTTGATGACATCTGTGTGGAGGGCAAAATGCCAGAATCAATGAGAGAGGCACTTCTAGTGACTATCCTGAAACCTGGAAAGCCTAGGGAGGAATGTAGCTTGTACCGACCCCTGTCCCTACTAAACGTGGACGCAAAGCTGTTCGCTAAGGTCCTGGCCACTAGACTAGCCTTACTGGCTCCCCAGCTGGTGGCCCTGGAACAGGCTGGCTTCACTCCGAGCAGGAATTTGACGTACAATATCCGCACTGTATTAGGCACGATGCAACACACACGCTAAGATAGGACTGCGCTAGCAGTATTCCTTGACATGGAGAAAACCTTTGACTCTGTGGAATGGCCTTTCATGAGAAAGGTGCTGCAACGCATAGTCTGGGTCAACCTTTTTTTACAAATGATAGGAGCCTTGTACCACAGGCCACGCGCCGGAATCAGAATTAATGTCCTGGTGACGGACTCATTTCCGATCACTAGAGGCACTCGACAGGGGTGCCCACTCTCGCCCCTGCTGTATGCAATGGTGGCTGAGCCCCTGGCTTGCGCCCTCCGGAATACCATGGTAATGAAGGCATTTGTTTCCCAAACTACAAGATAGTGGTCTCGATGTATGCGGACGACACACTACTATATGTCAGAGACCCAGACAACAACTTGACCTTGGTGCTGCGGAAGGTGGTCCGTTTTGGCGCACTGTCAGGTCTTCGAGTCAACTGGTCGAAATCGCTAGCATTTCCCCTGACTCCTGTTACACTACCCACGACCATGGAATACCCACTCACCTGGACTATGGACACGGTTAGGTACCTTGGGGTTCAACTGCATACAGACCCGGAGACCTTATTTAGAGCCAACTATGGCACTGCCTTCAGCAGGCTGGAGGATGGCGTGACTGCATGGTGTAAACTCCCACTCTCTCTAATTGGGCGGATTGTCATCATGAAAATGGTAGTGCTCCCCAGATTCCTATTCTTATTCACGTCCATCCCGATGGTGCTCCCCAAAACGTTCTTCCAAAGACTACAACAGGAGCTGACTAGGCTTGCATGGGCGGGCGGACAGCCCAGGGCAAAATGGTCGCTCCTTACACTACCATACAGCATGGGAGGCTTAGGCGCTCCAGACCTAGAACTATACTATAGGGTGGCACAGGCGGCGCACCTAAATACTTGGGTGCACGGACACAAAGACATACCTCACGTGAAAATGGAGACCTTGTTTGCCCGTCTGCTCTCCCTCCTACACACGATATTTGAATCCACTTATCGCCGCATGGGAATCCTGGATTCACTTGCGGCTACGAACCACACGTGGAGTAACCTCCTTCAGAGGCAGAACGGTGCATTTCTGTACTCCCCTAGTATGCCCATTGACTGGACACGGTGGTTGCCCCCACTGCGTGAGAAGGGGGTACTAGAAGCTATGTGGAAACTTGGGATCGAGACTGCAGGAGACCTGCTTGGGGACGGGGTGGTAAAAACTTGGGAACAAGCACGGGCTGGCCAGGAGGACCCGTCTCTGCTGACGAGATTCCACTACTTTAGAGTGTGCCATGCTAGTTTGGAACTTCTGGGGGAAGATATGGAAGAGCCGCCGGAGGTGAAGGAACTCACGTATGGAAAGGGGCGACCACTCGGTCCCCCCGAACGTATGGCGGAGTGCCTCGATCCCCCCGGGAAGCCATTTTTGGGCGGGAGGCGCGTCTCGGCTGGTATGCCCGAAGCGGCGTAGCCGGGGCGCGCCTTTTCCCGCCCTAGAGTGGGCTGGCCTAGACACCGACGTAGCCAGCCCCGCCCTAGGGGCAGGCAGGGGCGGGTTCTCGCCCGCCCTGAAGACGGATAAAAAGAGACGCAAGACCAGAAGACGTCCTCTTGTTCTTGTGCTCCGAAGCTGCACCTCCTCGCTACCCGTGAGCTCGGGACAGAACGAAGAGCCAATTTTGAGCGTTTTGATCTTTTTCTTTGTCTTCTAGATACTTCGTCGGAGAAATGCCAAAGAAAGTCGCAAAGAGAATGACGACCGACCAGATGGTGCGGACCCTTTGCAAAGAGGTGTCCGACATAAAGAAACGGTTGGCGAAACGGGACGGGGAGGAGGGTTCGGGCCCTGCACCGGCTGGAGGGAGACCTAAGAGGCCGAGAAGGGTTCCAGCCGGTGGAGACGTCCCGGTCCCCTCTGTACCGCTCGAGGCGCCGACCCCAGTACCAATGGAGGGGAATCCAATCCCCGTTGTCGTCACCCCGACATCCAAAGAAGACATGCCCCCCCGAGCTGGCAGCACAGCTAGCAGCTTGGTTGGGGGATAGTAGTGATGGCGCCACGGCTGCCGAGGCACAGGCGCTGATAAAAGGGCTTCGTGAGAAGAGAGATGCAGCTAAAGTGACTGCGCCGTTGGCGGGAATAGACAAGCCGCAAGCGGCCGAAGCTGCGTCCGGTGCAGGTAAGCGGCCATTGCCGATTGCAAGGGACGAGTCAGCACCCTCTCGTAGAGAGAGATTAGGACAACATGTGCCTTTAGCTATAAAAGAAAAGATCTGGGCTGGGGAGTACGTGAATATTTTCTCCTTGCTTGTTGATCATTATGAGGTGGAGCATGTTAAAAGTCAGAAGGACCTAATGCATCCGAGTGTTTGGCGCGCAAAAATGGCCGCCTTTAAGGTAAATGAGAATATTGGCAACTGGGGCAATGCATGGGGTATTTTTACATCGATTTTGGGGGAACGTAGGCCCGAGTTGCTTTCTGAATTTCCCATTTATCAATCACGAATTATGGGTTACTCGACAGCGTATCAAGGTAACCATTGGTTTTGTTATGACAATCTGTTCAGGAAAGAAAAGGAACATAACAAGGGTTTGACTTGGGATTGTTACGATTCTGTAACATGGGATAAAATGAAAGAATCAGGAATGTTAAAGATGCCATTGGTTGGGAGCAATGTTGTAGATTACTCCCGCCAAAATGTGGGGACGCCCTTTCGACCAAGTACGAGCACCGACGATCAGTCGAGGCCCGCAGGCAATACAGGGAGGAAGGGTTTCTGCTTTAATTTCAACAAAGGGAAATGTACCAGACCTCCGGGATCGTGTAAATTCAAACATGAGTGTAGTACGTGTGGGTCGTCCCATCCTGAGTCATCGTGCAGAGCCAGAACGGGTGAGAATGGGGGTAAGGGAGGCGCCAAACAGGTCTAAACTAGTCCGAGGGGCGCCTTTACCAACCCCGATTGATACCTTGGCAATGATTCCCTGGCTCAGTGAATACCCGGATCGTACTTCTGCTGGGGTGCTGCGGAACGGTTTTTCACATGGTTTCCGCATCCCGGTAGGGGACTTTCAGGGTGTAGGGATTTGCAAAAATCAACTTTCTGTTTTACAACATACATCTGTGGTGCAAGAAAAAATTCAGAAAGAGGTTAGCCGGGGACGGGTCGCTGGCCCGTTTAGTGTACTCCCGGTACCGGATTTTGTTTGTTCTCCGTTAGGGGTGGTCCCCAAGAAGGACCCAGGTGAGTTTCGTTTGATCCATAATTTGTCTGCTCCACACGGCCTTTCGGTGAACGACGCAATTGATCCAGAAGTTTGTTCGGTGCGATACGCATCGTTTGATGAGGCAGTAGCCATCTTGAATCGCCTGGGGCCCGGGACGTTGATGGCGAAATCAGATATCGAGTCAGCGTTCCGGTTGCTCCCGGTACACCCAGACGATCAGCGTCTTTTGGGATTCGGGTTCCAGGGGTCATTTTACATGGATAGGTGTATGCCAATGGGATGCTCTATATCATGTGCTTATTTTGAGCAATTCAGTACTTTCCTGCAATGGGTGTTCACGAAGAAAACGGGTTTCCGAAATGTAATGCACTACCTTGACGATTTTTTGTTCCTTGGTCCCGCCGGAAATCCCGAATGTGCTCAGGCCTTAGCTGAATTCTGTGTGTTGATGGGTCATTTTGGTGTGCCATTGGCACCGGGTAAAACTATGGGTCCCACGACTTGCCTCGAGTTTTTGGGGATCGAGTTGGACTCAAGGGAGGGGTGTTTCCGTTTACCAGCTAGCAAAGTGCTAAAATTCAGGGCAGCCCTCCAAGTATGTTTGAATGCATCTAAGGTTACACTGCATCAGTTGCAACAATTAGTGGGAAAGTTGAACTTTGCATTGAGGGTGATCCCAATGGCTCGCCCTTTTTCCCGCTCAATTGCCCAAGCGATGGTTGGCCTAAAGGAGGGTCATCATCGCACGAGGTTATCGGCTGAGGTCCGCCAGGACATGCGGATTTGGTTAGCATTTTTGGCGGACTTCAATGGCCGAGTCGTCTGGAACAAGCCAGCCGTGTCCTCAGAAGAGCTTGGGCTATGGACAGATTCAGCAGGAAGCATAGGCTTTGGCGCCATCTTCGGCACAAAGTGGTCTGCTCAAAGGTGGCCCCTATGGTGGCACGAGAAGGGGCTAACGAGTAATATTGCTTTCCTTGAACTATTTCCCATTCTGGTGGCCCTGAGAACCTGGCCAGAAGGGTTCAGAGATCATTCTGTCGTGTTCTGGTCCGACAATATGACCGTGGTAGAATGCATCAATAGTCAGGCAGCCCATTGTAAATTGATTCTGAGGCTGCTCAAAGAAATTGTCCTACTGTGTATGCAACTGAACGTGGTATTCAGAGCAAAACATGTCCCAGGGGTGATGAATCAGGCTGCTGATGCACTGTCTCGTTTTCACATGCAGGCTTTCTCGGGTTTCCTTCCTTCAGCGGACCCGGAGCCGGCACCCTTCCCCGAAGCTCTCTGGTCTCTCGGTGCCCCGAACTTCGTCACCTCGTGGGAGAGAGTCTAGCACCCAGGACAAGGAAGGCATATGAAGGGGCGTTCCAGGCCTATTTAGCCTTTTTGGGGGCAGAGAGAGGGGGACTTTGGGGTCAGGAAGAGTGGGTTGTACTTTTTCTGATGTCCTTACGTAGGGCTGGGAAATCGGTGGCTACGGCCCAAAGGCATCGTGCCGCCATTTCTTTTGTTGCCAGGGCCCATGGCATCCTGGACCCAGCAGCGTCTTTTACAGTACAGAAAGCGCTGCGTGGGTGGCAACGCCTAGAGGGTCGCAGAGTAGACGTAAGACGACCGATAGGTTTAGACAGGTTGTCCCAGTTACTGGCCACACTCCCTAACACATGCTCGTCCCCTTTCGAGACCTGTTTGTTCCGGACTGCATTTACGCTGGCATTTCACGGGGCTATGAGAGTTAGTGAGCTAGTTGCAAGGAACAAACAGGATGTGACGGGGGGCTTGTGCAGGGAACATGTTCAGATCAGGGGTGATGCGATGATTGTCTCCTTTCTCAGGTCCAAGACTGACCAAGATGGGAGAGGGGACTGCACGATCATTCGCAGGAACCCCGAGTCATCCATGTGTCCGGTACAGTGCTTAGAAGATTACCTAGCACGAAGGGTGGCATCATGGGGGGGGACATTGTTGAGGCATGCAGACGCCACCCCGCTGACGAGGTTTCAGTTTCAGCGGGTGCTTGCAATGGCCATCGCCGCAGCGGGCTTGGACCCGGGCGAATTTGGGACCCATTCCTTTCGAATAGGGGCTGCCACTGAAGCTACAGCCAGGGGTCTTAATGTAGAACAAGTGAAACGGGTGGGGCGCTGGTCCTCCAATTGTTATAAGAGGTACGTGCGATTGCACATGTTGTGAAGCTGTAATCATGTACTCACGCTTCTTGTCTTTTGTTTGTTTTCAGTTGCGCAAGCCTACGCGGCAGGGCGAACTGTGCAGTCGACCCAACACCAGGCCAGCGGTCGCACGTCACCGGCTGTGAGGAAGGAGGTGTGGGTCGTGGGCCACTCATACGTGAGACGGGCCGCAGACGTATTCAAAGCAGGTGACATGATTCACGTACCTGGGGAATACGGGTACAGAGTGTCCTTCTACGGAAGGGGCGGTCTCTGTATTGACCAGTTTCAGGAATTTTTTGAGGGTTTGTTAGAGCGGATGAGGTCACCGCCGTCCATAGTCATAGTGCATTTGGGGGGCAATGATTTGGTCACCACCGGTAGACGACTTCTCCTGGAGGCTATGCTTTCCACGGTAAGTTGGTTAGCGAGGAGAGTTCCGGGGTGCATAATTGCGTGGTCTCATGTGATCCCACGAAAAGTGTGGCGGGGGGCTATCTCGATCCCTGCTTTGAATCATTCTGTTAGAAAATTGAATAACAAAGTGAGTAGGTTGTTCCGTTCCAAGACATTGCATTCGATCTCGCATAGTTGTATTAATGATGACAGTATGTATCTGGGGGATGGTGTGCATTTGTCGAGGGTGGGGAATGAGTTACTCATAGGTGACTTCCTAGCTTGGTTAAAATCGTTAAAACATGACCTTTAGGTAGGAGTTTTGTGGGGGGTCCGGATAGCCGGTCAACTATCCGGACCTGTGGCGGTAAGGTCATGATCGGTGAGCACTAATTGGTAGATCCCTATGAGTGGGCGTCACCCAACACGGATGGGAGCGCTCGGGAGAGGTGGCCATTGGCCCCTCAATGGGGAGGCGGTCCCGTCTAAGGGCGGGTCGCCGGAAGTAAAGGAAAGGCGGTCAAGGCCCCTTCCTTTGTAGGAGGGGTTACAGCCCCCTCCTGGGGGAATTTCCCGGGGCCAGTGTCATCTGCGACGGCAGATGCGGTAAGTTGTGTGGGGTGGGGGGAGGTCCACGATACCTTCTAGATACCACACACAAGTCTTCGAACGACCTTTAAATGGCGTCGAGTCTTAAGTGCCCCCGTCAAGTCAAGGGAAATTGTTAGTAGTTGCACTTGAGGTAAGCCTCTGTGCTGTCGCCCCTCCCAAGTGGGAGGGGTAAGTCTGGTTAGGGATCTTGACACCGGTTATGACCTTGCCGTTGGCCCTTAAACGTTAGGATGTACAATTTCAGTGTTTCTAGAGAATGTTTTTGTAGGATGCTAGTTCGGCTAGGAGAACCTCTGTATTAGAGAATATGTTAAGGTTAGCCAAACATCGCAATGTGATAATGAAATTGTACATAACATGAAACGTTTAATGTTTTAATTTTTTGTTTTAATAAATACGGCCGGGAGGGTCACTCCCTCCCACATCCAAAAACTTTAAGAACTGTTTCCGGTTTCCCTCCTTTTGGGGATTGTGTTGAGAGGGGGTGGCGGGTATCTCAGCCATATGGAAAGGGGCGACCACTCGGTCCCCCCGAACGTATGGCGGAGTGCCTCGATCCCCCCGGGAAGCCATTTTTGGGCGGGAGGCGCGTCTCGGCTGGTATGCCCGAAGCGGCGTAGCCGGGGCGCGCCTTTTCCCGCCCTAGAGTGGGCTGGCCTAGACACCGACGTAGCCAGCCCCGCCCTAGGGGCAGGCAGGGGCGGGTTCTCGCCCGCCCTGAAGACGGATAAAAAGAGACGCAAGACCAGAAGACGTCCTCTTGTTCTTGTGCTCCGAAGCTGCACCTCCTCGCTACCCGTGAGCTCGGGACAGAACGAAGAGCCAATTTTGACCCACCCACCAGCCCCTGAGGACAGCAAGTCGTTGTGCAATAAAGTGAATTTTTATAAGTATGTTTTACGTTTCGTTTACAGGCTGTGAAAGTATCAGTTTGTTGTTGATCATAATAAAGTATGGTGAATGTCGTGTAAGTTGTTACGATTAAAATGATTTGATGTAGTGTTGCATTTTAAGCATGTTCTTTTGGTCGTAGCGACCAATGTTTTCTTAGGTTTGAGTAGGAATTGTCGTATTTATTTTTGGTAGGCGGTAAGGTCATGATCGGTGAGCACTAATTGGTAGATCCCTATGAGTGGGCGTCACCCAACACGGATGGGAGCGCTCGGGAGAGGTGGCCATTGGCCCCTCAATGGGGAGGCGGTCCCGTCTAAGGGCGGGTCGCCGGAAGTAAAGGAAAGGCGGTCAAGGCCCCTTCCTTTGTAGGAGGGGTTACAGCCCCCTCCTGGGGGAATTTCCCGGGGCCAGTGTCATCTGCGACGGCAGATGCGGTAAGTTGTGTGGGGTGGGGGGAGGTCCACGATACCTTCTAGATACCACACACAAGTCTTCGAACGACCTTTAAATGGCGTCGAGTCTTAAGTGCCCCCGTCAAGTCAAGGGAAATTGTTAGGAGTTGCACTTGAGGTAAGCCTCTGTGCTGTCGCCCCTCCCAAGTGGGAGGGGTAAGTCTGGTTAGGGATCTTGACACCGGTTATGACCTTGCCGTTGGCCCTTAAACGTTAGGATGTACAATTTCAGTGTTTCTAGAGAATGTTTTTGTAGGATGCTAGTTCGGCTAGGAGAACCTCTGTATTAGAGAATATGTTAAGGTTAGCCAAACATCGCAATGTGATAATGAAATTGTACATAACATGAAACGTTTAATGTTTTAATTTTTTGTTTTAATAAATACGGCCGGGAGGGTCACTCCCTCCCACATCCAAAAACTTTAAGAACTGTTTCCGGTTTCCCTCCTTTTGGGGATTGTGTTGAGAGGGGGTGGCGGGTATCTCAGCCATATGATATTAAGGCCACAACCTCACAGAAATTACTGCCTCACCTTTACACCCTGTCACAATCACATAGGGAAAACACATACACTAAAGCGAGATTAGCCTGGCAAGTAGATTTACAAATGACGCTGGATGATGACACTTGGACATACTGCTGCACCAACACTAGGACAATCTCCCTGAACAGACGGCACAGGCTGGTCCACTTCAAATCTCTCAACCGTATATATTATACAATGACTAGACTCTTCAAGTACGGTCTTAGAACCACTGCGGAGTGTGAGAGGTGTCATTCGTCTAACGCTGATTTCCTCCACCTAGCATGGACTTGCCCAGGAATAAGTGACTTTTGGGTCAAAATTTTTGCAGAACTGAGTACCATCACCAAGATTGTAATTTCCCCTGACCCTGCGATGGCTCTGATAGGGTACACCAAGAAGTTGCTGAAAGCAGTCCGCAGGCTAGCTGACATGGGGCTCCTAATTGCGCGCAGAGTAGTGGCATGCTGCTGGATGAGGGGACCGAAGCCAACTCCTAAAAGATGGGCACACAATATGTTGCACTGCTGCACACAATCCGAGATCTATAGCGAACTCCTACCCCCCACCAGCAGACCCAAGAACTTTTGGGGGCTTTACCAAACCTACATGACGGCTAGCGCAGACAAAGACCTAGACGCAGAGCCACAGGAGTCCCAGGGGGAGAATGCGTAGTACCTGATGCACACTAGATGTCGAGTGTTTTTCAGATTCTCGGGCCTGGGTCGTGGGACATGAAGAAGTTGCCTCCTTGCGTTCTCAGATCTAAACATGTAAATATTTCTATGTCCTTACAACGCCACCTGCCCTAGTGACAGGGTTGTTGGCTAACTGGCTGTGTAACTCTTGGGAAAAAACGCAGATAAGTGTTTGATATCACACTGAACTTCTAGTCCACTGGTGGGTGGTGGGTGGGGGGTTTGGTTTAGGCATGTTCGAATTGGTTGTAACTTGTCTCGAAAAGTTCTAAAAATAAAATTAAAAAAAATAAAAAATAAAAAAACTATAATGTGAGATTGCGTTTAGCCTGTTCTGAATGTAATCATCAGGTATATGATTAATCACTTTCTTTTGTATTTTTCTTGGAATAGTGGGTCTTGTCACGCTACATTTGTTTCTGTTGCTCTTAGCCACCGAACAGGAAGGAGTACATTGTAGTTTTGGAAGTATACGGGCACTAGTCCGAGAGCATAATTTTTGACACAAACTGAGTATATGTAAGCGCCTGCATAGTAAACTGTTTTAACAAAGTTATCCAATACTTCTCGATCGCAAGCTAAGTTAGCGCATCATCATCTTGGGTACTCCCATTATGTATTATACCTGAAGTGACGGTTTGTAAACCCTTATTCCGTCGATTTGGGCCGAAACGGACTTGGAGGTTTTATCTACTCTGGTCCAAGAGGTACACATCAGGGACTGTAGAAATCTGCAGATGAACTAACATTACACTAATTATCCTGGGTGTTACATCATATTAAATTTAATTAACATTTAATGTTCAGCCAGGTTTGTACAAAATGCAGGATAACGTACTACATAATTATCTAACGTGTATATAGCGTTTAATCTGCAGTTAACTCCACTTGTGTTTACCCTTCCAAGATGGCGGTTTCATTTACAGATACAATGTAACGGTATTACTTACCTTGTTTATGTTCACGCTGTGTATGTTGAAACTTTATTTATGCACGTTTGTTCTTCACGAAAAAGTATCGTGTGATCAAGGCACCGCCGGGTGTCGAAACGCGTAGCGATAATTTTGGAATAAACTGGTGAAATCCTTTCCATCCACGAGTGCGCATTGGAACTTTTCTTTGTTTTTGAAGTTAATGCTTACCGGCGTTGGGGCTCTGCCGGCTTTTTGCGCCACCTGCCTGAGAGAGTGATTCAGGAAGGACCCTATTTGTGCTCAATTAAATATATGTATATATTTATATATATATATATATATATATATATATATATATATATATATATATATATATATATATATATATATATATATATATATATATATATATATATATATATATATATATTACCTACTGGCGGTCGCCAGTAGGTAGTTATAGTTAGGATAATTTTCAATGTTAAATCTCAACATTCTATTTTGAATAACTTTGGCGCCGGTTGACGAATCTGCCTGAAATTTTCAGGAAAATGGTCTCATGGCGGTCCGGTCCTTCCCTGAAAGTTTGGGGGGGATTCGTCAAGCGGGGGCCGAGATAAAAGGGGGGTCCCAAAACGCGTTTTCCCCATGTTAATTTCCATAGGGCGGTCGATTTCACTTTTAGCCCGAACGGCTGAATGGATTTCCACCAAACTTGGCAAAATTGTAGGGACTGGTAGCCCGATGTGCCTTTGCTATGTCTCAAGATATGTGCTCCAGTGGATTTTGAGTAATTAAGGTTCAAAAAAATATATATATCTATAGCAGCGCTCCGGTAAGCGCACCGGTACGCGCACCGGGCGCGTCACGCGACTTGCGCGGAGAAAGCTGATTGGCTCTGGGGTGTCTGTAAACATTCTAAACAGTCCGGAGCGGCCGCCATCTTGTGTCTCGGTAGGATCGAGACACAAGAGGTGGCCAAAACAAAGGGGGAAATGACCATAAGGGGGCAGAGTAGACCCCCCTTGACCCCCTAGGTTTGATGTGGGGGCCATAAAAGGGCCCCACGGGGCAAAAAAAAAATTAAAAAAAATTTGATTTTCGCGGGGTGAGCGCCCGGTACGCGCACCGGGCGCGTCACGCGACTTGCGCGGAGAAAGCTGATTGGCTCTGGGGGGTCTGTAAACATTCTAAACAGTCCGGAGCGGCCGCCATCTTGTGTCTCGGTAGGATCGAGACACAAGAGGTGGCCAAAACAAAGGGGGAAATGACCATAAGGGGGCAGAGTAGACCCCCCTTGACCCCCTAGGTTTGATGTGGGGGCCATAAAAGGGCCCCACGGGGCAAAAAAAAAAAAATTTTTTTTTGATTTTCGCGGGGTGAGCGCCCGGTACGCGCACCGGTAAGCGTACCGGGGAGTGTACCATGGGGAAAAAGAATGACAGTTTTAAAAGTAGCTGATTAGAAAAAAAAATGTTTAGTTGTTTTTTTTATATATACACATACATATATATAAATGCATATGCACATATATATATGCATATATGTCTATATGTGTGCGTGTAGAGAGAGGTAGAGAGGTAGAGGTGTAGAGGTAGAGAGGTAGAGAGGTAGAGAGTAGAGAGTGAGTAATAGAGAGTAGAGAGTGAGTAGTAGAGAGTAGTAGAGAGCAGTAGAGAGAGTAGCAGAGTGAGTAGTAGAGAGTAGTAGAGTGAATAGTAGAGTGAGTAGTAGAGAGTAGTAGAGAGTGAGTAGTAGAGACTGAGTAGTAGAGAGTAGTAGAGAGTAAGTAGTAGAGTGAGTAGTAGAGAGCAGTAGAGAGTGAGTAGTAGAGAGTGGGAGAGAGTAAGTAGTAGAGAGTAGTGGAGAATATTCCAAAGTTTGGCACAGCACCACTTTCACAATGAGTCCAATCAAATCATATCACTTAGAGTACTTATTGAAGCGCTGAATCTTGGTGTATATTCAAATGCTTTTATTTTCCTTAAGTTTATGTACCACAGCCAGCCGAAACGTTTCGTTCTGTACAACAGAACTTCTTCAGGGCGTTCTTATTTCCTTCAAGTTATGTCGGTATCCCGTTGTCATATAACTAGATATTTCTTCCAAATGTTAGACGAGACATAAGTATATTCTTATTAAAAGTGACTAGGTATCAATTTTACCCACACAATTCGGGCAGACTTGAGTAATTTATAGCATCCTCAAAGTCAGTCTTTCAAAAATTCCAAAGTATAGGACATGATAATCCAAATCCAAATGTTTCTCAAGAAAAGTCATTTACAATCGTTCGGAATATCGGTGTTTGGGCAGATATGATCCAGGGACCCCCAGTATGCAAGGGGAATTAGTCCCCCCTCTGCAAAGGCGCCAGTGGCCTGCATTGCAGAGAGGTGTAACAAGGGTGTGGCCTCATTACACTTCTCTGCAATGCAGCTCCCTCGTGCATACTGGAGGCTCCTGGTGGACTAGTTGACCCCAGGGACCCCCAGTATGCAAGGGGAATTAGTTCCCCCTCTGCAAACGCGGCAGTGGGCTGCGTTGCAGAGAGGTGTAACAAGGGGCATAGTCTCATTACACCTCTGCAATGCAGCCCCAGGCGCATACTGGAGGTTCCAGGTGGGCTAATAGGCCCCCAGGGGCCCCCAGTATGCAAGGGGAATTAGTTTCCCCTCTTCAAACATGCACGGGGGCTGCGTTGCAGAGAGGTGTAAAAAGGGTTGTGGCTTCATTACACCTCTCTGCAATGCAGTCCCCTGGCGCATACTGGAGATTCCTGGTGGGCTTTCAGGTCTTATATAGTTAGGAATTAGCATTAAAAAAACCTTTGAAATTCACTGAAAAAACCACAGGTTTCACACCAGTTATAGTTAGGAATTAGCATTTAAAAAACCTTTGAAATTCACTGAAAAAACCATAGGTTTCACACCAGTTATAGTTAGGAATTAGCATTTAAAAAACCTATTAAATTCACTGACAAAACCAGTTATAGTTAGCTGGAAATTTTACTGATATAAAACCAATGAAATTCCACGTTATAGTTAGTTGGACTCACTATAACTTGCGCGTGCAATGCACTGCTGATGACGTCACATATTACATCACTCATGACATGGTCAGTGACATCACTCATGACATCACTGATGACACCATCCTTGTGACATAGTGACAGACCTCCTTTCACTGTAATGTAACCCTTGAAACACATATTCAAAAATAGAAACTGAAATTTAAAAAAAATGGAGATACCCATATCAGTTGCAACAAGCAATTCAGTAATTCCACCATCTATATGCACATCCAGTCATTCACCAACAGTTCTATATAGTCACTCATACATATACTCACTTATCATATGAAGTGATACACCTATACATCCTGTTACACACCGACAGTCATCCAAAAGTTACTCACACACATACTCACACGTGCAAATAAACTATTGAACATCCATTTATTTGAATATAGAGTTATACACACACTTCCACCTTACTTGTATTGAAAATTACACATATTTATTCTCTTAAACAATCACTTATAGAAACACATACTTATTTAAACAGGAACTCTTACAATCTCTTACTCTCACATATACTCACTTATATACATCAATATTCACATATACTAGATTAAAACATATGTAGTTACTGATAAAGACACTAGTGAGACAGTCATTCACTCACTAACAAACACATATACACACTCATCCATCCATACAGTCCTGCACATATGCTGTCTTCAAAACACATACAAACAGCGAGTCAGTCACTCATGCATCTATGTGCTAAGTAATACCCCCACCAAACCATATAGACACTCATACTGATACTAAGAGAAACATCTAATAACCCATATACATACGCATGTAGCTACTTACCAACACATGTAGCCACTTATACACAAAGTGAAACAATAATATATATATTTAAATATTTAAACATTACTCACTAATATTTATTTTTCAGAAAGACACATATTCACTGGATGGTGTCATCAGTGATGTCATGAGTGATGTCACTGACCATGTCATGAGTGATGTAATATGTGACGTCATCAGCAGTGCATTGCACGCGCAAGTTATAGTGAGTCCAACTAACTATAACGTGGAATTTCATTGGTTTTACATCAGTAAAATTTCCAGCTAACTATAACTGGTTTTGTCAGTGAATTTAATAGGTTTTTTAAATGCTAATTCCTAACTATAACTGGTGTGAAACCTATGGTTTTTTCAGTGAATATATATATATATATACATTTGACATTACTGATCACATCACTTATGATATCATTCATGTGATAATACGATGAACCTCTTCAGACCTTAGATACAATCAGTGTAAACAGACACTCACAGACTGTCACTCGTCCATGGAGTTACTCACACACCTAGTCAGTCATGCAAAGAATCAATCACACCTCCATTTCCTCAACTATACAGTTATACAAACTTTACTTATTCAAACATATACTAACACATATTTACTCTCTTATACAATCCCTGATACAAGTTCACAATGATCCATACAGCCACTCACACATTCACTGGCTCTTATGCAGAGTTATTTACATATGTCAACTCTCACATGTACTGTGTTTTACATATGTACTTACTTTGACATGTAGCACTGAGATATCCATTCACTCACCAATACACTCATGCACACAGTCAACCGCCCATACAGCTGTTTCCACATGCACTTTTGAAACCATACATCTAGTGAATCAACTGCTCACACATCTATGCACAGAGTCATACACCTCCCAGCCACCCACACACACACTCAGTCTCCCATACAAATACTTGGGCAACCAATCAATAACCCATATAGTTACTCATATAGCTACTTATCAACACATGCAACAGTTTACAGAACAACAGACATAATGATGCACAAATTAAGACAGTTTAGTCACTAACCCATGCACTCAGTGAGACACATTTAATCACTCACTCATACAGTCAGTCATGCACCTACTAAATCCTTCATCCAGACACTTATACATCCACTCATTCTTCAATATGTAAGACATATTTTAACTTTACAGAAACATACAGTCACTGGATGTTGTCATCAGTGATGTCATCAGTGATGTCATTTGAGATGTCATCAGTGATGTCATCAGTGATGTCACTGACCATGTCATGAATGATGTAATATGTGACATCATCAGCAGTGGATTGCGGGTGCGCGATATATAGTTAGTGCAACTAACTATATATGGAATTTCAATGGTTTTGTGTGAGTAAAATAAGGTTTTGTAAATGCGAATTCCTAACTATATATGGTCTATAACCTATGTTTTTTTCAGTGAATTTTCAAGGTTTTGTAAATGCTAATTCCTAACTATATATGGTCTATAACCTATGGTTTTTTCAGTGAATTTTCAAGGTTTTGTAAATGCTTATTCCTAACTATATATGGTCTATAGCCTATGGTTTTTTCAGTGAATATATATATATACATACATATATAAACATATATCATCTGTATATCTATATAAATACAAACATAAATGCATGCATACATATACTTATATGCATACAGATGCATGTTATTTACATGAAAGTTCAAAAAACACTAATAAAAGCAAAGCTAAAAAGCCACCTCATTACAAACAGAATGGCTTTAACTTAAACGGGGGCGAGATCTATTGAATTTTCAATGCTTGTTTACTTTGGTTCCATCAAGAAGGCATTCAGATGTGTCACACATTTGCCATAAATTCTGAATGTTAGCACTCTAGTTGCACATTAGATCACTGTAGTAAAGCTACTGCTCACCAGGGACGTCTGCTGCTGGTATTCAAAGTGCATGTTTCAGTCTGCATGTCAGAATTTTTTTAATGAAATAGAAGAGGATTTGAGAAGTCACTCAAAATGATCCCTAATTTTTCTTTCTGAAGCACTAATCATACTTTCTATGGCAAAATTAACCCCCTCATGTTGTTCCTTTTTAAATTGAGTGTTTTCAGACTTACCACTTCATTCCAATCAAGATGGCTTCTGGTGTGCCATACTTTTGTCATAAGTAAGACTGTTAGCGCTCTAGTTGTTCTTTAGAACACTCTGGGACATTCTGTCATTGGGCTATACTTGGGGTACATCTGGGTGATATTTGGGCTACATTTAGGCTCTTTTGTCTCTGGTGGCCATCTTGGGAGACTGTATGTCAGAATTTTTTAATGAAATTGAAGAGGGTTTGAGAAGTCACTCAAAATGTGCCCTAATTTTTCTTTCTGCAGCACTAATCATAATTCATATGGCAAAATATACCCCCTCATTTTGTTCCTTTTTAAATTAAATGTTTTAAGAGTTACCACTTTATTCCAATCAAGATGGCTTCAGGTGTGCCATACCTTTGTAATAAGTAGGACTGTTAGCGCTCTAGTTGTTCTTTAGAACACTCTGGGACATTCTGTCATTGGGCTATACTTGGGCTACATCTGGGTGATATTTGGGCTACATTTGGGCTCTTTTGTCTCTGGTGGCCATTTTGGGAGACTGCATGTCAGAATTTTTTAATGAAATAGAAGAGGATTTGAAAAGTCACTCAAAATGTGCCCTAATTTTTCTTTCTGCAGCACTAATAATACCTTCTATTGCATAATATACCCCCTCATTTTGTTCCTTTTTAAATTAAATGTTTTAAGAGTTACCACTTTATTCCCATCACGATGGCTCCAGGTGTGCTATACCTTTGTAATAAGTAGGACTGTTAGCGCTCTAGTTGTTCTTTAGAACATTCTGGGACATTCTGTCATAGGGCTATACTTGGGCTACATCTGGGTGATATTTGGGCTACATTTGGGCTCTTTTGTCTCTGGTGGCCATTTTGGGAGACTGCATGTCAGAATGTTTTAATGAAATAGAAAAGGATTTGAGAAGTCACTCAAAATGTGCCCTAATTTTTCATTCTGCAGCACTAATCATACTTTCTATGGCAAAATATACCCCCTCATGTTGTTTCTTTTTAAATTAAATGTTTTAAGAGTTACCACTTTATTCCAATCAAGATGGCTTCAGGTGTGCCATACCTTTGTAATAAGTAGGACTGTTAGCGCTCTAGTTGTTCTTTAGAACACTCTGGGACATTCTGTCATTGGGCTATACTTGGGCTACATCTTGGTGATATTTGGGCTACATTTGGGCTCTTTTGTCTCTGGTGGCCATTTTGGGAGACTGCATGTCAGAATGTTTTAATGAAATGGAAAAGGATTTGAGAAGTCACTCAAAATGTGCCCTAATTTTTCATTCTGCAGCACTAATCATACTTTCTATGGCAAAATATACCCCCTCATGTTGTTTCTTTTTAAGTTAAATGTTTTAAGAGTTACCACTTTATTCCCATCACGATGGCTCCAGGTGTGCTATACCTTTGTAATAAGTAGGACTGTTAGCGCTCTAGTTGTTCTTTAGAACACTCTGGGACATTCTGTCATTGGGCTATACTTGGCATTGTGGACGGAATCGGCTGAAATGTTCAGGAAAATGGCACATTTTGTTTCTGAGCAGCCCCTGAAAATTTGGGGGGGTTTCGTCAAGGGGGGGCCGAGAAAAAAGGGGGGTCCCAAAACGCGTTTTTCCCATGTTAATTTCCATAGGGCGTTTGGCCTCACTTTTAGCTCGAACAGCTGAATGGATTTGCACGAAACTTGGCAAAATTGTAGGGACTGTTAGCCCGATGTGCCTTTGCTGGGTCTCAATATATGTGCTCCAGTGGATTTTGAGAAATTAACGTTTTAAAAAATGTATATATCTGTGACAGCGTCCTGGATAGCGCACCAGTTCGCGTACTTTTCGCGTAACGGAGCTTTGCGAAGCGAAGCTGATTGGCTGTCCGGTGTCTGTCAACATTCTAAACAGTCCGGAGCAGCCGCCATCTTGTCTCTCGGTAGGATCGAGAGACAAGAGGAGGCCAAAACGAAGGGGGAAATGAAGGAAAGGGGGCAAGGTAGACCTCTTCTGACCCCCTAGGATTGATGAGGGGGATATTAAAGTGCCCCGCGGGGCCAAAAAAAATTGCAATTTTTTGTCGTAGAGGCGCAAATCGGTACGTGAACCGGGCAGCTAACCGGCAGTGTAACGGGAGTCTGAGGAGAAGCTGAATGGGTGTCAACATTGTAAACAGTCTGGAGCGGCGGCCATCTTGTTTCTCGGTAGGATCGAGAGACAAGAGGTGGTGAAAAATGAAGGGGAAAATGAAGGAAAGGGGGCAAGGTAGACCCCTCCTGACCCCCTAGGATTGATGAGGGGGATATTAAAGTGCCCCGCGGGGCAAAAGAAAAAAAAAGAAAATAGCGATTTTTCGCGGTAGAGGCGCTTCCCGGTACGCCAACCGGGCAGCTAACCGGCAGCGTAATGGGAGTCCGACATCTTGTGTTTTTGGGGCGTCCGGTTTGTGTACCGGGTAGCGTTCCGGTAAGTGTAACAAGGGGAAAACCAAGAGAAACAGTAAAATAAAATTTAAAGGAATATATTTCCACCAAACTTGGCAAAATTGTAGGGACTGTTTGTTTGATGTGCCTTTGCAAGGCCTCAAGATATGTGCACGTGTGGATTTTGTCTAATTAAGGTTAAAAAAATATATATATCTGTAAGCGTGCTCTGGCGCGCTTACGTTACGTGTTTTGTTTGCGCTGCAGAGACGATACGTCACGTTTATGCGACGCGTCATGAGGCGTCTCACGTGGCTACGTGATACGTCACGTAATAAAGAATATATTTTACGAAAATAGATATTAGCTTTTAAAAAACCAATGAAATTCACTGAAAAAACCATAGGTTATAGACCATATATAGTTAGGAATTTGCATTTACAAAACCTTGAAAATTCATTGAAAAAACCATTGGTTATAGACCATATATAGTTAGGAATTAGCATTTACAAAACCTTGAAAATTCACTGAAAAAACCATAGTTTATAGACCATATATAGTTAGGTATTAGCATTTACAAAACCTTATTTTACTCGCATAAAACCATTGAAATTCGCATATATAGTTAGTTGCGCTAACTATATATCGGGCACCCGCAATCCACTGCTGATGATGTCACATATTACATCATTCATGACATGGTCAGTGACATCACTGATGACATCACTGATGACATTACTGATGACATCTCAAATGACATCACTGATGACATCACTGATGACAACATCCAGTGACTGTCTGTTTCTGTAAAGTTAAAATATGTCTTACATATTGAAGAATGAGTGGATGTATAAGTGTCTGGATGAAGGATTTAGTAGGTGCATGACTGACTGTATGAGAGAGTGATTAAATGTGTCTCACTGAGTGCATGGGTTAGTGACTAAACTGTCTTAATTTGTGCATCATTATATCTGTTGTTCTATAAACTGCTGCATGTGTTGATCAGTAGCTATATGAGTAACTGTATGGGTTATTGATTGGTTGTCCAAGTATTTGTATGGGAGAGTGAGTGTGTGTGTGGGGGTGGCTGGGAGGTGTGTGACTCTGTGCATACATGTGTGAACAGTTGATTCACTAGATCTATGGGTTCAAAACTGCATGTGGAAACAGCTGTATGGGTGGTTGACTGTGTATGAGTGTATTGGTGAGTGAATGGATATCTCAGTGCTACATGTCAAAGTAAGTACATATGTAAAACACAGTACATGTGAGAGTTCACATATATAAATTACTGTGCATAAGAGCCAGTGAATGTGTGAGTGGCTGTATGGATGATTGTGAACTTGTATCAGGGATTGTATAAAAGAGTAAATATGTGTTAGTATATGTTCGAATAAGTAAGGTGTGTATAACTGTATAGTTGAGGAAATGGAGGTGTGATTGATTCTTTGCATGACTGACTAGGTGTGTGAGTAACTCCATGGATGAGTGACAGTCTGTGAGTGTCTGTTTACACTGAGTGTATCTAAGGTTATATCAGAGTCTGAAGAGGTTCATCGTATAATCACATGAATGATGTCATCAGTGATGTGATCAGTAATGTCAAATGAGATGTCATCAGTGATGTCATCAGTGATGTCATTTGAGATGTCATCAGTAATGTCATCAGTGATGTCATCAGTGATGTCACTGACCATGTCATGAATGATGTAATATGTGACATCATCAGCAGTGGATTGCGGGTGCACGATATATAGTTAGCGCAACTAACTATATATGCGAATTTCAATGGTTTTATGCGAGTAAAATAAGGTTTTGTAAATGCTAATCCCTAACTATATATGGTCTATAACCTATGGTTTTTTCAGTGAATTTTCAAGGTTTTGTAAATGCTAATTCCTAACTATATATGGTCTATAACCAATGGTTTTTTCAATGAATATATATATATATATATATATATATATATATATATATATGTATATATATATATATATATATATATATATATATATATATATATATATATATATATATATATGTATATATATATATATATATATATATATATATATATATATATATATATATATATATATATATATATATATATTTGAGGAATCTGCCTGAAAATCTCCTCAAATTTGCCTCCCGGTGCTCCGGTCCTTCCATGAAAGTTTGGGAGGGATTCGTCAAGCGGGGGCTAAGATAAAAAGTTTACTGTTATAACAAAATTATGAATATTGCACAAAGTATGAATTACATGCATAGGGAAACACACACAGGAAATTGTTCCTATTTAATTTGGGTTTTATATTCCTTTTTTTTGCACTGTTTAGCACTTTATATTTACACAATACACCAATAGGGTGATATATGGGGTTTCTTATAATAGAAGCACATCACGAATATTAGTCAATAGACATAGAAATGTGTGGGGGGGAAATTCCCTAGTGAAATAAAGGGCAAAAGGAATGAAGGCACAGGTGGGCAAATGAGGATGTTAAGAATACAAAAGCATTTATGCCATAATAATATAAAAACAATGTATTTTACTACCATTTTGACCTTCCTTGTTGCACAACGTTCAAAATATGTATTTTACAAGTATTTTGTGGTACTAAGATGTATTTTACAAGCACATCCCCCTTATTTGATTTTGACTATATCAAAATGAGATTCTTACTAATAACCAAATTTGGCGTTTTTACAACTATGATAACCAAAATACAATGGTTATGTACATAGAAATAGTAAGAAAGACTATGTAAAGTCTAAATATGTCTTCTATGTCTATTGTAAAGATAATGTAGCACTTGCACTTTAAATAGAGGTGTGCTTCACGATGATGCTGTCATGTGATCAAGGCAGGGATCTGCCGAAACGCGTCGTGAGGGTCTTGGTGGTGTTTGAAAAATAAAAATCAAAGCACCAAACTGGGTCTGCCTTGTCTTCCTTGTGAATCCGGCAGGAAGTTGCAGCAGGAGCAAGCGCGATTGAATATATATATATATATATATATATATATATATATATATATATATATATATATATATATATATATATATATATATATATATATATATATATATATATATATATATATATATATATATATATATATATATATATATCCTACTGGCGGTTGCCAGTAGGTAGTTATAGTTAGGATCATTTGCAATGCAAAATCTCAACATTCTATTGTGAATAACTTTGGCGCCGTTTGAGGAATCTGCCTGAAAATCTCCTCAAATTTGCCTTGCGGCGCTCCGGTCCTTCCATGAAAGTTTGGGAGGGATTCGTCAAGCAGGGGCTGAGATAAAAGGGGGGTCCCAAAACGTGTTTTCCCCATGTTAATTTCCATAGGGTGGTCGACCTCACTTTTAGCCCGAACGGCTGAATGGATTTCCACCAAACTTGGCAAAGTTGTAGGGACTGGTAGCCCGATGTGCCTTTGCTATGTCTCAAGATATGTGCTCCAGTGGATTATGAGTAATTTAGGTTAAAAAAAAAATATATATCTATGGCAGCCCCCGGTACGCGCACCGAGGAGCGCTCTGGGCGCGCCACGCGAGGTACGTACGGAAAGCTGATTGGCTGTCGGGTGTCTGTAAACATCCGAAACATTCTGGAGCGCCCGACATCTTGTGTCTCGGTAGGATCGAGACACAAGAGGTGGGAAAAACAAAGGGGGAAATGATCATAATTGGGCAGAGTAGACCCCCCTTGACCCCCTAGGTTTCATGTGGGGGCTATAAAAGGGCCCGCGGGTGAAAAAACATTTTTTATTTGTTTCCCACGGGGGGAGCGCCCGGTACGCGCACCGGGGAGCGGACCGGGGAGCGTGCCATGGGGGAAAATGAATGATAGAGTTTTAGACAAATGTAGCCTTTTTTTAGAAATTGGAGGTAGTTCTAAAAAGAACAGTTTTTTTCTTCTTTTTGTTGTTTTATATTTGTTTTAATGTTTTTTGAACATTTTGTATTTTTTTGGCTTTTATGAACTATTTTGTATTTTTTTGGGTTATTTTTATGGTGAGAAACAAAAAACAGGGAATTGAAAATGGCTCAACAGGAGCAAAAAAAAATCTGGAAAAAATTAGGGTTTTTTGGGGCAATTGTGGTTGTCACCAGAAAGGAGGATGAGCTTTAGGCTCTGCTCACCATAGGAGATGGTCTTACCACAAAAAATACAGGTGACCCTAAATTCTCCAAATCGTGGTTGAATGCAAGGGATTGTCTCCCTTGTCTCTGGTCCCGATGGAGTGGGTTGTTTTCGTTTGGAGGTGCTGGTTGTAGATTGGGGAGGGTTGCTGGCCAGTTCTCTCATCTCTACGGCAGCATGGTTGTTAGGATGCTTGCGCTGCATGTGCCTTATAATGGTATTGTTCCAAATGAATATTTTTTATTTGGGTTACCCCTTGAGAGTTCCATATCACAGATAAGACAAGTCACCTTTGCCGCATTCACTTTCTTTTTTCCTCAGGGATGGAAACAAACTCCCATACAATGTGTCGCTTGGGTTGGTATGGGGTATTGTGTTCTTCCAGCCACCTCCTCCTCGTCCCCTCCTCCTCTTCCTCCTCCTCCTCTTCTTCTTGACCACCAATGTGATGTTGTGGTGGTCCTCTTGGTGGTGGTGGTGGTGGTGCAGATGCTCCAGCTGATGCTGCAACTGTAGCCATTTCAAAGTACAAAATATACCTAAAAGATTTCAAAACAGGTCTTCCTCAGTCAAAGGACAAAGTCAGAATAAGGAAAAAAGGTGGGGTCTTTCATCATTTGGGAAAAAAATGTCCTGAACCAATGAAAAGTGTTATTTTCAGGTCACAAGACTAGGTATTTCATCATTATGAAACCAAAACTGTTCTGCACCAATTAAAAGTGTTATTTTCAGGTCACATGACCCGACGCGCTCACGCGACGCGCCCCCGGGCACACCCGTAGGCGCGCCCCGGGTCGCGTCGCGTAAGCGCGTCGAATGTTTACATTGCGCGATCGTATTCGCTCGAGTGCTCCCGGGTGCGCTTACGCTGTGCGTATCACGTGGACGCGGCTACGCGATACGTCACAATGATGTTTTCGTTCGCAGCAATAGCACTAACGGGACGCTCTCCGTAGCGCGCACTGGGGCGCTTCAAAAAACTACGCTTTCCGGGGCGCTCACCGGGGCGCGCCCCGGGAACGCTCCAGGGCAAAAAAATATATATATATACATTTAAAAAAATTGTTTTAAATACAAATATAATATAGGATTCATTAATTTTCAAAAATATTACATTTCATAGCTATAGACATTTGCTATTAACAACATTTTGAAATTTACTGAAAAAAAACATAGGTTTGTGGCCTTATATATAGTTAGGAATTAGCATTTAAAAAACCTATGAAATTCACTGAAAAAACCATAGGTTTCACACCAGTTATAGTTATCAATTAGCAATTAAAAAACCTATTAAATTCACTGAAAAAACCATAGGTTTCACACCAGTTATAGTTAGCTGGAAATTTTACTGACATAAAACCATTGAAATTCCCACGTTATAGTTAGTTGGACACACTATAACTTGCGTGCCTGCAATGCACTGCTGATGACGTCACATATTACATCACTCATGACATGGTCAGTGACATCACTCATGACATCACCGATGACACCATCCAGTGAATGTGTGTCTTTCTGAAATATCAATATGTTTTATATATGTATTTGTAAAGGTCGATGGACGAATAAATGTTTAAATAAGTGTGTAAATGGATGTTTATTTTTAATAAAATATTGATTGGTTAACTGGCTTATTAAAGTGTATCTTAGTGAATACATATATTAGCGAGTAATTTTTAAATATTTTAAATATATGTATCAGTGTTTCACTTTGTGTATAAGTGGCTGCATGGGTTGGTGACTGACTCACTGTTTGTATGTGTTTTTAAGACAGCGTATGTGCAGGACTGTATGGGTGGATGAGTGTGAATATGTGTGTGTTAGTGAGTGAATGCCTGCCTCACTAGGGTTTTTATGAGTAACTACATATGTTTTAATCTAGTATATGTGAGTATTGATGTATATAAGTGAGTATATGTGAGAGTAAGAGATTGAAAGAGTTCCTGTTTAAATAAGTATATGTTTCTATAAGTGATTGTTTAAGAGAGTAAGTATGTGTAAGTTTCCTTAGAAGTAATGTACTAGTGTGTGTATAGCTGTATGTGCAAATAAATGGATGTTCAATAGTTTATTTGCATGTGTGAGTATGTGTGTGAGTAACTTTTGGATGACTGTCGGTGTGTAACAGGATGTATATGTGTATCACTACATATGATGAGTGAGTATATGTATGAGTCACTATATAGAACTGTTGCTGAATGAGAGGATGTGTATATAGATGGTGGAATTACTGAATTGGTTGTTGTAACTGGTATGGATATCTCAATTTTTTTGAAAATGTTAGTTTCTATTTTTGAATATGTGTTTCAAGGGTTACATTACACCCAAAGGAGGTCTGTCAGTTTGTCACAAGGATGGTGTCATCAGTGATGTCATGAGTGATGTCACTGACCATGTCATGAGTGATGTAATATGTGACGTCATCAGCAGTGCATTGCAGGCGCGCAAGTTATAGTGAGTCCAACTAACTATAACGTGGGAATTTCAATGGTTTTATGTCAGTAAAATTTCCAGCTAACTATAACTGGTGTGAAACCTAAGGTTTTTTCAGTGAATATATGTTATAGTTAGGACCATGTTTCCGTAGGAAAAGTGTTTTTTAACATGCCTATAACTTTGGCGCCATGCCTATAACTTTGGCGCCATTTGACCGGTAATTTTGGTTGCACATAGAAAGGGGGGATTCAGAATCGGGGCTGAGAAAAATGGAGTTGAAAAAAGGGTGCGTTTGCAATGTTAATTCCCATAGGAACTCTGTCAACATATCTACATACCGAACCACTAAATGGAATAACACCAAATTTCGCAGATTGTTCCTTTTGTTATTTGGTGCAAATCCGTACAGTAGTTGTTGAGAAATTTACGAAGCAAATTATAGTGATATCGCTGGCCGAGGATATTTCATGAAAAAAGACGAGCTTGTGCAGGGAAATGCAGCCAGTGGAGGATTATCACTTGTGCAATATTGTGGACTGCACTGTTGCACAGGATTATGGGGGCCTTCTGCTAGAACATGTCTTTGTTTATCTTGTCTCCTCCAACTGTAGAATGCCTCCCATCCTATAGGCCTTAGCCTAATCGAATCAGAGACCGCAATGGGTCAGGACTATTAAATGGTTATTTCTGGTTTGACGAATGCACTAATTTGCCTATATTGGTAGTTTGAGCACTGATTTAGTGGCTTATTGTAAATAACTTTTATTACTTGCAGGAGTAACTAGGTCATTTGTATTATAACTTCTGTGACTTTGTCCAGCATAGCAGCTCGTTCTTCTAGCTTTTCGAAATGGAATGTCTGAAACAGCTTCTCCAACTTCTTTGTTCATATTTGGGGAAGCCAAATAGGTTGAGGAAGATGTATCCTTTAAAGGTAAGGGCATGAGTGCGTGAAGTGGCACAATACTAGAGTCTATCACTTTTTGACACACTCGTTTGGTGCGTCTTTTCTGATCTGGCTAGAGCAAACAACCCTTTCAGTGCCATGTGTTGCTAGTTGGATATGTATGTTGTACCTTTTACTGCTTGTTAAAGATGCCTTGTAATAAGGGAAAAGAAGTCAGCCATTTTCCATGCTCTAAATCTTAGCAAGGGTTCTGCAAGATTTTTATATACAGCTTTGAACGTCTGTTGATATTTTAAGAAAGAACGCCATTAAAATAGCTACTTTTGCAGATGTGTGGCTATTCCACATAAAATGGACTTCAAAATATGATCTGACCATGATTCATCGTCAAAATATTGTGACTAAAAAACTATTTGTAGACAAAGAATACATGTTTTAATTTGTTACAATAATATCGAAGATGAAAATATTGTTTATTATAATACTGGTATTTATTATAATGTTTAAGGGCATTGTTTGATTTCTTTTATTATTTTATTAATTCATTTATTGTTTTGATATTAATAGTATAGTAATGTTGTTGGGTTATTGAGTTTATTGGCAAATTCAGTGGGTCATTTAAAAAAAGTATCTATTACAAAATTTTAATTGATTAAAATGTTAATTGTGTAATTTTGTATTTTATTTTATCTGTTTACATACTTTATTGCTTTTTATTTCATTTTATTTTCAGGTTGTTTGGGTTATTAGGGGCTTGGTGGTTATGGTGTTAAGTAAAATATACATATACATTCATGATAATTGAATATGTGAATTGTGTAAGTTTTAAATTGATAATTAATTTCATATGTATTATTTGTAAGTTATGTCATAATGTTATTATTTCAAGTGCTGTAATTTATTGGAAGGTTTGGTGGATAGGTTATTAAGAAAAATATATTTGTTTGAAAAATAATTGAATAGTATGTTTATTTTTGATTCACATTTGTAATTTACATATCTAATTTTGTAAAAGTTGTTGTGGTTTGTGTTGTTTATGTGTGGAAAATATTTTTTTCAATTATTATAACCATTTCTATTATTATTGAATTTTCTATAATGCTTGTGGGACTGGATTTAAAATAGTAAATCAGTCCTCCTTATAAAAAATGTATGTCCTTTCCTAAAACTTTGTTAGGGCTTCGATTAGAATAATAAATGCAAACCTATCACCCCCACACATTTATGCCCTTTTGCTGATTTTTGTTTGATTGATGCTTAAATAGCAGATATTACTCCCCCCCGCTCTGCTAAATATATGAACTTTCTCTAACATTGTTTTACCCTGGAGTTAGAATAGTAAAGCTGACTCCCTAAATATGTGCAGTTTCTCCAATGCTAGTTGGACTGGAGTTATAATAGTAAATCTGGCTGTCTCATATATATGTGTAGGATATATGCTGGACAGGAGTTAGTCGAGAAAATCTTACCTCGCCCCCAAACAAATGGAAAGGGGCGACCACTCGGTCCCCCCGAACGTATGGCAGGGTGCCCGGATCCCTCCGGGAAACCATTTTGGGCGGGGGCGTGTCTCGGCTGGTATGCCCGAAGCGGCGTAGCCGGGGCGCGCCTTTTCCCGCCCAAGAAAGGGTTGTCCTAGACACCTACACCATTGGTCACGCCCCATAGGCGTGCCAGAGGAGGGTACACGCCCTCCCGAAGAGGAATAAAAGGAGCAACAATCCAGAGAAGCATCCTCTTGTTCCTGTGCTTGGAAGCTGCACCCTCTCGTTGCACGTGAGCCCTAGACGGAATAAGGAGCAATTTTTGAGAACTTGTAATTTTTGTGTTTCTCTTCCAGGAGCCTTCTCTCCCAGCGTCTGCGGACCTCTGGATCCAGGACCTCGTCGAGCAGCTAAGCAGCAAGGGTCGAGTCTTTGACAACGATGCCTGGCAAGAAGGTCGGAAAGAAGGCAGGGATGGAGCAGATGCTTCGCATGCTGGTGAAGGACATGGCGAACATGAAAAAGCAAATGGCGGCCATGAATAATACGGGCAGACCGAAGAAGGTCATCGGACCAGCATTGCCGGGAGTAGTACCCGCAGGGAGAGGTAAAAGGACCAGGAATAGGGCGGCAGGGGGGAGTCCCCAGTTCCCGAGTTACCCCCGGTAAGCCCAGTTAGTCCTGTTGAGGCCCCGGTACCTGTACCGATCCCGGATGCGGGCCAGCCAATTCCGGTAGTAGTTACGCCCACTCGCGAGGAGGAAATGCCTCCGGAGTTGGCCGCCCAGTTGGCCGCATGGCTTGGAAAGAATACCGAGGGTGCAGCGGCACCCGGAGACACGGCCAAAGAGGCTAGGTTGCTAATGAAGCAGTTACGGCAATCGCGAGATGCCGCGAATGCGAATGTTCCTCTTGTCCCCTCACAGATTCCCTCTGGAGCACCAGCGGCTAGCGGTGATAAATCGTCAGGACCGGCTGTGGAGTCTGGTAAGCAGCCATTGCCAATGGCAAATGGGGGGTCTCTGCCTTCAAGGAGGGAGAAAGTAGTTCAGCATATTCCTCTGGCCACAAAAGAGATGATTTGGGCTGATAAGTATGTCAATATGTTTTCACTCCTGACTGATCACCACGAGATTGAGTATGTTAAGGCTCAGAAGGATTTGTTGCATCCAAGTGTATGGCGCGCAAAAATGGCGGGCTTCAGGGTGGATGAGACGATTTCGAATTGGGCCAAGGCCTTTGGGATGTTTACTGCTATTATGGGTGAGCGTAAGCCAGAGATTATGACTGAGTTAGCCTGTTATCAGACACGTATAATGGATTTCTATGAAACATATGAGGGCGATATATGGAGGGGTTATGATAGTAAGTTTCGTAAGGCCAAGGAGCACGATTCGTCTCTGACGTGGGACTGTCTCGACTCTGTCTCTTGGCAGAAGCAGCTCTTTCCGGGCACGACGAAGTCGTTCTCACTCGGTGAGTATGGGTCGGCGCCTTCCCGCCCTCAATCGGCGGCGCCCTCTAGATCAAACCCCGCAGGGGATCACCAGCCCAGGAGTAGTGGGAATGGAGGTAAAAAGGGGGTTTGTTGGAATTTTAACCGAGGCAAGTGCACGAGGCCACAGGGGACATGTAGGTTCAGGCATGAGTGTGCAGGGTGCGGACATTCTTCACACCCGGAGAGTTCGTGCAGAGCCAAGAATGGGGATACCGGGGGTAGAGGAGGTACCAAACAGGTCTAATACTGGCCGAGGGGTACCGCTACCTACCCCCGTGGATATCATGGTAATGATCCCCTGGCTAAACGAATACCCTGATCATGTCTCCGCTGGGGTGTTACGAGACGGTTTTTCATATGGCTTCCACATCCCGGCGGGGGATTTTCGGGGGGACTCGATGTGCAGAATTCAACTGTCCGTTCAGCAGCACCCGATCGTGGTAGAACACAAGATTGCGAAGGAAGTTGTCCGGGGCCGGGTTGCCGGCCCATTTAGGCACCTGCCTGTTCTGAATTTCATTTGTTCACCGTTGGGAGTAGTCCCCAAGAAGGACCCAGGTGAGTTTAGGTTAATTCATAACTTGTCGGCTCCTAGGGGTCTTTCGGTGAACGATGCGATTGATCCTGGAGTCTGTTCGGTGCGGTACGCATCCTTTGATGAGGCCGTCGCCATGTTGGATCGCCTGGGGCCCGGAGCGCTGATGGCTAAATCAGATATTGAGTCAGCATTCCGGTTGCTCCCGGTACATCCTCAAGATCAGCGTCTGTTAGGTTTTGTGTTTCAAGGACGCTATTACATGGACAGATGTATGCCTATGGGCTGCTCCATCTCGTGTGCTTATTTTAAGAAATTCAGCTGTTTTCTGCAATGGGCGTTCACAAAAGCAACGGGCTATACACAGGTTATGCACTACCTAGATGACTTTTTCGTTCTTGGGGCCAGCCGGTGACACGGAATGTGCACAGGCTTTACTGGAATTTTGCAATCTCATGAAACGGTTTGGTGTGCCATTGGCACCGGGGAAAACGGTGGGGCCATCTACTTCACTCGAGTTTCTAGGAATTGAGCTCGATTCAGTGGAGGGATGCTTCCGTTTGCCCAGGGACAAGGTGATGAAATTTAGGGCCTCGCTAGAATTGTGCATTAGCAAAGTGAAGGTAACTCTCCATCAGTTGCAGCAAGCGGTGGGCCATCTTAACTTTGCCCTCAGAGTGATACCAATGGCCCGCCCCTTTTCCCGCTCTATTGCACAAGCCATGGTCGGTCTCAAAGAAGGACACCACCGCACGAGGCTGTCTGCTGAGGTTCGCCAGGACATGCGCATATGGTTGGCATTTCTGGCGGATTTCAACGGTCGAGTGGTATGGAGCAAACCACCAGCATCCTCGGAGGAGCTGGGTTTGTGGACCGACTCGGCAGGGAGCATGGGATTTGGCGCCATCTTGGGTAATCAATGGTCGGCGCAAACATGGCCGACTTGGTGGCACACCAGTGGGTTAACAGGTAACATTGGATTTCTTGAGCTGTTCCCCATTTTGGTGGCCCTGAAGGCATGGCCTGACAATTTCCGTGATCGCGCTGTTGTATTTTGGTCCGATAACATGACCGTGGTTGAATGCATAAATAATCAGGCAGCACGCTGCAAGTTGATTTTGAGATTGCTAAAAGAAATTGTCCTACTGTGCATGAGACTGAACGTTCAGTTTAGGGCAAGGCATGTGCCGGGTGTATTGAACCAGGCGGCTGATGCACTCTCTCGTTCCCACATGCAGGCCTTCAGGGGTTATCTACCCTCTGCGGATCTAGTGGCGGCACCGTTCCCCGAAGCTCTCTGGTTACTCGGTGCCCCGGATTACAGGACCTCGTGGGAGCCAGCCTAGCCCCCAGGACATGGAAGGCATACGAAGGAGCGTTTTGTTCCTATTGTGCATTTTTGGGTCCAGCAGGAGGGGATAAGTGGGGACAGGAGGAGTACGTACTGAAGTTTTTGGTAGCACTCCACAAGGCAGGCCGATCAGCAGCGACGGCCAATAGGCACCGGGCCGCCATTGCATTCATGGCGCAGGCTTACGGCATCAAGGACCCTACATCGTCCTTTCTGGTTAAAAAGGCGCTACGAGGGTGGCAACGCCTCGAGGGTCATAAAGTAGACGAGAGGCGCCCGATTGGGTTAGAGAGATTGTCCCTGCTGATGTCAGTGCTCCCCACGACATGTTCCTCCCAGTCCGAAGTAGTGCTGTTCCGGGCCGCTTTCGCATTAGCATTCCATGGGGCTATGCGGGTGAGCGAGCTGGTGGCAAGAAATAAGAAGGATGTGGGGGGGGTCTATGTCGGGAACACGTTCAGATCAAGGGTGATTCAATGGTAATCACAATTGCCAGGTCTAAAACCGACCAGGGCGCGATGGGGGACAGTATTGTGGTCCAGCGCATGCGAGGGTCCCCCATGTGCCCGGTGCAGTGCGTTGAGCAATAACTGGCGCAAAGGGCTGTAACATGGGGGGGAAGCTTGCTGAGACACACCGACACCACCCCACTGACAAGGTTTCAGTTTCAGCGGGTGTTAACTTTGGCAATCGCGGCAGCGGGCTTGGACCCGAGCGATTTTGGGACCCATTCCTTCAGGATAGGGGCTGCTACAGAGGCTACAGCCAGGGGTCAAAGTGTGGAAATGGTGAAACAATTGGGACGATGGTCCTCGAACTGTTATAAAAGGTATGTGCGGTTGCACATGTTGTGAAGCTAATGTCATGCACTCACGCTTCTTGTCTATTGTTTGGTTTACAGTTTTGCGAGCTTGCGAGGCGGGGCGGACTGTGCAGTCGACCCGACACCTGGGGAGCAGCGGTCAAAGACTACCGGCTGAGGAAAGAGTGGTGTGGGTCGTGGGCCACTCATACGTGAGGCGTGCCGCGGACGTATTCAAAGCAGGTGACATGATTCACGCAGCTGGGGAATACGGGTACAGGGTGACCTTCCATGGAAGGGGCGGGCTCTGTATTGACTGGTTTCAGTGTTTTGTCGAGGAACTGTTAGGGCGGACGAGGTCACCGCCGTCTATAATCATAGTGCATCTGGGGGGCAATGACTTGGTGTCGCTCGGTCGACGAGTACTCCTCGAGCAGGTTCTATCCACTGTTAGCTGGTTGGCAAAGAGGATTCCGGGGTGCACGATAGCATGGTCACACATGATTCCAAGGAAGGTGTGGTGGGGGCCCTCTCTGTGTCAGCTTTGAATCATTCAGTAAAGAAGGTTAATAACAAGCTGGGTAGATTGTTTCGTTCAGGACAGTTGCACTGTATTCCGCATGGATGTATCCGGGGGGATCATATGTATCTCGAAGACGGGGTTCATTTGTCCCGGGAGGGGAATGTCTTACTCATAGGAGACTTCTTAGCGTGGTTACGGGGTTTTTATAGCCATGACCTTTAGTAGGAGTGTGGGGGGTCCGGATAGCCGGTCAACTATCCGGCCTGTGGCGGTAAGGTCATGATCGGTGAGCAGTAATTTCAAGATCCCTTGAGGGGGCGTCACCCATTATGGATGGGAGCGCCCGGGGGGAGGCGGCCATGGGCCCCTCACAAGGGGAGGCGGCACCCACTAAGTGTGGGGTCGCCGAAGGGAAGGCGGTCATAGGCCCCTCCCAGGGGAGGAGGCGGCTCGATGCCCCTCCTAGGAATTTCCCGGGACCAGGATATCTGCGACGGTGGATGTGATAGACAGTGTGGGGTGGGAGGGGGGTCCACGCTACCTTCTAGACACCTCACACGAGTCCTCGGACGACCACTAAGATGGCGTCGAGTTAAATAAGGGGCCCCCGCTAAGACAAGGGAAATTAGAAGTTGGCATAGAGGTACAGTCCTCTGTGCGACCGCCCCTCACACGTGAGGGGGGAGTTCTGGTAGTAGGGATCTGACACCGGTTACGACCGTGCCGTTGGCCCGTAATGTTAGGATGTACAATTTTTATTTTAGAAAGTATGCATTTGCAGGATGTTTAGACTCGGCTAGGAGAACCTTTGTATTAGAGATTTGTTAAGGTTAGCCAATAAACATGACTGCAGTAAAATGTATAAATGAAAAATTGTACATGATATGAAACTGTTATTTTAATGTTTTAATTTTGTTTCATATTTTAATAAATACGGCCGGGAGGGTAACTCCCTCCCGCCTTCCAAAAGTTCAGAACTGCGTCCGTCTTCCCATCCTTGGGGATTGTGTTGGGAGGGGGTGATAGGCATCCCGGCCATATTAACTTTCATAAATTTTTGTTGGACTTGGGATAGAAAAGTAAATCTGCCCCCTCTTCCTCCCCAAAAAGAATATATATGCACTTGTATCTATATTAGTTTGACCAGAGTAGAATAATACATTTAACTCCCCCCAAATATTACATTTTTCCAATGTTATTTGGACTGGAGTTAGAATATTAAACTGAACCGTTAAATATATGCACTTAACTCAATGTTAGTTGGACTGGAGATAAAATAGTTATTTTGACCCACAAATATCTGTACTTTGTCAGATTTTAGTTGCAGTGGAACACAAATAGTAAATCAGGCCCCCAAATACATGCAATTACCACATTGTTATCGGGACTGGAGTTAGAATAAAGATTTCACCCCCCTCCCAAAAAAATACATACATGTTCCCGATGTCTGTTGGACAGGAGTTAGAGACCCTGCCCAAATGCCCAAATGTTAATATTTGTTAGGGAGGAGTTAGAAAAACAATTCTAAACCCCACCACTCAATTTATGTATTTTCCTTAAGGGTTTTTTGGATTAGAGTTATAGCAGTGCATTTTAAAACATTTTGTTTTATACAGTTTTTAATACACATTTTGGATTTAAGTTAGCTAAGCTAATGGTTCTTACATTTGCCTTTTTAAAATGTTCAAAATATTCAATTTACATGTACATTTTTAAATACTTTATTTTTTAATATGTTTCTGTTATTCTTCATTTGTTTTAAATTAAAATGTGTTAATGTTTTAAAGAAGTTATAAATAGTAATTTTTGTTTTGTCATATTTCTTTCCAATTATAATCTTTATAAAATATTGTTTATTTTTTATTAAAATTAAAATTATCAAGAATCATATATTTTTATATTATATTTAAATGTATGAGAAATTTAATATTTGTTTTCATGTAATATTATTTCAATTTGTGGAAAAAAAAATGAAATTTAGGTACAAAGTAAAAAAATATTTAATTCTTGCCACCATAGAAAGCTTGGCAAAGGTCCTAATTCTGCATTGAACAAGCTAGCAATAGTCAAGCTACTGCAATAGCATTTACAATTTGTGGTCTGTAATTCGAATGGACACAATATCTGAATCCCACCCAAAGACTATAAGAACTGCAAAGGGGTTATAATTCCAAAATATTGCTAAAGCATTAAATGACACAAACCTATTGGAGCAATCAGTGTGAGAATCACTACATCTTGGACAATTTGAAGTTTGTGGAAACCCTTGTTTAAATAGCCAATGCAATAAACAGTAAGTTTAACCTAGGTTTGATATGATTTACTACGTTACTTGACGACTATAAAGAGCTGTTTACTGGTGATGATTGCTTTGCTAATAAGCTTTCCTGTAATAGTTGGCTGTAAATCTTTTAACCAAGACAATGCCAGATTTTCTGTCTATCATAGTGTTGTTTTTTTTAGTGTTGTGTGATCTGCTGAAATTGAATAAAGATGCTTACAAGTTAGAAAAACTAGATTGGGTTTAATACTGAAATATGTTGGATAGAGTGGCTTGAAGCATTTTTCAACTTATGAATATTCAAACCACGGATTTGCATTAATGTTGTAGCCTGCTCTCAACAGCAAAATATAGTAATGTATTACTCTAAATTGATTGGCCTATAGGTTTACTCTGATAATACCTTGCTATTGCCAAGAAGTTGAGAATTTATCTGTGAAGGTTTTTGAAAAAAAGAGTATTATCCTAAATTGGAGCCTCATGCGAGATTGTGAACTGCCTGAGTCTTGGATATATCATAGCAACTTTTTGAAGAAGCATGGGTGCCTAAACTTCCCTACATAACCCTCATTCTCTTGCTCAGAGCTAAAACAAAATTTGCAAATGCCTAAGGGGATCCAATAATGGTACAATTTAAAGCTTTTTTCTTTTTGCTCCCTCAGGTGGTTCAAGTAATGCTAGCAAAACCCATGAGGATGTAATCATCATCCTCAACTGGGAGACGCGGATTCTAGTAAGCCCTCTATGATTGACCCGATGCCAGATTAATGAAGTTACACAAATCTGAAGTTTTCCAAAGAACGAGAGCGATACGGAAAATCCGAAAGGAGGAACATTTTAACAAAATTTACACTACATCGTAAAGTGGAGCTCAAAATTGATCAACCACAAGAGATTGTAATCTGCAGGGTTCTTTACCTCTAAACACTCAACAACATACTTTGTAGGTAAGTTGCTAAGTTTAACATTAATAATATGCCCTGCTTTTTGTCACCATCTAACTTGCAACCTAAAAAGGCACTAACTTGTGCTGCTAGGACATAAGTCACTGGGAGAGACGAGTAAGGATCAGAATTGACCACAGCAATGTTGTTTGCTTATGAAAGTATTTTGGCAGTCTTTCCCACATGATAGGATGATATGATATAAGGTTCCTCTTTGCATCTTTTCCTGGTGTTTGTAACAAAATTGATGCTTTCCACATCTACCATAAAGACTAACTCATCCACCTTCTCTCCCAAAGTATATGAGCCCAAGTGATCATTACTTGCCAAAATATGACGTACGTCTATTCCCTTCCCACCGCATCATGCCCTAATTTGCCACTATTGATGCAAGTTTGACCTATGGCCGGATAGTTTAAAAAATGTGAGACATTGAACCACATTTATAACAACAGCTTTGTTTACGAAAAGTTTGCTTTTCAAAAGCCTAATTTTGCTTTGCCCTCTAATTTTAAAATAAGTAGACACAACATGTGTGTTTCTGACATAAATTTGTTTGTGATTATGTCTGTTTCCTAGATTTTTTAGAAGGGTCAATAAACGTTTGTGTATACTTTTATTATTACCCCTGACAACCAATTGATCTTTAATTAGATGTGATGTAAAAGTTTCAAACTCACATTCCTTTTCTTAAACTTTCAAAGCTGTGAAGTATAATTCCATGTGATCATTTGGGACCAAAACCCTGATGAATAATGTCTAATCATATCTCACCAGATTTTTCCCACCCTGAAAGTATTTTTCTAGCTGCCTCATAACAATTTGATACTCATCCAAATCATCTTCTATTCGGGATATATTTGGAGTTAAACCTATCAAACACATTCTGCCTTCACTCCTTGAATAGCAATAGATCATATTTTCTTTCTCTCTAAACTATATCATTCCCCATTGTTGGCCCCTAATTATGCATTAAATGTTCAGATTTTGCATGAGAGTAAGCATGAGCGAATTTTGCGGATCTCGCGTTCGCGAATTTTGCGGATTTGCGGATTCGCAATCCGCAAAATCCGCGAATTCCCGCGAATTTGCGGATTTTTTTTTTTTTTGTGTTCGCCCGTGTTTCTGCCAGTTCGCGAGGGTTTTGTACACTTTCGCAAATTGCGAACTTACCTGTCGGGTCGCAAGTTTCGCGAACTTGTTGTTTCTACGTGTCCAGCCTGTTTGGGACACTCTTCTTCATCACTGCCACTCTCTGTCACCACTGCCACTCTCTGACTACTCATGCCACCCTCTGGCCCACCCATGCCACCCTCTGTTTCATCACCACACCCTCTGGTTGTCCAGTGTACATTATTTTCGGCAAAGCAAAGCACACCTTCCCTGCCTCAAGTGACCTGAATTAATTTGGGGCTGATTCATGTGTCACAGAATATTTTTTTAGCTGGCACCTGCTTCCTTAGTGCGCCCTGATTAGTGATCTTTTGCACTTGCTAAGTGCTTTCATTGTTGCAAAATTAGTTACAACACCTGCCCTGCCCCAACTGACAATAATGAATTAGGGGCTGATTAATGGATTTTAACTTCCAGCCTGGCTCCTGCTTGTCTCCCTTAGCTGTAATTCAGGACCTTTGTGGCATATGTGTAACTATTCTGAGGTTCAGAGCAGGGTCACATAATAGTTTCAACTGGCAACTGAACTCTGGAGGGGCCCCTCAGGAAGCACTACAGGAAATGGCTACTAATGATGAGCCTGAACTTTTGAACCTGGTAAGTAGTTACTTTCATTTTTGCTAAAATCGTATTTCTGCAATTTTGCACTTATTCGCGGGGCGCGAACTCACGCGAACAGTGCGAGCAGTGCGAGCAAAATCCGCTGCTCGCGGATTTGCGGATTTTGCCGGAAATTCGCAAATCTCGCGGATTGCGGATTTCCCGAAAATCCGCAAAATCCGCGAGCGGAACGGATTTTCCGCCCACGCCTACATGAGAGTTACTCCTATAAACCGGATACATGCCATGTCTCAGATGAAGATAACGCTTGTTGCTAAATTGAAATGATGAAATACAAACAAATAAATAGCAAAACATTCCAGTTTATTGAGACACAGCAGACATACAGCTCCCATCTTACTAAGGGCATGATTACAAGTTTGGCACCATTGCGCCAGCTCTCCACCAGTACAACTGTGCCAAACCCACGCAAGGACCACTCGTCATATTATGAGTTGAACTCGTGTTTTGCAGACGATCCTTCGCCGTTCCCATGGTAGTACCTGGACAACAGGCACCGCAAGAGAACGGTAAAAAATTTCCAGCACAGCATGGACAGAGACATCTGTGCCGTGCTGGAACTTTGTGAGAATACAGACAGGGGCACATGTTGTATCCCCATGATGGTGAGGGCATGGGTTCCTACACCGCCAGACTTTTTTCATGGTGGTTCTCTCGCCTTGAAATGGCTGTTAGTGCAGGTACTCATAATATACTCAGCTAACTGTTCCAGTCCCACTGATCATGTTACATTGGCCTACCTCTGCCACCGCAAGGGAACAACTGTTCCCTGGCGCAGCCAGTGGTCCTCAGCCGCAACGACTTTTCAAGTCATACTGCAGCAGACAGACCACCGGCACCGTAAGTCTGGAGGTCACAAGACTGCCAGACTCAAAATCAGGCCATATGGCTCTTCAAACTGCCTGTTATTCAAGCCACAACATTCATTATTTCAAAGTGACTTCATTAGGTTCAATGAGAAAGTGCATGGCACTTCATGTCTATTAGTCACCACAGCCCCATGTCCCCAGTACCCACTAGGGAACTCAACAACTGCAGCCTTACGAGTGCCGGGCTAATGGCCTATCTAGTCTACCAAATCAAATTACTCACGCTTTATTCATACTCTAAGTTTACCCTCAAAAACCTGTCAAATGATTCTCTGTTTTTAACAACACACTAAACAGAGCTACCGAGAAGCGAGTGGAGGGAGAGGAAGGAATAGAACATCTTACTGCATGCCAATACTAACCGTTGTCCTAGCTATCTTTCAGATTAAGCAATAGAAAAAAAAGAATTGTATACTATGCAGTGTGTCTAGTTTCTGAAAATTACTTTGAAAAAGGCTGAAGATCTCTTATGCTCTGGCTCTTATATCTTCACTATTCCTTTATTTCTGCTCCTAGGCCCTACATTGTTTTACCTGTCTGAGCACACCAACATATTGGCTACTACAGCTTTGGGTTTAGATGAAAAACAGAAGAATTAAGAAGATGGAATTAGTCAATTGGTTCACCATGAGTGCTTAGCTTGAAACTAGCTGAAAAATAATAGTTAAATCTTGAACACCCCCAAGTAGCCTCCATTATTCCTAATTATTGGGACAAAAGATTTCAACATCCAAACACATACCTCTTTGGCTTTCCAAAGTTTAAAAAACTCTTGAAGGCCTAGTTGATCTAGTCTGTTGTGGTGTTCCTGCATTTGGCCAAGCACCAATGGATACCTGCGACTGTGAGTCGCTATATTAAGTGAAAATAATATAACATAATAGAAGTGAAATAACATGCCATCTTCATCCTTCTTGCTGCTCTCGGGTTACAGGCAACCTGTGTTTTTCCCTCTTGTGGCATGTAAGTTTAAGGCTTTCTCAAGGCTGGAGATAGATTGTACATCCAAATCACAAGGTACATTTGGTTAGAAGTGGATAGAATAAAACTATTCACTCAATGGTACTGTCATAAAAGTGCTTCATAGTGCAACACAGCTTATGTGGAGCACACAAAACCAGCATATATGTGTGTGTAGGCATTTATATAGCCTACACACACATATGTGCTGGTTTTGTGTGCTCCACATAAGCTGTGTTGCACTATGAAGCACTTTTATGACAGTACCATTGAGTGAATAGTTTTATTCTATCCACTTCTAACCAAATGTACCTTGTTAGAAGTGGATAGAATAAATGGAAAGAACTAGGGTTGAATGGTTAATTGTCCTAGGATCATAACTGTTGAAGGGGAAAATTGCAAACTTTTTGTAAATGTAAGATTGATATATTTCCCTTCCTATAACACTCCAGTTTCAAACGGCCGAGACGCCGCCCAGAACGCTTCCGCTCTGCGCTGAGAAAAACGCTGCCAAAACACTGCCAAATTGAGGAGCCAGTTCACAGCTCACGGCTCTTGTTTCCCCTTTTTGCTCCCTCCGCAAGCCGCCATTTGTAAGTGGCTGCGGGGGTCGAGCGAATGAGAGAATGCCCGTCAATATTCAGTGAAGAGCGACCACGCTTGGAGGGACCTGGCAGTTGGCGGTCAGCGGCTGGCTTGTCCACGCAGCTTACTGATAGCCTGCGTTTGCAGCCTGGGTCTTGTGGCCAGCAGTGTGTGGCATAGGAAGTTACCCCCCCTAATGAAGTAAGGAAAGGTCACGGTGGACGTGAAGGGGAAACGCTTTGAATGAGGATTCCAGCTCTGTGTTTTCGCGCTGAGAAGGACGCCTCAAGCCTAACAGCTCCCGGTGCGGATATTGTCGATATTTGGCCCCCCATCTTCCATGATCGGGCGGCAGGGGGGCTGAGCAAGTTGGGGTAGATTGCACCCGTGACCCTCCTGGTCTGGTGCTGGAGCTGTGGCAGCTGTTGTTTCTCCTTCAGGCCTTAGTAACTTGACCCGTAAACGTTCACTGCCGACTGCATCTCCAAACACAGACCACAGGAGAGCAGAGAGTATAAGAGCACAGCAGAGAAATCGCCCGGTCAGGCAGTACTTGGAGGGCGCTAGAGGGCGCCTGGAGGCTCTGTTAAGTATAACATTCCAGCGACCAGTGAATGGCGGTGAGTGCCAATGACCATTAACCAGTGAGTGACGTTGAGTGGCGAGTCTGGGTGAGTTTGCTTGTTTTTTTGCCACCCCCCGTTTTGTCCCCTGGGCTGACACTGTGCTGGCATTGCATGGCCGTAACAGTAACAAGCCCGTTGCCCACAGCCCACACCCCACAGTATACAGCCTTTAGCCACTGTACGGGGAGTGTGGGGGAGTGTATTGCCCAGCAGTTCATGGAGGCCCAGCAAAAAAAGAAGGAGGCCAGTACAATTATATAGGCCACACACCCCTTTTGGGGACAGTGCAAAGAGCAAAGAACCCAAAGAACATAACCAAACCAGGAGTTTGGCAGGCTTGGCCGGCTTTGGTTGCTGAAGTGGCGTAAAAAAAAAGTAAAAAAGCAGGTAGCTTTAAATTTGGGTGAAATAGTCTGACGAACAACCTGTACCTTCAGGGAGGAAAACAACTATTGCAATCGTCCCATACAGACTAACATTGGGTATAAAGAAGAAAACAAACCGAAACAAAAGGTAAAAATGAGGTTAGGGAGACCCAGAAAGCAACTGGCACAAAAAATCTAAGTAAATAGATGAATCGCCCAAAAAATCAGCTCAAGAAAAGACAAGCCCATTAATTCCTTTACAGTATTCTATATTTGGAAAATCAACCCCTAACAGGAAGTTCTTGTTTCTAAAAGATCCAACGACCGCTATCTTTTCAGAAACAGAACAACTAGAGGGACTTCCGAACCCAGTGACACCACTAAAACTTTTAACAACAAAGTCTCATAGCATGGAGAATAATAGCACAGAGAAGGACAGTAAAATTAGAGACAGTACCACAGCGGACGATCGGCCAAATAGCAGCCGGCTAGTGATACAGGCACAAGTCCATGCTTCTGACTAGCCATACTCAACACCAAAATCAGTATTAAATCTAGGTTCATTTAAACAAATGTCAGAAGAAATACATTTGGAAACATCAGATAACCCTCAATCTCCAAATACCCAGCATAACAACTCATGGCTGCGCTCAATATCACTATCACCCAATACTGACCTTCTGCAGGAGTTGGAAGCTAAAACTCTTAACCAATCGGAGAACGTAAAGAGTAAAGAAACAAGCGAAAAAGAAAAAGAACACTCACACCCAATAATTGAAATATCAAGTACACTGGAGCAGCCTATTCAAATTCAGAGCCAAATGAGTCATAATGCAAAGAGAAACGATCAAGATCCGACATCACAGTTGCAAACTAGCTTCATTGAAATAAGTCTTTCACGGAACAATATAATAACAGCAGATAAAGCAAAGGAACAAGATAGAAGCGGAGGAAGGCCCGCGCCTGAAACAAAAGAGGGGAACCATCAGACAGCATACACATCGCTGTTAAAAGTGCTAGAAACCACAATAACAGTACTCAATATGCAATCGGATAAGTTAGGCACACAGACTGATCTGATGAACTTAATAGCCTGATATATCATAAGAATCAATATGAAATTGGAAACATTGGCGGACTTGATAATCAAGAAGCGAGAAACAAGCACAGTGGCAGGCTAAGATTGTGTATGTGGTCCAATAATCGATAAGCTGAGTAATGTGCCAGCAATCCTAACAAGCATCTTAAAGGAAAGGCAAAAGACTGGCTATTGTCGGACAAAAAGTACAAATCTTACAAGCAAGTCCCCAAAGTCAAACCAACAAACTTCCTTTGCTGGTCAATCAAATGTATTGATTACATCAGATTCGTGACCTCGAATAAAGGGACAAGTCTCAAAAAAGAACATCAATGAGCACGGGAAAGAACCTTTTGATGTTAGGAATAATAGAGTGCAAACAAAGGGCAGCCTTGAGATGGAGCAAAGAAGCCCACCAAAAGGAGATGCACAGAAGGAAAAGTTCACAATCAAAATAAATATGCAAATAGATGATAGAGCCGGGATCAATCAAAGAGAGGTATTACAACACTCAACCCCTACAGCAATAACATGAGACAAAAATCAAGAAAACACTTGGAATAAGCAAATTATATTAACACCCCACTACATCTCACAGTGGCAACAAGACCTCCACAATAGAGGAAATATACTGAGACTAATAGCTGAAATCCCTACTTTAAAGCATCTGAGCACCACAGACCTATTGTCAATACAATTCATTACTCAAGAAGAAAACAGTTGGACGGAAAAAACACTATCGACTTGGAAAAATGATGAAATAGTGTCTCTAATAATGAATGCCAGGCAAGAGTTTGAAGGATGGGGCATTACAATGGCAAGACCAATGAAGCCATGCTATCCCTTACCTCTACTAAATGTACCAAGTAGACATAATATAGACCTAATATAGATGAACACAACATCCCAGTGTACTCAGTATTACAAAATGCAAGGGGAAAAACAAGCCATTCTGAAAAAATCACAGACAGACAAACTCCACAACAAGACACCAATAAATGGAACTAGATGGCCTCAGCTCTAAATGGCGAAAAAATAGAATGACTTGCCACAAAAGGATAAAGCACCAACTATAATAGCGTAAAGCTCCAATCCTGGAATATCGCCGGTGCAAAAAGAGAACTACAGGCCAACTCTTCTCCGACGTACTGGGAGTATTATGATATCATCGCACTCCAAGAAACATGGCTTACGGAGTGCAAGGAAGTGGCCAATTACACACACCATTATGTAACGGCAACTAGGACACACAAATATGGAAGGCCAAAGGTTAGCCTAGCAGTATATATATCAACGGCACTAAATATTAAAACTGAACAGCTACCTAGTATGACATCAGACCTACAAGTAATTAAAATTGATCAAGCGCTCAAAAAACAGACAACAATAGTCATATTAATTATTCTCTATTTGCATACGAATGCTAGAAAAAAAGAGTCACAGTGTGAAAAACTGCTGTCGAAATCAGATTTGAAAACCCAGCTTGGGCGATAATAATAACTGGCGATTTTAATTCATACTTAATTTATACACCAGCTTAAGATGAGCAATTAACAGCAGCTATTGAGCTATGGTCAGTTCCTTTACAATTATCCTCATCAACAAAGCAACATGATTTGAATGGGCAAAAGATGGTTTTAGCCTTGGAACATCTCGGCTTGCGAGTATTAAATGGTAGAACAAAAGATGACACGCCTCGGCGATGGACTTATCAGGGTGCACACACCCAGTCAATATTAGACTATACAATCCTATTGCTTCCATTACTGACCCTTGTGGGGAAATATACTATCAAATACTCAACCTGAAGTGACCATTCATATCAGGCAGTTAAATTAGAAATAAGCTCCCCAAAACATCGGCCAGCTCCCAATGAGACGGGCCAACTGACCACAATATAATTTGAAACGTATTCGATGATCAGCAGAAACACTGCCAGAACTAACATTCCTAGCAAAAGAAATACATGAAACTAAGATCACTCATGGCAGCAACTCAGCAGAGAATTGGTCCATTTTCACCAATAAATTATTAATTCAAGCACTTAAAATTAATTATGCACAGAAAACAAGGTATAAGCCCATTACAAATATTTCGAGTAAGTCCTATTTCCTAAGAAGAGAACTGAGAAAGGCGGTGAGGAAAAACAAGACACCGAAAGTCCCAAATCACGCCTGGGAGAATATAAAGTATATCAGGAAGCGGTATAAAAAGCAAATCTGGAAGTACCAGAAAGCACAACAGGAGATATTCTGGACAACATTACTTTCCTGTGCTAAACAAACAAACAACAGGCTCTTCTGGGAAAAAGTAAATGGTACAACAAGACCAAAAAAAGTATTAATGAATGCCTCGGTAACAGATATTGGATGGGTAGCACATTTAAGTAAAATATTTGAAGAGCTCACACCATTCCCTAAAAGTGAAACGGACAACAACAATACATTTCTGGAGCCTAAACTCTCAGGGAAGAACTCAACCGGACCACAAGACCTCGGTACCATCCTAGCTCCACCACTAGCCCTGGCAAGTCAACACTACATAGTAGAAGATATATCCAGAATAATAAAACTGGGATGCAATGATGAGGCTCCTGGCCCAAATGGCATCCCACAGGCCATCTTCAGGAGTTATCCCAATTTTTGGGCAACACAATTGACAGGCCTTTATAATGAAATTGGTATAACAAATACCCTTCCCCTGAGCTGGAAAGGGTCAATCATCAACCTGATCTTCAAGTGAGGTGGCAGGTCGGACCCGGCAAACTACAGGCTAATCACACTAATTGATGTCGAAGCAAAATACTATGCTTCATTAATCCTGGAGGACTTAGTAAAATGGTCCAACATAAAGGGGCTGATTCCATTTACCCAAACAGGGTTTCGCAAAGGTTGTGGCACAACAACAAATATCTTAGCCCTTGGCACAATAGCGGACAAGCGCAAACGCCTGTAAAGAAAACTACAAATATGTTTCATAGACTTCAAAGCTGCGTTCGACCGTGTGAATCGTGGTCTGTTAATTACAGAAAACATCTAACTTATGTGGTGCAGCATGGCAAGATTTCATTCAGCTCATCTGTGTCTGCCCCATCTTAAAATCGAACCGCTTATTGGTTCTAAAAACGGCTTTTAATGACAGGGGCATTCGAACTTGCAGATCGGCCATCATCAAAGGACTTGGTACAACAGACCCTCAGTTGACCTATAAGATGATGACATTTTTATTACATTATGAAAAAAAACAAATGGCTGAAGGAATCAGACACTTCCAATCCATTAATGTCTAGCAACCCCATTGAAATTTTAAAATGCTAAATGTTTTTAATGTCAATATCTGATTCCGTCAACAATTTTATGATACAGAATCATGCTTTGTTCTTAATTGTTAACATGATAAGGATACTGTCTCTAGCTTTAAGGATAAAATAAGTAACATGCTCTTTTCTATATTTTAAATCATTTTTATGTTTGTAAATTGCTGAACCATCATTCCTATCATGACATTGTTATGGTTTTTACTGACGTAAACAATTTAGTGTTGATTGATTGACAGTAGCGATGTGCAAGTAGGATGTGAGCGCCTGTTCTGAGGTGGTTTGTAGTCTCATTCTATCTCTATATGTCAGTGCAGGCATGCATCTTTCATCATACTCTTATTACATCAATGTATGGGTATTGCAATATTAGAAGGATAATTGCTTAGCCCCATGCCAGTGAATATGGGTTTGATATAATGGTTCCACAGTAGGTCTGCTCCTTATAATCGTAACTTTCATTCTATATTTGTGTGTGTGTCTCTGTGTGTGTGGGGGGAGAATGGGGGATGGTTCATTGTGTGTGTGTGTGTTGACAGGGATGTTATGGTTAGGAAGTAGAATTAAAAAAAACCTTTGAAATTCCCAGAAAAGAACAAAGGTTACAGGGACAGTATAGTTTGACTCAGATTTCACACACACAAAACCATAGAAATTCAGAAGTTATAGTTACCTGAGCTAACTATAACTTACTACACTACTTGTTATCTCACATATCACATCACTCATGACATGGTCAGTAACGTCACTGATGACAGCTCAAATAACATCACTGATGACATCACTGATGACATTATCCAGTGAGTGTGTTTCATGAACGTTTGTGAGACTTAAAGATAGAGACTAAGCTACTGCATAAGTTACATTACTATTCTTTCTGTACTACTAATGAGTGATACTGTTTCTAACATTTGTCATCTGAGTGGCTGTTGGACTGTCTGTACCAGTGAGTGTGTGAGTGTCTGAGTGGCTGTATGGATGCATGAGTGGGTGTTTGAGTAGCTGTATGGGTCTGTAAGTGGGTGTGTGAGTGGTTTTGTGGGTGTGTGAGTGGGTGTTTGGGTCTGGAGTGGTTGTTTGGGTTTGTGAGAGGGTGTGTGAGGGACTGTATGGGTGTGTGGGTGGCTGTGTGAGTGGCAGTGTGGGTCAGTGATTGGATGTGAAAGTGGCAGAAAGGGTGTGTGAGTAAGAAACTGAGTGTCTGTGTGGGTGTGTCAGCAGCTGTGAGTACTTGGGCCAGAACAGAACCTCCCCTACGCTTTTATCCAACATGAGTCCACAGTTTTGCACAAACTATCTACCCAACTGGAGCACTTTCTATTAGTTAATACGTAAATGCTAACTGTGGTAAATATCCAGTGCATACTCTACACTACAGCTGCTGTGTGTTTAATTTCAGCATGTGAATGTGGCATTTGAATGTGATTGTTCCTAAAGCGTGTTTTTCCAGAAATATGTGATAACATGAATTCTCCTGTAGAGAAGATTCGGGACTACAAAGAGGTGAATCTCCACCAAACAAGGGTACTTCCTCCTAACTACATAAAGTACTTTTTTGTTTGGTGGAGATGACCTCATATTCTTCGCATCAAGAGGCGTCACCAAAATTGGCTGGAAATGCACTGAGTGACCTTTTGGTAAGCTGTCCATCACACTGGCAAAAAGCAGGAAGACCTTTGCATACTACTAAGGTGGATGGGTTGGGACCAAACGGGTAAAGCTTCTAGGTGATTTTGCACATTTGGAAGCTCCTAGTGGGAGAACCATGGACTCTGCTATCACCAGGAGATGACAAGAATGAACCCACTCATCACTGTCACTACAGAGTGCCGCCACTAGATCAACAATACATTCACCTTTACTAAGAAGTTCAGATCCTTTTTGAATGTGGAATTGTCTGTAGTTTTGCACAAAATGTCTACCCAACTGGAATACTTTCTACAGGTTAATTAGTAAGGGCTACCACGTTGGGTAAATGTCCAGTGTGTATTCTACACTACAGCTGCGCAATGAACCACAAGAAAATGTATCCAGCACCCATGTGTGCAATTTGGCAATGTGATAGTTCCTCATGTGTCTATATCAAGAAATCTGTGAGAACATCAGTCTTCCTATAGAGAAGACAACAAGACTTCAAAGAGGTAAATCTCCACCAAACAAGGGTCTTTCCTCTTACTTATACAAAGTAAGTGTTATTTGTTTGGTGGAGATGTCCTCATATTGCTCGGCATCAAGAACTTGTTACTAAAATTGTCAAAAAACGTGCGGGCCTCTTGTTAAGCTGTTCATCATCTTGGCAAAAGGCGGGAATATCTTTGCATTTTACTAAGGTGGACAGGGTGGGACAAAGCTGGCAGAGCTTCCAAGTGATTTGCACATTTGGAACCTGGTAGTAATTTAAAGGGAGAACCATGGGCCCTGCTCTCCCCAGGACAGACCAAGAAAGAACCCGCTCATCACAGTCACTACGGATTGCCTTTTGATAGATCAACAATGCATTCACCTCCACTGAGTATTGAGGATTGTTTTTCAATGTGGATTTGCCAAGAAAACACGATTGCTTGGCCTTCGTCAAGCCCAGGAAGTGAGGATCATTTGTCGTTTACAGAAGTGCAGCTTTAACTGGTGCACATGATATGTTTATATTTGTAAGTGCTTCCCACTGAGGTGTCATTTCTGTGAAATGAGCATCAGGACCAGACTGGAACCTCACCGGACCATTTATTCAACATTAATGCAGAAAATGGGGGAGCCCTAATGTTCCTGTGGCCACGGTCCCTGCTGGCTCCCCACCTCCAGCAGGAGCGGACATTGCTCCTGCATGCAGAGAGCAGCAAAATTACTGCTATCTGCATGCAAGAGCAATTCTTTCATCCAAATGAAAGGTCTGCTCCCAGCGAGTGGGAGCATTTATTCTGGAAGCGACTTGGTTTGTCAAATCTGCCACCAAGCAACAGCAAACTACTATGTCCCTAGGATGGGCACCTTGGGACATAGGAAGCCTGCCCTGGGGGCTGGTGGTCCCCAGGGCCATTAATGGCTCCAGGAAGAGGGGCATGCGGCATCCCTCTGTTGATATTGTAGGCCTGCCCCATGGAGATGGTGGTCCCCAGGCTGAAAACGGCCTGGGAGGGAGCCACGCAGCCCCCCTCCCCTTTCAAAATTTAGCTAAGCCCTTGGGAGGTGGTGTTCACCGGGGCCATAAAAGGCCTGTGACGGGGGTAGTGCCCCCTCTTTATCTTCATTTGGCCTGGCCCCACCCTGAAAGGTGGCTGCTTGGCCCTCTCTTATATTTGAAGATTGGCACGGCCCTGGGGAGGTGGTGGTCCCTAGGCCCATATTGGCCATGGGGAGGGGGCCACATGCGCCCTCTGCTCATAATATATAATTGCACATGCCCTGAAAAACAAACAAGCATGGGTGACTGCGCTTGTTTGAGTTTCTTTTCAATTTTGCTGCAAATTTGCAAATCCACCATAGAATTGCAGCAAAAGTTTAAAAAAAATGCTTTTTGGCATAAGTGGGGTGTCCTGAGGACGTCAGGTTATTCTCCGTTCCAAGGGTTATGCAACTACTTGATAAATGTGCCGAGCTGGCAATGCTGTTCAGTCTTCTCAGATTTGTTTACCACTCCCAGAGCACAGGTGCATAGCTGTATGCCTGTCAGCCCAATAACTGTACAAGAGCCAATCACAAAAGGAGGGAGCACTCTGCCTGGCATTCTTAGCACACAATGTGTGAGGTCATGACCATGAACATTTAAGTGGGGGGGAATAGAGTTGCCTTGTTCACAATAACTGTTGAGTTCTAATGGTTTTGTAGGTTTAAATTATAATCATCAAACCTCTTCTGGTGAAGTTTTGTATGGGAATATCTTTGTTTTTGAATTGTAATTAAAAGGCAAAACATTTACTTTGATCAAGTCGGACATTTATTTTTCAGATATATCATCTTCAGCTCCTCCAAGATTAATAGTCAATACATCTAAAATAGTAAACCTTCAAAGTTAGCTGACATCATTTTGTAGCGCAAACAATCAAACCTAGTGAATGAATTTACAACAATTAGTAAAAGAGTTTATTTCGAGTACATTTCCAATTTCATGTCAAGTCAGGGATAGTTACTTTCAGCAGTTTATTTGTAGCAGAGCCTGTAGTGTCTTGCACAAGAATGACAGACACTTACTTGTGTTTTAGGGAGCTTTATTTAGTGCTTCCTTACTCGTCCCTGTCCCTACTCTAACTGCCCCTATCCTGTCCTGGCTCCTCCTCTTCCTCCAACCCCTTTGCTCCACCCACACCCAACTACTAGACTGCTCACATCATTACATCTCCACCTTTGTTAACAAATGAAATAACTGACTTGATCAGAGTTCTTCAATTAGCCACCTGGGCTTCTGAATGGTCCGTCGAGGGCGGAGACTCACACCTACATTTTCGGACTCAGCTACTGTCTGAGTTTCAGGTCTCTGTACTGCAACCACCTGATCAGATCTCTCTGCATTTCGTTGGTCCATTGTTCTGTCAAGAGCCTCTCTCATGGCAGGGGTACACTTTTGAAAGTGCGAGACATTTCGGGTAATCTGTCTATTCTCGGACTCTGCAGTAATCATTGTACCCTTCTGTTGAGTGATTACCAAAGGTTCATCTTTGAATTTACAGTCTGTTTTCTTTAGCTGATCTTGTTTAACCACTACACAGTCTCCTTCGTGAAAGGATGGAGATTTTGCTCTCCTCCTAGTGTCTGCATAGGACTTCATTTTGCTCTTGCCGGCTCAATCAGCCACTACTAGCTCCTGATGGGCACAGGCAGGAGACACTGGTCGCAGTGCTCCTTCCCATGTAGGCATCCGCGTTCTGATGGGTCGCCCCAACATAAGCGTGGCAGGACACTTGCCTGTGGTGTCATGGGATGTCATTCGATATGCTCTCAGGACCTCATTGAGAGCCACTTGCAAGTCCTTTCTGTCCAGGGTAGCTTGTTGAAATGTCTTTTTTAAAGTTGCCATGAATCTTTTAAAAGTGCCGTTGGCCTGTGGCCACAAAGGCGTGATTTTGCGATGCCTGAAGTTGAGATGCTTCGCGAACTCACCAAATTCATGTCCGTTAAAAGGAGGACCATTATCCGTCTTGAGTTCCTTGGGGGCGCCCCAGGCAGCGAATACTTCATCCAGCACGGCAATAGTTCTGGAGGCATTGGTGGATGATACAAACTGTGCTATTGGAAACCTCGAATATTCATCCATTATCGCCAGGACATATTTGCCTGACTGAAGGGCTCCATAGAAGTCCATGGCAAGTTCTTGCCATACCCACTGGGTAGCTTGGTCATTTGTAGAGGAGCTGGAGGATCTCCGTGATTGACCAGTTGACACGGGGGACAGTCCATTAGGGTGAGCTCCACCATTTGATCAAGCAGTGGAAACCATACTCGTTCTCGGAGAGCTCTTTTTGTTGCGACCACTCCGCGGTGGCCCTCGTGGGCTAAGTTGATGACAGCCTGGCGTAGCTGCCTCGGGATGACGATCCGATGATCTCTCAGTAGGAGCCCCTCTGAGGTGGCAGATAATTCTTCACTGATATGCCGTAAAGCCTGCATCTCTTGGCGGATTTGAGGATCACTCCTTTCTTCCTCACTGTCATGTCTCTTGTGTTGTGTCCGCAGTCGGCGCACTACTTTCTGTAGGATGTCATCTTGCGCATTGGCTTCCTGTATTGCTTCCAAGGGGACCGCCGGTGGCCGGGCTAGGTCTACTACAAAGTGTATATATTCTTCGGCTATTGAGGGATGTGAGACCTGGGATGCTTGAGGGTGTCTGGACATATAATCCACAGGATTCGCTGACTTTCCCGGTTTGTGTATTATTGTGTAGGTGTATTCCTGCAGGCGCAAACCCCAACGTTCAATCCGAGGTGGCATCTTGGCTCTGGGGCTTCCAAAGATGGTGACAAGCGCCTGGTGATCAGTCACCATGGTAAAATGTTTGCCATAGATGAATACATGAAAATGTTTGCAGGCCCATACAACCGCAAGGCTCTCTTTTGCGGGTTGGGAATAGGCATTCTCAGTGTCTGATAGGCTGCGACTGTCGTAAGCCACAATGTGTCTTTGATCGGTGTCATTTTGTCATACTGAGCCAGGATTGCACCCAGTCCCACCGGGCTAGCATCCACCGTTCTCTCCGTCTTTCTCTTGGGACTGAAGAAGGCCAAATTGTCCGCTGATTCAACAGCTTGTTTAATTTCTTGAAATGCCCGCTCACACTGAGGAGTCCAGATGAAAGGTTACCCTTGCTTGGTAAGGGCTCGTAGTGGGTGACTGATGGTGGCATGATCTTTTATGTATCTGGCACAATAACTCGCCATGCCCAGAAAAGATTGAATGTCACTCACATCTTGGGGGCTCTTGGTCTCATTTAGTGCTGTCACTTTCTCAGGGTCGGGCTTCATCCCGGCTCCAGCGAACACATGTCTAAAGAATTTCAGGGTGGATTGATGGAACTCACACTTGTCCTTGTTGAGGGTAAGGTTAGCTTCCAGGAGGGCATGGCATACCCGGTCCAATGCTTTGTCATGTTCCTGGGCATTTGACCCATACACTAAGATGTTGTCACTATAATTCAGCGTGTTTGGGATGTGCTGGATGGTCTGACGAATGACTTCTTGAAATATTTCCGCAGTAGAGGAGATACCAAAACTCAGCCGTTTATATCGAAACAAACCCAAATGAGTAGCAAATGTTGTTATATATCGCGACTTCTCATGTAGTTCCAGCTGATGGTATCCCTTGTTTAAATCGAGTTTGGAGAAGACTCTTGCTCCATTCCATGATGATATCATGTCACTCAAGTGAGGTCCTGGGTGACGTTCTCTTTCTATGGCCGTGTTGGGACGCCTCATGTCCACACGTAGGCGCACCTTTTCGGGTGTGCCTTTCTTTGGCACGATGACTACAGGTGACACCCAGGGTGTGGGGACGTCAGTTCTTTCAATAATGTCTGACTTTAATAACTCCTGAATTTCATCCTCTACTGCTTGCTGAAGATGAAAAGGCACTCGCCGGGGGTGTTGTGCCACAAGACGCACTTGCTCATTAATGTGTAGTCGGATCAGGCATTTGTTCATTTTTCCAAGCCCAGTGAACAATTTGGGGAACTTGTGTATAATGTCCGGATCATCACTGACTCTGTATAAAATCTCAACCAACCGGAGGCGCTCCGCAGTATGTAAACTGAGGAGACAATCAGCCTCCGGACCTTCAATAACATGAATGTATGCCGGCACTGAGGTGGATTTGTGTTTGAGTGTCGTTGCAAATTTGCCGAGACATGGAAGGGGCTTTTTCGACATCCAGGTGAACACTCTAGCATGTGCCGGGCTCAGAGGGGGTGGTGGCTTCATTTTGTTGTATTCGGTCACAGGGATGTAGTTCAGTGACGCCCCGCTATCTAATACAAACTTAGTTGCATGCTTTCCCACGCTTATATCCAGTCGGGGATATTTTTTTAATTGATCCGGACCAGCTACCATGCTGACATACTCATCCGTGTACTCCGATTCCAGAGATGCCGATCTAGATTCTCTCGACGGCGACCTTCTCATCGATTTTGACTTGCGAGACTCCCGGCTGGAATGGGAAGAGCCGGAGGATGACTTTCCTCGATCCTGTACTGCTTTGGCATGATGTCGCCTTGTATCAGGGCGAGATGACCTTGTTGCTTCATTCATTCTTTCTTTGAGATATTCTCCACACATCACCTCAAAGTGATTTTTCCGTCCGCCCTTTCGACATTGTTGACCCATTGCTGGACATGCATCTATGTGTGGGAAGTCGTATCCACACCGATAACATTTTCTTGAGCGATCTTGTTTCTTGTCTCTCCGACCAGACTCATAGAGTCTGCGTCCTGTATATTGGTGACGGGATGCCGGTTGGGATCTTCTCTGTCGTTCTTTCGAGCGTCTGCGCGTGCTGTTGGCTTGCATCCGATATGCTTGTTCTCTTCTTTCACTATGCCCTGTCTCCATTCTTTTGGCATGTTCCTCCGCTTGATCATGCACCCGGGTCATCTCTTCAATCTCATCGAGATTATGGCTTTTCCTTAGCAACCGCCTTCGAAGTGTCTCTGAGTGACAACCATCAATGACTCGTAGTCGAATGGCATCCTCCGTTGAAAATGTGTCAAAGTTGCAATACTGAGACAGTCGGCGTAATCTAGTTATGAATGTGCTCATCATTTCCTCCTTTTCTTGACGGGCCTGGTGAAAGATGTATCTTTCATAATCCACGTTTCTTTTGTGTAAAAACTTTTTGTTTAACGCATCTCGCACTTTGTCATATAATCCTGTATCTGGTATCAGCAATTCTTTAACCAATTTGCTGACTTCTTTCCCAACAAGATTGCGCAGTGCAATTAGTTTGTCTCTGTCTCCCGTGACTTTTGACCCTTCAATATAGTCCTCAAAGTCCTCAAACCACTCTTGCCATCTGGGGCCCATGCTCCCTCCAGCTACCAGGGTCAGTGGTTCCGGGGGGCGCAGATGTGAAACTCCAGTCACACTTGGTGCGGTCGCTGCTGCACCGTCAACATTCCGGTGTGGTGAATTCAACATTTTCTGCACGTGTGTACTGGTGACACTTTTCCACTTGCTTTTGCTTGTTGCTCTTTGCCACTGCTTGTTTGCTTATTTCTTGCTTTTGCCAGTGCTTGTTTTGCATTTACCAATGCTCGTTTGCTGGTCTCCTGTCTTTGCCAATGCTTGTTTGATCTTTGTCAATGCTTGTTTACTTGCTTTTCCAATGCTTGTTTTGTGATTGCCAAGGCTTGTTTACTTGCCTCTTGCCTTTGCCACTGCATGTTTGGTCTTTGCCAATGCTTGTTTGCTTGCTTCTTTGCTTTTGCCAATCCTTGTTTTGCATTTACCAATGCTTGTTTGCTTACCTCTTGTCTTTTCCAATGCTTGTTCTGTGATTTCTTACACTGCCTGACCTCGAAATGGCCGCTTGCAATCTGCACATTGGGGATGTCTCAGTTGCTGCCTGATTCCAAGATGGCTGCCGCTAAGGAAATCTCGGTTCCTGCGAGATTTCAACTTCATTCATTCAGAAACATAAAATGGTATTATGAATACCATTTTATGTTTCTGCTTCTCACAATGCGAGAAAGCAGAAGGCAGGGTTTGGTTGGGGGCGGGTGGGTGGTCCTGCTCCAGGCAGGGGAGGAGTGGCTTGCCCACTGTTGTGGATGCTGACTGTTTGGTCAGCCCAAGGGCCAATCAAACCAGTCATGCACACTTTGCATTATCTCCATGTAGGCTGCATGCAGCCTACATAGAGAAAATGGCCTCCCCATAGATGCCTGTTGGGTCGGCGTCCCAGCCAATCACAACTCTGCCATTGCACCGTTGTGATTGGATTAGGGGAGGGGAGGGAGGCTGCTTGCTACCTGTGAGAAGAGGAGATTGGAGACGCAACACAGGACCCAAGGCGAAGGGAAATTCCTTTAAAAAAAATGCAATTAACTCCCCGTCCCCACGTGAGCTCCCCACAACCCGCACCCGCAATTCATGCCGGCAGCGACTGGTTTGGCACCAGTCAGGGAAAGCCATTAATAGGTGCAAATGATTTCTGACAATATAAAGAACTGCTGCGCTTCCAAAATGGAACCCAGCTTGACTGAATATTTAGAAAAAACAACAAGTATACAAAATGAAAATGATTACAGAATCTACACTGGAGTAAATGTAGTTAACTTTTGAAAGGGAGGGTTGTGGTTCCCTATTTCCTGGTTTTGGGGTATGAACATCTGTTAGTAATGGAAGCATATGCTGTGTACTTCAATTTATTGTAAAAAAAAGAGGCCTATTTATGACCCAATTTGCACAACGAGTTGCAAGAGCAACGCAACCTTAAGTCAGATTTCTGAAGCCACGCAAAGCCACTTTGCGCGGCTATGAGTTGCTTCAAAATGCTGGAGTAACGCAGAGCAAAGTGCTACATTGCATAACTCCGCCCTGGGAAGGCGTTCCATGGGCATTGCTTGGGTTTTCCCACCCAACTCCCATGGATTTTAACGCATCCCCAGATTTACAAGAATTTATAAACCTGGGATTCACAAAAATCTTACACCTCCCCAGGAGAGGCATAGTAGGAGAAATATCTCTATTTCTCCTCGTTTCTTCCTCTTTCTATATGTGCTGCATTCTGCAGCTCACAGTTAGAAAGATAAATATTTTTTCCCAGGTTTTTAATTTTGCATGAAGGTGTCCCGTCCTGCATAAAAACAATCCTGCATGCAACACAAGCTCCCTTACACCATGGTGCCCGGGTGTCTGCATTGGCTCTATGCAATCCATTGTGCACCAGCACATGTGAAAGAACAGAAATGCGCTGTATTCCATTAAATGCGGTGCATTCTTGCCCTTTCCCTGTCACGCAGTGCAGCACAGCAAAGTGACTTGCTGCACGGCTCTGCACTGCATCACAAAGTTCATAAATGAGCCCCTACATCTATACTGAGATAATACATAATGTTTTTTTATTTCCCATTTTTTTAATACTCCTATGCTGTTTCATTAAGTAGATTCAAACATTATAAACTTCTATTGTGTTTTTATTTTTTGCTAATGGACAGGGGCAGGTGAAGGAGAGATTCTTTTCTCTGGAGCCAACAAAAGAATATGACTCAGGATGCCTCTAGAGCTAAAATAAGTCAGCCATGACTCTGATGGTTTAGCTAAAGCTGTTTTTAGATTTCAAGCGCGAATTGATTTCTGCTATTGATCAAACAGCTCATTCAGAACAAAGAGGAACAGATAGGATGTATGCCTGGCATTAGAGGAAAAGTAGCAAAGCAAAGCTCCTAATAAGCTACCAGGGGAACTGCATGGTATGTAAACAATATATAGGTATTCTCAGGCCAACTGTGTACGGCGTTTAAGCTTTAACTCTTACAACTCATTGTAAATACAATGCAGTTACCATACATGTGTATATTAATGAGAGAAACACGCACCTGACATGCTCTCTTTTAGGCACTCAAAGTGTCCTTCTTCTGACCTTCAACAGTGAGTGACAACTAAGGACGAGCAAGATTCAGGTTGATAAAATGGGTTTTTATTTTATTTTTTCAGATGCACTTTTACAATTAGAACATGTGCAGGTAATCCGAAATCAGAGAACGACACTGCACATAAGTCAATAGCACAAAAACATTGACAGAGAAAAAAAATGAAATACTGATGGAAAATGTAAAGGAAATGGTGGAAATAAAAAAAAATACGAAATTGCCCCTAGCAAACAACGCAGTATCTGAAAAGACAAAACATGAAAAAGCTTGCCTCGAAATCGTTTATATGTTTCGTTAATAAATGGAGTGCTTGCAAATGCAAATGCCCAACTTCTCACTGCTTCTCAAGAAATGGAACTGAAATTTTTAAAGTATGTAACGTTCCGATTCCTTGCCATTAATCCTCATTAATTGATCCCAGTGCGGACTTCCTTGGGTGGTGTCACCTACCTGGACAAGGACACTTTTGCGCATTTCCTCCTGAATTACCCCAAATGCTCCACTCTGTCTCCTTCTGGGAGATCCTATAGAAGGAGGAGCATGCACCTGAAACTTTTAAACAATTGTCAGAGCAACTAGTGGATTGAGCCAGGCTCAGCCAGGCAATCTCTGGAACGGAGGGGAGATCGTAAGCAGGAGCAGAGGGAACACTTAATTTGTGGGGGACACATGGACAACTTTGTGGACTTTCCAGTGACCCTATATAAATCGCCCGTTGTGTGAGACTGTACGCCTGTTACATGGTTCCTGATGTTTCCAATATCCCTCAGCATCCCTGGCAAGAAGATTTTGGGCTTGGCTATCTCCTAAAAGAAGATCCCATGGCAACTTAAGGAGTGTTTGACGTTCCTACCTCGCTGAAAGTTGGCTTCATGATGCTTGAAGGCTCAGACATAGTGCAGGGAACCTCTAGCCTCTTTTCCACCACTAATCTGCCAGAGCATGGCTCTCAAAATATATAGGGGTTTGAGTACCAAATAGAAAGTTGTTGGCAGTCCCCGAACTTAAAAATCAAATAAAAAATGTGCAAATACTGTTAATTTCTTGTACGAAAGGAGAAATGCCTGCTGATGTAAATTTTTGACATTGAAGAAACACTGCTTTAAAGAACACTCACACTTCACAAAGCATTAATAGCCCAGGAACCAGCTAACTCTACCACCACAGATTGACTTTGAGCTTATCTTTGATGCTGTATAGTGCTCCGCTGCCTTTTGTCTGCGTTCTTTCTAAAGAAATACCACATACATACATACATCAATACATACATAAACGAAGACTAGTGCCATGAGAAAGAGTGATAGCCCGTCACTCGGTCAAAAGAAAATGAGTGATTCAGCCAACCGAAAATGAATCTTTTCTAGCTCTCAGACCGGTTACTAGACATTATGCACAGGGCAGTAGTGCTGCCAACTGAAGTAGAAAGCTGCAGCCTTATGAACTGACATCACATATTCTCAGACCATTGGTAGAGGTGGAAAAGCCACTAAGGAATCAAGCAAGAAGCACAGCTCGAGGTCCTCTTGGACTCTCGAGGTCAAAAAGAGCCGAGCCTTCATGTCTTATGTATGCTGCCTATGGTCTAACCTTGTGCGGCAAGAATAAAAACAAAGCAATAACCTTTCATGTAAAAAACAGAGAAAGAGATATTCAATTGCGCCTCTATTGCGCAATCTAAAACCAGAATAACATGAATCAATCCTGGCTTTCCCCTTTGAACAAAGTGTGTGATCCTAGACCCATATTTTATTTCAATGTGTCTCCTTTTACTTCATTATCACATGCTAGCACCTTGAAATTTGTGAGCTCAGGGTGTGCATTCTACAAAATCTCTCTGGATTGATTTGATACACTGTAATGTTGCTTCATATATAATAAACATCTATACCAAATATATGGTTTACATGATGACTGATTGTCCTCCTATTTCACTAGCAGCATTGTTGCCGGGGCAAGTTTGGGTAAGTATTAATGTTCTCAAGTGCATGTTAAAAAAACACTATCAATTTCAATATATGTTTTTCTGGTGTACTAAGTTGAAACTCTTTCCGCATGTAACAGATATACACTTTTTAAAAACTTAAATAGAATGTTTTGTATCTTTACATGACGTTTTTGCGTGAATTACATATTTGTGGCTCGCCTCCTACATAGACTCCTAGAGCCAAGCTAGACCCTTGGTTCGGCTCGCCTTGTTAATTTGTTGGCTTACCTGCCTCTTTAGGCAGTAGTGCTGCCATCTGAAAGAAGAAGCCACCGATCTTTGAATTTTCTTGGGCATTTCAGCCATTCTGTGGCTCAGCTAGGTCCATAAGGGGGGCCTCCTCCCTGCTTGTGGCAGCCCTGGTTCAGTGCTGTGAGGCCCAGATGAGTTCACAGCTCTCCTGAATCATGCAGCACAATTTCGTGACTGCGAGTCCCAGAGTTGAAGGCCCCCTTTCCTTGGTCTCAAAGTCATGGTATTATTATAGACCTCCGACATCCAGTGTAGGGTACCCCTCTGAGCCATTGTGTGGTGCTCTGAGGCCCAAGGGGGTGTCCCCATTAGGCTGCGCAGTGATGGTGACCATGACTACAAATGAGGCCCCCTCATGAGTAGGAAAGACAGCGTGGTTACTCTGTCATCCACCCCTCCCCTGACCTTCGGTACAAGCTGAATAATCGTCACCCCAACACCCAAGAAATTCTACCTCACCCTTTGAAGTACAAGTTGTGAGGCTGAGTCAAACAGTGAATGGATGGGGGAGGGAGACAAGAGGAGCACACAGCGTGGACCGAGTTAAAAGTGAGAAGTGTGCTGTGTGGTTTGTGGCCAACTGATGCAGGCCCCAACTGGATCAGGTGAACATGGGCCCATGGGCAGCTGCCCACACTGCCCATGCCTAGCGCCGGCCCTCTTTGTGCCTAGAGGCAGGTCACAGGTCCAGTGCAGGACCATTATAGGTAGCGCTTTCGTGCAATAATGGCCATGCCAATCAAAGAGGGGAATTTATTTTGTCCACTCGCTCCCCCCCGCCATTGTCCCCACTCGAAAATCTGGGGGAGATATATCCCCCACATCCCCCACACTTCTTACATCCATGATCGTAAGTACTGGAATGTTGTAAGGCAAATCAAAGAAATGAAGGCTAGCTGTAGGTAACCCAAGGATTACTTCCCCGTCCTCATCCCAGCTCTGACCTGTTGATGATATATATACTATATATTTAATGCCTTTGTCTAACCAATCTTTCTAGTATTATACTCGATTACTGTATTTTTTACTAGACTAGATTTGACTAGAGCATTTGCTTACGTTGATTTGCTGCTGAAAGAACTTTTCTAAGATCTGTAATTTGCTAAAAAAAAGATCTACTATCCTGAGAGATCTTAGGTCTATTCCGATGACCCTGTAAATGTTAAGTACAGAGTTATCCGACAAAACCAAACATTTTCAGAATTGTAGCTTTCAGGAAGCACATTAGATCATATCTTCTGCTCCTTATTGTAATCAAAGGTTATTTAATATATTGCAATTTTCCAAACCTTCGTTTTTCTTCTTAAGAAGCGCAAGCATCTTCAAACAAAAAGCCTGCAAAACACTTCACAAAATTGGGCTGTGGCACGCAGTTCTGAAGAGCAGCAACCGTTCCTCAAAGAAAAGAAAACTCCAAATTGTTAATTGGCTGTCTTGTGAGCGGTGCTAAGAAGGTATTTGGCAAATTGCTATGAATTGAAATTTCTGTTTTAGAGTCTACAAACAGGTGCATTAGGTTTAGCCCTCGATTTAGATCCATGAATGCAAGTATTTATGACAACAAATTGGTTAGTCTTTTTTAATGTCTATCTACCACAAGCTTGCTCACTCACCAATCCTGTTTCTGTACCATCTTGTAGACCAGGTGGTTGCTGAACTCACCCTTTATCTGATCAGGACACGTATCTAGTGAAAGGGATATGCATGACCAGTGCTGGAAACAGCAACATACATTCTATATATGCAGATGATGCCTAGATCAATCAATATATATGGGGCTATCACTTTTACAAAATATTTGGATCACTCAGTGGTAAATGGCTGAAACATAAATTAAAGACAATAAATTATTCACTCTGTATTATTCCAAAACAGATATCTGAGGAACCCTAGGCTTCTAATTGTGCCCTCATTCGATCATCTAGCCAGGGCCACGCTTTACGTGAGATTTCCCCCTATCTACCAATTTCCAAAAGTAGAGAGCAGTGTCTGCCTCTTGGTCGCTGTAGAACACTGTAATTACCAGTGAGATAGAAGCAAAGGTTTATTATCAGTGAATCCAACCACACCTACCGTTAACCACTGGACAAAATGTAAATATGACGTGTCGTAGGGAAGAACAGCTACTTTGTCAGCCTTCACAAAAGATTCCCTAAATATGACTTCGCTCCCATTGACAAAATCATCAACTATGTTTTCCACTCTCGCTCCCGTATTGCATCTCCTCCTCTTCCCACCACTACAAAATGAGTTGGTTTGTGGTGTCCAGCAGAGCGCAATACAAACACCTTGCATTACTTTTTAAACCTATTCATGTACTGCCCACTATGCCCAAGGTGCCAAATCATGTTGCCACCACACCCAAATGTGATTACTGAGATCTGCCAATCCTCATCGTTTCACCCTATGCAAACTTTTTTTGTACAAAACTCTTCTTTCCCCACTCTATTTACCTGACCCTGGTCCTGTCCACTGGGAATGTGCTTGCCCGATTTCCTCCTTTCCCACTGTCTAGATTGCACAGAAGTGGCTCTAACTCAGTTTTATATTTACAAACTACTTTTGACATGTCACCTTGATGGCCTACTCAATTTGATCAGCCCACTTCAACCTTCAAAAGTTATTATGAATGATTGTACATTTTCTTTTTTGTACACTTTTTATTTTATACTTTTTGGATCATATTTGTAATTATTGGATCCAATCGTGTTCTTCTATTTATGCGTACCTGCACTTTGTGGAAATCAGAGACCTCATCACAACTACGAATAACTGGTTTACATGTTTCTCAAGTCATACAGAACCAACATTTTAATGTAAAAGAAAGTGGGGAGAGGAGATAATGTGCAATAATGGTATAGCATTCAACCTTTTAACAGTTTTTAAGTATATTTTGTACATGTGTTGCTAATAGAGAGTGACTGAGAGTGTTGCCTAGTAGGGGATACTCGTTTGTTAAAACTGCAGTTTACCCTGTCCCCTACTTTAAATAGGGTACCTCTCGATCTGTGAAAATAACATTGACTTTTTATGCCTTTTCGTTTTCATCGTCTCATCCACCCTCTCAGTAGTTTCTGAAAGTTACATTTCTGTTTCATGACATTCCTAGAATCTATGTTAACCAAACAACACATTTTCGTTCTTTCTTACCATGTTTGTTTCTGACATTCAGCATTTTGGTTGCATTTCCGTGGGTACTAAATAATTAGATAAAAGAAATATATTGGCAGCTCTGATTTCAAGGTATTTTTTTTAAATAAAATGTACAGAATTTGGTTCTCATCATGAGTACAAGGTGTTATTTACTATGTATTTATGACAATAAGTGTGAAAGTAACCTGACAACACTTTGTGCACATAAGTGCTCGTGACACACAGGGTGGACGGCGCAAGTGACAAGTGGAACAGCGATAGTGCACAATGTTTCTTCAGCTTACTTTCACATTGATTGTCAACAGTGCGGATACTACTCTTTCTAATTTGCTTGTTCTAAATATAATTTTCCACCTTGCGTATTCTTAATACATTATGCCTCTGGCACTCCCTCAAAATCCTTGAGTCTCCCCATTTGTTTCTTTTGCAACTAAATGTGCATTTTTATTTACTAGCCTAAGAAATAACACCTGTTGAGATATTGTTTTCTTTACACACTATCACCACCCAGATCTCAACTAGGTTTACGGGTGTACTCCTGTTGCTATGTAATTGCATCATTTTTATGGGCTGCTATAAAGAATCGGGAGTGATTCCAACAAGTTTTATAATAGTTTTTATAGTCTTAGAAACATGTGATCAATTTGATGAAGATGAATTTTATATGAACAGTATATTGTATTTCAAGTCTAAAGAATTGGAAATGTGGAGCCTGTAGTAACGCTTGGATAATACTCACTGGACAAAAGCATTTTAAATACTGTGATTAATTATGTATTGCTAAGGATGATTTTAACTCCTTTTTGATATGTACTTTTATGCAATATAAGTAATGCGAATAAAGTTTATGATGATAAATATGTGCTTCCTATTGTGTGATCACCAAATGCCAGGGCAGTGGTACCAATAGTACAGCAAAAAGCATGTTATTATTGGTTAGTTGCCTCAGGTTTAGTGAAACTTGCTATCATCTCCATCCATTGTGCCATCAAGTGGTTCATATTGGTCACCCGGAGTTCCTCTAATCGAAAAAGCCGCTCCCTCTGTTACAGCCCAGTTCTCCGCCTTCGTTTTCCACTGAATATGCAGCGGGTCACCCGGTGACTTTCAATGTTGATCAGTATCCCTGCGGGCTACGCCTAGGGCCAGATCCAGTAACCGATTGCCTTCCTTGCGGGATATTCTTCAGTTCTTTAGGTCCAATAGGCAGATCTCTACAGTGTGGAGTGACTGCCTATTCAACGTTCTCCCTAGGTCTACTTTGGTCTAAAATCTTGTGATCCAAACCATATGTACAAAGTCCGCATTAGCTTTCACACATTGAGGGCAGCCCAAGTCAGAAGTGTTCAGCATGACATTATGTTTGTTACGAGTGACTTTCGTGGTGTGCAGGTAGTTGAACTGGTTCAATTTGAAAAGAGTATTCCTGGACAAGGTATAAGCATGTTCTAGAGTCTCTTCCCATTCCTTGCCCTTGAACTTCCAGGCTATGATGGTCTCCCAACTAGCAGGTCAGCACAGCAAGCCGTCAAGGTGATCATAGTATCATATATAGGCAAGAAATGAGATAGGAACCACTGCAAATATCAATATGACCTGTAGTATGTCATGCGTAACGGGTTCTGGATTTAAGTCCATGATAACTTGCCATACAGAAAATACCAGTGCTCCATATACTAGGAATTGAGTGGCCGGAAGGTTGTTTACTCCGGGTAGACTCTTTAAGCTATGAAAAACTCTTTCTGCATGCCGATCACTCAGTATGGTCAACTCTGTGGACATCCATTCTCGCAATTGTCGGATCATGATAATACCTCCCCTGGATGTGGGTAACACCACCAGGGGCAATACCAGCATGTACAAATTACAACGTCCTTTCCATTTAAGTACTCCCTTCAAACATCGAAGTGCTATGGTCATGCATTACGATTTAAGCGGCGGTCGGAGTTTCACACTCACGGACTGCTGCAATTGTTGGCTCATTTTCCCAGTGAGTCCCAACTCACCCGGGTTCTAGGGCCGTACAGATGAATGAGAATTGGAGCTGAAATCCAGGAGCTCATGTGAGTGTGGCCATCTTGATCCGCTGTTAGCCACCCCCTCCAAAAATGCTTTGCTTGTTTCAGGTGTAAAGCCTAAAAGTAAAATCTGCTCACATATTTTGTGAGGGTTCATTCTTTCACTTACAAGCATTGACAATGTGAATCGATTTTTCTTACTTGTGGTAGAAGATTTTATACTGAGTATCACGACAAAATAAAGGGACAACATGGACAGCCCTAGTGCAAGATATCCAAACACAAAGTATAAGTAAAGCACAGACAGCTAAAGGGTAATGGAGAAGCTGTTAAAAGAATGTACTCATATATAGCATGATGAATGCTCACCTACCCAGTATTGTATGCTTCATCAGTGGGTCCCATGTCTTGCACTGGGAAGCATTCAAGAGTACTATTGTTCACTGTTTTTACCATTTCCCAGTTATGAGTTGTCTGGTTCCTCCCTCTGGATCTACGTATCCTTAAGAATCCTTCTCAGTTTAGAAAAAAGCTCAAAACGTTCTTGTTCAATAAGCCTGTTTTCTAGTTTATTATACTTTGGTTCCCTCTGACGTTTAGGCTCGCACCAGGAAATTGAGCGGGTAAGTAGCGCGCTCTACATGTACTCTGATTGATTGATTGATTGATTGACTCCTCACTCCTGCACCTGACCTCAAATAGGTACGTAAGTTGTAGACTAATTCATAGCTTATTGGTCGGTTTTCCTCAGGTTATTCTATCTCTAGATGATTACTTTTGTCATCTGAACATATCCATCCTTGATGGACATGTTGGCCAAGGAAAGGGCCTATAACAAACGTCTAATTTTGGTGTTTATTACTACATACTAGAATTCATCCGAAACTTCTAAATTTCAATTTGGTAGCCAAAATCAACTTAGAAAAAACCCACCTTGTGCATCCTCTAAATTGCACTCCTTTCAATTACTAGTACTGTCGTGTTCTAATCTAGGACCCCGATCAATACTGTGACCTTATGCATAATGGCATGAATGACCAGAGCCATATTTTCAGCCATATTTCTGAAACTCGCCTCTGCAGCTCATTACAGTAGATGACACAGCAGAAGCCACTATCTTAGATTCCTAGATTACACTCCGAGTTCTTCAACAAGATAAAACCCAGCAACCTGGGAAAGCCCCGCTTGCTATGTTTTGATTAGTAATAGAACTCCAATGAGCACTGAAAGGACGATCACTTCCTAGTGACATCCTTATTGACGTCTTATGTCCAAAAACTTACGTCAAACAAGGCACCTTTCAGGTATAAATATTACCAACGTTGCCTTAAGCAAGCGCGACATCGATAATGATGGTGTGGTGAATACAGGAGCAGAACAGCTGTCCCTTGCAGAGCCCAGCAGATGCAAGCAGCCCACGGACGCTGCCCCTCCTCCTCCTTGACGTGCTGATCGAGACGCTGTCTTTTCTCTTGCCGAGAAAATCCAGCTTCGGCGTTTCCAGCCTACTCTTGCGAGTGACTGGGATATCGAGTCCTGAAAGGAGATACAAGACCTCCAACATTCTATTCCAGAGGTATGGTGTTGACTAAACCCTTAGAGAGAATTCTTGAAGCAAACTATTGGCAAAACCAACTTAACTAAACTGCTACTTACTTACTCCCTTCCAAGTATTAGGCTTAGGTCAGGTATATTGGGGTAGGCGTAGTTAGAAGCACCAGTTGAGTACGTTAGCCTAATGTATATATGAATGTATATATTTTATTCATTTTAACCATTGTATGGCTAAGAAACCATATCAATGCTTTTACAGTATTATTTCGCAATCCTCCTTTTACTGTACGCACTTTTTATAATAACAAGTCTTGCAATTGTGGCAATTCATTTCTCTTGCATGAGAAGAAAGACTGTTCAATAAAGAATACCTTTTATTGAAAACGCCCGTCTCTCTATTCTCTGCATCTTGGTGAAAGTAATCTGCACAACTGACTGAGTGAAATAGCTGTCTATTGTTTCACACGACTCTAGAGATTGACTCTTATTCTAAGGAGCAAAGTTGTCATGTTTATGCGGTTGTTGGAAAACTGAATCCCTTCTTGTCTGTACCAGGGAAGCTGATCACTTCCTATTCAGTTAAGAAAGTTTCCAGTGACCTCTGAGCTAGTTGGTACAAACCAGTGGTCGAAGTGGGAAAGAAAAAGTAGGGGAACTGTGGGTGGAGAATCAGGGGGCGGGAATAACCGAAGATTGAATCAGTGGGCGGAGTCAGGGGTGTGGCTAGAAATAGCAAAACATACTAATTTTTTGCACGTTTAGCATTTCACTGACCAGTTACAGCTTATAACGTTATTTAATTAAAACAATGGATAAACATGTTTATTTGAGGTTTAATTCAGGAAAAGCAAACACTCATAGGCAATACAGGTTTATGTAAAGTGTGTGAAATGTAAGCAGGAACAACATGTTACCTTAATGCTTTTACTCTCATTGTTCAGAAATCCATGATTATTTTTTGTCTTGTAGGGACTCTTCAGGAGAATCTAGACTCACGAAAACCCACAAAGGCTCCCTCATATTCATGTCAGCCAGCTAGCTGCTCACTCATAATATAGCAAAAAGAACAACTGGTGGACAGAATGCAGAACAATGTCATACATTCACCCCAGTACAGAGATCTGGGCCTAAATCCATTGTTATTTTGCTCACCATGCCATTCCAGTTTGGAGGCAGTTTGGGGTGAAATGTGTATTGTCTCCTTGGTTATAGGTAACCAAGAGTCATGGAAAGTGGCCCTCATTTACAGTCCAAAGTTGGAGGCAGCCATATGCAAATCAGTTTTGATCCTGAACTGCCAGGCCAGGTCCTCCCTGGACTAGAAACAAGCATCCTAGACTGCTTTCGGGCTTTCAGCCCTCATCAGCCAGGATAGCTTGATTCCAGTAGCATGGAGAGCACGGGACTCATGTCTGAGCATACCTGTCCCACTCGGGGTGACAAATGCAAAAAGAACAATTGATGGACAGAATGCAGAACAATGTCACACATTCACCTCAGTACAGAGATCTAGGCCTAAATCTATATTTTTTTTGCTCACCATGCCATTCCAGTTTGGACCCAGTTTGGGGTGAAATGTGTATTGTCTCCTTGGTTATAGGTAACCAAGAGTCATGGAAAGTGGCCCTCATTTACAGACCCCCAAGCGTCAAAACTCATTTTGTGGAGAAGCTCGTCGAAGCTATTGCACCTTATGCTATAGCTACAGAGAATTTTCTTCTATTAGGAGACATAAATTATCATCTGGACCAAACTCTTGACCCCTATACTGCTGACCTCACTACAAACCTTGATACCCTACAGCTAAGTATACTCCCGACAGGCCCAACTCATATAGCGGGACATGCATTAGACCTGATATGCACAAATTCCCCCAAAGTTAAAATTAGACAGATGGACCCAGTCCTGTGGAACGACCATTATGTTATTAAATTTAACATCGCGTGCCCTCAGTTCGAACCCCGGAAAACTACCCAAGTTAAACTGAGTAGACCATGGAAAAAAAATTACTTCAGATTCTTTTGCTGAGCATTTTTCACCTCCAGTCATTACCGACAAGACTGATCCTAACGTAGCTGCCAGAGAACTGGAATCTGCAATAGTCTTGGCATTAGATCGCAGTGCCCCAGCCCGAGTATCAAAACCTCCTAAGAAAAATTCACCTTGGTTTACGCCAGATCTGGATCGAACTAAACATGCAGTCAGAGTAGCTGAAAGGAAATGGCGGAAAACTAAAGATTCAAATGACAGGGTTCAATATAAAATCGCCCACAGACAATACATGAAAGGAATCGCTGAGGCGAAGAAGGCATATCTTGGTAATAGGATATCTCTGGCATCTAACTCACAGAGAGAATTATATAACATAGTGAAAGATTTCACCAACCCCCCTGCCAGCCAGCAGCCACTTGACGAATCTAAAGAATGGGTAGATGCTGTGGCAGTATATTTCCATGATAAAATTAACGAAATTCATAAAGGTTTTCCTCAGTCACCTTCCACCGGTCAGACAGTAGTCTCGTCCACCAGCAATTGCAGAGACCCCAACAATTCTATTTCCACACTAGGGGAATTTCCTTCATTCACTGAAACACAGGTTGAGACAATCCTACTTCAAATGAAGTCTGGGGCCCCTGGAGACCCGGCCTCTCCTCAAATTCTTTCAAAATATGCTCCTGCTCTGATCCCGGCTTTAACAAAAACGCTAAATCAGTCCCTACTTCACTCTTCTGTTCCACTACATTGGAAGGAAGCAGTTATTAGACCAATCTTAAAAAAAACTTCTGCCGATCCTAAATCACTCCCTAATTATTGGCCAATCTCACTCCTTCCCCTATTTGGTAAGATTATGGAATCCTTAATAAATAAACACCTTAAATCACATCTGGAGATAAACAAGCTCCTGGACCCTTCACAATCAGGCTTCAGGGCGTTCCACAGCACCGAGACTGCCCTTCTTGAAGTTGTGGACAACATAAGATTGACACTAGACTCTAACCAGTCAGCCATACTGGTCTTGCTTGACCTGTCTGCGGCCTTCGACACCATCTCGCATCACATTCTTTTAGAACGCCTTGCTGAGGTTGGTGTCGAAGGCTCCGCACTATGCTGGATAAAAAGTTATCTGACAAACAGACGGTCCAAGGTCCAAGCCGGTGCCCACTCCTCCAACTTCTATGATAACGATAAGGGCGTCCCACAGGGATCCATATTGAGCCCTACGCTCTTTAACTTGTATGTGTCCCCTCTTGCTAAGGTCATTCGAGCACACGGCTTTGGGACCGTGTCCTACGCGGATGACACTCAAATACTGATCACCATCAATCAGAACCCGGATGTCACCAAATTGAGATTTAAAAATTGCATGGTAGATATTCATGACTGGATGACCAGCCTCTGCCTGCATGGTTATCTGATAGGAGTTTCTTCTGCAAGCGCTCTGAGACCTTCGGGTGAGTTATGCGCTATATAAATGAAATGGAAAATGGAAATGGACTCAGCCATATGAAAATCAGTCTTGATGCTGCACCCAATGGGAACAGTCCAACCCAAACTGCCAGGCCATATGTATTTAAGAGTCCTTTCATTCGGGAAGTGAACACAAAGCATTACCCACAGAACTATGCACATAACATATTGCTCTTTGATATGCATGGTACATGTTCTTTCCAGCAGGCAAATTACCCCATTGCGCTACCTTAGATGAGTAAAACAGCCACTAGACAAAACATGCTCTCATCTCTCTCCAGCAGGTACATTGATCACCAACGTTCACTGCTCCCGCCCTGTTTACTGCTCCCGCCCTGTTCACTGCTCCCGCCTTGTTCACTGCTCCCGCCCCGTTCACTGCTCCTGCTCCGTTCACTGCTCCTGCCCCGTTCACTGCTCCTGCCCCGTTCACTGCCCCTGCCCCGTTCACCGCTCCTGCCCCGTTCACCGCTCCTGCCCCGTTCACCGCTCCTGCCCCGTTCACCGCTCCTGCCCCGTTCACCGCTCTATCTCATGCCCCGTCACCTCTCCTGCCCCATCACCACTCCTGTCCATCACCTCCCCTGTGCCATCACCTCTCCTGCCCTGTCATCTCTCCTGCTCCGTCACTTCTCCTGCCCCGCCACTTCTCCTGCCCGATCACCTCTCCTGCCCGATCACCTCTCCTGCCCAGTTACCTCTCCTGCCCAGTTACCTCTCCTGCCCAGTTACCTCTCCTACCCAGACATCTCTTTTTCATGTTGCCTCTCCTGCTCTGTCACTGCTCCTGGCCCGTCACTTTTCCTGCCTTGTCACATTTCCTACCCCATCACTTCTCCTGTCCCATCACTTCTCCTGCCCCGTTCACTGCTCTTATCCGTTCACTGCCCCTATCAGTTCACTGCTCTTGCCGGTACCGCTCCTGCCCATTCCTTATCACCGCTCCTGCCCCTTCAATTCCACTGCCCCATCACCGCTCCTGCCCCTTCTCTTCCCCTGCCCCATCACTTCTCCTGTCCCATCGCCTCTCCTTTCCTGTTACCTCTCCTGTCCCGCATCTGAAGCACATGCTCCCAAGTGCTGTGCAGCCTAAAAGCCGTCTGTTCCTATTCACAATATTTATTTTACCTCACTGTAGCAAGGATGTTATATCTGGGGATTCTTTGGAAGATTAGGATTTCGGGCCTACATACTGTGTGTCTGATATAATTGCACGTAGACCAGAGAATAGCGCGCAGCCCTACTGAGCTGCCCATAGACCAGAGAATAGCGCGCAGCCCTACTGAGCTGTCCATATCCAGAGAATAGCGCGCAGCACTACTGAGCTGCCCATAGACCAGAGAATAGCGCGCAGCCCTACTGAGCTGCCCATTGGCTCCTGGAAGTACCACCTTGTTTACTTATGTTTCACTCAGTTATTTAGTTGGCAGTCAGCAGATCAGGGACTCAATGCATTCGTCGCAAATGTGCCTTGTCAGGGCGGCAGCATTCTCGGAGCCAGCTGTTCTTGAACAGGTAACTTTGGATATTGTACCAGAGTAGTTTTATTTTACAAGGAAACCCCCAGGGCTCTGCTAATGGTGGAAAAGCTGACTTTGCCATTTCACTGTAAACTCCCTGCTGATGTGTAAAGTCTCCACTGATGTGTAAACTCTCCGTGCACTAAAGATATCTCTGTATCTGTAACTACTTTAGAAGCACAGAACAAAGCACAGTGTAGCTTCAGGGCTCTGCCACCCTTTAACCACACTCCCCGCTGGCCCAAGGGCTTCCTAGAAAGGCATCTCCCAGGCGCATTATCATTCGAAAGGAGATAATCGACCGCAATCCGAATGACAATGGGCCTGCCCTCCATCTGTGGAGCTCAGGGAGGGGCTGCTGCAGCCTCTGGAGGTCAACAGAGAAGTGCGAGCAGCCCCTGGAATCTGAAAGGAAAAGTTTTCGTTTGCCGTCCCGGGACGATATTTTGACAGAAAGAAGTAGGGGAACGGACTGAAATATTTTCTAGAAGTAGGGGCACGCCGTGCCCTTCCGTCCCCGCCCACTTCTACCACTGATACAAACCCAATTAAGTTTAGCATAGTCAGTAGAGACCTGGAAGACCGCACTTCTACGTCTAAACTGCTGTTTATGTTATTCCAATGCGCAGGGCCTATAGGGAAAATAGGAACTACACTACATGGCGCCCAACGTTTGGTAAGGCAATAAAACTAACGCAAGACGTTAGAGTAACTCAGTCGTGCATTTTTCACACAGAACCCTTTCTACCGTAAATACTCCAATAGACGTCTGGAGTGGGTGAAAGGCTAAAATCCGCCCGAACTTAGTAGGAAGAGATTCCTATGTAAAGCTCTGGTTTATTCAAAGTTGAAGGATACAGTGTTCCAAAATATTGTGCACCTAATCTTTGTCTCCTTGGAGACCTGCTCTGCAAAAACCTGCATTTCGTAAAATGTTAGAGGAAGAGAATGGAACCACTGGAGCTGCAGTAAATGCGACTCAGCAGGCTTCCGATGAAATTAATGAACCGGGTGCGATAATCATTCCGGTACATTTAAGAAAATCTATAACGCTAAAAAAACTTATAGACAATGGACTGACCAAACAAGGTGGCACAGTCGTCTTCGTGATAGAGGCACACGAATATCGGCAGACAGAGGTATTCTATTCTTGGATAAAATTTCCTGCGGCAAACGCTGCAACACACGAGTTCCACTATTACAAAATAGGGGATCCACCGGAAGAGTACGCTCCTTTCGAGGAGATTGAAATCCCATTAAAATACCAAGAGCACCTGCTCTGGTTTAAAGGCGCCCTAAAACACAATGATCATATTACCAGGCTCGGTCCACTAGGTAGACCAGGAGCAACGTGGCCGGTTCTAGCCAGCTACACACCGCATCCGGACATTGAAAAAATGTCTAGAGAAGAACTTTTAGCACAGCTAAAAACATTAATCAAAATACATAGGCAATTAGTCCAATATGTAATGCGGACTGCAACAGTCCAAACAGCTGTTAATGTACCACAGCTGACCCCTCATCAGGGGAACACAAATAAAATTACACCACAGAACATACAATCATGTCTTGGTAAAACACCCATAAAACGGGAACAAATTCCTTTCTGGTTAGCGCAGAAAATTACTCAAATAGAGGCAGTATTTCCGAATACTACCCCTATGGAGAAACACAGAATTCTGACCATCTGCCTTCCAATGGGGGTCGCACCACACGTGGAGGACTGTGGCACTTGGGGTACAGTCTTTGCTTCCATTTATACAAAAACACATGGTGTTCCGTCAATGGCGGTAATACCAGAAGTGCTGAAACAGATTCAGAATGAATACGGTCCAGAACCTGCTTTAACTCTTGGTATGAAAATACTGAAAGACTTCAAGCAGGTCTCGGCTATATTACTAGCCAATATAAAAGGAGAAGCAGCATCTGTGGCGATCCGCCAGGAATTGAAGGAAACAGATATAACAGATCAACCAATTGAGCTTGCCAGAATTATAGAAAAATGTTATGAAGAACTAGGTAGAGACAGCTTGGGTGGGAAACCAGTGAAACCCCAACTACTCGAAAATCCTGAAAAATTATTTATTAAAAATAATTCAAAAAAAAGAGCTGGGATGGAAATAAACAATCCACTCCCATGGAAAAAGTTTTCCAGTCCAGAGGAAGGTCTCCTCGACGGAGGGAAAGAACTCCGACTCGAGAACACCAGTCTCCCCAGAGGGAGCCCTCTGAGAAAAGATATAACCTTAGAAATAGGGATAACTTGAAGAAGCCTGATAGATATCAAAGTATTGATGCACGTCCCTCTCGATCTTTTTCGCAGAAATCGGAAAGAAGAGGACGGTCAGACCCAGGAGAGCACACCAAGTCAAAAGACAAGGAATCTGCTCAAAGTAAAAAATCTCAATTTCCAAGAAAGAAGGTAGCCAGTATTAGAGTAATCGAACATGCCGAGAATACTGAGGACACAGCTGAAAAACGGGGAGTGGGCACAGACAATGCTAGACAGTGCAGCAGAAATCACCATAGCTCGCAAGACCCTGATGAGTCATCTGGAGACAGTGGACACGAATGAATACATTCAGGTAGAAACTGCAGACACCAGAGTTAGCGAACGTCATAAGATATACGAAATAACACTGCGTATAGAGGGTGATAAGACCAGGAAAATAAGGGGTCTGTTTTGGGATAACCTCTCAAAAGGCTATGACATCCTGTTAGCTGAACAGGATTGGCCCCCGGAGTTTGTCAGGGAGTGCCCTCGTGGCGAAGAAATGATTATGCCTGCCTTCTCGAATCACATTCCGATTCATACTAAATATATATATGCAAGGAAATGGGCAGTAACCCAGGCACCAGCATTATATAAAAATCATGTAGGATGGGATGGGGACTCTCCTCCTCACAAAATCCAGTTAAAAAGTCAACCGACTGCACAAAGGCAGTATCCAATTAAGCAAGAAGCTATAAAACAAGTCAGGGAGATTTTAGATCAACTTGAATACCAAGGGGTGGTTGAAACATGCACCTCTCAAATGAACAATCCTTTGTTTCCTGTCTCCAAACCGGACGATTCATATCGTCTAGTTTTGGACTACAGACACCTAAACTCATGTTGCAAAACATTTGCAGTACAAAATTCGCATAGTGCTGCACTAATGAATAACATAGTTCGTAAAAAATATAAAACGACATTAGACATATCAAATGGTTTCTTTTGTCAAAATATTGCACCGGAAAGCAGGTACTTGACCGCTTTCTCAGTAATGGGGTCTCATGAAAATTTCTGTTGGCTCCCACAGGGATTCAAGAACAGCCCAGGACTATTTTCAGCCAGAGTAACAGAGTTACTACAAATGTATGATGATGAGGCATTATCTTATGCAGATGATATCTATCTAACAGACGACGACTTGGAGACTCACTTGAAAAGAGTGAACACCATAATACTTGGGTTCGCAGCAGAGGGTTACAAATTCAACTTTAAAAAGTCTCGAATTGCCCATCTGACAGTATTATTTTTAGGATACGAATTATCAAGTGAAGGAAAAAGCCTAGCGGACAACTTCTTAGAGAGGTGCGCTGTACTCCAAGCGCCAAAAACGCTGAAGAACTTACAATCGATTCTAGGTTTCCTGAATTTCGGAAGAACTTACATTCTAAATTATGCGGAGAGGGTTAAACATCTCTATGAACTAATTAAACCTGATTTTAAACAAATCAACTGGACTCAAAAACACACAGAAATTTTGAGATCACTGCAAACAGACATGTTAGCAAAAACAAAATTAGATACACGTGATAACATACGCAACCTTGTAATCCGAGTCATCCCAGGAAGATGCGGATTCACGTACCTGACCTCTAATGAGGGAAAAAAGGTACCACTAGCATACAAATCTCACTTGTACACACAAGCAGAAAAAACATTCAGTCTCACAGAAAATACTGTGAAAGCAGTACTAACTGCAATAGCTAATGAACGAGAACTAGCACACGGCAAAAGGATCAATGTCCTCACAGCGGAATCCGCCTTCGAGGCGCTATTCAGCCCAGTAAACCTGCCTACAGTGTCACTGGATCCGAAATGGATACAGTGTGTAAATTCTCTTGCTGCGGACGACGTGAAATACTATTTTGCTCCGCAATTCGAAAAACTGAATGATTTAAAATATGAACAAGAATATCCTCTGCCAATCGAAATTCTGCCTCTCCAACAATACTCATGTATAATCTATATAGACAGATTTGTACAGCATTACAACGTAGAGAACAAATCCTACGATGCAGCCTGCGCGATTGTTAAAGGTCGCTGGCTCTGTGGTAAATTCAGACCGACAATAACAAAAACTGAATCAGTGAGAAACTGTTCGGCTCAGAGAGCTGAAATCAGCGCTTTAAAGATGGCGCTTGAAAATGCAGAACGTGAATTCCCGACACTAATCGTGTGCGATTCGCATTTCTGCGTCAACTCTTACAACAATAAGTTGCAGAGCTGGATTCAAAATGATTACAAAGATGACACAGGTGCCACAATCAAGCATAAAATGCTTTGGAAACAGGTAGTTCTTTTACAGAAAGGACTACAAAAGACTCACGTGATACACACTCTGAGTCATCAACGTGATGGCGTTCACGTTGCAGGGAATTCATTGGCTAATACAGCCACAGCGGAAGCAACTAAACCGGCTTCCGTAGCCACAAAAAAGCGTTCAGAAAAATACATAGACGGGGAAACCATGCTGGCAGTAAAAACATCCTTAAAAGGCGACTGTGCAGCACTACCCGTGAACTATCCACTCAATTATGCATACGTGATTGATGCAAACTCCGTTCCTTTTGCTCGAATCCCTGGAGTGGGGGATAGGGTAATTCCAAACAGGAACAGGAGAAGCTTCCTCTTACAGGAAGCACATATGGGGTTGGGTCTGAGACGCCAAACAATCAGGGACTCTCTGGAAGAATTACAATCAGAGTACTGGTGGCCGGGAATGAGCGTAGATAATCATTATTTTGCAAAAAATTGTGAAGACTGCAACAGAGATCGCAGTGGAGAACCGGCCAGCGTAGTGTCAGGAACCCTAATAGAAAGCATAAGGCGATCTATACGCATACTCAAACAAGAGAAATGCGTCCCATTCTATATCATTTAAGACTAAAACTCACTTAAAAAATGTGGCCCCAGCGCTCGGCTGACGCCAAAACTGTCATAAAAGATCTGCGAGTCTTTATCGGCACATACGCAATTGCCATGTTCCATTCTGATCAGGGTCCCGCTTTCAGCTCTCGAGCTTATAAGGAGGCCATGGCCAGTATGGGCGCTGGGTTGCGATACTCTTGTCCATCACACCCCGAAGGGAACAGTGTAGAGGAAAGAAAAAACCGGAACATAAAGCAATCTATAACAGCGAAGGTATTAGGTTCGGGTGATGGGTGGGTCAAACATTTAATAAGTGTCCAGCTTAGTCTAAACAATTTGCCAAGAAATTCTCTAAAAGGTTTCAGTCCGTACAAACTATTGTTTGGAACTAGAATGCACATTCAGGACTTAGATAGTCAGGCATCAGTGGTAGAAAATAAGAATAAAGACTTTGACATCAAAGATCGTTTGGCTGTTTTACAGGACTTGAATGAAACAAGAAAATCGTTAAGCAACATAAAGTTAAAGCAACAGCCAACTACCACTGAAGAGGCACCACCAGCCCCAGCAAGACCTGTCTGGATTCCAAAGATTGGGGATCTAGTCAGAGAAAAAAATAGCGCTGAAGAAGGAATTTGGGCCTTCTTACAGAAAAGCAGTACCTGTCTTGGCAATCAACGGAACAAGATCAGTAGTACTACCGCCTCTTGCTGGTAAAAAGTAGAACCGAGTTGTATCAATCGACCTGGTAAAACCACAAGCATGTGGCCTATAATCAACAGTAGACCCAGTGGACTCCCAAGAAATAACAGAATACCCAAATTTGCAACAATTCAAGAGGTTCAAACTGAAAGACTAATCACATTTGATAAGCCTGCAGTGCACAGAGAGGGACTACGCAATAATGCCATGGAACTCGTGCCTCTTGAAACACAGATTGAATCAGTTCATCATGAAACACCAGTCTACAATGATGTGGCATCAGAATGTGCTACCGAAAGACAAATTGAGAAAACAATTCCAACAATTGACAGAACTGCCTCTGGCTACTTCATCAATTTCAATAACTTTTTTGAAGATCTAAGCAACCCCGAAGTAATGCCAGAAACAAAGACTTTTAAAGAAAAAGCAACAAAACTCTTTCATCAATTCAAGGAAATTTACCTTATTTCTCCATGGTTAGAGTTCTGGTTTGGTCTAGGTGTATTTTTCCTCCTGCTTTGGCTCATCATGGTACTTTGTTTGGGAAAATTCATTGAGGGAAAATACAGTTCAATGGACACAGCAAGTCAGAACATCAACTTAGTCCTAAAACCACACAAATCATCCCACGTGAAGAAAAGAGAACTATCAACAGTAAATGTCACAGCAATTCCAATACCCGGCGGGTAGTATGGGACAAAACTGACTATGAAGTATATGGTCCGGTTGAAATCCTGAAATATCCTCACCAGTTCATGGTTTCCTTAAGTGACTTTGTAAAACCGAGTACATTTTCTGATGATTGGGATTTTGAAAGTATTAATAATATGATGTCTGATTTAGTGTTGTCAGCAAGATTTACAGAACATGATTATTTACAAGGTTTGTCTAATTATGAACAAATGTATTGCTTCTCACATTACGGAGACCATTACTTACATAAATCTGCACAACCTAGAAATGTTTTTAAATATAACCAATGGGAACATTGTGCTACTCCACCTAAAAGCAGTTCTAAAACATTCTATGAGCAATTCCAGTACTTCTCAGGGTTTAATACAAGTAATGCAGAAACATTTTATTATAAACTGTTAGATAAAACAGGATTGAAAACTATGCTGACAAATACTAAATTTATTTTTATTTATTTATTTATTTAGTATATTTGTAGAGCGCAAAACCTGTCACCCAAAGGGCATCCTGGCGCTTGATCTAGAACCATAGACGTTAACAAACTCAGGCCATTTATGGAAACAGGTGGGTTTTTAACGCTTTTCTAAAAGGAAGGTAGTCCTTGTGGCTTCTCAGAGGGAGTGGCAGGGAGTTCCAAAGTTTGGCCGCTGCGACCCTGAAGGAGCGGCCCCCCATCCTCACTCTGTGAAACCTCGGAACTACAAGAAGATGCGCCGAGGAAGAGCGGAGGGGCCGCGAAGCAGAGTACCATGCAAACATCTTTTGCAAAGGAATGGGGCCCTGTTGGTGAACAGCTTTAAACACAAGACACGCAGCTTTATATTGTACCCGCAGATGAACCGGGAGCCAGTGTAGGTCTCTTAAAGCCAGAGTGGAGGAACTGGACCTAGGACGAGAGAGGGCCAGTTTGGCGGCCATGTTTTGCACCCGCTGTAGCTTACCGGTCAGATTTTTTGGGGCCTCCAAAAGAAGCCCATTGCAGTAGTCGAGGCGACTTAATATGGTCCCACGAACTACTTCCGGCCTTGCTTGAGCGGGGAGAAGGGGCAAAACCTTGCGCAGCATGCGCAGCAGCATCATACACGTAGAAGTGGTTTTATTGACGTGTATGTCAAGCTGTAGGTTAGGGCCAAAAATCACCCCCAAATTACGGGCTGATTCCGCCGCCAGTACTGGCTCAAGGAAGGTACTAGGCCAAAAGTTCTCTGGGAGTGCCCGCGGAATCCGGTCGATGGAACAATGGAGAAAATTGATATATTCTGAAGCATTTTATGAAAAAATTATGACATTTGGTTTTGATTTTTGGAAAAATAACATTGAAACAAAAACCATCTGGGGTACAAAAAAATGGCAGGTACAAGGCATAGAAGCATTATTTCGAGCCTGCATGATCCCAGAACAAATAATGTTCTTAAATGACACAATTCACCAAACAACCTGTCTTGGCCTAGCTAAGATTAAAGACCTTAACAAACCGTCTATTCCAAAGCCAATACCTGATAATGCAACAACAGAAGTTGAAATAGACGTATCTCAAATTTTACATCTAAACAGAACACATCCTGATTGGAAAAAGTGGTTAATCTGGCCTACTGACACGAATAACTGTCAAGATAGATTCCTGAACAAAACACAGGGGTTAACAATGTCCAGACCAGACCCTAGATACTCCCAGAGACAACATCCAAGGATTGTAACAACATACAGTGTAGGGAAGCTCTGCCTTGAATGGCTAGAATCATCCACACTGGCAGAAATTAAGCGACACTTATCTTTACTAAAAGATGGTGCTGATTTGCGCGATTTCATTCTGGGACCTCGCAAACAGCGTCAAAAACGTTTCATAGCGACCAGTATATATGCGGCTTACAACGAGGCTTGGAAAGTAACTCAAATTGAAACAGCTGAAAAAATACGACAAACTGATCGTATTCATTTGGAAAAAACACTTTCTGTTGTGGACAATGGGTTAATGACTCTGTCCTCCAGAATATATTCACTGGACAGTATTGTATCATCTGCCATCGATATAATAGATAAAAACTTGCTAATGTTACAGCATGGCCAGTCACAATTGCGTTCTATTGTACAGCTAGGCTGGACGCTGCAAAATCTTCATTCAGGCTATGTGCCATGGCGTTTAATCAACACAACGTCATTGTTTTCCATCTTTAACCTTACTGATAAACAAATCAGCTTGGCACAGAAAGGAGCAGACTATACAATCCTTAGCATCGAAAAACTTGAGAGATTACCATTGACAATGTCAGAAAGTCCTGTCATTCAATGGATAATACACGGAATTATCACAATTCCGATAACAACTTTCAGATTTAAAAATTGCCTTGAATACACACCGACTGGCCAGTATGAACGTTTGGGTAAAGGGTACATTAAGTCAGCATGGAAATTACCATATACACACACATGCTATATTGACAGCAACAAAAATGTATTTCTTAGTGGAGAAAACTGCAAACATTCACTAAGCGGTATACTTTTGTGCCAAGGTATTAATTTACACGGGGCCTGTGAAGGAAATTCAAAGAACCTTTCATGCCACCAACATGTCACACCTGCAACGCAGATAGAGCCTTTCTTTAAGCAACTCTCGAACGGGAGTTACATTCTAATAACGGATCACAGCTGTTGTGGCCTTATGCCAGGGAAAGCATATCTCGTACAAGTAACTTCCATGGTCAAATGCTGTATGCAAGCATTGTTTCCAAACGGCCCTGGAGACTCCGAGACTCCCATATGGCCTCGTTTGAATGTCTCTTCTATACGAATTCATACTTTAAGCATAATGAAGTCTGTGCTTTTGCAGACAACAGTGCCCATCACGTCATCAAAAGAGACGTATGATCTCCAAGTTGCAAGGACGGCTTCGGAGATTCATGACCTTTTATCAACAAATTGCCCCGTGCATTTCACAGAAATGCTTAGCCAAATTCTAAATATGTCAAGTGCCGTAGGCATCCCGGGCGTATTTAAGACAATTTTTTCGGGACTGTTAACACCATTCAAAGCAATCCTAGGAATTATTCCTAATTTTGTCCATTCAGTCTTTGGCGGCATACCCCTGATTTTGGGACTTGTAGCAGGCATTTTATTTTTGACCCTCCTGCTCCGATATGGCAAGCCAAAACACAGACATGACTCCGGCAAGGATGGAAGAAACGATCCTAGCAATACGCTACCGGGACCGAATAACTAGAGTCCTTGGATTGGCCAGGCTAAGAGATCTGAACATGACCTGGTTTCTTTCATTCAGACCTATATGGCAGACCTGCATCTTACCTGTGCTTCGATGTATGCTATGCGGAGATGAATGCGTGTTGGACACCTGTCTTGCACTTCCATCAGCAGTACCAATGGATATCAATACTTTGCTAAGTCCTGTAACGGCTCACGCATTGTGTTGTCCCCAGCGGCTACCAATCCGGATGACGGCATTCGTTGAGACTCCTGTGCTACGACTAGGTGGTGACAGTGGAGCAAGAAATAAAAGCAACATCACCCAGGTACGACCTTCTGTGAGCATTGTTGATCCAGACACCGATGATAGCAATCATTCTCACACCTGCCAAGTTGCAGCATTATCGAACTTGGTCGAACTGTCACCTGATTTTGTAGACCAATTCTTTGAGAGCCTGTCTGATATGATGTTCTCCCCTGAACAGAAACAATAATTTTTGAAAAGCATTCCGACACACAGCGTTCCCATGAACTCTGAATTCGGCCTTCAGTTTTGATCAACAAAAACTACTGAAAAGCGTTGGAAGTCTATTCCCCCGTTCACCATGAAAAGTTTTTTTTTTGGTTTGAAAATTTTTCAAAATATTTACCTTTTTTTCTGGCACATATTCTTTGCTTAAAGTAGAACTATTCATAAAGAACAGAACTTCTATTTTTAGGTAAATCTAGAGACAAAGTAACTTTACCTCAGCCTCTAGCACATGTTACAGCAAGTGCATTTCTATTTGATGAAATTATCTCGCCCTTCTTTTCTGTATAAAGAGATATTTCATGTGTAATTTTTTCGCAAAATCGTTCACTGATTACATATGCTATCATTTTGAATGATTTCTATGCTTAAAGACGTACAGTACCTATATTTCCATGTATTTCAAATACGCCATTTCAAATGCGAATATGTATTTTGGGGTGGTAATGTTACACATGCATCTTATTGCTTTAGTTTTTAGTAATTTGATGGACATACATTCGTGGAGTGAGTGTTGTGTTCTAATCTAGGACCCCGATCAATACTGTGACCTTATGCCCCTTTACGGCTATAATCCATTCATACCCCTATAATGGCATAAACGACCAGAGCCATATTTTCAGCCATATTTCTGAAACTCGCCTCTGCAGCTCATTACAGTAGATGACACAGCACAAGCCACTATCTTAGATTCCTAGATTACACTCCGAGTTCTTCAACAAGATAAAACCCAGCAACCTGGGAAAGCCCCGCTTGCTATGTTTTGATTAGTAATAGAACTCTAATGAGCACTGAAAGGACGATCACTTCCTAGTGACATCCTTATTGACGTCCTATGTCCAAAAACTTACGTCAAACAAGGCACCTTTCAGGTATAAATATTACCAACGTTGCCTTAAGCAAGCAGGACGTCGATAACGATGGTGTGGTGAATACAGGAGCAGAACAGCTGTCCCTTGCAGAGCCCAGCAGATGCAAGCAGCCCACGGACGCTGCCCCTCCTCCTCCTTGACGCGCTGAGAGAGACGCTGTCTTTTCTCTTGCCGAGAAAATCCAGCTTCGGCGTTTCCAGCCAACTCTTGCGAGTGACTGGGATATCGAGTCCTGAAAGAAGATACAAGACCTCCAACATTCTATTCCAGAGGTATGGTGTTGATTAAACACTTAGAGAGAATTCTTGAAGCAAACTCTTGGCAAAACCAACTTAACTAAACTGCTACTTACTTACTCCCTTCCAAGTATTAGGCTTAGGTCAGGTATATTGGGGTAGGCATAGTTAGAAGCACCAGTTGAGTACGTTAGCCTACTGTATATATGAATGTATATATTTTATTCATTTTAACCATTGTATGGCTAAGAAACCATATCAATGCTTTTACAGTATTATTTCGCAATCCTCCTTTTACTGTACGCACTTTTTATAATAACAAGTCTTGCAATTGTGGCAATTCATTTCTCTTGCATGAGAAGAAAGACTGTTCAATAAATAATACCTTTTATTGAAAACGCCCGTCTGTCTATTCTCTGCATCTTGGTGAAAGTAATCTGCACAACTGACTGAGTGAAATAGCTGTCTATTGTTTCACACGACTCTAGAGATTGACTCTTATTCTAAGGAGCAAAGTTGTCATGTTTATGCGGTTGTTGGAAAACTGAATCCCTTCTTGTCTGTACCAGGGAAGCTGATCTCTTCCTATTCAGTTAAGAAAGTTTCCAGTGACCTCTGAGCTAGTTGGTACAAACCCAATTAAGTTTAGCATAGTCAGTAGAGACCTGGAAGACCGCACTTCTACGTCTAAACTGCTGTTTATGTTATTCCAATGCGCAGGGCCTATAGGGAAAATAGGAACTACACTACAGTACTCTTCTGTGAAATGCACTTAACTGTGAAATGTAGGTCATTCCTTCCCTACCAAACATCTCACTTCTTAGATCTTAAGAACGTTCCCGCTCAGTATTATTTCCCTATATCCCCACCCCCTGTGGCCATATCGGATTACACAGTAGACACCACCAATATCCTTGGCAAACAATGTATATGATGCAAGTATATCCTTAACATGATGTCATATTGTATCATGTATATTATTACTGCACTACATTGCACTGACTGTAAATCTACCACTTTCTTGTTGTATCATACATGAATGGCTTGGAAATAGGAAGGACTTGTCAGCGGGACCATCATTAATAATTAACCTATCTCTTATCTGGGCGCTTTGTCTTCTTCCTTAACCAATGGGACATTATGGAGATGATGAAGGGATGCCCCCGCTGCATGTAGAGGTTCTTCACATGATCATCTGTTAGTTCCTTATGGCTGACACATGCACATCATAGACAAAGGCGGATTTTATCCTCTTGTTAATGGCAAAGCAAGTCTGGTTTCATTTTGTTGGTGGCCTTCAGAAGTCTCCAGGTCCTAAGTGGGTGTTATATACAGTGATGATTTACCTGCTTACTTGATTATTGTCAGAAGCAATTGTTTTTACACCGCCTTAGCACATCAGTCAGTCAGTCAAAATCACTTTATTTAGGCAATTAATAAATAGCATATAAAGCATTCTAAGCACAGTAAAATCGTAATATACATTAGCACATCACTCCCCTCGTTCACAATTGACTGGTCTTCACATCTTGTAACTCACAGGTGGTCGCCCCATAGATTGGGTGTAATGGTATCTTATGTTTGCTGCACTGCACACCTGAGACTAGATGTGCACAGTGCAAACACGGGCAGGGAGCTCTATTTCAGATCATGAACTGCTCCCAAGGCAGATGGAACAAGCGACTGCCATGGGGCAGCGACTTTGTAAAAGATGGAGCGGCTGTTAGAAGCAGCTGCTCTATCTTCCACAGTACAAGTGGCAAAGTGGCCTGCTTTCCAAGGATGGGGAGAACATTCCTATCCTGGAGTGAATGCATCCATATGCTTGGGGATGTCTGGGGTGACCCTGGGACTATTTTTCCTCCTTTTAGAGAGACCTCCTAAGGAGAAAATGACTGTGCAATACTTAATTTGTGGTTCACAGTTAGTTCATCTGGCTGCCTAGTGTCCCATGAGCGACTTTACTATGCCCCGGACACAGGGGCAAAGTGTTCCCTCATTTGCATAGGGTCATGCCCTCATATAAATGAGGGAATGTCCACTTAAGCTCGTGCTCTTACTATTTATGCAATGACACAATCTGTATTACAGAAGGGACACTGCTTCTAGGGGCCCCTATTGTAATACCACAGGGTGCATAAAGTGGGCATACACACCTGTTGCACCCCCAGGGCACATTATGCAATGCGGTACCTCCTATCCACAGCTGTTGGGAGTGAAAAGTCTTCTTGAAATTGTGATGTTGTGTGCAGTCTAGTAGTTGGGCGTGGGTGGAGCTAAGGGGATGGAGAAAGAGGAGGAGCGAGGACAAGAAAGGGGCAGTTAGAGTAGGGACAGGTACGAGTAAGGAGGCAATCAATAAAGCTCCATGAAACATAATTAAGTGTCTGTTATTATTGTGCAAGACACGACAGCTGGCGACGAGGGTGGGATCCTACACCCTGCCAACCCTGAACTGATGAGGAGAGACGTCCTGTCCCGGGCAGCACGAGAGAAGTAGTCGCCGTCGCTACACGTGTGCCCTATTGAAGCCGCCTCCTAGAACCAAAGGCCAGCGGTAAGTGCCTCAGCTCCGTGATTCATCGATCGCGTGGAGCCCTGCCTGATCATCGTGGTCGAGCGCCAAGAATAACTGAAACCGAGCGCTGTTTCGCGCCAAAGTCGGGAGCTCACCCCGGATGCGTGTGACATGGCACACAGGTGCTGAAATGGCCGAGAGTGAAGAAGCGAAGTCGGGAGCCCACCCCGATCCTACCTGGATGTTCCAGTAACTCAGGAGTGTGTGAGGCGTCGACAAAGAGCAGCTGCCTGCAGGACCGGCTGCCGGTGAGTCCTGGTGAATGAATCAGCCTGAAAGGAATGAATAAAGTTCAAATCTCGCGGGAACCGAGATTTCCTTAGCGGCGGCCATCTTGGAATGAGGCAGCCAATGAGACATCCCCTATGTGCAGATTGCAAGCGGCCATTTTGAGGTCAGGCAGTGTAAGAAATCACAGAACAAGCATTGGTAAATGCAAACAAACATTGGCAAAAGCAAGAAGCAAACAAACACGCATTGGCAAAGACCAAACAAGCAGCAAAGACCATACAAGCATTGGCGAAGACAAGAGGCAAACAAACAAGCATTGGTAAATGCAAAACAAACATTGGCAAAAGCAAGAAGCAAGCAAACAAGCACTGGCAAAGACAAAACAAGCATTGGCGAAGACAAGAAGCAAACAAACAAGCATTGTTAAATGCAGAACAACATTGGCAAAAGCAAGAAGCAAGCAAACAAGCACTGGCAAAGACAAAACAAGCAGTGGCAAAGACAAGAGGCAAGTACACAAGCCTTGGCAATCACAAAACAAGCATTGGGAAGACAAGAGGCAAGCAAACAAGCATTGGTAAATGCAAAACGAGCATTGGCAAAGAACAGCAAGCACAAGCAAGTGAAAACTGTCACCAGTACACACTTGTAGAAAATGTCAAATTCACCACACCGGAATACTGACGGTGCAGCAGCGATTGCACCAAGTGCGACTGGAGTTTCACATCTGCTCCCCCGAAACCACTGACTCTGGTAGCTGGAGGAAGCATGGGCCCCAGATGGCCGGAGTGGTTCGAGGACTTTGAGGACTATATTGAAGGATCAAAAGTCACTGGAGACAGAGAGAAACTAATTGCACTGCGCAATCTTGTGGGGAAAGAAGTTAGCAAATTGATTAAAGAATTGCCGACAGAAGACACAGGATCATATGACAAAGTGCAAGACGCTTTAAACAAAAAGTTTCTACACAAAAGAAATGTGGTTTATGAAAGATACATCTTTCACCAAGCCCGTCAAGAAAAGGAGGAGATGATGAGCACATACATAACAAGACTACGCCGACTGTCTCGGTATTGCAACTTTGACACATTTTCAACGAAGGATGCCATCAGACTACGAATCATCGATGGTTGTCACTCAGAGACACTTCGAAGGCGGTTGTTAAGGAAAAGTCACAATCTCGATGAGATTGAAGAAATGACCCGGGTGCATGATCAAGCAGAGGAACATGCCAAAAGGATGGAGACAGGGCGTAGTAAAAGAAGAGAACAAGCATATCGGATGCAAGCCAACAGCACTCGCAGACGCTCGAAAGAACGACAGAGAAGGTCCCGACCGGCATCCCGTCACCAATATCCAGGACGCAGACGCTATGAGTCTGACCGGAGAGACAAGAAACAAGATCGCTCAAGAAAATGTTATCGGTGTGGATACGACTTCCCACACATAGATGCGTGTCCAGCCATGGGTCAACAATGTCGGAATTGTGGACGTAAAAATCACTTTGAGGTGATGTGTGGAGAGTATCGCAAAGAAAGAATTAATAAAGCAACAAGGTCATCTCGCCCTGATACAAGGCAACATCATGCGAAAGCAGTACAGGATGGAGCAAAGTCATCCTCCGGCTCTTCCCACTCCAGCAGGGAGTCCAGCAAGTCACAATGGATGAGAAGGTCGCCGTCGAGAATCTAGATCGGCATCTCTGGAATCGAAATACACGGATGAATATGTCAGCATGGTAGCTGATCGGGATCAATTGAAGAAATATCCCCAACTAGATATAAGTGTGGGAAAGCATGCAACCAAGTTTGTATTAGACAGTGGGGCGTCACTGAACTACATCCCAGTGACCGAATACAACAAAATGAAGCCACCACCCCCCTTGAGCCCGACACATGTTAGACTGTTCACCTGGATGTCGAAAAGCCCCTTCCATGTCTCGGCAAATTCGCAACGACACTCAAACACAAATCCACCTCTGTGCCGGCATACATTCATGGTATTGAAGGCCCGGAGGCTGATTGTCTCCTCAGTTTGCCTACTGCGGACCGTCTCCGGTTGGTCGAGATTTTATACAGAGTCAGTGATGATCCAGACACCATACACAAGCTCCCTAATCATTAACTGGGCTTGGGAAAATGAACAAATGCCTGATCCGACTGCACATTAACGAGCAAGTGCGTCCTGTGGCACAACACCCCAGGCGAGTACCTTTTCATCTTCAGCAAGTGGTGGAGGATGAAATTCAGGAGTTGTTAAAAACAGACATTATTGAAAGAACCGACGGTCCCACACCCTGGGTGTCACCTGTAGTCATCGTGCCAAAGAAAGGCACACCCGAAAAGGTGCGCCTATGTGTGGACATGAGGCTTCCCAACACGGCCATAGAAAGAGAGCGTCACCCGGGACTCCACTTGAGTGACATGATATCATCATTGAATGGAGCAAGAGTCTTCTCCAAACTTGATTTAAACAAGGGGTACCACCAGCTGGAACTACACGAGAAGTTGAGATATATCACAACCTTCGCTACTCATTTGGGCTTGTTTCGATATAAACGGCTGAGTTTTGGTATCTCCTCTCCTGCTGAAATATTTAAATACCAAATACGCTGAACTATAGCGATGACATTTTGGTGTATGGGTCAAATACCCAGGAACATGACAAAGCATTGGATCGGGTGTGCCATGCTCTCTTGGAAGCTAACCTTACCCTCAACAAGGACAAGTGTGAGTTCCATCAATCCACCCTTAAATTCTTTGGACATGTATTCTCTGGAGCCGGGATGAAGCCCGACCCCGAGAAAGTGACAGCACTCAATGACACCAAGAGCCCACAAGATGTGAGTGACATTCGATCTTTTCTGGGCATGGCGAGATATTGTGCCAGATACATAAAAGATTACGCCACCATCAGTCACCCACTACAAGCCCTTACCAAGCAAGGGCAACCTTTCGTTTGGACCCCCCAGTGTGAGCGGGCATTTCAAGAAATTAAACGAGCTGTTGAATCAGCAGACAATTTAGCCTACTTCAGTCCCAAGAGGAAGACAGAGATAACGGTGGATGCTAGCCCGGTGGGACTGGGTGCAATCCTGGCTCAGTATGACAATGACACAGATCAACGACACATTGTGGCTTACGCCAGTCGCAGCCTATCGGACACTGAGAAGGCCTACTCCCAACCCGAAAAAGAGTCTTGCGGTTGTATGGGCCTGCGAACATTTTCATGTATTCATCTATGGCAAACATTTCACCATGGTGACCGATCACCAGGCGCTTGTCACCATCTTTGGAAACCCCAGAGCCAAGATGCCACCTCGAATTGAATGTTGGGGTTTGCGTCTGCAGGAACACACCTACACAATAATACATAAACCTGGAAAATCAGCGAATCCCCCGGACTATATGTCAAGACACCCTCAAGCATCCCAAGTCTCACATCCCTCCATAGCTGAAGAATACATACACTTTGTAGTGGACCTAGCCCGACCACCGGCGGTTCCCTTGGAAGCAATACAGGAAGCCACAGCGCAAGATGACATCCTTCAGAAAGTGGTGCGTCAACTGCGGACACATCGCTGGAGACACGACAGTGAGTGACCCTAAACTCCGCCAAGAGATGCAGGCCTTCAGGCATATCAGTAAAGAATTGTCTGCCACCTCAGAGGGGCTCCTGCTGAGAGATCATCGGATCGTCATCCCGAGGCAGCTACGCCAAGGTGTCATCAACTTGGCCCACGAGGGCCACCGCGGTGTGGTCGCGACAAAAAGAGCTCTCCGAGAACGAGTATGGTTTCCACTGCTCGATCAAATGGTGGAGCTCACCCTAAAGGACTGTCCCCAGTGCCAACTGGTCAATCACGGAGATCTCCCAGCTCCTCTACAAATGACCAAGCTACCCAGTGGGGTATGGCAAGAACTTGCCATGGACTTTTATGGACCCCTCCAGTCAGGCAAATATGTCCTAGCGATAATGGATGAATATTCAAGGTTTCCAATAGCACAGTTTGTATCATCCACCAACACCTCCAGCACTATTGCCGTGCTAGATGAAGTATTCGCTGCCTGGGGCATCCCCAAGGAACTCAAGACAGATAATGGTCCTCCTTTCAACTGACATGTGAAGTGAGTTCACAAAGCATCTCACTTTCAGGCATCGCAAAATCACACCTCTGTGGCCACAGGCCAATGGCACTATTGAAAGATTCATGGCAACCTTAAAAAAGACATTTCAACAAGCTACCCTGGACAAAAAGGACTTACAAGTGTCTCTCAATGAAGTCCTGAGAGCGTATCGAACACCACCCCATGCCACCACAGGCAAGTGTCCTGCCATGCTTATGTAGGGGCGACCCACCAGAACGCGGATACCTATGTGGGAAGGAGCGTTGCGACCGGTCTCCTGCCCGTGCCCATCAAGAGCTAGCAGTGGCTGATGGAGCTGGCAAGAGCAAAATGAAGTCCTATGCAGACACTCGGAGGAGAGCAAAATCTCCATCCCTGCACGAAGGAGACTGTGTAGTGGTTAAACAAGATCAGCTAAGGAAAACGGACTGTAAATTCAAAGAGGAACTATTGGTAATCACTCAGCAGAAGGGTACAATGTTCACTGCAGAGTCAGAGAATGGACGGATTACCCGAAATGTGTCGCACTTTCAAAAGTGTACCCCTGCCATGAAAGAGGCTCTCGACAGGACAATGGGTCAACGAAATGCGGAGAGACCTGATCAGGTGGTTGCAGTAGAGAGACCTGAAACTCAGGCAGAAGCTGAGTCTGAAGATGCAGGAGTTAGTCTCCGCCCTCGACGGAACATTCAGAAGCTGAGACGGCTAATTGAAGAACTCTGATCAAGTCAGTTATTTCATTTGTTAACAAAGGGGGAGATGTGATGTTGTGTGCAGTCTAGTAGTTGGGGGTGGGTGGAGCTAAGGGGTGGAGGAAGAGGAGGAGCGAGGACAGGAAAGGGGCAGTTAGAGTAGGGAAAGGGACGAGTAAGGAGGCAATCAATAAAGCTCCATGAAACATAATTAAGTGTCTATTATTATTGTGCAAGACACGACAGAAATGACACTCCCAGAATTAGGAATCCCACCCCATCAACCCTCCCTGTTTTATCCTAAGGCATTGCAACTGATAATAAGCCAGCAGAAAATACTTTGACCTGTCTAAAAAAAAAAAATACAGGAGAACAGTGATTTGATATATTTTGTAATCAGTAGTCCATTTCATAATCACATGAGTATAAGAAAACTAAACTTCATTGGAAAGAAAAACAGCAGAATTCACCTTTTGTAACGTTATTGCGCAACCATTAACTGAGACATGGACTTTAGCCCTTTCAATGGACTGTGCAGAATTTCCGTCCTTCTCCTGCCCACTTGCCACGTGTTTATTATGCTTTGCGTCGGTGTATTCCAATCTAAACATAATCTTCTCATCGTTTATTTGCACCTGAACGCCTGGTTGTTAGCCCGGTATTCAGTATCTGTAATATTAAGCAAACAGTAAAAAATAACATCCTTATTTTTCCTTCTGTTTTTGTATAGTTTCAAAACCAAACAAAACACCCTACAACAACCAATTTATTCCTGATGTCACTGTATCCTTTGAGATCCCGTAATGTGAAAGGATGTGTGGTTTGTAGGTGAAAACCAAAAATAATAAAAGGATTAGATGTTAGCAAATGTGAGTGTATGTCATTTATTTGGACTTTTCACAAGTAGATGACAGGGTGCCATGGAATTTCACTCAACAGGTCAAACGGGCACTAAAGGCACAGTTTGCAAAAATTGAAATTCGGATTCAAATTCGATTCTAGTAAAGCGTTGGCAAAGCCAATAGTTGTGGCTTTTTGTTAGTGGTAATGTTTGGTAATCATTGTGCAACTTTGGGTGGCTTCCCCCCGCTGTCCTAGAAGACAAAATCCATAATGAAGCAAAATCTTGAGTTACAGCAATATGGAGGCTGGGAGTCAGACCCGTTGCTGAAAACACTGCATTAGCAGAGTTAAGCTATACCCTAAAATAAAAGAGTATTATGAAAAAAGAGTCAGAAGGTGAAGTCTGTGATGAAAGTAAAAGGCATACACAGAAAAATATTGCATAGTAGATACTTTTGGCAAAGGACCAGTGCTTTCCTGCAGCTTTATGAAAGCCTACATGAGCACATATATATAGCTTGTGGACAAAAAAGGCTGTAACTCCAACAATATGTTCTCATAACTTCGAAATAAAACACATAAATGCACAAGTCCAATAAGTGACTAGCACTGTATCCTTAATACAGGCTCAAGCATTCAAACAGCAGTACTTCCTACATAAAAACCCATAGATCGGCAAGTAAAATGTTGTATCAGCAATCTACTTACATTAGACTGGCTCTTGTCTAACAAAATGATTACTTGATTCCCAACACCTAAATCTAAGGAAACACAAATGGGACAATTTAACCATCCATATGATACCCTAGCCTTGTTATGTTATGTTATGTTATTGTTATTTGTTGTGCGCACAGCTACTCCAGCCAAGGAGCGTCCTGGCGCATGGACAAGGAAAAACATAACACAACAGGAATAAGCAGAAAACTAAAAAGGACAACTAAAACAGAAAGGTTTTTATTGCTTTCCGGAAAGTCAGGAGATCCTCCAGCAGGCAAATTTCAACCGGAAGAGAGTTCCAAGTTGATGCAGCTTTTACGCTGAAGGAGCGTCCCCCCATACGGCTGAGCCTAAATCTAGGAACTACAGCAAAGGCCTGGCCTTGGGAGCGGAGGGTGCGTGTGGGGACATAGAAAGAAAGAAAGCTGGACATGATTTCAGGGCCTATACCTCTCAAGATCTTAAAGGTCAAACAAAGGACCTTGAAGAGAATACGCTTCCTCACTGGAAGCCAGTGTAGGGAGCGAAGGACACTCGCCACCGGGCAAAATCTGGGCAGGCTGACAATCGCTCTCCAAGCAATGGCAAATCATGAGAAACAAAAGAAAACCAGTGGCTGAATAGGACTGATCTCAAGTCCATTCACTCTATAGTTTATATTATACTTTGAAGAATTAATGGCATGAGGTATTTTTACCACTAAAGCAGTCTATAGACAGATTTAAAAAGGTGATACCCCTATTTCTTCAAATCTTAGCCATAAACAGCTTTCCCTGTCTGTTGACCAGCCCTGTTATTTCCAATGTACATAGCGTGGCCTGTGGCTCTGCCACTTGCCATGATTGGAGGGCTTTGATTTTAGTCTTACTTCCCAGCTCTTGATTTGATTGCTTTCCTCCCTGTAATTGTGGCTGTCCCACCCAGGAGCAGTCAATCAATCAATCATATACTTTATTCGGCATTTAAAAAATACCATAAAAGTGCATAATAATACCAGTAGATAGATAATCAATTAATTGAGCCTTTCTCATACAAACAATGGTAGCCTATAAAAACATAAAACCTATTTCATCAGATCCCTATTGTTTTCCTTAATTTAAGTGCTAGCTTCAAGAAGTTCACTATACAAAACAACGTACTAGGGTCATTGACCATTTGCAATAATAATAAGGCAACCCTGGCCTGCCTAAACTTGGCCTGTTTTAGAATGCTTAATAAAAAGCGGCACCTTGACAATGAATAAAATGGGCACAATAATACAAAATGAAGGGTATCCTGAGGGGACCGATAGTCGCAACCACAGGGACCCTTCTGCTCAACAGATAAAGTAAAACCTGGCGGATCTGCCAGTAAATTATGTAAAAGGTTGAGCCTAAAACGCGTGATTAAAAATCTATCCTGAGCATTTGACATAAGGGCTAAGTAGGGTTCTATTCCCTCACAGGTCTTCAACAGGCTATGAGCACAAACAGAGTTTTTGTCCCCTTCCCGTGCTTCTCTTCGAAAGGCTACGTAATTACAAAATGTCCTCTTCACTCTGTTCTTGTCCTGACTAGTAATTGCCCTCGGATTTAGAAAGAGATCCTTACACCCAATTCCCTCTAAAGAAGACTTCACATACTTCAACCATGGAATGCTCATCCCTTTATACCTACTGAGGCAATCCATAATTATTTGTCTATTCAGTTTAGCCTCCGAATTAACCCAGATCTTAAGTCAGGGATAATTGGTTTGACCTGTACCAGGTCCTTGATGTAAACCATGCCCAATTCCTCGTGAGTGATATAGGGAGACATACATTGTGGAATTTTGAGCAATTTTCTCAAATATTTTTTCTCCTCTATTTGTAGCTGGTGAAAATCACTACAGCCCGAAACTTCAGCCCTGTATAACACTTTAGAGCAACAGATCGAGCTATACAAGTTAACCACTTGCTCGGGTGCGACCAAAGTTCATGATTGAACCTGTAGAGGATACTAACTTACTACAACGCTCCTCAATTAGTGTTTTAAAATTTAAAAACCCATCAAATAAAATGGCTAGGTATGAAAAAGTCTGCACCTTCCCTATGCTATGGTCACCAATTTTTTAGATAAACTTCCTGCAAGGTTTGTTCCCTACCTCCATGACATAGGACTTAGTCAGGTTGGCCGATAAGTCTAACGTGTCCATAAAACTGACAAACCCGTCTATCAGACGCTGGAGTCCCTTCGGGGTACGTGCTAAAAGCACTGCATTGTCTGCGTAAAGCAGCATGGGGACAGCTCTTGTTCCAACTCTCGGCGAGTCCATCTTCAATTTAGTTAAAGCCCATCAAATAAAATGCCTAGGTATGAAAAAGTCTGCACCTTCCCTATGCTTTGGTCACCAATTTTTTAGATAAACTTCTTGCAAGGTTTGTTCCCTACCTCCATGACATAGGACATTGTCAGGTTGGCTGATAAATCTAGCGTGTCCATAAAACTGACAAACGTGTCTATCAGATGCTGGAGTGCCTTCGGAGTATGTGCTAAAAGCACTGCATCGTCTGAGTAAAGCTACACAGGGACAGCTCTTGTTCCAACTCTCAAAGAGTCCACCTTCAATTTAGTTAAATCCTGATCTAGTCCATTAATATACAGGCAGAACAGGGAAGGGGCCAAGATACATTCCTTTCTAACGCCGCTAGTACAGGGCAAAGATATCGTGGACCCCCCCCCCGATTATATCTAACTTTTGCAGAGGTGTTACAATGTAATCCTCTTAAAATGTTTATTATGCCCTGTTCAACCCCCAGTGTACTCATGAGAGCCCACAACTTCTCTCTATTAACGCTGCGGTTAGATCGATAAAACCTAAATATACCGCCTCCTTACTAGCTATGGTGTATTTGGCCACCAATAAATATAAATTTAAACATTGATCTGTCGTTGATCTCCCCGGCCTAAACCCATACTGGACGTCTGTGATAATCTGATTTTTCTCCGCCCAATCCATTAGATGTGTTAAAATCATGCGTCCCAAAACTTTGGCCGTTACATCAATTAACGAAATAGGGCAATAACACTGGGGGTTGTCCCTGTTCCCCTTTTTAAATATGGGAACTATGGTTGCTGTTGACCAGGAACGAGGAAAGCCGGAAACTACAGCAGCATTAATCACCCTCGTAAGAATTGGTGCCCACAACTCCACATTACTTAAAAAAAGATCTGGGGGAATGCCATCCGGCACAGGTGCTTTGTTTCGTTTTAGACCCTGGATAACCACTGCAATTTCCTCAATCGTAAAAACTATCGGTGAAGTCCACCTTATACCGCCTTCAACGTCCTGTGTGCTGTTATCTGCATGATTATACAGTCCTTTAAACTGATCTAGCCATTGTTCAGGCAATATATTAGTGCCAATTTCGGGTATATTAGCATCCTGGAAGCATGGATTATTTATTATCTTCCAGAGTGCATTCTTATCCTTCCTTTCAGCTGCCTCCCTTAAATCTCCCCAATCTTATGCTTAAAGGTTAATCTTCCTGCGTTTAATCGCCTGTTTATATGCTAACCTACACTCTGCAACTTTTAGCTTGTTCCTCTGGATTATTTTTAAGCTAGCTTTCAATTCTTTTTGTGCACGGGAACAATATTTATTGAACCACCTGGGATTGTCATTTACTTCCCCATGTGTGGTAGTGAGCAATACCTTATCTACTAATCGGGCCAGTGCCTCAAAAGTCCTCACCAAAGGGGGTCCCTCCACCGAGAGGTCCAAACACTCTCCTATGAGATCTTTCCCTTCGTTTATGAGTTTTTTGTAAAAGGCCTCTCCATCCACCTTGGACCATCTTAATCTTCTACCCTGGTCTGTCGCCCTTCAATTATGCCACCCTCCACCCCTCTCCGGGCCTTTCTAGAGGATAGTCCTGTGACCAGAAGTGTTAAGGGGTTATGATCACTAAATATGCTTAGCTCGATTGAAGCCCCTCTTATCCATTCTTTAAACAATTTGGACACCACTATATAGTCAGTAACAGAGCTGCACCCCCTCCCCTTAAAGGTGGGGTTAACAACTCCATCCCTCCCTGTGGCTACCAAATCCATGGTGTGTTGTAGGGCATGTTTTTTCAAGACCCTACCTCACTCCTTTCCCTCCCTAGTATGCTCAAAGTGCGGTCCCTCACATATCGTACATAGGGACCAATCTCCTCTAACGGGTATTAGGTTAGAGCACAGATGACAATTAAAGTCACCCGCTACTAACAGAAACGGTGCCACAGCCCCCTTCTTCTGCCCTACTCCGGAGCTAAGCATCGCGTCCAGCTCATCAACTCTAGACCTATTCACATATGGTAGTGGGGCATTCTAAGAATTAACCAATATTAGATTGAGGCCATTGTTATTGAACCTAAGAGCCAACATATGGTCCGAGGTCCAATTTAAGATATTCCATGCACCCTCCAACTGGAGGTCCACAAATGTTATTAAGCCTCCCATTGCCCTCCCTGAAGGTGACTTCCGTGCGGGCACCGAAAACACTTATACCCCGCAAGATGGAAGGTACTACAGGTTACCACCAACGTTTCCTGCAGACAGATTATTTGAAACCCTGTAATAAATTGTCTCCATTCCTGGTTCTTACATTTAGCTAAAAGACCCGCTGTATTCCAGGATACTAGTTTCAACCTCTCATAATTTTGTTCCAGAGGTGAATGAGAGAGGTGAGAGGCAGAACAAAAATCTTGAGACGTCCTTGTGGGGCTTGGCCTGAATTTTATGGATTCTATAGCCAAGCAAGTCCCTTCTGAGAAGGCCTAATGGAGAAGTGTTTCAGGTGCCACCCCATGACCCACTAAATCACCTACTACTACCCTGGGTCTTTCCTGCACTCTGCTCAGAGAACCCCTCGGGATCTTCCCACCCCCCGGTCAGTCCACCTCATTGAGGTTTCTTCCAATAGGCAATGGGGTGTACCTATTGTATAAAGGGAGTACCCTCCCCTCGCCTTCCCTGTGTGGTCCTACCAAGGGTCCCTCTAGTTCTTCACCGGTTGATGCATTTAGTACCTGTCTACAGAAGAACCCCAGTGGCAATAATCCAATTAAGGAGCGTTCCTCCCAAGGCTGACCCCTAAAGGAATAAAGGACCTCCTGTACCAATCTAGGGAATCTATAATTTACTACTATACAGTCCCCCTCAAATTTTTTGTTTGCCTTCCCTAACCAAGCCACTCTTCTGGCCATTAAGATATGTCTGTGATCTCCCATCCTAAACCCTACATTCTTACTTAGTCAATGAGCGATTTTGTTAATTAGCATCTGCGGGGTTTCGACCGTGTTTCCATTCGCAGCAGGCAAACCAACTAAAACTGCTATATACGGACTAGAGGCAGGCGGGAGGTCCAAACATACCAAACCAAGAGACCCCCGCACACCTACTGAGGAGCACCTGCCCAGATCAACATCGCTCCTTAAGGGATCACTCCATTTATCCTTCGGGATGGGGGAGGCAGGGGGCGGGCCCTGATTATCTGCCACTACCTCATTTGTGGCTTGCCTTTGGCCTTGTCTTTCATTATTACTAGGGACTTGCTTAGCCCACCGTCTACCTTGTATGCCCACCCCCTCTTGTGGCTTGCTTTGTGAGCCCACATTATCCCTGCTTCCATACTGTGTGTTGTCTGTGCCATCTGCAATTTGGTCCCCCTCTGCTGGTTTGACATTATCCTTATACAATCCTGCAAGTTCCACCAATTTTGTCTCGATCAACTCCAATTTGTCCATTAAAGGTTTAAGTTCAATGCCCAGTGAACAATGTACATTGGCCAGACATCACTCTCACTCTCCATTCCAATATCATCTAACTCCAAATTAATGCAGGGATCCCCTAAAAGAATGGGCTCGGAGCTACCCTCAGTACTCCTACCAGCATTCTTAGACAGTGGCTTAAAAGGCTTGCAAGTGGGAACCATCTTCCGTCTATGCTTGGACTGTTTGGGCTGCTTGGCCTCATTACCAACCCCCCCTCCCCTTGTATGTGGAGACACAACATTCCCTGTTGGCTTCTCACTAACTTTTATGCTCAACAACTTTTTTGACTGTGTAATAACCGTACCAGTACTCAGAATCGCACCAGGGACCATTGGAGGCTGATCATGCTCACTACCACTCTCTTCTATCTCTGATTGACCAGCAATGAGCCCCCGTCTACCCTCATTACATATGTTTATATTGTTTTGTTCATCTTGATCACACATGACCACACTCCCTTGATCGGGCGTTGCAGGGACCCCACCCAGGTCACAGCACATCTCCTGCATGAATGTTGTCGGGCATTGCATCAGTTCCTTGGAGCTCCCATCTGCCCCTTCCACTACCTCAGACTGACTTGACGTGCTCACCACCGGGGATTTCCGCAAGGCAAGAGGCCCAAGCGAGGAGCGCCTCTGTGAATGAGCCAGCTCCAGCGATAACCTTTTTTCAGTCAACTGGATTGGATGCGAAACCAGAGACTCAGCTCTTAAAATAAATGCATCGAGCGTCCCTGTGATTCCACTCCTCCCACACGTGCTGGGATCTTGTGTTTATTCATACTTTCTTCTTCTCCACAGATTCTAGCTACAGAACCCGAGTACACAGGTGCCAAACCCTAATGCTCCCCACAGTTTTTACTCACGACCAGCTGGTAGTTGTATAGCTATGCGAGGTGTCCAATGTCAGAGGGGTGGCCCTGCGCTGCCTCTTCCGGCCCCTGACGGGCGCATGTCGGGCCCGCCCTTGGCCCGGGCTTCGCCAGGGCACGCCCGCACGTCCCTCTCTGTGGGAGGTGCACAGCTGATTAAGCACCTCCGGGAGCTTTGAAGTGACTCAAGGGTGCCGGGAGTTGTAGTCCCTTTGGCCCGGCAACACCCCCAAGGCAGCCTCCACTTGCCTCCACTTGCGGCAAAGAAAACAGTCAGGGAAAATCGCTCGGTGGGCAGGAAAACCGCTCGGTGAGCTGGGAACAGATGAGTCGGCTCCCCCACAGTAACAAGAGTCAGCCTGCAGTGAATTCAGACGATCCCGCCCCGCGGGAGGCGCACAGCTGATTTCAGCACCTCCGGACGCTCTGAAGTGACGCGGGCGGTGTGCGCCACTCACGGGTGCCGGGAGTTGTAGTCCCTGCGGCCCGGCAACACCCCCAAGGCAGCCTCCACTTGCCTCCACTTGCGGCAAAGAAAACAGTCAGGGAAAACCGCTCGGTTGGCAGGAAAACCGCTCGGTGAGCTGGGAACAGGTGAGTCGGCTCCCCCGCAGTAACAAGAGTCAGCCTGCAGTGAATTCAGACGATCCCCTGGAGCAGTCCAGTCACACTGTGTTGTGATTGGTTGTACCTTATTCTTCCACTGCCAACGTCACTTGCATTTAGAGAACTACTTCTTGTTTCTTGTCTTTTTAGCACTCCATGTTTGTGCATGTCTATCCTTGATCTCTCCCACATGTGATGCCTTTCCCTTTCACTTTACTACCCTCTCCTCAAGCGTGTTTATTCTTTCCTGCCACAACACTAGCTTTTACTTTTCTTTATTTAAAAAATAAATATTGCTCCTCTATTGAGTCCTACTGTTTTCTTCTGGCAGTGTTTATTTCCCCCCAGCACACGTCACTCTACTATTCCTCCCCTGCTCCTCCTCATTTCATCCTATTTTTTTACATGTATTTATCTATTTATTTTTAAAAGGCCTCGGATACCTTACCGCTCCAAGACTGGTGGTCACCATTTTGGAATTTGTACCTCTACGCTATCCAACGCTTTACCTACTGTTGCACTCACTGGAGTGGGAATAGTAATTTTTACCCCTACGCTATCCAACGCTTTCCTTACTGTTGCACTCACTGGAGTGGGAATAGTAATTTTTACCCCTACGGTATCCAACGCTTTCCCCACTGTCGCACCCACTGGAGTGGGAATAGTAATTTTTACCTCTACGCTATCCAACGCTTTACCTACTGTTGCACTCACTGGAGTGGGAATAGTAATTTTTACCCGTACGCTATCCAACGCTTTCCCTACTGTTGCACCCACTGGAGTGGGAATAGTAATGTTTACCCCTACGCTATCCAACACTTTTCCTACTGTTGCACTCTTTGCAGTGGGAATAGTAATGTTAACCCCTGCGCTATCCAACGCTTTCCCTACTGCTGCACTCTTTGAAGTGGGAATAGTAATTTTTACCCCTACGCTATCCAACGCTTTACCTACTGTTGCACTCTTTGGAGTTGGAATAGTAATTTCTACCCCTACACTATCCAACGCTTTCCCTACTGTTGCACTCACTGGAGTCGGAATAGTAATTTTTACCCCTACGCCATCCAACGCTTTCCCTACTGTTGCACTCACTGGAGAGTGAATAGTAATTTTTACCCCTACGCTATCCAACGCTTTCCCTACTGTTGCACTCTTTGGAGTGGGAATAGTAATTTTTACCCCTACTCTATCCAACGCTTTCCCTACTGTTGCACTCACTGGAGTCGGAATAGTAATTTTTACCCCTACGCTATCCAACGCTTTCCCTACTGTTGCACTCACTGGAGTGGGAATAGTAATTTTTACCCCTAAGCTATCCAACACTTTCCCTACTGTTGCACTTTCTGGAGTGGGAATAGTAATTTTTACCCCTACGCTATCCATCGTTTTCCCTACTGTTGCACTCTTTGGAGTGGGAATAGTAATTTTTACCCCTACGCTATCCAACGCTTTCCCTACTGTTGCACTCATTGGAGTGGGAATAGTAATTTTAACACTCTTGCTATGCTACGGTAATAATATTGTATATTTATTAATAATATTATGTTAATATATATATATATATATGTTTTAACAAATAAAATGGTATTTTTTTTATAACTTCAATTCATTATTTAATAATTTTATGGTTATTTAAGTATTTTTAAGTATATTTTAGTTATTTATTTTAATATTTTTTGAATTTTACATTAATTTTAATAAGTTCGATATTTTTACAAAGTACATATTTTTAAAGAATATTTTTGAATCAATATTTCTGTACTAACCTGTTTGTAGATAGGACTTCGATATTTTGGTAGTCGATATTTTGGAGTCCATATTTTAAATGCCTATATTTTTGTAGTCGATATTATGTCAGTGATCCCTCCCATGACTGGAGGCACTGCAGAGTTGTTTGCTAACAAAAGAGCTTCCCAGCAGCGCTCACCTGGATGCGGCCTCAGTGGGAGGAAGAGATGCCATTTTAAATCGGAACACTGCTCCACTTTGGAGAGCTGCGTGGAGGACTTTCATGTCTCTGGGCAGTTCAGAGAGACAAGCCCCGGGTGATTGTGGCGCTTAGGGGGCTGCGGGCACCGATTGGCATCTCTGGGGATCAGCTGCCCAGTTGTAGTGAGGACGCCGGGGGGCTGCAGGGAGGCCGGCCTGCTCACATTGAGTTGAGCTGGAGCGGGGCACAGTCCGTGTTGGTCTGTTACTGCTGGCAGGCCATACAAGGATGTTGATGTCCCCCTCTCAGAGCGAGTGAAACAAGCATTTACAATGCAACGGTTTCGCTTTTGAAAAAGTTAGAGCTATTGGCATTGTAAATGACAACATTTTTATTTATGTGTTGGTTTTGAAAACAGATAAATAAATGGCACTGTCATTTACAATGCCAATAGCTTAATCTCTCGCAAATTCCACACACAAACACACAGACCCACACAGAGTCCCACACACATACATACCTACAGAGCCACATGCAGAGCCACACACACACACACAGAGCCGCACACACACATACACAGAGCCACATACACAGACACACACACAGCCCCCTACCCCTCCCCCCGTCGGGACGCACCCTCCAGGGCCAGCATGGACGGAAAGTCCTTGCAGTTGGAGATGCCGGTGGAGTTGGTGATGCAGGTCTTCCACAAGTTGGACCAGAAGGTGGCCGTGGAGATGACAGTGCAGTCGATGCTCCGACACCTTCCAGTAGTCGGTGGGCAGCGTGGAGCAGACCAGCACCCAGCCCGACAGGGCCAGCAGGAAGGCCACGATCTTCCTCGCAATGCTGACCATGGTCACCGGCGAGGGTCACAGGCACAGGTGTCAGAGCTGAGGGCACGGGTGAGGGCAGAGTGCACAGGGGTAACAGCTGAGGGCAGAGGGGTGAGAGCTGAGGGCACAGGGGTAAGAGCTGAGGGCACAGGTAAGAGCTGAGGGCACAGGAGTCAGAAGCGAGGGCCTAGGAAGAGCTGAGGGCAAAGGGCATGGTAAGAGCAGAGGGCAGAGGGGTAAGAGCTGAGGGCACAGGTAAGAGCTGAGGGCACAGGTAAGAGCTGAGGGCACAGGGGTAAGATCTGAGGGCACAGGTAAGAGCTTAGGGCACGGGTAAGAGCTGAGGGCACAGGTAAGAGCTGAGGGCAAAGGGATAAGAGCTGAGGGCACAGGTAAGAGCTGAGGGCACAGGTAAGAGCTGAGGGCACGGGAGTAAGAGTAGCGGGCACAAGGGTAAGAGCTGAGGGCACAGGGGTAAGAGCTGAGGGCACAGGTAAGGGAAGAGGGCAGCGTGGTGAGGGCTGGAGGCCTGGGTTGAGGTCAGAGGGCACAGGTGCCAGAAGTGAGGGCCTAGGAAGAGCTGAGGGCAGAGGGGTAAGAGCTGAGGGCAGAGGGGTAAGAGCTGAGAGTACAGGGGTAAGAAGTGAATGAGGGCCCGGGGTGAGATCAGATGGCAGAGGACTCAGAGCTGAGGGCACCTTCGAGGGCAGAGAGCAATGCGGCTTGCAACTTTAAGGAATGCCTGGAACGTTGGAGTCCCACTCGGGGGACTCTGAATCAGAAACTGCCCAAGAGCCTCTCACGGGCTCTAAAACAATAATGCCCCAGGATGCTGTGGCGGAACAATGGAGCGGCCCTCTGCCCTCCGGGGCCGCTCTAGAACCACTGCTGAGCCCCCCAGATGCCCACACTCACCGGGCAGCTTTGGGGGGCTCCTCGTCATTCCCGCGCTGCTCCTCAAGGCGGCGGCTCCCTTCAGTGGCTGCGGGGCTCTCCCTTTACTCTGGGAGCCTCGTGGCTCTCGCGGCTGGACTTCTATCTCTCCTCTCACTCCCGGGGCTCTCCCACAATCTTTGGAGCCCTGGGGGGTGGGGTTGCGGCAGCAGTATCTCTCCGGACACGGCAGCTTCCAGAGGAGACGGGGTGGGCTCCCAGCCTCTTCCTGTGGTCCCGCAGTTCCGCCCTCGGCCTGCCTGACTTCCGGTTCAGGCGCCGGGCAGCGGGGACAATCTCGGGCAAACGAGGGGTAGGCACCCTCTCTAATTTAAATATAAAGCGAGGTGGACACTCGCTCGGGCAATAAAAAAGAAATCGCCGGAAGGTCCCTGGCGGGGTGGGCACTCGCCAGGGTTTCCAAACTTGGCAATTAGCGAGAAAAATGCCGGGTGGGCACCGGCTATGAACAGAAAGCGCTCCCAAGGCGCTGTAGACAAGTACAGCGCTTCCAGACTCTTTAGAGAAGAAATAAAGCTCTCCCAGCGCTAAAGGCACAATAAAGCGCTTCCGCGACCCGCCCGCCCCAGCTCCATGAAAAAATGGCAGCAGCAAACATCCTGAACAAAAAAAAAAGGAAACACCCACAATTGGCCACCTCTTCATGACGAAACAAAGGGGGCGGGGCTTAAAAAAACACAGAAACGCCCACGAATCTGCTCCAAGAATGAGTGACATTATTCTCTTCCAATGGCTAGCTTCCATTTATGGAGCTAGCCAATGGAAGAGAGAGGCGGGTTCAACCCCAGTAACTGAAAAACAAAATTTCTCGAGCTGCGCAGTGTACGCCAGTCGAGACCTAAAAACGACAAGTGCAATGGAACACAGTAGACCCCTGAACAGTCGACTGATATCCCGAAGTACGCATGCAGAGTGGTCGAGCGATGCCTGGTAAAGAAGGGCCCACTGCTGGCAAGAACAGCGGGCTATGCTGAGATCTGTGTGAGCCCCCGGGTGTGACTGAAGGGCCGGCGGCAATGTGGTGAAGTTTTCCAGATCCTCAGTCAAGTGGACATGGTCCCGTGGGGCCTGCTGGCAACCTGCTGGCCTACCTGCTGCAGGGCCCACCAGACAGCCTCCGTGGTTTAATGCTGGAGGCACAGGCATCCTAAATACTGGGGTCAAAACCCGGGGGTGTGATTGCTTGAGTTGGAAAAGATTTGTCTGCACAGATGACGTCGTTATCAATGGGGCTTTGCACGAGGGCGAACCTGTTAGTACATGTAATTAATAAATCTGCCGAGTCATGTGCACATGCGACAGGAGGTGGTGTAAATACTGCTTCCAAAGATGAGCTTACTCGTTTGGTTATGGGTGCAAACCCACTCTTGCCCTTGAGCTTCTCAAACATCTTTGGAATGGTGTGTGTTACACTGGGGCCTGCACGGGTAGGACAGCTTTTAACAGAACTAGAAGCAGCGTGAGAACGGGCCCTGTGCACCTCCAGTTAATTTATTCGCTCCATCGCTTTGATTGATGTTACTGAGGCCCTGCCCGGGCCGAGATTTCCGGGAAACAGAGTCTGGTAGTGTAGGAAGGTGGCTACCTGACTATGGTTACCCCAGATTTTTTGCCTTGTGTTTAGCTGGTTTTCGACTTAGTTGGCCTGGTTCCCTGCTAATCAGGGCCCCAGGCTATCTGCTCTCTCTGTAAAATGGATTCCATGTACCCTAGGTACATACCACAATTGGAAATGGACTCCTTGTCAGCCCCTGTACTATGCACTATAGGTGCTCAGGGCATAGGTGCCACCAAGGCCTACCAGGGGCTGAAGCATTGCTTTTGCCACCCCTGGCTGGTTCTTAAATTGACACAACTGGCTGATCGCTCAGCTGGGGCAAGTGGGTGTAATCACCCCTTGCTTAGATATAGTATACCTATATCTAAACCTATATCTGGACACATATATAGCCTGTAAGCCACTCCTATGGAAGGCCTCATCAATCCTGGAGGCAGAGTGCGTGGTTTTATGTGAGATGGAGCTCTGGCATGAGCTGAGCCTGTCTGCAGCTGTCGGGAACAACTCCCTAAGCTGATCCGGGATAATGCCATACCATATACTCTTAAGCGCCTTATAATCCTCGCGGTTATATAGCAACTTTGGTTTGGCTTTATCAAAACATGTCGTGTAAGGTGTCATACGAATTGGAATACTACCCCCTCGCCAGTTCTGGCGACGGGGGTAGCATTCCACCCTTCTAGAGGGATAAGACATGTTACTTTACTGAAACGCGGTTGATTTAAAATGAGCCTCAGATCCACAAAATGGATGCTTCTGCCACAGACACATGTCTGACCTCCTGCTGCTGACCGAAACTCAGCAGAGGAGGCCTGGACAAAGGATTTCCTGTCACAGGGAGGTGTGACACCACCCCAAACAGGAGATAGTGGATTGTAGTAGGGAGGTTTCAAAGAAACCAGACACTGCCTGGGGAGCACAAGGCTGCCCCTTGCATAATCCGGCCAAACCGGTTCTGGGGCCTCCCAGCCCCTGTTCCAGCGCAGCCTGGATCAAAGGAAAGGGGTGTAACCACCCCCTTCCTGGGTCCCACCCATAGGAGGGGACCTAGCAGGATGTCCAGCCCACCAGATTCGAATAAGAGTGGGAGCAGTGCCAATGCAACTCAGATCATCCTGAAGAAACATAAGAAACGAATTCTGGACCCTTCGTCTTTCTACTCAACGCAGAAGACTGAAGAATCTCCCTTGTGGTCAAGGCGTGACCACCCTGTGCAAACAGGCACCATCCAGCCCTCGACCCTTGCTTTGTTGCAGTTCCCGCCGGAACTCGAGCGACAGAGATCGACGAGATCAAGCTTGCCAGCTTTCTCCCAGCCCGATCCACAGTCCCTGCAGAGCTGAGACCAGTGGAGGCGACCGGAAGCGTGGAGCACGCCATCTTGAAAAGGCCACGAGACGCTGACCGTGCAGCCCACGAGTGATCCTCGAAGCTGTGCACCGGGGTTTGAGAAGCCCCCACCCCGAGCTACACTTGCACCAAAGCTACCCCCTCCACACTCGACGAGTGCTGCGTGGGGCCCTTCTGCTTGTGGCGGCTCGATGCGTTGGCCCGGTCACTTGCCAGCTGGCTAGTGGCCCCTGTGCCGACGAAAACCAAAATACGACTTGCTTTTCTGGTTGCTCCAGATCTGCACCAGCTCCTGTGAAAAGGAGCCCCCACTCTGACCCTCCTGGTTTGAGTGATAAGCAATCTCCCGGTTCCGCGTGGATTGCTTTTGCCAAGTGCTGTTCGCTGCAATCTTGAAGCCGATGGTGCTGACGGCGAGAGCCTACGTGGGACAAATCGTGACCTGCTCCTGGACGTCGCAGATGCCCCAGAGCCCACGTGACAGCGGAGAGAAGCCTATCGACAACCACTTGATTGCGCCCGACATTGCCTGGTTCCGTCCTGGTTCCACCCTGGTCACTGCTGAGTGACACAGACTCTGTCCCCTCTGCTTTCAGGTACTTTTCTACTTCGATCCACCCTTGGATCGCACCGGACACTTCTGCTTCACATCGCCTGCAGCTGCAACAGCTTCAAGCACCAAGAGCCTGCGTGTCAAAACCCGACGCCACTTCGACCCTGTGCACCCACGGCCTGTGGGTGAGGTAACATTGCAACGCCGGTGTACATACACTGGTACACACCTCTAGGATCTGTGTCTAAAGTTTTGTTCCTCTAGGTTCAGCGGAAGTATCTTTTAATTCACTTTAAGTAACTTTTACGCACCATTGACATTGCATTGGTGCGAGCCGCACTTTCCGTGCTGCACCCGTCTCCTGTGGGCTACTCCCGACTTCAGCATTGCTAGTCCTGACTGCTCCCAGCGAATCTCTAGGCCCTAGGCCTAACCACTGTTCGATTGGTGTTCCTTATACCACTTTTTTAGTATATGGTTTGAGTGGCCACCCGCCCTCCTCCATAATTGTGCAACTTTATATGTTTTACTGTGCTTTTGATTTAACGCTTATGCCCCTTTCCTCATAAAGAGTACTGGGGAGTAATTTAGAAATAAATACATATATTTTTATAATATATACTTGTGTGGTGTCCTTTCATTTGATTACAGGATTGTATGTGGTAAAACAGCTCGCTTAACACGACCTCTTAAGTTAAGCCTTTAAGGCTGCTTAGTCCATGCTACCACTAGGATAGCTTGTCTAACAAGGTTGACTTACAACCAGACATCTTTGGGGTTTGTTTGGACTGATACCAAGTGGTTCCAGAATTGGAAACACTACATATCAGGCCAACTTCTCACAGGTAGGAATTGATGTGGGTTGCTTCCGTAGGTAAACACTGTGGATATTACTGCCACAAAACCCAAATAATAGCAGGTTTAAATTGGCATGTAAAATGGGGGAACGTTCCAATCTTACCCCGTCGATCGATTTTAGCGCCTGCTTACTTTAGCCAAGATTGAGTCAGATAACCCAGCCAGTCTCTCATAAAATCGCACATTTTCAAGGCTCCCCTAAAAAAAAATTCAACTTTGCAGCTTGTCTTCTTCAAGCTGATTCGAGTCCTTCTGCGAGTTTTAACCGGCTAGTTAGAGCCGCCAGAGCTAAGAACCGCGGGGATTCTGCAGCGATGTTCCAACAGGACTCCCCCGGTGATGAGACCTGCCATGCCCGACTCCAGGTGATGGTGCGTGCTCACCGGCACCTTTTGGGTAGGCCACTCCAAATGTCTCCCACTACAGCCTTAACCGAGAGCCCGTATTACGCTGTAAGAGCCGGTAGGTAAAAAGGCAGTTTCTCAGCTGCATCGCTTCGTCTCTCCGTCGCCGAAGCTGCCCTGGTCCAAACTTACGATGCCTCACACGGCCTAATGCTCTATTGCCGCCACCCTTGTCATCGTTCTGCTCTCTGTGCTCGTGCCTTCCCTTCCTGGGGAGGGGCTGGGAGTAGGACTTTCCCTCAGATCAAACAATCAATCAATTAGGAAATTTGTAGAGCGGACTACTCACCCGTGAGGGTCTCAAGGCACTGTCGGCGGGGGTGCTACTACTGCTCGAACAGCCAGATCTTGAGTAGCATCCTGAAGGTTAGTAGGTCTTGGGTCTGCTGTAGGTGGATGGGGAGGGTGCTCCAGGTTTTGGCGGCGAGGTAGGAGAATGATCTGCCACCGGAGGTCGCTCTTCGGATGTGGGGGATGGTAGCAAGGGTGCGGTCGGCGGAGCAGAGCTGGCGGTTCAGGTGTAGAAGGTGAGTCGTCTGTTGAGGTATGCTGGTCCGTTGTCATGGAGTGCCTTGTGTGTGTGGGTGAGGAGCTTGTTGACAGGCAGCCAGTGTAGGTCTCTCAGGTGGGGAGTGATGTGGCTGTGTCGAGGGATGTTGAAGATCAGGCGGGCAGAGGCATTCTGTATGCGTTGCAGTCGTTTCAGCTGTTTAGTCGGGGCTCTTGCATACAGGGCGTTTCCGTAGTCCAGCCTTCTGCTGACGAGGGGCTGGGTTGTCCTGTACCTGCCGCCAGCAACCACCCAATACTGCGGAAGTGAAGATGAATCCCAGTCCTCCTCCTCAGGCCCTGACATCACCACCTATCTAACATACTGGTGGCGGCAAACAGGACCCACAGAAGAAGGTGGGGGAAAAAAGGAACAAAACCAGGATAATCTGGACCCAACTTGCGGTGTGGTGCGACCTTCCTTCTTTATGGAATGGGACCCCAGAAACCTACAAGATTAGTAAAGAACAGATTTACAATGCAGAATCACACTCATACACACAAGATTGGGTGATACACATGGATGGTAGAAAGAGCAATCTTACCCCCTTGTTAGAGTCCAACAGCTGTTCTTTTGCAATCCCATTAGTATCGATATAAAATGTCCTTAACCCAGTTCATCAGGGTGTGGCTGATTATAAATGCCAATGAAGTACTATATTTCCAAGAGTCCAGATTTTTGTATCCAAGGACAAAACAAAAACTCCCAACAATGAAGAGCACCTTCTTGAATAATCCAAATGTATGGGAAAGAAGGGGAAAAAAAACAACAATCTGGTAAAAAAAAAACTCCCTTTCTACAGTGCAATAACAAATACTGCTTCTAATATTTTGTTAAAAGGGTGCACCCCATCCAAACACAAAATGTTCTCCAAAATAACCCCAAAGGGACGAAAAAGGAACAAAAGCAAAAACGAAATAACGAGGGTCTAAACGAAAATGCAGCCGCGTTTCGTAGCCTCGTAGAAAATGCTTCAATATTGACACAGCGAAGCCTGAACATAAAAACACCCTCACTTTACCTCTGATTCCACAGTGAAAATGACAGTGCAGGAAAAAGGATCCGATGAAGTCCAGAGATTCCGGCGTTTGACATCCAAGAAAGGCAAAGTTCAAGGCAGGAAGTTCCAAGTCAACCAAGGCAATCAGCAAAGACCTTTCCTGGTCACAGGACTGGGCAAGAAACCAAGCACTCGTCAAGTGCCCGAAAGAAGCATTTATGCTCCGTGAAGACCCCGCCCATCCACCAAGCATGTGCCCAAATGTGCATGCAGAGCAGGAAAACGGAAGACCTAACGGAGGTAAGTAAAACACGCTATCAGATTCCAACATGGGTGACCATTTTTCTTGTGTTGGTGGGGATCTACCTGTAGATCTTGTGGAACAGGCGGAGGGTGTTGAAGCAGGAGGATGAGACCGCGTTGACTTGCTTGGCCACGGAGAACGTTGAGTCGAGGACGAACACCAGGTTCAGTGTGCATGTATCCTAAGTTAGGCAGCTCCTCAATCACACCCGCAAGGAATTGTTCTTTGCCGCGATCTTCTCTTCACTGAATCTTGGAACGCAGATGGAGCACTCCTCCTATCGGGCCGTCTGCCCGGGTGCCATGGTGAGGGTTGCTATAGAAGGGAGGATGTGGCTGGGCAGGACCTCCAAGCCTCACGGCGAGCACAAACGCAGGAAGAGCAACATGCCCTCCCAACGGAGCTCAAAGCCAGGCAAAGCCTTGCGCGGATCCCTTCCGGTGCGGTGGACCCCGCAGGTTTCCACAGTACTCCTATCCTTCCTTACCTGCTATCACCCTGCCGCCCTATGGCTTGCTAATTTGCCTCCGACTGAGCCTGGCCACGTTAGACCCTATCAGAGAGCATGGCTATGGTCTAGTAAGCCAGGTAAGAGGCTAGGAAGTCTTCCATTGCGCAAATATAGAGAATCCTAAACTGTATTCCCCTGCTTGCCTGGGGATGAAGATATGAAATGCTCTTGGGTTTGCCCGGATAGTGCTGCAAAAAACTGAGGATGCTATAAGGGACAAAGGTCCTTAGCTTATCAGGATTAGGAGCAACAATATATTATGGGCCATGATAGGAGACTATATTTTGTCATCTGTCCAGCTGGACAGGGTATTTATTTGGAAAAGATCAACAAAAGGATTGAATGGTTATTAGGCACAGTCCTGTACCTTACTCAAGAAGGACAAACAACATATAAGGACAATTTTACAGGCAAATAAAGAAGCAAAGCTGGCCACTTTTAACTCAGTGTTTGAATGGAAGTATTGCCAGGAAAGTGCTAGACACAACAAAATAAAACACAATGGTACGGTTGTGAAAGCACTATATCGAGTCGACGTTTCGATCCCTCTTGCTCAATTACATGGGACCATCATCAGGACTAAAGTTTAGACAACATTTGCCTGCCTGCAATAATACACAAGCCTGTTTAGGAGGAAAATTAGGGGAAAAGAAGAGAAAAAGCAGTAGCTAAGTTACTGACTGGTCCTTCAACAGAACATGCACGAACAATTGTAACACACTTTTGCAGTTTATTCGGATTAGGCTTAGCGTGCTCTAGGTGGTGTATGGTAATTGTGCCTAACCTGGGCATACAGGAACTTGTGCATAAGTGACATGTGTTTATCACATTGTTCCATGCTTAAATGACATTTCCTTCGTTGGAATAACCGCAGTCTAAGGTTACAATTGCGTAGCACGTTCTAGATTTCATTGGCTTGCGTTTCTTACATCATTTGATTAAAATTATAAAAGTTCACTAGAGACCCATTCTTTTTTCCATCCATATGTGCATTTTCATACAGTGTTTTATAGTGTAGGTGGGTGGCTTGCTTACCCTGTTGTAGGGTTTAGGTGTTCTGAGCTGTATAATTTAATCACCAAATTGTTAGGTGCGGGGTGGGGGTACCTGTGGGGTAAAGGGGATATGAGTATTGATCTATGGCCACACGGGAGTTGTTTTAATGGCGTGCTCTGGTGCAGCTTTAGCAAAAAACTGAGGAAGCATGCTTACCCACCTATTTGTGCAGGGTGACCCTGAGTCTAGTGACCCGAACCTTGCAAAACGCCTGATGCCTCGAGACCCTTTCAGACTGCTGAGAGGGGCCTAAGACGGTTGTGGTGTGCAGAGGCCTAGTGAGCCCAATTAAATACTCACCCTAATTAACTGGGAGGATGGGAGATGGCCACAAGCCTCTTGAGCTGCTTGTCTTGTCCTCCCAGTATTGTGTGCAAACTACCCCAATAATGGTGAAAGACAAAGGACTCAAACCTACTCAACAAAATAAAAGCACTGGTCCCACATCTGGGCATACCCTTCCCACTTAGAGAAACAAAAGCAAAAAGAAAAAAATGATGGAGGGAAAGCTAAAAAAATCAAATTTCACTCCAGGTCACACATCTGGGTTTAAACCAGTGTTTTTGTCACACCACGCCACCCAAGTTTGGAACCAGCCATATGCAAATCAGTCTTGATCCTGCTCCCCATTGGAACAGTTTAGCCTAACTGCCAAGCCAGGTCATCCCTGGACCAGAAACAAGTATTCTGGGACCAGTTTCTGGTTATCACCCGTCATCAGCCAGGCTAGATTGAATCCAGTGGCACAGTGATCATGGGACCCACATCTGGGCATACCCTTCCCATTTAAGGCGACAATAGCAAAAAAGAACAAATGATGGACGGAAAGCTGAAGAAATCAAATATTCACCTCAGTTACAGATATGAGTTTAATCCATCATTCTGTTGCTCACATGCCATCCCGCTTTAGACCCAGCCATATGCAAATAAATCTTGACCCTGTTCTTTATGGGAACAGTCCAGCCCGAACTACCAAGCTATAGCCTCCCTGGACCAGGAACAAGTATCCTGGGACCGATTTTGGGGTATCACCCCTCCTCAGTGAGGTTAGCTTGAATCCAGTGAGACAGTGATCACGGCACCCACGTCTAGGCATACCCTTCCACTTAGGGCGAAAAAAGAAAAAAGAACAATTGATCGAAGGAATGCTGAACAAATCAAGCATTCACCCCCAGTCACAGATCTGGGTTTAATCCATCGTTTTTTTGCTCTTTTTTTTACCCTTCCCACTTAAGGCGTCAAGACTGATTTGCAGATGGCTGGGTCCATATTGCCCAATTTTATAACGATACAAAGTATCAATTGCATTTCGGAAGAAACACATCTGGGGGGATTGTATTCCTTATCAGCGTAAACGTTGGAGGGGCTACTTAATATTCAGGGTAAGACTGTGGGGTACTTATCTGAGTGGCTCCGGGAGTCCCTTTCAGCTACAGACATCACGTTGTTGCTATGTTATTTTCCTTGGCTCCTTAGACTGCATGGAGATATGCTTCATAAATGTCTATACTCCACATATTGATGCCCAGACATTTATGCTGAGGTTACATTGGCAGCTTCTCCATACTTAGACGCAGTTGTTATATTAGCAGGGGAGTGTAATTATGCCCTGCATGACTTATTAGATAGGAAACACCACCCCCCCCCCCCGAAACTGCTCCAAGCCCAACCTAACTGAAGCGCTCCGTGATATGATACATGGCCTGCACCTATGTAATGTCTGGAGAGGCAGACATCCAACTGAACGATTGTTCTACTGTTACACCCCTGTGACCAATGCACGTAGTCGGCTTGATTACTGTTTTGTCTCAACCAATATGGCACACTCTGTTACACAAGACTCCTATCTAGCCAGTACCTTTCGGGCCATTGCCTGATCCTAGTGAGCTTTGAAGGTACACCAGACATCTGGCGATTCCTCTCTGGCTGAGGCATTGTCTGATCCCCGGTTTGCGGAGACCGCGAATCATACACCGGACAAGTACTTTGCTGAAAGCTGGGGCTCAGCGAGCACCAGGGCCCTAGATTAGGAAGCAATGATGGTTGTCATCTGAGGAGCCTGTATCAAGACCTTCTATGGGGTTTGTCATCAGTTGGAAAGCGACATCCACAAACATAAAAAGCAATTAAAGACATTGGAAGCGCTTTTACGTTCCCAGCTACAACAGCTTCCTGAGTTGCAGCTGTCAAAACTGAGCTACTGGAGGACTGGCACGGACTTGATAAGCATACTTGCATGGCCTATCACCAGAGGCTCCATATGGAAGGTGATAAAACAGGAGCTTTACTAGCCCAGTTGATCAGGCGAGAAGCTCCCCTGTCCCCTATCCTGATCTTCTTCAATAATGTAGGAACTTTGGTTTGTACTCTAAAGGCTATTAATGGAATTTTCCTTACCCATCCACGTAACACATTTGCTGGGCAGCTGAATCCCTCCTTGGTAAGTTTGCATAAATTCCTGGTGGATAATATCTTAGAGCTATATGAAGAAGCTCTTCAAGTCAATGGCTTACCAGCCACCACCCATGAGGCACTGATTGTGATGGTGCTAAAACCAGGTAGAGATCCCATGATAGCTTTGGCATACCAGCCAATGTCACTCCTAAGCATTGATTGATATGAAAGTCCTTAGTAGTGTGGTAGCAGCTCGTCTACTTCTGCTGTTGCCTGGTTTGGTCCACACTGACAATCATGTTTCATCCCAAAGTGGAAAACTCTCCACAACCTCTGACGCCAAGCTCACATTTATCATGCCCCACAGCTCCTAGATGATGCCTACACCTTAGCTCTATTAGACATTGAGCAGGCATTTGATTCCCTAAATTGGACATACCTATGGCAAGTATTGCTTAAGATGTGTGACGGCCCTAAACATATTCAGTGGGTCAGTCTACTTTACTCTGATCCCTGTATCCGTATACTGTTGGGTGGTGTGGTCTCTGAGCCCTTCCAACTGAGTAGGGGCACCAAGCAGGGGTGTCCTCTTTCCCCCTGCTGTTTGCCCTTGCCATGGAGTCCTTGACGGTGGCCCTGCGATGTGCCATGGGTCCTTGGGGGATAACACTCGGGGTAACCAATCATGTTGTCCCCCTCTATTCTGATGATGCCCTACAGTATTTGTAAACAGGGTAAGAGTGGCTACAAGGGATTTTGTTTTGAATCTTACTCAATTGATTTTTAGATTCCTGGTTCTTACAAATAGAACCAAATGTATCCTCAGGATAACTCTACAAATTTTTAAATATTTCAATGAAAAAGTCGACTCTGGTTTTCCTCGATGCTAGTCCAAGAGTGATTGATGAACCTCTGACTGCTATCTCGAAAATATTTTTGGCGATCTAAATTACGGTCGTTCGCGAGATCTACTTACTTTGACCAATCGCGGACCCCTCGAAAGTATGTGCATTTGCCGCAATTTATCCAGGTCGCATAGTTCGTTTCTCTAAACAAACTCGAATTACTCGCATGAGAGTCCAATTCAAGGAAAAGCTTCATAGACTAGACAAAGTTTTCCGCTGAGTGTTCATTCAGAAGCATTCCAGTGTGAAACACCATTTAATTTCCTAAGAACCATCATATTCTCTTGGCCATCCAAGGGTTTTTTTTTCAAAATAAACTAGTCCTGATGATGGTCTTGTTGACGACAGCCCAAAAGACCGAAACGTCGACACCAACATCATCTCCCCAGGCATTGTTGCCATAGGACATCAAGATACATCTATGATTTTGGTTCCCTTTTTTATCTATTGGAGTTGATGTTACTGTTATGAATTGTCATTTCAATTTTTGTTTATTGCCATTCATAATAGTTTCTGTATAGTTTTGCTCAATCTGCATCCCCATCAAAATTTACTTCTGTGATTTTTATGCTTTATATCTATATAAACAATTCTTTTTAATATAATACCCTCCCTGCTGTGTGCCTTTTTACTTATGAAATTTTTCAATAATGAATGTATCACTTTTTCATTGAAATATTTAAAAATTTGTTAAAAATTTGTAGAGTTATCCTGAGGATACATTTGGTTCTATTTGTAAGAACCAGGAATCTAAAAATCAATTGAGTAAGATTCAAAACAAAATCCCTTGTAGCCACTCTTACCCTGTTTACCGACCGCCCAAGCCTACAAGGGTACATTGGGTTTCCACGTTTGTATAAACTACAGTATTTGTGGCACCCAGATGACTCAGTGCCCATCCTACTAAGGCCATGCATGAGGTTGGAGAGCTCTCCTGACTTGGCATCAACCTGGAGAAATCCAAAATGCTTCCACTGGGGAGACTAACCAGGGTTCCACAGGAAGAGCTTCCTGAGGTGGGATTCCCTTGTATGACAGGAGATGTTCGGTATTTGGGTATCTGTTTGAATCACGCGACCCCAACTTATGTAGCTCTAAACATAAGCAGGGTGGTTGAGGGAGCTCCGGGCGTCCATCCGTTTCTGAAGGGATTTACCACTATCCCTCATAGGCAGATTAGCCATTGTAAAAATGATCATCTTACTGCGATGCCTCTATGCACTCCAAAGCACCTTACATGCAATTCCTAGACATTATTTTCGCTTGTTGGATAGTCTTATAGTGGATCTTTTTTGGGGCAGTAAACGCACACAAGTCAAATTAATCACACTTCAAAGACCTTGGGGTCGGGGAGGTCCTGAGGTTGCAAATATACAACTTTACTACATGGCGGCGCACCTCCAACATGTGAGTCATTGCCTTGACCCTGACGACAATTGGGAACAACTATCGGAGGGAACCCGTGAGGTAAAATCCCTCCTGCTCCTGCAAACGGGCAGATGGCAGGTTCCTTCAACTTTCCCCTAGTTACTCAAATTTACTAGACAGATCATTACTTACAAAAGAAAATTCTCCTTGCCAACAAAGTGGAGTATCTCCAAAGAATACATCACCAATCAAATATAAAGGCTCTCCTGATACTGTAACGAAGAAGCTTGCTAACAACAATTCCCTAAATAATAAAGAACTACATTTCAAATCAAATCTAAAGCAATTAGGAAAAATGGATGCTGCATCAATTTGGGACATTCACTATCAAACCTCTGTACTAACTCTGGAAGCTTTAGCCGCTCGTCACAAAAAATGGACATTCAAATTGATATCCTGGGCCTTATGGCAAACACAGTTGCAGGAATTGAGCAAATAATAACCGACCTTAACAACTTAATAATAAAAGTCCAAGGTAAAAAAGCTCCAACCTGCATTGAATGCACCTGTGCTCCAATAATAGCCAAATTAGAATCAATTCCAGATGTAGTTAGCACAATACTGGAGGATGTCAAACATGTTATTCACAAACAGATTGTAGAAGATAGGAAGGGGTTGGGAAGCCAACCTAGGAAAAATTCAATATTGACAAATACACAGGATCAATCGACCAATCTGTTCATTAAAAATAATGATAAATCTAATTTGAATAACCAAGCAAAACCAATGGATGATTCATTACATACTAAGGAAAACAACAGCCCCAGACTTTTGTCAAGTGTCCAAAATACCGGAGAAGAGGCGATAGGGGCTTTTGAACCAACTAAAAGACAAAAGAAGAAATTAAGGAAAGCAAGAAATAGAGTAAACAAGGAAAATAGGCTATTTATTGAAATAGAATTAGCCAAAACCCACAAAGGGCGAACTGGAACGCCTGATCCCTCAATTAGCAGACCTTCTACGAATCCAAACAAAAAAAACGAACAGAAAGTATGAGCAAATGAAGGAGAGTTTAGGACGCAAGAAACTAAAGAAACAACTATTAACGTAGAAGAGAACATAATGACAATTAACCGCAAAAATGTCGATCAAATAACTTTACATAGAGGGGATCCTAGGTCGACACATGCTAACAGCTCAAAGAACACAGTCGAAGCGACCGCATATTATGACATTTTCGCAAAACCATTTGTTCCTATGTTAAAACAAAGAGTGCATGAAGATAAAACAACTACTGATCTACTCTCTAGAGTATATGAGGGTAAACCTAAGCCACTACAGGAGGACCAAACAACACTAAATAAAATGTATTCAAATGGATGCATAATAAATGAATGTACCCTTTTCGGGATTGATCATGATCAAACCCAGAGTATGAGTAAAGATAACAGGGTCAATCCCACAAGAGTCTTAGGAACCTTAGTGCCGAAGGAGAATGACGTGCATAGCCACTCGAGTCAACTTGTCCAAATTCAAATTGAATGCAAAGAAAACAACCCATCCAATCCAATAAGAACCTGTCTAAAACATGATGTTTTGCCAGTAGATAAGGAAATGGGAAATAAAGGTGTAAGGATAAACTGCACCGAACAAGACGAAACGCTTAAAGATCTGAATTATATTAAAGTACAAGAAAACTTAGTCATTGTAAAAAGAGGTAAGAATCGACAGATCACCTGCATGGAAAACAGCAGAACGAGGAAAAATACTGAGGTAACAATTTCAACTAACAAAAGGACCACGCAAATAGCCCTCAAACCAGTATATGAATCTAGAGGTCCCCATGATATTCTAAATCGAGTAAATATCCTCCGGCTTATGAAAAACTTACCAAGTCTAAATAATATATCAACAGAAGATATCGAAACAGTAGGCTTTCAATCAAATTCTGAAGGCCCTTTGCCAATAACTCTGATAACAGTACCCATAGGCCCAATTGCAGACTCCATAATGAAGGAGCATGGTTGTTTCCGTGATTGGGGTATAATATTATGTCAAGTCGTTCCAAAGGTTTATCCAACACCTCTCCTACATACTGAAAGTAATTCAAAAAAATCTCTGTCCGATGAACCTAAATCGGTGTTTTCTGTATTAAAAAATACCCAGGGGTCAGTAAACCGTGAAGTTGAATCTTCTTCAGTAATAACGAAGAAAGCAGACAGAAATGAAGTAAATGACTCCTGGATTAAGGTATCCCTACATGGCTCCAAGGACCACTGACAAAATTTACCCCAAATCCAATCACAAGAATACTACGGGGTAGTGGCTAACTTGAAGTTATGCTCATGGAATATTAATGGTATTTCTGGTCAATGGAAGGAAGCTAAAATTCAAAGTATCCCAACGGAAACCCACATAATACTATTGCAGGAAACATGGGAAATAGACCCCTTTATGTTAAAACATCATACGGGTTACTTTGAATCTGCTGTAAAACAACAGAAATTTGGCCGGCCCTGTGGAGGATTAGCAATTTTCGTTTCAAATTACCTTAATGCAAAACATGAGTTAATTTTCACGAACAATCCTAACCTTCTGGCATTAAAAATCCATTATAATCCTGGTATAAATATTCCGTATAAAGTTTTGACACTAGTAAATGTATATTCACCTCCGAACAGATCTTTAAAGAATACGCTGATCAGTGCCTTAAATAAACTATTACTAGAGCAAATATTGGATGAGCCTCTAGCCGACTATATTGTTACAGGGGATTTTGATGCCAATTTGCTAACACCCCTAGCACAGAGCGAATTTGTGCAATCTTAAAATCAACAATGGGCAATCCCTGACCCAATAATGGACCAAAGTCGCATTAGTCGATCTAATAAAACCGGGATAAAGTTGGTGAGGGATATGGAAGCGTTAGGTCTAAGAATATTGAACAGCAGATTTCCTACTGATTCTCCACTGGCCTGCTCATTTTATTCAAAAAATTGCTATTACCGAATTTATTACACCCTGACGTCTTTATCTATATTTCATAAGGTGATATCCTATTCCTTAATCAAGGTGATGGAAAGCGACCACAGCCAGCAAATTATCGACATCAACATAATATGTCCAAAATCTAAATCTTTCCTGACAATACCTGGAGAAATCTGTTCTGTTGATTATACGAAACTAACATGGAAACTTACAGACACGGACAAGAACAATGCAAGGGCAAAAAAGCTGGTGATGGAATGCATGGTCGGAAAAAGTTTAAATCCCATTGAACAATGGGAAAACTTTACACACAAAGTAGTTACTAATAACATACCATCTGTTATCACCCAAGAAAGGAAAAGTTCATATTGCAAAAAAGGGGAAGATGCAGTAAATATTATCTTTTTACCTTATGCTATAAGGAAACTTAGAAGTCAACGAAACAGACTGAGAAGACACCTAAAGTGGACTCAGTCTAACAAAGATATACGAGCCTCATTTGCGAATATCAATTGTAAACTAAGGAAACTGATATGGAATGAAAAGAACAAAGCAAGACAGGACCTATGGACAAAGATATTTCATGCAAGCTCAATGGCAAATTCAAGGGAGTTCTGGAGACTTATTAATGGCTTATCTAGACCAAAGAATCTGGGAATTGGATCAAGTTTATCCGAAGAAAAATGGGTAACTTTTCTACAAATTCATCTCAATTCAAACCAACGGTCTTTGATACAACCTAAAGTCGAAAGTTCTCTAACAAAGAATTGCAAAGAAGGAGTGAAAGACGTGACTATAACACCCAGCCAAGTGGCAAGATTGATAAAAAAACAAAAAGATGGTGCCCCTGGGCCGAATGGCATTCCCTTTGCATTATTTAAAGAATCGCCCGACTTATGGTCTGATCATCTTACAGCTGTTTTTAATGATGTGTTCCAGAGAGGGGAAATACCAACCTTGTGGAAAGGTTCGCTTATAATTCCGATATTTAAAAAAGGCAACTGGCAACAACCAGAAAATTACCGTCTAATTACCTTACAGGATTCAGATGCAAAATTGTTTGCCAATATCCTTTTAATTAACTTAACGGAGTGGGCAAAAGAAGTGCAGGTAATACCCCCAAACCAAACAGGATTTGTCAAAGGCCTTGGTACAACAACAGATCTTTTAATCTTAGCAATATTAATTGAAAAGGCAATTATTGCAAATCTACCTTCATATTTGTGTTTTGTAGATTTTAAATCTGCCTTCGACTCTGTTGATCGCAAGCTTCTTTGGACCAAGCTTGCAAAACAAGGAATTCCAGTCAAGCTTTTAAAAATGATTAAACTTTTGCATTCTGATACCTGGGTTAGAGTGAGGATGGGTAATGGCTCAATGGTAACTAAAATTATTCCAACATCGAATGGGCTTAAACAGAGCTGTGTGTTAGCTCCCCTACTTTTTAACTTATTTTTATCCGATCTCACCTCTGACCTTAATGATATCAACGCCCACCCACCAAGGCTGGCTCAAACTCCGATATCAAACCTGCTATATGCGGATGATGTTGTTCTAATGAGTTATACAAAGGTGGGGATGCAACGACTGATCGACGGCATATCTAAATACTCCAAGGAAAACGGTATGCACATTAATGACGCAAAGACTAAAATGATGGTAATCACCAAAAATGTTCGATTAAAGCATGCGCATACCTGGTTTTTGGAAGGTAAAAAACTGGAACAAGTAAATGATTACAAATACTTGGGAGTAACTTACTGTGATAATGGAAAATTCGTTTATCAGAGAAGTGAAATTACAAGGAAAGCGAACTCCATTACCGCCGCATTTAGATCTATCCAGAAATCCATTGGAGATTTGTCTTATCGCCCCCTATTAAAATCAATATCAGCTAAACTATTGCCTTCCCTAACATATTGGAGTGAGGTGCTCAATGGAAGCGATGCAGAGATTATAAATACTTTGGTAGCAAAAACCTATCGTCATTTATTTTCACTCCCTAAGAATGCCTCACAATCACAAGTAAGGTTGGAATTTGGTCTGAACGACCAATGTTGTGCAAGAAAAGGAAACATAATGAAGGTGTGGAACAGAATAAAAAATGATTATGACAACGAAATGTCCCGCCTTCTTTGGCAAGAAGTAAGAACCAACCGTTCCCTAACTATTTTCACCTATTTAAAATCTGCAATCAAGGACTATGGTTTAGCTTCCATTTGGAACAACACGGTCAAACAGGAGAGCTTCAAAAAGACAGTCAACAAAATCACGGACTATCTTTCTTTGATAAAGGACAAAGATAATTTCACTAAAAGACACCATGCGTGGCCAATAGTAAATGGTTTTAAGAAAAAGAAGATCCAAACCTATTTGGAAACATCATGGACCAAAAAAAAATAAACAAATCTTTATGAATGCTAGGTTTGGTATCTTTCCAGGCTCATGTCATTTGGCACCATGGAAAAGACCTGAAGAATTCGGGGCGTGTACGCTTTGTAAATCCGGTCAAGAAAACATCATACACCTAATGTGCCTTTGCCCGAACTTGGAAGTCGAAAGAAAAGCTGTACTTAAGAAACTATTTAATAAAGGTGGTATAAGGACCTGTAGACAGGCTCTTGTGGCAAGCTTAGATCCCGAAGACCTAGCAATTACTTCAGCATTTGTGAAATTTCTTATATTGGCCAAGAAAAAGTTGGACGCTTGTGTTTGAATTTTGTGTAACTACTCTCAAGATGATTAATGGAATAGTTTTAATGGGTCAGAGTACTTTTTATTGTTTTATGAGAAGTATTTGAATATAAGCGATGCATCAATATTTAAGTATTGTATAAAAACATTTTATATCCATTTTGTAAGATTTTAATTAATCAAACAAATAAATAAACATGAAACATAGTCATTCGACTGATGGTGGGTGTTTGGAAGGGAGTGGTTCACAGAGAGCTCCGTCGAACCCCCTATGCCCCAGATATGCAACTGTGAGTAGTACAACCTTTCCTAGAAATCGCTGATTCAATGTTGGTGCAGAGATGGAGAGATGGAGGATGCAATGAGGGATCTTTATCCTAGGGAACAATTCATTACCAGGGAGGTAGCCATAGTTTCTTTTTCTTTGGGTAAGGGACAATACCAACAATATATTAAAATTGTAATTTCAGCCTGCATGATCTAGCCTATCTTTCCTGAGGCACTGCCTCAATCCAACACCCTGGTGACACTCATACAGATGGCCCAAGCCTATAGACTAATCCCCCAAATCTATAGGGCGCTCCACGATAATATGCTACTCAAGCCACTCTACGTACAGACCAAATCGGAGGAAATACTTCGAGATCCTCTTGCGGCTAAGGAATGGGTAAATATGTATGAGGGAGTGCGGACGGTTAGTTCTAACGCCCGAATCAGGCTCCTCCAATATATCTTTAATTATCAAACATACCTTACCCCATAGAATATGCATGCTATAACCCAACCCGATCTGACTGCTGTGCACGCTGTGGGTCCCCGGAGCAGACTTTATACATATGATATGGTCATGCCCCTTCCTATCCCCGTTCTAGCAGGACATTTATACACAATCTGACTAGGGCCTCGAGATGGGCAGTGCCACTGGAGATCCGTCAGGTCTTACTAGGCCTGTTTCCTTCCGCAAAAAAAGAAAATACGTTGAAAGTTTGGTCTCCTTGGCTTGGTCTTGGCGATGTGCGGTTTAGTAATAGGTTGGCTTAGCCCAGTACCCCTTACATATCTTGCATAGTTGAAAGGTGTTTCTAAGTGGGCAATTGCGGAATATTTACGCATGCAACACGTGTGTAAAGATGACAAACTTGAAGATGACCTGATTGCTTTGTCGGCCATGATATCTGATTTAAGGGAGCCACAGGGTCTGGCCGCCCTTTGAGACAGGCCCACATGAAGTACAACATACACTTTAACAAAGATGAAATGAGTAATAGAAACACCCAAGATTATTTCCAATTTGCCGAATTCCGATGCAAATAACGTGATTCACCTGTACTGCATTCGAAATCCCTATATATATTTATAGAAACTGAGTAGTGAAGAGTGACACCGTGTACTAAACTGAGATTCCTACATCACACAGGTTATGTAACGTTGCCCAAAAATTAATTACGTTTATAATGTTGATGTGATATTATATACCAAGAGTGATTGCCAGTGGTTAGACAAATTGCACCTTATATGTATTTGAATAATTGAAATTCTCCCATGTTAGATATTTGAATTAGGAAAAGTCAAAGTCAATTTGTCTGCATCTTCATCATTAAACAGATACTTGTAAATGGGCTTAGAATCCAGCATTAGGTTTTCATACTAAATGGGAATAATAATGTTGAGGAACAATTTTGAGGAAATGAGTCTATGGACTAAAAACTTCACTGCATATTTAGGAAAGTGGGACACCACAGGAAGATGGGAATATTTGGGGTTTTGAAGTGAGTCTATGCAGGAAGGGCATATTCAATTAAAGGTAATTTAGACAGAATTGAACATAAATATTTCTAAATCCCATACCTCTTAGCATTATAGAATTCTGGAGAATTAATGATGCAGAGTGGCGGAAAGCTGTTGGCCTCCCTGTGGGGGAATTTGGAAACATATTCTCTGACAGCCCTAGCACATCTACTTTATCATTGCAGAAATATTTACTCACATCTAAGTTAAGAATAATGCAATTTTATTTTTGCTTGTCTTACACCCCAAATACTATTTGCAGCAATAACAAGTGCTATGTTTGTTCTGACTGCTAGGGAAAGGTTGCATTATTGCACAGTAGCTGTTTCTGATCAATGGGCCATCTTTCATGAACACAATGCTTTCAATTGTCTCTGCGAACAATGTTGAGAGAATTCACTATATAGTCACTACAAGTCTCATCAACCTACTTAGATAAAGAAGAAAGAAATACTTAGGAAAACCATTAGAGTTGTAGTGCTCGCCTTTTGAATGTCTTTTCTGAATGCCTCGTCTGAGGACACCTCCCACCTTAGCCACTTTCCAAAAAGAGCTAAAAACCAATGTTTTCAAGGAAATGTTTGCCTAATGAGCAGTGGTTGATGGGGAACCGGGCACATTCCCCTTGCCCGAAACATCATGAGGTTCTCTCCTAGTTGAAGGTCATCGATGTAACCCAATGGTTTATTGTTATTATACCATCTCCAATCGTGTGGATCAATCAGAAGTCTGGTTGCATTATCAAATAATGTGAAGTGGCAACTAGAAATACAGCAAAAATGGTTCTGGAACCAGTTCAATCAAACCAACTAAAACAAATAAGAAATATAATTCAACACATGAGACAAATAGCAAAATAAAAGTGAAAAGAGAAAAGATACCTATAACAAATTAAATGTAGAAAAAGATTTTTTATATTGAAAAGAATATTTACAAAAACATACAACCATATCGACATAGACCAACAACTTGTGCTCACATTGTTACACATATAAACATGCACGTCACAAAAGAAGCCCCGGGTCCATAGTGTTAGGGAGGTCTACCATGTGACTCGAGAAGTGTATTAATGCAGTACAGGGGATTTCCCTTTTTAAGGACAGTTCCCCTCACACACTAGAGGTGTCATTCTTCGTCATGGGGTACCTCCACGCGTGAGAGACCTAGTCCTCACGTGGGTTACAACCCCCATGCTGAGAGGGAGGAGCTCAGGGATGTTTTTTGAAAGGAAGGACGGGTGTACTAAAACCCTATGAGAGCTTGGTGTGATGAAAGAAGTGCAGTGCTGTGATATAAGTGGGTAAAATTGGCTACAGGGTCAGCTATGAGGCAACTTTTATTCAGCTGCCCGGTGTCAGGATTAAAAACAGAATATAGCTTGTAACGCAGGTGCCAGAATTCAAGGCCACTGTGTTATTACAAGACCAACATGTTTCAACCTATCAGACCTAGAATAGTGTCAAGGCTTTCTTCAGGGTCGGTAATGTATCTACTGCAATAAATACATAAATTATATGTGAAAAAAACATAGAAAAAACATATGATAAGTGAACCAGGGATTTTTCTGTTCAGTATGTTCAACGTATAACCTATGATGGAGACAAATAACAACATGTCACATTCATATATACGCAAAAATGTTACGAGTGCACAAAAAGATCCTCCATTAGCACATATATTCTAAAACATTCTCATATTAGAATAATGTATTTATACACTAGGATGCGTGACTTACCACTCGGGGTATATGGAGTTCACCACATATGTCCCGGCTTCTTAGCCCTATGGTACGTGCGCCACTACCTGTGAAAGAAGGTTTGCAGCATTTAAAAACTCAGACTCAGGATGTAAGTATCCATTGATTAATGTAAAGGCAAACGTAATGGATCCAGAAGCAGGAAGGCACGCAGGGCAAGGGCTGTGGAACGTGGATCACAAAGTGACAGACCGGGAAGTCGGAATGGCCGAATACACTTATCGGAAAATGCAAGGTCTTGATACACAGTGAAGGCGGGGTATGCCTAGGAATAAAAGTCAGGCAGAGGTGGGAACTATAATAAAGCCATTCACCCCTCAAAAACAGCAGGGTGGTGCCCATATGTTTAAAAAGAGGCAAGACAGTCTTAAGGAGCCAATAATAACAGCTGTGTTATTACCAGGATGCCAAAGTGGACTGGGGTGTTGTAAGCTGGAGCGGGACCCCAAGCAAGGAGGGTTAGTAGAAAAAAGCTTACCGCCAAATGTGCAGTCCGTCGTGCACAATATAAACAATAGCAACAAAGGGAAAACAATACAATAGGGGTTGTCCGTGTTATGATGAGAACAAAATGCAATCAATGCTTGATCCCAATTAGCCAGAGTACCATCGACAGCGTTTCGACCTTGAGAATTTAACAGGTCATTATCAGGACATGTGAAAATAATTTTAGAGCAACTAAAAACACACAATTTGCAGCAGAAACGCTTCTGCATTATAAAGATAGCCAATATCTGGTAATCACATAGACAAGCGCATAATTCAAGGTGGAAGTCTCCAGGGAGTAATAATATCCATGAGGCCATGAAAGGCCATGACAAATTGTTGGTTTATGTCTATATGGTTGTATGTTTTAGTAATTTTTTTTTTTAATATGGAAAATCTTTTTCTTACTTTAAAGTAGTTTCTTGGGGGTACCTTTTCTCTTTTTATTTTGCTATTTGTCTCAAGTGCTTAAATTCTAACTCTTATTTGTTTAAGTTGTTGTGACTGAGCTGGTTCCCGAGCCATTGTTGCTGCATTATTATTTAAGCCACAGGTTCTGAGTTGTAGGGTTGCCCCTGTTGGGTGTAGCTATCTTTTGCAACTGAACACAATACACATTAAGAAAATTAATAAATAATCAGCATTCGGTGTTACCCACTAACTAACCCACAGCTTAAGAAATAAAAATAGATTATAAAAAAAGGTAGATCATACTTCACATGTGTACTTTTTAAAACACCATAGAATACAATGTTTTTCCAATATAAACACTTTCATTCCATTATGTCACTTCCAATGCTCTCAAAATCTAGAACTTATTTCTTTTTTTAATGATTTTATCCTTCGTTTTTGGTTTTATGGAAGTGAAATTGTTGTACATATTGCTTGAAATGTTAATATGTGCAGAATCTCCAACAACTGAATATCAGTGCTGAAGAGGATTACATTATGGTGATATTGTTATGTTTTCCTAATGAAAATATCACCCAAATCCTATCATTTCAACATGTAAATAATCTAGGCTTCAAAGGAGTGTATGTTTGGGTCTGGCCTGACGGCGCAGCTGTCACTAGACCTTTTGTGATCATCCTAAAAAAGAGCTTTCAAGACTGTTACAGAGAAGGGCTTTGGCTCTGCCCACATGCTGGCTGACATGAGCACATGCTTTGATTAGGCAGATGCTGTGTGCTTCCACAGAAAAAACATATACCCTCCAAGAGCTGTCATCATTTGTTTATCAAGTTTCTGAGCCAGAGCACTTTATCAAGTATATCTATTGTGTTACAACTGAGCTTGACCTTCAGGTAAAACTAATGAAATAACAATACTATATGTTTCCTAGATAATTAGATAATTGTGATGTTTTTTCTTCTCTGCCAGCAGCACAGATGGGAATAAGGTAGTTATGAGGAATGTGTTGCTGTATTGCAGTCCTAGCCGCCTCGCCCTTGCCTTTCCATCATCAGCTTCAGATATACCTTAACATGACACTGTAAGAGAATTGAGTTCATCTTTCTAATTCCTTGTTTTTAAATTATTAGCTGGAGACATGTTTTAAGCTCCTTGCTCCCAAAAGTTAATACATCTATTAATTATTTTTTTAAATGGCATTACTAATATTATATTTAGTTTACTTCAAATGTAATATCTTTATATATTAAATTTACCTAACTCGCTCATTAATGTAATGTAATGCTGCCTTTCCCCAAAGCCTACAAACTCCTTGCTACTCCTTAATGCTGCGTTTCATGGAGCCCTACAAAAACCTTATTTTCCCTTAGCGCTACCCTTGCCTGAGCCCTAAAAATCCCTTACTATCCCTTGACGCTCTCTCACCCTAAAAACTCCTATTACTGATTAACAATATGTTTCCTGAACTCTTAAAACTCCTAAATACAACTTAACACTATCCTTTTATGAACCCTAAAAACCCTTACTATCCCTTGACGCTATACTTCCCTCAACCTAAATGCCTATTACTACCACTTAATGCTGCCTATCCCTGAATGCTACAAACTCCTTTATGCTCACTCAGGGGCTCTGCCTGCTGAAAGCAGTGAGAGCCTAAGAGTGAAATACTGGGAAGAACTGGGAATCACATGACTTATTCAAACAAATATTCCTTATTTTGACCAGTCGCAATGTGCACCCTGTTATTTGCATTGCCACCTCCCTTCGCGAAGATATCAGTGCCCTTTGTATTTGGAACTCTAGTAAGGAGTTACCTGTGATATCAGGGACATCATTACAAGTCCTTTAGTGGCATCAAGCAACAAGGAAAAGTTTACCTGTTTGAAGAGTTAGATGAATGTTTTTAGGGCATCAGTGGAAACACTTTCAGGACTACACTCTGCTGTTTACATTCAGTGGAGCTGTGCTCCATTGATATTTGGGAGAAATGTAATGACAGAAAAAAAGATTAACTCTTTATTCCCAAAGTCGGAATCAGGGTACAATGCAAAACCTAAACCAGGGGTTCTGTGGGTCTCATACTATAACAGGTCTATACAATGTATGCAGGAAATCATGCTAATCAAATTCAAAGTGTTGCATGCGATCCCAGAGTAATTTTCAATTAAAAATAAATTATAGTCTCCCTAAACAATATACAATATGCACAAACAGAATTTGTGAATTCAGTGTTTGCATCTGTTGGTACATTAAAGCCAAACCTATTGACTTTGCCAATGCTTGTTTTAAGTTGCACAGCGTGGTATTTATATATATATATATATATATATATATATATATATATATATATATATATATATATATATATATATATGTAGGTATGCATATATGTGTCTTAAATAGCACAAAACTAGCCACAAAATAATTATGTGCTGTATACGTTGAAGTATTCGATTAAGTACTGCAAAGATGGGGCAAAAACGAGAGGGAGAGCTGTGGGCGCTCTTCCAGGCTGGAGCGGAATCTGAGCGCTAACCCTCTTAAAATATGCTGCTTGTATAGATAAGGTATCACTTTCACTTGGAAATGAAGAATGCATATCTGGAAACAGTGCAGCTAAATGCTGGTTGAACAGAGGGCCTCCACGCCCACTTCGATGCTTGGGGAAAGCTTTCAATTGATTATGTGTGGATGGGGATTCCATTTTGGAATCTGGCTGGGACCGTAGCCACCATCCCCGAATATGGAGGCTAGGTAAAAAAAAAGTCTGAACTCTGTAAGGTAGAGGCTGGACTGGACTTTTTGTAGAACTCATACTTTGCCATGTCTGCATTCATGCATGATTGTGTTTGTGTACTTATACACCTTTGTAAAATTATGACTGCTCCTATCATAAAACAAGGAGATGGGCTCTTTTCAACCAAAGGGAATAGAGTGCCCTGAAACCATGTAGTAAAACAGAAAGGTTTCCCTTTAGGATCGTTTAGCTTAAGGGGCCAGTCACGCCACACTATTCAACTCACGTAAACCTCATATCACAGATCAAACAATCGATATAGTAAAGCACTTACAAAGAAAATAATACCTATATTAAAATCTGTCACAATATTTATTTGGATCACTGACATAATATCGAGGGACAAAATATAGACTACTAAAAATATCGATGCCAAAATATTGGCAGACAAAATATCGACTTCCTATCTACAAACAAGTAAGTACAAAAATATCGAATCCAAAATATTGTTTAAAAATATATACTTTGTAAAAATATCGAATTTCTTAAAAATAATGTAAAATTAAAAAGATATTTAAAATAACTAAAATATACTTAAAAATACTTAAATAACCTTAAAATTATTAAATAATTACCCTCCTTTCAACAGTGGCTAGCCAGGCTTTTAGCTGTGTATAATATCGAGATAGCTATATATAAGCGGAAAGGCAGATCGCGACGCAAAAGGGGTATGAAAATCTGGACTCCTCTTACACAATGGCGAGACGCACAAAACTAATCATTATCAATGCTGTTATGTATGTATGTTATTGCTTTTGTTGTTTTCCGTGATGCCGGGAATATATTTTGTAAATTTTCTATAATGACTTGTATGACAAGAACAATGTAAAGCACATGATGTTAATGTGTAGAATGTTTACCTGTCGGGGGGAGGAGGGGGGGAATATATATGTTAAAAAACTATAAAAATATATTTTTTTTTAAATCTTAAATAATTAATTGAACTTATAAAAAAATAATAAAATTGTATTTGTTAAAACATATATATATAAACATATTATTATTAAAAAATATACAATAATATTACCGTAGGATAGCGGGAGTGTAAAAATTACTATTCCCACTCCAGTGAGGGCAACAGTGGGGAAAGCGGTGGATAGCGTAGGGGTAAAAATTACTATTCCCACTCCAGTGAGTGCAACAGTAGGGAAAGCGTTGGATAGCTTAGGGGTAAAAATTACTATTCCCACTCCATAGAATGCAACAGTAGGGAAAGCGTTGGATAGCGTAGGGGTAAAAATTACTATTCCCACTCCAGTGAGTGCAATAGTAGGGAAAGCGTTGGATAGCGTAGGGGTAAAAATTACTATTCCCACTTCAGTGAGTGCAACAGTAGGTAGAGCGTTGGATAGCGTATGGGTAAAAATTACTATTTCCACTCCAGAGAGTGCAACAGTAGAGAAAGCGTTGGATAGCTTAGGGGTAAAAATTACTATTCCCACTCCAATTAGTGCAACAGTAGGGAAAGTGTTGGATAGCATACGGGTAAACATTACTATTCCACTCCAGTGAGTGCAACAGTAGGGAAAGCGTTGGATAGCGTAGGGGTAAAAATTACTATTCCCACTCCAGTGAGTGCAACAGTAGGGAAAGTGTTGGATAGCGTAGGGGTAAAAATTACTATTCCCACTCCAGTGAGTGCAACAGTAGGGAAAGCATTGGATAGCGTAAGGGTAAAAATTACTATTCGCACTCCAGAGAGTGCAACAGTAGGGAAAGCGTTGGATAGGGTAGGGGTAACCATTACTATTCCCACTCCAGTGAGTGCAACAGTAAGGAAACTAAATACTTCATATAATATTTTTTAAAAAATATATATTAATATCTATAAAAAAATTAATTAAAAGTAATTACCAATTTAATATAATATAATAATTAATCAATTAAAAATACAAATAAAAGTTAATTATTGCAATTAGTTACCTATTAATACAAATGAATTACAAATTAACAAATAATTAATTAGCAATTAAAAATTACTTAACAATTAATTAAAAAAATACCAATAAATAAATTAAATTATTTAATTAATTATAATTAAATTACTTTCCACCCTATTCCCCTATAAACCCACAACCCGCTGCAGAAAATAAATTATTAAATGTAACATAATTATCAATTAATCAATTAAATAAAATTAATTGGCAATTAACATTTTATTAATTACCAAATAGAAAATAATTAACAATTAATTCAAAATAAATACTAATAAATAAATATACATATTTAATAATCATAATTAAATTACTTCCCACCCTATTCCCCTATAAACCCACAACCCGCTACAGAATTAAATTACGCAAAAATTAAATAACATACAATTCATTCATTAAAATAAATTATAACATAAATACACACTTTTCACACATATAATATAAAAAAACACTATCAAAAATGTGATATTAATAAAATTCGATAATTTTAATAACCTATACTATATACTTCGATATTTTGACTTTCTACATTTTTAAAATTCGATATTACATTACTTACCTTAAAAACAATATTTTTGATGACTATATTCTATTCATTCGATATTTTGTCCATTCTATATTTTGAAGTCGATATTTTGTCCATTCAACATTTTGAAGTCGATTTTTTGTCTGTTTACCATTTATTTATCATTAAAAAACAATAGTCCCTACTACACAAATTCATGAAAAATACACAAAAGACATTTAAAAACATAAAATTAAGAAAATTTAATTTCATAAAAAGACAGGAGACATTCAGACAATTTGCTTTGTCTTGATGGTGTTACTTCGGATACACTTAGGACAACAGAGAGCAAGAGTTCTAATTCCCTATCACCATGACACTGTTGGGCTTTCCGAATTTAGCAAAAGCTAGGGCGTCGACTCGTTTCGGTGGTATTAGATCAATTGTGCCACCTTCGCCAGGACAAATGTAATATCTATCTCCTTTTGACTGATGTCACCTAATTCAAAGTAAAACAAAACATTTGTTTACCTTTAATACATACAACAAGAGCATCTCAACAATAGTACAATTTTTTTTATCAATCCATAACGGTGTAGTCTAATGAGTACGCTAAAGGGAATTTAAATGTTTATTATATTATATTTTTGTAACGCTTTTTCCACAAACAAAAGGTAATGGAGCCTAAAGATGGAAATATATTCTTGCCCTTTTGAGTACCACTGCATTACACTCCTCATAGTGATGGTCACGCCTAAAACAGAGGCCCTGACCATGTTCGCAATATGGAAGGATATATGTGTATTACTAGAAAAGATATCCATAGCTATATTGAGCAGGCAAAGCGAATAAGCTAGATCGTCACTAAATACATACCCTTCAGGACATCCATCCTTTCAATCTTTCATCCATCCATCTATCTTTTCACCATTCCATCTGTGCATCCATCAGTCCTTTCTCCTATACATCCTTTAACCTATCCATCGATCTGTTCGCTCATCCATCCATCCTTCCTTCAATTTAGCTACCCATCGGTCTACCCATTGACCCTTCTCCCCCTGCACCCAACTATCCATACATCCATTCACCTGATCATCCATCAGTGCATCCATCTATCCATACATCTACCCTTTTACCCTTTCATCCATCTTTTCATCTGCCCAGCCATCAATCCTTTCATCCATCTTTCTTCTCAAGCTTTCATGCATGCTTCCATCCATCAATACATCCATCATAACACCCATCTTTTCACCCTCCCGTTCACCCTTTTATCCTTTTTGCATCCCAGGCGCGCAACACCCATTGGGCTCACCGGGCTTCAGCCCCCCCCGTCGCCTCCTCTGCCCGGGCTAAGATGGCACGCACTGAAATGGTGCAGGAAGGCTGCGCATCCGTTCCGAGAATGTGATTGCTTTAATGATTTCTGAGAGGCCCAGCAGCCCGAGCCAGACAGCCAGCCTCAAACAGTTTCACTGAGTGAACCCCCAGCCCCCACCTCTTGTTTTCCTTTAGAGTGGCGCTGAGGTGAAATCCTTGCCTGAAGGCAGGGATTTCACCTAAACACTTGATGTGTTCAGCATGGGGTGTGAAGATGTGCACAGCAGGGGGATAAGGGCTGGCCAGTGCAGGTGACGCTTTTCCTTTGTAAAGGAATTCCTGCTGGCATCATAGCCCAGGGAGTGCTGTCTGCGCACTTGTATAAATGTGTATTCCATACAAGTGGACAGACAGCAAAACCCTGGGCTATGACGCCAGCAGAAATTGGGGGCAAGGGTGCCAATTTTTGATTTTCTCCTCAGGAGCATTTTTTAAATGCACAATCAAATAACGGTTGTTTTTTCCCTCTTTGAGCGTTGAAAACTTTGGTGTGCACTCCTCTAATGGACAGCCTTAAAATATCTTGTAAATCAGAAGTTTATTTCAGGTGACAGTAATATGAACCAAGCTATCAAGAGAAAGTGAGCGATTCCCTGAATTTCGTAGAATAAAGCCCACTACGAACGTATGCATTTAGCTCAATAAATGTAATTTATATAGCAAAAACATAATCTAATATTATCAATAAATATGTCACTCGAAGGATTACTTGCAAGTGCTTTTCTAGAGTTAATTAGAAAACACCTTTATTTTTGCTGTCGTGGTGGCAGTGGTAATGTAGGACTCAATTCATAAACATTTTGCTACGTGTACATGTGACTTTCTCGTTTACGTACTCCTACATCCCAAATGTGAGCAAGGAGTATTGCTGTCCTACTTTTGCCAGGAGTACCCAAAGAGTAAGCCCCTTGGTATATAGAATTAAAGAGGAGCCTTAGAAAAGTGTACGCTCTCAAAGTTGTCTTTCTGACCTGGTCTCCTCAGATCCTAATAAATAGACAGGAGCCCTCGACTCTCCACAAAAGTTCACTGACAGGAAGATGAGGACCCACTTATCGAGGAAGAAGTGGCAATCACTACAAAGTAGTGTCACAGACTCTTAACAGAAAAGCTGCTTACATTGCTCGGCTTACTTTATGCACATGTAGTGTAAGTTTGTAGTGTTCATTTTTTGGGGTGCTAGTGGGTAACTTTAGGGTTCAGGGTGGGTGTGGGTTTTAGTGTGCCAGGGGGCAATTTTAGGGTTCAGGGTGGGTTACGGATCGGGGTGCCAGTGGGTAATTTTAGGGTTCTGAGTGGGTATGGGTTTTGGGGTTCCAGGGGGGTAATTTTAGGGATCCGGGCGGGCATGGGTTTTGGGGTGCCAGGCGGTAATTATAGGGTTCAGCGTGGGTATGTGTTTTGGTGTGCCAGGGGTAATTTTAGGGTTCAAGGCAGGTATGGGTTTTGGGGTGTCAGGGGGCAATTTTAGGGTTCAGGGTGGGTATGGGTTATGGGGTGCCAGGGGAGAATTTATGGTTCATGATGGGTATGGGTTATGGGGTGCCAGGGGGGAATTTATGTTTCAGCATGGGTATGGGTTTTGGGGTGCCAGGGGTCATTTTCACGTTCAGGGTGGGTATGGGTTTTGGGGTGCGCTGGGGTTAATTTTAGGGTTCAGCGTGGGTATGGGTTTTGGGGTGCCAGGGGCAATTTTAAGGTTCCAGGGTGGTGATTTTAGGGTTCAGGGTGGTAATGGGTTTTGGGATGCCAGGGGGTAATTTTAGGGTTTGGGGTGGGTATGGGTTTTGGGGTGCCGGTGATAATTTTAGGGAAGAGAATGGGTATGGGTTTTCAGGTGCCAGGGGTAATTTTAGGGTTCAGGGAGGGCATGGTTTTTGGGGTTCCAGGGGTAATTTTAGGGTTCGGGGTCGGTATGGGATTTGGGGTGCTAGGGGGTAACTTTAGGGTTCAGGGAAATAATGGGTTTTGGGGTGCCATAGGGTTAATTTTAGGGTTCAGGGCGGTATGGGTTTTAGGGTGTGAGGGGGTTAATTTTAGGGTTCAGCGTGGGTATGTGTTTTGGTGTGCCAGGGGTAATATTTGGGTTCAGGGCAGGTGTGAGTTTTGGGGTGTTGGGGGGTAATTTTAGGGTTTAGGGTGGTAATAGGTTTTGGGGTGCCATGGGGTTAATTTTAGGATTCAGTGCGGGTATGGGGTTTAGGGTGGGAGGGGAAGCATTTTAGGTTTCATGGTGGGTGTGGGTTTATCAGGTGTCAGGGGGGCAATTTTAGGGTTCAGGGAGGGTATGGGTTTTGGGGTGCCGGGGGGTAATTTTAGGGTTCAGGGTGGTAATGGGTTTTGGGTGCCAGGGGGTAATTTTAGGGTTCAGCGTAGGTATGTGTTTTGGTGTGCCAGGGGTAATTTTAGGGTTCAGGGTGGGTATGGGTTTTGGGGTGCCAGGGGGGGATTTAATGTTCAGTATGGGTATGGGTTTTGGGGTGCCAGGGGTAATTTTAAGGTTCAGGGTGGGTATGGGTTTTGGGGGGCAAGGGTGTAATTTTAGGGATCAGCGCAGGTATGAGTTTTGAGGCTCCAGGGGGGTGATTTTAGGGTTCAGGGTGGGCATGGGTTTTGTGGTGCCAGGGGGTAATTTTGTGGTTCAGGGTGGTAATGGATTTGAGGGGGCAAGGTTGTAATTTTATGGATCAGTACGGCTATGGGTTTTGGGGTGCCAGAGGTAAATTTAGGGTTCAGGGTGGGTATGGTTTTGGGGGGCAAGGGTGTAATTTCAGGGATCAGCGCGGGTATGGGGGTTGGGGTTCTAGGGGGATGATTTCAGGGTTCAGGGTGGTAATGGGTTTTGGGGTGCGAGGGGGTAGTTTTAGGGTTCGGTGGTTATGGGTTTTGGGGTGCCAGGGGTGTAATTTGGAGGTTCGGGTGGTAATGGATTTTGGGGGGCAAGCAGTAATATGAGCGTTTAGCATGGGTATGGGTTTTGGGGTGCCAGGGGTAATTTTAGCGTTCAGGGTGGGTATGGGTTTTTGGGTACCTGGGGAAATTTTAGGGTTCAGGGCGGGTATGGGTTTTGGTGTGCCAAGGGGGTAACTTTGGGGTTCAGGGTGGGTATGGGTTATGGGGTACCCGGGGTAATTTTAGGGTTCAGGGTGGGTATGGGTTTTGGACTTGCAATGATAAACATTTCACAAGCACATTGTCCTCCTATAGAAGCAATTGTGACGAACTGGCGAAAAAGGGTCTTCGCCTTGAAATGGCATTGTGAAAATTGGTTATATTGTGTTCCTAAAGTGCTTTGTAGTAAAATATATTAAATTGGTCTTTTAATTCAGTACATTCTGTTGCTTTTTCATAAGACAATAGGACATAAATGCATCAAATTAACACAAATGTGTGCTCTAATTGTTGTCCAGTTTCAAATGCAGAATTCATCACGTTTTCTCCGCTTGAACTGAGCATTAATCGATCCCGATTATCTACCATTTTAGCCCCGCCCCATTTTTTTAACATTAGCCACGCCCCTTCATTTGCCATGTTAGCCCCCCCCGAAATGAAGACCTAGTTGCGCCCCTGTTGCATCCATCCATTATTACCCTTTTCAACAAATCTTCCTTTCACACTTCCAACCGTACATTCTCCCTTCTATTCACTTTTTCTTCCCTTACCCTCCCTTCCTTCCTTAGACTCGACCTTTCATTTAACCTACCTTTCAGTCTTCCTTCTTTCCATTCTCTATATTTCTTCCCCGTTCTTCTACTAATTGTTCGTTCTTTTTTCTGTTCTTCCTTTCTCCCATTTTCTTTCTTACGTGTTTCCCACTTGCTTTGTCCGCCCTTTTCCTCCCATATTAATGATTTGTATTTTTCGCCTTTTCAGCACTTGCACCATTTGGTAACTCACTCCCCACATGCCTTATTCCCTTCTATTGTTATTTACGAGGACTACAAAGAACCAATTAAAGTTTTGGTGGCCCATAATAAAGTCGGTTGTAGTTTATAGAGCGAGGGATTCATGGCGCCTCGCTGGAAGAGGAATATGGATAATTTATAAAAATGCATGTATGAAAGAAAGTAGCAGTACTACAAGCGGTAAACAAAAATGTATGTTCTAAGATTTTTATAGCGTCATTGTAGGGAATGTTGCTGTTATTGTAGACGTTGCAGATATATTTGGTAAAATGCCCTCACCCTCCTTGTGTTTCTGTAATTATGGTAAGGCATGCCCTGTTGGCAGTGACGTCACATCAACAAGGTAGGATCATAAAGCTAGACGCCAGTCTTTACCCTGTGTTTGAGTGGAAATGTAGCACTGCTCTTTTCTTTTCTATTGTCCGTGGGTTTCGTTGCTGGGCTTTATCTCAGTTGAATGACAGTGGGGCGTAGTGGCTACAAAAGGACTCACCCTTCCCTGCTAAATTTGAACATACGCTACAAATTTAGCGTGCGTGCCTCCTATGGCCTTTACGTTTGCACCAATACTGTCTGCTGGGTGTTGGTAAAATAAACACAAAGTGGATGCTGTCATCTTTCAGCTTTGTGGCTGGGTGTCTCCATGAGACAGCGGCGCCTTTGATCCTAATGTGCAGTTAAAAGGCACACCTGTGATCCATGACTTCCGAGACATGCACACCATTGTGTACGCTTGGCATTCGGCGGGGCTTAAGCCAACCATGGCCTGTGGTTGCAGGGTGGGTCTGACGATGCTCTGTCGTCACGGGGTGTGATTGGCCCGCAGAGCAGGAGTGGATATGTGGGCGTTGCGTGTCAGTAGGTATTTGGGAGCGGTTGTAAGCTGTGACTTGTGGTTGAAGTGTGGGTTTTCAGGTTAAAAGTGGGTGTGTTTACTTTAGCGGTAATTGTTGTGGTTCTATTTTGAGGATGAGTATGTTATATTATATGACAAGTTGAAAGGGGATATGTAGAGTTTCAGTCTCCTTACTACAAACAGATTTGGCAAGCCTTTGTAAAGGTTAATGCAAAATACATGCGAGCCGCCACTGAACCACAGATCTCAGAGCCTAGTTGACACACAAATCCTGCCTGCACGTTGCGTCACCACATTGACTGCTGATTACCAATGTTTACTCACTCACTGCGTGACCTTAAGCAGGTTATTGAACTTTTCTTACTCATAGGTTTCTTCTAATATTGGTTTCTGGTTCTCTGTACTTAATTAAGCTGACCTATGCAATATTCACTTGTCTCACATGCACTCCCAGGTTTTAATTATCTCTATGAATATTACATGCTAGAAGTATAAAATGCTATTGCAAGTCAGGATTTTCATTTACCATCATTTTGCCTCTAAAAAAGCAATTTGAATGCACCATGGTTAACAGATATGGGGCCCGACTCACAAAGGTAAACTTATACCAAAAGTCTAACTTTACTAGTAGTAACTTACCTTTGTAAATACCGAAAAGAAGTTAGACTTTTGGTCTAAGTTTACCGTTCTGAATGCTGAAAAGTAGTAAAGCTAGACTTTTGGTCTAACTTTACCTTTGTAAAAACACAAAAGTGTAAGGTTACTTTTGTTAATCGGGCATTTCACAAGTCCCAGCATTTCTGTCTGATGAAATTGTTCTGTTGAAATTATGAGTCAAGCAGCTTTACAGGGCTGTACAAAGACACGTCAACAGATTGTTTAATATTACCATGGAAACTACCAATGAGCAGTAGAGGAATGAATTGGTGTGGCCTTCTCATTCCTGTTTGGTTCTGTCTAAACATTCACTGTGATTGTTGGGTGTACATACTAACGTCACTTTGGGTCCGATTCACAAAGGTAAACTGAGACGAAAGTCTAACTTTACGACTTTCAGTATTTTACGAGTAGTAAAGTTAGACTTTTGTCTCAGTTAGACTTAAGACCCAAACTTAAGTTAAACGGAGACAAAAGGGTAACTTTAGTACTCTTAAATGCCTTGAATACCGAAAGTTGTAAAGTTAGACTTTCGTCTCAGTTACCCTTTGTTGGGCCAGCAATTTGACTTGCAGCCATTCATGTTATGGCTGACTTCTTTATCTGTCCATTCTCCATCTGCTCTCGTTTGGCTACTGTCTTTCTAACAGTTCTCATACTCTGTCTCCCTCTGTCTTGCCACCTCCATCATGCCCAGATGGTTAAAATAAAATTCACTTACCATATCTCACGGCATCTGTCGTCTGTCTCTCCCATGTCGTGTCTCTTCCAGGAAACACCCAGGCTCGCCACAGCCAATCACAATGCTGCAATGCATCGTTGTGATTGGCAACCACCCAGGCACCCCTGAGCCAATCACAACGCTGCAATGCAACGTTGTGATTGTTCTGAGGGCCATGGTTTGGCTCTCAGACAGGAGCTAGGGGCCTGGGCATGTTCTTCACTCAGGCTGTAAGGCAGCCCGATGGAGAACATGCAAAGTGCGCATGATGCTTTGCCCAGCCTGAGGCGGCCAGCCAAAGTGTCATGTACACTTTAGAGTGCAGTAAGCACTCCTCCTCCCTGGCATCAGGGGAACTAAGCCCCACCCCGCGCCACCCATAACAATACTAAAAAAAGATATATAATAACTTCAGTTATTATTTTCTTTTACACTGCTCCATGAGCAGTGGGGCAACGCACCTCTGCCTTAGCGGAGAATACGCCACTGCTACTCTCTACTCTCTACTTTCAATTTCTATCTCTGCTGCCCCCTTCTAATTTACAGCAGATTAAGCATATCTTTTCTCTGTTTCCACTTTGTCTGAATTTCCAGTTTTCTTTTACTGCTCTTATCCACATTTCCAACATATCTCTCTAATTTGCGTTCTCAGATTGTTTTCTTTTCTCTTTCTATTTCCAGGATAGTTAAGTATCTACACTGTTTGTCTGCTTTTCATATCTACCATAACATTGCAGGTTTCTCCATTCTTTGAAGAGGTGGGCAAGGTAAGCAAGATTTGTACTTGGCTCGGTCTGAATGGTCCTCTCCGACAAGACCCTTGTCCCACTGGAACTGTTGAGCCAAATTATTGGGCCGATTATGATGGCGGACGGACCTGAGTCCGTCCGCCACCATAGAGTAGGAGGGAACCTCCGCATGGGCTGCGGAGTTCCCTCCTGTGCAATTAGGATGTGACCGCCACCCTGGCGGTCACATCCTCTATTTTTACCATTGCAGCGGGTGCGGCTTCAAGCATTGGTAAAAATGTATACATTGCATTTGTATGCAGAAAGCGGCAGGCACCGTGCGGTGCCTGCCGATTTCTGCATACAAATGCAGGGGGGTACCATAGGTACCCCCCATGTGCACCCCCCCCTTCACCCAGAGGGCCCGCAATGGGCCCCCGCAGAGAAGTTACACATGCTTTTCCACCGTGGAAAAGCCGCCGCGGAAAAGCATGTTTCACAGCCCATCCTAATCTGGCTGAAGGTGTCTGAGAGACACCGTCACCATATTAGAGCTTTTCCGCCGTGGTTGTAAGCCAACCGCGGCGGAAAAGCTGCGGACGGAAACCAGGACCCCCCAGCCATCCTAATGTGGCGGTGGGTCCGGAGAGGATTTTCCGCATCCTCCGGGCCGGCGGTGGCTTCCGCCGGCCCGGAGGATGCGGAAAATCCTCCAATCGTAATAGGCCTCTATGTGCGGAGCCGAGCACCCGGACCCTACCTTTTCCCTCCCAATTGTAGATTTAAATGGACAAAGCTGAGTGCACAGATTCCCCAAAAAGTGTTTTTCAACAGTGAGGGTCTGAAGCTCAGCTGGAATTCGTGTCTCCCTGAACACCCGCAAAAAGTCAGAGTCCCCTTTATTTTGCTTATCAACGTAATTGTCGCCATCGAGGTCTTCTCCATCTTTACAGTTTGGTAACTTAGATGAGAGCAGCAATAATAACATAAACAGCCCTGCCTTTCGTTATGTATAAAGTTGTTCAAGAAAGACATTTGTATACATGCATCGAATCATATTGAATTAATATGTGATGCTCATATTTATAGAATATAGTGTACAAAGTTAGATCAAGAAATAATTTAACACAAAGCATTGATCGATCTTGCGTAGTAAAGTTGCAGAGAAAGAGATATTCATCCAGTGGCCGAATAGCACAACGTGTAACTAGGAACACCTATTTCCAATACCAGTTTCATGACTTAATCAAATTCTGACATCCCAAGGAGATCATTTTCCTTCACTATGCCTCATCTTAATATTTAGAGACCGCCATGACTACATTCCGCTCAGTACTTGCGCTATAAAAACTCCTTCTTGGTTTAAAAGACAACAATGTTGCTCCAGATACAATTTACAATATTGGGGGAAACGGGCCGAACAAAGTGGCCTCAGCAGCGTGTGCTCCGACCAACGCCAGCGCTACCATGCTTGCCGTAACCATGCATATGCTTTAACCACGCACATGCCTTTACCACACATATGCCTTAACCACGCGTGGTTAAGGCATATGCGCGGTCTAGATGTCCAGAATGGGCGGTTCCTAGGAAGAGAAAGGATCAGGAGAGAACACAGGGGCATATTACCAAGGCGGGCGATATGAGATTATCGCCGCTTTAGCGGACGTTTTTCGGCCGCTAAGCGGCGATAATTTTATCGCCCCATTAGCAAGCTGTTGCTAACAGCAGTTAGCGACATCTTGTAGGCGATAGCGACCGGTTTGGGGCCCACTTGGCATGTCAGCGATATTTATCGCTGATGACAAGCAAAGTGGGCGTACCCAACCTGTTAGCGACTGAAAGCATTCGCTAACATTGCTATCACCTATTATCAACGCAGGCGTAGCAATGGAAATATTCGTGCTAAGCGCGAATATCTACAAAACCTAACGCCTGCTCAGACCCGTTCTTAGCCTGTAAATCCAATGGGAGGTGGAGATTCAGGCTGTCCCTAATAGCGATAATGCCTGAATATCGCTGGATTTGCAGCGAAATTCACGCATTTCGCCGCTATTGCCAGACATTTTATCGCTTTAGAGGTAAACCTTATTTAGCGATAAATATCGCTAGTTGTTGATAATATGCCCCACAGTGAAGTAAGTGGGGCTGGGACTGGGTTTAGGGAAGGTGGATGTAGTTTCTAAGGGTTGGGGTAGTTTTTCAAAGCTGTTTTAGGGCTAATGGGAGTCAAGGAAGTTTTTAGGGCTCGAGGGGGTTGGTGTATTTTTTAGGGCTTGGTGACGTTTTTAGGACTGGGGGCAGGGGGTTGGTTTTCAGGAGGGAGGGGGTTAGTTTTAAGTCCCTGGTTGGGGAGGAAATGAGCGTTATAATTGGTAGGCTCCCCCGGCTAATCTCAACGCTGCAATGCAGCGTTGTGGTTGGTTTTGAGTGTCCTGGTTTGAAGCTCAACCAGGGAATGGGTGCATGGGCTTGCTCTCCAACCTGCATGGAAAACTGGGAAAGTGCTCATGACTGGTTTGGGCGGCCCCAAAGGGCCGACCAAACAGTCACTGAGCACTTAGAAATGGGCAAACCACTCCTCCCCTGCCCTGCTCCAAGAGCAAAGCAGCTCCACCCAGCTGCCCTCCCGCAAAGAGGTAGGAAACATTAAATGATTAATACCTGAAAGTTATTTTCATTTTATGTTTCCTCTTCTCACACTGCTTGAAAGCAGTGGGGCGACACTCCTCCGTCATAGCAGGGGAGCTGCCACTGCTCGATGCTTATGGTAATCTTGAACTCTTTTTTTCCCCACCACATGGGAGCATCAGAAAGAAAAACAGTACCAAAGCAGTCTTGTTCTATATAACAAAGATGGCAATGTGCAACCTGTTCCAGGTCTGCACATTTTTCACAGGGTACAAAAAGGCTGGCACAGTGGAGCTATTAAATGGGTCATTTAGACCCTGGTGGATGGTCCACTGGTTTCTGGAACGTGGAAGCAATGCCCTCCTCCACCTTAGTGGAGGAACATCCTCCCTACTTAGTGATTCTTTGCCTGCCTGTCAAGGGTCTCTGGGATGTGAAGGACGCTGCTGTTGCACTAGCACTGCTCACAGCACTGAAGATTTTCCGAGTGACTGTCTTGTTTAAAGCACCAAATAAGCAAACATTGTTTGTATTGAGCTAATAAGCTTTCTGTGCAGGTGTTTTTGTTTTCTTAATACAAAAAAACAAATGACTGTGAAGTCCAGCACGTTTTCTCCCTCTGCCTCTTAGCCATAATACATTATACCAGCCCTTCATGATAGGCAGGGGATACATGAGTGACGGTTGTCCCATCCTCAACAGGGATGGATAACCATCATTACAACCTGGCGGACAACTGTGGGATTTTTTTTTATTTTTTAGAGTTTTATACAGCGCAAACTAGATCCAGGGATATCAGGTATCAGAATGCTTTAAATGAGCCAGTTTTGTTACAGATGGACACATTCATTTTTGTTAGGCACGTGGTGATTAAGTGATTTGCCCAGAATCCCAGGATGTTGAGCGTCGTTGCCAAGACTCGAACCCGGTTTTGCAGCCTCGAGGTCGACCACTCTAGCCGTAAGGCTACATCCTCTCTGGGATGAGCAGTCAAGTTAGAGGTTTACAATGATGGAGCAGAGGAGACTCTAAATAGAGATTGGGGACGACAAGTTGGACAGGGCCATAGCACCACTAATATACAGCAGTGAGTCCACTCCACCAAACTCTAAAAAAGGCCCTAGCCTCTCACTTTCACCTAGAACCGCATCCATTTATTTTATTTTTATTTATTTTATTTATTTGAATTTATATAACAGCGCACAGCTACCCCAAGGGGTTTCCTGGCGCCGACAGAAAACAACAGGATGGAAAAAAGGAACTATTGGCTGAAAAACCAAGTTTTAATAGATCAGCGAGAAAGACAGAAGGTCAGATTGTAAGCGGAGGGGCAATGGAAGCGAATTCCACAGAGTAGGGCCGAGGTAAGAGAAAGAACGCCCTCCCATACTAGACAGTTTGACTCTTGGGACTTGGAATTTCACTTGAGTAGAGGACCTGAGAGTGCGGGAAGGGGCATAAGGGATGGCAAGCTGTTGTACATAGTCGGGAGCCTTAGCTTGCTTGATGCGGAACATGTACGTGAGGCCTTGAACTTTACTCGATTCTCCACTGAAAGCCAGTGGAGATCGATCAATGACTTGGATGCTGAGACAGTTTTGGGAACTCGACAGAGTAATCTCGCGTCAGAGTTTTGTACTCGCTGCAGTTTGCGTGTTATTTCCTTGTTAATACCCAGATAAAGAATATTCCCGTAATCCAGCCTGGACGTCACCAGGGCTGGGTGTGGGCAGGGAGCATCCACACAATCTTCCTTAACCATTTCAGAATGGTGAAGCAGGTGGCAGTAACACTGGTAGCTTGCTGCCGCATGGAGAGAGCATCACCCATAATAAAACCAAGGTTGCGCGCCTGAGTAGCCGGTTGAGGTAGCGTACCCATTTCTGGAGGCCAATGTTGAGGGCCCCAGAGACCGCGGTCCTTGCCAAGGATCAGAACCTCAGTTTTGTCGCCATTGAGTTTAAAAAAATTGGCGTTCATCCAGGTCATAACTTTACTGAGGCCGGCTCTAAGTGCCGAGGGCTCGGATTGTTTGTCGGATGACAGAGAGAAGAGGATCTGGGTGTCATCAGCGTATGAAAAAAGCAACAGCCCAGATTCCTCCACTAATACTGCCAGCGGTTGGATGTAAATATTGAACAGCAGAGGGCTGAGAATTGAGCCCTGGGGGACCCCGAAACGTAGGGGATGAGATTTGGATTTAGATGTAGATGAAAAGACCTGTAAGGCGCGATCAGAAGGGAACGAGCTAAGCTAGCTCAAGGCAGTCCCTGTGACACCCGAGCATTGAAGGGCCTTAATGTGTACGGTATGAGAGACCGTGTCAAAGGCCGCGCTCAGGTCAAGAAGCACTAAGGCCATGGTCTTACCCTTGTCTATGTTCTGACGAAGTGCTTCTGTAACTCCGAGCAGAGTGGACTCGGTAGAATAACCGGTCCTGAAGCCGGATTGGGTGGGGTGAAGCAGCCCATTTGTTTCAATAAATTTGGCCAAATGACCATTAGTGTGTCTCTCAAGAATCTTAGAGAGACCAGGTAAAAGAGAGATAGGGTGAAAATTGGAAGGAAGAGCAGGGTCCGCATTGGTTTTTTTTAACAGTGGGACCCCCATTGCATGCTTCCAGCTTAGAGGAACGGTTGAAGTAATTAAAGAAGTGTTAAGTAACTTGAGAACATGGGAGAGAGAGGATGGGGCAATTTGTCGCAGTACTGAGATGGGCAGTATGTCGCAGGGGGATCCTGATTTAATATGGCTAAGGTGATGCGTAAGTGCCTTCATGTCCAAAAGTGGCCAAGATTCAAGGGTGGGCACTGTTGCCAAATCTGTGCAGGATCAGGGCAGTCAGCGGATACAGTAGGAGGGAGCTGGGAAACAGGGGTAGAGCTGGCCAATGAAGAATAAATAATCTCTACTTTATTCACAAGGAATTGCACAAGATGTTCGCATTGAGTTACGTATGGGAGAAGGTTGTGTGGTGGTTGAGCCGGATAGGTCCTTGACCATATTGAACAAAGTTTTGGGACAGTTTTTTGCCTGTAGAATAGATGCAGAAACATAATTAGCTCGCGCAACTTGACAAAGGGACTGATAGGCCCGTTTACTAGTATTGTAGGCCAGTTTTGCTTCAGCTGAATAGTTCTTGCGCCACTGACACTCCAAATTTTTGCATTTGGTTTTCTCTATCTTTAATTCATCGGAGAACCAGGGAGCCGGGGGGCGTGGTTGTTAAACTTTCTAACAGTGGTGGGGAGACAGATATCGAGGGCCGTTTGAATCCTTCTTTGAAAAGCTACTAGATCCGAAGTGACATTATTATGATATATGGGGGGGGTTTAAGGATAACAGCGAATTAAACTTAGTAATGTCAAGCTTTGTCCAATTCCTGGAAGGTGTAGCGGAGATGTTGCAGTTAGTGGGTGCAAGGCAAGGGATTTCCAAACTGCAGCCAACCAGGAAGTGGTCCGTCCAGCAGAGGGAAGTGGACGGTCTACAATGTAATGAGGGTAAGTTAGAAAAAATGGGGTCTAGAAAGTGTCCTGCATTGTGTATGGGGCCACTATTTAACAGAAGAATATTCATAGCTGCCAAATCAGAGATCAAAGTACTGGCGATATTACAGCTGGTGTCCTCAAGATGGAGGTTGAGGTCACCCGGAATAGAGAAATTGGCTGCTTGAAGCAGCAAAGGGGAAATAAAATCAGGAAACGTTGTAACCCAAGGGCCAGCCGGTCCCAGGGGGCCGTACACTAGTATACCCGAAAGAGTGAAGCGCGGAGTTAAAGTAAGTTTAAAAGCAGGAGCTTCACAGTCTGGAATTAAGAGAGCATTGAATTTACAGCAGAGATTAGTTTTAAAGATTATGGCAATCCCGCCACCTGTCCTGACTTCTCTGTCCTTCCTCACGATGGCACAGTCAGGGGGCAGGGCACATGCCAAATCAGGACCTGAACAGTTGGTAAGCCATGTCTCCGTCAGGAAGATGCCATCCGGTTGTAGGTCCATAAGAAGCTCAAAAATATCTGCCTGATGTTTGGGGAGGGAGTGACAATTGACGCTCAAAAAGGAAAATCTCTTAGAAGATTCTGACCTTTCTTTGAGGGTACAATGCATAAATTGGGGAGTTGTCATGTCAGGTTTAATAGCTTTAACTGAATCATCAAGGTGGGCATTGAAGGTAAAATTGCAGCCAGGGCAGGCACCAAAATTATCTGCTGTCTTGAGGCAGGTACACCAGGGATGAGGGTAGCAGTGCAGATCATGCAGCTGGGTAGAAGTGTACTTCGAGGCCACGATTTTACAGGGGGCAGGATTTGGGCCCCGGGTCCCGGCCTGGCACGGACGGGCGCAGACGGGCTTCCCTTTGGTGCGCCTCCGTCGTGCCCGCTGTGCGCGTCCGCTACGCACTAGCTTCATAGGATGCTTTTAAAGGGCCTGCCTTGGGAAGGGAACGCAAAGACTAGAGCGTCCCTTGCACCAAGATGGCGGTCGCGTATGGCACAACCCGGAAGTGGGTTAAGAAATCGAGTGCTGGGTTCCCCTGTGACATCCCTCCACTCAAACAGTCCACTCTTGACTGCGGTGGACCGGGGGGGGCCACAGGTAACACTGTGCAATCTCCAGCAGCAACACAGGGTAAGGCGAACTCCAAAAACACTCCCCGATCAGCCCTCCCTCAAACTTGCCCCCACTTCAAATTAAGAACATGTACAATGTTGCAAAGCAAAGCCTGGCACAACAAGGCTAAAAACAAATAAAAATAGTTTTAAAAAGGAGAGCAGCAATTAGAGAGATGACTCGCAGCGCTAAGTTATTAAAACTGATTTCCAGCGCGCAAGCCACAGAGCCTTTCCTTTAAAGGGCCCACCTTGGGAAGGGAACGCAAAGACTAGAGCGTCCCTTGCCCCAAGATGGCGGCCGCATATGGCACAACCCGGAAGTGGGTTAAAAAATCGAGTGCCGGGTTCCCCTGTGACCTCCCTCCACTCAAACAGTCCGCTCTTGACTGCGGTGGACCGGGGGGGCCACAGGTAACACCGTGCAATCTCCAGCAGCAACACAGGGTAAGGCGAACTCCAAAAACACTCCCCGATCAGCCCTCCCTCAAACTCGCCCCCACTTCAAATTAAGAACATGTACAATGTTGCAAAGCAAAGCCTGGCACAACAAGGCTAAAAACAAATAAAAATAGTTTTAAAAAGGAGAGCAGCAATTAGAGAGATGACTCGCAGCGCTAAGTTGTTAAAACTGATTTCCAGCGCGCAAGCCACAGAGCCTCCCTTTTAAGGGCCCGCCTTGGGAAGGGAACGCAAAGACTAGAGCGTCACTTGCCCCAAGATGGCGGTCGCGTATGGCACAACCCGGAAGTGGGTTAAAAAATAGAGTGCCGGGTTCCCCTGTGACCTCCCTCCACTCAAACAGTCCGCTCTTGACTGCGGTGGACCGGGGGCGCCACAGGAAACACCGGGCAATCTCCAGCAGCAACACAGGGTAAGGCGAACTCCAAAAATGCTCCCCGATCATCCCTCCCTCAAACTCGCCCCCACTTCAAATTAAGAACATGTACAATGTTGCAAAGCAAAGCCTGGCACAACAAGGCTAAAAACAAATAAAAGTAGTTTTAAAAAGGAGAGCAGCAATTAGAGAGATGACTCGCAGCGCTAAATTATTAAAACTGATTTACCATTGGGGATCTTACTATACTCATCACTTTCCCACCTCTCCAGTATTAGGTTTTGCTGCAAGGATCCGTGCTTATTTGAATTTGAGATACTCATCTCCAGCTCAAAAAGAGAGGCTGCAATGGTGGCACCAGGACTGAGAGTGTCCTGGTCTAAGGTCTACATTGCCATCCTTTTAAATAAAAATACGCTGGCTCATATCAGCCTATTTCAAAATTGAATGCAGCTATTCTGCTATGTTTGTGACAGGAAATGGTAGAATACAGAGTATTTCTTTGACCCCCTAAAACAATATGAAGGGTTAGTATGATTAAGCTGGAAATTACACCTGGGATAATACATTTCGTTATGCCCTCCCACTCTATGTTGTTATTCCTTTTTAGGTCTGGACTTAACAGAACATATTTACATTTATTCATGGAATAGAATGGAAATATCAGCCTAATTTAGATTGTCACTTTTATGATACAGGATCACTTTTTGTCAAGGGAAATGTATGCCGACCATTAGGTACTGGACTCTAGTGGAAAAGATCATCGACCATCCATTTGTCTTTGAATGGTGAGGCACAGTGTAAGCTTCACTGTAGACAATGTTTGGGCACTATAAAAAACACAGTGGGCGTATTTTAATGTTTGTGTCACTTCAAGTTCAAATATTATATAGAAATTGACTAGAAATGAACTAGTGGATTTCAAACCTGAAACAATGTGTCTTTCCATTCAAAATTAGCGGCTTTTGGAATTGCACTGGTTTTCACATTCAGCACCCAACTGTAAATGAGGCTGTAAGTTATATTTTCTAAGCAATATCAGTGTAATCAATGGGATTCCACAAATGTGGGCTTTGAGGCTTATGGTGGTATTTAATGTTTGTCAAGATAGGGTGCTCTACTAATGGAGTACACTGAACGCCAAACTGAAGATCCGCCCGCTCTATATATAGTTGCCGGCACAACGTCATGTTTCTGCTGATGGAGCCACAACTGGCACTGCGGCACAAACCTTAGTCTGAAGGCCCCACAAAATTAGGCCGTTGGTCTATGAAAATCATATCATCCACCTATATACCACAGGGGGGTATTTATTAATTTGGAGAGCTGCCCACTGGGGTCATAACCACTGCCACACTGGTGGATGACCAGACACCAAAATTAGAGATTTACAACTGCCTGATGGAGATCTCTGTGTCTACAGAGCAGCCACAACCATGGGGGCTCCCGTGGAGGCTATGTAAATTTGCTGACCAGCTGCTATGAATTATGGAATCATTCAGCAAACATTTTTTTAACACAAAAGGCATTATCCAGAGTTTCTGGGACAGGATACGCCATCAAAACGTAAAAGATATCCTGTCCTGTATTACAAGTGCCATAGGCTATAATGTGCTCGTAATATTGCAGACTGGATAGCTGCCACCTTTGTGGTGGAGTATCCCATCCTCCAAACTCTAAATAACCGCAAACCTCCCAAAGTAATAGTTTACTTTGAAAAACAAAAACCTAATGGCCCTGATCCTATGGGAGAGTTCTTCCAAGGTGAGCAGCATTTTTTGTGTTTTTTTGTTCGACTTAGCCAGGCTTTTCCTGACGGTCCTGAACAGGACAAAAAGTATGCTAGAGCAACTGCCCCGAATAGGGTGGATGGTCTGAGGTACTTAAACCCATGGCATAATGCTTGTAAGGCAGTTGCTCTAAACTTTCTGCTGCCAGCAGGCTCTGCAGGTGGAAACATGATTGTTCATCTATCTCTAAATGGAGTGGGATGATTGTTTGTTCGGCTTATAGCCTAGTCTGTCACATTTGTGATTGAGTACCCTGTCCACCAAACACTTAATAACCCCTTTAGTCCATAATACAAGGGACTGGTAAGCAGTGCTTTATTAACCATACCCAATAAAATCTGACTCTGCTGAGCTGGACTATATCAGGTGCAATAAATACCACCCAATTGAGAGTTTCTCCGTGATTTCTTTTTGTAAACAAAGCTTTATTAGCATTTATAATAAGAAATGCATAATAATATTAAACAGCTTACCCCACTACCACCACCCTACCTTGAGGCCAGTCCCTGTTACAGTATGTGAACAACACATATTTATTTTGCAAATTACATTTTTACCCATTTTGTTCCCCAGAATCATCACTCTTTTCTAAATGTAAATGTACATGTATTTATATAGCGCAAATCACCGACCCGGTATCTAAGCGCTTGCTTAGGGAACCCGTCCTGGTATTCCCCTGTGAGATAACCCCGGCAGGGTATCCACAAGGTGAAAGCCAGGCATCCCACCGCGAGGGGCCGTTGTGGAGATTAAGCAAGCTATTGCCCAGAGTCGCAGAGTGTGAACCAATGAATCAAGTAGGCACCGGAGCGAGAATTGTCGAGTCCGTGGAATTTTTGAGCCCAAGACCCGCCGAGGCGGGGAATTGAACCCTGGTCCCGGGCTGACATCTGCTTCCAGGTCTGCCTCCTCTAACCAGTGAGCCACACTTCTCCAAAATAGAGTTTTTCCCTGATAAGGAAGAATATCATGAATTTTGGTGCTTATTCCACCAAAATCCACATGTCCAAGAATTTACCAGCCAAACTTTATCTTGGGGATTTGATTTTTATCATAATACACTTATTTCTCAGATGTGCGGTAAAAGAAGTTACGGGACATACCAGAACTTAAGGAGGGTCTTAGTTTCGAAGGATGGTGTTCATTTAAGTCACTAATCCACCAGCAAGAAGAACCTCATTTTTCCCTAACCCTACTTTGCCTGAGTGATGAAGGGGGAAGAGGAGCGTTGAGACCGGGTAAGTAATTTTTTAACCACAGTATTTACCAACATCTGGAAACGTGGTGGCAATTCTGCAGGAAAACAATTGGACAAGCGTTTCCTATCATGGAGATTGGCATACCCAGCAAAGTACCAACCAATATCTGGTGCACTTTTGCCACCTTTCTCATAAAACCTGGCTAAAAACTGTTGCCCTTTGTCTAATAAACATAACCTATGATCCTGGCACTGTCCCTCGGGCTTGCAAGCAATGTGCATCAGCTGCCATCTTTGTAAAGCCTCTCAGCAGGTCCTTTTACAGCTTGTGTTGTCAGGGGCAGACGGCAGAGCTCGCAGGAGGGGGCGGGCGTGGGGGGGGGGGGGATGCAGGTTTCTTTGGAAAATAAAAACGTACTTTGCTGCCACCGCCAGGTCCAACGTTAACAACAGGGGGAACCAAATAAACCAATAGGCATCTGGGTGAAATACAATTAACTAAAGACACTTGACGCCAATGGTATTTTACTTACAAAAGACTTTTTAACAGAGACAGATACTAGAAATTATCTATCTCGGAACACTCTGAATTATATAGAACCAACCTATGCTAATCTTAATACATTCATCTAGCGGCTATCAACACAAACTAAAATAAATGACACAAGCAAAAAATTATAATTAATAACTTTCTTTGAAAAAGACTTTTACATTTTTCATCATATGTACGAATCAACTATTCACACATTATTTCATCTTGTGAGAAAACAATCAACACAATCAAATTTTCTTTTTGTTAACCCTAAATTCATGGGTTATATATGAGAAGCCCAATTAGTTGTATACAAGAAAAATATTGGCAATGTCTTTTACGGCCTTAATTCCTTTTCGAACACCAAAAAATCCAAGGAGCATGGGAAGCAATAATCAATGTCTTTATGGCTTCAAATTAAATTGTACTCCTAGGGATTATATCCATGCAATTGTCAAATCAAAAGGGTGTCGAAACTGGTGATAACTGTCGACGCGTTTCGGCCTGTCAAGCAGTTTCAGGCCTCATCAGGACAATGGACATCAAATAATCATAATGATTTACCTAAAACAAAAATAACATAATAAATACATCCATTTTTAAAAAAAACTACGACTGCGAGCTTCACTGACACAGGCACCTAAGGGTGCCCCTACCACTACAATAAGAGAGAAGATTCCTAAAGGTTCTGGTATCTTGATCTATTTACACACCAAAACTGAAAAGTGTTCATAGTCACACCACCACCAAGTGAATTTACACTATTAGACATCCATTCAATGCCAAACCTCATTCGACCCCATGCATACACCAATAGAGGCGAGTCCTAGCAAATGCTAAGTAAAGCAGGATGATATACATACCACAGCATACTATCATTAATTTCCAGCCCAATTCCAGCTATGGTATAGATCAGTTATGAGTTCGAATCACTCCAGGTGACCCACAAGTGAAAATTCCTCCATTAAACACAACCTGTGTTAATCTGTATATCTCGCCACCAAGGTAACTCAGGAACCTGAATGATCGAATAACAAAACGTGGCAATGTAAAAAACTCTAAGGAACTCTAGACTAATGAATAACAATATAAGTCATCAGCACCTTACCCATACTATCCTACTCTTCCATACGTAAAGAAGAAGAAGAAAGGAGGTTCACAAAGGGAAATGAAGTCTGACTTACATGTCCCCGAGGTTTAAAAGTACCTCCGACGTTACTCAAGTACACTAATTCACTATCGGATAAACCGGCATTTAAACGTTCGTTAGTTTACCTTATCTTAAACTCGTCTTCTTATTCACGGTCCCATTGTGTTCGCCAGTCCCATTACGACGCAAACACACTCTTCAAAGGAGCCCAAGTCTTCTATCGGTCGGGGCTTCTAACAATTTACTAGAAATAAGTGCCGGACTCGGACTCAAACCATTTCAGCCAATGAATACACTTTACCTATTGCCGTCGAAATAAACAACAGACTATATTCCAAATACCCGGCCCAAGCTAACATGGCCGTCATTTCCATACACCAACACACCAATCGTTCAGGCATTCTGAGTGCACTTTCATCTACTTATTTTATATGATAAACATGTGCAAAATACCGATGCAAAAAATAATAAATGAAAAGAATATCAAGAAATATATATGAGGACGAAATGAAAACAAAATCAATCCTCTCACTTAATCATAAATAAAAAACTGAACAAATCCAAGGCAAAGAATAAGAGAAAAGACTTAAACCATTACCCCGTGATATACCTCGCCCCTCTTCCATTCTGAACCTATTGTACAGTATGTGATATAAAACACCATTATATATATATATCAAATATACATCATATGTAGGTGCACAAAAACACATCCAAAAAGGCACATTTCATAATTACATAGAATTACAAGTCTGTATTACCGCCAAATCAGGAAGCACATTTCAGCCAATTAGAGACCTTATCTCATCTTTATCATTAAGTCCAGTCTTAGAAGTCTGATATTTCTCAATAAGTCTGGCCTCCAGATGGTTAAGCTTGGTCTCAGTGTCTCCTTTATTTCTATTCATTACCACGCATAATACTGTCCAGTATATGTCATTCAATGAATGATTGTATCTCTGATAGTGACTGACCAAAGGAGCCCCTATGGTCATACACTTGATTCTTGATTTGTGTTGTAGGACCCTGGTTTTAACAGTCTGAGTCGTTTGTTCAATATAAAATCGATTACAAGGACACTTGATACAATATACAAGATTTTTTGAATTGCAATTAGAGAATGATCTTTGTGTGTGCAAATTTCCATTAATGTCAATCTCTTTCGAGTCCTTTGTCATCTCACATGCCACACAATTGTGGCATTTGAAGTGTCCAATTATCGGGGGAAGGCCTAATAATTCCCTCGTAGTTTTAGGTGCCTGTTTCACCGTGCAGGTCTTAGCTCTTACTAATTGGCTACGAACATTAGAACCCTTCTCGAATGCGAAAAGTGGTTTAGGAATATCAATGTCACCTAGCATTTTCCAATTTTTTTGAATGACTTTTTTTACGCTATTTGCTCTTGGATCATAAGTTAATGCACATGTTAACGGAGTTTCGCCTTTGTTTTTCTCTTTGGGTGCCAATAGATTCTCTCTGGGTGTGTACCATGCTCTTTTGAGTGCCACTTTAATAAGTCTCTTAGGGTACCCTCGTGCAGTCAGTTTTTCTTTTAGATAGTTGGCATGAGAAAAGTACTGCTCCTTACTACTACAGTTCCTCCGAATACGGAGGAACTGTCCATAAGGTAAATTTTCCTTCAAGGACCTAGGGTGACCACTATTAAAGTGTAGTAGTGTGTTACGGTCTGTCGGTTTAGTATATAAACTGACAGCCAAATGCCCATCCTCATGTTCAATATACACATCTAAAAAGTTGATTTTAACGGAGTCGCTTGATACCGTGAAATTGAACTCTTGGGTTCTATTGTTAAGCCAAGTATGGAATTCAGTCAATTGTCCAGAATCTCCATTCCAGATCATGAAGATGTCATCTATATAGCGACACCAGAGGCCCACATGATGTATAAATGGGTTGGTGTCGCTATATATCCATCTCCTTTCAAATTGAGCCATCACCAAATTGGCAATTTTGGGCGAAAAACTACAAACCACCGCCGGGTCCCGCATTTTCTCTCCTGCTTGCCTGTCTCCAGGTCTGAAGAGGAAGCAAGCAGCCGAGCTCCCTCACCTAAGCCAATTACAATGCTACAATGGAGCATTGTGATTGGTCTGAGCGCCGTGACATGGCATTCAGCCAGGGGCTGGAGGGGTGAGTAGATCTCCATGCAGGCTGTAATGCAGCCTGCATGGAGAACATAAGAGTGAGCATGACTGTTTTGGGCGGCCCTATAGGGCCGAGAAAACAGTAATAGCGCACAGGAGTGTTCTACCACTTCTACCCTGCAGCTCCGCCCCGCCACCTCGTGCTCTGCCGCAGGAAGAGGAAAAAATAAAATTAAAATAACATTCAGTTATTATCATTTTCTTTTTTCCTTTCTTTGCTGCTTCTGGCAGTGGGGCGGCGCTCCTCCGCCTTAGCGGAGGAGCAGCCACTGTGTGTTGTGTTGAACTTGATGTATCATACGATACTGTACCTCAACAGCTTGGCTAATGCTGGGTATAAATGTGAAAAAAAACCTTCCCTGTCAAGTCTGGAAAGGCACACTTAGGGTGCATTTTTTTCTTCATGAAGTGATACAGTAGTAGAGTACCTATTATTCCATTCAGTAGTGACTGACCTCGAGGGGAAAAACTGCGAATACACTTAAATAAATACACATATGTTTTTCTAATGTGCAAATGTGTACCTCTTTTCTTTTCGCATTGCTGAAATAATTGATTTAATTAATTCATGGTTTTATAAAACTCAGTTCTGAGTAATATGTCTTCCATCCTTGCCTGGGGACATTTTATCAGACATGTTGGCCATTTTCGAGGTGGCAGCGCTTAACACATGTATCTGCCATCCCTTTGGGTGCCATAACTGAATTACAGAACAGAGTATCAGCTGACGAACAAGTAAGCTGGGTAATCATTAACAGGATGAATTTAGGAAAGAGGAGAGTGTCAAACCACAGCCTACAGTAGATGACTGTCAGAGGGCTGTTACCTCTCCCACCCCTGCAATAGCTTTTACCTCCCAAAATCTTATCCCCATATACAAATTGATTACACACAAACGTATACAACCTGTGCATGTATTTGACCCCCGGATTCAAACTGAGTGACGGAGATGTGCAAACACTCAAAGTGCTACAAACCAAAGCTCAGATTTACCAAGAAGTAGCACAATGCAGAGCAGCAAGTAAAGTTGCTACCTTGTTTTGTGTGAAAGTAAGAGAGCAGACGAATGCCATGTCTACTAAAATGTTGTGCTGTTCTCCTTTCTTCTCATGCTGGCGTACTTTAGGCAGCCATGCGCCACTGTAGGCGCCTTTGTGCCATAGTACACGGGTGTCTGCATTGGCTGAAGCAAAGGTTGTGTACTAGAAAGTTAGCCTTCCAGTACAAAAATTATGCTTTAAGGCTTTTCCCACGTTGTACGTATGCTCTATAATGCAGCACATATGCAAAGTGGGACAACTGAGGAGAAATGAAGGAGGCTCTGGATTTCAGCCCAAATCTATTTCTACCATTTTATGTTGATGGGATTTTGCAACAAAATCCATGGTTGGTTGGGTGGGAACATACATGCACCACCCATGAACTACTCTTGAAGCCAATTAACTCAATACTGCACACTGCACAACTTTGTATTACTTTGAGTTACTGAGCAACGCAAAGTCGGATTTGCCACGGATAGTAAGTCCTACCGAAACACTTTGTGTCAGGTCTGCGTTAAAAACAATCTGCGTTAAAAACAGAAAGGCAAATCCACCGCCAAGGGTTTGGAAATATGGTTCCAAGAGAACAAAAAGTACTGTATGGTAATAGAATGGGAATATTTAAAACTCAAAAATGCACAATTAAAGCAATAAATCAGCACAAAGATAATACTTTATCTAAGGTACCATTCAGTTGGTAAATGCATTATTTAAAATGGCTTCCATTTTGATTTGTGTGCTGTGCTTCTACGTTAAATGTGGTCTTCTTATCATGGCTGTTGTTGTACTAGGAGAATATTTTTCTACTTTCCAGAGGAGCAACCGAACTATGCAAGGATTTCCACCAGCTGCCACTCCTAATAACATACGGTAGAATGGGAATTGTAAGCTGTAATATATATTGACACCACATTGGTGCATGCTTAATAATGCAATAATGATGTACCCCTGTCACACTGAGAATAACTGAAACTGTTTGAGAAATACACCTGAGATGATTTTAGAATACTGTTGGAAAGTATGATTTGTGATTCTTGTTGCAAAGGGCACAGTAATAGCCACACAGCAGTAACTGCCTGAGCCATGACTGAAGCAGTACCCAAGCATTTGCAAAGTCAATAGGTCTGCGTTGGTTGCCACCCTTTTGGCTTTGTCAATTCTTGTTTTGCTTTGTTTTTCTTAAATGTTATTGTTATGGCAGCTCCTGGACCTTTGTCAATATTAAAAACATATCTACAACAATTATACATTTTTGTTGGGTTTCAAAAGCAGGCACTGCTATTTTAGCCTCTGTAACTGGTGGGATCTACTTTGGGTGTAGATAATTTCCTTGTGTAATGGCAGAAGGCCATCATTAAGAGTGAAGTCAGTTTCAGTTTCAGTTTGTTTATTTATTTCGAAGGTTAAAAACCATCATGAAAATACATCACAGTAAAAAACATGATCACAAACTTTCTTAGCAACATATCATTAAAAAAGGAAGGAAAAGGGGCATCACTTTTTAAAAAGAAGGGTTTTTGTGAGTAGTAGGACCAAAGTGCAGATGAGATACAAAAGCCCCGCATCACCTAATAGATATCTCACTTGCCTACCAATTTCAACAGCCCATAGTGTTTCTCGGTTTAAAAGCAATTTTAAGAAAAGTTATAATAGCACATAGGGTTCGCATTTCAGTGGCTCTTTGTAGAAACAGTAAAGCAGATTTGGCATGGGTGATTTTTGAGTCTTTTAAAACCCCTACTAAAAATCTTTGACGAGGTGTTTTAAAAAAAGGACACAATAATACAAAATGAAGGGTGTCCTGCGGAGACCTATTGTCGCAGCCGCAGGCACCCTTCTGCTCAATTGTTGGAGTAAACCCTTATGGATGAGCTAAATTGTGGTGCAACAAGTTGAGCCTAAAACGAGTCATTAAAAACCTCTCATGCTGACTATACAATAAAAAGAGGTAAGGTTCCATGCCAATTTGATTCGAGACTAGCAAGTGAGCAACTACGGAGGATTTAATAGAGTCAAGCTCCCTCCTCCTGCCACCAAATTTATCCAGCAATTGCCCTTGTACCAAGTGACTGGTATATATGTCCACCAGGGATGGGTCCAAAAATAATCTTTGTTCGTCTATTTCCCCCAGGGTATCTTTAATATATTTCAGCCAGGGGATTTGGAGGCATTTTTCTTTCGTCAAACAATCCTGGATAATCTGTCTGGATAGATCCGCGTTGGGGTTTAGCCAAATTTTGATCCATGCCAGTATGGGTCTCAGTCTAATCAAGTCTGATATATATGATATTCCCAGCTCATTGTGTGTTACTGCAGCGGAGGTGCTCAGCGGGAGTTTTAGCAGTTTTTTAAAAAATTTCTCCTCCTCACTTTGGATTAATTGAGCATCTCTGAAACCCCAGACTTCAGATCCGTAAATGGTTTTTGAGATGCTGACTGATCTATACAGAGTCAACACCTGCTCAGGGGACCACCTTCCCATTTGGCGAGCAAAGTTTGAAATGGCTCCATTTGCTGAGACAAGTCTCCTCGCCCTCTCCTCTACCAACGGGGCGAACTTCAGTTTCTCATCGAATAAGAGACCCAGATATGGGAATGTTTTAACACTGTCCAGAACATGATCCCCTAGTTTAAATACGAATTTCTTCTGAGGTTTCTTCCCCACTATCATGATAAAGGATTTTGTCATATTTACAGATAGGTCCAATTTCCGCATAAAATCTGCGAAACCCTTGATTAGAAGTTGCAGTCCGACCGCCGTCCGGGCTAGGAGGACGGCGTCATCAGCATACAAAAGTACTGGCAGATGACGTGGGCCCACCTTTGAGCAATCAGTTCCTAGGGCTATTAGGTCGCCCTCCAGGCCGTTTATGTAGAGGGAAAACAAAAAAGGTGCCAGGATACACCCCTGCCTTACCCCGCCCGAGCACAGGAAGGGATCGGTACTCACCCCCCCCCGCGCTGTAGCGGACCTTGGCAGTGGTGTTCCAATGGAGTTCCCTCAGGATGTTGATAAGATCCGGGTCGATTCCCAAGTTGAACATGATCGACCATAGTTTGGCTCTATTGACATTGTCAAACGCCGCTGCTAAGTCCATGAACCCCATATACATGGTACCTTCAGATGCTTTAGTGTACTTGGCAGTGAGCAGGTACAGGTTGAGGCACTGATCGGTGGTTGATCTCCCCGTTCTGAACCCATACTGGGTGTCCACCAGGATGTTATGGGTGTCAGTCCAATCCAGTAGGCGGTTAAGGAGTGCCCTCCCCAGTACCTTGGCAGAGACGTCGATGAGCGAGATTGGTCTATAACACTGCGGGCTGTCCCTACAGCCTTTCTTGTAAATTGGGACAATCACCGCAGTGGACCATGATCTCGGCAGGCCCGTTTTGATGGCTGCATTCAATACTCTCATTACCATTGGGGCCCAAAGGTCCGTGTTACTCAGGAAAAGATCCAGGGGGGTTCCATCTGGGCCCGGGGCTTTGTTTCGTGTTAACCCTAGTATTGCCTTGAGAACTTCATCCAAGGATAATTCGAGTTTTTCTGCCCTTGGCCCCCTCCATATTCCGTCACCAATGTCTACGTCCTGCTGATTGTACAGCGATTTAAAATGGGCAATCCATTGTTCCGGCAGAATGTTTGAGCTAATGACTGGGGAGCTTGAATCGTGAAAACATGGTTTGTTTATGATTTTCCAGAACTGGGTATAGTCCTTGTTTTCGCCGGCCTCCCTTAAGTCTGCCCAGATTTCTTTTTGAAGGGTACTTTTTTCTGATCTTGATCTGGGTTTTGTAATTTTGTCTACAACGGGTGATTTCATTTTTGTCCCTTGGTATCATTTTCAGGCTCTGTTTTAAGTCTCTTAACGCTTTCGAACAGTTAGCATCAAACCATCTGGGCATGGATTGCAGGTTTATGGGCTTCTTGGTTGTCAGGAGTTTCTCTACGATTTTAGTTAAGGATTCAAACGCCTCTACTACTCCTCTGCCCTCTATTGTAGCATCTAGACAGGTCTCTATGTGATCTTTCCCTTCATTAACTAATTTAACATAAAAGTCTTGGGGGTTAATCAGTGACCACCTTAGGCGTCTCCCTTGATCTGTTGGTTGGATTTCTGCTTGTTGGATCACCCCTGGTACTTTTTTAATAAAATCATTCCCTTTAATTTCTGTTATAATGGGGTTGTGGTCGCTAAAAGGACTCCACTCTGTCCTGGTATTTATGATCCTTTCCCTAGCCCAGGCGGATATCATAACGTAATCTATTATAGAACCCCCGCCTTTGCCCTTATATGTTGGTATTGGGGATTCGCCTGCCTTATGAGCGGATAAATCCATGACCTTTGTAAGGGCAAAGTTATCTAATAACTTCATCAGTAATGTACCCTCTTTGGTATGTGTAAAGTGGGGGCCCTTTTCTAAAGGACAAGCTGACCAATCAGGAGTTAAGGGGAGTAATTTGGGGCATAGATGGCAATTAAAATCCCCCATCAACAGGACAGTTGGTTCAAGCCCCGTCGCCCTTTGATCTAATTCCTTGGTTAAACAGGTCTCCAACTGCTCTAAGATTGGGAAATTTCCTTCCACCGGTCCGGAATTGTAGAAATTCACAAACAGTAAACACTCCCCCTGATGAGTAAGTCTAACTGCTTGTATATTATCTGAGGGACCATCGGTAAATGACCAGGAACCTTTCAGATCTAAGTCTGCATATAGGACTAAGCCTCCCTTTGCTCTTCCCGAGTTTGTGCCCTGTGCGGGTTTAAAGAAGCATTTGTAGCCCTCCAATTGACATGGGCCCGAGTCTCTTGCCCATGTTTCCTGGAGCGCTATCAAATTAAAACATTTGATGAATTCTAGCTATTCCTTGTTTTTTAATTTGGCTTCCAGCCCTGCGACATTCCAGGATAGGATGGTCAGGCCCACCCGCTTTTCTTTGCCTCTTGCCATGTGGGTTTCAGTTGCTCTCTCCATCCCATCTGATGGGAAATCTAGTTTAGTTGTATGTTCCTTTTCCCTCTGGGGGCGGGGTGAGTCTAGTCCCCTAGTTAATATACTCTCCACGCTCCCCCCTGTATTCCCTACTTGTGGGCCAAGATAGCTACTAGTGGCCGGGCTTCCTGTTATGTTCTTTTGAGTGGAGGGAGTGGATTTGAGTCAATCTATGTCCTCTAGAGATTGAAATGGGGCATATCTGTTTCTCCATTGAGGGTAGTCACGCTGGGGATAGGGCTGTTCGAGGTGGCTTGCTAGTCTAGGTCTGTGTGGGCGCTGTGATCTAACCAGCGTCCATCCTCCCTCATCCTCCCCATGATTGTTGTTTCGTGTCCTTGGGTAGAAATACCCAAGTGGGAGGGCACAAATCGTGCTGGTTTGGTTCCTGTTGGAGTTCTTTAGGATGTACTCTACCAGACTAGTGTCCGTGAAGTTTGCGACTATACAGTCACCTCTGATATCTTTCTTTCTCCTCCCAACCCAGTTTACCCTTCTTACACTTAGAATCTCTCCTCTTTCCCCAGTATCTAAGGGTCTATGGATGTTCAGCCATCTAGAAATTTTTGAGAGCATTTGTGGATGTGTTTCTCTCTCATTAGGCCTATTTTCTGGGACCCCTGCAAAGATTATTACAAAGGGATTCGCCTCGGGGGGTAAATCTAAGTGTGGTGCCTGAGTGTTGGTGTTATAAAAGGGATCAGAGTCTGTGTAACAGTGATTATAATTCCCTTCACTCTGCAGGCGCTCGTCTTGTCTCCATTGCATTAGTGGTTGTATGGGAGGTTTTTCCCTCTGTGTGTTATTCGCACCTTGTTGATGTCTCCCTCTAGAGTTAACGTTTGTGTCCCCTTTGGGGTTTTGGACAGTGCTGGGGGCCTCATGAATCTGAGCTATAGCCTGTTGGACATGGCTAACACAGTTGTTATTTTGGGCCCTCTTTGTGTTTGCCTTATCATTTATGGTTTCCACTGTCGGTTGTGGTTGGTCAGCGGGAGTCTTTGCGAGTGCGTGTTCTAATGCCTTAGATTGTTTGGAGAACTCACACATTATTTTCTCCACCTTACTTATGATGGGTTTTAGTTGTGCCGCAATGAAGGATTCTAGCTGTTTTTTAATGTCTGTTACTACTATCTCGATCCACCCTGGGGGAATAGTGTCAACTCGGGGATTATTTTCTTGTGAATTATATTCTTGAAGGCTTATTGGGGAGTTAGTTCTTGGGGGTGCTTTCCTCTGCCTCTGCTGACCCTTATTCCTCCCCACTCGCTTCCTTACTTTTCGGGGGGCCGTGTCAATAAGTTCGGGGGGTTCTAGCCCTGAGGTTTGCGCACAAGGGACATCCACTGTGTCATAGTTTGTTTGTGACACACTGCCCTGGGTGTTTAAACTGTCAATTAGTAGTACGTCTCTAGGGGGTGTTTGAGTGATGGCATTGAGATTTGGCGAGGAGGATAAACTCCGTTCCATTCGTTCAATTTCCCCTGTGACTTTTTTTAGCATTAAGTCAATTGCTGTAGGTTTGTTCCCCTTTGCGTGGGCAGCCTCCTTTATTTCCCCCCTTGTTGTCTTAGGGGTTGTTCTCTTGGTTGACTTGGTCCCATTCGAGCGTGTGTTAGGGTGAGTGGACATCGTTCCCCCTTGGTCTCTTTCCTTATCGCCACAACAAGGTGCGGCTTTGGGTTCAGCCAATCCTCTTGCGTGCTGCTGTGGGGGTTTAACGTGTAACTTTCAGGGGCTCCACTGCCCTATGCAAGGTCCCTATGACCAGGGTGCAGTACCTAGGAGTGGTGTCAGAGATGAGGGACCAAGGGGGGTGGCCCGTCCCGTCCCTCGGCGTCCCCGGACGGCCACAGACAGCCCGCCCTTTGCCTGGGCTTCGCCCGGCGCCGTCCGCGCGCGTCCGTGACGCGGAGGTGACTCCCTGATTAAGTAGCGCCTCCGGGCGCGCAGCGTCAGGAAGTGGAGCACAGGAAGTCTTCGCACTGCCCTCTGGGAGCTGTAGTCTCCAGCCGCTACGATGGCGTGGAGCGGCGAGACCACAGCGTCAGGGCCCCAGGTGCGAGATGGCGTCCGATCACTGGGAGCTCCGTGTGGCAAGTGAGCAGGTAAGCAGATGGTTAGTTGTCCTCCCCGCTCCACCGAGGGGACTCCCTGATTAAGTAGCGCCTCCGGGCGCGCAGCGTCAGGAAGTGGAGCACAGGAAGTCTTCGCACTGCCCTCTGGGAGCTGTAGTCTCCAGCCGCTACGATGGCGTGGAGCGGCGAGACCACAGCGTCAGGGCCCCAGGTGCGAGATGGCGTTCGATCACTGGGAGCTCCGTGTGGCAAGTGAGCAGGTAAGCAGATGGTTAGTTGTCCTCCCCGCTCCACGAGGGGACTCCCTGATTAAGTAGCGCCTCCGGGCGCGCAGCGTCAGGAAGTGGAGCACAGGAAGTCTTCGCACTGCCCTCTGGGAGCTGTAGTCCCCAGCCGCTACGATGGCGTGGAGCGGCGAGACCACAGCGTCAGGGCCCCAGGTGCGAGATGGCGTCCGATCACTGGGAGCTCTGTGTGGCAAGTGAGCAGGTAAGCAGATGGTTAGTTGTCCTCCCCGCTCCACCGAGGGGACTCCCTGATTAAGTAGCGCCTCCGGGCGCGCAGCGTCAGGAAGTGGAGCACAGGAAGTCTTCGCACTGCCCTCTGGGAGCTGTAGTCTCCAGCCGCTACGATGGCGTGAAGCGGCGAGACCACAGCGTCAGGGCCCCAGGTGCGAGATGGCGTCCGATCACTGGGAGCTCCGTGTGGCAAGTGAGCAGGTAAGCAGATGGTTAGTTGTCCTCCCCGCTCCACCGAGGGGACTCCCTGATTAAGTAGCGCCTCCGGGCGCGCAGCGTCAGGAAGTGGAGCACAGGAAGTCTTCGCACTGCCCTCTGGGAGCTGTAGTCTCCAGCCGCTACGATGGCGTGGAGCGGCGAGACCACAGCGTCAGGGCCCCAGGTGCGAGATGGCGTCCGATCACTGGTGTAGGAAGGTACATCCTGACTATGGTTGCCCCCAACTTTTTGCCCTGTGTTTTAGCTGGTTTTGGACATAGTCGACCTGGGACCCTGCCAATCAGGACCCCAGGCCTACTGCTCTCTCTTTAAAATGGATTCCATGTACCCTAGGTACATTTCCAATTGGTACTGGGCCACCTTATCAGACCCTGTAACTCAGGGCATAGGTGTACCCAGGGCCGCCAGGGGCTGCAGCATGTATTATGCCACCCCTGGCTGGCCTCCTAAATTTGACACAACTGGCTGCATGACAGCTGGGGCGAAGTCGTGTAATCACCCTTTGCTTTAGGTATAGTAGCCCTATATCTAACCATACCATGGACACCCGAGTTCCTATCAGTCACTCCTATGGCAGGCCTTGACAATCCTGAAGGCAGAGTGCGTGGGCTCGTGTGAACTGTGCTCTGGCCCGAGCCGAGCCGGTTGCAGCTTGCGGATCAAAGACCCACTGGCTGTTCCATGATAACGCGTACCACATCGGTAACTTCGGTGTCGCGTTATCAAGGCATGTCGAGTAAGGTGTCATACGAATCGGGGTGCTGCCCTCTCACCAATTCTGGCGATGAGGTTAGCATTCCACCCTTCTAGAGGGACACGACATGTACGTAACTGTGAACCCCGGTTAAAGTTAACTAAAGCCTCAGCTCCACAAAATGGATGCTGCCACCACAGACACGAGTCTGACCTCCTGCTGCTGGGAGTCCTTCCAGCGAGGAGCGCTCGGACAAAGGGTTTCCTGTCGAGGGCGGTGTTCGCACCGTCCCAGACAGGGTTTGTGTATTCTGGGTAGGTAGGGCTTTTGCGAGAAGGTGACTGCGGAGTGGCACCCCGGTGCTCACTACGCATCTGCCGGTTAGAACCAGTTCCAGGGGCGACAGCCCTGGCCTGGGGAAAGTCCGGCAGGGGAGAGGGGTGTAACTACCCCCCTTCCTGGTCCCACCCTTAGGGCAGGGCCTAGTCATGTACCCACCCCTTTCTTTAGAATAAAGACCGGAGCGGGGACCCTTCCAAATTAGATCATCTTTGAATCAAGAATACTTTCTACGAAAGGACTTCAAGACTCTTCTCAAGATTTCTCCCTTGTGGCTAAGGAGTAGTCACCCTGCATCAGCGGGCACCATCTAAGAACTCTGCGGTTTGCTGTAAGTCCTTCCTCAAGGAATCCGACGGCCCAGCTCGACGAGAACCGGCTTCCCTGGCACCTCTGACCTCTACCCACGTCATCAGCTCAGCTGTGATCTGTGGGTGCGACGAGACCTCGAGGGACCGGCCATCATCAGAACCTGCACGCTCTTAAAAACCAGCACGACCATCGAGGTAACTCTCTGGTGAGTGCTCTGGGGTCCGAGAAGCCCCGACCCTGAGCCGCTCCAGCACCGAAGTGCAGTCTCCCAGCATCTCCACGATCTGCGTGGGGCCCTTCTGCTCGCTGCTCAGCACGTTGTCTGGTCACTAGCCGCTGGCTTGTGTCCTTCTGTGACGACATCCGAGAATCATCACTGCCGGTCTGGTTGCTCCAGACTGGCCCTTGCTTCCATCTTTTCGAGAAGCACCCCGGACCCTCCTGGTCCACTCAAGAAGCCGAAAGCGCCATCCTTCGTGGGACAGCTCGCACCTCCACCGTGGTCGCCGACAACGCCTCCTGGTCCGTGAGACTGCAGAGCCTAGCGTCGCCCACTCACCTGGTCGAGGTGACGGCCAACCGGTGCCTTCCTGGTACCCTCTGACTACTGGCTAGTAGTACGAACTTGGTCCCCTCTGCTTTCAGGTTTCATCAATCTCCGATCCAGGCTTGGATCTCTACGAACTATTCATCACTGGTCGCCGGCCAGCAACTCCTTTTCTTCCGGCTCCTGGCTCGTCAGCGAAGACCCCGACGCCTGTAAGACTTGTGCAGCCGCAGCCCTCGTGGCTAGGTAACTCGGCATTTCGGTGCCTGCATAGCCTCCTTACTCTAGGGTCCCGAGTCCCTCGCTTCCGACTTGCCTTAACCTTTCCGTGTCCTCGGACACTTGTTTAAACGTGCACTTGAAGTATTTGCTAAAGAGATTTGGTTTGTGCTTAGTACCCTGTCCTCATAAAGAGTACAGGGCTGTTGTGATTCTTAATAAATATACTGTTTATTTTCATAACACTTGTGTGGTGTCCTTTCACTGGGTGTTCAAGGGGTACATGTGTGGTAAACAGCTAGCTTAACGCGCCCTCTCGAGTCTTTAGCCTTAGACTGCTCGTATCCACGCTACTAGGATAGCTGGTCTATAGGTTGACTTACAACCAAACACCATAAGGGTCGTTGGAACGATACATAGCGGTCGCTAGAATAGCGAACGTTGCATATCGGGCCAACTTCTCACAACTGGGAGCTCCGTGTGGCAAGTGAGCAGGTAAGCAGATGGTTAGTTGTCCTCCCACTAAGAGTGAAGTCAACCAATGGCTGAAATAGGCTAACCTGCTGCCCCACGTAGTGGGCAGTATACAAATATGAATGATACAATAGACCAATGGAGGAAGGGGGCTGAATGAAAGCCCTTATAATTAAGTAAACTGCACCTATATTGTTAGCCAAATTAAAATGTCTTGGCTAATGCCAGAATTAAAAAAGAATGTTGTATTGAAAATTAAAACCAAACAAATGATTGATTTCTGCATACTATGTATCTATGACATAAATAATTCACTGTGAGATGATTCAGAGTACTTTTGAAATGTAACATAGTCCCACATGCATGCAATGCAAGAACCCCAAAGGAGGCAGAATGATACACCCAACATCCAATGGCATGAGGTGAGGAGAAGTATTCCTTTGGGTGTGATGTGATGTGATGTGAAAGACATTTATAAAGCGCAGCATACACTATACAGTTTCTTGGCGCTGAGGCAAAAGGACAGAAGACACCTCACTGGACAGTGAGAGGGAAAAGAAGAAGGCAGGAGCAGGGTGGAGACGAAGAGGAGTAAGAGGGACCGGAAAAGAGGAGGATATTAGGATTTTAATTGTACGCAGAGCGAAAAAGGTGAGTCTTGAGGAGGGATCTGAAGCGGGTGTAGAGCGAGGCCGACCTTATGTTCAGGGGGAGGGCGTTCCAGAGAGATGGAGCTAGAAACGAGAATCTTAGGCCGCCCCATTTCTTACGCTTGACTCTGGGGACTTTGAGAAGAGCCAAGTGAGCCGAGCGCAGGTTGCGGGAAGGGACATACGGGTGAATGAGAGAGTAGATGAATGTCGGGCCTAGGCCGGCTAGAGATTTAAAGACAAGGCAGCCCAACTTAAATTTGCAGCGTTCAGTAACAGGGAGCCAGTGCAGGGATTTTAGCAAAGGGCGGATGTGGTGGTGCCTCGGTTGATTGAAGATGAGGCAAGCCGCCTGGTTCTGAACAAGCTGCAAATGTTTAAGTTGGTAGTCAGGGATGCCTACGTACAGGGAGTTGACGTAGTCAATTCTGGAGATGACTAACGCCAAGAGGGCCAAGGTGAGGGCTTCGGTAGTGAGAAAACGCGCGATTTTCCGGATTTTGCGCAGTTGGAAGAAGCAAAAAGAGACAGTGGCATTTATCTGGGGTTTCATCAAGAGATCTTTACTGATAATGACCCCCAGACTTTTGGCCGAGTCAGTTGGGCGGGGGTAAGGCCCAAGCGAGCGGGCCAGAAGTTGGAGTTCCAAGGATTGGAAGGCCCTCCGACAAGAACCAATTCGGTCTTGTCGGGGTAGAGTTTCAAGTGATTTGCCCCATCCAGTTGCTGATGTGGCAGAGGCTGGCTTGAAAGTCGGAGACTGACTGGTCCGATGAGTTGATGTTAAAGACTAACTGGATGTCGTCTGCGTAATTAAATGCGGAGACATTTTTATGTCGGAGAGAACTGATCAGAGGGGTGAGGTATAGGTTGAAAAGGAGTGGGGACAGAGAGGATCCCTGTGGCACGCCGCAAGTCAACCCAACCCTGTCTGCGGAGAACTGGGATAGCCGGACCGCTTGTTGGCGGCTGGTAAGGAACGAGCGGACCCAGTCAAGGGCCGTACCCCCTATCCCAGCCTTCCTGACACGGTCGAGCAAGATGACGTGGTCGACCGTGTCAAAGGCGGCCGACAGGTCCAGGAGCACCAGAGCCTGACTGGTGTTAGTGTCAGCTCCCCTGCGCAGTTCTTCCATGACAGAGAGTATGACCAGCTCTGTAGAGTGGGCGGGTCTGAACCCGGCCTGTTGGGAGTCAAGAAAATGAGACTGCTCAACAAACGAGCCCAGGATGTTAGTGACATGGGTCTCGAGCACCTTACCGAGGTAAGGGAGGAGGGAGAAGGGGCGAAAGTTGCTCATGATCGTGGGGTCAGCTTTCGTTTTTTTTAAGATAGGTACTACCTCGGCTGTCTTGAAGTGCTAGGGACTAGGCCGGAAGTGAGGGAGTTGTTCAGAAGTGCCAAGGGGGGAGGAGGGCAGGCAGTAAAGGCCTCACGTAGGATCTTGGGGGGACAGCAATCAGTAGGAGATCCTAAAGAGACTTTGCTGAGGAGGGCGGGGAAGTCCACCTCCGAAATGAGGGGAATCTGAGTGAGAGAGTGAGGGTTAAGAGGGTCAGCGTGGAGGTTGGTTGGGGGCCCAGTGGAGTCGGATAGGGGCGGCACCGAGATGCTGTTTTTAATTTTTGCGAGAGAGTCGCAAAGCCCCTGGGAGAACACAAAGGCCACTCTATGTTTATTTTAAACAACTGGTAGCAATAGGTCAAGCCCGCCCTAATAAGTGGAGATGAGATTCTGGAGCAGCCCATTCTACACTGGATATACAGGCTGCTTCTGTTGCGAAGTATGCAGTGATGCTCCCACTGTACTATTATTGACCCAGCTACCATCACCCGTAATTTAGGAATGAAGTCTTATAATTTATCCTCTTTTGTTCCTCAGGTTGCTGGAGTTATGGGGTTCTGTTTTGGACTACTGAAATCTCTAAAGCAATTTCTCTATCTGCTTCCGCTGCAACATCAGGAAATGGTAATACATACCCTTACCACATCTCTGCTTGATAATGTCAACTCTCTGTATTGGGGTTTACCAGCTTATATACTTAGAAGACTCCAGCTGGAACAAAATGCTGCAGCATGGCTTCTGTTGAAACTCCTGAGAGGTGATCGTATTTATCCCCATTTGAAAGGGCTACACTTGCTACCTGTCAAGGAACAAGTGCGATTCAAGCGGCTTTTGCTGGTGCACAGAGCTTTTAAAAAACTGGTCTGCGGCACCTGGCCAACCAGATTATTCCTTATTAGCTGGCAAAAACCCTACGTTCTTCTGACGCTCTGTTGGCGGTGATCCCGCATATAAAAAGGAAGGAGTGGGGTGGCAGCTCCTTCTCCTTTTTTGCCGCAAAGCACTATAATGCTCTTCCCTATCATCTTTGTGCTACAAGGAATGTACTTGCATTTAAATGTAATCTTAAAACTTGACTTTTTTAATTTGCTTATCAATAATCGGCTCAGTATGATGGTCAGCAAATCTATTCAGCGCTGGGGCACTCATTGAGTAAATGTGCACACTATAAATCCTGTGATTAATTGATTGATTGACTGTGGTTGGATTGTGGCAATCACCCATTTTGTGCAAAAGCCAAAGAGCAGCAACAGAGTATGATAGCATGCCATGCTTTTAAAGTGCTGCACTGAATACTGAAACTACTGAAAATACTGTAGGCATAGCAGGCACGTCAAATCTATATGGTATGTTATACAATATTATTATATGTGCCAACAAGAAGCACCTTGTTTAGGTAAAGTTGGTAAGGATCTGGTAAGATGGATTTGGAAGATGGCCTTTTTGTTCCATCATATTGTCTAAATTAAAATTAATTTGAATTCGGCACTTTATGTATACTTGTAAGTTACTATAAATTTCCATTCTTTGACCAAAATTGTGTGTCTGAAATCAGACATTGTTAATTCTGGTGCTAAGTCCAGACATGCGCCTATTCTTTTAAAAGTAACATTCAAGAACCTCCAGTGCCACTCTAAAAATAACTGTCATGCAAGGTTGGTGCAACTAGAAGTCAAAGGGTAGGTATCAACTCTAAATTGAACTAAAGCCAATCCAAAAGACAAAATGACACTTACTTGGTATGACATTTCCTGGCTCAGCCTTATGACAGAGAATGGGCGTTAAGGCAAATGTGCCATTGAATGTTTGCTAAAGAACTTATGAGAACTGTAAGCTGCAATGGCATTTATATAAATGACATGGAGGTGCTGCAGTGTAACCACTAAGTTTGCCAGTTGCTGAATGGTAGCACTTTGTAATATATAGGACACACTGTCTGTGTGTGTGGGGGGTGGGGGGGTATCACCTTCTACTTGGCGCTCAGTCAAAGACAATCTGCCAGGACTCTCTAGCTTAGTCGAATGTACTTATGTACCATGTTGTGCCCAGCATATCCATGAATTCTTTGGCTACAGCAATTCAATAGGCACCTGTCTTGGTCACTTTATTGAGACCCTCAATAGCCCACAGGGAAAAGTAGGTCCATTAGCCCTTGCTTTTGAGATAGCACAACTAGACAACGCCCATCTGCTTTGAAGGGCTCAATGGCCGCAGGTTTAGAATATTTGCCACTTCTGCTCTTATTCAGTCCTGTAACTTCTCTGAATTTCAGTAGTTCTTTTACTTAACAATTAGTATGGCCCGTGTGCAATCATAATTCCTATAGAACCTAGTCATCCCAGTGGTCAGTAAGAACATGTAGGAAAAAGCCTCTTCAGTGGTCTAAACTCCTCCTGCTGCATTAGGATTTACATCTGGAGAGAAGTTTACTCTCTCCACGGGGCTATCCTTTTATGATTGTGGCAGTGGATTAGAAAGGGGGTGACATTCCTGATCATCCTGGTTAGAGTCCACAAGGATTTCTTCATATCCCCTTTCAGGTGGCAGAGTATCATCTGACTTGAACGGAAAACAGTTTGGTGCTCAATTGTTACTCCAATGTCAACTAGGAGTCAACATCAATGATATTCGTAGCACCAGAGATTAACTAGAGCACAAGGGCTTATTGACTTGACTATCAGGTCATCTTGACCCTCCTGGTAAAATAGTTATGCCTTTTGGTCCTACTACTCTTTAAAGAGCAACTGGTTCCCTGAGATTGTGCAATGCTTCTCCATTAGCTTGGCAACTTTCTTCCATACATCCAGAATTCATAGAATTGTTGCACGTGGTAATAGAATGGAATGGTGTTGTCTCGTCAGTGATGCATAGAAGCTTAACTTAAGAGCCTTTTGGTGGTGTTATGGGAAGATTATGTTATGCATGTATTGAGCTTTGCATAGCACACTGTGTTGGCTCTCAGCTCAGTAACATCAAGTGCAGGCAGGTAGAGAGCTTCATGTTTGCTGAAGGGAAATTTGGGGTCCTGTGGAAAACGAGCCCATAATCCTATCGATGCCCAGGCCGCTGGCGCAAACCGCCTCTTAGCTCTCATATTGATCGGTTACCAAAATAAAGAGACGGGCGCTGGAAGCAGGAATCAAGAACAGAGTTTATTTCTCATGAGGAGAGCATGTCATTTCGGACACGAAACACAGTGTCTTTCGGGAGGTGCTCTAACAAGTGAGCTGAGACTCTGGCTTTTTATACTCTACAGAACACATGATAACACAATCAGGACGGTGTGACGCAAAAGGAAAGACATCCCTATAATCCTCGTGGTAATCCTACCCATATACATTCACAATGGGGACCCTTGACCTGCTGATAAGAGGGGAGGGTAATCACGCAACTGAGTGTTTTGTAGGATGTGTACGCCTGATCATAGCCCAAGGGGTGGGGTGGCTAAGACCAATAGAGGATCCTTTGGAGAGGAGTGACTTCATACAATAAGGGCAGTAAATGGTATCTCCTGGCTCAGGCGATGGCCTCGGACATGTGTGGTCAGCTGGACTCGGGGGAAAGGGTCATCAAAGGAGTGGTATTAATGCCGCGTGGACAATCGAGTGCGGAGGGAAGGCTTGTCAACAGAGGGGCATTCATGGAAGGGAAGGAGGGGTTGGTCAGGCGCGGCCGTGATTCTCAAGGACAGGGTCTTGCAGAAGAGGGTTTATGACTTGCCTACGTGAGGAGAAGGGAGGGGTAGCCAGGGTGGACACAAGGACAGAGTCACACAGAGAGCGAGAGAGATCTTATGACCCGTACATGAGAGCGGGGGCAGTCAGGTGCAGCTGGGGGAGGGCTATGTCTGCTAAGGCAAAGGATGCCTCTCCAAGATGGAATAGGGGGTTTTGTGCGAGTCAAGGGGGAGAGTTGCCTTTCACAGCGGGGTCGCGCAGAGGGAGAGGGCTTCATGGTTTATGCATGTGAGGGAGAGAGAGATTTTGAATACACGCAGAAGGGGAGCCAGTGATTCTAATCTTAGGCGGGCAAAAAGGGCCAGGGTGCCTAAAAATGGCTGTCATGTATACGTGGGTACAGGCCTTTGCTGGCAGTAGGATGTAGTTAAATGCTTTACGGTATTCAGGGTACGCGCAGGGAGAGGAGTGGGAAAAGGGAAATGAACGTTGCTTATGTACATCAATATCTCTATTTTTCTACAGTCCAAACACACAGGGGCATATTCACAAGGAGCTATCGCCGAATTAACAGCACTTTATCGCAGTCAAAGTCATAATAAATTTACCACCCCATTCACAAGCTTGTGCTAACAGCCCACAGCACCAGTTTACCCGCGATAGCAGCCGCAAAAAACATTGCCACAGAGGACCCCCGCAACTATCGCTAATGAGATGCAGAGTAGGCATTCCCGTGCCAAAAGCCTCGACAACACAAAACCTCAACATTCACAATGCCCAACCAGATTGGCGGTAAGAACACAAAAAACGCGATAAGGCGCGTTAGCAGTAGGAAATTAACACCTGCTCTGACCTGGTGTAAAGTCAGACCACAGTCTGCACCACAAAATGGAGCACAGCCCAGAGCCACACCTGAAGACAAACAGATGCCATGGAGCAACTAAACATGCAGCACGGACACCCAAAAGCGCCACAACACCCACCGACACCACACCCAGGACCACCCCTCCCTGGCATCCTCCCCAACCAAAGACACGCCACATCAGCTACACCTAAACATTTACGAAATAATCAACCTGATGTTGTGCAATCACAACTGGTGACATTTATGTTTTGTCACAGAAATGAGCATCGCATATTCACTTTCAAAGCAACCAATGAAACTTTATTGAAATGAACACTGAAATGAAATGAAGACACATGGCAGCTCCCCTGGACACAATCCGTAGTCACAGTCTGAAAGACAAAAAACATGATGAGAAGGTGTGTCTTACGCACATCAAAGGATAGAGAGAGAGCGAAGGAGAGAGAGAGAAGAAGAGAGGGGGAGAGAGAGAGAGAGAAGAAGAGTGGGGGAGAGAGAGAAGATGAGAGGTGGAGAGAGAAGAAGAGAGGGGAGAGAGAAAGAGAAGAAGAGAGGGGGAGAGAGAGAGAGAATATGAGAGGGAGAGAGAGAGAGAAGAAGAGAGGGGTAGAGAGAGAGAGAGAAGGTGGGAGGGGGAGAGAGAGAGAGAGAGAAGATGAGAGGGGGAGAGAGCAAGAGAGAAGAAGAGAGAGGTAGAGAGAGAGAAGATGAGAGGGGGAGAGAGTTATAGAGAAGAAGAGAGGGGGAAGAGAGAGAGAGAGAAGATGAGAGGAGGAGAGAGAGAGAAGAAGAGAGGGAGAGAGAGAGAGAGAGAGGGAGAGAGAGAGAGAGAGAGAGAGACGCCCCTGCGCACCCAGGGCACACTGCTCACCTGCTGCCACCAGTGTGTCTTCAACCACTTGCCGGTATGTATAGCCGTACGCCAGATCACACATCAGAGTCAGAGCCGTCATCTGAAACAGAGTACAGATACACGACTGGCACAGTACACACACTAGCACAAGACAACATCGCCAGCCCATGCACATCCAGGCAGAGGCACCCCAGCCCTCCCGCCGCACAAGGTAGCATGCTCGTCCATGCAAACCCGGGTCTCACTGCTCACCTTCTGCCACCGGCATGTAGACAGGATGTCCCACCATGTACCGCTGCAAGCCACAAGCCTGAGGCCTGCGGACATGGCACCCTCCACACCATGCAGCCACGCTGCGCAGGCCATTAGGTCTCACGTCTGGTGCTGGGTCTAGATTACTCCATGGCATAGGACATACCAGGGCACCCAGCACCATTGCAGGCTGAAAACCCTCTAAGCCCAATAGGTGCCACTAACTCTGTGATCCCAGAAGCGAGGCCACGTGGCTGTATGCCGGCGCAGCCCGCTGGCTCGGCCTACACTGCGGTCCAGCAAGGCACACAAATCCTGAGCAGTCTGAACCGCCCAGACGGGGCATCATCGCAGCAGCTTAAGGTGCCAATGACTCAGTGCACCCAAAGTCACCGTCCCGCAGCGGGGTGCCTGTGCCGGCTGCAATGCAGTGTGTGCCACAAACCCTGTTCAACACCAGTCAGCGCCACGTGGTGGTAGGCCTGTGCCGGCCTCGGGTCCGTCATCCAGTCATCACCGGCAAAGGGGTATGTGACGTCGTCGGCCCCTTATATTTGTGGGGTCACATGACCTGTGACGCCTGTGCCGGATGGGTGTGGTGTGCGTGCAAACCTGCCCTCAGTGAGTGGCTGTGACATGCTGACAACTAGACCAGTGACCTGCACACCACCAGCGAGTACGCCTGCGACCGGTAGCAGTGAGGCACCCACTCGGAGTGTTAGTGGAGTGGTCTGCCCTGGAGAACGCTGGAACAGTGCAGGGCTTGCAAAAATGACTCGTTGGCACTGGGCGTGGTTCAGTCCATGTCCAGACAAGGAAGTGGCTGATGCGTGTGTCCCTGTTGTGGTGTCCACAGGACCCGTTACACAAATTGCTATGTAACACCCTCTGACTGGCATCCCAAAGGATGAGCATCATTGACGCAAGGGAAATCACTGTCCCTACATTCATCCACACATACATACATGATTGATTTATGACATGACACAGCAGTGCGTCACACTGGATGTTTATTGCACATCCAGTGCAGTTCTGGAGCTGGAGCAGTACAGGGCAATTCCGAGCACACTACACAATATGGACCCGTGGAGGGCCAGCCAGAGTCCATCCAGGGATCACAAGTACTGCGAAAGAGGAAGGGTACAGTCCGCAGACTGGTCTCTGTGTCATTGGTCATCAAACAGGATGTGGCAGTCCAAGTCGTTGTCCAAGGTGAGTGCATCTGAGTGAATCGGGGGTCAGTGAAAGGTCATGAGGCCATGTGTGGGACCAAGCAGAAACAGGCCAGGTGGCAGAAATTAATGCTACTGAGTCCTTCTGATCACAGGCACATGCACGCCCTCGTCCCCGGATGAGTGCTCTGCCCCACCTGTGGGTGTTGCTGTACTGTGTGCCACAAACACATCAGGGGCCAGAGGTGGATTGTCAGCTGCACTGGGTCCCGCTGACACATCAGATGCCGGAGTGGTTAGGCCTGCCGCACTGGGAGGCAGAGACTCACCAGGGGGCGGAGATGTGGATGGTGTGGGGGTAACAGCATTCATCATCACCTTCTCTGCGGTCTCTCTCTAGCACTCCAGCACACGTGTTGTTCCTGGGGGTGTTGGGGGAGGTCAATGATGTCTTAGTTTGTTTGGATATCGATGTTGGTTTTGTCCTCCTCGAGTGGCTGGGACTGCTCTGCAGGAGGTATTGACTGTGCCCCTGCGATGTGAAGGGGAGATGGTCTATTACAATGTGTCCACATGTATGTATTCGCATGGTACATGTTGACATTCAGACAGCATGGCATTGTACATTGTGACAGTCTGTAGATCTGGGCGAGGACCCAGAGTCATTGTGGGTGTGCACTCTGCACTGGTTGATTGTGCATGTGTGCCATTGTGCCCATCTCCATCCATCCCCGCAGTACCTGGTGGTCACTCACCCTGTTGCGGTTGTGTTGTGTCCTGTTGAGCAGTGTCCGATCCCCCGATTCCGGCTACAGTCTCCACACTGATGACTGTCGACACCAGTTCCTCCATGTCATCCAGCTCGAGCTGTGGCGCTGGGCCCCCACCTCGAGTCTGCCCTGCTGCCTTCTGGTTGGCAGAGAGTTTCTCCTTGGTCCTCCGCTGGATGTTATTCCATCGCCTCTAGACCTCATCCATTGTCTTCTTTGCTCTCTGACGGCATTCACCTTGTCCACGATGTTCCGCCATATTAAATTTTTGGTGCCCAATGACACGTTGGAGGTGACAAACAGTTGTTGATGGTGTTCCATCACCTCCATGACTTTGATCCTGTTCGCCTGCGGACTGAACTTCGTCTTCCTCTTGGTCTTGTCCTTGCCCTTCAGTGTCCCCGAGGTCCCGGGCTGGTCATCAGGGGTGCTTGTGGGGTTGTGCTTGTCCACTGTGCCAGTTCCGGATGCCTCCATGGTGCTTGGGTGCTGGTCAGTTTGTGTTTATGGGTGTTTTTTCTACATTTATGGTAATTTTTACAGCCTGCCAGGTGTGTGTTGCATGCTTGGCGCTGCTTATCGCTGATTTCACAATCGCGCTTTGGCCCATCGCAGGTTTTTTGGTGTTGTGGTTCGTGTTTTTGTCTCCATCGAGGAGGTTGTATCGGAGACATTGTCTGCGGTTTCAGCAGACTATCGCATGCTACTACCTTGTTGTGAATTCCACGTTGACACTGGGTTATTTTCCCGCGATAGGCTGCGATGTTGAAAGTTGAGTTATGCTACTCTTGTGGTTGTTATCACACGTTCTTGTGAATATACCCCACAGTGTATTCATTAGATTCACTGCACCACTTTACTTGAGGAAGTGGATGTGTGTTTCATCAGCACACATTTGCAAGTTCACCTGGCACTATTTCAAAAGATAGGCCAGGGGACCTACATAGATATTGAAAAGAAGACACGGTACAGCTACACCATGAGAAATACCACTTATAACTGGTTGATTAAGCTGCTCTGGTCCTGCCTTTTTTGTCTGTAGTCCATGAGAAATTTTTGAACCCATTGCAATATGGATCCAGAGATGCCAGCTCAACATTTTGAGCTCTTCGAGGAATACTGTTTTGTTAGAGGTATCATGGGCTGCAGAAAAGTCAAGCAGAAACAAGGCACTCATCCAGGGGAAGAAAAAGCCCTTCTCTCATATTGGCTAATGCATTTTCAGTGCTGCATGGAAACTGCCATGTTGTGTGACATTCAATGTGTTCTCGTAGTGGACAAAATACAGCACACAGTCTCCATGCATATCACACATAAATACAATCATACAGCATACACTTCAGGGCACTTGAAGAAATCCAGATGTAGAGGACTGATCACATTTCCCTTGAGGGGATGACCGTGGCCCTACATTTGCAATTAGATGTTACCAACCATCAATATCCTTGGAGCTTGCTGAGGACACATTAGCTACACTTTACTGGTCTTTGATTACAGTGTGAGTCGAATAGACCATCGTTTTACTGGGGGGGAAATAAAAAATGTCGAGACTTGCAAGGGCTATGGGCCAAAAGACCGTAGGGATAAAAATATGTGGCCACATATAGAAAGATACGTGCAGGGTGGCACAGATGTGTACACTGTGGGAGGATTTTCATCTCCAGAATGAGACATCATATATAGAAGCAGTTATAATGGAAGTTCCTCCACTTTATGGAGAATGTGATACACTGGTGTCATTTCCTGCACTATACTTATAGCCACAGTAACAGAATAATGACTAATGGATTCTTCCAGGTTAAACCCCTCCTCTAGAAATTGAAGGATTTGCTATCACCAAAAAACTCCACATCATGCCTTAGGTGTCTTAGTAGAATTCTTCCCAGGTCATGGTCCAAACTTGGGCAAGAGCTGATGACCGGCAATAACAGTGGTGGCTCAAGAACTTCTAAAGATGTGGGTATTGGTAGTCATCTCCCCTGCCAGCCTCACAAGCAGGCAGAAACATGCACAAAGACGCACTCATTCACATGTGCTCACTCACACAAACTCACTTTCACACATCAACACTCAACCTGCCAAAGACCACCCCTCCTCATTTAGCTCCTAGTGACCCTGTATCTCTTTGTCGTTTTTTTCTGTTCTTCTAGTGCAGTTGGCAGTAGCCGGTGGTGTAAGGAGGGTGCTACTTGCCCCATTGATAGCAGCCATGCAGTGCTAGGCTACACATGGCTCAGGAGAGGGACAGATGCTGGCTAAAGATTTTTAGTAGCTTTATGTAAGATATATATGTACTTGGTCCAAGGGCATTAGAGCACTTGACGTGCACAAGGTCAGATTAGATATATGTATATATATATATATATTTATTTATAGACCCAGTACATTAAGTGAATTGCCCAAAATCACAAGCAGTTCAGCAGACGCCAGGACTCGAAACTCATTCCCCAGTTCTAAGGGCAGCAGATCTGGCCGTTAGGCCAACATCTCTGCCTCCTCTCCCGTGCTGAGACCCAGCACGAACTTGGCAGAAGTCTGGGCATCACAAGAGTGGCTAGGGGGAAATTGATGAGTGAGATGAAAAAGACGAATGACAGTAATGAGGTCAGATGCCAGCACTGGAAGCAGTGGCTCTCATCCACTCAGCATCTTCCAGGTCTTGCTCCACCTCTCAATTCCGGACCCTTGTGATCTCATTGGCTGACCCTTTGACGGGTCAGCCAATGAGAGGCAAAGGTGGTAAGTGGACAGCAGGCCTTAACATCCATCATTGCTAAAGATTTGCTGATCGATTACTCTGAGCTAGGACATCATTATTGTTTTGACAGAGTCTGCCCACCCTGACCCCGCCTCACAGGCACACATTGCTCATGTAGGATTTCGACACAGCCCCCAATGACCCTGAATTGACGGGCCATAACTTTACAATAGCTGACTGTTTTGGATCAGCCTGTGTTTCACAAATAACGAAGACATGGGTGTCATGCTTCTTCAGGAAAAAGAAAAAGGTAAGTACGCAAAACAGCAGAAAACATGAAGTGCAAAAAATACCCTAAAAATAAGAATGGAATGAAAGCACTTCTCTCTACTAGCCATGGCCATTACCCCCCCTGATACCTCACCAAGAGCAACTGGTAGAAATGGTGAGAGCTTATGGCAAATGTTAGGATCCTCAGAAGGTATGCTATTTGTGTAGTAATTGGGTCCACGCAGAAGTAGGTATCAAGTAGGTTTTATTCGAGGCATGGAACAGCTTAACATCCACAGCAGGGAACAGTGTAGAAAGCCATCCGCTCCCTTCAGCAACCGCTAACACCACCCCCACATTCTACCATGACACCACAGGTTCTAAGAACCATAGACGAGTCACGGGCATGGAATACCACACACCTTCCCCCACCTGCTGACAACATACTGACAAGAGGCTTATGATCTGCCCTCAAAGAAAACTTTGTGCCCCAAAGAAATTGGCGGAAATGTTGGACTGCCCAAGTGCAAGAAAGTAATTCTTTCTCTATAGTAGAGTAATTAAACTCAGCTCCTCGTAAAGTCCTAGAAGCATAAGAAACGACATACTCCCCAAATGTATCCTTTTGCATCAGAACAGCACCAAGGCCAACATTACTAACATCCATGCACACAATACATTCTTTGGCAACAGAAAAAGGCTTTAGGAAAGGAGCTTCAACGATTTTACTTTTGAGAGTATCAAAGGAAACCTGTTGGTCGTTGCCCCAAACAAATTCAGCTTGTTTTTTAAGTAAGGATCGTAAAGGATGAACAATCGTTGAATAATTCTGTACAAATTTTCCATAAAATTCAGTGACACCCAGAAAGGATAATAACTGCTCCTTGGAAGTGGGGACAGGAGCTGAGGTAATACTTTTAACATGGTTGATTTTGGGCTTGATGCCATCACAAGAAATTTCATGGCCCAAGTATTCAACATGAGATTGCCTAAATTTACATTTTAAAAATTTTAAAGTGAGACCCTTCTCTTGCACACTGCTTAACACTGAATGCAGATTACAATCATGTTCTTGAGAATCCTTGCCGAAAATTAATATATCATCTTGAAAAGCTATTGCCCCTTTACAATTCTTTAGCAACTTTTTCATTAAACATTGGAAAACAGAGGCTGCACTAGCTAGCCCGAAAGGCATTCTCAAGTATTGAAACATACCTTCCGGGGTAACGAATGCAGTCAATTTCTTAGAGTCTTCATGCAATTCCAACTGGTGGTATGCGCTGGCCAAATCAATAGTAGAAAACACAGAGGCACCAGACAGAGAAGAAAGTAATTCGTGAATATTGGGTAGAGGATGTTTGTCAACCCAGATTTCTTGATTTAAGCTGCAGAGATCCACACACAAGCGAAGATCTCCTGAACTCTTAAGTGACAAAACAATGGGAGAAACCCACGGGGAAGATTCGATAGGTTCAATAATTCTTTTAGAAATGAGGTCATCCAAAATTTCTCTTAGTTTGCTTCTATAGGCTAAAGGAACATTCCTAACTCTATGTCTAACAGAGACAGCGTCATCATTGAGGATTATCTTGTGTTTAAAATTCGTAAATTTCCCGAGAGAATCAGTAAACACTTCAGGAAAATTAGACTTAAGATTGTTTACATAAACAGCATTGTCAGGTGACTTGCAAGAATCAGTTTCACACACAGAAAGTACATTCAAATCTGTGAAACAGACAGGGGGATTGGAATTGGGATCAAGTTTGATTCCTAAATCATGTTGATGTGGCCACCCCAGGATGGCTACACCCTTAGTAGCTACATATACCTTTCCTCTGGTGACTCTGTCTTTGACTTGAATAGTAGCCCAGAAGAAACCCTCTAGGCTTATTTTTGTTCGAGTGTAACCTCCAGGTTGAATATCAGATTTTAACAATTCCCTGTCTTTCCACAAGTCATTGAACAACTTCAAACCAATGATTGTATACCATGAGCATGAATCTATCATTAAATCAATAGAAATGTTGTCAATTAAAATGGGCCAAGAAGGGAATTGTTTGTGTTCAACCTCATCAACAGAAAGTATGCAATTAAAACTGTTGATAACCTCTTCTTCTTCCTGAGAAATGTAATTAACTTTTTGGAGAGAACGACACACATTACCAAAATGTCCCTTGCTTTTGCATTTTACGCAAATTCTATCCCAAGCAGGACATCCTCTGTAATTACCAAGATGGTTAGGACTACCACATCTATAACATGCAATATTTCTTTTTAAAAACATCTTGTTATCAGAGAAGTTCTTATAATCTACAAATTTCTTATCATAGTCTTTCTTGAAAACGCCTTTAGGATTAGAAGGTACTTGGCTTTTAACTAAAGAAACTTCAGGTTCAGTCGTCTGTGGCTTTGAAGTAGATGTGGAGCCACGAATCTCAGATACAAATAATTCGGACTGCTCAATTCCCTTGGCAATATTAATTACTGCGCTAAGAGAAGATTCAGTGCCTAACCAAAGTCTTTCTTGGATCTTTTTGCTCTTAGTCCGCATCATGATCTGGTCTCTGAGAACCTGTTCATAAGAAATAGTTTCAAAAGCACAAGAACAAGCCAATGAACGTAAAGCTGAAACATAGTCCTCAATGGATTCATCTTGTTTCTGTACACAAGAGTAAAACTTGAATCTCTCCATAACTGTGTTTATTTTCCTACCAAAACGAATTTTCATCTGTCTGGTAGCTTTCTCAAAAATATCAATATCTCCAGCTTCATCAATAGGAGGAAGATTATCAAATTCTTTGATGCCAGCACCGCCTTAAAAGAGCTAGTTTACGTTTGGCTGAACATCCATCCTTTTCAAGAACATCAACATATGCCATGAACATAGGAAACCATAAATCCCATTCAATGTTAGGATCACCAGCAGATTGTAGAAAATGAGGAGGAGCTGCGATGTTTGACATTTTGAATAGAAAAGCTGAAGACTATTAAATATTTCAAGTTGTAAGTGGAAACGCTGAAAATGTAAATACCTTTTTCCAAAAGAAATGTTGTGCCGGAGTGCAATTGAAGTTGAAAGGCTCCAAACGGTGAAAGATGAAAAAAAAAACGAAGAAAAAAAAACAAGATGGAGGCACGTTAATGACGTCACAGCGTCATGAGAGGTGAGGGGTGACTCCCGCAGTGCTTTGCGATGAGACAATCGCTCGCGCTGTCCCAGAATCCCTTGCGGAGCTCCACAATGGTCAGCGCATTCCGGAGAACACGGAGACACGCAGACGAGAGGCGCGGGGACAGAACACTGGGTGAGTTTAAATAGCGCGCTCACCAACGGCAAAATAAATAGTATATTGAATTCAGGAAAAGTAAATAAACAAAAACGTTACCAAAACGCTGAATCGTAGCCAAACTGACGAATGAAGGTCAGCGCAAACTCCGATTATGTCATTGAGTCCAGTCCAGTCCACTCGTTTAAAACGAAGGGAAAAGTGAACGCAGTTCCACAAAGCTCCGAAACGAGAATTCCTTGATAAAAGGTGCTCCCATCCTCGTTGCCAATATTTGTGTAGTAATTGGGTCCACGCAGAAGTAGGTTTCAAGTAGGTTTTATTCGAGGCATGGAACAGCTTAACCTCCACAGCAGAGAACAGTGTAGAAAGCCATCCGCTCCCTTCAGCAACCGCTAACACCACCCCCACATTCTACCATGACACCACAGGTTCTAAGAACCATAGACGAGTCACGGGCATGGAATACCACACATTTCCTACTCCTCCTTGCCCCCCGTCTCCCCCCCCCCCCACAGCTATAAGCTCCTGCTCTTTGTCATGGCTGGTATGAGCAATTTAATAGCAATTTAATAACTGGAGGAACGATATTTCAAGGACTAGAGTGGAAATTGCAACAATAAAAAGGTCAATGTGAGGATTCAATCCCGTAACTTTAAGCTGGCACCATACCGTGATAGACCAGCAAATCAATAGTGGGATCTTGATTCATGTGAAGCTGAGTGGAGAGGATCATTGAGATATTCGCCCTTCATAATCCTGTCTTTTTGGCCACAAAATGTACACCATCTGTTATCATTAGTGCATTGAATCATTTGGCTCAATCTTGTATCACAGATGATTAAGCATTGTGTATTCTTATTGCATATTTAGAAGGATGAGGAATGGCTGCATGTATGTATGAGCATGAGTATGTCTGTTGTTTGTAATGTATGTCATTTATATTATGTACATATTTTTATTCTTAAATATTGACCTCTAAGACACAGCAATATTGTTCTTTATCGATTAAATATATTTTCCTATTGTTGTTATCTTAAGACAATCTTGCCGTGTTATTCTTGGTGCCCTTAATGAGGTTCCATATTCACTTATCCAAGATCTTTTTTGAAATGTATTGCTATACTCCCTGCTCTTGGCTAGCCAATTTGCTGCAGGGGAACCCCTCCTTTTTTTCAATTCATTGATCATTGAGATACTGCCACCAGAAGGAGTTGTCACAATGGGCTGAAGGTCAAGAGAGAAGTATCGATACTGGCCAAACGAGTAACGCAGATGCTGGCAACTTATCGGAACTGACACGTGCCGTCCACAGGACAGCGTAGAGCGTGAGAACATGGTATGATGCTTAGAGAAAATGCATGACTTAGAGGTTTTGTCCCTGAGAATCGCTGCCATCTGGCCGCTCTCATACCGCATGTGTGAAATGAGTTGGTGGTTAGCCCAATTCCCACTAGGTGGATGTACACTTCACTAAAACCATCATCGCAGTCGGAATGCACTGGCACCCTTGCTGCTAGCCTCGGCTCAGGGAAGAATGAAGCAATGCCCCTGGAATGCGAATCACTGGCCCACCAACCAAAGGCGCTCCCTCAAGACCAAGGCTAGGAATGATGGCAGAGAAATGGGGGGAAGCTTGTGTTGCTGCTAGCCTCACCACATTTGGCATTTCTGATGCCCTACGTGGCGGCAGAACACTGATAATTTACTCACAAACTCTCACCTTTCAGAAATATCTAATCCGTCACTCAAAGAAAGAGCCAGCTCTAAACATTGGCAAGCATCATTTAGAATGCATGAGCCACAAAGATCTTATTTCATGCCGATTCTCGTGTTACCTGACAGGAAAACTGTGCGAAGGTACAGATGTAAGTAATTGAATAGTTCTTAACTCTCTTGGATGCAATGCACCCCCAATAAATTATTCTAAAGGTCAGGATTTGTATAATTCACCCTGACACATGAACACAATCTAAATGAGATCTCTGGATATTTGCAGTATGACAGACTTGCACTGTTTACCAAACTCACGCCTGATTAAATACATGTAACTGTGAGTGGCAAGTTCAAACACCCAGAAGAGAACAGTTGTGCAGTTATAGACTGTTGCTGTCACGTGTACTCAAGTGGGCATTCTTAACAAATACGTCACCCCGTCGCCTTCTCTCAGCTGCGTCAACCGCCGTAGCCTGAGGTTACGCTGCTTTTTGCGGAATGTAATAATAGTTCACAAAGAGGGAGGTAAAAGCATTCTGTTTTAAGCATCGCTTCACACCGCGGCAGAAAGAAAATAATTCATTGCAAAACCCCCTTGTTATTGTTATGCGCAATTTCATTTATTGCTCATACCAGAGGTCCTAAAAATAGGAGTACGCTTTTGCCATAGTTGATACTTAATATTCCCTCTTAAATACATTCAAACCTCGCTGCTTCATAAAATTGATTAAGCCCACTCACGCTCCACGATGAAGATGTTGATTTTATCCTCTTCTTTGGCATTGTGAAACGGAAATACCGCCCAGGCCATAAAAACCTGTTGAGGCCTAAACGGGATGCAAAGTTTTTAGATTTTACGCATCTGAAATTACGGGTGCGGTGTAAAACCGGGGCACGTATCCTGTAATGCCTCAGTGTTGGGAAAGTAGGCATTAATTCCACATTTTTTTTTTTTTTTTTGCATTACGGAGTCGGTAAATCAGAGTTGCAAGGTAATGACGTGGTGGTAAAAGATGATTCTGGTAATTCGGGATGTGGGGTTACCACGCCACCATTAACGTGCAAAACGTAATGCTCTTTAGTTTTCCTAGCTTTCCAAGGAAGGCAAGCGGTTTTCCATTGCGCTATTTTTGGTCATGTAATTTAATGTATAATTGTCTATTGTGACAAATCCCTGCTTAGATCGTTCTGTGGGCCTTTCAGTGGTCAGCATAGGAGGGTGGTAACGCCCCATTTGCAAAAAACGGTTGGATGTCCCTTAAGCCGTCCTCTAGTTCCCAGGGCTCGAGTCGGGGTACCATGCGGGTGGACGGCGTCCCCCCACTATATTACCGGGGGGGACGCCGTCCCCCCTGCCAAACAGCTGGACTTCACTCTTTGGCCTCTCTGGGACGAGGAGCTCGGCCCCTTCCGTGACGTCACTTCCTGTCGTGACGTCACTTCCGGCGACAGCGTCCCCCCCCCCCACACTTCTTTTTTTACGACTTGAGCCCTGCTAGTTCCCTTATCTTATTTAAAGGTAGATGGGATATTACTTCCTGACAGCAGAACAGCGACCAGCTCCACCAGCAGAAAACCTGCTGGGCATACCCATAACAGCAGACCAGGTGAAAACATGCTAGTGCGGTGTTATAATTTGTTTTAGTGGCCAATGATATCTTATGTCATCAGTGGTGCCATTTTCCTAAAAAGTAGGCCTGAGTTAGAGAATATAAGGTTTGGAAATCTTATTTTGAAATACGCGAGACTACATTTATTTGAAAAGGGGTCCCAGTCCTTTTCAGTATTTCTAAGGTAATTTCGATTACAAAATAATTGATTACGAGGTAACAAACTGCTACTTAATTTATTCCAGGATGGTGTAATCAACTCTATGTAACTAATAGCTGAACCTATAGATCATGGAAGACTTTGAGATTATCGTCCGAAATGTTATTTGAATCTAACGTGCCAGTGCATGTCTACACCATTTAGGAATAGAACCTTAGAAAACATTCTATTGATTATCTGGCTTTCCTATTGCATAATCAATCTCACACTGCAGAAGCACTTTTTCACCTGGTCTCAAGATAAATATACGATTGCAGTGCTTTAGCAGGAGTGCTGTGTACTCACCTATAGTGTAGCACATATCATCAGGGTATATTTCAACATTAACATACAAATATTGGCTATTTTCTCACGTGATCTTACAGCTTTGAAGAAGCCCTAGGCCTTCACGCCAGTTAAGTGGCAAAACACGTGTTGGCTGCAGCAAGTTTGAAAGTGCATACTTGTAAGAGCTGGGAATTTGATACGTATGACAAAAAACTGACAAAACAGAAATACTTATACTAAGGGCTATCTTAAAGGAGCTATCTTGAACAACATTAACATAAAAATATTGGCTATTTTCTCACGTGATCTTATAGCCTTGAAGAAGCCCTAGGCCTTCACGCCAGTTAAGTGCAAAACACATGTCGGCTGCACCAAGTTTATAAGTGCATACTTGTAAGAGCTGGGAATTTGATACGTATGCCAAAACACTGACAAAACAGAAATACTTATACTAAGGGCTACCTTAAAGGAGCTATCTTGAACAATTGGATATAATACTATCAAGATATCCCAGACTGCACCAATATTGTCAGCGTACAATACCTTGGAAATCTAAGTAAAACAATTCAAATTGGAGAACAGCTTACAAAAAGAAATATTCTAAAAATGTAATAACGAATTGGCCAAGGTACTTTCTTAATGTCTTATGGATACACAGATTCTTTCAACAACTGTTGCTCACAGTATAGATTTTCTATATGTGCTTTTCATGTCATTGAATACATTGTTGTCTGAAACGGAAAAAAAAGATGTTGCTTATATTCTTCCTATTAGGTAATATACCTATATTGGGAAACACATACACTACATTGTATACTCTGAATGAGGTCATACAAGTTGGGTGTCCGGGCAAGTGCACCTGTAAACATCACTTTACCCGAGTTTCCCTCACGGGAGTGACACAAAGCATGTGCAAGGCGTTGTATTTGGATCATTTCCAACACAAATCCTGATTTGGTTGAAAAGTAGTCCAAAAGTAACACTACGTGCTATTTTACGCTACTTTGCTTAAAGGGGCGTTCCATGGTTGGTACATGGATATTACTCTGCAAGCAATCATGGATTTTAACTAGAAGCCCTATCTAGTTAAAACGGTAGACATGACTTTTATTAAAAAGTCATGCCTCCCCATGGAAGGCCAAAAGTTTGAAAAAAGTTTTGTTTATTCAAAACTTTCCCGAATTTGCTTGTGTGCTGCAGTGTACACATACAAAGTGGGGAAAGTTTAAAACTCTGTCACAGGTTAGTATTTTGCACTAGAAGGGCACCTTTCCAGTACAAAACCAATGCTTGACCTCTCACACACACACACACACACACATTCTTTCACTATGGTGCATGGGCATGTGCATGGTACAAGACAGGTTCAAATGGCAGCAGTGCAGAGACAAGCAGTGCCATATGCAGGGCCACTGTAATTATGTGGGTGTGCCGCTACAGAGTGTTTTCAATAATTATAGATTTGCCACATTTGCCACATAATCCACCTGTCGCATAATCTGCAGACATTATAAAAAAAAATGTGTTTCTAGCTCAAATGGGACAAAAGTTACTAACAATGTAGCAACATGTGTTGCAGTGCGGTGGAAGGTCTTTTGCTAACATGGACTGGTCACCTTTTTGTTGCTTATTGCTATCTTTGGGTGTTAAATTGATACTAATGAGGTGCAGCCAATGCCCAGAAAGTGCTACCAAGTTTAAAAATGTAAAAATAGTGAAGTAATACTATTACAAAATACGCAGCATAATTTGCCCTTTATTGCCACAAAATGTACTCAGCCCTGCCACATAATTTGGCCCTCTCCTGCGGCATAATTCCAATGGCCCTGACCATATGTTAAGGTGCTGTTGGACTCTCTCTGTTTCATGCAACGAGCTGCGCCTCATTACGTGAAAACTTTTTAAAGCTACCCCTATGGATTGCCCATTCTAAAAGAAAACTGAATTATGAAAAGAAATGTGGAATAAACTAGATTGATTCCAGAAGGTAAGCTGCTAATAAGGGGTATATTAATGTTTTCGAGATCCCGATTATGATAGACTATGATGGGCAGAAGATAGTTGGATAGGTTTCCTTTAGAGAGACACAGGGACATTTGAAACAGTCTGTGTAAAATCATGTTTCATTGATGAGCGGATGAAGGATAGCTAGGCAGAATTATGGTTAACATGTTGCTTTCTTGAATATGACTCACATGCCTGCATAGGAACCACCTTCCCCAGCCGGTGGTTCTTAAGGCAAATATCACAGCTATATCCTTGTCCGATCACAAGACTAATAGCAATCAGAAGGTGGGGACTGCAACAAGAAAGCAAAAGAAGTCCACAGATCCATAAGCAATTACTTTTTGGAAAATGAAAATTATCAAGTGACTAGAGTAATAAGATGGGAGGATGTAAAGGTACTTAGAAAGCTGCATGAAACTAAAAGTAGAAATCAGAATTCAGAGCAAGTTCAGGCAAGCAGGTAACATATATCAGAAACTGCAATAGAAGAGAGTAGAATAATAGGCTTTCATGATACGGAAAAAGTCAAGGTTTCTCAAACAAATTAAAAATCGACTAAGAAAAAGATGAAAAAGCAAACCTGCAGAGAGCATAGCAACTGCAGCATATGTGTGTGAAAGTGTGGGCGATAATTAGGTCCACAACAAAATAAGGGAGTTAACTAAACAATCGCAGCGCTGGTAAGAACTACACAGTAACTGGAGAAGAAACCGCAACTGAATGAGACGTTTGTGGAGCCATTATTGTTTATTTGAGTGGACTTTAACTCCCAGGAACTGGCCACATGGTACTGTTTTATAAATGCTAAGAAGCATTGTGGTTTTTGGGCTATCTGAAGTCTTACCTGGCCTACACATGGGATGAAGCCTACCCCCACCCACGATTCTAAGAGGTCTGATAAAAATAATTACAAACCGTGGGATTATCCTATCCAGTGTTAAGTATTTCAACTGATCTAGATATTAAAAAATGTTGTAGAAATTCTGGGCAATTCTATGGTTAAAGAGTTAGATATAATCCTTCCCAATATAAAAATCAAATTGACTTCATAAAAGTGAAGAAGGGATTAGACAACATTTGTGAAACACTTGATTTTAAGCACTGCCCAAGGAGGGCAAAATGAATCACTGACTGCTAATATCAATGAGCAAAATGGATTCTACTAGGCAGGATGATCATTCATGATACAAACATTATGGCAATAAGGACTGGGCTACAGTGTTGTCTAGTAAGTAGAAGGACTGTACCAAAAACCATGTGTGATGGAGATGGATAATGGCCACCTTTTTGGAAGTTTCCAGTTTACACAGAGCACAAGATAGTAGTGTTTGGTTTCTTCATTTCTCCTTGCACTGGTAAGGGAGTCACTGACCAGCACTATCTGCAGTATCACTGTGATAAGTGGGGAGCAGTGTGTGGGGACCCAGTTCTACATATCTCTTTACACAGAAGACATCCTACTGTATTTAACCCCTTCTCTGTGGCGACTATTCTGCCGCAGCGCTAAGGAGGCAGGGGGGCCACGCGGCGCGCCCATGCTGGTGACGGAACCGCTCCGTCACCAGCCGCGATCGCGCTGTGCTCATGACGGAGCGGTTCCGTCACAGCCCCACCCGCTCAATGGAACTCTCATCGCAGGCGCGGAATCCGCGCCGCGCAGGCGTACCGAGCGGGCCGTGACGGAACCGCTCCGTCATCAGCACAGCGCGACCGCGGCTGATGACGGAGCGGTTCCGTCACCAGCAGGGGAGGGGTTAACAGACTGAAACTGCTCTAACCCTGGAGGGGGGGATTGAGACCTTACATGATGCAGGAAAGTGATATATTATACATTAAACAGAATACATTGATTATAATGTAAACCATAGCATGTATACAAGTTTGAGGAGACAGCTAGATAGATAGATAGTATGGGTGTAGCAACAGACAAAATCAAGTATATTCAGGTTTTGATCTCTAAGAATCTATCCAGCATTTTAAATATGAATTCCCTGACCCTACTGCAGACACTAGCAAATGATCTGCTTGGACGTGGTACAATCTTGATTTCATGGCTAGGTCAGATGCCCTTCCTCAAAAGGAACTTGATTCTCTGTCTCCTCATATTAGTATGCTTTTGGCTATGGTCCCTAACTAATCCTTCTCTGAATTGAATTGAATGATCTCAAAATTCCTATAGGGAAAATAGAGACCCAGAGTGGGTCACTGATTGCTTACTCTCACTAAAAAGGATTGGGGTATCGAACTCCCCAACCTAGAACCATATTGTAGAGTAGTCCAGATTAGGGTTCCTTGTAGTGCCAGACGAATTGGAATTTATGTTATAGTAGTCAAGATTTTGGATTGTTGTATCATGGTCTACTTCAGGGTTTATTGTAAAGTAATTCAGTTTAGGGTTTATTAAATTGCAGTCCAGATTTGGGTTGGTTGTAGATCAGATCAGATTGGGGTTACTTTAGAAAAGTCCAGATTGGAGTAATTTGTATTATAGTCCAGACTGGGGTTTATTGTTTTGGAGTCCAGGGTGTGGTTTATTGTTAAGTGAATAGATGGGGGCATGTAATAGGAGAAAAACCATGTTTGAGGAGAATCAAATGTTGTAATTGAAGTGTTCCTGGCTGGCTTAGGAGCAAGGGTGATAGCTATTCTCCAATATCCCCTTCTCAAGCATGTACTTCTGTATTGACATTCCTGAAATATAGAACAGACTGGGAAAAGCATGTTTTGAGGACCACACAAAGAACAATGGGATTGATTTAGAACATGGAGGACGGACTACCATTGGTCAAGTTAGTAGAGGATTTAAGGTCTGCCGCACTGGCGGATAGTAGTCTGTACTATTTAGAGATGAATGCTGGCCTAGCATTCCTCTCTGTACATTGAAAGAAACTGCCATTATGGTGGTGCCACAGGTTTTGACGGTTGTCCACCAAACATTTAACATTTTCTATTTATCAAAAACAAGCTCCGAAATTAGGAGTTTGTTTTTGAAAAACAAAAAAACTAAAGACCCCACAACCTAGGAGTTTTGTTTCTGGGTATGAGGTTCATAATTCTTATCTGTTCTTCCCTGACAGGATTTTCATGGTTTAATGGACATAAAAAGCCCATCAGACTGTCCACTCTAAATTAAGTGGGAGGAGTAATAGCTTTACTCCGACGGCCCCTACTTTGTTGGGGCATCAGAGATAGCAAAAGTTTATATATTCGCTCTATGACTTTGGCCTTCTGGATGTTGCATAGATGGCACTATGACACTAGGCACACATGTTCAACATTTTAAGGAATCACTGGGAAGCTATTCTTGAAAACAAGGCTACTTGCTGCAATATGAAGTGCGCACTGACCTGAAAAAAATGGATTATTCTAAAACATAAGTACAAATTCAACTGGGTCAGTTTAAAATACTGATGGGTTCTCAGGTGTAAACATGAAGATGGAGAAGGTTCCTAGAATAATATCCTAAATGTCCTTGGGGTGAGGCGATTCTTGACCAGGCCGTCAAAGAACAAGCTACTCCCACGCATGCTATTTTGAAAAAGAATGGAAGTCATATGAGATGGAGAAGCTCAAACACTTGGTGAGGAAATATAATGACTTTTTTAGGTCTGGCGTCAGCCAAGACCTTTGGATTTTATTAAAATACTAACAGGGGCTTTCATTTAGCCCTTTTCATTTGTTGTATTGTTGTCAGTCATTCACATTTTCTTCCACCCACTGCGACAAACAGCATGGGGTAATGACTCATCCTGCTTTAGGTTACTAAGTTCACTGCGAGAGACGCCATCCTGCTCTTTCTCAAGGAGCTCATTCACATACAAAGATGATACGTCAGTACCACGGAATTGGATGGCAACTTGTACATTTTGAGACCAACATAATAATCATGGGTTGATTTATAATGGCGATGGCCCAGAAGCTCCCCTAACAATAGAGTTTAATAAAAACAGTGACAAACAAAACAAGCATTGTCAAAGTCAAAAGGCTGGAAACCAAAGCCAGACCTATTGGTCTTGCCAGTGCTTGTTATAGGATTTGTAAACCTTTTTCAAAAATTAAGAAATTAAACAATAGACTGTCATTAAACCTAGCATTTTAGGAACTTCTCAGAATGCCAAAGCATATATGGGCATTAAGTCCAATAAAGTAGGTCTCGCATTGTGGGTGGGTGACATAGGAAGCGGCCAGTATGGCCACAATAGTCACACAGAGAGACAGATTAAGGTGGTGAAGGGTGGAAGGGCCTACACTTCCCTTCTTCATTGCCCTTTTTTGTCTTCATACCACCTCAAGTGAACTTATACCTAAGCTGTCACTGCCCCCTCGTGCTCACTTATTGAGTTAGTCTTGAACCAGTACATTCATTATCACAAGGAGGGCTTTCGACCTGTCACTAACATTGGAAGTGTAAACATCTGACATTCCTTTCACCTTTAGCCATCTCCCAATCAGGCCCCAAATAATGGTTTTACCTTTGTCTCCCATTAACTTCTCATCCAGTTTGTGAACATATTTTACCGATCTTCACTGATCAGCCCATGTCGGAGACTTTGTCTGGGACCACTTCCTGAATAGTTCCCTTCTTGCCAGCAGGGTAGGTAAAAAAACAGCGTATTGTGGTCCAAGGTGGTCTTGTCTCTTCCACACCTTTTCTCCAGCAACTCAAAGAATATCAAGGTTGTATTACCTCTGTAGTCAATTCCAAGATATCTGATATCCTCTGAACCACTTTTTGCCAAAACTGTGATAATCTCAGGCAGCTATAAAACATGTAGACATTGTCTGCATCTGGGTTTTCACATCTCTTGCACTTACTTTCCTTGTTTGTATTGAACTTTGCAAGCCTCTGTGGGGTCCAACAGATTCTGTGGAGAGTGAACAAGTGATTTCTTCTATGTTAGGCAGATTTAACTTAAGAGTATAGCATGTTCAAAGATACTTGCCATAATTCCTCCATCTCCTCTTGTGGCAAGTATCTTTCACCGACATGATACAGTGGACTCATACTCTCCTCTGCAGCCCTTAGAAGGTATTGATACCAATTGGCCACTTTCTTCTTCCTTATTTGGCCATCCTGAAGTTTCACCTCTATAAAGCTTGGTTCACACCTGGTGCATGCAGTCTTCAATCTTAAATCATGCAGTCAACTGATAGTACCTTGGCATACTATCATTTATGAGCTCTTTCCTGCTACCCCAGAGCAGTAGCTTAACCCCTTCCATTATCTGCTGCCATCTGCTTATCCTACTGTCTCTCAAGGGGCCAGTGAAGTGATCAGTTACTCTGGGGTTACTGGGAATCTCATATGGGCAGCATCTTGTTATAATACGGGATTCCAAATAGCATCCTAAACTCGCACCATAGCTTAGCTGCAGACCTTAAACACTTCAAACCCACCTTCTTAAAGAACTTGGGAGGCCCAAACTTATAAAGGAAACCCTCTCTAATTGAATCCTCCGTTATTGTTTTTTACATAATCTCATAACATGTCTCAGCTTTTTATGGAACTGACCACAGAAGGGGGTGAAGGAGGTCGCAGAAAGAAGGTATACTCTTAGGCAGTGAATCTCTCAGCAGTAGACCTAGTGGAGGGTGATAAGTGGAACGAAAATGCTAGCCGCAATAAAGAAATTAAAGAGAGGAAAAGTGGCAGGACCAGATGGTATCCCAAATTAACAGTATGTCATCCTAACAGTGCCAGAAATGGAAGCGTTTCCCCGTGGTTAAGATAATAAAAGGGACCAGGATGCCCTCTATCTCCCTTATTGTTGTTCAACCTATGCATAGAACCATTGGCTCAAAGCCTAAGGTTTAATTGAGGTATTTTGCCGTTTTCATGGCGGCTGTTCTCGAAGAAAACAGCCCTCTATGCACACGATTTGGTGACTTACACCTTGGATAGCAATAGAGCATTCCTGCACATAGAACAAGAACTAGAATTATTTGGAAGCTTTTCAGGATTGAAGCTTAATTTATCAAAGTCAAAAACTATGGCTTGGAATTTGGAATGGGAAGGTGGTGAGCATAGAGAGGAAATAAAATATTTGAGATAAAGACAGTCCCGGATTTTGATAGATTTGCTAATGTCAATTTGGTCAGTGTGAGCAAGGAAGTGAAAAAAGTCATGACAAAATGGCAGACCATACCCATAGCTATCAATGTTTGGGTAAACATGGTAAATATATCAATACTGCCCAAGTTGACTTCCATGTCTGATAACATCCTGGTTAGCTTTGAAAAAGGGGAGCTTGTTAGGATTCAAGGAAGGATAGCTACTAATATTTGGGCTACCAAGGGTATAAGGCTTTTGTGGAAGACGTTAAGGGTGCTCAATTATGGTGGTTTAGTCCTCCCCGATGTTCATTTATACTGTTAGGCATTCCAAATGAAGAACTATAGGATGCTACTTTCTTCATTGCCCTTTAAGTGATTCTTTTTCTCTCATTCTCAGATGCTTTTCATTTACTCTCTTCTTTTGTCTTTTTATCTCTAGGTCATTGTCATTTAACTCTCCCTTCTTGTTTAAGCTGTGGTTGTTTTTCTTTTATATTGCTCACTTGAAGCTCTTCGAAGACATAACCAGGCCTATGGTGGTCTATTTAGAACTATTGAGACATTTACACCATGCAGGTGTTCATCAAAACCATTGGTGTCTGGTACTGTTATACATATGTTATTGAAATCCTGAACAAAACCTAATAGAAATATCTATTTTTTTAAGGAATTTGCTGTCCCCTCCTTATAGGTGCTGTTGATTGATTGTCAACAGCAATATACTTTCTATATATATTTTAAATAATAACAGTAAAACCATTAGATACAAATTATTTAAATTTACTTCAGTAAAAGCTTTATAAGAGTGCAATTAATTGTGTTATACGTATAGTATAATCTACAATCAAATCAATTTTCCCTACTTAAAAAAGAGGCCACACTAGCCACATACAAAAGGCCCGAGAATAAAAGTTGGCTTAATCATCCATTTTTATAGCAAAATGATAAAGCATTTACAGGTGATCTAGCCCCAAAGACCTGAATAGTTGGCATGCCCAACTTTGACAGGCTTTTTACAAACTAGCAGAAGTAGCATGATTGTCTCTTTTCCACCAATGTTGCAATCTCAGTACTCACTTCTTTCTTGGAGTCTTCTACATCTTCTAGATATCCTTTAGATTGGAATGTCCCCATCCTGGACTTGATATAAAAGTTGTGCTTCTTTTCAGGATAGATTAGGTACAGGTACTGCTAGAACCCTTGTTGAACCTTGTGTTAGCTGTAGCCTGCCAGAAGTATGCCTAATCGAGTCCTGGAAATGTTTTCCTTTAGTTTAAAGTAAACACAAGGAGATGATGGATGGAGCGCTGAAACTTTTCAGACACTCTTACCCCAGTCATAGATCTGGGTTGAATCCATCATCGTTCTTTAGCTCACTTTGCCACCCCAGTTCAGGCCCAGCTATATGCTAATCATTCTTGACCCTGTGCTCATGGGAACAGTCCAGCCCACACTGCCAAGCCAGGTCTTCCCTGGACCGGAAACAAGCATCCTTGGACTGGTTTTGGGGTAACACCCCTCATCAGCCAGGCTAGCTTGAATCCAGTGGCAAAGTGAGCAAGGGACCCATGTCTGGACTTACCCTGCCAACGTAGGGTGAAAAAACATACACAAGGAGATGATGGACAGAGCGCTAAAACTTTTTAGACACTCTCCCCCAGTAACATATCTGGATTGAATCCATCATCTTTCTTTATCTCATTTCGCCACCCCAGTTCAGACCCAGCTATATGCAAATCAGTCTTCACCCTATTCCTCATGGGAACAGTCCAGCCCGAGCTACCAAACCAGGTCTTCCCTGGACCGGAAACAAGCATCCTGGGACTGGTTTTTGAGTAACACCGCTCATCAGGCAGGCTAGCTTGAATCCAGTGCCAGTGTTAAAATTTTGTTTAATGAACTCTACTGACTTTTTTTAGACTACACTCACGCTCACTATTGCACTTTTTTAGGCCCCTCACACTCACACACCCATAGGCAAGGAATAAAAGATCTCCGCCAAAGTGCAGCCCTCCGTGCTGCCCGACGGGCATTGCACCGCCAGCCTGTCGCAGGGGCAGGAAACCAATGAGTCGGCTCCCTCTGGGGAACTCTGTACAATTACTTTGCTTACTACTTCATAGGACAAGTACATTGGACCCCATTAAAAATCGTCCACTTTTATTCCCCCTCTTTGATACTAACCCCGAAACCGGTCCCAGGATGCTTGTACATCACAGATTTGCATTTTATGTAGATAGTTTAAGTGGGTCGCTAATATGACCACAGGGATCTTTTTATGTGCAGGTCATAAGTTGCAATCCTTCTAATATAACACTGTGAACTATGAACTAAAATCAGGGAGATGCATTCAAACTGCAAAGTATGGATTTATAAACTAATTATTTTTTCAGCAAGCCTATTCTAAGGTTGCTATAAGTGAATCCTTTTGGGCATTAAAGTCTTAGTCTTAGTCTTAGTCTTAGTCTTAGTACACACAAACTCATACACTGTGTTATGTTTTAAATCCTGGTTTTGTGTTTCTTCTGACCATGCAATCTTAACTTATAATGCCTACCAGGAAGGACAATGTGTGACTTCTACACCTTGTAACCCTCATTGTCTATGTTTCATATGTTGTACATTGATGAACACATTATATGATTTATTATCTATGTATGTGTGTGTGTAATGTAAAGCACTCTGACACCCTACATTAGGATGTTTCCCTGTCTTGCATTGGCATCTACCTGTTAGGCTCCAGATAGTTCTCAGTCAGGGTGATAGGAGCTCAAAAGAAGGGCTGATAGTCCTTTTACAACAGGCTTTCTTATTAGGCGCAGCTGGAAGTGGAAATAAGAACGCCCACTCACTGCCTGCAGGTACCTACTCAGAAAAGAAAGCAGACTAAAGGCATTATTTACAACAAAATTATGCAGCGCGGAGGCGCAAGCCATTTTGCAGTGCCAAGCTGCATCATTTTAAAAGCGAAGGGATGCGTCATATTTATAACAATATGACGCATCCTGGTGCTTTCCCCTACACTGCCGCACAATTGGCTGCTGTGCGCCAACGCAGACACCCTTGCAGCATGGTGCAAGGGTGCCTGTGTTGCGATGATGATCGTTTTTGAGCAGGAATGGATACCTTGCTGCACAAAAACAATCACAAGAGGCTTTTTCCTTTTCTATTGGTGCTGCAGAATGCAGCACGCACAGAAAGAGGAAAACATTTGGAGAAATAAAAGTCTTTTGGCCTCTTGTAGCTTGAACGTACGTAGATTCCTGCACACAGCATCTCTAGTTCGATTTAAAGTTTCCTTTTGCTACTGAAAACTAAAACACAAGTGTTGGCTACATTAGCAGTTGCATACTGTCCACTTAAATAAGAAAAAGTCCACTAGCCTTCAAGGCCCCTGTACAGTCGGACGGCCTTGCCTCGTCTAGTAATACGGTTCGCGCACATTTTAAAGAATTGGCCACTTGCCCTTTGCCAAATCAATCACACCTCCGTCAAAATACGGTTACTCGATTGAGTTTGCCATTCTGTATATTTAATGTTTCGCTTTTAGCACACGGAACATCGAGCTGAACAGCACCTGCGTCGTTTTGAGGAGGCCTCGAACTCGACGCAGTGACGTCAGCTTAGCAGGAGGTGACGGTTGCCCGGAATGAGGAAAAGCAGCAGGGCAAGAACTCATTCAAGACTAAGTCATGTTAATGGCATCATCAAGAGAGCCAGGGCAGGTGGCTTCTAACCTCTAAAAAAAACGGCACTTACCAAAACAGGGTTGTAGCAAACTCACAGACTTCAGGGAATAGCTTGAACATGAGGTTATTTAGTCACTGCACAAACACGTTCTGAGTTTATTTTCTTTCCTCTTCATGAATAAGGACTTTGAAATGAACTCTGCCAGTTTTAATGAACGCGTGTACCTTCCTGGCGCAGACGCTTTCACAGTCTGCTGCCAGAGCTCAGTCTATCACAGGAAAATTATAAATTTGGGAGCCTGAAAAGGATAAAGGGCTGACCGGAAGTCACTCGCTAGAGTATCCCCACTTTAGTCCCATTGGAGGGTGCACCACATATAAATGTTATGCATATATATTTTTCCCACTACCTCTGCCCAAACAGACTCCGTTTGATTGGCAGGTTACAGCACTAAAACATTCGAAACAGGACCAAATATGTGCGCATTTGGCAGGAGCATTTTCCGGTTAGATCCTGGAGGTACAGTTCGTGGCAATGCTGAACGCAGGCCTTTCAAACCGTTGGAGAAACAGCGGCAGTCAGATACAAAGGCAGCCATTTGCCTGTCAATGTACATACAAATAACTTATTTTGTGTGGTGCCTTTCCAGTTTCAAAGTACTTTAAATAAAAGGTGCTTCTGTTATGCAATGTGTAGTGATCGGCTGGTCACTGTTCAAGTGGTTGTGTTACCAGCCATTCCCCGAGGGCTGGCCACACCCATCCACCACAGGTGTCGCAGGACATGTGACCCTGACAATAAAAGGGGCCGGGTGCACGTTCCCTGGCCAGTTCTACCAACTACGATACTGTGTCTGGGTGATTGCCAGCCTCGGATTGGTAACGTGGTCATTCGGGCAATGCCCGAGGGGCCGGTGTCTGAGTTCCTGCTGTGGGCTGCATTTTTGAGCAGTCTGGGGCCGATGTGGGCGGTGTCTCTATTTTTGGAATACAGCCAGCGGTCCAGTGGGTGGCTGAGTGGCCTTTCTGCAGTAGGGTGACCAACCGTCCGTAAATTTCACGGACAGTCCGTAATTTTGGCCGTCTTTCCGTTGTCCGTGAAGGATTCTTTAACGGACGCTATTTGTCCGTAATTTTAACCGGGCACGGTCGCACATCCCTAAAGCAGGCACAGCTTCCACTCACCTCCCTTCTTGACTTGACATGACGCATTCAGGGCTGTTTGCATCTGAATAGATGCCCCTGCTCTTGAAGCTGCAGCCCCCACCCCTCACACCTCCAACCCTTGATGAGCTGTTAAGAGGTGCTTGAAGGTGGCCGAGAGGGAGGGGCTGCAGCTTCAGGAGCAGGGACATCTATTGAGATGCAAACAGCCCTGAATGCGTCATGTCTCTGCAATTTGTGTGAGACATTCCCTTTCTGCCCAGGGCCCCAAACATCCTACAACCGATATATGGATTACACCGAGGCAGCACGTGGTTCTCATCACAGCACACTGTCACTAAATTGTAAACAAACCTTGATTCTTCAAAAATGCAGTCTTTAATGTAATAAAATAAAGAAATGGCACAATTGCACCAACACTGATTAACAAAATATGGAGGACAATCAGTTAAATCAGTTCTCTCGGAGTATCTCCTTTGATAGAATTCACTTTTCGATGCCCCAACTACCCCTTCTTATATGTGAGTTAGCATCATATGGCTAACTAATGAAGTTCGTATATGCACCTATGTTGAATTATTCCGCTTGCTACTTTTCATATTCAAATGTACATGTGACTATATTAGTTCCTTAGCTTAGCCTGTGTGCCACCATTTTGTGTATCCCTCTGTGTCCGCGGGCCTTACTCGCTCATCTGCCCCTCCCGCAGGAATACAGAATTTCACCAAGACAGCAGTTTTCGTTTCTCGGCTTACTGTGGCCGAAACTAACAAGTCTCTTTATCAGTAATGTTCTCATGCCCCGGAGACGCCGAAGCCTAGCTCCATGGCCTTGAGTAAAGATAGCGATGTATCCCTTGCAGGTGCAGATGCCTGCTGCATGATGGCATTGTTCGCTGGTCTGGGTTTCAGTAATTTTCCACAAGGGGCGTACCCCAATGAACTGTGTTGCATTATAATGTATTGCTGTGATGCAGAGAGTCAGTCCTCTCGTTCGCACTCTTAGGAGTGAGGTCAGACAGGGCCCTCTCATATGAGTGTTGTTTGGCCTAATAAAGACTCTTGTTTTTTCTTCTCCACTGTCCGGCTGACTTCCTATATAATTACTATAGGTGAGTGCGGTAAGTCACTCGGGTGGATTTGAGCCACGCTTATCAGATGGCGCCCGAATAGGGACCCGCGATAAAGATCTTTCTCACCCGCGGGTGGGTAGCAGAAGACCGGGGACCCGCTGGTCGGCACGGTGGGCCCGGGTACCCATCTGATGCCGAGCTTGGTTCTCGCAGCGCTGCCCCACCCTGCTGATCGGGAGAGGTCCCGGTTCGGATCTTACGCCGGGGTCCAGAAGGCGGAACTCGAAGCTGACCGTGTTGGTCCTGGCAGCCGGAGGTGGAGAACGGTAGAGGTCGGTGCCGCCTACGGAAGGTGAGTGGTCCACCTGTGATTGTTTCAGGAACTGGAGTGTTCCGGGAGACTAGGGTGTCTCCAGTGGTTTGAGGAGCCGGTGTGCTCCTGGGGCTAGTGTGCTCCGGGGAACTCAGAGTGCGAGTAGGCACTCTGACAGACTTGACGAGGTTGGGGGGAACGTCTAGATATATTGTTTGTAGTGATCCGACCGGGTGGTACTGTGGTGAAGGCGTGGCTCATTGCGGGTGGACTCCGGTGCTTACCCTGAACTCCTAGAGTGGTGGTTCAGTGGAGGTGAGACCTGGGTCTCCCGTGGTAAAGTGCGCAGTGATCCCTAGTGCCGCGCGGGGAGCGGATTTATTCCCCCATCCTCAGAACAATTAGTGTATTGTTCGGTCTGCGGTAGGGTCCAGGTTCCCCAGGACTTGGTCGACGGGCCTTGTCCCATTTGGTAACACGTGTTTGGAGGTATTGTATATGTGTGTGCGTGATTTCCCAATGTATAATTATATGTGTGTGTGAACGAGCTCGAGCTAGTGAGTCAAGGTAACGAAGTTTGTTGATAGAGAAGTGTTTTAAAAATGCCGTGTTTTAGTAAGTTACGATGTTTTGGATGTTGTTGTCGACCCTCAGATACTAGACTGGCCGAGAGCCAACCTGCACCCCCTGAGGGCACTCCAAGCTTTGATATGTACGTCAAGCATGGATTGGTCCCGCTTTTGTTTGGTACTTTGTGGCACCGGTACACTGCTGACAATGTGGATTTACAATGGCCCTTGACGGGTTCTTTCGATGAAGCTAAATTGGATTATTTACAGGACAAATTGTTTGCTAGGCGTAGCCGTCAAAGCATGTTTGATTCCTTAAGGGTCTGGCAGAAAGAAGCCAGGAAGCGAAAGTTGAGAGACGAGAAAGAGGCTTTTAAAAAGTCCGCGCAGACTATGGCACAGAAAGCGAGAGAACATGTTGGGAATGAGAACGCGCTGCGTTTGGAGCGCTCAGATAGGCTTTGCAGGTTGAAAGAAAATAAAAGTTATGTAGTACGAGAGGATGACCCAGATGAGATGGAAGACATTTTGAATACTCGACCCCCTCCTCCTTATGCCCCGCAGTCCTTGTATCCCTCCTTGCCAGCTCCGGCCTCTATTAGCGGGGTCCCGGGTCCATCCGCGAGTGCCCCTCAACCTAGCGCAGCGTCTGCTTCCCCGCCCCGACACCTCTTGTTTCTTTACTCCAGACCACCTCACCTGCACCCTCCCAATTCTCTTTAGCACTCCCTACTGTTTCAGCTAGTACCACCCCCAGTCAGGAGATGTTAACGCCGAGTCGAGGCGCAGGGAGCGGACTACTCACACAGGTACGGAAGTTGCTTACGCGTTCTACAGTTGGTTTGGATGAGAAGAGTATAGTGGCTAATCAGGCATGCCAGTGGGCAAGGAATAATATTTACTCGTTTGAAGATATTTGGTCCACAATGAAAGATTTTGAGCCCTTGATGCAACAGCACGCTTTGTGGCATATGTCGAATGTATTGATATCGCTATGGGAACAGGGGTATGGAGGTGTGGCTCCGGCGACTTTGCGAGACATACAGAGTGGAGCTTTCAGAACGAATACTGGGGTGAAGGAGGTGATGCGTAGTTTAAAGGCTCTACTACAGTATAGAAATGAATTGCCCTCTGCAGGTACGCCCCATTTTCCAGGTATACATCCAATGCGTGAAGTACACCCTATTTTTCATCCCGAGATCCCAGAAATGGTAGATCCAGTAACGAAGGCTGTCACCAGCAACAGGGTAGATGCACACTTTCAGGAACAATGGGTGTATACGCGATGGAAGAGAAGTGAGGTATTATCATTGAAGGCTCAGCTCCCAGATTCTAGAAAAAACCCGACTGCCTACTACAAAGAGCTAACGGAAGCTACGTCTTCCACTGTTATGACTTTGGCAGATGTTGAATTGTTTTTTGGGCTTTTGGTCCCAGTTGATGTGTGGCGGCAGGTGAAAGGTACAGATCATTCGGAAGAGTTAGGAGGTATGTGGCAGGAATTACTGGATTGGGATAAGGAACGTAAGCCAGGAGAAAAGCCGAAAGCTGAGATTTTGGCCTTGCCAGGGCGCATAATAAAATACATGCATTCTCTCATTCCCCCGAAGAAGGTAGATTGGGACAAGTTGACGGCTTGTAAGCAGAAAAAGGAAGAGGCAGTCTCGGACTTCTTTACGAGGTTTGAAGAAACGTTTATGGATTTTAGTGGGCAAGATGTGTCACAGGATGGAGGGTTGCGGCTTTTTATCAATAGGTTTGTCATGAACTTATTGCCCGAAATTTCGGCGAGATTGCAAGCGTCGGAGAGCACGTGGACAACGTCCTCTCCTTCAGGTATCCTCAGTATGGCACAGTATTATGAGCACAGAGAAAATGAGAGTAAGGACAAGCAGGAAAAGAAGGCTAAGGATTTGAAGACTAGGGTTTTGTTGCAGCAAGTGGCTAGAGGCAGAGGAAGAGGTGTGGCGCCGAGTCGTGGTGGCGGTTTTGGGAGGGGTGAAAGTAGGGAAAGACTGGGACCAAATCAGTGTGCGAAGTGCAAGCAGGAGGGGCATTGGTGGAGGGATTGCCCACTGCTTTAGTCGAATGCCGGTCCAGGGCGAGGACGAGGAAGAGGTAGTGGTGACTTTGGGAGACAGGCTGCACGGTCGGACGGAGGTGGGAGACCGGGAGGTAATTACTTTGACAACAGTGCGGACAGACAACAGTTGCAGAGGGGCGGCAGTCAGTACTATAATGATGATTACTCAGTAGACAATCTGACAGGGTTCTCCCACAACTAGGACAGCGTAGGACAGAGCGAGGGACCAGTGCCTGTGGAAGTTGATCAAAGGGGACCCTATGTCGAGGCAGACTTATTGGGGTCTCAACAAAAAATTCTAGTGGATACGGGTGCAATGAAAAGTTCAGTGGCTCATTCTCGGGTCCCAGGGGCGGCTCTGTCTGGCAAGAATAACATCTCTGTGGGTTTTGCAGGTACCCCGGTGATTAGCCCCATTTCTAAAGTCCTCACGTTAACGATTGGTCCTTTTACTGTTGATTCACCGTTCCTATTGACTTCGAATTGTGGAGAAAATTTGTTGGGCTTAGATCTTTTGATGAGGTTGCACGCCACTATCTATTGTTCCCCGGATGGTGTGTATCTTACGTTAGGCCCAAATGTCGCTCGCCCACTACAGTGTTTTTCCAAAGATGAACCATTACCACCTGAATTCCAAGGGATACCCGACAGTCTGTGGGCTGTCAATGACACAGATGTAGGCAAAATGGATATAGCCCCGGTGACAATAAGAGTAAAGGTGGGAGCGAAATTGCCCCGGGTTCCACAGTACAGGATTCCTAGGGAGGACAGCAGCATATGCAATAACGACACTACAGACAGTAGTAGAGACATCGAGGATTCCTTACAATTCGGCCCAAGCTGCTGAGATAATAGCCTTACTGAGAGCATGTGAATTGAGTAAGGGACTGGACGTGAATATTTACACTGACAGCCAATACGCCTTTGGCGTGGCTCATAATTATGGGCGACTCTGGGCGGAACGGGGATTTCTGACTTCTCACGGCCAACGCATACAACATGGCCCACTGATATTACGACTGTTAGCGGCACTGACGTTACCTAAAAGATTGGCTGTGATAAAGTGTAGCGTGCACAAGACAATAGTGGATGACGTAGGGCGAGGCAATGCCTTTGCAGACGAGACAGCAAAAGAGACTGCTCAGACAAAATTACCACGGATGTTTGTGGCAGGACCAGCTAGATGGGTCCCAGATGTTAACATGTTCTCAGATACTGTACAGAGTGTAAAAAATATACAAGAAAAAGTGACTGAAGATGAACTGAGGGCATGGAAGGATGGGCAGGGGCGATTGGATGCAGATGAATGTTGGACAGATGTGACAGATAAGAGACGATGGTTACTCCCAAATGCATATGTTCTCCCAGTAGTGACGATGGCTCACGGGCCTGCACATATTAGCGCGAAAGGCATATGCAAATTGTTGGACCCAGTGTGGAGCAATAAGAACATCTCCAAAGTGGCGACTCACTTGTTCCGACAGTGCATGGTGTGTTTGAGGCACAATCCTGGAAAGGGTACCCCTGTCCCAGTTGGAAATTTTGCACCTCCCTCTTTCCCTTTTGAGGGGATTCAGATGGACTATATTGAGATGGAGAGGGTCAACAACTTAAAATATGTACTTGTGGTTGTATGTGCTTTTAGCAGGTGGGTGGAGGCTTTTCCAACCAAAGACTGCACGGCCATTTCTACTGCAAAAATGTTGATAAAGGAGTATTTTTCTCGCTTTGGATTACCCAGGGTGATCTGGAGTGATAACGGTACGTCCTTTAATGCAGAATTAGTCAAGCAAATATGTAAAGGCTTACAGATTTCCCAAAAGTTCCACTCGGCCCTACACCCTCAGGCAGCGGGACTTGTGGAACGGTTTAATGGAACGCTCAAACTGAAAATGGCCAAGATACAGGAGAGTACAGGTCTCCATTGGCCAGACGCCCTTCCTTTAGCCTTGCTTTCTACAAGAGTAACAGTGAATTCGAAAACGGGCATCTCCCCCCATGAAGTGATATTCGGCCGCCCGGCCAATGTCTGGGGAGTGCCTAGGCCTAAGTGCTTCTCCGAAATTCAGTATCCTTTGTTGACAGACTACTTGTATGCTTTGACTAAAGATCTTCGTTCTATTCATCAGCAGGTAGCAGACACCCTGAAGCCGTTGCCGGAGGGGCCCGGACACTCCATCAACCCAGGCGATTGGGTTGTCGTCCGAAGATATCAACGAAAGTCCTGTCTGGAGCCCAGGTGGTCGGAGCCGCGTCAGGTGCTTTTAACGATGCACACGGCGCTTCGTGTGGAAGGCAGGAAGGCGTGGACCCATGCCTCGCACATGAAGAAAGTCCCGCTACTGTTACCCTATGATCAATGGGTAAAGGAAGGCATTGCTGATGAGGAACATGAGCAAATACCCAGATATGTTCCTTTCTCGGATGCTTCACTGAGGGGAGAAGAGCGAAGAGAAAGTGAGAATTCGCAGTCACGTGCAGAAAAAAGTGTTTCAGTGAGCTCTACTACTCCCGTTGCTACTAGTGAAGAGACATCAGAGAGTTCAGCGCCTGCCATCGACACACCTGTTTTGTTCACTGATCCGGAGGTGCGAGGGAGCACTCGCTATAATCTGCGGCCCCGAAGAAAATAAGTAAGAGTGACAAATGTCATGGACTAAACACTGGAAGAAGGGCTTAGTGGACTTTCTGAATATGAAGATTTAGTGGTAGGGATGGACTTGTGAGAGCCCTGGTGTTTAGCCGAAGATTGTGTTCTATGAGACTATAGAGTGGTGCGGGGCCCAGATTAAGTGCTCCTCTTTTTTTTCAATTGCTGTGCGTTGAGCGACGTTGGAATAAGGTATGGACGGTAAAAGCCTGCCTGTGAGGCTTTGAAGGACACAGGGAGAAGATCCCTTTTTAGGGTTGAAGAACCCCTCTGGCCGGTTTTGCGGACTGTCTGGGACTATTTTTTAGTAGAAGTGTTTTCCTTTTTTCCCTTTTTGATATATTTTGAACGCTTTTGAGAATGTATCCTTTTGGCCGCCCCATCCCTGATGAGGAGCAGCCCTTTGCGGCTCCTCCGAGACCTGTGCCTGATTCCCCCTGGTTGGCCCTCTCCCGGAAAGGAAAAATAGTGCTTATTATTGTCATCCTAATTGCCTTTATAGTGACCCTTGGTATATTGTTTTTTCTGGATAAAGCCTATCCTGTTCATGTGTTTGCACCCACACCTACTGCCGTTCCTGAACATAACATGATTACTGTGGATTATGGTGAACGAATGTTGAGGAAGGGTTATAAAGAAAATGTTTTTATTAAGACTTTGCACCATGCACATGCCACCACCAATTTGACTGACTGCTGGGTCTGTGGGCTCCTCCCTTCTGCTGCCTACAAGAAAGATAGATTCCTAGCACTTCCTTTGACTCCTGTGAATAGTTGTGTGGGGTGGTATACTCTCATAGGTCTTGTTAAATATTTTCAGCAGCCAGATTACCTGACTCCTAGACTGCAGAATAGGGGGTCGACTATGACAATGCGAGTTCGCCCTTTGCCTCCCTCTTCCCTTGGACGAATATATACTGACGGATGCTTTGATCAGACATTCATAGAGACGTGTGAGAAAAAGTTGGGCCGATTTTTGATACCAAATGATACTGACAAAGTTAGGGATAGCTTCCTGCAGCTGAATTCCTCCCTGTCTTACAGACACCCCCCAAAGGGAAATGCAAGTGTCAAGTCTCTGATACCCCTGGCTGTGGTGGGTCCCTCGCCATTTTTCTGTATAGAGGGAAGGGGCCCCATCAAGGTTGGTAATAGCTCCTGTAATGTAACAGCATTGATACGTTTGCCTCTCAGCCCCTCTTTGGTTACACCCCCTAGCATCTATTTTGTGTGTGGAGATAATGGATACTTATGGTTGCCTGAGGGTTGGGGTGGGGTGTGTTATTTAGCCTATATGATTCCTCCTGTATATGTGGCACCTTCTGATTATCACAGAACTCATCGTAGATTTCCCGGTCCACAAGAGCAGCGTAAAAGGAGGGAGCTTCAGGTAGATGACGTTGACCAGACAGACACCTCGTACCAGCAATGGACTGATTTCTCTAAGGGCTTGCTACCTTTCTGGGGTCCGATATTTAACAGCAGGGCCATTCGACGACTGTCCAGGGTAATGGAAAAGGTAGTCCTTACTGAAGCTGACATTACGACTAACATGTCCGTTGAGATTCAGGCTATGAGATTATTCACGATTCAAAATAGGATGGTGCTTGACGTCATCCTGGCAGATAGGGGCGGGGCCTGTCGCGTCATCAGGACCTCTTGTTGCGTATATATTCCTGACTCAGCGCCGACTGTTAACTTGGCAGTACAGAAATTACATAGATTAGCAACTGAACTACATCAAGATAACGGGACATGGTCCTTACAGGGGTGGCTCTGGGGTGCCTTCTCCTCCTGGGGTTGGAAAATATTGATGGGTTTGGTTGGTGTGGTGAGCGTCATACTGACATGTTGCCTTTGTGTATATTGCCTCCCTCCATGCTGTTCAATGTGTGCTAGGAATTTGCGTCCACAAAAGAAGGTGTCGGGTCAATATGCTACTTCAATGATTACTGAAATTCCTGCTGATGCAAGTTGGTTGATGTTTATTTCAGAGGATGTTTTAGACTAAAAGAAGAGAAAAAGAAATGTGTTCTGCCCCTAGAATGGATATGCCGGCACTACCTTTTGGCAAATAAATGTGGCCATAGTTAGCCAATGATGCTAAAAGGAGGGTCTGATAGAATTCACTTTTCGATGCCCCAACTACCCCTTCTTATATGTGAGTTAGCATCATATGGCTAACTAATGAAGTTCGTATATGCACCTATGTTGAATTATTCCGCTTGCTACTTTTCATATTCAAATGTACGTGTGACTATATTAGTTCCGTAGCTTAGCCTGTGTGCCACCATTTTGTGTATCCCTCTGTGTCCGCGGGCCTTACTCGCTCATCTGCCCCTCCCGCAGGAATACAGAATTTCACCAAGACAGCAGTTTTTGTTTCTCGGCTTACTGTGGCCGAAACTAACAAGTCTCTTTATCAGTAATGTTCTCATGCCCCAGAGACGCCGAAGCCTAGCTCCATGGCCTTGAGTAAAGATAGCGATGTATCCCTTGCAGGTGCAGATGCCTGCTGCATGATGGCATTGTTCGCTGGTCTGGGTTTCAGTAATTTTCCACAAGGGGCGAACCACAATGAACTGTGTTGCATTATAATGTATTGCTGTGATGCAGAGAGTCAGTCCTCTCGTTCGCACTCCTAGGAGTGAGGTCGGACAGGGCCCTCTCATATGAGTGTTGTTTGGCCTAATAAAGACTCTTGTTTATTCTTCTCCACTGTCCAGCTGACTTCCTATATAATTACTATAGGTGAGTGCGGTAAGTCACTCGGGTGGATTTGAGCCACGCTTATCACCTTTAAGTACTGTACATCACAGTGGGGGCTGGTAAAAGTAACATTTTGGAAAGAGAGACTGACTTCTCATTGTCTTGTCCAGGAGGGGATGAGGAGCCCTACCCCACCCTGGAAGAGACCAAGATGATTCTTGGATACTGCATGCCCACCCCTGTGCCCACCCTGGTGGATCCTGGTCCCCCTCCTTCCCACCACCTCCCCCCAGTGATGGCTCCTGTCCCTCCCCCCCCCCCCCCACCTGTGGTGGACCTTGTTTCTGCCCTGGGGGGCTTCTGTCCCAGTCCAGGAATGGCTCCTGCAGCTCAAAAAGGCTCAGCTCAAAATGAATATGAAAAGGTGGGCGCGTGAGTAAGTGAATGGATGGGTGGATGGCTGGATGAATTAGTAAAAGGGTGCATGGATGAATAAAAGATTGAATAGATGGATAATAAAAGAGGATGGAGGGATTGATGAGTGAGTGGTAGAAGGATGGAAGGAAGAAAAGGTAAATAGCTGGATGTATGGGTGGAAGGGTAGCTGGATGGGTAAAAGGGTGGATGGATGAGTGAAAGGATGGATGAGTGAAAGGATGGATGAGTGAAAAGGTGGATGAGTGAAAAGGTGGATGAGTGGGTGGGTAGGTGTATGGATGAGTGAAATGATGGATGGATTGATGAATTGATAAGTGCAAGGGTGAATGGATGGACAGATGAGTGAAAGGGTGGATGTAAGGATGGATGAGTGAGTGAAAGGGAGGATAGATGGACTAAAGGATGAATAGATGAGTGAAGGAGTAAAAGGATAAATGGATGAGAGAAAGGATGGATGATGATAGGGTCAATGGATGAATTCATGAGTGGATAGGTAGATGGATGGGTGGGTGGATGGATGGATGGAAGGAAGGGACGATGGAGAGAGAAAGGGAGGATGGTGGATGACTGAAAGGGTGGATGGGTGGAAGGATGAGGGACTGGGTGGATGGATGAGTAGGAGAAAGGATGGGTGAAAGGGTAAATGGCTGGATGGATGAGTGAATGGATGGATGGGTAGAAGAGTGGATGGGTGAGTGTACAGATAACTAGGGTGAAAGGGTGGATGGATGGATAAAGGATGGATGAAGGGATGGATGAGTGAAAGGATAGATGGAAGGATACATGATGGATAGGTTTGCAAATGGTTGAATATGTTTGGATATGGCTGGGCTTACTTATATACCATTGCGCGACCTCTGATGTGTCTGTAAAACTTATCCAATTGTCCTGAAGTTTTGTCCTGAATTTTGACCTCCTGTCCTGAATTTGTGTCCTGAATTTTGACCCTTTGTCCTGAATTTTTACACTCACCGTCCTGAATTTGCACCAATGCCAGTTGGTCACCCTATTCTGCTGGCAGATGGGCGATCATTACCACCCTCCCCTACCACAAACACCGCCGATCCCCCACCCACGGCTTAGCAACAGGCAGAGGTATCACTCCCTTTGTCTCGCTGGCCGGCCCATTGTTGTGTGCACATACTGAGCGGGGCAGGGGGGCTCAGTAGAAGTGGCCTCACTTGTTTTCAGGTGTGTTCCACTAGTGTAAACTAATGCGTGCATTTTTTAAAGCCCCCCTCCTTCTTTTTAATGCAATTACGCTGAAGCAGTGATTAGAGGAAAGGTATTATGCAAATGGGGGCCGTTTTTTTCTGTGCCCTGGCCGATTTTCAATCCCAAGCCGACCCTGGTGATTGCTAATAATGCATTGGGGCCTAGGGTACCGCACCATTACACAATGGAACGTTCTCCGTTTTCCGACTTTTGTAGGATGGGAGACTTATCTGGCCTTTCCAGCATCTAATTTCGTGAGCTGCTATTTAGTTGCCAGAGGTGAGCGTTTAATCTCGTGAGACATTAAAATGGACTGCCACAGTGGCAGCTGAGCACAGTGCTCATCACCTTGGCTGATTATTGACCAGAGCAGCCTGAAACTTGTATTTATTTACACTTAAACCCAAATCATAGATGGTCTGTGAGGCAACTAATTTGTGCTAAAAGTGGTCACATTTGTCTGCTATTTAGCAGGTGTTTACATTAAAATTATTCTAATTATTAAAGAACTTAAGTATGAAGAGTCAATTTATTTTTCAATGTATTTGCTCACTGTGCAGTAATGTACAGTGGTTTCAAAGCACTGAAAAGAGACTTTTGAAGAGCTCGGCATCAATAACATAATTCTTTTGGTCGAGGGATTCCAAGGCTCATATTTAGAGTGCTTTGGAGAGTAGAAAGTAATGTTACATATGTGGTAACCTGATTATAACTAATTTAATAGGTTTTCATAATCTAGGTCTTGATGCAGCATGCGCAACAAAATTTGTTTTATTTATTTTTTTGTGTACTTACCTCTGTGCGGCCGTATTCCGGAGTTTACTACCCCCACCCTGCCCCTCCCCCACCTCACGGCAGCGCCGAGCAGCACTACCACCACGGGCCGCTACTGGTGCAGAACAGATACATTCCTGAGTTATTGGTTTGCAGGATATTTTTTTCCACCCCTGCTATTATCAACACATCTTGGGTCACGTCCCCCACCAACCAGCAGAGGGGCGTCATTAGTTGATCTACTGAAGGGCAGGGAGCGATCCCATTTGGCTTGGCCTGAGCTACTGTCCCCCACCGTGTGGTGTTTTCCAGCATCTTTTGCCTCCACCTGAGGCTTGCAGCTGGAGTGAACAACTGACCGAAATCCGTAATGTGCGGTGATTAATGTGTAGCATTATTGTGTTATGCTGCTCAGAAATATTTTCCTGAAGTAAACTTTGCTACGTCCTAGTTCAATTTAAGTGTCTGTGACTCTAATTTCAGTGGTAGAAAATGTTGGGTGCAACAAAGGTACTGTCAAGCTTGTGTCACTGACTAACCTGTTTTCCTGCAGAGGCGAGATGTGTGTCCAGACGCTGGCTCCCAACTCCACCTTTGCACCAGAGCCCTGATCGAGAAGGAACTCGGCCAAAACTGTGGCCACGAGGGGGGAAGGGGAATGGGATGACAAGAGAGAGAGAGAGAGAGAGAGAGAGAGAGAGAGAGAGAGAGAGAGAGAGAGTGGCGAACGTGATGTTCTCCCTCTACTGGGAGCTTTCCTTTTCATCTTCGAGGCCATTCTACTTCCTTGTTCCTTCTGTAAAGCAAACAACATCCTAATTGTTAACCTATTCTGTTAACTCCAACTGTTTTTCTGTGTTTTCACCCCAAAGGATATCAGTACTTGACTGAGTTCCCTTTCCCGCCTTAGGTGCTCCCTCTCTCATGTTTTATGGGGAATAGTCCAATAACCTTAAAACAAGAAATAAAATAATGTACTTGTTCCTGCTAAATTCTATGAACACATAGCTCGTTCTAGTATAACTGGTAAGTAAACGTGGGGTACATTCCAGCGCTTTCTTTTGGTTATGGCTTTAACCTATGTGACAAATCATCTTGGGCCAGATGTAGGTAAATCACATTTACCGATTTTGAAATACCGAATATTACAGAATTTTACCGATTCGGTATTTCAAAATCGGTAAATGAGATGTAGGTACCAACATCTGGATTTTTTACCGATTCCTTCAAAATCGGTATTTACCGATTCGGTAAATACCAAATCGGTATTTGCTATTGAATCCTATGGGCCTTGAAGCTCATAGGATTCAATTCAAATACCGATTCGGTATTTACCGAATCGGTAAATACCGAATTTGTCAAGGGTGCAGGGGGTGTCACTTTGACACCCTCTAGCACCCCCAAAACGGGCATGTGTGCAATGTGGCACACAGACACGCCCTAAGGGCACGTCTGTCTGTCACATGGCACATGTGTACATGCACAGATGTGCATGTACACAGGAATCGGTATTTTACCATGGATTTGTATTCCATGGTAAAATACTGATTCTGAAAGCCATGTGCCAATGGAAAATTGGCTACCCACATTTCAATCTTGCATTTTAGGTAATTTTACCGATTTGGTAAAATTACCGATTGGTTATATGTAGCTAATCGGTAAAATTACCGAAAATGCCAGATTTAAGGGCCCCTACATGTCAATGGCCATTTACCGGCCGGTAACGGCCGAATTCGGCCGTTACCGGTCGGTAAATGGCTACTTTCGGCCACCTACATCTGGCCCCTTGTCACTAATTCTTTTAGGATAAGTTGTCAGGTGCAATAATTCAGATACTCATCTAGCAATAACATAGCATGCACTGTCCAACACGAGTATCACATTATGATACAAATAATGTCAGTATAACTGAATCTACATGCAATCAGAAATCATAAAGACAAACTGTTATTCTAAGGCATTACTTTTCACATTCTTTGAGATTCGGTCTGCTTTCTCCCAAATGTGAAACACAATAGTTAGTATTCAAAAAGTAATGCATCAAACTTTTGCTTGTTCACAATTCTTTTTCCCCTTCTTTTGCAGGGTTTCGCATTGTATTCTCTCAAGGTAAGTAGTACCAAACTTGTTAGAGAGTGTTGTTCCAGGTTGCTTCTTTGCAGGGCTTTGAATTGTTCTGCTGGCAAGAGGATCCAGGTGAGGAAGAACAGTGATGAGGAGATACTCCTCTAGATGCTGCTTTGGTGCTTCTTCAATAACAAGCAGCTTGTGGAAGGTCGGAGCGACTTAAATATGAGCTGCGCACAACATGGCAGCCTTGTCTCACGAGATTTGGTATAGTGTGCATACAACGTGCAAATCGTCCCACTGATTGTCAATCCATACCCTCCCCACAAACCTATTCCACAGAGTGACAAAACACGGAGAGTTGATCATCGTAGCGTAGCCCTTTATTTTATCTTCAAGGTACTCTTGATTTTGTTCATTGACTATTCACTTTATCATTTATTCATGCATAGGTAAAACACACATTGTTTGTTACTTAACTTATGAAAGGCCAGAAGAGGCCGCATTTCAAAGGATACATTTATGCAGAAGAGTGTATATACATTAGAGGCATGGCATTAACCACCAAGACATCAAGACACACAATTTGTAATCACTCCCTCTGTGCATGCACTGCCAGCAGGCCCCAACTTGCACCGGCCCCTGAGTGCCACCAAGGGCATTTGGCAGCATTGATGTATCTCATTGACCACCAGTCACCCTTATTAGTAATGACTTTTCCAGCTCTCCATCCCAGAGGTACAACCACTAGGGTACCGCATAACGCCCTGGCCCCACTGGGGTTCCGGAACACAGGTCTCCCTCCCCCAAAGTCACTTAACTCACAGGCATCTCGGGTATGGCAGGAGAGTCCAGGACCACCAGCAGGTCAGTCCCCCCTCCCGCTAGCCCTGAGCCCCATTGAATGCTCTGCCTGTCCCAAGGGTCGGTAAGTCCATGCCAAAAAGAGTCCACACCATTTTTGCTGCCAGAGACCTAGCCACAGGTCAAGGAGCTTACTGGCACTCTTGCCCTCCCCCTCCTATTGCTTGACTACGTGCCCCTTCTGTTTTGTCGTGACTTCCGGAGAGGGAGTGGCTGGCCTCGCTGCAGTAGTTGTGGCATTCGTCTGCCCACTTTGACTGCCACTTGCTACCCGCCCCTGGGTGTTAGGAGCTTGGTTTGTGCCTGGGTCCACCAGGGGGCAGTCCACTATCACCGTCTCACCTGACGCGACTGGCTGGGCTTGTGTGCCGCCCTGCATAGCAGGGATCTTCCTCTGCCGTTTAGGTAATGGGACAGCCTCTGAGACCCGTCTTCTGAATCCTCCGGCAACATTAGGAGGGCCCACTCTATGCTGAACCTCTTTGTGACCTTCCACAGTTCACTGAATGACCAAAACTCTTTTTGGGTGGCTGGGGCATCCTTGGCAACCCAGGTGCGCTTTTGAGCCATGCTGGGACTAAACATCTGTGTATCAACCAATGCACTTTGTGGAAAGGAGAGAAAATCTTATTTAGCAAAACGACTAACCATAAAACATAATACCCATTGTCATAGTTTTCCACGGATGCGCCTTTGAATATTAAATCACTGTCTGGGCATAGGTTATGGGGTCTACTGCAGGCTCGTACCTGCATTCTACTACTCTGATGTCCCCCCACTAACCGGTAGGGGGCCAGACATGTGTTTATCCCCCCAACCTCCACAACCAGCTGGATGGGCGAAAGCGAATTCTGTTGCCCATCGCGCCTAGGCTGAGTGCCCAACCAAGAAATCAACAAACCCGGAGAATCCGCTCTTCATACTCCAGGGCCGCCTAGCGTCCCTGCCGGGACCACAAGCCGGCTTCGTGTCCAACGGATGCTCGCTTAGACCTTCTGGCAATCTCTAATTGCACACATAATAATCCACATTTGTAAAGCGCGAACAATCACCCATAAGGGTCTCTAGGCGCTGGGGCATGTCAGGAAGATTAAGCAAGCTATTGCCCAGAGTCACATGGTGCTGGGTTAATCTGCCGCTGGAGCCGGGGATCGAACCGTGATCCCCAGATTCCAGTGTCAGTCGCCCTGGCGGCGGCGCCACACCTCTCCCACGACATGGGCTCCCAGGATATGTACCACACAGTTGCCCTATTGTGAAACAATTATCTAAGCTTGCCGAAAAACATACTTGAGACACCAGGGATACTTACTAACGTAGAGCCCCGGATTAACTTAACCCTCCAGTAACATAAAACCACAGGTTGACAATAAAAATATGCAGCCACGTGCACATGCCGAACATCCAGGGGCACTGGGTATACTTATCCACCTAGTGCCCCGGGTTAAGTTAATCAACTAGTAAGAAATTCAAACCATGCAATGTGCACACACTGAAAATTCCCGGGGCAACTGGCATACTCACCACCCTAATGCCCTGGATTAAAAAGCCTAATACAGATACCATGCAATGAAACTAAAACCCTGCAGTTGCCTGTACATGCCGACAAACAACGGGGCACGGGATATACTAACAACTCCCATGCTCCTGGTTAGGCAAGCAATGATAAAGCCCAATTACGCACATTCTACTACTTGCAAATACCAAAGGTACCCGGGACACGGGAATACTTACTCTCCCTAAGCCCTTTTTACATGACGTACAAGGAGATACACCTTAAAAACACCTTAAAAACCCTGCTATGAGGACCTCCTCCATAACCCCGATGCTGAGGACCAGCCTACTAACCTGCGTTGCTGCCAAATAAGGCTCTTCTAGTTCCACTGCACCACGTAGAAACTGGAATGCCGAATACCGGGTAACTTGCCGCTGGTCTGCCACTTTGGGAGCCGCTGGAGAGGACAAAGAGAATTTTATTCGCTTCTCCGTCCATTTTTATCTTCGCCGTGAACGACTTGCGCCCTCAGATGACGTCACCGGCCCTACCCCTTGCTACCATTACTTTCGGGTCATCTGGGGGAAGAGAGAGAACAAATGGCTATTGCCCGAGATGCAACTAAAGGTGCCACACCCCTAGGTGCGGGTGGCACCAATCAATCTCACAAGATTTTGATCTCGATTTCCTTTAGGCCACAAAGTTAAGGAAGAGGTGTTTCAGATGTGCCGGGCTCTGCTTATACCCATTTCTTGTTTAAAGATGCACCGTCGGGGGTGTGGCCAAGATGGCGTCTAGCTAGTATGTGCCGCGCGGTCTCACCAGTTGCGCCGCAGCTTTAGCCTTGTTTTCGCCTGCCAGAAGTGCCGATTATTATAAGCAGAAAGGGAGATCGGGCTTAAAACATGCCCGGATTCCCTGGGGGCATCGAGAGCTTGGCAGCACCGAGTTAAGCGCCCCACTGGCTCCGAGAGCAGGGTGGCCTGCCTGGCCTGGTGGGCTGAGGGCACATTGGTGTGCCTGCCAGAGTGGAGAGTGAGAGCGGAACTGGAGCGTGGCACTGGACGGCTGCGGAGGGTATCGCCTCAAGGAACCGGTGACAGGCGGCGAGGTTGGCCTGCAGTGTATGAGTAAGGAGCTGCGGCGGGTGGACAACAGCAAGAAGGCCTGGAGCGGTGAGCCCACGTAGCAAGGTGAGAGGAGCAGCGACCCGGAGGCCCTGAGCTGCTGCAACACATCGGATTGGGGCCCGAAGTGAGGAGTGCGTTGGGAGAATCCCCCCAGTTACTGAGGCATGCCTATAGATCAAGAGAGCTAACGCCGGCTCTGGTATTAAAGAGGGCCCGCACTGGGATCGAATTTTGAGTCCGGGACAGCCTTGTGGGCAGTGTGAGGCCTGGAGCACGCGAGAGGGGCCCCTGAGAGTGCTTGCAAAGAGGCGCGGTTGAGGAGTCGCTTGCCACTGCCTGCTCCCCCTCAGACATTGCTGGCCTGTCTTGTGGCTTTGGGTGATTCCCGCAAGAGATTGGGAGTGCAGGGCCCCTGCAGAGCCCACGGAGGGTCCAGCTCTCTTGCGAAGTCTAGGAGTGCAGACCGGACCCTGGGTCTCTCACACTGATATATGGACCATTTCTCTCGGGCTAGACGTGCAGCGTAAGCGCATCACCCCAGTGGGAGGACTCCCACCAGCTCAGACGCAACAGAAAAGCCTAGACGAACGAGGGACAGGTGCAGGTGACAACACACCAGTTCGTTCTGTAGGCACTCTGCTGTGAGATGCATGATCCTCCCACAGCTATAGACCCCCTCGGAGGCCTACACCTCGAGCAAGCTGCCTAGCTCGACAGAGCTGTACGTATCAAGCAGCCCCCGGTGAGGGGGGTCTGGATGACGAAAGCCTGCCAGCATAGTGAAGGGGTCCCCCCCCCTGTGGAGGGCAGGCGGGTGCTGACAGTTCTACAACATCGGACTTCAGGCTAAGTATTCGGACACGTGTTGTAGGCCCTGACACACATAATGACGAGTGCAAGGCTGAAAAAGGAGCGCTCAGTCAAGAAGATGCTCTTGAAGCAGCCTACGCTAGGGGCTACTGTGGCGATGGGGCAAGAGGACGAGGGGAACACAGGAAATCAAGAATGGGCGGACGCCCCAGCTACTAAGACCTTCATGACCATACTCTTCACGTCTCTGCACGAGGAGCTTCATGAGCTCAAATGCCAACTTGCGGCTGACCTCAAGGAAGTCAAGCAGGATATTGAGGAGATCGTGGACTGGGTGACAACGCTGGAAGAACACGAAAACGGACGTGACGAGGAAGTAGAAATTATGCAACACAAAATCCTCCGGCTCAAAGGACAGCATATCAAACTACAGGCCCATGCGGAAGACCTGGACAATCTCTCCCTTCACAACAACGTGCGGATCAGGAAAGCAATGTTCCCTCTAATTTTTTTCCTCTGTGTGCGGCAGTGGAGGGTCTCTGTGCATAGCAACTATGGCTATGTGTGCCAGGAACCAGACCGCGTGCGTGTGCAGTGCCAAATGTCACTCCAAACGTTTACTTAAAAAGTGAAAATATGGTGCATTTTCACACATACAGATCCATGTTAAGGGTCTTAGGGCTGGTTTGAAAATTGGATAAAGACGCCATGATATGAATTGGTTACATAGGCAAGTACACTTCAGGTTTAGAAAAGCATAAGACTCCAAAGGTGGTACCATAATAAGATTTTACTAAATATTCTTAACTGGAGCACTGTTTATTGGGTGGGGAAATGTTGAGAGCCTATACAATATCACATATACACAATAAGTTACAAACCTACATAACATATTTACAATTTGATGTGAAAGCTACTGAGTAATGTTGGGCTATCCCGCCAGAGATAGTTTGTAAAACTCTGACATCCAGGCAAACATGGACTGTGGGAGTGGGATGTTCAGACAAGTCAAATGGCATCACTGGATGGGTGACAGGGTTGCTTCTCACGGCGATCCTTGACATTTTTCCAGTGCTGATAAACTTTATCAAGGTCAACTTTCCCATTCAGGAGGTAGGCCTTTGTCCGCATCAGCATATCAAAATGCTTCTGCTCTAGTCTATTCCTCAATTTACTCTTGATAGTATTTATGAGGCTGAATCCTCGTTCACAATCTGCACTAGATGCTTGAAATGTTGCGCAGACATCAACAAGCTGAGACACCACACTATACTGAGCAGCATTGCGTACAGTGAAATTCACCATGTCTTGATAGGTGGTAAATAAACCACCCTTTACATGTTCTGCCACCACATATTTATAGCCTCTATATTGTCGAACAACATCTTCTGGTGTTTCACAATCACCCAGGACCAAGACATTTTTATACTTTTCAACAAGTCTTTGTATATTCTCAGTTTCAAAATCAAAATGTGATTGTGTTGCTATTGCCTGGATTTCAAAACTTGCCCATTCTTTCAGTTGATCCTCAGGGAACCTTTTTTGCATGCGCTCACAAAGACGGGAAACAAAAGACAAAATAGGCCCACTGTCAACCTCTTGCCTTTCCTTGTACAACGCCATCATATCTCTTGCATTGCTGCTCCAAAAGACAGTGTCCCCCAAATACTGTTCCTTAATTTGGCGAATCTTTGCTCTTGCATACTGTATAGCTTCAACAGTAGTCAAATAACTTTTTTGGAACAGTTTGCACAAAGATGCAAATTCACTCAGAATGCTATTAAGTACTGCAAGGGAAATATGGTAGTTTGAGTTAGATAGCTTTTTGTAACAATATTTAGGGCCCGATTCAAAGAACTAACTTAAGACAAAATCCTAAACGTACTACTTTTGGTATTCACAGAAGTTCGGATTTTGTCTTAAGTTTGTCTTTAGACAGACTTGAGACTGACTTAAGTTAGGATTTTGTCTTAAGTCTGTCTTAAGACAAACTTAAGACAAAATCCTAACTTCTGTAAATCCCAAAAGTAGTAAGTTTAGGATTTTGTCTTAAGTTAGTTCTGTGAATAGGGCCCTTAGTTACTGGATCATTCTCTTCAACTTTCTCATGCTCAAAGTATGATGAAATGTTCCCTGCAGGTGTGATGATTTCTCCGATCAGGATTCTTTGCATTTTCTCTTTTTTTGCCCTTTCTTTAAAAATGCTAGAGAGAAGTTTATCAAGCCTATATTGAAAGAACTAGGGTTTATACAAGTTAAACTGGCTTTTCTGTTCCTACAGCTAATGGAAACACCTTTAATAATGTATGGGGTAGCCAATTTCCTTACAATGTCTATTCGGTCCAAACAAAAAAGACTCCGACCGCCACCACCCTGATAGTATGGGATCTGACTATTTGACTTAGTTCCCTGAAAAAGTCTGTAGGCCCTGTCAGGGTAGTGCTGTAAATTGATCGTAATATAGATCTGTAAAGATAATTGTAAATAGACCATTTAGCAAATCCATTAGTACAATCTGTGTAAATTCATTGAAAAACCTGAAGAAATCTATAGTGAGTGTAAATATGATGTAGCTTTATAAAACTATTGTACAGTCATCCTGATTACTATTGAAGATTTGTACATAATGATTTCTTGTTTTCAACGTTTTTTATATGAATTCTTTTATTCTTGTGATCAGAATTGGATGTATAGCATACTTTTATGATTTTAAAATAATCGAATAAAGTGTATTTGACTCTGACTCTGACTCATGCTCAAAGTACTTAAGAACAGCCTCATAATTCTGAATTAGTGCACCAACTGCAAAATGCCTTGAAAGCCACAGGACTTCATTCAATGATCGAAAAGAGACCACTTCACAATCAGTGACCAATGCCATTTCATATAGCTTGGACTTCCTTGCAGAAGATCTGGAGAACACAGTGTAGACAGTCCGCAATAATGTCTCCATCTCTTTAATCATTGGAACCCTCTTCCAGGTATCATCAACTCCCAAATCTTCTCGATGAGCGACACAATGCTGCTCAACTAGATGAGGAATGGATTGTTTAAGGCGAGAAGCAACACCATTATTTTTACCCAGCATCATAGACGCACCATCGGATGTGAACATGACCATTTTCATCAGGTCCAGTTCATTGGCAGTGTAGAATTCCTTCACAGCAGTAGTGACAGGTAGTGGAGAAGTGTGGCTCAATGGTTAGAGCGGCAGACCCTGATGCAGATGTCTAGCCCGGGACCAGGGTTCAATTCCCTGCCTCGGCGGGTCTTGGGCTCAAAATTCCACGGACCTGATAATTCTCACCTCGTACCTATTCTAATCATAGAGTCCCACTCTGCAACTCTTGCTTAATCTCCACAACGGCCCCCACAATGCTAAGGATGCCTGGCCTTCACCCTGGGGGTGCCCAGGAGTGGACGCCTCACAGGGAAAGCCAGGACGGGTTCCACAGCGGTGTTCGTACAAGCGCCTTGAGACCCTTGTGGGTGAGTAGTGTGCTATACAAGTATCAATTTACAATTACAGCCTCAGCATTACAACTAGTCAGCTTCACATTACTCCCAAACCGTGTTTTGTGCTCTGTTGAGGTTACAGGTTGAACCTTGAAGTACAGAATGAGCATTGTTGTTACAGAAATATCTGTGCTCTCATCAAATATCAATGTGTGATACAAAGCATTACAAAGTTCTGCCATACCTTCACAGTGTATCACGCTATAGATGGCCTCAAGGAGCTCAAAGGCATAGTTCTTGCTCCTCCAGCTGTCTGTTATCTTCACATACACATACAAAGCTAGGTGGTCATGGATGTCTTGTACAGATAACATTGAAGTACTCATCTTGACTGTCAGCAACACATTGTTGATGAGAATCTGTATCTCCTCAGGCAGGGATCTTTGTCGTTCAACTACTTCCATTCTATTTGTTTTGTCAGTGGCAGTTTCTGTCAGCATTGCCCGCACTCCAAAACCCAATTTAGCAGCAGCACTTCTGTTTCTCAATATCACCATGGGAGATTCGTGAACTTTGCTAATTAGATGGCATTTCAGGTAATCCACTTTCCAGCCATCACTCCATTTCTGTCCTGTAGAAGAGTCCCCAACAATCTTGGCTTCGGCACATGCTTTGCAAATCAAGCCCATGTCTGGACTGTATTTAAATAGTTCCCCAAGTTGCAAGCCAACCTTGCATCGTGATTTCTGTGTCTCCGCCTCCACAATTTCTTTCATCCACTCTTCCTTGAATACAAGGCAACATTTCTTCCTTTGTTGTGAAGCATGACACTCTGCAGAAGGTACAGCTTTGCGCTTGAACATACTTGCGATTACTGGGTTTAGCCTACTATGCCAGAAAGCCTGCAAAATAAAGGAATATGGCTAAGGTTGATGCCTATGCTCATGATTGCAATCTGTCACATAATACTGAGCGATCGCTGGCAAAACGTAGAGTACAATTACCTGGATTTTTCTGTCCACCGCCATGCCCTTTCAAACTTAAATGTAGCACTGTCCGTAGAGAAGTAAAGATTGTTACAGCACATTGTGAATTTGTGATACAGCAATATACCATGTGCACCAGTATGTGGTTATACTACAATACACAAGATGCACCACAGTTTAACTCTACCAAACAATTACCATTTTTTTCTGCCGTTACTCATGTCTGCCTGTACAACTGTATTTGTAGCACAGTCTCACAAACCTGCAAAAGAAAAGTGGTGCAGATTGTGAATCTATTTACCCAGAACCCCCCAAATCCAAAGTGTATAATAAACAGAATTACCTTGTCTTTGTGGGTACTCACGCCTGACCATTCAAATCCAAATACCTCACAGACTGCAAACCTGCAATTGAAGACAAGATAGTTAGCAAAGGATCTAAGAGTTACAAACAATGAATGGGACTGGCCCAGATACTCCAATAGGAAAAACAACCAAATAGTTACCTGGGATTCCAGTTTAGGCAAATAGGCAAGTGCCCCTGTGCTTTATTATTAGCATCCATTAGGCTAAACTTATTTGCACCTACCCACACAATCCAGCCACTCTCCTGCATTTTCTTTACCTTTTGCCATTTCAATGTTTTAACCGATACACGTCCCATTAACACACATTTGCATGTAATCACATTTACAATAGACCATGGGCACTCGCAAATATTTTTCCAAGGGCCAAAAATATTTAGGTGTGTGACAGAGGGCCGCACTGATGCGTGCAGGGTAGTGGTCAGGGACTTGGGAGGTGTTAAGGTATACTTGGAGAAGTATTAAGTGGCTGAACAATGTGGTACCAGAAAACCTGGGCTCAATACTGGCTTCTCCGCTTCACTTTGGCTGGATAACTCTGGAGATTGATGGACCAGCTTCAAAGAGATCTGATTTTTGTCTAGTGGAAGTTATGACTCAGTATAAAGTAGTGGAGGAGGTCAAAATGCCTGATGCAAAGCAGGTGAACCATGCAGATCACAAATTACATGCATTACTGCTTCTGTCAGAGAGCCCCTTTTGTTACTTGCAGTTTATACGTTTAAATCCTAATATAGAAAAGTGAGCTATTAACTATCAAAGAGCTGCATGCAACCTGTAAGGTATAGATTAGAGCATTATGAATTTCCCCTCCAGTCTTTCATTATCCTAATGCTGCAAAAAGGTTTAACGTTTGTGCAAATTAATTCTTATTATTAAAGCCAACCCCCAACCATAGTGTTACTTTTTAAATTCTCAGTGTGTGCTTTTAGGGACCAAGAACTTTTAAACTATACTGTCTACCAGTATGGATGCCTTGTGACTCCTACAACTTGTAGTCCTCTGTCTGATGTAACATTTCCTATACATTGATTTACATACTATGATTCAGTGTCTCTGTGTAATGTGCATGCAATGTAAAGTGGGGTTAGGTACATTGGGGTGGAGTGGGGTAGATTGGGTGCATTGGAGTGTAATAGATTGGGGTGGAGTGGGGTAGAGTAGTGTAGGGTAAGCGGTGTGGAGGGGAGTGGAGTGCCACGGCATGTTGTGGTGTACCTTGGCATGGAATAGCATGTTGTACAGTGGAGTGGCGTAGCAGAGTGGAAGGGCATAGAGCGAAGTGGAGTGGTGTATGCATGGTGTGGTAGAACACTACATTACAGACAACACATTTTCAATTGAAATGAGCATTACATTTATACAAAAAGGGGTAAAACTCCACACAAACAATAATGTGTGCATAAGTCATCACGTAGTGTATTGATGTGTTTTTATCATATTCAAATATTTGTTTCCAGCACACTTTAGAATGAAAAGAAATTGCTTCATTTGTACTGATATTAATCTCTTTTGGAAAATCAGCACAGTTAATTTTTTTATGTGTTAGGCATCATATCAGCATACACGTGTTATTTGGAGTGTGGATTAATATTCTGCACACTGTTAACAATGCTCAATTGTGATTGATATACATAGGCTTACCCACACACATAATTTCCCAATTAGCCCCTTACTGGAGTTACTGCCTAATTGTGAATTCCAAGGTGTAGCGAGAGAACAAAGTGTTCAGCAGCAACAGTTGTGGCTAATTCGTTCAACCATAGTCTCAATACCAATATTCCGTGACCTTATGAATGTATTGTTTTAGTTGAACCTGAATATAAAACGTTGTACCATTGATATAATGTTACCTGCAAATGCTGTGCTTGGTGGCTAACTCACAGGTGATTTGACTGACACTTGAGGAAGACAGACGTGCATTTTTCACTGCTGTAATATATATGCACATCTTCCTAAATGCCTAGTTTTTTTACTCTATTAGAACTATATATCAAACATTTGCCTATCACTGATCTGTTGATTTTATAACAGCTTGGACACATACATGCAAATTGAAGTTCGGGATTACCTGGCAGATTTTACAGTAATTTCAAAATTGGCAGTATGTCTTTGAAAGAATACATATCTTGTCATTTGATATGAGAAATGTAAAATCTAACCAAACCCTTCAGTATGCAGTGAATAATACCTATATAGGAAGTCCGTAGCTGTTGTATTTTTGTAATGAAAAGACAATAGGAGTCTATATGAGAGAAAGGGGGTTAGGAGCACACTGCCCCCCAGTCCCAGCACAGTTTGCCCCTTTGCATCCTGGTAAACGCAGTACACAGTTCAAACTTACTTCAAAAATAGCTGGAGTTTTTCACCAAAGTTGGTGCAGACATTGCTGTATATCTCTAGACACGTGTTTCTGGGTTGAGCCCTTCATCAGTAGAGAGCAGCAGTTTTTGAGAGTAAAGAAACATCATCTGGGGTTGCTGGAAATGCTGCCAAGTTCCTCTCAGGTTACAGCACCACTCACAGGCACACAGGTGCATCTCCAAAGCTCGCCAGCGTGTTGGCTCAAGGGAGCCTTTTAAAAAGAAAGGGGGTTGGGAGCACACTACCTTAGTCCCAGCACAGTTCGCCCCTTTGCATCCTGGTAAACGCAGTACACAGTTCAAACTTACTTCAAAAATAGCTGAAGTTTTTCACCAAAGTTGGTGCAGACATTGCTGTATATCTCTAGACACGTGTTTCTGGGTTGAGCCCTTCATCAGTAGAGAGCAGCAGTTTTAGAGAGCAAAGAAAAGTCATCTGGGGTTGCTGAAAAGTCTATTCACTTTGGGTTCAGGGTGAAATGAAACTCACTCAGAAGCTAAGACCAGAGGAATGCTCTTTTTGGAATTTGCTAAAACTCAAGGGAAGAACCACAGTATGATAAAATCAGAGGCGGCTGGTGAAGTCTGAATGTAGTAAGGCGCAAAAAATGAAACCATAAATTTACTAGAGTGAGCGATATGACTATCATATAGAGGGTTTGGGAGGGTAAAGGAGGTACTACAACAAGTGGGGAAACCATAATTACAAGTCTGGTTATGTAATTCAGCAGGTGGCCATATTATATAGCATTGAGGAGAAATATCGGCCAGGGCGACTGACTCCGGAATCTGGGGATCACGGTTCGATCCCCGGCGCCGGCGGCAGATTAGCCCAGCACACTGTGACTCTGGGCAATAGCTTGCTTAATCTTCCAGACAGCCCCCAGCGCCTAGAGACCCTTACGGGTGATTGTTCACGCTTTACAAATGTGGATTATTATTATTATTATTATTATTATTATTATTATTATTATTTGAAATAAAGCAGCATACTTAATAAATAGCAGGTCGCATCTGTGCTGTGTTCTCGAAGCTCCTGTTTGTTGGAGACTTATAGCAAACCATGCTCTAGGTTGCTCTTGACTAATCAGTCATGCCCAGTTTACATACTGGAACTCATTTTCTAAATCTACATAAAATTGGCAATATATGGGCACTGGAAGGTGGCGAACATTCCGGAAGATAATGTGTTCAGGTCCATAAATGCATACTGAGAAAGCACAAGAGAGTTCACAGAGGGTTAAATGTGTAATCTGAGTATGCAGTTCACGGTATAGGATCGTTGCAGCAGCTCATGTGTAGTATTGCTTGTGTGAGTGGCCGATATTCACTGAGCTACACAAGGCATTACTGAAGTGGCAAAGCAATATTTTTAAATCAGGAATCACGACCCTTGACTTTTGGCCACAGAGTGTGGAAACCATTAATTAAATAGAGCAAAAGTTAAACTCCTGGCACACTTTAACCCCTTTGCCGCGGCTGTGATTTTGCGGCAGTGCGGCACTTTCGCAAAAAGGTCGGGCCGCGTCGGCCATTGGCCGATGACAGCTCTAGCGAGGTAGTGCTCCCGTCGGCCAACGGCCGACGGCAGCACGCAAAGGGTTAATCTGTGGTGCTTAAGTTGTTTACTGTTTAATACTGATAATTCTGCACAGGTACACATCAAGACTCGTCTCCCTCAGTGCAGAATTCCCTCGTGACATATGATGCGTTTCCAGAAATTTGCTAGGATAGACACTGAAAACCAGACTATTCTAGCAAATATCAGATTTCTTGTCGCCTACACGAAGACATGTCAATCTATTTAGCATGAATCATGTTGGAAAATAGGTCTATTACACTTATTTGATAGCTCCACCGTTTTGTGAAGCCATGCTCCAATCCAGCCTGCACCCGAGTGGCTGCAATTCAGTGACTTTATTACATGTACACGACTCTCTTTGGTTGTTCCATCATTTCACTACCGCTAAGGTTATGTTTTCTAAGACTGTTTTTGCCAATCACGTCCTTTTTTGTGAATTCAGGTAACATATGTTCTTATCTCGTCCTCCTGCAGTACATTTGTTTGCAGGGAGTGATTTAAAAGTGAACTTGTGGACAGTGCAGCCTAAGCTCTCTATCCCAGGATGTTTTCCATTTATTTCTTTTGTTTTACTCAGACAAGTCTCTACTTATTCTGGCAACAGGACAGATGGATGCTGCGTCCTTGAACATGCCCGGGCACTTCTTATGTCACGCAGGTGACCCCACTATCCCCTCTTCGTCGTCAAAACTTAAACACTACCGCCTCTGCAGCCTCGTGTTACTACCAAAACAACATAGCAAGTTAAAAAACACGGTGTTTGTTTTTTAGGCTAATTTGCCTTGTTTGCAGACTTGCTGTATTGTTCTTTTAGTAAAGTGAGGCTTCGGGGGGAGATTCTGTGCTTTTATTTAAGTTTCCATCTTAATTACAGCCCCTTCACGAGCTGCGATTAACATGGATACTTAAACAAAAGCACTCAGTCTGTCCCGCAGCCTCGCGTTACTACCAAAACAATACAGCAAGTCTGCAAACAAGGCAGATTAGCCTAAAAAACAAGTGCCGTATTTCTAAACTTGCTGTATTGTTTTGTTAGTAAAGTGAGGCTGTGGGGGAGATACGTGCTTTTATTTAAGTATTCATGTTAATCACAGCTTGTGAAGGGGCTGCAATTAACATGAATACTTAAATAAACGCACACAATCTCCCCCGCAGCCTTGCTTTACTAAATGAACAATACAGCAAACAAACAGTGTGTGCGCCTGAGGGCAAATCAAAGTTCCCAACAGGTATTATGTAGAGACAGTTTGAAAGATGTATGCAATAAGCATTACAAAGAAGGAAGAGCCAAGGAGTCAAAAAAGTTTTTCATAAACAGTGGTATTATTTCCAAATTGGTTGAAGGTCAATACAGTTAAGGCAGCACTGTACAGAGTGGATCGTGTGACAACCCGGTGACACTTGGTGCAGGTGCTATATACAATCAGTGACATGTGAGTGTGCAAGTGTTTTAAAATGACAGCAATTGCGACGCATTAAAACAGAGTTCACAGCATCAAATGATGGCCCCAGTGGAGACAAGTAATTGTTCACTCGAAACAAAGTTATTAAGATGGGAGCACAAGATGTGGAATGCGTCTTTAAGTTCGAGCTGTCTAGTCGACGGCGTTTCGATCCCTGTTGTTCGGGATCCTCATCAGGACGGGGTTGTCGATGAGAACAGTGCTGTGGGTATAAAGGGGAGTTTGAGCGTGTGGACTAGGAGGGAAGCGCGTAGGGGGGGGGTGCAGGATTGTGAAGTTCGGATTGTTTAGCGAACTAAGGCGTGTTTTGAAGTGGGGGGTGGAGGGCCTGACCGTGGCAGGGAAAACGTGTTTTTAAGGGGGTGTCTAGGGTATAGTACACTAAGGGATATTTTATCCGTTTTGCATGGGTTGAGTCATGGTCGCGCCATGCGGAAGACTGTAAACTTACATAGTAGCTTTCCTAGGATGGCAGAGTCCGAATCCTGGGTTAAACCTCAGTTTTTCACGGTAACTATGGGTTAAAAAGTGATACGTCAGAGATTTTGTGGGAGAGTCCCTCCATTAGTGACGATCAGTGACCTCGGTAGAGGTAATTACCTGGATGATTCTTCCGTCTGGGCAGCGAGCGGCGTAGGCGAGTCCTGCAAGGGCCAAGGGAGAGGGGGGGAGAGTTGTTTAACGGATGGCTCAAGATGCCAAAATAAGTCAAACAGGCTTCTGAGTTATCCGAGCATGCTCGGGGTATGCTTCAGAAAGTTCATTACCTGAATGAATCAAGGAGGATGGCCGTAACCGGGGTCTGCTGTCACAGCGGGTTGCAGGCAATGAATGCACTAGCTATTCGCGGGAGTGAGCCTGCTTAAAAAGTCAGGAGAGGAGCGGCCAATGGGGTGGAGTCACGTGGTATTCGAAGGTGGGGCAGGGCCGTGTCCCGGCGAGCCATAGGCTGTTTCGGGGCCGAGCCTCTGTTGGGAGTGTGGGAGGATTCTGGGTAGTTTACTAGGTTACCTAGGAGATGCTCGAGGGGAATGAGTAGGCAGAATTAGGAGCGAGCGCGCCTGATGTCGTGGGCGGGCCGGATGGGACTGATTACGTACAGGTACGGGCGTGATTTAGGGCTGGGTTACGTTGTAATCAACAAACAACATGCTCTGTAATACATTTGTGACATTATACAATATACATCTGTGAATGAGCATTTCATAAAAACAGTTTCACATATGTTTATATAGTCACGAAAGCATTTGTAGAAGAAAGAAACGGACATATAGTTAGAGACAGAATTAAGAGGAATTAGATGGAGATGGTATTTGTCCATTCATCAAGGGTATTGAGTCCTCGGTTGACAGAGTCCGTCTTTACTATCCATTTGCATTCTGCCCTGTTAAGGAGGGTGGTCATGTTACCGCCCCTGATGGGCAAAGTTGGTTTTTCAATGACCAACCATTTAAGATCAGTGTCTGAATGTGATTTCTCCAGGAAATGTTGGACCAACGGAGCTGTCAGAACTTTGCAATTGATTCTACTTTTATGTTGAATTATTCTTTGCTTGACCATTTGTGTGGTCTGGCCAATGTATATTAATTCACATGGGCAGCGGATGGCATATATGACATTCTGAGTCTTGCAGTTCGAATGGTGATTCAGTTGGTGGGTCTGTCCATTGTAGACAAATTCCTTAGTGTTGTAGGTAAGTTCACAAACGCTGCACGATTGGCATTTGAAGTGTCCTTTCACAGGTGGCATTCCCCAGGCTGCAGTAATGCTTTGTTGGTCCGTGGGAGTGGTGGGCCATGTGATGGCCCGGACCAGATGGTTCGCGATGTTTTTACCTCTCTGGTATGAGAACAGTGGGGGTTCGCGGAATTGTTCATCAGACCTCAGTATTGTCCAGTTATTTTTGATTATTTTCGCAATTCTGTTGCTTTCCGGGTTGAAAACAGAGACAAATGGGATTCTGTTCATGGTTTTGCGGTTTTCATTTGGGACCAGTAGATTCTCTCGATGGTTGTACCATGCGCGTTTTTTAGCTTGGTTGATTAGGCGGCGTGGATAGCCTCTATTGATGAGTTTGGTGGCCAGGATGTCAGCTTCTCTGAAGTAATCTTTTCTCCATTTGCAATTGCGCCGGATTCGGAGGAATTGACCAAATGGGAGACCATCTCGTAGGCCTCTTGGGTGGTTACTAGTGTAGTGCAGCAAGGTGTTGCGTTCTGTCGGTTTCCGGAAGAGCGAGGTTCCTAGTTTTCCTTCTTCTGCATGTATAATCACATCAAGAAATGGAAGGTCATTTGTTTTGGTTTCACTGGTAAATTTAAGGTGTTCCTGTGATGAGTTAAGCCAGGTCATGAATGGTTGTAAAGTTTCAGCAGTTCCATTCCAAATCAAAAGAATGTCGTCAATATAACGACGCCACAGATGGATTTGTGGTTGGTACGGATTGACAGGGTTCAGAATTAATGTTTTCTCTAGGTTGTGGACAAACAGAATTGCAAAGTTCGGGGCAAAGCAAGCGCCCATGGATACTCCCTTGGTTTGGAGGTAGTATGTATTCTTGTATAAGAAGTAGTTGTTTTGTAGTGCTACCCTCAGTAGGTTCATGATGAATTCGGTTGGAATTCTAGCTGGTTGGGGTCTAGAGTTTAGCAGGTTTTTGATTACTTCTAGGCCTTCATCGTGGGGTATGTTTGTATACAGGGACTCAATGTCCAGACTGGCCATGATTTGGGTGTCTAGGTCGAAGGGTTTGTCCTCTATGGTGTTGATGAGGTCCATTGTGTCTCGTATGTAAGTGTCCGTTGTTGGTACAAACTCCTTAATCACAGCATCCAGATATTTGCCAAGGGGTTCCAAAATGGAGCCACATCCTGAGACGATGGGGCGTCCAGGTGGGTTATTGGCGTCCTTATGGATCTTGGGTAGGATGTACAGGACCGGTGTTCGGGGGTGGGGATTGTTCAGGAATTCAAATTCCTTTTTCGTAATGATGTTCAAATCTTTGGCAGAGGTGGTGATATCAAGGATCTTTCATCTGATATCAGCCAAAGGGTCTTTGGAGAGAGCCCGATAGTGTTCGTGGTTGGTGAGTTGCCGCTCCACTTCTCTGTCATATTGTGTGTTATTCAAGATTACGATTCCGCCGCCCTTGTCTGCGGGTTTGATGACAATTTGTGAGTTGTTTTGTAGGGTCGTTAAGGCTTCTTTTTCTGCCATTGGGAGGTTGTACGGAATAAACCGCGGAGAGGATTTTAAGTCCATAACTTCTTTCATGACCAGGCGTTCGAAAGTGAGGATTTCGGGCGTCATCTGGTTTGAAGGTGGATTGAAAGTAGAAGGGAGCCTGAAGGGGGAGATTTGATATTGTTCGATGCTGGGTTTATCCGAGAAAAAGTGTTTTAGTCGTATTCTCCTGAAGAACTTAAGTAGACTAGATTGTAGTTCCAAGAAATTGGTTCTTACAGTAGGCACAAATGAGAGGCCACGTGAGAGGACTTCGATTTCTTTTTGGGTCAGAATGTGGTCCGATAGGTTGAAAATCGGGATGGTCGTGGCAGTATCCATCGCCTCCAAGTTGTTGTTCACTGCGGTTGTCCCCGCTGGTAGTATCTGTTGCGGGTTTGCCGGAATCCTGGGGTTGGTGGTTGGTATGTTTTGGTTTTGGTTTGTCGGTTCTGAGGCGGTTGTGGATATTGTCCGCGTCCGCGGCCTCGTCCTAAAAAACCAGGGGGTAGCAGTGGTTGTGGTCCGGAGTTGGATGGCCCTGCGTCCTCTGCAGAGCTGTTTGAGGAGACAGAAAAAGTAACTCGTTGGTTGTTCCTATATCTTCCCCAGTTTTGTGTTCTGGGAGGGTTTTGTTGGGTGTTATAGAACTCCTCGTTCAAATAGGGGTATGTATTTTCAACCTTGTAATTTTTGATGTCTTTCTCCACTTTGTTGACCTTTTTGTTAAGTTCGAATGTGTTAAAGGTGGCGATGGTGTTGTTGATTTTATCCAACAAGCTTTTTGCGTCCGTGAGAGTAGTATCTTCTTGAATTAGTTTTTCAAGTTCTTCAATTTCTTTAAGTTCCAGGCGACTATGTTCAATAGCCGTATCTATTCCCAAAACCATCCAATGGCGGGAACATGTAGTTGCAAGGTGGCTGAAACTGGTCCTGAATTTAACGTCTTGGATGAAGAGCGCAGGGGTGTTACGAATTTGGAGCCCCAAGGGAATAACACCTGAACGTAGGTAATCCGTTAGCATCCGTGCATGTAAGTCCGTTCTGATCTGTTTTTTCTTCAATTTCTCGAGTTTATCCAAAAGTACACGGGAAGAGTTAGTAGTGGTAGTGGATGTAGATGCTGACTGGGGGTTGCCCGACAGTAATGAAGGGCCAGTCAGACGTGATTGGATATAATCCTCTGTGTAAGTAAGTGACTCCTTGGACATCGTGTGTAGGCCAAAAGGTAGTACACAGATAGATACCTAATTAAATGAGGTATGTTGATTGTGGTATACAGAGATACCGCTCTCGCAGCGATAGCTGCTCCTAATATGTAAGAAAACAACAGGAGAAAACCCATAAACCACGTTGGGATGGGTGCAATATGTAGATGAGGACAGTTCCCAACAGGTATTATGTAGAGACAGTTTGAAAGATGTATGCAATAAGCATTACAAAGAAGGAAGAGCCAAGGAGTCAAAAAAGTTTTTCATAAACAGTGGTATTATTTCCAAATTGGTTGAAGGTCAATACAGTTAAGGCAGCACTGTACAGAGTGGATCGTGTGACAACCCGGTGACACTTGGTGCAGGTGCTATATACAATCAGTGACATGTGAGTGTGCAAGTGTTTTAAAATGACAGCAATTGCGACGCATTAAAACAGAGTTCACAGCATCAAATGATGGCCCCAGTGGAGACAAGTAATTGTTCACTCGAAACAAAGTTATTAAGATGGGAGCACAAGATGTGGAATGCGTCTTTAAGTTCGAGCTGTCTAGTCGACGGCGTTTCGATCCCTGTTGTTCGGGATCCTCATCAGGACCCCCAGTCAGCGTCTACATCCACTACCACTACTAACTCTTCCCGTGTACTTTTGGATAAACTCGAGAAATTGAAGAAAAAACAGATCAGAACGGACTTACATGCACGGATGCTAACGGATTACCTACGTTCAGGTGTTATTCCCTTGGGGCTCCAAATTCGTAACACCCCTGCGATCTTCATCCAAGACGTTAAATTCAGGACCAGTTTCAGCCACCTTGCAACTACATGTTCCCGCCATTGGATGGTTTTGGGAATAGATACGGCTATTGAACATAGTCGCCTGGAACTTAAAGAAATTGAAGAACTTGAAAAACTAATTCAAGAAGATACTACTCTCACGGACGCAAAAAGCTTGTTGGATAAAATCAACAACACCATCGCCACCTTTAACACATTCGAACTTAACAAAAAGGTCAACAAAGTGGAGAAAGACATAAAAAATTACAAGGTTGAAAATACATACCCCTATTTGAACGAGGAGTTCTATAACACCCAACAAAACCCTCCCAGAACACAAAACTGGGGAAGATATAGGAACAACCAACGAGTTACTTTTTCTGTCTCCTCAAACAGCTCTGCAGAGGACGCAGGGCCATCCAACTCCGGACCACAACCACTGCTACCCCCTGGTTTTTTAGGACGAGGCCGCGGACGCGGACAATATCCACAACCGCCTCAGAACCGACAAACCAAAACCAAAACATACCAACCACCAACCCCAGGATTCCGGCAAACCCGCAACAGATACTACCAGTGGGGACAACCGCAGTGAACAACAACTTGGAGGCGATGGATACTGCCACGACTATCCCGATTTTCAACCTATCGGACCACATTCTGACCCAAAAAGAAATCGAAGTCCTCTCACGTGGCCTCTCATTTTTGCCTACTGTAAGAACCAATTTCTTGGAACTACAATCTAGTCTACTTAAGTTCTTCAGGAGAATACGACTAAAACACTTTTTCTCAGATAAACCCAGCATCGAACAATATCAAATCTCCCCCTTCAGGCTCCCTTCTACTTTCAATCCACCTTCAAACCAGATGACGCCCGAAATCCTCACTTTCGAACGCCTGGTCATGAAAGAAGTTATGGACTTAAAATCCTCTCCGCGGTTTATTCCGTACAACCTCCCAATGGCAGAAAAAGAAGCCTTAACGACCCTACAAAACAACTCACAAATTGTCATCAAACCCGCAGACAAGGGCGGCGGAATCGTAATCTTGAATAACACACAATATGACAGAGAAGTGGAGCGGCAACTCACCAACCGCGAACACTATCGGGCTCTCTCCAAAGACCCTTTGGCTGATATCAGACGAAAGATCCTTGATATCACCACCTCAGCCAAAGATTTGAACATCATTACAAAAAAGGAATTTGAATTCCTGAACAATCCCCACCCCCGAACACCGGTCCTGTACATCCTACCCAAGATCCATAAGGACGCCAATAACCCACCTGGACGCCCCATCGTCTCAGGATGTGGCTCCATTTTGGAACCCCTTGGCAAATATCTGGATGCTGTGATTAAGGAGTTTGTACCAACAACGGACACTTACATACGAGACACAATGGACCTCATCAACACCATAGAGGACAAACCCTTCGACCTAGACACCCAAATCATGGCCAGTCTGGACATTGAGTCCCTGTATACAAACATACCCCACGATGAAGGCCTAGAAGTAATCAAAAACCTGCTAAACTCTAGACCCCAACCAGCTAGAATTCCAACCGAATTCATCATGAACCTACTGAGGGTAGCACTACAAAACAACTACTTCTTATACAAGAATACATACTACCTCCAAACCAAGGGAGTATCCATGGGCGCTTGCTTTGCCCCGAACTTTGCAATTCTGTTTGTCCACAACCTAGAGAAAACATTAATTCTGAACCCTGTCAATCCGTACCAACCACAAATCCATCTGTGGCGTCGTTATATTGACGACATTCTTTTGATTTGGAATGGAACTGCTGAAACTTTACAACCATTCATGACCTGGCTTAACTCATCACAGGAACACCTTAAATTTACCAGTGAAACCAAAACAAATGACCTTCCATTTCTTGATGTGATTATACATGCAGAAGAAGGAAAACTAGGAACCTCGCTCTTCCGGAAACCGACAGAACGCAACACCTTGCTGCACTACACTAGTAACCACCCAAGAGGCCTACGAGATGGTCTCCCATTTGGTCAATTCCTCCGAATCCGGCGCAATTGCAAATGGAGAAAAGATTACTTCAGAGAAGCTGACATCCTGGCCACCAAACTCATCAATAGAGGCTATCCACGCCGCCTAATCAACCAAGCTAAAAAACGCGCATGGTACAACCATCGAGAGAATCTACTGGTCCCAAATGAAAACCGCAAAACCATGAACAGAATCCCATTTGTCTCTGTTTTCAACCCGGAAAGCAACAGAATTGCGAAAATAATCAAAAATAACTGGACAATACTGAGGTCTGATGAACAATTCCGCGAACCCCCACTGTTCTCATACCAGAGAGGTAAAAACATCGCGAACCATCTGGTCCGGGCCATCACATGGCCCACCACTCCCACGGACCAACAAAGCATTACTGCAGCCTGGGGAATGCCACCCGTGAAAGGACACTTCAAATGCCAATCGTGCAGCGTTTGTGAACTTACCTACAACACTAAGGAATTTGTCTACAATGGACAGACCCACCAACTGAATCACCATTCGAACTGCAAGACTCAGAATGTCATATATGCCATCCGCTGCCCATGTGAATTAATATACATTGGCCAGACCACACAAATGGTCAAGCAAAGAATAATTCAACATAAAAGTAGAATCAATTGCAAAGTTCTGACAGCTCCGTTGGTCCAACATTTCCTGGAGAAATCACATTCAGACACTGATCTTAAATGGTTGGTCATTGAAAAACCAACTTTGCCCATCAGGGGCGGTAACATGACCACCCTCCTTAACAGGGCAGAATGCAAATGGATAGTAAAGACGGACTCTGTCAACCGAGGACTCAATACCCTTGATGAATGGACAAATACCATCTCCATCTAATTCCTCTTAATTCTGTCTCTAACTATATGTCCGTTTCTTTCTGCTACAAATGCTTTCGTGACTATATAAACATATGTGAAACTGTTTTTATGAAATGCTCATTCACAGATGTATATTGTATAATGTCACAAATGTATTACAGAGCATGTTGTTTGTTGAGTACAACGTAACCCAGCCCTAAATCACGCCCGTACCTGTACGTAATCAGTCCCATCCGGCCCGCCCACGACATCAGGCGCGCTCGCTCCTAATTCTGCCTACTCATTCCCCTCGAGCATCTCCTAGGTAACCTAGTAAACTACCCAGAATCCTCCCACACTCCCAACAGAGGCTCTGCCCCGAAACAGCCTATGGCTCGCCGGGACACGGCCCTGCCCCACCTTCGAATACCACGTGACTCCACCCCATTGGCCGCTCCTCTCCTGACTTTTTAAGCAGGCTCACTCCCGCGAATAGCTAGTGCATTCATTGCCTGCAACCCGCTGTGACAGCAGACCCCGGTTACGGCCATCCTCCTTGATTCATTCAGGTAATGAACTTTCTGAAGCATACCCCGAGCATGCTCGGATAACTCAGAAGTCTGTTTGACTTATTTTGGCATCTTGAGCCATCCGTTAAACAACTCTCCCCCCCTCTCTCTTGGCCCTTGCAGGACTCGCCTACGCCGCTCGCTGCCCAGACGGAAGAATCATCCAGGTAATTACCTCTACCGAGGTCACTGATCGTCACTAATGGAGGGACTCTCCCTCAAAATCTCTGACGTATCACTTTTTAACCCATAGTTACCGTGAAAAACTGAGGTTTAACCCAGGATTCGGACTCTGCCATCCTAGGAAAGCTACTACCTAAGTTTACAGTCTTCCGCATGGCGCGACCATGACTCAACCCATGCAAAACGGATAAAATATCCCTTAGTGTACTATACCCTAGACACCCCCTTAAAAACACGTTTTCCCTGCCACGGTCAGGCCCTCCACCCCCCACTTCAAAACACGCCTTAGTTCGCTAAACAATCCGAACTTCACAATCCTGCACCCCCCCCCCTACGCGCTTCCCTCCTAGTCCACACGCTCAAACTCCCCTTTATACCCACAGCACTGTTCTCATCGACAACCCCGTCCTGATGAGGATCCCGAACAACAGGGATCGAAACGCCGTCGACTAGACAGCTCGAACTTAAAGACGCATTCCACATCTTGTGCTCCCATCTTAATAACTTTGTTTCGAGTGAACAATTACTTGTCTCCACTGGGGCCATCATTTGATGCTGTGAACTCTGTTTTAATGCGTCGCAATTGCTGTCATTTTAAAACACTTGCACACTCACATGTCACTGATTGTATATAGCACCTGCTCCAAGTGTCACCGGGTTGTCACACGATCCACTCTGTACAGTGCTGCCTTAACTGTATTGACCTTCAACCAATTTGGAAATAATACCACTGTTTATGAAAAACTTTTTTGACTCCTTGGCTCTTCCTTCTTTGTAATGCTTATTGCATACATCTTTCAAACTGTCTCTACATAATACCTGTTGGGAACTGTCCTCATCTACATATTGCACCCATCCCAACGTGGTTTATGGGTTTTCTCCTGTTGTTTTCTTACATATGAGGGCAAATCAAAAGCACATGCACCAGAAACAAAAGAAATACAAGTGGGCACATTACAACACTTACCTCCTCTCCCGAGTGATCACTTTCGTCAACGTGTTCCGCAATCTCCAAATGTCCGTTTTGCCCTCTGCGCACCTTTTAAAAGCGTCAGCGCAAATACTCTCGCGGGATGTGCGCTCTCCACACATGGGACTGCGCGCTCAGGGATTGAGAAGCGCACGCGCCTTGTTGGGAACAATGCCGGGAAGTGGAGTCTGGGGCCGAAGGGGTGATTGTGAAAGAGTTTGTTGTGGCTCTCTTCAGTCAGGTGTTGGGCACGGACCACTCAACCACAGTGAAAATTGACATGGCTCATTGTGTGGGACTGCCAAGAGGTGGCAAGGCCCCACCACCGGACATCTTGGTTTGTGTGCATGACTTACAGCTCAAAGAGCTTATCCGCAGAAAGGCGAAGTAGACCCACCCCTTACAGTTCAGAGATCTATTGCCTTCACTCTTTCAAGATTTGTCAGCCAGTACCCTGTTCAAACGAAGGCAATTCCAGCCAATTACAGCACATCTAAGAGAGAAAGGAATTGCCTACTCCTGGGGCCACCCCTTTTGACTCTTGTTTCGCTATGAAGGTCAGCTAAGACAGATTCGCTCACTTACGGAGGCCAGAGAAGTGTTGGGAATGCCGAGACCCACATCACCAGAGACATGCTGCTTGCCCTTGGCAGTGTCTAGAAGCAATAGCCACTGTTGGCAGATCATGGGCAAATCAGTGGCCGCCCACAAACCGGACGCAGCCACTATTGCAAAAGAAAGAAAAGCAGTTATCTCTTCACTGGTCTCTTTGCCTGCCCAATTGTCACCCTCCTGAGTGATTAGAAAAGCAGGTCATGCTTGAATCCGAAGCGAAGTCGGAGACTGTACTGCTCATCTGTGAAGGTATACCAGGTCCGCACATCCCCCTAACCAGTGTTTCCTAGAGAAATTTTGGTCTCATGGACTTTTGCTGTTTTTCTATCCTGCTAGATGTTAGAACTTTTATTGTTTATGTGTTTGGGGTTTATCTTATGTTGGGTGTCCTGCACCGGTCCTGGAGCATCGTGCTGTACCACTTCGCTCTCCTCCTCTCAACCTCCCCACACTGAAGCCATTGCCCCGCGATGCATAATGGTGATTGTCCCCCATGGGTAAATTCTTCAAGATTGTATGTCTCAATGTCTGGGGCCCTAACAAACCTGTAAAGCGCGCTGGTAACATCACCTTCCTCAAGCACGCTGAGGGAGACATTTGCATGTTACAGGAGACTCACTTGCTGTCCAAAGACACAGCCCGCATGCGCACGCGATGATTCCCCCGCCAATACTGGTCCTCAGGTGCTACGAAGAAAAATGGGGTGGCCATTCTGCTGGTTGCAAAATTTAAAGGGAGGTACTCTCTACTCTCTACGGGGCAAAGGGCAGGGTTTTGGCGCTTAGGCTTCAATGGGGCCTACCTTTCTCACACTGATCATTGTCTATGTACCTAACATGCACCAGGAGCCTTTCCTCATCGGGCCTCTCTCAGAGGTGTTAGCTTCACCTGATGCGGCCATAGTGGTGGGTGGAGACCTTAATCTGGTCATGGGTATCGATTAAACCCGCTCTAGCCAGAGGATTGTGCAAGTGGGGGTGCTCTCTCCCTAGGGTAAACAATGGCTTGTAGACAATGGCCTACACGATGTTTGGCAGCATGTGCACCCTGCTCTCCGGGACTTCACCCACTACTCGGCTGGGCACAAATCTTATGCAGGCCTTGACCATTTTCTAGTCTCTCATGCGCTGTTGTGGAGGATATGAGAGGCCTCTATAGAACCACGTTCTTTGTTGGACCATGCACCGATCACTATCACCATCCAACCAGACAAACACATGCATGCTCACACGAGATAGCGCTTGCGAGTGAATTTGTTACATTTGCCTAGCATAGTAGAGGGCCTGCGAGCAAAGCTAATAGAATACTTACAGCACAATGACAAGGGGGAAACCCCATTGAGGGCCATCTGGGAGACCTTTAAGCTTGTAATGAGAGGAGAAATCATGGCGGTATCCTCGGCCGAAAACAAAAAGCGACGTGAGATTCGGCAGAGCATCGAACAGGAGGAGGGCGAGCTAGAGGCTATACACAAACTTACGGGTGCAGGGAATTAGAGAAGAAAACAGCTCCTCCTAAAATGCCTAGACCTTGTTAGGGCAAAAAAGCACTACTTCGCCTCCGCCATAAGTTCTATCTTAGCAGTGACAAGTGTAGGAGGTTGTTAGCACAGAGGCTACGAACTAAAACTATGGCTGCAGCCATATCATCGATTAAGCAGCTATCAGGAGAGGCGGTCCACTTGGTCTCTCAGATAGTAGCCGAGTTCAGACACTTTTATCAGGCCTTATACAGGGAGGAAGCCATAAATCGGCAAGATGCGGGTGCCTACTTAGAAACAAGTAAGATCACCCCCCTCCCTGAGTCCCAGGCGACGCAACTTGATGAACCTACACAACTGGAGGAGGTTATCGCGGCCATTGCTCTGCTGAAGCTGAACAAGTACCCTGGCCCAGACAGGTAACCTGCACTGTTCTATAAGACCTTGTGTGGGGAACAAGCACCCGTGCTGACATGGCTTTATAACTCTTTCCTGGACAGTGTTGCGGTCACAGACTCCATGTCAGAAGCTGCGATTTCTGTGATTCTCAAACCACATTAGGACCCTTGCCTGTGCAGTTTCAATCGCCCAATCTTGTTGCTTAACATAGATGCAAAAATCTTTGCTGGTATTTTAGCAGCCCGGATGAAGCCACTCATGGCGGGTCTAATTGACCCGAACCAAGCAGGGTTCATTCCCACCCATCAGAGAAGAGATAATACAAAACGACTCCTACACCTTATGGACAGTGTGCACAGGTCTCGCAGGGAGGCCGTATTCCTGTAAGTAGATGCGGAAAAGGCATTCGACAGGTTGCGGTGGTGCTACCTGTTTGACACACTGCAAGGCTTTGGGTATGGGACACGCTTTATTCATTGGGTTCAATGTATCTATCACTCCCCCCGGGATTTTGTCAGAGTAAATGGGGTTTCCTCTGCACCCTTCTCGATTACAAGGGGCACGAGGCAGGGGTGACCACCCAAACATTCGGGGCCTCCAATTTGGAAGCAACACCCATAAAATAAGCCTCTATGCGGACGATGTAATTCTATTTCTCCCAAACCCATTCATGTCCCTGCCCATTCTTGTAACTGAACTGGAGTCTTTTGGAAGGGTCGCAGGATTTAATGTGAACCTCAGGAAGTCCCAGATCCTCAATTTGACTGTGCCCCAAGCACACATAGATTTACTGAAAGAGAGGGTCCCGTTGCACTGGGCCAACGACTCGATAATGTATTTGGGCATCCTTCTGGCTCCTACACTGTCGCAAACACTTGGGTTAAATTACTCAGCTCTGGTAGAGCAAACGACGAGGGCTCTAGACATGTGGCCAATGCTCAAGTTGGCCTGGATCGGGCGCATAGCAGCAGTGAAGATGTTGGTGTTACCACACATATTTGACGTGTTTCAGATCCTGCCCTTGGTGCCGCGGAGGAATATTATGCGAGCCCTGCAACTGGCCATAAACAAATTTGTCTGGGGGAAGGGGAAAGAGCGACTCTCCAAGACCCAATTGGCACGGCCCAAGAGTGAGGGTGGTGCGAATCTCCCATTGGTCTACAGATATCTATAGGCCTACCACCTGCGTTATATTTTAGAGTGGAACTGCTCTCTTTCTGAAAAACACTGGTCCTTCATGGACCAAGCGGTAGTTGGAGCGAATATTTGGAGGAAGGTGTTGCTTCCGCATAGGCTGAGGGCTTGGGGCCTTTACTCTTCTCTAACCACCGTAGCGACGCTAAAGGTATGGGACGCCCTGGCTCTTAAGAGGGTGAAGGACTGGGTTATTTAAGACCCAGCGGTGCCAGGGGACAACACCTGAAACCTTCGTGGGTAACCTGCTCCGGCGTACAAATGACAGAGACACGGGACACTTCCTTCGGCGTCAAAGATTCAAGGTTTATTTACTGCAGGGAACACAGAAGTCACAGGAAGTACAACGAATGTAGGTTCGAGGAGACTGCTTCAAATTGCTACTGTGGATCGCTCCTTTTATACAAATTTCTCCCATAAGGTTGCATGGTACACAAAGGTTTACAACTCGGTTCCCATAATTATCCCCGAGAGGGGTCACTTTGGTCACTTTGATACATCCAAGGTCCGGGGCATAAGTGCGGAAACATTTGGCGGTTCCCAACTGTAAAAGCCCATCTTCCCACCATTAGTACATTCCAATCGGCAGTAAAACAGATCGAAGAAGGAACAAGGACAGGTGCAGAGGAAGATGGAAACAGTGGGGAGATCGAAAAGGGTGTAAAAGGGGAGGTATCAGGAAACACGAGCTACAGGCATCAAAGGGACGTGCCTAATGAGATGCACGGCTGAGACAATAGATCGGCACGGCAAGATGAGCCTCGAGCGGGGCCATCTGCCTTACAGTATCATCCCCCTCGTCATAAAGACACTTTCAAAGAACATGTGTCTTCCGCGGATGTCTTGGGAATCCCAGGGTCGCGAAACGGACAACGTCCGTTCGCTGGCTACTTGAGGGCAAGAAACAAAATGGATGCCGTATCTAAGATGGAACCCGTGGATACAGATGAAAAAACCCACGTAACAAACGAACGGTTTAAATTAGCACAGCGAAACTGCGCACACTTACTAAACTCGTCATTTGCGGTTCGTAGATACCAGACTCGACCATATTCGTGCGAGTTGAAAACACCACTTACAATCGTCACGGAACCTCAGACGCTCCTTTTGCCCTCATGTAGGCAAGCACTAGTCGGAATCATACTCGATATTCATCAAACCATCTAGATGTTGCTGTAACATAGCTCTGTCCAACCGAGTCCCCTTGGTAACAGGTGGCTGTCTTATACACGTTGTAGCGCAAAGGCCACATAAGGCAGGACCACACTGCGCGCAAAGGCAACACATGAACAGGAACGCCACAACAACTCCGATAATCATCAGAATCTTCCAACCCCAAGTCGACATCAGGCCCCAAAACCACCCAAGTAGCGTCCAATCCCCTACGTCCACGTGTATGGATTCGGAGATCTTATGCAACCTTGAGATGGCTTGATAGACGGTCGGAGCATTATCTGGAATGAAAATACAGCAGCTCGAATGGATCACCTTACATACCCCACCTCGATCTGCTAAGATCACGTCTAAAACCATACGGTTTTGTAACGTCATAAGTCTATCCGCCTGAAGTTCTGTGGTGATATTACCAAGGGCACTGGCAGTAATATTAGCTGTCGATTCTACCACTCGAGTCAACTGTCTCAGGTTCCTACTATTAACCATAGGCCCCCAAACGGGAGAAAATCCTTGAAAAAGTCTCCTGCCTCTTGACCAGCAGTGTCCTCTTCACTAATTACGCCTCTCACAACTCTAGTTTTGTGATAGTCTGCGTCTACAGTGAACGTCGGGGGCAACAGATTTGCGATAAAACATGAGCCCATAAAGTCAGAGGGCAACCATGCATACGCACGATCATGGCAAACAAAGTATGTACCCTTGGCAGCCAGAAACACAGGGGACGAGACCATCGGCAGAATGTAATTCTCGGTGCAAGCACTCTCTCCAAGTCGGGCTTTCGATCTTCGGCCACGACCCATTAGACAAAAATTACCAATGTGGGGTACGACCCATATCGGAGGTGAGCTTTTAAGCTGTTTTCCACTCGTGAGCGCACTGTACTCGACCTTACTCAGGACCCTATAGGCTTGTACCTCTTCCTCTGGGATGAGCGACGGCTCATAGATATCTCTATCTAAATCTTCTATCGCTATGGACAAAGGCTTATGATACGAGCCAGAGCCAAAGTAGGGAGAACGTGGCTCTCGACTGGGATAAGAATCTAGTGCGCTTCGAAACATTGTTTGGAATGCTCGAGCTGAACCCTGGGAACTATACGGTAAGACCAAATATGGAATTCCCTTATCCGTGGTATGTGGCATTAATCCACACACCCAACAATTAGTCGTATTAACCACTAACTGGTGCTGATGAAGGAGCTGAATAAAGTAATTATTTCGGAATTCTGCACGTCTAGCCTGCTCGTGTTTAGGTAAAATATGGAAAGAATGAGGGGATGCAGTGGAGGTAAGTTTAGGGTCAGAAGTAGGAGTAGGTATGGCAGAAGGTAAGAAGTACGACATCATGTAATACACTCCACCCGCCAATAGTGCAGAAACAGTCAAAAACAATACGAACATTTGAAACATAAAACATTTGGTACGGAAAGGTTGTTGTAGCTTGAACCTTTGCGCCTGAGCTTCTTCCAAGTCCATCAGCTTTGAAAACGCCATCCCCTATGACCGTCCGCAACGTTTCTTGACGCACTTCGTTCTGTGTAGCAGTAGTCAATCCCTAGGAGTTCCCAGGAACCGACGGTCTTTAACCTAGCGTCAAGACCTACTAACCAGAAGGAAGTACACGCGCGGCCCTACGGCCTTTATTCACAATGTATATGCAAAATGTCTCTCAGCTGTGGAAGCAAAAATACATGTGGAACGAAACTCAATATATACAAAAATAATTACAATGATAAGGGTGTCCAGACTGATCGTGGAAAACGGAATAATGCAATTGTCAAGGGACAGAACGAAATCTTTTTATTTGTCCTTAGTGCTGGAACGCAAAAAGTATCGAGTTTTCCCAGGACGTGTATGTTCATCAAACAAAGGATCCGATGAGGGAACAGAATCCTGTTGATCAGTCGAATGTTCTGGTCTCGAGTCTTTTGATGACAAATGTTCAACAGTGTCTTTCTGCTGCACTGAGGATTCTCCGACAGGTTGTGCGTCGCTGAAAGGTACAAATGCCGGCAATCCGTCGGATTCAGTTGAAGCAATGCCCCTCCTCACCCACGAGTCTGCCGGTAAAGGAATAGGAACTTTCTTCGTATGGGTGGCATGCACCCAATTTTTTCGGCCCTCTAAACGGACGGCAGTTCTCGTGGCAAGGAGGACCTGGTAGGGTCCAGTGAACCGGGGTTCCAAGTTCTTCTTGCGGGCAAAATTTCTGGTTACCACCCAGTCTCCAGGCTGGAGCTGGTGGCCTGGACCCTCCGTCTGCTTCGGCAATGCTTCGTAAACCTGTTGGTGAATTAACGTCAGTTTAGCAGTCAGATCATGAAGATAGTCAATCAACATTGGATATTCAAGACTGGAGAACACACCCGGTCTAGGGACCCCCCAGACATTTGCAGGACGACCGAACACTATTTCATTGGGACTAAGCCCTACTCGGGAGTGTACGGTTGCCCTAGTTGACAATAAAGCTAAGGGTAAAGCATCAGGCCACGAAAGACCAGTCGTAGCCTGAATCTTCGCTAGCTTCAGCTTAAGGGTGCCGTTATACCCTTCAACCAAACCAGCTGACTGGGGATGATTGGCGCTATGGAGTTTTTGATTAATTCCAAGGCCCTTACACACACTCTTCATCACACTCCCCACAAACTCACTTCCGTTATCAGACCATACAATCCGAGGCATTCCATACGGAGGAAAGTATTCCTTCAGTAGGATTTTCGCAGTCGACAGGGCAGTATTGTCTTTAAGAGGGTAGGCTTCAATCCATCGGGAGAACGCGCAAACCACAACTAAAACGTATTTCAGGTTGTTGCATCTCTCCATATGAATGAAGTCTAATTGGATCACCTCAAAAGGACATGAAGGGGGAGCAAAGTGGCCAGGAGGAGTTGGGGTTCCCTTACCAGGATTGTACAACATACATACCATACAATTCTTAACCAATCGTTCAGCACATTTCGTGATACCATCATTCCTCCACACATGGGACAGCAACTTACAAATACCTTTCACACTAATATGTGCTAACCCATGCGCCATTGTCACAACAGCTAGCACATACGCATCCGGTAACATCCATCTCTTATGTTCCGACAAATCAACCCAACAACCATTTGCATCCAACTTTCCCGTACTTTCTTTCCACTTCGTCTTTTCAGTCTCGGTGGCCTCATCTTGAATCGCTTTCACACTCTCGATAGTGTCCTCACACATACTAGTCTCTGTAGGCCACCTAACCGAACTTGTCACATACATTCTAGTGCTAAGGTTCCGGGCAATCTCCTTAGCAATCTCATCCGCAAATGCATTACCACGTCCAACATCATCCGTCACCTTACGATGTGCACTGCATTTAACAATCGCTACCTGCTTAGGCAACGTAAGTGCATCCAAAAGATCATTCACAAGTTGACCATGCTGAATCTTCGTACCATGCGACGTCATAAAACCTCTCTCTCTCCACAACCGTCCAAAGTTATGAGCGACGCCAAATGCATATTGGCTGTCGGTAAACACATTCACACGTTTCCCTTTCGCCAACACACACGCTCTTGTTAGAGCGATCAGCTCTGCAGCCTGGGCAGAGTTCTGATTCAATCTCGCAGTTTCCACGACAGTATTCAAAGTCACAACAGCATACGCAGTAGTCACATCACCATTCGGCAATTTAAAACATGAACCATCCACATTCAAAGTTCCATCTGGATTTTCCAAAGGAGTGTTTTTAAGGTCCACTCGACCTTTTGTTTCCTCTTCAGTCCTCAGATAGCAGTCATGGGCTGCTATTTCATCTGACTCTGTGCTAATGGGTAACAAAGTCGCCGGGTTCAGAACATTGCAACGTTTTATCTGAATATGACTTGCCAACAGCGTCAACTTGTACCCAGACAACCTCGCACTCGTCAAGTGCTGAGTTTTCGTACGATTCAAAAGAGTGTCGACCGCTTGCGGAACCATCACCGTAAGCATATTATCCATGACCAATCCTGCTGATTGTCGGATGGACACCGCAGCTGCCGCTGTTGCTCTCAAGCAACTCGGCAATGCTCTAGCTACCGGGTCCAAGGTCGAGGAAAAATATGCACATGGACGTTGCTTACCACCAAAAGGTTGCGTTAAGACACTCAAAGCACAACCTTCCCTCTCATGAACATATAATGTAAACGGCTTACTGTAGTCAGGGGTACCTAACACAGGAGCCGAACACAATGAGTCACGCAATTCAGAAAAACTCTTCTGACATTCTTCCGTCCATGGTAAAGGAGTTGAAACATCCTTGCACGTAAGAGCCACCAATGGTTTCGCTAGCAATGAAAAATTTGGAATCCATTGCCTGCAATACGACGTGATACCTAGAAAGGCACGCACGTCTCTTTGGGTTGTTGGCACAGTCATTCGCGCAATTACTGCAATTCTCTCTGGGGTCAACCGTCTTCCCTCCTTTGACAATAAGTGACCTAGATAGGTTACTTCTTGACAACAATATTGGAGTTTAGAAGGTGACACCTTGTGATGTAAGTCACCGAGATGTTGCAGCAACGACACCGTAGCAATTTTGCAAATGTCCTGAGTATCTGCAGCCACCAATAAGTCAACGACATATTGGATTAAGGCCGCACCAGCCGGCAACGAAAACGCATCCAGTTGACCCTTCAAGGCTTGACTGTAAATCGATGGACTCTCACAGTAGCCCTGAGGAGCGCGTTTAAACCGGAAGCTGCGACCACCAAGAGAGAAACCGAAAAGGTCTCTGCTTTCTTCGGCAATTGGAATGCTTAAGAAAGCATTCTTCAAATCAATCACCGAAAACCAGGATGCAGAAGCTGGAATCAGAGTCAGTAGCGCCGTGATGTCAGGCACAACAGGAAACTGAGGAATCACAATTGTATTCACTTCCCGTAAATCGATAACAAAACGATAAACAGGCGGTTTCGAAGGGTCAGTACGTTTTAGAATGGGTAATACAGGGCTGTTGCACACGTTTCCCCGCGTTTCTTCAATAACATCTTTCTCGATCAGATCATACATGATCGCTAACAGTGCTCGTTCACCATCAAGAGAGATTCGATACTGGGGAATACGTGGCAACCGTACATTAGATTTCAGCTGAACAACATAAGGGGAGATGTCAAGCAGGCCCACATCATTGGGACCTGTTGCCCACAAAGATGCAGGAAGAGAACTCAATTCCGGTGGAAGCTTATCGAGAGACAAGTACATAGGAGAGACAACCCTCTCTCCTAGCGTAAGCTTTACACCCGCAGGAGAACAATACAAAGTTGCATACAAACGTTTTAGCAAATCCAGGCCCAAAAGATTTTCACCACATCCAGTGGTCAAAATCAAAGGAGCTTCAAGCTCACGTGGCCCAATTGTAAGTGGCAAAGGGCGTGAAACTGGATTGCTAACAGGGGCGCCAGAGAATCCAACGGAAACATTTGTTAAGCCAGACAAAGGTGCGCCAGGGAGTTTCGAATGCATTATGGAACTTTTCGCTGCACCAGTGTCCAACAGAAAAGGCTCAACGACGCCCGATGTAGCAACTGCGACGTAAGGCCCTCTCTGATCAACCGGAACTGATACCACTCCCTCTCCTTGTCTATGGCTGTCCTAGTAATTACTGTCGTCAGTTCCCTGATCGACGTAATAATCATCTACATTGTACTGCGCAGATCGTCCTTGCGATGATCCACGCTGGTCAAAACAATTATTGAAATTTGATGAGTTATCTGAACGATCATTTTGAACACCACGACCCCTACCACGTGATGACTGCTGAGAACCACCACGACCTCCTCTAGATGAGTTACCACTGTTTCGATTGCTTAGAACGGGACAGTTGAATTTTAAATGACCCTCCTGTCTACAATAGGCACACTGATTGTACCCTAACGAAGATCTTTGGAAAGAGGAGTCATTTCGAGGTTGCGACCTATCCGATTGCAACTGCGATCTATTTTGCTGAGGAGCATTCTGATTCGAACGCGGAGGATAGGCCTGCTGCAACAACACTTTTGTTTTAAGTTCTTTCGTCTTTTTATCAGCGCGGTCGTTCTCTTCTTTCTCTCTATTTTCGTAATACTGCGCCGTAGCCAATATTTGAGCAGATGTAGAGACAGCCCACGCACTCTCAGAATTTTTTAATTTATTGCTCAAATCGGGCAATAAGTTAGAGACAAATTTATCCACAGACAACCGTTGACCACCCTCAGTGCCCATATCCTGACCACTATGGTCGATGAATGCCTCCTCAAATCTCGTAAAGAAATCAGAGACACTCTCGTCCTTCTTCTGTTTGCAGGCTGACAACTTGTCCCAGTTCACCCTCATCGCTGGCATAAGTGTTTTCATTAGTGTAATTATTCTTTGAGGGAGAGCAGTAATGAGCTGTTCAGGCTTAGCCCCGCCAACTTGTCGCGTATCAGCCGCAGTAAGAGCAGCCCAATCGCCACCTAATTCGTTTGCGTGATCTTCGTGCCGAATCTTAGCCCATACCGGTTGTGGTACGACATTGCCGAACAGCATCTCGATATCAGCAAGATTCATTACCGTAGCATCTACAAGCTGCGACAATTCTTTATAATACCCTGCAGGATTTTTGCGAGGGTCAGGCAAAGATTGCTTCACCTGTAAAACTTCTGATCGCTTCCATGGGAGATGTATCCATACTCTCTGGAAATGTGGCAGGATCAGTGTATTCTGAGCAGCATCACCTGGCATCCACACTGGTGGAACTTCACGCATAGGAAACTGACCAGACGCATCTAGCTGACTCTCTACATCCTCAACAAACAAGGCTTGGGGTATAGGAGTGGGACGGAAAGATAACAACCGCTCAACAGCACGTCGAACGTTAGTATCCACTATCAGTCCGTTCGAGAACTGAAGCTGTAGATCAGACAAAGCGGTCAACACATCGTCAGGTGCATCGGCCGATATCTGATCACGGAGAACCTTACACATTTCTTCGAACACGTATCTTTGTGTCGGTATATTGAATTGACAGAACGTATTAAGTACAGCACGTGGTGGATTCCTAAGAGGGTGCGTCATCCAACCCATCGCCATATTATATAGCGCAGCACGTTCCCTGTTACCGGGAAGCTGACTACGTCTTTGAGGACCGTCCGAACCAGCGGACCCAAGAACAGGACCAGGAGAATGGAAAAAACTAGCCGCAACCGGAGGGGTACGACTTCGAGTAGACGGAGAAGTATAGCACAAAGGACTAACAAGAGAAGGGGTAGAAACAGAAGAAGCAACAGGAGTAAGTAGAGCAGGAGCAGTAGCGGGAGCGGGAGTATGTGGAAGCGGAGGAGCAGTAGGAATAGCAGTAGGCAAAAGAGCGGGAACAGTCGGAAGAACGGGTGCAGGTTGAGGAACAGGTTGAGGAACAGGTACGGGGGGGACCACAGGAGCTGCGGTACCCTGTACATACGGAGGTGGTGACTTCATAAGATAAAACATTAAAGGATCCTCAACTGATTCTTCCTTCTTATCCGACTCCATAGGCAAAGCAGGATAGCACTTATCTATGGACATACGCTGTAGCCTATCAAACACTTCCTTTTCGTTATCCTCCTTATCACGCTGAAACTGCTCTGCTTTCTTTACAATGGTAGCAACACCATCTCTCTGATTACGTTTAGTCTGTCTGATCTCTTTCTGTCGGGCTTCTTTACGCCACAACCGAAAGGCATCAAACATGGCCGGCCTTGACTTTTTCTCAAACAATTTAGTCTCAAGATTATCTAAAATCGTTGTCTCAAAACTACCATGAGGTGGCCAACTAAGGGCACCATCTTTTTTGGTATAACGAATCCAGTATTCATTAAAAGTAATCGGGCCTAGCCCGTGCTTACTGTAGAGCTCATAAGTGGGAGTTCCAACCGGAGGTATCGGACACGAGTCCTCCAGTCGGGAATCCGTACCACAACGTCTGAAACAACTGAACAAAGTACTGCGACCAGGCATCTTGCACACTAGCCGAGTTTCACAAACGTCAAGGGTTACGGGAGTTACCAAGTCCCTGCAAAGAGCAACAACCCTCGGTCTTTGGCGGCTGCAGTCATCAAATATCACAACAAAGTACCAAGAACCACAAATGCAATGGAACCATGCAACAACTAAGCAACCACAACCAAGAACACTGGGAGCGACCCACAAATACTTAACTCAAAGATCGATGGCGTCACCAGGAAGGCCCGTCAGTCGTCTCGCTATACCAAGGTCTACGCCAGGCGCCAAAACAGGTCTACAGTCAGGGCAGCAGTCCGTCGCAGCCGTCAGGAGGCGGGAATCTTCGCGGGAAAAGTCTTCGGGCACTTGTTTCGACAACAGGATCGATGAAGCGGAGTGCACCTTCCCTCGGAGATTTCACACGAAGTTCCTCACGATCGTCGGGCTTGGACCGGTACCACTGATGCAGCCCCATGTTGGGCGCCAACTGAAGGACTGGGTTATTTAAGACCCAGCGGTGCCAGGGGACAACACCTGAAACCTTTGTGGGTAACCTGCTCCGGCGTACAAATGACAGAGACACGGGACACTTCCTTCGGCGTCAAAGATTCAAGGTTTATTTACTGCAGGGAACACAGAAGTCACAGGAAGTACAACAAATGTAGGTTCGAGGAGACTGCTTCAAATTGCTACTGTGGATCGCTCCTTTTATACAAATATCTCCCATAAGGTTGCATGGTACACAAAGGTTTACAACTCGGTTCCCATAATTATCCCAGAGAGGGGTCACTTTGGTCACTTTGATACATCCAAGGTCCGGGGCATAAGTGCGGAAACATTTGGCGGTTCCCAACTGTAAAAGCCCATCTTCCCACCATTAGTACATTCCAATCGGCAGTAAAACAGATCGAAGAAGGAACAAGGACAGGTGCAGAGGAAGATGGAAACAGTGGGGAGATCGAAAAGGGTGTAAAAGGGGAGGTATCAGGAAACACGAGCTACAGGCATCAAAGGGACGTGCCTAATGAGATGCACGGCTGAGACAATAGATCGGCACGGCAAGATGAGCCTCGAGCGGGGCCATCTGCCTTACAGTATCATCCCCCTCGTCATAAAGACACTTTCAAAGAACATGTGTCTTCCGCGGATGTCTTGGGAATCCCAGGGTCGCGAAACGGACAACGTCCGTTCGCTGGCTACTTGAGGGCAAGAAACAAAATGGATGCCGTATCTAAGATGGAACCCGTGGGTACAGATGAAAAAACCCACGTAACAAACGAACGGTTTAAGTTAGCACAGCGAAACTGCGCACACTTACTAAACTCGTCATTTGCGGTTCGTAGATACCAGACTCGACCATATTCGTGCGAGTCGAAAACACCACTTACAATCGTCACGGAACCTCAAGGGGACTTACAACATTCCCCTCGCTGATGACTCTGATGGTCGATAACCCGGTCTTCCCACCTGGCTGTAAATCCAACGCCGCCCAGCGATAGAGGGAAGTGGGGTGCAAGTGCTTGGGCTCCTAGTTCGGCATGGGGGCAGTCTTCCCTTTGCCCAGGTGTGTCAGGACTATAATCTTCCCGAATCCAATGGATTTTACTATCTACAACTGCATCACTGGACCACCTCAGCGATCTACCTGCTGCAAGTCTCCCACCATCTTACCCCTTTCGAGAAATGTCAAAAATAGATGATAAGCATTTGGATTCAGAGCAATATAACTTGCTTGCAACTCGTCTGGAAGGGAAGCGTATGAAAGGTCAGCTATGCTGGGAGGGGGAGGAGCTAGGGAGGGCCCTTACTGATAACCAATGGGCAAATATACACTACATGATGTGCCACACTGCGTACAATACTGCCGGCGTTCAAGGTCACATCGTATTGGTACCCAGATATCCCTAAGGCCCTCATGAGAGAGGGGACAGGCCTGACAGACACTGCACCCGTGTGGGAACCATTGGTATTATCATACGATGGATTGGATATAACTGTGTGATCCAAGTCACACCACACATGGCACGTAACAATTCTCAAAGATGTACCAGCAGAAAAAGCTGCAGGAATTGCAGATAGAAAAAGTATTCTGTCTTCTGCAAATAACCTACTCGGCCCTTTCCGTCGTTCTTACAACACCAAGTTTGTGTTCGGCAGCCATGTGTTGCCCATACAAAACAAGCAGCAGCAGGTATTTGCACTTTGAATACATTTACTTAATAAATCAGGCTATAATTTGTGCATGAAGACGCTAATTGCTTGCACTTGCTTTAGAACAAAAATACTGCATTGTATAGCTCTTTCTATTCCCTAACTGAGACCTAAAGTGCAGGCAGTGAACTGCACTGGCAGCTGATCATGTTTTCAGCATAGAAAAATCCTCTCACATCTTTCTGTTTGTGTACATCTTATTTCAGACAGTGTGATCTATGGCCTTTGCCCCACACCTCCTCTGGTTGGCATTTGCTTAATATAATATGTATTCTTTGTTAAATTGACACCTTCTTTTTGTATCACTATGACAAGCGTAGCAAGCTTTTTTAGGTCTCGCCTGGTGTTACAGCGCACATGCGCTGCCCTCGCCATGCGAGGGCTTCTTGGAATCAATATGGTTTCAGAAGATTTCAGAATCCCTGCCCATCTTTTTCATTTACTGGCGTCATCCTCCATGCTAAACACTGGAACTTGATTGAAAAGGAGGCTTCTTAGTCCCTCCTGGTTACCGCCCTGTCCACTTTTGGCCCCACCCACCGGGATTGGATCTTTCACTTGCAGCGTTACACAGTGGGCTTCATTAGTTATTAGGCACTATGTTTTTTCAGTCAGTCCCGTCCAGCCCTCTGTCTCCTCTGCACTCTGATACCCCCTCATGCCTATTTCTGGAGTTTGCTGTATTCCGGTTGGAATCAGACCAAAGTCATTCCGCGTTTCCAAGGTCTTTAACCACCCCTTCCTCTGTACTAGTAACCTGGCTTGATTTTCATATGCATGCATGTCCGACAGACCTTGCATGAAGCCGGTAGGAGTCCTGAGGTTCTACTGTATATTAAACTGTATTTCGTATGCTTGAGTGTCCGACAGACCTTGCACGAAGCCGGTAGGGGTCCTGAGGTTCTAGTGTGTATTAAACTGTATTTTGTATGCGCGCGTGTCCGACAGACCTTGCATGAAGGCGGTAGGAGTCCAGACGTTCTAGTGTGTATTAAATTGTATATACCAAGCGGGCTTATTTCCCCTACTCTTTCAACTCAGCACACTTTTGTGTGCACACCAGCTTTCACGTTTCCAATGATGGTAGCGTAGGGTGTCTATTAATCAGAGTATATCCCACCTACTCCTAGTCAAGTCTGCCTTTCCTGGGGCATAATGGCACCGTCACAGAAAGAGCTTCCTGTCTTAAACTCGAAATATGGCTGGCTAGGACTGTGCTATCTTGTTCCCTTGGCACCTTATTCGCGGTACCTTGTGGACATACTGATCTCCTACGTGCCCACCATCTATGCCAATAAGGGGCGTACAGGGCCCCAGGCTACGTGCCATTTGAGGAGAGGCAGGGTGGGAATTTCTAGAACAGGGAGGCAATTCACACGTAACAAAATGTGATATTAATTGTAATCTGGGTGGATGGAGTCCCATTTGAACTGGAGTGTAAAGCTTTAACATGAAGAAATGCTGGGAGCAGACACATGAGGAGGCTCGTAGTGTGACGGAACTGAAGCTGGTTGTCACATGGCTTGATTTTCATATGCGTGCATGTCCGACAGACCTTGCATGAAGCCGGTAGGAGTCCTGAGGTTCTAGTGTGTATTAAACTGTATATACCAAGCAGGCTTATTTCCCCTACTCTTTCACCTCAGCACACTTTCGTGTGCACACCGGCTTTCACGTTTCCAATGATGGTAGCGTGAGGTGTCTATTAATCAGAGTATATCCCACCTACTAGTAGTCAAGCCTGCCCTTCTTAGGGCATAATGGCGCCGTCACATAAAGAGCTTCCTGTCTTAAACTCGAAATATGGCTGGCTAGGACTGTGCTATCTTGTTCCCCCGGCGCCTTATTCGCTGCACCTTGTGGAGACACTGATCTCTTAAGTGCCCACCATAAATGTCACTACTGGGAGTACAAGGCCCCAGGCTACATGCCATTTGAGGAGAGGCAGGGTGAGAGGTTCTAGAACAGGGAGGCAGTTCACACGTAACAAAATGTGATATTAATTGTAATCTGGGTGGATGGAATCCCATTTCAACTGGAGTGTAATACTTCAACATGATGAAATGCTGGGAAAAGACACGTGAGGAGGCTCGTAGTGTGACGGAACTGAAGCTGTTTGTCTACACTAGGCTGTCTTGCGGGGGACCAGGTTGGTGAGGTAGTACGATCGAGCTATAGCGTGAAACAAGGGTTCTGACACGTGGTTTGTTTCGTGAAAGTTTGTACACATAATTCTCAAGTATACATTTGTTTGACTACTACTTTTGAATCTAATGCTCATTAGTTGAGTGAACCCTTACAACAATGTGTACGTCATTGTGGGTTGCTGCTATTAGAGCAGTTAGTTATCCTACAAAAAGTTTCTATCCCTTCATCAAGTGTAATTGGTTAATAAGAACTTAATCTCTATGTATCAAAAGAGCCTTAATCTGCAGGTATCTATAAAGGGCAGTTTGACAGCAGCGTCTTCATTCACGATTCTGGAATTTTGCAAGGCTATATGAGTAGGTGTGTGCAATTACAGAAACTCACATGTTCGATTCTTCAAGAAACTTCACAATTTCATATTTTTTTATAAACTTTATCAGTGGTGAGGGTAGAAAGAATAATGGCTTTGTAAAACTATCACAGGCGTAATTGTTTACAACAGATGCAGATGATGTATTATGCATAACAGCTGTAGTTTCGCGCAATCCGAAATTTTTATATTTCTTTTTATGACAGCCACATGCTGATGAGCGGCAGGGGGTAAAAGACATTGTCATTTGCAACGCCATTTACTACGCCAATATCTCTAAATTAAGCAAATGCAAGGCCTATTGCATTTCCAATGCTTGTTATTTAGGGTTAGTACCACCATTCTCACAAAGGTGTTAAATATAGCAAACAATCTCTCACCATATGTAGCATCACAAGGGCACCTTACCAAGCTACTTGTGCAAACAAGTGAAATCTGGAACAACATGGTCTGGCTCAGGCACATAGGCAGTGCTTAATTTGTAAAGATATAAGTGCCGGAGCCCTCGTGAAGAAGCCACCGCAGTTTGCACCACACACTGCCACTGCCTGCTCTGCCAATGTCAGAGCATACACAACTACTAACCATCTCATTGCTACAAGTGTGATAATTCAGACTGGACGAGCCCCCTTGGGTGGCAGGTATTAGTTGTTTTAAAATTGTATTGAATAATTAAACAACAATTTTTCTGCTCATCTTAAAAGGAGCAGCTGTTCTAAGTGCCAGTGCCGGCAATTAAGTGCTGTTGCCGAGCACCGGAAAGCACATGCTCAAATTAAGTACTGCACATAGGGCATTCACTCGCTCTGGAGGGAATGATCCCTCCAAGGACATCGAGCCGGCACAGCCAGAGAGGGGCGTGTCCTTAGAATCAAATATGAGGTCTTTGTACTCCACTTCTCAGAATGGCAGGCTCTCTAGCTACGGATGGATTGTGCTACAAGTTTTGGTGGATGAAGACATACCATTAGTTATCGTCTTAGCTTTCTTCGACTTTTTGCACACTCTTTATTTTCTGTGTTGCCACAATGGATGTGATATTTTGCAATATTGTTTACACGTTTTATTACTGGGTTGGCTCCTGGTAAACGTTGATAATAATACTAGTCCAGATCCTTTGTGTGTGCACTGTTTCGGGGAAAAGAGTAAGGAGGAGGCATTCCTGACCTGTTCACCTCTAGAAGGTCTCTTTGAAGTCCCCAAATGGATGCTTTTTCAGATGTGAGAGAGGGTTCATGGGACACCTATCCATTTGCTTGATTCCATACTGTAGTCTGGTATACCTTCAGGGACATCTTTCGGATTTTGGGGCCCTGGGCAAAACTTATTTTGGGGCCCCTGTACAGACCAGCTTTGAATTTAGGATCCAATTTCTGTTCTTTCATGTCCTCTTTGTTCAGTTCTCTGTCACTGCTCAGGCACACTCCTCCAAATTCTAAATGTGTGTACAGGTATACTGACGTGATTTTCTATATTATAACACAGCGGCAGCTCACCAATATTACTGCAAATAATCTCTGTGAGTGACACCCTCTCATTAGTCATTTGTGAGGTTGTGTTTTGATCTCAAATAAACTTTTCATATGGATGTTGCATGAAATATAAACACATTTTTTTGTAAAATATCTGTAATAGACTTTGTAACATCACCCACATTAAAAATAAATTAAAGGAAAACAGTATATACAACATTTGTTTAAGAATTAGGCAAGGTCTTCAGGGCACGACTGTTTGTAGAAATGAGCTGGATCTATCAGGGGGCCACCTAAAAGGTTAGCCTTAAAACGTCTATGTATACCCTGGGGGCAAGCAACATCTCCTGTGAGTGACCAAGGCTCTTGGCAATACAGCACCCTCCTGAAACACTTTTGCCCCAGCGTGAGAAGTTTTGATTTCAGTGAAATCCACTTGAGGTGAGATTCATAGATCAGCTTACGGCTTCACTTCACAACTGTGACCAAGAACCTTACAGGCACGATTTTGACTTTTGACACATTGCTAAACCAGTATAATTTCGCTCACTATGCGACATGAATTTATTACTAACCAGGGTTCTTGAAGGACTAAAAAAGACCAAACAAGGTATACAAGTGGTTGCATATGTGAGAAGCACAAGCATGGCTATCAGATTTGAGTTGGTTGCTTCTTATGTAGCTACAGCTTGCACAGATGGAGGCTCACTGGAGTCTTCTGTCTAGATTAGGATCAGCTGCGGCATGGATGCTTCCTTTTAAAAGAGGTCGGCCTATGTCCTCCTCAGTGCGTGTGCAATAGCCACAAATGCCACCGTTGAGTATGGCGGTAAGAGTAATCAAGCTGGAAGTCCAGCCACATTACAGGTAATCCTCCCCCACTCAGTAACTCCAATATCTGACCCTGAATGCTTTAACACTGCAGATGCTCGTGTTATGTGATTATGGCCTAATGTCAACTGCATTTCCTCTCCAAACTGACTGCTGTCCTTGACACAGAGCCAAAAGGTACCATTGCCTTGTCCTAGTTGTAACTAAATGCAGCAGCATGGTCTATTCCATTTTTGTGTAGGGGCAGTTGTAGGGAGCTAATTAGTGTGTGGTGAACAGTTCACCATTTCTTCCCAGCCACCACTCACAGGAGTCAATAGGAAAGCTGGAGGCCTAAACGCATGTCATCAGTTCAGCAAAATATTTCTTTACATATATGTGCTGCAGGTAGATGGTGAACATCAGAGGCACAACCGTCCTTCTACATGCAGTGTGTGTAAACACAAAGGCATTAGTTTTACCTAAGAAAAGGACACTGCAAGCACCAGTCATCCCATCTCATTGGATCTCTCCTCTGCTGACTACGGTGGAGGGTCTTGAGTGTACTTCTAGAAACTGTCAATCATGCAATGTTCCCACACTTTACTAAGCTAGAGGAGCACCAGAAACCCAAATGAAGTTCAATCGGATCAAGGAAGATAAGGTTAGAGGTTTTAGGTGGAGAACAGCCTGTGTTTGTTTTGTGTGTGTGTGTGTGGGTGTGTGTGTGTGTGTGTGTGTGTAATTGATGGAAGGAGGAAACATCGGATTGGTTATGGTAGGTGCACTTTAGAGCAGAAGTGGAAAGGTTACCAATACGCAAAGAATTGTTGCTTACCTCCCCATCATAAAAATTAATTTGACATGACGTTATCTGACCAATCAGTAGCTTATTAGTGAACAATCATCAACTCTTAACCTCTTAAGCGCTGCGCCTATACCTGCGCAATGGAACGTTCAGCACTGGAGCTGGACGTTTCAAAGCAGCTAAGGTGTTACTATAAGTAACCATTCTCTTTGTTTTTATACTCCTGATGGAGACAAAATCACTCAAACTGATATTGAGTACCCAAATTGACTACCAACCCAAGGATGCACAATAAAGAATGCAATCCTGTCCAACCCAAGAATGCACATTGGAGAATGCCATTCTGTACAACCCAAGGATGCACATTGGAGAATATTACCCTATCCACCATCCTTTAAATGTATTGATGTCAGGGCCCCAGAGATAGCAGGAGGCTCCTCAGGCATAGCACAGGGGGACAACCAAAGGCTTTAAGAAAAGTTATTCAAGCTGAGAAGTGAAGAGGATGTCTGCAGCATGAAGGTTCACTAACAGGTGTGTGCAGTCAGCCAGCACCAAAACAGCAGCACATGAGTGAGCCCATGCTCACAGAAGAAGGCAAGGCATACCCAGGGGCATCACTAGATCTTTTATGTTCTGTCGGGTGCACTGCACCACTTGATGTAATCAGAATGTTTAATTACTAGGTATGATCTACCTTTAGAGATGCCTCAGAGAACTGAAGATCTGTTTCTCACCCTCTGTGGAAAGGAAGGCTCTTCTTGAATAAGTTCCAGGTACCATAAGAGTTCCACAAATATATGAGCCCCGGGACATAAACAGCACAAATGGAATGTGTGCTTAAAACGAGGAGCTGGAGAAACTGGCTTCTATACATGCATTGGAGAATGTTTTCAGAGTAACTCATTCTAGAGGCAGGGTTTGCACATGTTTGCCACCACTTTGTAGTTCACAAGTGTTCAGAGACTCTAGAGGCCAGATCTACAAATACCTGGTTGCAAAACACTGGTCGCAAATTGTGACCAGTATTTTAGCAACAGTACATTTTTTAAGGACCAACCTATGTACTAATAGGTCAATTCTTAAAATCCGAATTGTTGTGGATTGCAATCCAACCTCCTTCATAATTATTAATATAGTTGTTCGCAAATTGTGCCTCACTACGATTGGAGGCCATTACAGAGATGTCGGCCTGCTGGGTGAATACTATTATATAAAGTGATGTTTGTTTTAAAATGCAGCCTGCTTTCCTTAGCGAATACAGGGACTGCACTTTAAAAAAGTTTTCTTTTTTGAAAGTTTTGTAAAAAGTTGGCAGTGACCCCCTGGTTCGGAAGGTAAAGACTAGGGACCAAACACAAGCAGCGATAGATAGGATATGGATAAGATATTAACCTTAAAATCAGCACATCTTCTATGGGTTTGCCTTGGAGAGGTTCAAAGCTTTTTATTGATTCAGCACAACACACATTCTGAATAAAGTGTAGGGTGTTGCTGTTTGCTCGTCTTGATGTTTGAGAATTCAGCTCCTTTGAGGGTGAATGAGGAGGGTGGGAACACAGAAAATGAGAGGCTGGAATGGATTTTAGGGGTTGGACCATATTAGTCAAACCAGGAAGTACTAATTTAAGGCATTCTCTTTGCCACGTATATAGGCTGATTTGTGTTTTTAACAGCTGCAGATCATGGGCAGGGGTAGGTTACTACCTTTTTCAGTGGTAAATGGTTGCTTTTCCCAGGAACTGTTGCTTTTGGCCTGCATCACATTTGTTAAAGTTTATGAACTACATAACATAGCACAACAAAATAATAACATACTCACAAAACAAAATGACGAAGTCAAAACATAATAGTACGCTACAAAACTCACCAAAGAGAGTGACCGCAAAAGAATACCATAACATCAGGAAAATACCAACTAAACCAGAGTACAGCATAATAGCAACACAACAATATGACAAAATAATGCTCGACATGATAATAGTGCAAAAAGCACAGTTCACACCAACTACACAAATAGCGAAATATGACATAAACACATCACTGTAACATTAAACAACTACAACACAACAGCACAAAACCAAAAGAGAACATGGCCTAACAGAATGCAACAGTGCAAAACACTGCACAACAATACAACACAAAAATAACATAGCACAATGTATAACAACTCAACACCATAATGATACAAAAAATAAAATAAAAAAACAACAAAAGAACACAATGCAACAAACCAACCACAAATATTGCAAAACATGAATGAAAAATTTAAAAACACAATAACAAGAGAACACTTTACAACTTCACAAAATGTAACAGCACCACACAAATTGTGAGACAAAACAAACACAGTCACACATCACAATATTAATACAACACAACACCCAAAATAACACACAACTACAAAGTAACACCTCACAAATAAACAGCACTATGTCACAATATAAAAAACGACACACATGCATTGTTGTACTTTTTATAACTTCATAGTGTAGTTGTGTTTCTATTTTGTGTTGGTATTTATATGTGCCATTTTGTCATTGTTTTGTTCAGTTGCATTGTATTTTCTATTTCTGTGTTAAGATGTCATAGTATTCGTTTATTGTCTTCTTGTGCAACGTTGCTATTGTGTTGTGCTCTTTTAACATGATTACATAGTTGTATATAGTTAATGTCTTGTCTATGGTGTTGCTGTGTTATGGTTTAGTGCTGCATTTCTTTGTTAACGTGATGAGTTACATTTCTGTTGCATTTGTCAAGTACTGAACGTTGACAAGGTCTTTTGAGTCCCCTTCTTGACTTCCTGAGAAAAGTGTGACTCATCTCAGCAGCCACAATCCCACCCTGCGCAGAACACTACACGTGAAAGATGTCAAGTGTCTCCTACAGAGGGTCCTAGATAAGAGTAAAAAAATACCACATAGGATTAAAACATGTCCTTAGCAAATTATATCTCTTGGCTGAAAAAAGGTTGAATACAGAACCAAATTCCCCTAACATAAGAGAAGCAAGCCAAGCTAGAATTTTCAGAAGTAGAATCCAGTAGAAGTTCTAACTGCTATCAAAAAAATCCGGAACAAAACAATAGCATGGGGGTAAACAATGAAGTGAAACATAAGGGAAGGAATGCAAGGCAATGTGTCCATCACCTCGAAATGCCTTCTGATATTTGATTCAAACAGTAGCTGACATCTGAGAAAAAGACTCAGCTTCATCATGGACATGGAACCTCAGATAGCATCCTATGGACAGACCACCATCTTGGAAAGGGCTGATTATACTACTCATCCACACCTTTTTCCTGAAGCTGATGGCATTCATTTGACAAACCCAGGTTCAACAACCTTTTGTCCAGCGCTAAATTCTGCAATTACCTCACACCTCTCTATGCCCAATGCTCCAGAGAGTTTACAGAACACACCTCCGGGTGTCCACGGATGCAGGGACACCAGAAAAATGCAGGCGACAAGGATGCTTAACCATATGTTGATCGCTGTTTCCAACAACATGGTGCCCGACAGCATGAGGAAAACTCCTTTCTCTCCATAATGAGTTTAACCCCACAGCACTACTCTTGGAACAGATGTTGCAGTTAGTTTGGTTATCTATTTGTCTATTATAGTGTAATATTGCTACTGTGTTGTTGCTATACCTTAGCTTGAATACACCTGTTTAACAAATCAATATTGTCACATAATATTTTCAATGGTACAGTGGTAACATTTATATTTACCAAGTATTACATTGTTTACCACCACATAAAACTAGTTACACTGACTGAAAACCATTTGCAATCTGGCTCTGGTTGTTTAACAAATGGCCACTATATAATGTAAAAAACCTCACTTAGAGTACTTTTATGTGCAATTATTTTAAACAACGTAGTCCTTTTCAAAATATTTTTCATGGAATTCTTAAAACAGTTTCTGTAATTAGTTTCCAAAATAAATTGTGGTACCTTGTTTAGACACTGTGAGAGCTATACCTTTTTTGATAAGTCATTGACATGCACACAAGCTGTGGTGCACCAGTCTATCACGATTCTTCCTAATTGACTGGACACAGTGGGGCTGATTACGATGGCGGTGAATCTGCGACCGCCGGGCCTGCGGTGAGGCCCGCCGGCCCGGCGGTGGCAGATTCACCGCCATCACCCTTAAAATTCCCACCACCATAAAAGGATGGTGGTGGGAAGGGAAAAGGTACCGCGGCGGACGGAAAGACCGACCGCCGTGGTCCCGCAAGGCGGGCCTGTTCCGCCAACCTTGCGGGACCAGGTACAGGGGGTCAATGGAGGCGGTGCCGTGCAGGCACCGCCGTGTGTATTTGGATGCCTGTCTTTTGCGGCGGAGTTTCCACCGCAAAAAGACAGGCGGAAAATGCCTTTGGGGGCCCGTTGCGGGCCCCCAGGGGGGTGGAGGGTGGGGTGCTGCACGTGGGAGGGTACCATACATTTGCATGTACAAGGTGGCAGGTACCGCGCAGTGCCTGCCACGTTGTACATGCAAATGTGAAACATGTATTTTTACATTGTGGTGGGTGCTGCCACCCACCACAATGTAAATATACAGGATGCGCGCGCCAGTGTGGCGGGCGCATCCTAATTTGTTTTGCAGGACCGCGGCACCTATGGCGGGTGGTCCCTTTTGCACCACGATGGCGGGCGGACTTTGTCCACCCGCCATCGTAATCGGCCCCATTGTATTGCTGTGGCTATCAGTAGATTTCCAGCCTGATGCACATTTGCAGCTGGTGGTATGCGGCCAGTTGCCTTTTTTATCAGTACTTTATTGAATCCGCAATAGGGGGAAAAGACAGATAAATGTGAGTACATTATCATGTCTTTGACGGTAACAAAAACACCAGATCACCCAGAATATGAGACTCCATATTAGTGCTGACAAAAAATATAATTTGTAAATAGGCTTTTAGTAATTAAAGCAATTATTTTCTTAGCATTTAGCTCTAAAAATAGGTGCCTGAAGAGGACCTAGCCTCCTAGATCCAAAACTCGAAAACAGCCTTAAAACGTGGTTTTTACCACGTTGTACCTTTACCACGCATTTTTCACCACATATGTTGTTAGAACACATATGCTTTTACAACATATGCCTTTACCACTCATTTAAGATAAGTTTGGAGGTGTGGGGGTATATATATATATATTTATATATACTGAAACAATGCATGGTAAAGGCATACATTGTAAAAGCATATGCATTCCAAAAAATGTGGGATTCAAAATCCTCCCTTTTAAAACCTGGACATTGTCCTTTTTAGGTTTCACTTACACGGCACTTGCTTGCAAAAGCTCTTGTAGACAAAAAAAGGTGCAGAGACAGAATATCGATGTAAAAATATTGAATTGCACAAATATCATGGCAAAAATATTGTGGGTCAGGAATGTCGACAGACACATTTTTGTGGTCAAGAATATCGATTTTAGGTAAGCAATATCGATAAAAAAATATTGTAGTGTTTAATATCGTTTTCAAAAATATAGTTGTTAAAAATATAGTTTTTAATATTGGTATGTATTTTAGTATATATTTTATACGTGTGTGATGTTTGTTTTTTGTATAAGAATTATTTGTATTTTTATTATAGGTGTTAAAATTTTAGTAGTTATAAAAATTTTGTTTAGAATTTTTCATTTTTAGTTCCGTAGCGAGTTGTGGGTTCATACGGGAATAGGGTGGGAATTATTTCAATTATAATACATTTATAGATAATTTTCTAGTATCAATTTGTTTTATTTGAAATTTGTGTTTTTAGTTCCGTATTGGGTTGTGGGTTTATAAGGTGATAGGGTGGGTAGTAATTTAATTATATAAAATGTATTGAGTCATTTTTATTTATCAATATTTGTTGAATTGAGATGTTATAGTTTTAATTGTGTAAAATAATTTATTATTAATTATTTAATAATTAGTTGTTAATTAATTTAAATTAATTAATTAGTAATTAATTATGGTAATTGTGTAATTAATTGTAGGTGTGTGTTGTGGTGTTTATAGGTGTAAATGGTGGGAATAGTGGGAACTTATTTATTTCTTTTTGATAAATTATTAATTAGTTGTTAATTAATTTGAATTAATTAATTGTGTAATTTATTTTAGGTGTGTGTGTGGTGTTTATAGGTGTAAATGGTGGGAAGGGTGGGAAGTAATTAATTTTTTATTGATGAATTATTAATTAGCTGTTTATTAATTTAAAATAATTAATTACTAATTAATTATGGTAATTATGTAATTAATTTTAGTTGTGTTTTGTGGATATTATAGTGTTAAATGATGTGTACTCAATTAATGTTTATTATCTATTTTTAATAATATGTTTTTAATTCATTATTAAATATGTTAATTATGGAAATACATTTAAATAAAAAAGTTGAAGTCTTTTTTTATTGGTGTGGTGTTATAGTGTAGGAAATAAAATGTATGTTTTAAATAATTTGTTTGTTAATATTTACTCCTTTTTAAATAAATATTGATTATAAATGTATTCATTAATTTATGTTATATAATAATAGTTGTACCTTTTTGTTATGTGTAATTAACATTATAATATGTGTTCTTTTTATATGTTCAATATATTTAATCGTACATTTTTAAAATATTGTTTATTTATTTTTAAGATTATTTTTTTTTCAATTCTTTAAATGTTATTAATAATTGTTGTTTCTCTGCTCTCCAACACTTTCCCTACTGTTGCACTCATTGGAGTGGGAATAATAATTTTTACCTCTCCGCTATCCAGCTCTCTTCCTACTGTTGCATTCACTGTAGTGGGAATAATAATTTTTACCCCTCCGCTATCCAGCACTTTCTCTACTATTGCACTCACTGGAGTTATAATAGTAATGTTTACCCCTCCACTATCCAGCACTTTTCCTACTGTTGCACTCATTGGAGTGGGAATAGTAATTTTTACTCCTCCTCTATCCAGCAATTTCACTACTGTTGCACTCACTGGAGTGGGAATAGTAATGTTTACCCCTCCGCTATCCAACACTTTCTCTACTGTTGCTCTCTTTATAGTGGGAATAGTAATTTTTACAACTCCACTATCTAACACTTTCCACACTGTTGCACTCTTTGGAGTGGAAATAGTATTTTCTACTCCTCTGCTATCCAACACTTTCCCTACTGTTGCACTCACTGGAGTTGGAATAGTCAATTTAAATATTTCGCTATCCACCATTCGCCCTACTGATGTATTTTTTGTATTGCAAAATGTACGTTTTTTTAAATAGTTTAATGTTTTAAATAATTATAGATTTTTTAAATTTTAAAGTATTTATGTATATACTTTATTTTTACATATTTTTTTAATTAAATAAAGATAATAGTTATTAAAGTATGTTAAAGTAAATATATGTATATGTATAAATTAATATGTTTGCTTGTTTATATTTTTATAAAGTAAGTTATTTTTTATATAGTTAAAATGTATATTAAATGTAATTTATTTTGTTAAAGATAATATTAATATGTTATATATTTAATACATATTATTTTATTTATATTTTTAAATCAATATTTTTTACATATATATTTTAAACTTCGATATTTTTGATTCAATATTTTTGTACTGACCTGTTTAAGTATAGGGAGTCAATATTTTTGCATTCTATATTTTTTTTCGATATTTTTTACATCAATGTTTTTAGCATCAATTTTCCATCGGTGAACCAATTTTTTTTTTTAACTGACTTAGAGCCAGGCTGACCATTACTTATTGTTACTTACCATTTGTTGGCTTCGTTGTCACTCTCATTCCCTTGCTTCTTTTGGTCAGCTTCCTCCTGGCTTCTTCCTGGGCTTAGTATTTGTACCTGTCATGGAACATAGACCAAGTGCATCTTCCTGTCTGTGGCCAGTGTCCTTTCACTGGCTGCAAGCTCATGCAGACACTCTTTTAATATACTTTTAGCATGCAGATTGCATGTATCTGAAATCCCTCTCCCTCACTCCTGTCCTCCTTCTGTTACTGCTCCCACGCTCGAGTCGTTTTCACCCACCCTTCTCCCGCTGTCATCATTTCTCCACCCATCGCATCCGCTGTCCATTGTTTGTTTCACTTGTTCTAATTCTGGCAATGCTAACTCAGCCTTCTATCTTTCTGAAGTCAGTATGTGTAGTGCCATCACATTAAACAACATGAACACCTGTTAGAGGACTTAGAAAATGTTAAATGTGTGTGTGTGTGGGGGGTGATATAAAAAAGACAAGCTATTTTTACTGTAACATTTGGCACAGACGGTTGTAAAACTATGAAAACCTCCAGTCCCAGGATTACCGGTACCTGCACTCACTCTTAGGGGTCCATTAGGATGGCGGGCGGGCTTATGGGTACTAAACAGGCACTCAGTGCTTCTGGCTCATTGGATCTAGGAGAAAAAAAATGAATGAATAATCCTGGGCAGATGGCAAACAATGTGCCCTAGTCTCTTATTTGCACTGTTTGGGGGAAACTTAAAAACAGGATACATACCATTACATAGAGAAAACAATACTTTACGAGTTTTACTTTTGCTGCTGTGTTGAGTTTTAATTCTTAAATACATAGCAGGCTTGTTTTTTCGACCGTAGCTACTGGTCTTGAGGTAAGTCTTCTGTACTTGGGTTGCTATATTGACATTGCGGTTTAAACTTTAATATCTCAAATTGCATGAGCTGGTGGTCAAGTTAGTTTGTCCAACAGGGCGCACTCTAGAGCGCTCCTGTTTCCTAGGTCCTTGTGTGAGTAGCCAATCCTGTTCTGGATGACCTACCCTCTTTTATACTTTAGTTCTGCCGTTCTATTGAGGCATCCAGTACTACAAGGAGCAGAATACAAACATTGTTTTTTCCCTATGCGAGATCTATTGGCCTTGTCAATGTTTTGTTTATATGTTGCACAGCAGCATGGGCTGCTGTGCAACATGACTTAAAGGAGAAAATGTGATATGAGACAGTCAACACTGGCCACGTCATAATGCTTTTTTTTACTAGTCAGTGTATGTTATGGGAAACTTGGAGGCAGATTTACTAACATTTCTCACAGCGCAGCAGGGCAACTTGCTGTGATGCGTTTCATATAAAAGAGACATCAGAAAAGTGCCATATGTACAAAGATATGGCACACTGTGTGATGCCTAGCACCAATGCTGGCACCTTTGCAGTTTGGGATTGTTTTTGTGCAGAAAGGAACAACTAACTTGTGGAGAAGTGTGGCTCAATGGTTAGAGGAGGCATACCCGGAAGCTGAGGTCAGACCCGGGACCAGGGTTCAATTCCCGACGCGGCAGGGTCTGAGCCCAAGTGTCCACGGACTCGATAATTCTCACTTCGGTGCCTACTCGAACCACGGGTTCACACTCTGCAACTCTGGGCAATAGCTTGCTTAATCTCCACTACAGCCCCCCGCGGCGGGATGCCTGGCCTTCACCTTGGGGATGCCCAGTATGGGTTATCTCACAGGGAAAGCCAGGACGGGTTCCCAATGCAAGCGCCGGGACACCCTGTTGGGGTAGCCGTGCGCTATATAAGATACACAAAAAAAAATAATAATAACTTAACAAAAACAATCCTTAAAAGCATTTTCCCTATCCTATGTGTTATGCAGAATAAAGATATGTCTTCTCATTACACCTGGGTCTTGGAGGCATACCATTTGATGCATTCCCAGGTTTACAACTCTTTGTAAATCTGTAAATGCACCAACATTCAAGGATGGATGTGTGGGAACGCCCACACTCAATTCATGGGAAGGTTATGCAAGGCAGTGAAAGGCTCTGCCTTGCATTTTCTTGGATTTACTAAACCAGGCAGAGATGGGCAAAGTTGCTTTGCATGTCCCAGTAAATCTTAGCTAAAGGTCTTGCTTTGCCTTGCATCGCCTAGTGTGATGTATGAGCAATTCAAGCCTATAGATAATCTTAGTGAATACACTTAGAAACAATTGAAAGGAAATATTTTATACATTCTGCCATGTTTACCCGAGTGGGTTGGCCAGTATGCAGACAATCCCTGAGGTAGGTGTTGTGGACAGGCAATTGGCCTAGAACAAATGATTTGCATACATTGACATGTGTATTTCTATTGCAAGGAGCCCTGACAGAGACCTACCTAAAGGTCCGTGGTTGTCTGGACTAATAGCGAACCCTGCTGCCACTTCCAGCACCAGGACTGGGATCGGTACTTCAGTCCCCACCAGCACACGCGGCGCACACGCCGCCAACGCGCTCTCAAGGCGCCAGGAGGCGTTAAAAAAGAGGACAGGGCTCCGGTAGAGCGGGAGCCCTGACAGAGACCTACCTAAAAGTCCGTGGTTGTCTGGACTGATCCAGGAACATGGGATCTCGCCAAATACAGAAGCAATCGACTCTACGCTTCTTCACCCTGACCGGCCGGAGTGACTCTTGATGAGAGCGCACTCGCTCTACTACCCTTAATACTGATCTTCGGCGGATCCCACTGGCGTTACACTCTAAACACGAGCCTTATCAGAGCTCCATCCTCCGTCAGCTTCGAATACCATTACCCCGTCATATCTACACTCTGGATCTGACCCGCGATTACCTTCCCAGGCTTTTTACGACGTGCTTTATACCGGACCTAAAAGTCTACCCACGCTTGCTATGGTCCTGAGCCCGGCCGGGTTGGAATTATCACCGGCTAAGCGACCTTCTTTTCATTCACTTGAAACTTACAGCCCTGATGAGTCGCTTTGCTATGGAAAGAAACACGTGTCGGCTGGCTGCACAAGAAGATTTTCTTTAATATGTTGTTTTCTCTGACAGCTTATTTTATAATTATGTGTTCACTCTCTGCTAATGTGTGATAGGCTTTAGAGAAATTGAATAATAATTATTCTCTGGTTGTGTGCAATAGGCAGTTGTTTGATGGACTAATAACGAACCCTGCCGCCACTTCCAGTGCCGGGACCGGGATCAGGACTTCAGTCCCCAGCAGCACACGCGGCGCGCACGCCGCCAACGCGTTCTCAAGGCGCCAGGAGGTGATAAAAAGGAGGACAGGGCTCCGGTGGAGCGGGAGCCCTGACAGAGACCTACCTAAACGTCTGTGGTTGTATGGACTGATAGCGAACCCTGCCACAACTTCCAGCGCCGGGACCGGGATCGGGACTTCAGTCCCCAGCAGCACACGCGGCGTGTACGCCTCCAATGCGTTCTCAAGGCGCCAGGAGGCGTTAAAAAGGAGGACAGGGCTCCGGTGGAGGGAGAGCCCTGACAGAGACCTACCTAAATGTTTGTGGTTGTCTGGACTAATAGCGAACCCTGCCGCCACTTCCAGCGCCGGGACCGGGATCGGGACTTCAGTCCCCAGCAGCACACGAGGCGCGCACGCCGCCAACTCGTTCTCAAGGCGCCAGGAGGCGTTAAAAAGGAGGACATGGCTCCCGTGTCGAGGGACGCGCGCGGGAGAAGCCCGGGACAAGGGCGGGGCCGTCTGCCGCCGTCAAAGGCCCGCAGAGGCTGGGCTGGGCCATCCCCCTAAACTCTCACAGCCCAGAGACAATTACTTAACTAAGGAGCAAGGTACTGTTACTTTTATGGACTACCTCTGAGTTTCATATGTTACTGCACCAAGCATTTTCTGTTAGTATATCCTTGGTTCCGAGAGACTGAGACTGAGATACTAAAGGCTGCCAACCTTAGACTTTGTAATCTTGACCAGTGAATTTTTTGATGGCACCAATGACACTGCATTAAGCACTTTATGTAATTGCACTTCTACACATAAGATATTTAGGGCTGCTAAAACTGGATCGGTTGCTTTTATTAGGTTGTAAGCTCACTATTTGGGGTCCTCTACAGTTTGGCAATAATGGTTAGAAGGAAGCAACAGACAGCACCACTAGGGGCATTAGCTTCCGCAAAATCAACAGCCATAACCATGGATGATTTCCTCATAAGGGCAGCCTCGGTTATAGATAAGGAGATCGAAATGGTGAATAGGCGTCTCTCCAGATCACCGGTGGGCTCCCTTCAAAATCTTGGGGAGCGCCCACACGATATTAATAATGGCATAACAGAAGTATCAGAGGGCACTTGTCAATGTTTGGGTCCAGATAGTGAATTATTGGTTAGAGACCGGTCGTGTAGTACACCTACAGACACGGGAGAGGCACCTCCACAGCCCCTGTCCCCTTTAATAACTATTGAAAATAATAAAGGCTCGACTAATACTGCAAATGCTGCTATTATGAGGGATTATGGCACTGGGGGGATGATTATAGCTATGCCAACAGAGGCCCATAGGGGCCGTAGTTCATCCCCACCCCCACTCTCAAGGACGGTAGGCCGTCCAGCTGGCAGTCTCAAAAGGAAGTGTAAGGCCACTGCGGGACAAGCAAAAACAATCAAATCCAATGAACCACAGGGACTGATATTAGACCAAGGGAGAGTTTCTGGGGGTGAGAAGCAATTGATGGAAACTCTCAAACTAATACTGAGTACCGTGTTGGAGGAAAGGTTGGCACCAATCATGTCCAAGCTATCTGACTTAGAACAAAGGCTCATTAACATGACTCAGACTTCCTCTCGTCCTCTTGCCATTTTGAATAGTAAGTTAACCAAGCCGACTCCTTCAGCAGATGCAGTACAAGTCTTAGACTAATCTATTCGTAAAGATCCACCCAGGGATAGGGCTCACCATGGAAGTCGTATAAGCATTAGACCCCCAGAGAGTATGGCAATGGTTATGATTGAGGATATGTCAACGAATAAGTTACCCCCAATGGGTCAGCTAAAACACACAAGGCAGGGCTTAGGGCATAACAGGGGCGGGAATTTGGATGAAACAACCATATGCAGTTCCAACTGCCTAACGATAGATTTGCTGCCCCAATCAACACCTTTGGCGGTTATCTTAAGTAACGTGCCAACTCTCCATCATGGTTCCACAGAAGCGTTCTATCAGCTCAAGAATAAGGTGATTCATTGGTTTTCAAACAACACCTCCGTGGGCTCTGAAATAGGTTTGCTTGGTTTTTTTTAAATCAGCTCTTAAAATAAGGAATTTAAGGGAGAACTAGCGATCTCATAAATGTTTGTATATTTGTTATTTTTTAAATGAAATGAAGTGTTTTTTATATAATGGACTGTGTTTATAATTAGTGATTATGTTTTAAATGTGTAATATACTAATTGTGGTATTGTTGCTTTCATGGTTTTTAATCTGGAAAACCGAATAAAGTATTTCTGATCTTATCTACTTAGGTATGTAGGTCTAATTAATCAGAAGTCCCAAAAAAAAGAAAACTTAACAAAAACAATCCTTAAAAGCATTTTCCCTATCCTATGTGTTATGCAGAATAAAGATATGTCTTCTCATTACACCTGGGTCTTGGAGGCATACCATTTGATGCATTCCCAGGTTTACAACTCTTTGTAAATCTGTAAATGCACCAACATTCAAGGATGGATGTGTGGGAACACCCACACTCAATTCATGGCAAGGTTATGCAAGGCAGTGAAAGGCTCTGCCTTGCATTTTCCTGGATTTACTAAACCAGGCAGAGATGGGCAAGTTTGCTTTGCATGTCCCAGTAAATCTTAGTCAAAGGTCTTGCTTTGCCTTGCATCGCCTAGTGTGATGTATGGGCAATTCAAGCCTATAGATAATCTTAGTGAATACACTTAGAAACAATTGAAAGGAAATATTTTACACATTCTGCCATGTTTACCCGAGTGGGTTGGCCAGTATGCACACAATCCCAGAAGTAGGTGTTGTGGACAGGCAATTGGCCTAGAACAAATGATTTGCATACATTTACATGTGTATTTCTATTGCATTTTTTGATTCACTAAAGATGCAGACTTTTCAAAAGGAAGCTTGTTGTTTGTAGATTTCCTAAGTGGTTTGTGATTCCGGCTCACAATGCTGTATTGATTCATTTGATCTACTTGTGTTTTCTATGAATCCAATAAAAAGATTTCTGAAAACACTTCCGAAACAAATAAAACCAGAAGTGAAACACCTAAGAAGAAGCTGACAACTATGGTAATGTTAGCATGCTGTCTCTCTTCCAGGGGCAGCTCCCCCATTAGGGCGGACGAGCGTTGCCCCACTGCTTTCTCGCAGTGCGAGAAGCAGAAACATAAAATGGTATTTTAAAAAACCTTGTTATGGTTCTGCCTCTCGCGCTGCGAGAAAGCAGAATGGCATGACTGGTTGGGGGTGGGCGGGTCAGGGAGGAGTGGCTTGCCCAATGCTGTGGACCCTGTCTTTTTGGTCGGCCCTCAGGGGTCGACTAAACCAGTCATGCATGCAGCCTACATAGAGAAAATTGCCTCCCTACAGACGCCTGGCTGGGTGCCGTCCACACCAATCACAATGCTGCCATTACATTGTTGTGATTGTGTTAGGGGAGAGGAGGGAGGATGTCTGTTTCCTGTTCCTGTCGGAGGCAAGAGAGCAGAAAAGCAGCAAGAAAGCACGGGTGCAGGACGCTGACAGGAGCAGATGCAGTGCTGGACCCGGCAAGGTACGTTTTTTAGTGTATTTTTTCAATCTTCCCCAACACGAACCCCCGTATGACCCGCGAATCATGCGAGCCGCAACTGCTCTTATCTAGTGCTAACACAAGCCCCTGCGGGGGCCTGATAGTATAGGGAAATCCCACAGTTTAGACCAAACAGGCATGAATTAGTGGCGATGAATTGCCACAATGTTTGTTTGGGAAAATGCACTGGTCTAAAATAAGTGGATTTAAAAAATTGTATTTAGGTCAGACAGTGCATACCCTGAAGAAAATGCATGCCACTGCTGACCATGCATGGTCTGCACGTAATGCAGGTCATTGCAGAGGGTGTATGCTCTTAGAGAATGCATGCCACTGTCTACTTGGTGTGGGGTTCAGTGGAAGCAATATACAAGCGTTACTCCACAATCCTGAAACAGTGTTGGACCCAATATTTTGTGGCCATGCCAATTCAGCTTCCATCCACCATGAAGAATGTTTCAAAGCTGCAGAACCCACTTTAATAAGGAAATATGGCAGAATGACTGATCTGCCAACTAAAGGTGTACATTGACAACTGATGAATTGCTACTGACATTAGATTCAGTGTAAATAATAACAATAATGTTATATTAGTTTTAATGGATAGCGGGTTTGACGGATTGTGCACTTTTCCTGTTAAATTTTATGATTGGTGCCCCTCAAGGAAAAAAATGTGTACATTTATTTTTTTATTTATTGTGGGATTAATAGAGTACATGTAGTAGCAGGCCTCAGCAAGGCCCACCAGTGCAAGGGGTTCGCCCTTCTCTGCACAAAGTCCTTAGACCAATAGAAAGAAGTTGGCACAGAAACTGGAATAGAAAAGATTACATTTATTACACCTCATGAGGTGGTGCTACGGTTCAGACAGTACCCTTCGGTATTGCAAGAAGTAGCACCACAAACTAAAAGAGCATGGTCCATTTATACCCACACAGGGGCTAAAAAAAAGGCGGTACAAACACAAGAGCAAAATTTATGTACATATAAGGTCATATTGAAAGGCACAATCGATCAGTGGGAGGAGCTAACGGTTTTGGGAACTGGTAAACACATTCCTGTCTGATACTAATCATTAGCAGATGTAGATCCTATGCGAAAGTGGGGGATGCTAAATATAACTTGTTGCCGGGCAGATTTCAAGCGCAGTTAACAGGAAGATAGGACAAAGCACATGGTCAACACGCGGCAGCACGTAGCAAAGAAGATGGCTGCCATGAATACTAAATGGAATCTACTGAATATCACGTTAATAGCTAAAACTAAGATGTCTTCTGCTAATGCTTAACCTAGTCGCTGTTAAATTACAACATACATGGCTGCCCTAGGGCTTCCCTGCACTAGAAGACACGTTGTTGGTTGAGGCAGGGCAGACATTAAAGGTATTGCTTAAACAGCCATGTTTTGATTGCTTTGCGAAACTGCAATTCTTTGACCAGTGTCCGATGTTCCCAAGTTAGAGAATTCCAGAGTTTGGGGGCTAGGTGGGAGAAAGAACTGCCTCCCCACCTCTCCTTCCTGACCCCCACCTCTCCTTCCTGACATTTGTTGGTTTTAGGAGTCCCTCAGAGCTTGATCTCAGATACCTATTTGGGATATAAGCGGACACTAGACTCTTGATTTTCCAAGGGCCCCTGTTATGTAGAGCTCTGTGCGTAATGACCAGAGCCTTCAATTTGACTTGACTCTCGCCTCCACTGGGAGCCAATGTAGCCCCTTGAGTTGCTTTTTTGCCGACTCCCAAGCAGGGACATTGCACAGCAGCCTTGCTGCTGCGCTCTGGACCACCTGCAGTCGGTGGGTCACATATTGCCCCAAGGAATAACTAGTTTCCATAGTCCAGATGCGAAGTGACCAAGGAGTGGACTACCATCTTCCTGAGCTGAGATGGAATCCAGTCTAGGATTTTTCAGAGACTTCTGAGTAGTCCAAAACAGGTGGCTGCTATTTTCTTAGCTTGTGTCATCATGGAGAGATCCTTTTCTAGCCAGAAACCCAGATTCTTAATGTTATGGGTGCGCTGCCCAAACATTCAGGCCAGCTTATGGAGGGCCTGTGAATTGAGAATACTCTTGTTGTCATATCTGTCCAGTGGGGTTGTTTGAACATGCCAAATCAAGGGTTATTTTCAATATGATGGATGGGCCAGTGAACCGTTTGGACCACAGAGGCAAACTTGAACAACAAATCGAGTGTACCCAATAAGGGGATTGATTAAGACTTTGGTGGATGAAATACTCCATCACAAATGTGGGGGATTTCTCTTCTACCATATTCCAAGGTCATTATATCCTATGGCACTTGTTATACGGCAGATGGGATATCCATCATGTAACCCATTTCGCCAACTGTAGTTCCGCCAACATGACAGAAACACTCCTAGGCAAGACACAATGTCGAGTAGTATTGATTCCCAGAAACACCCCCCAAAACAGGAGTTTGCTTAGGAAACGCAAAAAAATAATTGACCCCTTGTTACAGGGAGGCTTCTTCCTGCGCATCAATGACAATTCTGCTTTTTACTACCAGGAGATACCACACTTCACATGGCAGAACCAGATAGTGTAAAGGCTCACCCTGAATAGGGCCTTTGCCGGCTCCACCATGGAAATCCTTTTGCCAGCATAGTTAGCGGAGACTTTCATAGGCTGACAAGTCAGTGGCACAGGTGGATGATCCATTGACAAACAGTTTCCCATGGCCAAGCCAATAAAGGCTCTGTCATTGGGTACCCAGCACTTCCTCCATTTCAATATGAGTGGTATGAACTACCAGTGTGGTGGAGTGAGTCAACTGCTGGCTTATAGCACATCGCCTGCATTGACCCCATTCTCAAATTGGCCATATATTCTCAAAATATATGAGGCTTTTATCTACACAGAAACCTCTCAGTAGAAAACTTGAAGGCCCAGTGCTGCATCAGTAACAAACTTACATAAAAATGGCAGAAAGGCATGCACCTCTAATACCACGATGTGCTGCCCTTTCTAATGTATTTAAAAATCGGCCCAATCATTTGGGAAATAAGTGGTGGTGCAAGTTATTCCAGCAAGGGTCCATGGCTGCAAAAACCTGCCATAGTCATCTCAGAGAATTACCGGGCGATTCATGGTATTGCCATGATGGCTCCCGGTATTGAACCGTGCATCCCCTGGCAGCACTACAGATGTCCTGATAATGTTGCAGAGAGCATAACTCATCGGGTAACCCAATTACCAGGCACGTTTCCATGCAGAGTTGACAGCAATGCTTAACCATGGCCTTTGAGTATCTGCATGCACATGCTGATAGATAAATGACCTACAGCTCTTCATCAGACTTGGAAAGGTGTCCAGAGCCAGACCTCTGGAGATGGTTATAATGAGCCATTCACATGTTGTTTGTTACACAGGTTGAGAGGGAAACCTATTTCAATTGTTCTCCTTATTCAGCACCTAAAAATCTAGCTTGCCACCTAAAGCATTTATTTTATTCGTTTTTGGTTGGGGTACAAAAATGTATGAAAAAATGTAGATAACCATGTAATTTTTCCATATCATTTTTGCCACATTTTCCCTCGCCTGGCTCTCTAGTCATGACACGCTGCATTTTGGGACTCTTCTCATACTTTCATAATATTTGCATAACCTTAGCTGCAAAGAAAGTCCTGTTGACTAAAACAGAGTCTGCTGGAGAGCCACCCTTGACCTGGGGTCACCTGGCAGCTATATTAACTCTGTCCCAGTAACCTTGGTAAATTTTGCAACAAGCAGCTAGCTATATGTAACGCTTGTGCTCTTAGAAACTGAAAGAAGAGAAGCACAGCACAATAATGATAAATGACAGAAAAAAACATTGCGATTGAGAGGGTTACCATGAAGGTTTTGGTTAAACTAACACATTCGTGTTATTATTTCATTTCAGACCAGGTTTTGCAGTTGCGCGGTTATGTTGCTGACATTTTATCATGCTGACTTTTTTGTCTTTTTATGACTTAATCCCCTCTAAAAGGTTTTTATTTTTTTATTTCAAGGGTTTTTATTGAATATATTTTGTGATATGATATAGGACTCTCAGTAATGTGTGTAGACAGAGGTAGGAGTAGGGGGGGCAGTGGTGTCACTAGATCTGAAACCTCCATCAATTTCCCATCTGTCCACCATTCACACATCCGTGACTTAACTTTGTTATCTGTTTAACTTTGACTGTGCATGCCTCTCTTGTATATATATCCAGCATGCATCGCTATTTGTAGTTACTAAGGGAAAGCTTGGAGTAAACAGGTTTTGTTGCCCTGTTAGTCATTGCTCGAAGTAGTGCAAAAAGGTTTTACGCATCCCCTTTTGTCATACAGACCAAGCTGGTGCTATATGTGCACTGATGCAATCACAAGGGGTGTTCCTTCATTTGCATTGGGGTGTTACTTCATACCATTCAGGCAACAACTTCCCTCTGTGCCATATTACAGATGCAGGTGTAGAGGAAAGAAGCTGTCAGGGGGCGCACTGATTCTTCTCCACAAAGTTGTGGTGCACAGTCAATGCACTCGCCATGGGTGACCTTTTAATGGGTAAAGAGGGTCCCACAGGCCCCAAGAGAGCCCCCAGCAGGAAGGTGTAGAAACTCAGAGCACATGATTGCAGAGAGATCTCTCTCCCTCCTTTGAAGACAGGCCATGTTGCCTCCTGCAAAGTGAAAGATGGGCCAGGTGCTTCAAAGAGCTGCACAGACTTTCATTAATGTCTTGCCCTCAGGGAAGAAGTATGTATGCAGCTGTCCCCAGCACAAGTGCTTGTTTGTGGATGGCCAGTGGGCAGTGCATTAACTGCCCGGTGGGCAGGTCATTGACCAGGTCTGTGCCTTGCGCACTCAGTTGAGGATGTGCCATGGCACAGAGCAGGGCTGTGTGCCATTTACATAATACAGGCCTAGGTATTCAAGTGTTTGGGGGGTTTCTTTACAAAAAGGGTGCAGGAGGTCATAGTTGGCCAACAGAGTGTTTGACACTGGGTAGCATGACACAGGTATCATTTTTACTATTCAAGTATCATAGGATAGTGCAGAGGTCTTCAAACGTTTTTGCTCTGAGCCCCCCTTAAGCAAAATGTTTTGAGGTTGGGCCCCCCTCCAAAACTTTATGTATTGATTGGGGGAGCGGGAGGGACATGGCTGTGTTCATGGGCAGGCACCCTCCCCCGCAAACAATCAATCACAGAGCTAAATAAACCATATTTACAATACTTGTGCCTCAGTGGGTACTGGTACTCTAGCAAACCAATGGCACTCCTAGGTACCATTCAGAAAAAAATTCAAATACTCAAAGACCCAGTTAGCCGCCACATGCAATTAATGCTGTCGACAATGAGTCACTAATATGTCCACCATATGTATTTTTGAGCACATTTATCAATTTCCTTAGTGCACAATAACAGACACACGAAACACTCTCTCGATTCACTGAACATAATAAAAAATTAGCAAAGTGTCCCCACTGACACAGAACCGCAAGGAAAAGAAAACAACATATTTTGACGCCTGCAACTTTAACAAGCAAACTAACAACATAGGGACATTGAAACTAACATTAAGGTCAGTAGACTGCTAAAGATGACTTCTTGTAGTTGTTCCATTTGAGAAACACACATGCGCAGGAGTATGCTGAATGGAAATCTTTTTGCATTTTCCCCACATTTGCTCATTTATTTCCCTGTTGCTCTCCGAGTGTACATCTGACATACCTACCGACCGTCCACCATTTTTGATTTCCATAACCTCTTGCAATTTTCTATTTGCATTTTTCATCCATAGCATGTTCAGTTCATCTTACTATTCTATCTCACGCCTCATCTTTTTCCACCTAAACTTCTGTCCACTATCCTCCTCTTCCTGTCTTCATAGCTCTCCACCCCACAACTCCTTAACGTCCCAACTAATTCTAGTAATATAGAATCACGTGCACTTTGTTCCTTAAACAATCACTCCACTATAGACCTATAAAGTAAATAACAAACATGGCAATGTATGACGCAATAGCTTTAACGTTTTCAAATCCCAGACCTTTACTGTGAAAACACAAAACACTTACTTACATCGGTTCTCGTGTGTATGAAATGCGAACACCTGACAGAAACTCCCAGGCCGCAGCGCCTGCTTGCATGTGGCTCCTCTCTGTATACAAATGACACCCGTGATAATCCCCATTTGAGCTGTTTTGCTGTTTGAGTGGTTGCTGAACCCTGTATCGAGGGGGTTTCTGTCCATCGCATTTCTGTATTCTTAGCTTGACTGACATAGCTCAACATTCTGTCCCAGCAGCTTGCAAGACGGTCACTACTATATGGTCCTCAACTGAAAATACAATGCATACATTGGTTTGCATTACGGTGTTAACAGGGCAGAGGCCTTTTTCTGAACCACTGCAAAACAGGGGCAGCGCTAGGCATGGGCAGTGTGAGCAGCTGCCCAGGGCCCCGTAGTCAGCCCTCCAACTTAGGGCCTTGCACCAATAAGACACTGCCAGGTTATGGCATTAAAGATGCGACCTTGCAAGTGCGCCACCACCACCTTAGGGAGCCCCCTCTCCTGGCCTCATTGCTTTGGTGTAGGGAAGCGAACCTGTGGGGGTGAAGGGTGGGGGGCAGTACCAGGGTATGTTACACTTACAACGCATCTTTTACGTCGCATTCCGTTACAACGCAGATTTTACAACGCGGGATCCATTACATCGGATGTCATTACAATGCATGGCATTACATCGCAGATGCTATTACAACGCATACTATTACATCGTAAGTATTGGTAAGTATTTAAATTTTTTTTATTTTATTTAATATTATTTAATTGATTTAATTATTATTAATTTAAAAAAAAAATTATTTATGTTTTAAAATATTATAAATTAAATATATTAATTTAAGTAATTTTTTAAATAAGTATGAGTATAGGAGTATATGTTTTGGGGTACTGAGGTATATGTTTTGGGGTGTTTGTGTATTTATAGGTTTTAGGGCAGGGTTTGGGTTTTGGGGTACAGGGGTGTTTTTAGGTTTTAGGGCAGGGTTTGGGTTTTGGGGTACAGGGGTGTGTTTAGGTTTTAGGGCAGGGTTTTGGGTTTTGGGGTACAGGGGTGTTTTTAGGTTTTAGGGCAGGGTTTGGGTTTTGGGGTACAGGGGTGTGTTTAGGTTTTAGGGCAGGGTTTTGGGTTTTGGGGTACAGGGGTGTTTTTAGGTTTTAGGGCAGGGTTTGGGTTTTGGGGTACAGGGGTGTGTTTAGGTTTTAGGGTAGGGTTTTGGGTTTTGGGGTACAGGGGTGTTTTTAGGTTTTAGGGCAGGGTTTGGGTTTTGGAGTACAGGGGTGTTTTTAGGTTTTAGGGTAGGGTTTGGGTTTTGGGGTACAGGAGTGTTTTTAGGTTTTAGGGCAGGGTTTGGGTTTTGGGGTACAGGGGTGTTTTTAGGTTTTAGGGCAGGGTTTGGGTTTTGGGGTACAGGGGTGTTTTTAGGTTTTAGGGTAGGGTTTGGGTTTTGGGGTACAGGGGTGTTTTTAGGTTTTAGGGCAGGGTTTGGGTTTTGGGGTACAGGGGTGTTTTTAGGTTTTAGGGCAGGGTTTGGGTTTTGGGGTACAGGGGTGTTTTTAGGTTTTAGGGCAGGGTTTGGGTTTTGGGGTACAGGGGTGTTTTTAGGTTTTAGGGCAGGGTTTGGGTTTTGGGGTACAGGGGTGTTTTTAGGTTTTAGGGCAGGGTTTGGGTTTTGGGGTACAGGGGTGTTTTTAGGTTTTAGGGCAGGGTTTTGGGTTTTGGGGTACAGGGGTGTTTTTAGGTTTTAGGGTAGGGTTTGGGTTTTGGGGTACCGGGGTTGTTTTTAGGTTTTAGGGCAGGGTTTGGGTTTTGGGGTACAGGGGTGTTTTTAGGTTTTAGGGCAGGGTTTGGGTTTTGGGGTACAGGGGTGTTTTTAGGTTTTAGGGCAGGGTTTGGGTTTTGGGGTACAGGGGTGTTTTTAGGTTTTAGGGCAGGGTTTTGGGTTTTGGGGTACAGGGGTGTTTTTAGGTTTTAGGGTAGGGTTTGGGTTTTGGGGTACAGGGGTGTTTTTAGGTTTTAGGGCAGGGTTTGTGTTTAGGGATAATTAAACTATATTTACCATTTTAAAATTAATTAAAATATATTTAATAAATTAAATTAATTATTTTACATTAATTACATTTTTTAATTAAATTAATTAAATTAAATAAATAATTATTATTAATTTAATTTAATTTCATTATATAAAATATGTACTTTAAACTAATTACTTTTTTTTAATTAAATTAAATTAATTACAATTTTTAATAAAATTACATTTATTAAATAGATTTTATTTTATTAAATTAAATTAATGACAATTTTAAATTGTCTTTTAATTAAATTATTTTTAAAAAATTAATTACAATAAACTAAATAATATTTAAAAAAAAAGGTATACTTACCTATACTTACGATGTAATGCCATGCGTTGTATTAGCATCTGCGATGTAATGCCATGCATTGTATTGACATCCGTTGTATTGGATCCCGCGTTGTAAAATCTGCGTTGTAACGGAATGCGTTGTAACACAACGCGTTGTACTGACACCAATCCAGTACCAGTTGCAGGAAAACACATTAATAATTTTTGTCCAGCAATTAGGTCTCCACCCCCACCCATGCAGAGGCACAGTGTGATGGCTATTGTCCCTCTGTTTAGCTCCCTGGCAGTCTGCACAGATAAGTATCCCTCACACCTCCAGCCCTTTATGAGCTGTTTAGAAGGGCACTTAAGGAGAGAAATGGGTTGCATCTTCATAAGCAGGGGCATCTATTGAGATGCCGGCAGCCCTTAATATGTCACATCTATGAAAATTAGAGGGGCCTAACAAATTCCCTTTCTGCCCAGGGCCCCGAGAATCCTAGAACCGGCCCTGCTGCACACGCCCGTGATAAAATCTCTGCACCTCAGAGCCATCGGGGATGACTTAATAAGTGACACGCGCTGCGTGCACTGTGCCTCTCGCTCACCAGATTTCTTTAGGTAACCTCCTTGACCCTGCCAGCACACGCCTGCCCTCACTGTACTCCAGAGTAAATTAAGACAGCCTGGAAATATGGCAATTAAAGATCGCTGCACATCCAGGCCATCTTAATTTACATGCATCTGCAGAGCTATTTGCGCCCCCCTGGGAACCACTCCACGCCCCCCCAGGGGGGTGCGCCCCACAGTTTGAAGACCTCTGGGATAGTGTGACTGAGGACGAGAGGGAGAGTATTGCCCATACATAACATAAAACTGTAGAGAAGTTAATTAATCTAAATGAAGCTTATTTTTTATCTCTAGGTTCTGAGTGACATCTCAGACAACTCAAACATTGCTCTCATTGTCCATTCTAGCTTCTTTCTGTTTGACCCCTTGATATAAAGCAGAAGCCTTCAGCAAAAACTACCCCATTGTTTACAGTGAGTCATCCATAATTCTACACATATCCAGCTCTAGAACAGGGACCATTGAACTGCGACCTTCCAAATGCCATCAGCACTTGCCCACCACAGAGAGCCCAGGTATAAAAATAGGTTTCAGTACTATGTGATGTAGCAAGGCCTTTAGATGAAAGAACACTGAGGGGAGCAGTATGTACCTGCGTCTGTCCAATAAGGGACCAGTTGCAGAAGTTTGGGCAGCATGGAGCACACTCCTCTGCAGCCAATCTAATACTGAGAGGCTGGGAGAGGCTTTCAAATATCCCTTGTAATTGAGAGTCCGATGGGTTGACTTAACTTGGCCCAGAGGAACACTTCCAACGTGTAACTCAAACATGTGCTCCCTCTCTTGGCCACGTTTGTGCACAATGTGGAGTCTCAGCATTGCATAGCAGGATTATTTCTCTCTGTGAGGTGGATTCACAGCAGGATCTTCATTAATGTAACACCACAGTAAGGATGACATGTACGGAAAAATTGCGACTGGCAAATCGGTCGCAAATCGTTTTTCGAATGCACGATGTACGACAATCATTCGCAATATGAAAATAGCAATGTGGCCGATTTGCGAATCGTTTTTTTGTTGCTACCAGAATTTGCAAGTCGCAAACGATATGTTTAAACGAGTCGCAAATTGAGAATAGTCACAAAATGCATCATTTGCACATCCAATTTACCACTAATTCAGGTCTTAACAGATTCCATAGTATAAAGCAACCCCAGAATGCATCAGGCACTTCCACAATGGCTGCCCTGTATGTGATAGCGAGGAGAATGTGAGTACTGGCTGCAGAGCAGAGGAGGCGGAGACAGGAGAGGATATTCTGAGTCAGGGTGAGCATGTTCGAGAAGACAGAGGAAGAGATCAATGAACAATACATGCTGAGTAGCAATGTTATCTTAAAGCTAATAGCCCTCTTAAAGTCTCACCTTGAAAGCAGTACGCAGCAAGGCAAGGCAATCCCCACCCATGTTCAGGTATTGTGCTACCTCCACCTGTTGGCAGTGGCAGTTACCAAAGTGTGATAGCAGTGGCCAGAGGGGTGTCACAGAGTGCGCATTCATGGTTATTTCACATTTTCCTACACATCATCCTCCTCTACATACACCAACATATTTACCTGCCTGGGTATGATGGGGAAATGCAAACTGAAAAATAGCAGTTTTACTAGATAGCCAGATTCCCACAGGTCATAGGGTGTGTAGATGGGATCCATGTACCCATATCTCCCCCATTCCATCTGGAATTTATATTTACGAACAAGAAGAACACCCATTCCATTAACATCTAAGTGGTCTGCAATGCATATAATATCATCACAGACATTGTGGCACAATATCCAGGGAGCACACATGATTCCTACATGTTCAGGCACAGTGGGATTAACCAACGACTCGAAAGAGGAGAGTTTGATGAAGGTTGCCTACTAGGTACTGGAAAGTAATTTTAACTCATATATTTAATTGCCCATTCATCATTCTTTGTATGTTGTCTCACACAGATATTTGCTTTGTCAGGTGACAGTGCGTATGCCTTGAGGCCCTGGATCGTTACACCTTACCTGTCTCTCAACAACCCACAGGATAAGAAATATAACACGACACCAGGTCGGTGATCAAGCGGACATTCAGACTCCTCAAATCCTGCTTAAGGTGCCTGCACAAGAGTGAGGGTGCCTTGATTTATGCACCCAAGACTGCTTGCTAAGAAAGTGGGAACATGTGCCATACTCCACAACATTGCCTGCTGGAGAGGCCTACACATTGAGGTGTGCGTAAATGACTCAGAGGATGAGGATTCTAGCTCACTTGCCCATCAGCCAACCGAGGCAAGCAGAGCAATGGAAGGAAGAAGGCACAGGGACCATAGAGCCAGACATTACTTTGCACAGTAAGACATGTCCATATACACAATACTGTAAGAAAATGCCACAAGTAACTGATTGCTCAAATAAAAGTTTTGTTTAATGGCAGGTTTTAACAAACATTGACAGAAAATCTTTCCTTCACAAAATATTGTAAGTACATGAAGTGAACATGTAGGTCGGGGACAACACTGCCAACTGAAGGGAAGAACAGAAATAACCAGTTCCTGACTTGCACCCATCAATTATTTATTGGAAGTGCGTCCACTATGCGAGCTGGAACGATGTAGAGGCGCCAGAGTACGACTGCCACTGCATAGCAGCACACAGGCACCTGAGGCAGATCTTCTGCTGATGTTTGACATCTCACTGCCTGGAACCTTCTATAATTCAATTTTTAAGGGAGCTATATTCAGGAGCCACTGCCACTGTACGTTATGGAAAAGGGGGGAATGCAGTAGGCCCTTTGGGATAGGGCGTGGTGTACGCCAGGGGTGCGTCCTGGCCCCTTTCCTATTCCTTATTTATATAAATGGCCTCGAAAGTTGTCTGCTGTAAGAGTGTGGGGATATGCCTTAGATTGGAAAAAGATCTATCCCTGCACTGTTGTATGCAGATGACGCTGTTTTAATGGCTCGTTCCCCCATGGCCCTGCAAAAACTGATAACATCTTTTAACCAGTTTATGCTCAGACTGGACTTAAAAATAAATTGTAGCAAGACCTTTGCTATGAATTGTGGCACACGCGTTAGAAAGCAAATGAAAACGATGTATATAAACAACTCCCCTTTAGAAAGAACACCCACCTTCCCGTATCTCAGAATTCTGTTTCACAAGACAGGTACTTGGTCAAATGCGGTGAAGGCAAGAACGCTCCTATTCTCCAAGACAACAATGGCATTAAAAAGTTTCATAAGAAAACTAGGGAAAAAAACGATCAGGGAAATTTTAACTATTTATAATGCAACGTGTGTATCGGTGGCATTGTATGGAGCAGGGCTCTGGGGCTATTCTAATATAAAATCACTTCAAATGGTTGAAAATAAATTTTTACGGCACATCCTCTCAATACCAGAAAGTACAGCGACTTTTATTTGCCATGCTGAGCTGGGGGTGCAGTATATTACAGACATTATTAGAATACAGCCCATTCTTTTGTGGCACAGGGCCTGGACTGTAAATGAATGTGTATTAAATCGCGCCATATTACAGGATTTGCTGAAACTTGGAAAAGTAAATGGACTTGAATGGCTAAACTACATCAGAACATTTCTGATGGAAATTGATTGCCCTCAATATTATGAAGATCCATCTACTATGGCACATATTTCCAGGAAAACACTGAAAAAATTATGTATGGAGCATCTGAGTGAAAAAAGACTTCTTGATGAAAATAAGAAAAAGACTGTCTCTTCACATCAGTTAATTCTAGTCGACACAAATTACAGCCATATTTAACCCTGCATATGCCTAATTTTGATAGATTTTTATTAACACGTTTTAGATTTAATATTGTTTTTAGATTATTCACTTTCCCTGAAATGAATCCATGGTCTAATGAACTGCCTGTATGCCCTTGTGATGAATTATCTGTACAATCCAATATACATGTTTTATTTTTCTGTAAATTTTATACCCAGCCACATAGGAAACTTATTGTCCCTATCCTAAAAGAAATGAACTTGTATAGATGTCGCCCAGCGTTTTTAGAACTGCAAAAAATGGACAATGTTTTTACTGTTGCTTCATTAGCTGAGTTTTTTAAACAAGTTTTTAAATATCGGAAATCAATTTGCCCAGATGAATTTTAACTTTGTATATATTATGAAATTACATGAACGGTGATAGCTTCTCCTTTTACAAACAACTGTATAAATTCAACACTGTAAATGTATTTAGTATCTGTTGCTTTTATGGTTATTTGCTTTTTAACCGAATAAAGTACTTTTTGAACTTTGAGCCTGGAACCTTTGCACCCACCCCACTGGCAATGTGGGCAGTTTGGGTAGCCTCTGGGTGGCCTCTGGGTGGCCCTGTGATACATCCCCACTGTAGTGGTCCATCTCCACCTGGAGGGCCACCATGCACTTGGACAGTGTAGTGGTGGCCCCCCAATGGCCCTTGTCATGGCATCCATCCAGACACCCCTGCTTCTCTCCCTGCTACTCTGCATGCTCATGTTCTCCGACAGGTCGATGCAGAGTTAGATTATGGCACCTGTTGGTGCGTCCATTTTGGTGTTCATGTGGGCCTGATTTTCTGCCAACTGCTTTGATAATATGCCCACTGTCAATCTTCAGTTGATCCACCTCATTTGTTTTTACTGTAAGTGCTGCACCTGCAGCATCGCTTCCTCCAGCCCACCATATGACAAACGCTGGTCGGAAGTTGCATTGGACCCAGATGTCTGCCTTGTGTGATGGTGCCTACTCGCATGCAGAGCAAAGTGCTGCTGTCAGGACTTGCTGTCTAGATGGTGTCTTAGAGTGGGTGGCTGTCTGGTATCATGACCCTTTACAGCTTCTGGATGTGGGGAGATGGACACAATGCTGGACTGGCCAAGTGATGTGGCGAGCACACTGTCAGGCACTTCACTTTGGTCTTCCTCCATCAGGCCCTCGTCTTCTCCCTCATCTGTTGGCCCTTAAATCACATCCACAGGTGTACCTTATTGTATAATGGGGATATCAATAAAATGTTAAGTGTGTTACTCAATCTCATTGGTCGTACAACATTATTCTACAAATTTTTGACACTGACACCACTGTTTGTCTAGGACTACATTTCCAACAATGCTCCATGTGAGATTTTTTCTACATGTAAATGGACCATCCATATATGTCTGTTTAAGGTTATATTACTTGCATGTGGACTCCAGATTAAGGGCCCTTAGTTGGCATAATTGAAGTTTAACACTTACTCGGTGATGGTAGAGGGGCAGACGTGTCCATGGTCCCAAATGCTGCTACAGCCTCTGGCTCCAAGTTCACCTCCACCATTGACTCTGTTGTCACGGGTAGGGGAATAGTTGAGGGACTACCTCCTGTTGTCCAAGAGTCCCACAGGTGTGCTGCTATCCTTTGTTTTGTGCGCGACCGCAGGACATACCACCTCTTCTTGATTTCCTCTAATGAGCGTTCTGCCACCTCGACAGCATTTATCTAGTGTTGCTTGTCTTTCCAGATCTTTAGTTTTTGGGACTCTGGCAGAGTCATGGGTGCATGGCCAAACAACTGGTAGTGATTATTGGAGCACTCTTCTGTCACTACTTCATTTCTTTCTCTGAGAACTTTAATTTCTGGTTTCTCAGGCCTGCCCCCTTCTCTCCCTGTTGCCTGGCCATTTCTAGGTGTGTTTGAGTGCTTTTAGGGCTCCCCAGGTCACTTTGGGTGTACAGCAATTCTCACCTCCTCACTCTGCCTGATTTCCTGTCTTCTCCTGGGCAGCACTTACTGTGTATGGGGTCCTTCCCCTGACTCAGGAAGCAGAAAAGCTATTTTTTACGATGCATTCACAGATCGCTACGAAATATGAATTCACAATTTTTGATTTTCTAGTTATCGGTGCGACTCATTTCCGAGTCGCTAAATTGGACCAGCATGAGAACATACATACCATTTTGCGATTTCCTAATTGCGAGTCGCAAAAAGTCATATTTAGGAAGTCGCAAAATTGTGCGTTTCTACATGTGGCTCTAAGTCACAAAGACAAATACAATCTACGCAATAGGAGCCTGGATTCTGCAGGGAGCCCAGAAATGAGCTACAGGATTCCATCACTTAAAAATGTCATGAAGAGACCAGTCCTCTGATTTTGCTCAGTAGATTATTAATTTCTGATTTTAATTGGCATTATTTTTCCTGACGGCAGGCATTTATAATGGGAGAAACACAAATATTGGTACTAAAATGGAAAGTAAAAACTGGTACTGGATGAGCTCCTTATATCAGGCATGGGTGACTTAAGAGCCCTGAAAAGCAGGTGCGTGAGGGGGCAATGAGCTGGCGGGAGCCCTTGACCCTGAAGCTTCAGGAAATGCCCACAGGTGCAGGGAGGACAATAGTTGGCGGGAAGTCAGAAGCTTCATGAAGGCCACTGGATAGAATTATGCTAGGAATGAACAGGCTATGTGAGAAATGGAACCCGCATTTGTATGATTGTCAGGAGCTAAATGGGAACAACCATCACAGACTGTGCACAGAGACCAGAAACTGCTAAGCTGTCAGGATTGGTGGACTCAGGTACAGTTTGTAAGAGAAATGTCCCAAGAGTTTTAGGGAGGTCAGAAACTGCAGTAGTATTGCAGAAAGGGCAGGAGTACTATACAGCAGAGACTCTAAAGTGGCAGAGCAGGTGAGAAGAGAGTAGACCTAGAAATAGAGTGGGGTTAAGAAAGACAGGCTCTGCAGTAGCAGAATAAGTGAGGAGGACATTCAGAACAAGCAAATTTGCAGAGAAGTCATAACCAAGGAGGTGCTTGGAGCTCAGAATGTGCATGTATGTCTCAAGGTGGCTCGGGCTTTGAGCAGCGGGGGTTGCCAGGAGGGGTTGCAGGTGGAGCCAGGAGCTGCAAGCAAAGTCGCACTTTGTAGGCAAGGCTAGAGTGTGTATTTGTAAAGCGCACGTTCACCCAGAGATACCTTGGTCCTGAATAACAGATGTTTCTTGTTACCCATCTCAATGGTACTCATTTTATCGACCTCAAATGGATGAAAGGCTGAGTGGACCCGTCAGGATTTGAACCTGTGGCCATGAGGTCAAACACAGGCCCCTGCAGTTAAGGCATTAGTCCACTGAGCCAACAGACCCGGCTTTAAAGTAGCAAGGAGGGCAGGCGCTGAACATGTCATGAGTTGCAGGGATTTGAAAAGCTGAAGGGAGGTTAGTTGCAGAGTAGAAGGAAAGTGGGCACAGGAGCTCAGACTGTCAAAGATCAACAATAGAGCCAGGACCTTCAACTAGACCAAAATGTATAGACACTAAGGGCCCCATCAGGATGGCACCCTAGAAGAGCCGAGACCGGCCGCCAGGGATGCGGGGGTCCCACACTGCCAATTAAGATGCGACCGCCACCCTGGCGGCTGCATTATGCATCCTTATCATTGTGGCTGGTGCTGCTGTTAGCAGCACCCACCGCAACGCCAAAGAGGCATGTTGTGCATTGCCATGCACCACGTGACATGCACCGCGCAGTGCCTGCCACCTTGAGCATGGCAATGTAGGGGGCAACGGACCCCCAAAGCAATTCCTGCCAGCCCTTCCATGGCGGCATCGCCACCATGGAAGGGCCTGAACGTCCAGGCATCATACTATGGATGGCGGTGCCTGCATATTGTGCGCGACTTCTGCCTGGCCAGCAATCGTGACAATTGTCGACCGGCGGAAAAGCGGTGGACGGACTTTCCATCCGCTGTGGTACCCCCCGCCATGGTAATATGGCGGGGATAAATGTGATTGTGATGGCGGGTGGATCGCCACCGGCGGCCGGGCCTTGGCGATCCGCCCGCCATCATAATCACACTCTAAGTGTGAAAGACAAGCCAGGATCAGCAGTGAGGGGACAGGTGAATTGGTAAGGTCAGAAATTGCTGGAACACAAAGGGCTTAAGGAGTCCTAAGCATGAGTGTTGTAGGGATGCTAGGAGTTACAATAAGTCATAAACTCTGGAAATATCGTGGATGTCAGAAGCTATAATTATTGCCAAGGATCTATAGTGAAATTAAGAGTTGCAGTTTGCAGTATAGATGAGCAATGGATCCAAGGGCTGCAATCCTGCTAGTATGCGTATGGTTAGTTCCTCGAGCGTCCTGGACAATGTATGGACGCCTACATTGTCCAGGACGCTCGAAGAACTAACCATACGCATACTAGCACTGGCCACGAGACACTAATTATTTAAGCCTCGAAAAAAAGAACAGGAGGTACCTTCCCTGTGTTGCACTGAATGTTTTGAGGGGTACCCGCCGGATATATCAATGTGAATATATCAGTCCTGAATACGTAGAGACTATATGGTGGCTGATGCTAACTAGAAATTCTGTCAGAATATTAACTTTTGAGCCCTGAAGAAGTCACGGATGTGACGAAACGCGTTGGCAACAAGCAATTCTGTGAATTTTAACAAAGAACTTGAATAAAGAAAATTGAAAAATCTACAATCAACTCTTTATTGAAATTCTTATGTGTGGGAAGTTTCTGTCTGAATATCTATTATTACTGTGAAATATAGAAATTGGATAAATCGCTCAGTAGCGTCACCGAGGTAAAATACGGGCCGCCATGATAAAGTGGGCCCACTTTCCATTTTGCCGCAACATGACTACTTCTATCCAGTGCTTCTATACTGGCCCTTATCATGGCGGCCCGTACATCACCTCGGTGACGCTACTGAGCGATGCGACCTTGAATACTTGGAACTAATTTTCCAGTGATATTTTCATTCGACTCAACAAATACCCTGACAAAGTTCTTTCAAGAACGAAACGCGTTGGCTGTTGTTTAGTGTTCATTCATTTGGATTTATATGAATAAAGACTTTTTCTACGAAGGAACGGATCAAGCTTCATTATTAATTCTTGAAAATTTTGGTAGTGCACCACTCCATCTTCTTTACAATATTGCAATTTTATGAGCCTTGTGTAGCATAGGTTTTGTACTGGAAGGATGTTTCTAGCACTGGATGTGTGCTGAACAGTGAAGCATTCATGCAATATTGGAAATGAAAACATTTCTCCTTGTTAGGACCTGCCTTTAAGGAGGCAGTATTTTTTTCTGCAAAGTCGTGTCTGCCATTTTTAGTAGATAGGATTTTGTATAAAAAACCATAGGTGGTAGTGTGGGAATAATAATGTACTACCTATAGGACGTTTCCTTGACACAAAGCGCTATTTGAGTTACTTGGGCTATTTTCTGACTGGAAAGTAAATACTATTCAGACATTCCACCAGTTCGCATGAATTTGTGTGATTTTGCACCAGCTAAAAGTCTGGAGAAATCTTTCCCTTAGTGCTTGTACTGGTTATGACTTTGAGTATCTTTCATGTAGCGTTTGCTTAAATTAAGGTGTGTACTTTAGTGCCTGCATGGCAACCTCCATGGATCTTTTGGGGTCTTATTTCACCTGTCCAGATGCCTGATCAATTGAGTCCTCCCTGTATTACATACATGCCACCTCCCTCACAGATCAATTTTGTTTCTTCTAGTTACCTGCGTGCAATCTTCCCTGTTGTACAGTTGAGCCTTCTATTGCACTTTAATGCTCTGGGCACAGGCCACTCTAAAGGAAACTTTCAAATACAATACATAAATCTCACTTTGGTGCAGAGGAACTTAATAAAGGGACACCACTGTGAAGTTTTTTTTTATGTCGGAGGAATTTGCACCCCTTTGAAATAGCTTTTTAGTTCGTGCCTAGCAGCACACATGCGCTGTTCTGTGAGGTAGGATGTATTCAGTACATGGGCTTCAAGCCGGCCTATCGCTTGTCATTAGTTGTTCTAGGTGCCTTTCTAAATTCCTTACTTTTCAATGGTAAATTGTGCCCATTTGTCTCTCCTTTTGGTCTGTCATTCTCTCCCATGGTGACTGGCCCTGTTACAGTTCTCATTTCGCTTCTGTCCATTTCAATTCATTTCGCGCACAATTTTTTCCAATAGAGGGCCTCTTATTATAGAAATGTTGCAAACGCGAGCAGCTGACCATTATTAACTGTTTCTCCTGAGCCCCCATTTCTCCGTGTGTTCTCCCCTTTCACACCTTAGCTTTCACTTGTGATCTACAGAGTCTGGGTCACTGAAAATTGAGTTGAGCAGTCACAAAGTTAGAATGTTAGAAATTTGAGTTTACTCGCTAGCTCCCTTTCACCCAAACAATATGTTTCACTCACTCAGGGCTCCGTTGCTTCGCTTATGTAAACAGGGCAGTACATCTTGTTCTTTATCTGGTCACAAATGTGGCAGCTGTGTCTCTGTTCCCAGTGGCAATTCCCCTTTATGAGTCCTCTGGGCAGTTCTGCAGCTGTGTCTCTATTCCCAGTGGTAATTCCTCATTCTTAGTCCTCCAGCCAGAGCTGCTAGCGGTTACTCTGGTGGTAATTCCTCATTCTTAGTCCGCTAGGCAGTGCTTCTAGCTGCTTCTCGGGTCCTGTCAGTAATTCCTCATTTAAGTCCTCTAGACAGTGCTGCTAGCTGCTTCTCTAGTCCAGTCAGACATTCCTCATTCTAAGACCTCTTGGCAGTGCTGCTAGCTGCTACACTGGTCCCGTCTGTAATGCCTCATTCTAAGTACTCTAGAAAGTGTTGCAGTTGTGTCTTGATTCCCAGTGGAAATTCCTTATTCTAAGTCCTCCAGACAGTGCTGCTAGCTCCTTCTCTGATATAATCAGTAAATCCTCATTCTAAGTCCTCTACAGAGGGCTGCAGCTGCTTCTTTGGTCCTGTCAATAATTCCTCCATTCTAGGTACTGCTACTCTGGTCCCGTCTTGAATTCCACATTCTGAGTCCTCTAGGCAGTGCTGCAGCTCTGTCTCTGTTCCCAGTGGTAATTCCTCATTCTTAGTCCTCTAGGCAGTGCTGCTAGCTGCTACTCTGGTCCCGTCAGTAATTCCTTATTCTAAGTCCTCTAGACAGCTGCTAGCTGCTTCTCTGGTCTCAGTGGTAACTCCTCATTCTAAGTCCTCGAGGCAGTTCTGCTAGAGGTTATCCTGGTCCAGACAGTAACTCCTTGTTTTAAGTTTTCCAAACAGTAATGATAGCTGCCACTGAGGTCCCATCAGAAATTCCTTCTTCTAAGTCTTCATGACAGTGTTGCTCGCGGCCACTCTAGTCGCGTCGGAAATTCCCACATTTTAAGTCCTCTAGGCAGTGCTGCAGCTGTGTCTCTGTTCCCAGTAATAATTCCTCATTCTTAGTCCTCTAGGCAGTGCTGCTAGCTACTTCTCTGGTCCCGTTGGTAATTCCTCATTCTAAGTCCTCTAGACAGTGCTGCTATCTGCTTCTGTGGTCCTGTCAGTAACTCCCCCATTCTAAATCCTCTAGGCAGTGCTGCTGCTCTATTTCTGGTTGCAGTGGTAATTCCTCATTCTTAGTCCTCTGTCCTCCTGGCAGTGATGCTGGGTGCTTCTCTGGTCTCATCGGTAATTCTTAATTCTAAGTCCTCTAGGAAGTGCTGCAGCTGCATCATTGGTCCTGTCAGTAATTCCTCATTGTAAGTCCTCTAGACAGTGCTGCAACCTGTTTCTCTGGTCTCATTGGTAATTCCTCATTCTAAGTCCTCTAGACAGTGCTGCAGCTGCTTCTCAGGTCCTAATGGTGATTCCTCATTCTAAGTCTTGTAGACAGTACTGCAGCGGTGTTTCTGTTCATACAGCCACTACACTCCAAACCAAAACGCAGGGATAAAAGACATTGTCGTTTACAACGTCAATAGCTCTAACTCTGACAAATGCGAGACCAATTGTATTTCAAAAGCTTGTTTCCATTTTTGGCACAAAACCTGATGCCAGTGTAGATGACGGGAGTGATCTCTGTGGCCTGGCCATCGCGCACAACTAGGCCTAGCAGCGCATAGCGCACACACTGACATCACACAGTTGTACATTGTGCGGGCGAAGACCCCGTGTTGTCCTAAGCCCCTTTATTTAATTCCTCTGGGTGAGCACACCCTGAGGAGTGCTACAGGGTGCAACTTTGTTTGGCAGAGGCCGGGTGGCTCTCTACAACCCTCCTTTCCTTTAATGGTCATGACCCACTAAGCTACAACTCCAGATGCAGAAGGCACACAGACTGGTGCGGCGCAGCGGTCAGGATGGCTGACTCTGGAACACTGGTGCTCAAGGTTCGTTCTCCAGCGCCTGGGGCAGATTAGCCCACCACCGTTTGACTCTAAACAATAGCTTGCTTAATCTTCCTGACGGCCCCCAGCACCTTGACACCCTTAGGGGTAATTGTTCACGCTTTACAAATACTGTTATTGTTATGGTATTTCATATCTGTACCCTGATATAGGTCCAGGGAACATCGTACACTTTCCCTACATCATCTCCCTGTAATTTCATATGAACGAGCTTTATAAGGACATAACTCCAAATAAGGACAGAATGCCTTGTATGGATATAACGCCTTATAAGGACTGCAGCCTTTTATGGACTGAACCTTTCGCCTAGTTCCATGCAGAAGGTGGGTTTTTCCCGATCGATATTGCTAAGACGTCATCCTTAGCACATATCAATAATTTATGAGTACACTCTCCAGGAGGTACACTTCACCTCTCCCATCGACGCACAAGGTTTAATCCCCAACATCATCCTCATACTGAACAATGGAGAACACACACACATAGACTGTATAAACACAGCACCTCTTGCTATCAGGAGGCAGGAGGGAACCGAGACTTCAAGGCCGACACACTAACCAGAGACGGTGCGGCTCCGGCATGCCATCACTCCAGCTGACAGTGGTCTGACTATTCCTTGCGGGGTGTCCATCTCAAGTCCAGGACAAAATCCCACACTCTCACTATTCAGGAATGGGGAGTTGACTAAATGCTAGCTGGATTCTTGGCTCTTAGGCTTAGGCTCTTTCGTACCTACTCACATGCTAGGTACATTTAGGTACATCTAGACAGGCATCTTAAGGAGTACGCACTTTATTTTATAAATGCATTTTATATTCATGTATGTGTTCAAGACTATTGCAAAATGATAGAACAATACTATTCTTTTTTATTCACTGTACTGCTGATTCTATATCTCTGCTACTGTGTCACAGTTGTAGCAACACATTTGTTTTACATGAGAAGAACAAGGATACAATAAATTCTTATTGTAAACATGCCCAACTGTTTCATCTGTGTATCTCTCTGAGAGCAAAACGAGCAAGCACGAGTGACTGGGTGAAAAATAGTACATTGTTTACACAAGTCTGAGGAATCAGGGTTTGTTGTGTTCTGAGATTGCCAAAAACGAATCTCTCTGATAATAGGAGATTCTAGTGGCACTGCAAGCTTGCTAATGCAAAACATAGTTTAACATATTCGGCGGGGGTGTATAAAGTCAGTTTACCACCAGACCCACAGTATATGTTATCCGTAAACAGCGCAGGTCCTGCATGAAGAGTACTATAGGAACTACACTACTGTTTTTCAAATACTGGTATTTCAGAATTGCTGACCGGGGGCAGGATTTGGACAGAGACCATACGTCTGGCTCTTGGAGCTGATGCTTTGTCCTGTCTTTGCCGGGCCATCCGGGGAGATGTCACTCCTGGGGGCTCAACGGTGTGGGGTTTCATTTTGGATTGCTCTGTCCTCTCCATCTGGAGGGGAGGAAGCCAGATCAGTGACTTTGTGGGGTTCTTCATTGCGGTCCTGTCAGGGTCAAGCCACCTCTTGAACCAGGACACGTTCCTGGTGACCACTCGAGCCCCCCGTTGGGGGGAGACCACAGTTCCATTGGTGGCAATGATTTTCCATGCCTCCGGCTCATAGGGTGTCCTGAATTTCCTGCCAGAATATCTGTCCTTGATGACCACGTGATTGCTCAAGCACAGTGAGGGTGACTGCGCTCTCCACACCATACTCGCCATTTGGTCCGTGACATCCCTCCTAGCCTTGGTGGACTTGCCATCAAGCTCAGCTGGGCTGCAAGTAGGATCCTCTGGGATACTGTTGGGGGTGTTTGGAACAAAAGGTGAGCCAGGGCATAGCAGGTGGTGCTGTGTAGGATCTGTCTGTAGGCTTTCAGAAATTGATGACGGCAGCTTTTGGTGTCTTCTTCCTTTTCTGCACCGATCCTCATCATCCGGTTGAGAGTCCACATGAAGCGCTCCACCTCACCGTTGGTTTGGGGCCACTGAGGCGTGATCTTCCGGTGCCCGATGGCAAGACACGTTAGATAGTCTTGGAACTCTTGATCTTGGAACAGGGCCCCATTGTCCGACTTGATCTCATCTGGCAGGCCCAGCAATGTGAACATTTTCTCGAGCACCGCCTTGACTTGGGGAAATGCTGTGGACTAGACTACCTTGACTACAGGAAACGTGGAATGCCAGTCCATCATGACAACAATGCTGCGGCCAACTGGGAAGCATCCGAAGTTGATGCTGACTTTCGATCCTGCTGGTAGCCAGTCTTTGTTTGTGTTTTCCTGCAGGACAGGAGCTGCCCGTGCAGGCAAGAACGGTGGGGCCGGTGGGGAATTTCAACAGACGACGACGAGGGAATGTGTATTATTTATTTAATTTTCCCTCATTGTCATTTGACGAACCCCCCCCCAACCCGCTCTTATCTGCAGGGGTCACTCCTGCTGTAGGAGTACAGCCTTGAGGCTGACCAGACTCGCGTCCAAGATCAGTTCTGTGCGCTTCCCTGGATGGAAGTAGGCCATGGTTGTCTTGCCCCTTAGAGCATCCTTGATGGATGGGAGGCTGCGGTTGCGTGCTGACCCCATTTCCAGGGCACACCACTAAGTGTGAGAGAGCTCTCAGGGGCTCAGACAAGGAGGCAAGGTTTGGTATGAAATGGCTGCAGTATCCTTCAAGGTAGTGGGGACCGCACTATCTGGATGCCAATAGCTTTATTCATGTCCACCTGGAGACCGTCAAGGGTGAATACGTATCCAAAGAATTCGATGGATCCTTGGCAAAACAATCATTTGGCCTTGTACAGAGTGAGGCCATTGTCTACCAGCCGCCGAAGTATGTCTCTGAGGCGTATATGATGTTTTTCTAGGCTGCTGGAGAGTATCAAAATGTCATTGCTTGGATTGAGAACGCCCAGCAGGCCCGACAGTCTCCCTGATGGCGTTTTGGAAGACCTCTGCAGCCGACAATACCCCAAAGCTCAATCGTTTGTACCACCTTGGGCCCATGTGAGTGGAGAAGGTTGTGATGTACTGGCTCTCTTGGGCGAGTTCTAGCTGGTGGTACCCTGAGTTGAGGTCGAGCTTGGCGAACTAAGTTGCTCCTATGAAATCAGCTACATGGTGGACATCAGGCGGCATTCCGTCTTGATGGCCTGGTTGGGGCAGCGCATGTCGACACAGAGTCTAATGGCTCCCAGCTGCTTGGGCTTTGGGGCAACAACCAGGGGCAACACCCAAGGGTGGGGCCAGTGGCCTTCTCAATAATGCCCAGGTCCTCCAGTGTTTGTAGCTCTTTCTCCATCTGTGGCCTCAGATGGAAAGTAACTCTTGGATGGCGTAGTACTGTCGGCCAGATGGAAGTGTTGGTGTGCAGTTTGAACTACTTGTCCTTGAGCTTGCCAAGACCCTTGAACAGCTGTGGGAATTCATGCAGAATGGAGTCTGCATTTGAGTTGTGAATCTGGTTAGCGAAGAACACGAGTCCCTGGTTCCCATCGGTGTAGCAGCTGAGCAGTGTGCCTTTCCTCCCTTCCGTGACATGTATTTTGTCCTGGGTGGCTTGCTTCTCGCTGGCCGCTTCCACTTCAATCACCCCCAACAGAGGGAGGGGCCCCATCCCCTCCATAGGTGTAGATCTTTACCTTGGTGGGGGAGAGTGGAGCGCAAGGTGTGAGGCGTTCATACTGCGACGACTCCATGACATTCACAAACTCCCCGGTGTCGATGAGGTGCATTATGGTAGTGCTCGCTACTCGGACAGTGCACATGGGAGGCGGTCATCAACGGCAATCAGTGCGGCTGGCGAAAGACACCACGACCTTCTTTTTCTGCAGCGTTGAATCCGGGACCCGGTGGAGTGACATCTTCTTGTCATTTAGGGTCCTCAAGTGACAGTTGCTTGATGTTTGCTGGTGTCCCCTGAGGCTTCCCAAAGGTGTCTGAAGGTTCCCCTACTCGGAGGGGAACAAACCGATGCACAGCATGTAGACCTTGGTCTTATTCACTAAACATTTTTGATGAAAAACAGTCTGATTGTTGAATTATCAAGTGTTTTATTCTTCACGTGGTATGTTTGTATTCATCTGTGTATTATACATCAAAGGCAAGTTACTGGGTGATCCATAATTCAATCATTATAATCCAAAACACAAATTCCCGATGCATTTCGGGCAGACGCCCTTTCTCAAGGGAAATGCTCTACAAAAAAGAAACAAATTGAACCAAAATCAATAATATGCAGGCGGTTAAATATTCGACCGAATAGCAGCATGTTGAAGCCAGATTTAAGGTGACTAGACAGCAAGTGACGAAGGTTAAAAATGAAATGTGACTAAAAAATACACCGGAGAAGCCAAGTAAAGTATGGTAACCAGAAAGGTGCATGCAAACAAGAAACGGAAATGATAGCAGAAAGTTACACAAAAATAAACAGAGTTGCTAGACCCTAAAACGGGTAAGAACAAACATCAACCTGCTTGGTAGCGCTCAAGTGAACTTACTTGAAGTTGTTAGTAAAGTGCCTCGCGGCGTAACAGCGGTGTGATGATACCAATGTAAGAGGTTCAAACGTGTGTTTAAATAGTGTCTAAAACATAAAGGTAGGACCCAAGATGTGCAATTAGTGAACAGTGAAGAAGGACATCGAACAGAGGAAATCGGTCGCCATCTTAGAACGGGTGTAAGAACAAAAGATCAGTGCCATGAGGTACATTATATAAACAATAGTGATAGACATAAAGTTCTTAATGAATCATAAGTAGCACAAAAATTCAATACGGTCGTTCAGCCCATTTGGTACCATCGTGGAAAGGAAACGGATCCAAAAGTTCTCACGTTTTAGTAAAGTGTTCTTGTTGTTGTAAGTGACTGGTACTTGTTCCAAGATCAAAAATTTCAGTTGTGCAACTGTATGTCTGGATTCAGCAAAGTGAGAAGCAACTGTGGATTTCAGATTGTTGGTACGTATATTGCTTTTGTGTTCTAAAATCCTTGTGCGGATTTTTCGTTCTGTATGACCCACATAGCATTTTCCGCATGGACACTTCAATAGGTATAAGACATTGTTTGAGTTGCAAGTGGCGTTTACTTTCAATTTGATTTGATGCCCTTTCATGGGGTGACAGATAACATTACCAGAGATGCAATTGTTGCAATTCGAGCAGTTGTAGCAAGGTCTCAGTCCTTTGTAGATCCTGGGTGTGTTATCAAGATTAGGTTTGGATATAATTTCCTTCAAATTTCTACCTCTTGTGAATGCGAAAATGGGTGGTTGGTTGAACAAACCCTTAAAATCAGGTTCAAGGGTGAGAATAGACCAGTGTTTACGAATGATGGCTTGAAAACGGTTGGATGTTTTTGAATATTTGGATACAACCACGATGCGTTCTGATTGTTCTTTGTGCTTGGGTTGCAACAAGGCGAGCCTACTTTTCTTGTCAGTTCTTGCCATGGCAAGATCCAGTATGGGTGTGGGATATCCTCGTGCTTTGAGTCTATCCAATGTGTGTTTCATCTGTGTTTTGCATTCATTCTCATCAGAAACTATTCGTTTGATCCGTAACAGTTGTGCGTAGGGTAGATTATTCTTGAGACCAGAACGGTGAAAACTGCTGTAGTGGAGGGTTGAGTTTCTGTCTGTAGGCTTACGGTATACCGTGGTGAACCAGTTGCCTTGACTCCTGTGAATTTCCACGTCTAGATAATGTATGAGACTATCACTGTGTTCCCATGTAAATTGGATTCTTTGATTGAACTGATTCCATGTTTCCAAAAAAGCATTCAAAGTGTCTGTGTTGCCCTCCCATAGGAGAAAAATGTCATCAATGAAGCGTAGGTAAAGACGTCCATGTTTTGGCCAACTGCTCTGAGTCATGATGTGAGATTCCTCGAATTGCTTCATATAAATGTTAGCATAGCAGGGAGCTGCCGAATTTCCCATGGCAGTGCCATTGAGTTGGAGCATCCACTTGTCTTTGATAGAAAAATAACTGTGATACAGTGTAAAGATAGTCAGTTGCATTAGGAATAGTTTGAAATCTGCATCAAGATCGGACGAGGATAAAACCTGTTCCACAGCTTCAATACCTCCATCATGTGGAATGGAGGTATACAGTGAACTGACGTCCACCGTACACATGATGAGTTGAGTATTCTTGTGCTGGTTCATGATGGATTCAATCTTGAGTAGGAAGTCAGTTGTGTCTTTGACATGTGATCTGGTGGCTAAGACAAATGGTTGCAAATATTTATCCTAGAATTTGCCGGTGTTTTCATGCAAGCTTCCTCTTGTCGACACGATGGGCCGAAAAGGGGGATGAGTGGGGTGCTTGTGCATCTTAGGCAACATGTAGAGAACCGGTGGTCTGGGGTTGGATGGTGTTAAAAATCTGCGGGTCTTGTCATCAATTGTACCTTGATCAAATGCAGCCTTAACAATGAGTGTAAGTTCTTGTGCGTACTCCTTGGTTGGATCTCCTGGTAGAGAATCATAGGTGTTTCTGTCATTGATATGAATTTCCACTTGTTGGTCATAAAAGGTGGTGTCCATAACGACTAGGGCACCACCTTTGTCTGCGTTCTGGCAGGTAATGGACGGGTCATCAGCCAATCTCTGGAGGATATTTCTTTCCTTCCGGGTTAAGTTCCCACGTTTTATGTTAGATTGAAAGGGCAAGTTCAAGATTTCCTGCTTGATCAAATTTTCAAAAGCGTCAATGATCTTATGACTCTGTGGTGGCATAAATGTGCTATGAGGTCTCAGTCCTCTAAGCATGTCTTCTTCCTGTGTGGTAACAGGGTTGATGTTGGTGAAAAAATGTCTTAAACGTAAGTTGCGGGTCAATTTAAAAGCACTGACTTCCAGTTCCAAAGAGTTGATCGTGGTGGTTGGAACGAAGGATTGACCCTTTTGTAACGTGTTGATTTCATCTCTGGTAAGTACGGTGGAAGATATGTTGATAACCAGGTTATCTTGAGTATTTATCGTCTGCCCTTGGTTTTCTTTTTGGCTTGTTGAGGTGACTTTCCTGTTTCCTCTGCGGGTTTTTCCCCCCCTGGATCTTTCTGTTGGTCTGGACCCGACTCTAAAAAATGTACCGAGGAGTCTGTAGATGTACTTGGTGTTTGTGACCCAACGTCTGGTGTTGTGCGAGTTGGTCTGGATCTGCTGTCATCTTCTGAGGATGATGTTTCAGTGGTTGAGGCAGGGTTGTAGGGTTTGTTCGAGCGTCGGCGGGCATACACCTCTGCCCAGGTGTATACCTCGCCGAGCTTATAATCTATAGTATCCCTTTTAAACTTCCGTAGTTTTCTCTCCTGGGTTTCTCGGGTGTGTTTTTCCAGTTGGATTTTAATGTCATCCAGCATTTTGTTTAGGTCTTCTGCTGATAGGGAATCGGTCAGTTCCTTTTTGATATTGGTGATTTCCGTAGACAGTTCATCCAAAGATTTAGCTAATTCCTCGACGATCAACAGGATCAAGTCGAGGGAACATTTGTTTAATATTGCGTACCAGCGTTCCACAAATTTAACGTTGTTTTTGCATAAAAGAGGCTTGAGTGGGACACGAAGGCCCCGGGGGATCCGTTGTACACGGTGGTACCGTATTAGGGTACTTGCATGTAATTTCTGGTTGGTTTCCTTTTTTAAGAGGTAGAGCAATTGTTTAAGATTACTCTCAGCGCTGCGGGTGTTGCCAGCAGCGGAAACTTCTTCCTGGATTAAATTGTAAATTGTGTTCGCGTCATCTGTGGTGTAGGCGAAGGTTGACGCTTTTTGATCAGTCATCCCTGAAACTGTGTCGAAGTTCATTTTCAAAGCGCGTGCTGAGGTCCGTGGACAGAGTAAGTAGAGAATCTAGTTTAAGTGGGCACTCGCACAGCGTGGGTAAACTTGAGTTGATACGGTTGTAATGGATTGTAGCGTGCAATCGGATAAACACTGTCTGACCAAACAGTGAAAGCACAAGAGCTAAGAAGTCTGAAGGTTCCCCTACTCGGAGGGGAACAAACCGATGCACAGCATGTAGACCTTGGTCTTATTCACTAAACATTTTTGATGAAAAACAGTCTGATTGTTGAATTATCAAGTGTTTTATTCTTCACGTGGTATGTTTGTATTCATCTGTGTATTATACATCAAAGGCAAGTTACTGGGTGATCCATAATTCAATCATTATAATCCAAAACACAAATTCCCGATGCATTTCGGGCAGACGCCCTTTCTCAAGGGAAATGCTCTACAAAAAAGAAACAAATTGAACCAAAATCAATAATATGCAGGCGGTTAAATATTCGACCGAATAGCAGCATGTTGAAGCCAGATTTAAGGTGACTAGACAGCAAGTGACGAAGGTTAAAAATGAAATGTGACTAAAAAATACACCGGAGAAGCCAAGTAAAGTATGGTAACCAGAAAGGTGCATGCAAACAAGAAACGGAAATGATAGCAGAAAGTTACACAAAAATAAACAGAGTTGCTAGACCCTAAAACGGGTAAGAACAAACATCAACCTGCTTGGTAGCGCTCAAGTGAACTTACTTGAAGTTGTTAGTAAAGTGCCTCGCGGCGTAACAGCGGTGTGATGATACCAATGTAAGAGGTTCAAACGTGTGTTTAAATAGTGTGTAAAACATAAAGGTAGGACCCAAGATGTGCAATTAGTGAACAGTGAAGAAGGACATCGAACAGAGGAAATCGGTCGCCATCTTAGAACGGGTGTAAGAACAAAAATTCGGTGCCATGAGGTACATTATATAAACAATAGTGATAGACATAAAGTTCTTAATGAATCATAAGTAGCACAAAAATTCAATACGGTCGTTCAGCCCATTTGGTACCATCGTGGAAAGGAAACGGATCCAAAAGTTCTCACGTTTTAGTAAAGTGTTCTTGTTGTTGTAAGTGACTGGTACTTGTTCCAAGATCAAAAATTTCAGTTGTGCAACTGTATGTCTGGATTCAGCAAAGTGAGAAGCAACTGTGGATTTCAGATTGTTGGTACGTATATTGCTTTTGTGTTCTAAAATCCTTGTGCGGATTTTTCGTTCTGTATGACCCACATAGCATTTTCCGCATGGACACTTCAATAGGTATATGACATTGTTTGAGTTGCAAGTGGCGTTTACTTTCAATTTGATTTGATGCCCTTTCATGGGGTGACAGATAACATTACCAGAGATGCAATTGTTGCAATTCGAGCAGTTGTAGCAAGGTCTCAGTCCTTTGTAGATCCTGGGTGTGTTATCAAGATTAGGTTTGGATATAATTTCCTTCAAATTTCTACCTCTTGTGAATGCGAAAATGGGTGGTTGGTTGAACAAACCCTTAAAATCAGGTTCAAGGGTGAGAATAGACCAGTGTTTACGAATGATGGCTTGAAAACGGTTGGATGTTTTTGAATATTTGGATACAACCACGATGCGTTCTGATTGTTCTTTGTGCTTGGGTTGCAACAAGGCGAGCCTACTTTTCTTGTCAGTTCTTGCCATGGCAAGATCCAGTATGGGTGTGGGATATCCTCGTGCTTTGAGTCTATCCAATGTGTGTTTCATCTGTGTTTTGCATTCATTCTCATCAGAAACTATTCGTTTGATCCGTAACAGTTGTGCGTAGGGTAGATTATTCTTGAGACCAGAACGGTGAAAACTGCTGTAGTGGAGGGTTGAGTTTCTGTCTGTAGGCTTACGGTATACCGTGGTGAACCAGTTGCCTTGACTCCTGTGAATTTCCACGTCTAGATAATGTATGAGACTATCACTGTGTTCCCATGTAAATTGGATTCTTTGATTGAACTGATTCCATGTTTCCAAAAAAGCATTCAAAGTGTCTGTGTTGCCCTCCCATAGGAGAAAAATGTCATCAATGAAGCGTAGGTAAAGACGTCCATGTTTTTGCCAACTGCTCTGAGTCATGATGTGAGATTCCTCGAATTGCTTCATATAAATGTTAGCATAGCAGGGAGCTGCCGAATTTCCCATGGCAGTGCCATTGAGTTGGAGCATCTACTTGTCTTTGATAGAAAAATAACTGTGATACAGTGTAAAGATAGTCAGTTGCATTAGGAATAGTTTGAAATCTGCATCAAGATCGGACGAGGATAAAACCTGTTCCACAGCTTCAATACCTCCATCATGTGGAATGGAGGTATACAGTGAACTGACGTCCACCGTACACATGATGAGTTGAGTATTCTTGTGCTGGTTCATGATGGATTCAATCTTGAGTAGGAAGTCAGTTGTGTCTTTGACATGTGATCTGGTGGCTAAGACAAATGGTTGCAAATATTTATCCAAGAATTTGCCGGTGTTTTCATGCAAGCTTCCTCTTGTCGACACGATGGGCCGAAAAGGGGGATGAGTGGGGTGCTTGTGCATCTTAGGCAACATGTAGAGAACCGGTGGTCTGGGGTTGGATGGTGTTAAAAATCTGCGGGTCTTGTCATCAATTGTACCTTGATCAAATGCAGCCTTAACAATGAGTGTAAGTTCTTGTGCGTACTCCTTGGTTGGATCTCCTGGTAGAGAATCATAGGTGTTTCTGTCATTGATATGAATTTCCACTTGTTGGTCATAAAAGGTGGTGTCCATAACGACTAGGGCACCACCTTTGTCTGCGTTCTGGCAGGTAATGGACGGGTCATCAGCCAATCTCTGGAGGATATTTCTTTCCTTCCGGGTTAAGTTCCCACGTTTTATGTTAGATTGAAAGGGCAAGTTCAAGATTTCCTGCTTGATCAAATTTTCAAAAGCGTCAATGATCTTATGACTCTGTGGTGGCATAAATGTGCTATGAGGTCTCAGTCCTCTAAGCATGTCTTCTTCCTGTGTGGTAACAGGGTTGATGTTGGTGAAAAAATGTCTTAAACGTAAGTTGCGGGTCAATTTAAAAGCACTGACTTCCAGTTCCAAAGAGTTGATCGTGGTGGTTGGAACGAAGGATTGACCCATTCCACATGATGGAGGTATTGAAGCTGTGGAACAGGTTTTATCCTCGTCCGATCTTGATGCAGATTTCAAACTATTCCTAATGCAACTGACTATCTTTACACTGTATCACAGTTATTTTTCTATCAAAGACAAGTGGATGCTCCAACTCAATGGCACTGCCATGGGAAATTCGGCAGCTCCCTGCTATGCTAACATTTATATGAAGCAATTCGAGGAATCTCACATCATGACTCAGAGCAGTTGGCAAAAACATGGACGTCTTTACCTACGCTTCATTGATGACATTTTTCTCCTATGGGAGGGCAACACAGACACTTTGAATGCTTTTTTGGAAACATGGAATCAGTTCAATCAAAGAATCCAATTTACATGGGAACACAGTGATAGTCTCATACATTATCTAGACGTGGAAATTCACAGGAGTCAAGGCAACTGGTTCACCACGGTATACCGTAAGCCTACAGACAGAAACTCAACCCTCCACTACAGCAGTTTTCACCGTTCTGGTCTCAAGAATAATCTACCCTACGCACAACTGTTACGGATCAAACGAATAGTTTCTGATGAGAATGAATGCAAAACACAGATGAAACACACATTGGATAGACTCAAAGCACGAGGATATCCCACACCCATACTGGATCTTGCCATGGCAAGAACTGACAAGAAAAGTAGGCTCGCCTTGTTGCAACCCAAGCACAAAGAACAATCAGAACGCATCGTGGTTGTATCCAAATATTCAAAAACATCCAACCGTTTTCAAGCCATCATTCGTAAACACTGGTCTATTCTCACCCTTGAACCTGATTTTAAGGGTTTGTTCAACCAACCACCCATTTTCGCATTCACAAGAGGTAGAAATTTGAAGGAAATTATATCCAAACCTAATCTTGATAACACACCCAGGATCTACAAAGGACTGAGACCTTGCTACAACTGCTCGAATTGCAACAATTGCATCTCTGGTAATGTTATCTGTCACCCCATGAAAGGGCATCAAATCAAATTGAAAGTAAACGCCACTTGCAACTCAAACAATGTCATATACCTATTGAAGTGTCCATGCGGAAAATGCTATGTGGGTCATACAGAACGAAAAATCCGCACAAGGATTTTAGAACACAAAAGCAATATACGTACCAACAATCTGAAATCCACAGTTGCTTCTCACTTTGCTGAATCCAGACATACAGTTGCACAACTGAAATTTTTGATCTTGGAACAAGTACCAGTCACTTACAACAACAAGAACACTTTACTAAAACGTGAGAACTTTTGGATCCGTTTCCTTTCCACGATGGTACCAAATGGGCTGAACGACCGTATTGAATTTTTGTGCTACTTATGATTCATTAAGAACTTTATGTCTATCACTATTGTTTATATAATGTACCTCATGGCACTGATTTTTTGTTCTTACACCCGTTCTAAGATGGCGACCGATTTCCTCTGTTCGATGTCCTTCTTCACTGTTCACTAATTGCACATCTTGGGTCCTACCTTTATGTTTTACACACTATTTAAACACACGTTTGAACCTCTTACATTGGTATCATCACACCGCTGTTACGCCGCGAGGCACTTTACTAACAACTTCAAGTAAGTTCACTTGAGCGCTACCAAGCAGGTTGATGTTTGTTCTTACCCGTTTTAGGGTCTAGCAACTCTGTTTATTTTTGTGTAACTTTCTGCTATCATTTCCGTTTCTTGTTTGCATGCACCTTTCTGGTTACCATACTTTACTTGGCTTCTCCGGTGTATTTTTTAGTCACATTTCATTTTTAACCTTCGTCACTTGCTGTCTAGTCACCTTAAATCTGGCTTCAACATGCTGCTATTCGGTCGAATATTTAACCGCCTGCATATTATTGATTTTGGTTCAATTTGTTTCTTTTTTGTAGAGCATTTCCCTTGAGAAAGGGCGTCTGCCCGAAATGCATCGGGAATTTGTGTTTTGGATTATAATGATTGAATTATGGATCACCCAGTAACTTGCCTTTGATGTATAATACACAGATGAATACAAACATACCACGTGAAGAATAAAACACTTGATAATTCAACAATCAGACTGTTTTTCATCAAAAATGTTTAGTGAATAAGACCAAGGTCTACATGCTGTGCATCGGTTTGTTCCCCTCCGAGTAGGGGAACCTTCAGACTTCTTAGCTCTTGTGCTTTCACTGTTTGGTCAGACAGTGTTTATCCGATTGCACGCTACAATCCATTACAACCGTATCAACTCAAGTTTACCCACGCTGTGCGAGTGCCCACTTAAACTAGATTCTCTACTTACTCTGTCCACGGACCTCAGCACGCGCTTTGAAAATGAACTTCGACACAGTTTCAGGGATGACTGATCAAAAAGCGTCAACCTTCGCCTACACCACAGATGACGCGAACACAATTTACAATTTAATCCAGGAAGAAGTTTCCGCTGCTGGCAACACCCGCAGCGCTGAGAGTAATCTTAAACAATTGCTCTACCTCTTAAAAAAGGAAACCAACCAGAAATTACATGCAAGTACCCTAATACGGTACCACCGTGTACAACGGATCCCCCGGGGCCTTCGTGTCCCACTCAAGCCTCTTTTATGCAAAAACAACGTTAAATTTGTGGAACGCTGGTACGCAATATTAAACAAATGTTCCCTCGACTTGATCCTGTTGATCGTCGAGGAATTAGCTAAATCTTTGGATGAACTGTCTACGGAAATCACCAATATCAAAAAGGAACTGACTGATTCCCTATCAGCAGAAGACCTAAACAAAATGCTGGATGACATTAAAATCCAACTGGAAAAACACACCCGAGAAACCCAGGAGAGAAAACTACGGAAGTTTAAAAGGGATACTATAGATTATAAGCTCGGCGAGGTATACACCTGGGCAGAGGTGTATGCCCGCCGACGCTCGAACAAACCCTACAACCCTGCCTCAACCACTGAAACATCATCCTCAGAAGATGACAGCAGATCCAGACCAACTCGCACAACACCAGACGTTGGGTCACAAACACCGAGTACATCTACAGACTCCTCGGTACATTTTTTAGAGTCGGGTCCAGACCAACAGAAAGATCCAGGGGGGGAAAAACCCGCAGAGGAAACAGGAAAGTCACCTCAACAAGCCAAAAAGAAAACCAAGGGCAGACGATAAATACTCAAGATAACCTGGTTATCAACATATCTTCCACCGTACTTACCAGAGATGAAATCAACACGTTACAAAAGGGTCAATCCTTCGTTCCAACCACCACGATCAACTCTTTGGAACTGGAAGTCAGTGCTTTTAAATTGACCCGCAACTTACGTTTAAGACATTTTTTCACCAACATCAACCCTGTTACCACACAGGAAGAAGACATGCTTAGAGGACTGAGACCTCATAGCACATTTATGCCACCACAGAGTCATAAGATCATTGACGCTTTTGAAAATTTGATCAAGCAGGAAATCTTGAACTTGCCCTTTCAATCTAACATAAAACGTGGGAACTTAACCCGGAAGGAAAGAAATATCCTCCAGAGATTGGCTGATGACCCGTCCATTACCTGCCAGAACGCAGACAAAGGTGGTGCCCTAGTCGTTATGGACACCACCTTTTATGACCAACAAGTGGAAATTCATATCAATGACAGAAACACCTATGATTCTCTACCAGGAGATCCAACCAAGGAGTACGCACAAGAACTTACACTCATTGTTAAGGCTGCATTTGATCAAGGTACAATTGATGACAAGACCCGCAGATTTTTAACACCATCCAACCCCAGACCACCGGTTCTCTACATGTTGCCTAAGATGCACAAGCACCCCACTCATCCCCCTTTTCGGCCCATCGTGTCGACAAGAGGAAGCTTGCATGAAAACACCGGCAAATTCTTGGATAAATATTTGCAACCATTTGTCTTAGCCACCAGATCACATGTCAAAGACACAACTGACTTCCTACTCAAGATTGAATCCATCATGAACCAGCACAAGAATACTCAACTCATCATGTGTACGGTGGACGTCAGTTCACTGTATACCTCCATTCCACATGATGGAGGTATTGAAGCTGTGGAACAGGTTTTATCCTCGTCCGATCTTGATGCAGATTTCAAACTATTCCTAATGCAACTGACTATCTTTACACTGTATCACAGTTATTTTTCTATCAAAGACAAGTGGATGCTCCAACTCAATGGCACTGCCATGGGAAATTCGGCAGCTCCCTGCTATGCTAACATTTATATGAAGCAATTCGAGGAATCTCACATCATGACTCAGAGCAGTTGGCAAAAACATGGACGTCTTTACCTACGCTTCATTGATGACATTTTTCTCCTATGGGAGGGCAACACAGACACTTTGAATGCTTTTTTGGAAACATGGAATCAGTTCAATCAAAGAATCCAATTTACATGGGAACACAGTGATAGTCTCATACATTATCTAGACGTGGAAATTCACAGGAGTCAAGGCAACTGGTTCACCACGGTATACCGTAAGCCTACAGACAGAAACTCAACCCTCCACTACAGCAGTTTTCACCGTTCTGGTCTCAAGAATAATCTACCCTACGCACAACTGTTACGGATCAAACGAATAGTTTCTGATGAGAATGAATGCAAAACACAGATGAAACACACATTGGATAGACTCAAAGCACGAGGATATCCCACACCCATACTGGATCTTGCCATGGCAAGAACTGACAAGAAAAGTAGGCTCGCCTTGTTGCAACCCAAGCACAAAGAACAATCAGAACGCATCGTGGTTGTATCCAAATATTCAAAAACATCCAACCGTTTTCAAGCCATCATTCGTAAACACTGGTCTATTCTCACCCTTGAACCTGATTTTAAGGGTTTGTTCAACCAACCACCCATTTTCGCATTCACAAGAGGTAGAAATTTGAAGGAAATTATATCCAAACCTAATCTTGATAACACACCCAGGATCTACAAAGGACTGAGACCTTGCTACAACTGCTCGAATTGCAACAATTGCATCTCTGGTAATGTTATCTGTCACCCCATGAAAGGGCATCAAATCAAATTGAAAGTAAACGCCACTTGCAACTCAAACAATGTCATATACCTATTGAAGTGTCCATGCGGAAAATGCTATGTGGGTCATACAGAACGAAAAATCCGCACAAGGATTTTAGAACACAAAAGCAATATACGTACCAACAATCTGAAATCCACAGTTGCTTCTCACTTTGCAGAATCCAGACATACAGTTGCACAACTGAAATTTTTGATCTTGGAACAAGTACCAGTCACTTACAACAACAAGAACACTTTACTAAAACGTGAGAACTTTTGGATCCGTTTCCTTTCCACGATGGTACCAAATGGGCTGAACGACCGTATTGAATTTTTGTGCTACTTATGATTCATTAAGAACTTTATGTCTATCACTATTGTTTATATAATGTACCTCATGGCACTGATTTTTTGTTCTTACACCCGTTCTAAGATGGCGACCGATTTCCTCTGTTCGATGTCCTTCTTCACTGTTCACTAATTGCACATCTTGGGTCCTACCTTTATGTTTTACACACTATTTAAACACACGTTTGAACCTCTTACATTGGTATCATCACACCGCTGTTACGCCGCGAGGCACTTTACTAACAACTTCAAGTAAGTTCACTTGAGCGCTACCAAGCAGGTTGATGTTTGTTCTTACCCGTTTTAGGGTCTAGCAACTCTGTTTATTTTTGTGTAACTTTCTGCTATCATTTCCGTTTCTTGTTTGCATGCACCTTTCTGGTTACCATACTTTACTTGGCTTCTCCGGTGTATTTTTTAGTCACATTTCATTTTTAACCTTCGTCACTTGCTGTCTAGTCACCTTAAATCTGGCTTCAACATGCTGCTATTCGGTCGAATATTTAACCGCCTGCATATTATTGATTTTGGTTCAATTTGTTTCTTTTTTGTAGAGCATTTCCCTTGAGAAAGGGCGTCTGCCCGAAATGCATCGGGAATTTGTGTTTTGGATTATAATGATTGAATTATGGATCACCCAGTAACTTGCCTTTGATGTATAATACACAGATGAATACAAACATACCACGTGAAGAATAAAACACTTGATAATTCAACAATCAGACTGTTTTTCATCAAAAATGTTTAGTGAATAAGACCAAGGTCTACATGCTGTGCATCGGTTTGTTCCCCTCCGAGTAGGGGAACCTTCAGACTTCTTAGCTCTTGTGCTTTCACTGTTTGGTCAGACAGTGTTTATCCGATTGCACGCTACAATCCATTACAACCGTATCAACTCAAGTTTACCCACGCTGTGCGAGTGCCCACTTAAACTAGCTTCCCAAAGGTGGCCTTCGACCTTTAGCTCCTGCGGACTTTGGTGAAGTGGTTCAGCTTGCTGCATCTGGAACAAATATTTCTCTTTGGGAAAAAGAGACCAGGAGCGGAGTGCATGACTCCACAGTTTCCACAGGGCCCGCTAAGGGGTGTTCTCTGGGCCGTGCGAGCGGGCCCCGGGAGTTTCTGGATAGCGTCCACTCTTTCTTGCTTGATGGTGGCAGGTCTGGAGGCGCAGGGTGCTGCTGGGTGCCTATTGAGGGTCGCTTCCATTTCTTTGGCTTGAGAGTTTGAAACCTCATGAGATCAAGCCAGTATAAGGATATCGGCAAGGGATATCCCAGACTGCCTGAGAATAAGCTGTCATAGCATCACTGACCGGCGCCCTTGGATGAGTTGGGCCGGGATCTCCTCCCGCTGGTCATGGAAGGTGCATGTGCTCATTAATTTTGTCATTCATGCATAGAAGATGTCAACAGATTCGGTATCTGACTGTTTGGCTTGGTGCAGTTTGAAACACTCAAAGCCTGGGTTGATCTGGGGATCAAAATGCCTGCTGAGCGCCCTCACTGCGGCGTCGAAATAGTGGTCATTGCCTGTGTCTGGGAGTGTCTCGAGCAGGTTGTACAACTCCCGCCACTGTAGTGCATGAGCAGCAATCTCTTGACAGCCCGACAGTCTCCCTGGTGCCACTGAAGTAATAGTTGAGGTGTCCGATCCATGACCTCCAGCGAGCAGCCACTGCTGCGAGGTCACAGAGTTCAATGAATGGCTGGAGGGAAATCACCACTGCGTGGATGTGGTGTTGCGCGGGCTGGGCCGGGTCCATTGGCGGTGCAGCCGCACCAGCTTGTGGTGGAGTGCTCATGATGTGGAAGCTGGTCGTGGGTACATGTGGGGCTTTAGTGAGAGAAGGAGGGGCGCGCCAGATCAGGTGAGTGGTTAGGCATGCCCCTGATTCGTCTCCTGAGAGTCACTGTGATGACACCCCCTTCAGACTTGTGTGATGTGGTGGGTATTGTGTCCTCTTCTTTCTTTTCTTTGTGTTTTGTGGATGCAGTCCGTTGTTACCCTAACGTGCAGCAGCACATGGCGACATGGCTCCTCTGGATCTGGTATGTGCTCCTGCTGGTGGGCGGGCTGGGCTCGCTGAGTGAGGGCAGCAGCAAGAGCGTTGGCACTCACCGGTGCAATGTGGATGGCAGATGACGGCCTTTCGGCATGGAGGCGTGATTCGCCGGGGCACAGTAGGGGCGCCTCCGATGTCCCTCACAGATGGGAAGCCCGGGAGTTGTCTGAGGAGGTCACACGGGCTCGGACTAGGTGAGGGACAATCACTGCACCGCTGACATAGCACAGGAGCGTAGAGAGAGGGAACACCGTCCTGTGTATGCGGACTCATGTGGGGGCTGCTGCTGACCCAGGGCGTGGTGATGGACAGCCTGGACACGGCCGCCACAGCATGGGTAGGCACCAATTTTATCACCGGTGTAGAGGGCGGGGGTGAACTCTGCGGCCTGGCCATCGTGCGCAAGTAGGTCTGGCAACGCATAGTGCACACACTGACACCACACAACAGAAAGTTGTGCAGGCAGAGACCCTGAGTGATCCTCAGCTCCTTTATCCCCTCTGGGCGAGCCCGCCCGAGGAGTGCTACAGGGTGCAATTTTGTTTGGCAGAAGCCGAGTGGCTCTCTATAGCTTCTACTAGTGCCGAAAAAGTAGCTGTGTGCTTTTAGGTGCTAGTCGCTTTACCCTCACTATTCATATGCTGCTATATATACACCAGCAGAATTTCATTTGACATACATTTCCTGCCCTGTACCTAACTGTAAATAAGACTTATTAAATGTCGAAATGTTCATACTGATGTGACAAGCTGGTGAATACCGTATTAAAAGTCAATCTTTTAGACAGGCCTATGCCTGGTATTTTGAATTTAAGGGCCATGACATAAATTATATTAATAATAACTTGTTTATATAAATAGCGCTTCTTAACGCATGCTTGTCGTTTAAAACCAGTATTACTTTTATTCAATTTAATGTACTGTAAAAAGCTGATGATGGAAAATATTGTAGATTTGAAACAAAAAGAAATGTTAAGAACCACTAGCTCACTGAAAATTTTAAGCGGAAATTTGTGATGGAACAGAAGTGCTTTTGCAGACAGAAATAGCTAGCGGTGGAGGAAGAATATTGGAAATCATTTTCTGCTCGCTCTCTGAAAGCACAAAGTCGATGTTTATGGATTCTGGTCTTCTGACAGCGAAGCTCCCTCTGTTCCAGGTACATCGTGACTCACTACCATGTCTGTGGAAGCCACACATTTCCATCTGAGACTTTAAGAACTGGCCTTGTTTTATTTTTTTTCCAGTTTTCACCAGTTGCATTCCTGGTTTGCAGCAAACATTTATAGGTAACACCAGGTAGACTTACTAGATTCATCGATGTGGGTGTATGTAGATTTATTTGAGGGCTTGTAAATTAACCTTAGTTCTCAAACAATAACATGTTGTGTGATCTATGTAGAACTTAGAACCTTAGGTATTCAAGATCCATGGTTCAGTGTGTTATAGTCTGGGTGCTTGAAAGTAAATCTTTTGCAACTTTACTGTTTTTTGCTCCTGAAGAGATGTGTATCTTACTTCTTTTTACATTTTGATGTGCTCTTTTGACACTGTGAAAATTAGGGAGATTCCATCGCTGAGTCCTACTTCTAAATAGTTCCACAAAAATCAAGACTTTGCTGAATGTAGTTTCCATCGCTATAAGATTGTGAAGCATATGGGAGGTTTGGCACTGAGATTTTGGGTCTGACTTCATTTTGGAGCATTTGGGAGTATTTCAGGAGTTATGAATATGATCTCTGACTTGGCTAAGAGTAAATTTACTTTTCCGGATGACTGTCTTAGCTTGCGAGTAATTAAGGTTGTCTGTTACTTCTTTGGCTGCACCATTATTAACTTTGATGAGGGGCAGAACTACTTCAAGAGGCTTTTGAGGGGCAGAACTACTTCACCGGACTGCCCTTTCTATTGAAGCGGGTTTGTTTCACCCTAGGAAGTCTCATTATGAGTTGTATTATTTTTATATCTGAGTTATGTACACTTCCTGATCATACGACTTGGAAATTGAGTATATACATGACAATCTGTCTCTTTAGGTAAAGCATTAGTCTTGCCATGCTTCTTTCTAGGACATAACCACTGTCAGTGATAGAGTACTAAACTCACCATTTCTTTATGCGGAAAGATGTTATAGCTATGCATTTCCAATTAATATTTGCATATTCCTGCTCCAGGTGATAGTTAGCAAATGACTGATTAAAATCTCATGTCTTCAATGCCTTCTACTATCACATTAAATTTGTTTTTTCAACTAAGGACAAACTGATTTCCACTAGTTACCAGATACTAGAGTTTCAACCTTAATCCTGGATTTCGGCAATTCTTTGTACTTCACCAGGTGCTAAAAGAAAGTCTTTTCCTACCAATTTGTGTATGTGACCTTGGCTTCGTGAGCAGTAATTTTACAATTCACTATAACCTCTAACACATGAACTGCTGATCCTATTACACAATTGCATCTGTGACAGTACTAAACATATCTCACATTATATTTCAGCTTCCTATATGGATTGAAAGGAACTGATACATGGTGAAACAGTGATGTTCAGCCTACTGGTTGTGGTAGCAATTCTTTGAAGATGTATAATGTTCGGCTGTCAATTTTTATATTTTAATTGACCATTTTGGTAACTCCCTCTTCAACCTGTTAGTTCTTACATTGCTGTGGAATTAAATATTCAGATTCCAAGTTTCCAAAATCCATTGACTCCATTTAGGGACATTGTTTTGGAGAAATTTAAAGAAAATAACACCATTTTTAATATTCCAGTAAATGTATATTACGTTTGGTGAATGTTTCTGTGAAATTAAAAGTGTGCTTGTTAATAAATTTCCCAATTTACATAAAAAAGACCTCAAAATTGGGGTTCAATAATGTCCAACCAAAAATATATTTTAAGAAATTGGAGCATCTGGTCTAATTCTTAGGGGTGAAAATGAATAGTTAACTCTCACTATTCCTGGCAAAATACTCTGAGGGACCTCTGCATGAAGTAACCTCAATAAATAATAATGCTGGCCTTTAGATTCTTAACAAGACAGGAAAGAAATGAATTTTTGAATAATGATCACCTGATAATACCTGATAGGATCATAGGATCCAGCTATCCATCAACCGAGCACTTAGATTGTTTATAATTGATTACGACTTCCAAGTCACTAATTTTTTCTTAGAAATCTGTCAATACCTTACTTCATTTGTTGAAAAATGCTACAAGGAATCAGTACATCAGTAATCGTAAAAATCAAAATCTGAGCAAACGTTCATTTTAAAGTACTGCAAACAATTTGAATCAAAACTCAGCACAATTATTACACTGTATTAAGCACCATTCCGATCATTTTTACCATAAGTCGAAAGACAGCATACATGTTATGTCCCAAGTATTTTGTATGTTACTTTACATGTGTGTGAGTTGCTGAGCCTAGCATGTTGAGGTTGTTATCTCAGTTTTAATCGTGATTACCAAAAATAGCCTGACATGTAGATATTTTTATACAGTGCTCCAGACTGCCTGGCAGGGTTTTTTCAGCTTTTCATGCTATGTCACTTGGTTGGCCATATTCAGTTGAATATTAGGTTGTACACTACAGTGAGCGCTGTACCTTGATTTGTCAGGGTTAATTCAGCCTTTGGTTTCATGTATTGCTATATACGCACAGGAGGGTTAGCTATTTTAGTGATCATGGTTAACCTTTGGGCATGTAAATGTCCATTTTGTCCTAAAATTGAGCCATATTTGTCAAATGTACGCCCAGTACTGTGGGAGCTGACAATCAGTCAGATAAAATGAAGTATGTATTTTATATCAAATGTTAATTACGAAGATTAGCCAAAAGGAGGTCCATTGTTCACGGTTTGTTTTTCTTTAAATGTCAGCTTGGCTCCACAAGGGTGGGAATATCCCCCAACCACCCACCCCACTCGACATATTGACTGAAATTCTTAGTCAGCAGGGCACAATGTATTTTGAAAAAACCGAACACACCGCGGCTCAGATTTGCAATGCCTTTCTTCTGGCGCACATCATGACAAGGTGATGCAAAGTCTTACCAATGTATTGACTATACAGCTCATAATTGTTTTGCACTGGAAAGGTGAGCTTTTATTAGGGCAAAAAAAACACATTTGTGTTACTTTGCGTCACTTTGCATACTGTTGGATCAGTGCAAATATTTATAAGCTTAGATGTAAAGTCTAGTCTAGTAAGATAGTCAGACCCGACTTTGTGTCAAAAACTAAATCATGTCTGAAGCAGATGTTAAGATGAAACCGTTTTATTTCTAAAATCAATGCATTGCATGTGTGGTGCATTGCACAGCAAACATCCAGCTCATGGGAGTCTTCTGAATTTGTCTACGTGCAGGAATTGTTACTGGAAGAGTATGCGTCTTGCAGCATTCTAATGTTAGAAAGCAACTCTCTCACTTCTACACAATGGTGCAAGGATGTACATTGCACAAGGCAGCCTGTTTGTGTGCCAATGGAGAGATTGAACTATAGGCCAAAATTTGTAGATAGGCTCTGTGCGGTTTCCACCTTGCACAAAACAGTGCATCACACCAAATGCTGTTTCTGCACTAAATTAGGTGAAAAGTCATTGAATGTTTTCCCTTATTAGTTAGATGGTTGGCACATAAAGCATAACTATTTTGAAAGCTTTCTGTTGTACTAAGTTAATACTGGTGTCCATGATCATCACCACACTTTCTATAGCATTTTCAATGTGTTGAATTGAAGTGTCTCATTCACACCCCTGCATATCTACCTGCTCTACATTTGGGGGACATGTGTCAGCTAAATTGTTTTCTCTCTCTGGTTTTTTCCCTGTCTGTACTTTGAGTATAAATGTGCTTATACTTTTAGGACATCCCCAAGCTCTGTTGTAATGACTTTTCACTGTCCACCTTCCAGATTGAGTGTAGCTTTAATTTTACATATGCCTCTTTTGCCTTACCCCGCGTGTTAAGAAGTTTGGCATATTTAACTTGGCGTATTTAACTTTCTTGTAAAACCTTAATATATGGTGTAGAAAATACACCCTTGGCATGGGAAGGTAAATGTCACCCATGGACTGCACCACTTATTGTGCCTTCCATTTGTATGACATTTTTGTTTCTTGAGTTCAAGATAAAGTATAACGTCGTCAGCAAATAGTTTTATTTTTGACATCCCTTGTATTGGAGTTTTTATATCTAAATTATCCCGAATCCTGACGTCTTGGGGTTCTATAAAGAAAGTGAATAAAACTGGCGACAAGGGGCAGCCCTGCCGGGTTCAGCGTCTAATATCAATTGAACCTGCCGATTTAGAATTCATCCTGATCTGAGCCTGAGCTCCTTGATAAATATTCTAAAGCATAGTAATAGTTTGTACTGGGAACCCAAACCTTTCAAGTCCGGAAAATAGCGCACCCCAGTTCACAAGGTCAAATGCCTTCTCGGCATCAACCATCATTATTATTGCAGGAATTTGGTGGGTATTCAAACAGTCAATTGCTTGTATTAAATAACAGGTGTTTGATGACATTGATCGACCTGCTATAAAGCCTGATTGGTCTTTATGTATGGCATATGGTGTAACAGAGGTGAATCGACTAGCACGGATTTTCATCAGAAGTTTATAATCAACATTGAAGAGGCTAATTGACCTGTAAGAGCCGACCTCCCTGGGATACCTATCCTTCTTTACAAAGCTGACTATTGTGGATTATTTAAAGGCTGCTGGAACATCACCTCCCCTTTTAACATGATTGAATAGCTCCTGCAGGAATGGAACTAGCTCTTCCGCGAAAGCCTTATAAAATTCAATCGGAAGCCTGTCGTTCCCACAAGCCTTACCTCCAGGCATTGAGGCCAAAGCCCTAGAGATTTCTTCTACTGAAATGTCTGCGATTAAAGCCTCTTTCTGGCCTGCCGAAAGCTGAGGGAGAATTAAATCGTCGAATTAGCACTGAATAGCTCGTTTAGATACCCGATAGTCAGTTGGATAAAGATCCTTATAATGATCTACAAAAAAATTTGACATTCTACCTTTTTTCAGAAACTATTATCTATGACCCAGTTATTACCACTTCATCAATTACCGCTGCTTCTTGCTTGACTCTGGTAGACCATGCCAGTAATGGACCTACCATCTGGCTTTCTTCATACACTCTCTGCTGGTATGCTCTTGAACTACTTATTTCTTCGACATTAAAAACTCCCTCAGTTCCTGTTTGACCTTAGTTAGTTCCTCACCAGTTCGATATTCCCTCTCAGAGGAACCACTCTGTTTTGCCAAGGCTGTATCAACGGCTTCCTGAAGTTCTTTTGTACAAGTTTTACACTCTCTGGCTTGTTCTGCCATAAAAGCAATCATATGTCCTCGTACTGAGGCTTTAAACGCCCCCCAAACTGAGAAAGGACTCGCAGTGCCCTTGTTAATCTTAAAAAACTCCCCAATCCACTCTCGGGTGCTCGCTATCCAATGTTGATTGGCCAGGAGAAGTCTATCCATCTGCCACCAGGATTTTTATATTTTAATTGACCATTTTGGTAACTCCCTCTTCAACCTGTTAGTTCTTACATTGCTGTGGAATTAAATATTCAGATTCCAAGTTTCCAAAATCCATTGACTCCATTTAGGGACATTGTTTTGGAGAAATTTAAAGAAAATAACACCATTTTTAATATTCCAGTAAATGTATATTACGTTTGGTGAATGTTTCTGTGAAATTAAAAGTGTGCTTGTTAATAAATTTCCCAATTTACATAAAAAAGACCTCAAAATTGGGGTTCAATAATGTCCAACCAAAAATATATTTTAAGAAATTGGAGCATCTGGTCTAATTCTTAGGGGTGAAAATGAATAGTTAACTCTCACTATTCCTGGCAAAATACTCTGAGGGACCTCTGCATGAAGTAACCTCAATAAATAATAATGCTGGCCTTTAGATTCTTAACAAGACAGGAAAGAAATGAATTTTTGAATAATGATCACCTGATAATACCTGATAGGATCATAGGATCCAGCTATCCATCAACCGAGCACTTAGATTGTTTATAATTGATTACGACTTCCAAGTCACTAATTTTTTCTTAGAAATCTGTCAATACCTTACTTCATTTGTTGAAAAATGCTACAAGGAATCAGTACATCAGTAATCGTAAAAATCAAAATCTGAGCAAACGTTCATTTTAAAGTACTGCAAACAATTTGAATCAAAACTCAGCACAATTATTACACTGTATTAAGCACCATTCCGATCATTTTTACCATAAGTCGAAAGACAGCATACATGTTATGTCCCAAGTATTTTGTATGTTACTTTACATGTGTGTGAGTTGCTGAGCCTAGCATGTTGAGGTTGTTATCTCAGTTTTAATCGTGATTACCAAAAATAGCCTGACATGTAGATATTTTTATACAGTGCTCCAGACTGCCTGGCAGGGTTTTTTCAGCTTTTCATGCTATGTCACTTGGTTGGCCATATTCAGTTGAATATTAGGTTGTACACTACAGTGAGCGCTGTACCTTGATTTGTCAGGGTTAATTCAGCCTTTGGTTTCATGTATTGCTATATACGCACAGGAGGGTTAGCTATTTTAGTGATCATGGTTAACCTTTGGGCATGTAAATGTCCATTTTGTCCTAAAATTGAGCCATATTTGTCAAATGTACGCCCAGTACTGTGGGAGCTGACAATCAGTCAGATAAAATGAAGTATGTATTTTATATCAAATGTTAATTACGAAGATTAGCCAAAAGGAGGTCCATTGTTCACGGTTTGTTTTTCTTTAAATGTCAGCTTGGCTCCACAAGGGTGGGAATATCCCCCAACCACCCACCCCACTCGACATATTGACTGAAATTCTTAGTCAGCAGGGCACAATGTATTTTGAAAAAACCGAACACACCGCGGCTCAGATTTGCAATGCCTTTCTTCTGGCGCACATCATGACAAGGTGATGCAAAGTCTTACCAATGTATTGACTATACAGCTCATAATTGTTTTGCACTGGAAAGGTGAGCTTTTATTAGGGCAAAAAAAACACATTTGTGTTACTTTGCGTCACTTTGCATACTGTTGGATCAGTGCAAATATTTATAAGCTTAGATGTAAAGTCTAGTCTAGTAAGATAGTCAGACCCGACTTTGTGTCAAAAACTAAATCATGTCTGAAGCAGATGTTAAGATGAAACCGTTTTATTTCTAAAATCAATGCATTGCATGTGTGGTGCATTGCACAGCAAACATCCAGCTCATGGGAGTCTTCTGAATTTGTCTACGTGCAGGAATTGTTACTGGAAGAGTATGCGTCTTGCAGCATTCTAATGTTAGAAAGCAACTCTCTCACTTCTACACAATGGTGCAAGGATGTACATTGCACAAGGCAGCCTGTTTGTGTGCCAATGGAGAGATTGAACTATAGGCCAAAATTTGTAGATAGGCTCTGTGCGGTTTCCACCTTGCACAAAACAGTGCATCACACCAAATGCTGTTTCTGCACTAAATTAGGTGAAAAGTCATTGAATGTTTTCCCTTATTAGTTAGATGGTTGGCACATAAAGCATAACTATTTTGAAAGCTTTCTGTTGTACTAAGTTAATACTGGTGTCCATGATCATCACCACACTTTCTATAGCATTTTCAATGTGTTGAATTGAAGTGTCTCATTCACACCCCTGCATATCTACCTGCTCTACATTTGGGGGACATGTGTCAGCTAAATTGTTTTCTCTCTCTGGTTTTTTCCCTGTCTGTACTTTGAGTATAAATGTGCTTATACTTTTAGGACATCCCCAAGCTCTGTTGTAATGACTTTTCACTGTCCACCTTCCAGATTGAGTGTAGCTTTAATTTTACATATGCCTCTTTTGCCTTACCCCGCGTGTTAAGAAGTTTGGCATATTTAACTTGGCGTATTTAACTTTCTTGTAAAACCTTAATATATGGTGTAGAAAATACACCCTTGGCATGGGAAGGTAAATGTCACCCATGGACTGCACCACTTATTGTGCCTTCCATTTGTATGACATTTTTGTTTCTTGAGTTCAAGATAAAGTATAACGTCGTCAGCAAATAGTTTTATTTTTGACATCCCTTGTATTGGAGTTTTTATATCTAAATTATCCCGAATCCTGACGTCTTGGGGTTCTATAAAGAAAGTGAATAAAACTGGCGACAAGGGGCAGCCCTGCCGGGTTCAGCGTCTAATATCAATTGAACCTGCCGATTTAGAATTCATCCTGATCTGAGCCTGAGCTCCTTGATAAATATTCTAAAGCATAGTAATAGTTTGTACTGGGAACCCAAACCTTTCAAGTCCGGAAAATAGCGCACCCCAGTTCACAAGGTCAAATGCCTTCTCGGCATCAACCATCATTATTATTGCAGGAATTTGGTGGGTATTCAAATAGTCAATTGCTTGTATTAAATAACAGGTGTTTGATGACATTGATCGACCTGCTATAAAGCCTGATTGGTCTTTATGTATGGCATATGGTGTAACAGAGGTGAATCGACTAGCACGGATTTTCATCAGAAGTTTATAATCAACATTGAAGAGGCTAATTGACCTGTAAGAGCCGACCTCCCTGGGATACCTATCCTTCTTTACAAAGCTGACTATTGTGGATTATTTAAAGGCTGCTGGAACATCACCTCCCCTTTTAACATGATTGAATAGCTCCTGCAGGAATGGAACTAGCTCTTCCGCGAAAGCCTTATAAAATTCAATCGGAAGCCTGTCGTTCCCACAAGCCTTACCTCCAGGCATTGAGGCCAAAGCCCTAGAGATTTCTTCTACTGAAATGTCTGCGATTAAAGCCTCTTTCTGGCCTGCCGAAAGCTGAGGGAGAATTAAATCGTCGAATTAGCACTGAATAGCTCGTTTAGATACCCGATAGTCAGTTGGATAAAGATCCTTATAATGATCTACAAAAAAATTTGACATTCTACCTTTTTTCAGAAACTATTATCTATGACCCAGTTATTACCACTTCATCAATTACCGCTGCTTCTTGCTTGACTCTGGTAGACCATGCCAGTAATGGACCTACCATCTGGCTTTCTTCATACACTCTCTGCTGGTATGCTCTTGAACTACTTATTTCTTCGACATTAAAAACTCCCTCAGTTCCTGTTTGACCTTAGTTAGTTCCTCACCAGTTCGATATTCCCTCTCAGAGGAACCACTCTGTTTTGCCAAGGCTGTATCAACGGCTTCCTGAAGTTCTTTTGTACAAGTTTTACACTCTCTGGCTTGTTCTGCCATAAAAGCAATCATATGTCCTCGTACTGAGGCGTTAAACGCCCCCCAAACTGAGAAAGGGCTCGCAGTGCCCTTGTTAATCTTAAAAAACTCCCCAATCCACTCTCGGGTGCTCGCTATCCAATGTTGATTGGCCAGGAGAAGTCTATCCATCTGCCACCAGGATTTTTCTCTATCTCCCAGTGCTAGATTAATTTCACATTTTAGTAGAGAGTGATCTGAGAAAGAGTCGGCCAAGATCTCAGTATTCAAGTAGGTCAGGGAGCATGAGACCAGAAAGAAATCAATCCGTGAATCAGACTTAAATTGACTAGAATAGAAGGTAAACTGTTTAGTCAGACCCTGGGCCCTTCACCAAGGATCTACCAATTGATAGTCCTGTTTCATGATATCAAGCAGCTTTTTGTTTGCGGGCTTCATCTGGTTGCAAATTGTGTATAAAATTAAAATCGCCCCCTAAAATAATTGGGCTCTCTGCTGTTCTGGCTTTATCATTTAAGTTTTTAAGAGCCACACAATCATCTATCACAGGTGGGTGATAATTCACAAAATTTAACATATTGCCCTTCACCCTCACAACTATCCAAATCCATCTTCCAAATGGATCTATTTGGAGTTGGATGACTTCCCAGTTTATCCCACGACCAAAGTAAATAGCCACCCCTTAATTTCTGCCTGGGCTGAAGCAAAATAGGCTTTGGATAAAAGCCTTGGGGACAAACAAATTAGGCTGATTAGATAAAATTTGGGGGGAAAATGCCGCCAACCATCTCATCAAGCCACCATACTTTTGCTTGTTCGAGATGCCATTTACATTGATTGATAAAATGCGGAGATTATTATCCAGCACTATTACTTTGGTTCAAAAACATCAGTAGGCATACCCTTCATACTAAAAGGATACTCTAAATACAACACAGTTGCTTTGCTCCAAATCATCAATAGATAATTCTGCTAATTTTCTTTTTCTGAACCACCACCCTCCTTCAGTGCCCTGACCCTAACCCACCCCAGAACCCAGTGACCCTTCCCTCTACTGGCAGATGGAGCATTGCCCGCCTTACCTCCTGCCAGCTCAAAATTTGGGCCCTTGATATCGGGTGCCATGCTGTTGCACCCTGGTGTGATACATCGCCCGCCCCCCTGGAAGAAAACAAAAACACACAGGGAAAAGAGAGAAGAAAAAACATCAAAAAACAAGATCAGCAGCACAAATGTCCTTCACATCAAACAGACAAATTCCTTTTCTTATCCTTCATGTTTAGTTGCAAAAGTTCCTGAGCTTCATCTAAACTTGTGAACATGTGGAACTTGCCATGAACCAGAACTCGGAGTTTTGACTGTTGAGCAATGGCCACTTGGGCTCCCTGCGCTTTAAACAAAAGAGGAGCTTGACAAACTCTTTCCGGCGACGTTCTGCGGCTGCGCTCATATCTGAGAATATACGGCAGCTAGGAACCTCTCGGGGTGAGACTTGCTTCTTCTGTATTGTCCTGGTTAGAATCTGCTCCTTCAGGCGATAATCTGAAAAATTCACTAGGATAGTTTTGGGCAATTTAGAATTGGGAAAAGGCTGTGCTGGAACTCTGTGGGCGTGAGTGATCATGAGATCCCCTGAAAATTCTGGAAGCACTGTCTCTTTTAAAAATGACTCAACCCATTGTGCTGGTTGAGACCCTTCACACCCCTCGGAAACCCAATCAGCCGTAGATTAGTCCGCCATGAATGATTCTCAAATTCTTTGAGTTTGCTTCCAGCATATTGTTTTGTTTTTTGTCCGCTAAGACCTGCTGCTGCATAGATGTCATCTGGTCCTCTAACTGAGAGATTTTAGTTTCGGCCTCCTGGAGTCTGGATGTTAGAGTCCCCACTACTTCTTCAATTTTGGATGGGCGAGCATGCAGTGCAGCAATTTCCGTTGCTTGTGTGGCCTTCATTTCCCTGATCTCATCAAGAATAAGATTTAGCATGCCTTTTATATCGCACTGGAAAGTTGAGCCAGCCTCGTCTGCAGACTCCGGAGAGATTGGCGTGGTTGCTTCAATCTTTTCCAACGATAATGAAACTAGGGGGGGTGAATTATTTAGTCGTTGAAAAAGCAGAGGAGGCTCCAAGACGGTCGTTTCAGGACTGGGTTGTGGCTGCGGCTGAGACTGGGCAATCAGTGCATAGTTAGTTCTGAGGCTATCCTGCTTGGAGGCTTGCTTAGAAGCCTACTGCGGTAAAGGGTGTAGAAGCTGAGACTGAGATCGAGATGCCTTGGGGTTTTGAAACATGGGATATTCCTTGGCTTTGCCTGGAGGTATAACGGAAAGATTTTGCTGACTATTCTCCAGATTGTCCACAGGGGTATCGCTGGCCTGGCTTCCGACCATCATAGCCAGGCACGGCCCGTGACGGGCGTTATACTGGGGCAGTGACATCAGGCAGGGGAGGGTCAGGGTGGGGGGATGTAAAATACAGGATAAGGACCATTAGAGGTAAGTATCAAAACAAAAAAATAATGAATTTCGTTGCCCATGCTGCATCACATTTGGCGATGCAGAGTGGGCAACGATTTTTTTTTTTCGATACTTACCTCTAATGGTCCTTATCCCGTATTTTACATTTCCCACCCTGACCCTCCCCTGCCTGATGTCACCGCCCCAGTATAACGCCCGGCACGGGCCGTGCCTGATCATAGCTAAGCCAGATAATTCACTGCCAGGTTCGATCACCTCTGGAGTTGCGTTAGTTAATATCTGGCATGTAGGATTTGGCCTTACTTGGCCCCCTAGGCCCTCCTCTCCCAGGCCCAAAACATCATCCTCAGAGCATGAGGGACTTACTATAGGGGAAGAACCATGACTGGCTTTCTGCACACGCTCCGCCATTGCGGTTAGCTTCATCTGTGTAGTACGAGTTTTGGATTTGAGGAGCATGCTTGTGTCCGGCTGAGTCGGTGATCTAAGGTTCTTGGTATGTCTTTCCATTAGGTAGGGTGCTGCTTATTGTTATTTAAATGTTTTCCCCCACCCCTTCTCTGAGATGACAGAAGTCAAAAGTCAAAAGACAAATGAGGAAAATATCACAGCATCCCCAAGGGAGGGGAGCTAACCTCAACTACTTCATGCCTTTTTCTCACCTTATTAACTAGTTGGTTTATTGTTCTTTCAGCACGTTGCGGCCACCAGAGGAACTCCCTCTTTTTTCTCCCTCTTATCTTCTTCCTTTTGGTTAGGAGAGCCAGAATCGCAAAGCAGCCTCGCTGTCCTGCTTAAATCCCCCTCCAAGCGCCAGCTTCAGAACTCCAGACATTGGCCTCAGCGCTCCTGATCGCCCTGCAGCAGCCTAGCAGAAGAGGCAGGTAAAATGCAGAGATGGGGTCGAGAGTCAGGCAGGTCCAGAGTAGTACATACGCCTAGCACCTCGCAGCTGCCGCCTTTGTTTAATGTTTGTGCATTGCAGTTCAGGAAGCGGCCGGGAGTATCTCTCTGAGCCCTTCAGCCTCGCACCCTCCACACAGCTGTAGAGAACCTCACCCCTCCACAGAGCAGCTCACATGAGGCCGGAGCTAAATAGGGACAGAGGGAAAAAAGAAGGACAAAAAAATCGGCTTTCTCCCTTTTTGCCGCGCTGAGTGGCAACCCCAACCACAGCCGCCATAGAACCGCCAAAGAGCCAGACGATAATTCTTTGCTCAAAGGATCTGCTCACCACCGCAAAACTGAGAGCCGAAAGCCGCGAGAGCCCGCATCACGCTCAACGGTTGGTCTTCCAGGTGCAGGGGCGGGGCATTGATCAGCTTAGGCTTCGTGCAGGCGGGAACTGATATAGCGCTCACCGATGGCTTGGCACTACCCACTAGTATGACAAAGAAGACTTCGGGCTTACCACTGTAGACTGAGTTCAAACCTTCAGTCCAACCTGTCAAAATAACCCTTTTGATAGGTTTAAACCTCCCTTTTAAATATTAATAAGTCACCCCTAAGTAGGCTTTGTAGCTCGTAAGGGAGGATGCCTTGAATTTAAAGTTGTAATATATAGACATTTAATGGTGGCATATCCCTACAGTGATAAGCCCCCAAAAGTTATTTTCACTGTGGAAGCCTCTGGCTCTCATGTGAGAAAAACTAGATTGTAGATTAATATATTAATTCTTCTATTTCAGGTTTAGGCATACAGAGAAATGATTCGGCCCTTATTTTAATATTTATAAAAAATCCAATTAGATGGTGAAATTAGATGTTTAATAACTATTTAGTAAAAGTAAAATTCAGAAAGTTACCTTGTCCCTATCTGAAGCAATGGGAGGCTAATTTGCTTTAGCCTGCTAGCAGCTGCCTGTACCAGTGCCTGACCTTAATGGTGTGAAAACTGATCCCACAGCAGAACAATGGCATAGTTCTGGTAACAGAGTGAACTAGGTGTGTGATGGGCTGTGTAGGGCATATGACCCATATGAGCTCTTGAAAGGAGCAGACGTTCGGCCTGCCCATTCATAATGTAGTGTAAGGAGAGACATGTGAGGGGGAAACTATTTGATCCCAAGACACATGGTAATCAGCTTGGCTCCATCTCAGCGGGGTGGAGAGTTATTGGTCTCTGAAACCCGTGTTGTGTAACTTAGGAAGAGGCAATACTCATTTTCCTATACACACCCCTGACTGGTATCCAAGCTCACTTCAAGGCAGAAGTCCTGAGCCATCTTGGATTTCTCTCCGAATAGTGGACTATAGTATAGTTGGCAGTAAGGCAAACAGGATGTGCTGTAAATGTGGGTAGCATTACTCCCACAAAGTTATTCCTCATCAGTTAGAGAATGTCCAGTAGTTAGCCCTATCCATTCTCAGATCACATTAAAGACCTGTGAAAGAACAGAAGAGGATTGCACAAGATGTGTGAAACAAGTGAGAAAACCTTAAGGGCTGAACCTGCCCCGCATGTACCCAGGACAAAGGAGTGGACTCCAAGGGTCAGTTGGCTCACCTCTTGCAAGGCGACAGGGTCATGAAAAACTGCAAGAGCCCTTTTTTACTAGAGTGACCAGTGACCGATTGCAACTGGAAGAGGACTGGACTCTGCTGGTGCCCTCTTCTGGACTGTGAACTGATCCCAACTGCTGTGCTTCAGATCCACAGAGCTTTAGCGGTGTCCGGAATTACTTATTCTGACATCTCTGGAAAATGTGGACATAGGAACATTTTGGAGTTCCAGACCTCTCTGAGGACCGTGACAAACTACCCTAGTCGGGCAAGAAAATCAGTTTGGTCCGTCTCTGAGCTTTTTGCTGCCTGAAAATCCAGTTCAGCGGACTGTCACAGCAAGCCTGTCTGACTTTGGTGTACCCTTCCTGTATGCAGCCTTCTGCCTTACCCCGCTGGAGGAATCCGAGCTTCAAAAAAGAGACTAAGTCAAAGGTAGAAATGCTGGCTTGGAGAAGGCGCCAACAGTATTTGGCTGATGAGAAGACTTCTCTGGGCATGAAATTTGACTTTTCTTGTTCAGAGGTTTTCCTACCAAAACCAACATCTTCAGCAGGCCTTTCTCAATGTCTACCCGCCTTCACCATTTTGATCCGCTGGAGGATTTTGACTAAGTCAGAAGGTAGAATCTTTGACCAGAACAAACCTGCTTGGTGAATCTGATTGCACTTAATCATGACAAGCCGGAAATTGTGCATAGGTCCAGGTGAATCGCAAACAGCGATTACTGTTTGGCGCTTTATTTTTGCTTTGTACTTTTTGCATTACATTTTTTAAATATTAGATCTCTGGTTCCCAGGCGGGAGTTTTTCATTTGGTGTCATTTTGTTTATTAAATATTTCTCTCTTTTTATAATTTGGAGTGGGATTTTTATTTTATTGCGTTTTTGACTTTATAACTGATTTGGTGCTTTTAACTACTTTACACATTTTCTTTAAGTTAAGACTGTCTGCTCAGTGCCATAGTACCAGGGGTTGAGTTTAAGTTTAAAATATTGAAACCTTATGTTGGACTTAAAAAGTTGGTAAATGTATTACTTGTGATGGACTAACATCCATCTCAATTAATAATCCACCTTCTTACATTATCATTTTCATAAGATGATTGCATCCTTTTTCAAGTTAGCCTCTTCTTGTTTGGTGTAGTTTTGAGTCAGTCTCATTTAGAGCATCAAGATAGTTTGCTGTTTTAATCCTTTTTCTGCTTTAACATATGTATTTATATACAGAGTTTATAATACCTCAATTTCAGACTCTATGCCTTCTGTCCCTTTGCCACACACCTGACAGTAAACTCCCCATGTATGTTATGGCATTAAAGGTTACATGTTGTACTCTCTTCATTATATTTCTTATATTGCTGGGTATTTCTTCTGAAAATTATTTTAAAATGTTCATCTTATAGGATTTCTTATCCAGATTTTATCCCATAGCTGATGTGCTATATCAGGTATGGTGGCACAAAGTAATTTGATGTGCCTTAGAGATTAGATGTCTAATAACTATTTAGTAAAAGTAAAATTCAGAAAGTTACCTTTCCCTATCTGAAGCTCTGGAAGGCTAATTTGCTTTAGAATGCTAGCAGCTGTCTGACCTTAATGGTGTGAAAACTGATCTCACAGCAGAACAATGGCATAGGTCTGGTAACAGAGTGAGCTAGGTGTGTGATGGGCTGTGTAGGGCATATGACCCATATGAGCTCTTGAAAGGAGCAGACGTAGAGGCGAATGACAGAGCATCTCATTTTAGGATATCCTTCATGACAAATGATGACAATTATTTTGAGACATCCAGAGATAGCTAAAAGACTTGATGTAGAAACTAATATTTTTAAGACTTGGCTGACTTTTGTCATGCAATTTGAGTTTTGTTTTGCCGAAGTTCTATTGCTGTCTGGTCACAAAGATTCATTGAAATCTCCACCAGTGATCTAAGGACCAGTCATATTTACGAGGCATTCCAGAAATTCCTTGCATGAAGCAGGGATATTCAAATCAGGGTCTTTGAATCCAACAATAGTTAGTGTGTTTTTCAAAGCTCCACTCTTGAGATCGATTTCTTCTTTTCACCGCATGATCAATTCTCGTAAGCTTAGAGGTATTAAAAATATAATCACCTGTCCACTTATTTCACATCCTCTCAAGACATAAATATAACCAGGGCTCCTCATTGACTATTCAGATGATGGCCTTCTGGTCTTCTCAAACACATTTGGGATGCTTTATTGTTTCTAAACTGTACAACTGTATTCAATATTATTAATATTTAGTGACTAATACTGCAGCGGCCCCCGAATTAACTTACCCAGACTTCACTGGGAACCCTCAGTTCAGGGATTGTTACTGAGCTGCTCCCCACGACATGCCTAGGACTGACTTTATTGACTAGCTGCAAATTAATTTTCGTGGAACCCGCAAGCCTTCATTCTTCTCTCCTGAACAACACCCACAACTGTCATTTGCCTGGATATTCCTGCTTTCACGAGCCCCATGGGTTTCCAATTTCTTTATCCAATCTCCCCTTATTTTTCAGGCTCTGAAGCTTCAACCGATATAACCTCTTTAAAATGGAGGCCTGTAAGTTTACATCTGCACGCCTGGGTTGGCTACATGTCTGTACACCCAGGCACCGGTCACCTGAAGCTTGCAGTTTTTTCTACACACACTTTTTTTATGTTCTCTCATGTCTATTTTGCATTTACTGTTTTATAGCACTCCGCGCCCCCGTTTAAATTAGGTAGCTATGTACCACATGTTGAGACCATACAATAATTTAATATAATTTAATTTATTACATTCAATTTATTGTCTATTATTTGCTTCTCAGTGACAAATGATTGATAAAGTTCTCTCAAACCTCGTTCCCCCTGTTGATGACCTAATGACTCTTACTGGGATCAAAAGTTGAGAGCTACAGACCCAAAGTCTTTTTCTATAATGACATTGTCTCCAAAGAGCATATGAATTCCAACTTGAGCAAATCAGTACAAGATGCTCTGTTAACTTGTTTTATTCACTTATTCTGTCTACCGCCACGGTTTTCACTGGATCACTTTAGGCGTGCAAAACGCTCTTCTTCGCTAGCACCCAGTGAATACTCGTGTGCTTGAGCACTAATACATACAATTTCTTGTTAATTATTGACCATGTCTGATGTCTTAGGGGCTGATTACGATGGAGGGTGGATCTCAGCTGCAAAAGGGACCGCCCGCCATATAAAGCAAAAACCTGTTGCACACCAATTAAAGAGAGTACAGAAATGATGTCTCAAAACTAATGAATTTTATGACACAAATGGAGAAAAATATGTTATCAGGACTAACATCAATTGCACCACACGCTTTGTAGTGTACATTATTGAATGTGTATGTAGGAAATTTTATGTGGGCAGCACCATCCGCCCTCTCAAAGAAAGAATAGCTGAACATATTAGAGCCATTCATAAACAAGATCCAAGGTACCCGGTTGCTCTGCATGCGGCCGCATGCTTCGACCAAACTATGGATAAACTAATTTCCTTTTTTGGGATTGATACTTCACCACTGGGAGTACGGGGCGGAAACAGAGAACTTAAATTGAGACGTTTAGAGGCTATGTGGATTCTCCGCCTCCGTACGGTTGATCACGGTTTGAATTTTGACCAAGAGATGCAATATTTCCTAGGTGATTAGTCTAAGGTAATTCTCCTGTCATTTCCTTCAGATACGTGAACCATGTGAACACCTACCAGAGTTCCTAACACACACGACAGTACTTGTCATCTTCTGTAGTTGCGAATTTTTCACCATGTGAACCATTAATTGTACTGTATAACTGTAACTTAACCATCCCTCTTACATTTATGTATACCCTCAATGGGGCACATATGAGGCAATGTCATTTTTAGCAGTTAGAGTGGTCCCGCAAGGGCTTTCTTTACATCATAACTGTTTTACTACAATGTACTAATTATAAACAGAATGGTATAGCATTCACTATCATCACACGTAATGACAAATAATTGTAAATGTGTTATGCTAATTTCAAGAACCATTTCGCAAGATCTGATAACTTACACTGAATGACCTTATGATATATATCCAAAATGATTGAAGAAAACAATTGTGAACATTTGTATAATTTACTGTTTTATTCGATTGTGCAATTGACACAACTGCACTGCGTAGATCTGTTGCATGACCCCACTTGTTTTGATCTGAATGTTATGTGTATCAAGCATGACACTGAGACAAGTTACTAGTGCATGCTTATATTTCCGGCTTCAATATGATTTCGCTCTGTTTTTGATTGCATGCTTCGCCGCTATTCACATCATATTATGAGTCCTCCGTAACAATTAGAGAACGTGCACCCACTTCCGGTTGTGTTAACGTTCTAGTCTTCCTAATACGGGCCCTATCTAGGCTATTTAACCACTTCCGGGTCGACATCACGTGTCCGCACCCGGAACCACTCTGCAGGAGCACTCGTCCGGCTGGCTTTTCCCCGCGAATTGGGTAAGAAATATAAGAACATGGTTTCAATTCTTAGGGTTATTTTAACCTTTGGATATATATATAAATTTAGCGCTCCACCAACCCCTCAGGTTATGGACATAAGTAAAGATAAACTAGTGGTCATGACCGATCTACTATTGCTATGTATATACAAATGTCCTATCAGTATCAACAAGAGCGGGTAGACTGATGCTCTTGCCCCCCTTTTTCTTTTTCTTTTCTATTTTTCACCTCTTATTCCTGAAACAACCGACTAATCATCCAGGGATCTCGCTGATGAGCCTTCACATTCTCCTTAATTGAACAAGTGGATGCCCCTACCATCCCAAGCTATTTCGCCACAGAAGTCGACTCAAAGCACCAAATACCCTATTCTCAAGGTGAGATGCCAGTTAATTACAGTGCAGGAAATGTGGAGTTTTGAGCACTACTCACCAACGATCCGCTAATTGGATATAGTTCACTGATCTGGAATCTACTATTTTTCCCCCCTTTAGCTCTCAAATCGTATTGAACATATATTTACACTGGACTACTCACCACGACGATTTTAACCACTTTACCTGGTCTCGAGCGGGGCCGGGTTGGAATTATCACTGGCAAAGCGGTGAGCTCCACCATTTATTAAACTTACCTTGAGAGAACCGTTTTGCTTAGATATACTTTTCACGATCTCCTTTGGAGTTCCTGATTTTGACTTCCCTTCCAAGACCGTGTAGTTTTTACCTTCCTTTCCCCCTTTTGTTTCCTTCTGTTCGGTAATGCTATAGACCTGTGGTTAAGTACCCATCTACTACAGGTAGGAAGCGCACCTTTATACGACTGAAGGATATGTTCCTAACACATGAATCCTCTATGATTTACTCCCCTGCACATGTCATGCGAGCTTTACGTTTAAGCCACACCAGAACAGGGACTTTCTTATACGAGTGCTTTCACATTTTCTCCCCCCCTTTGCGCCACTACAATAAGATTCCTTTTAATCATTATGATACTACAATAATCCTTGGCACAGACGTACCCACTAGCGAACCACCATCCTGCTTGCGTTCACACTTTTCGACATCCACTATGGAAGGCGGGGACGGTGTTGTGTGCTTCCACGAGTATGCTGCTGTACATTGTCACCAAATTCACTTTCACTCTGCACCCGCACTAGAAGTAGCCACCAAAGAAACGTAATGTTCATTGAAATGTTACAATGTACTTCATCTTGTATTTTGTATCCTCCCCAGCCCTGAGGAGTCGCCAAAGTATTGTAATTGCTCTGCGACGAAACACGTGTCGGCTGGCCATCCATAGCAATAAAAGAGGAGCCGTATTACCCATCGTCCTCCCTTTTCTTCAAATGTGGATACTTGAACTTTTAAAAGTCTATTGAGACATCATTTCTGTACTCTCTTTAATTGGTGTGCAACAGGTTTTTGCTTTATGTATATAGTGTGTGTCTTGGCACACATTTTTAGAGGGGTTTAGGGCTTTTGTCCCCTCACCTGCATGCACCCTTACCTAATAGTACTATTTCTACTACCGTGAGCAGTGCGCCCAGTGTTTCCCTCACCTAAAAACCCTGGTCTCAACGGGACCGCCTGCCATAGTTGCGATGGTCCCGCCATACGAATTATGACGCATCATGTATATTTTACATTGCGGCGGGCCGTGCTGCAAGCAGCATCCACCGCAATGTAAACAAGCATTTACAATGCAATGGTTTTGCCTTTGGAAAACTTTGAGCTATTGGCATTGTAAATGACAAAATTTGTATTTATGTGTTGGTTTTGAAAACAGATAAATAAATGGCATTGTCATTTACATTGCCATTAGCTTAATCTCTCGCAAATGTGAGACCTATTGTACCCTACGGACGAGCTCAGCAGACAGCAATTACTACCACGCACACACACCCAGAGCCACACAAACACACCCAGAGCCAGCCACACACACCCAGAGCCAGCCACACACACCCAGAGCCAGAGCCACACACACACCCAGAGCCACACACACACACACACACCCAGAGCCACACACACACACACACCCAGAGCCGCACACACACACACCCAGAGCCACACACACAGAGCCACACACACACACACACACACCCAGAGCCACACACACACACACCCAGAGCCACACACACACACACACACCCAGAGCCACACACACACATACACACCCAGAGCCACACACCCAGAGCCACACACACACACACCCAGAGCCACACACACACACCCAGAGCCACACACACACACACACCCAGAGCCACACACAGACACACACACACACCCAGAGCCACACACACCCACCCAGAGCCACACACATCCACCCAGAGCCACACACACACTCAGGGGGCAGGGAAGCAAGCACAGCGAGGGGGCAGGGAAGCAAGCAAAGCAATGGGTTTTAGGCTATGTAAGATACACTATAGGGTAGCTTTTTCTCAACACAGTATCTAGAAACATGACTTGCCCCTGTGTCACTGTGATCAAGTTTCCACACAAAGCACAACTCACTTTATACTATTTTGCCCCTTATACACTGATTATAGGCAAGATTATTTAATTTCTGTTTCAAAGAATTCTAATTCAAGAATGCATAAAGAGGACTTGACCTTCTTAAAGAAACTTTCTACCCATGAGATATACTAAATTTGATAAGAAACGTCCCTGAACTAAGGGAATATATGAAATGCTGGCATTATGAGTAACATTTGTAATTAAGAATTTTTAACCTTGGTATAGTGCTGGTGATGTAATCTGTTTGAGTTTGAGTTTTTGAAAATAACAAAATATTGTCGAATTGGTGCATTATGAGACCCAGTCCAATTTTTAGTAAAATGTGAATGAATTTAAATGCTAAATAAAAAAGAACCTTTATGTATGTATATTTTTTGACTTTTATATATACTCAGTCCAGTTAAATCCAGGACTTATGCTTTAAACTGGTGATAGAAGCAGCCAGCCTGAATAGTGAGACACAATCACTCTCCCTTACCCCTCAGCTGGTGTCATGCCATTTCCAACATGGCCAAGATCCACCGGAAACTACGTTCAAACTGCTACTTCTTGATTCAGAAGACTCCTGTGGATAGGATTAGATCAGTTATTCTGCCAGGTTTCAACAGCACTATGCAACGATCGGGGCTGCTGAGATGGAAGAGGTCCTCCCGCATCACAGGATCCCTGGGGCTAGAAATACTGTCTTCTATTTCAAGTGAGTCTGTGACGCACGTTGATAGCATGATCAAATGGATATGTGCATGGCATTTTTCCATTTGGTAAAACACTGATGAGCAAAAAAATTTAAATAGATAACATAGATTTGTTACCATGAATCTAAATGTGTTATGTGGGCCTGAAAATGGAACATAGAATACAATACTTGTAAAATACAGCCATGTCAGGGACAAGGGCTGCATATGAAGATCATGCAGACTGTCGAGCAGCTAGGAAACCCCGTAGGGTCTTGGGGAAGCAGTTCCCGCCTCATCAACCAGCAAGCGCCCCAATCCGAGAGCTGCGAGGCAGGTAGAGATGGGACTAATTGAATCTAACATCCCTAATATACACCAGGTCGTGTGATCCGGGGCAGCGCCATGCCACCGAGGGCGCCCAAGGGTTGGGGAGACAAAACAGGCAGATCATCAGCTCCAAGGCAACGCGCGCGGGCCAAGAAGAGAGGAGGCGCACGAGGAGGAAGTCATTGCGCATTCTGACGGCGCGAGCGCAGGCGACGCCAATGCGGGAAGCGTGCAGAGGCGAACGCCGTTTGCAATCTGCGTCGGAGGCATGGCATTACCAACGACGGCTTGGGCCAAGCTCTCTCCCGTAATGAGTATGTAAATCCGGATATTAAACTGCAGGCTAGGAAAGCTATTCCCGTCGCCCCTGCCCGCCATCCAACCGTAAAACCAAACACTCTATGGAATAGCGCTCAGAATAAACAAGCATTTACAAGTGGGGCCGGAGACACGGACAGCGGGAGGGGGGGCGGGAACGGGCACACGGACAGTGGGAGGGGGGCGGGAATGGGCACACGGACAGCGGGAGGGGAGGGGAGCACTCACCTGGACCTCTTCCGGCGGCGGTCGGCCTGGAGGAATGACAAAAAAAAACTCTGAAGAAAAAAAAAATAAACCACCGCCCACCATCGCAATGACGTTCACAGAGGGGCGGAGAGCGAAAAAATTGCTGAAACGCCCACGAATCTGCTCCGACAATTACAGACAGATCTCTCTTCCAATGGCTAGCCTCCATTTATGGAGCTAGCCAATGGAAGAGAGAGGCGGGACAAAGCCCCATACTGGTAAAAACATAAGATTTCTCCTGCGCGAGCACTGCTGCTCAGTGCTACACCAGGCGAAACCTAAAAATATATGTTGTGCTTTTATATGCACAATGTGACAGGCACCGCTCTGCCACATTGTACATTCAAACACAGGGGGGGTACCATAGGTACCCCCCTGTGCACCCCCACCCCCCCAACACCCTGGGGGCCCGCAACAGGCCCCCAACATCAGGAACCACCAGACTTTCCTCGGAAAGGCTGATCACAGCATGCATCGTAATAGGAATGGCGGTGTCTTCCAGACACAGCACCATATGAAACCTGTTTTTCGCCGATCGACTCGTCGACCGGCGGAAAAGCGGCGGACGGTCTTTCTGTCCGCCTCAGACCCCCCAGCCATCATAATATGGCGGGTAGTCTTTGCAGTCAGGATGTCGGGCGGATCACCCCGCCGGGCCGGCGGTGGCCACCGCCGGCCCGGCGGGGCGATCCGCCCACCATCGTAATCGGCCCCCTAGTTTTGCCTTTTAAAAAATACCAGTTGTTGTAAATATGGCCTCTTCTCATAACTGTACTTGATATTATGACTGACTCTCAAGATTGATTGTTTTACACTATCTTGCATTTCCAATGTAATGTTTGCATGATACCCTGGTGTCTTTATAGTTACTCCTGTGGACATGGCTGCATTATTCATATTATACACATCAGGGCTTTAGGTGGGGCAGGTCCCTCGGGTTACAGGCCCTGTAGTTATTATACACTGGCAGTAAAATGGGTCACTCTCAGGTTCTATATTCTTGCCCTTAACTTTGCAGGCAAAAACACTGATCGATTTCTGAACGATAACTGTAAGAAAGGTTAAGGTAAGCCATGTTGTTGATGTAGTTCCTGTTTATTTGTCACGTTTTAAATATTCTTGCATTACATAATTCCCTTAAATTAAGTTTAACTGAGACAAAATCCTAAGGATTTTGTCTTAGATTACTTCTGTGAATCGGGCCCATAGTCTCCTAATATTTAAATTGAATCATTTTCCATTCAAATTATTCACAACAAAATCATTGTTGATACTACATTTTCTGGAAATTATATGTGTGATATGTCTGGTTGCAATACCAAAAGCTCATGAGGGTAACTAGGTCCTAAACCATGGAAAGCACAGTATTTTAGTTTACATGTTTTAAGTCATGACCTTAATTACATAAGTCAAACCTTTGGAAAGGATACCTTGTTATTCTTCTTAGGCCACACTACTTCTAGATACCACCCACCTCCTAATTTTTTTATCCCACTAAAAGCCCTGATCCACATTATCTATGGTAGACCTAGCTGCCATTTTGAGTTTTTCCATGCTCATGCCTGGTAGATATCACTACCATTACCTTCCCTCTTACACAGGGCCTGTGTGTATTGAATCAAGTTTCCCTCACAGCTGCCAAGTTTCCCAGATCAATGTGGGATGCTGCTACTCCAGTCCATATATTTTCCTTTGAATTCTGGGACTTGCAGTCCTGTTTTAAAACAGGATAAACAAGACTACAAGTTCCCGAATTCAAAGAAAAAACCTGGCCCGGAGCAGCCCATCGCGAATGTACCTGGGAAACGTCTGCAGCTGAAACTATTTGCAGTGAGATGCATATATTTGCCATATCTGTCAATTTTACTGTAGATCTGTGGCGCAAAAAGAATCCAAAAGTTTACAATTTTGTCCTCACTGAACCCGCCTCTACCTTTTCCAGCTTATTCTAGTTTATGATAGGAATTCCTACTTTGCAAACTCTTTCTCCATGTTATCACTATTAAGAGATATTGGGGCTTTGGCATTACTGTACGGTGGGGTAATGAGGACAACACCGCTTCTATGTTATCAGAAGCAAGATGGGGCCATATAATTACGTTCTGTTTTCATTACAAGCTTTAATTGTACTTAGGCTGGCAACACTCAGCATCTCCCAAAAGTAACCTGGGCAGAGAAGATTTGTTTACTTAATTAGTTCACCAGCGCTTGCCTAGCTTCAAATATTCGTATAGACACCACAGTAGAAGAAAAAAATGAATTGCATTTATGCGTAGTATGATGTGCTACCACATTTATACCATTCCATAGCATTGCAGAACACAGATGTTACCATTACCTTATTTAAACATACTCAATATATCAACCTCGAAAAGATGAAAGGCTAAGCCGACCCGCAACCCGACTGAAACCTGTGACCTGCGGGCTGCACACAGAGCTGAACAGTGAGCACTTATCTCACTGAGATATCTTATCGGGTTAGGTATTTGTATTTTTCATTGACACACCCACAATATTAGCTAACTCGCTACTGGTATTCCAAAGTCCACGTTTTAGTCTAGTGATACACAAGTGCTTCTGGCATTAAGTGTACATTGACAGGGTAGATCAGTTCTTTTCTGCACGAAATGTGTAGGCATAATTCACATTTTCTCACTCCAGCAATAAATGGTTGCTATTTAACAAGGTCACATCATTTCTAATTTTCACCCAAGATTGTTTTCCCTAAAGTTAGAATTCTCAAGAAGCATTTACACTAGCCTCTTCTATGTCATTGTCAGCACATAATAACTCGGCCATACCTTTGGCATGCTGCTGATCAACAAGCATCTATGTCTTTTTGGTACAGACAAACTGAAGAATGCTGCGATGAAATGCACACACAGTACCAGGGGCTGTGAGGATTCCTGTCAATCACCTCTGTGCTGTGTGAGGGAATCACCACAGTTTTACCATAGACACCCTACCTTGATTTAACATTAAGTCCAATGCGGAATCTCACTGGTGAGGGCCAAGAAGACCGAAACACATCTGATGACGCATGTGTTCCTGCTCAACTAGGACGCCGGCAAGCAATTGTGGGTGAGGGCTATAGTTTTAGGCGCTGGGCCAATATGGATTTCCTTGTGACAAGTCCTTCCAATTCATTAGTCAAACGTGAGTCCCTTGCTCACTTGGCCACTGGATTCAAGATAGCCTGGCTGATGAGGATTATGAATCTGAAACTGGTCCCAGGATGCTTGTTTGCGGTCCAGGGAAGACATGACTTGGCAGTTCGGGCTGGACTGTTCCCATAAGGCACAGGGTCAGACTGATTTGCATATAGCCATGTCTGAACTGGGGTGGCTGAGTGCGCTAAAGAATGGTGATGGATGAAACCCAGATCAGTTGACTGGGGGTGAGTGTTTGATTTGCTCAAACGCTCCGTCCATCATCCCCTTTTGTATCGCTTTGTTCGCCCTAAATTGGCAGGGTATGCTCAGACGTGAGTCCCTTACTCAGTTGGCCACTGGATTCAAGATAGCCTGGCTGATGAGGATTATAAATCCGAAACCGGTCCCAGGATGCTTGTTTCCGGTCCAGGGAAGACATGACTTGGCAGTTCGGGCTGGACTGTCCCTATGAGGCACAGGGTCAGACTGATTTGCATATGGCCATGTCTGAACTGGGGTGGCTGAGTGAGCTAAAGAATGGTGATGGATTAAACCCAGGTCAGTTGACTGTGGCTGAGTGTTAGATTTGTTCAAACGCTCCGTCCATCATCCCCTTTTGTATCGCTTTGTTCGCCCAAAGTTGGCAGGGTATGCTCAGACGTGAGTCCCTTGCTCACTTGGCCACTAGATTCAAGATAGCCTGGCTGATGAGGATAATGAATCCGAAACCGGTCCCAGTATGCTTGTTTCCGGTCCAGGGAAGACATGACTTGGCAGTTCGGGCTGGACTGTACCCATGAGGCACAAGGTCAGACTGATTTGCATATGACCATGTCTGAACTGGGGTGGCTGAGTGAGCTAAAGAATGGTGATGGATTAAACCCAGATCAGTTGACTGGGGGTGAGTGTTTGATTTGCTCAAATGCTCCGTCCATCATCCCCTTTTGTATCGGTTTGGTCGCCCTAAGTTGGCAGGGTATGCTCAGAAGTGAGTCCCTTGCTCACTTGGCCACTGGATTCAAGATAGCCTGGCTGATGAGGATTATGAATCCGAAACCGGTCCTAGGATGCTTGTTTCCAGTCCAGGGAAGACATGACTTGGCAGTTCGTTCCCATGAGGCACAGTGTCAGACTGATTTGCATATGGCTATGTCTGAACTGGGGTGGCTGAGTGAGCTAAAGAATGGTGATGGATTAAACCCAGATCAGTTGACTGGGGGTGAGTGTTTGATTTGCTCAAACGCTCCGTCCATCATCCCCTTTTGTATCGCTTTGTTCGCCAGAAGTTGGCAGGGTATTCTCAGACGTGAGTCCCTTGCTCACTTGGCCACTGGATTCAAGATAGCCTGGCTGGTGAGGATTATGAATCCGAAACCGGTCCCAGGATGCTTGTTTCCGGTCCAGGGAAGACATGACTTGGCAGTTCGGGCTGGACTGTTCCCATGAGGCACAGGGTCAGACTGATTTGCATATGGCCATGTCTGATTGGGGTGGCTGAGGGAGCTAAAGAATGGTAATGGATTAAACCCAGATCAGTTGACTGTGGGTGAGTGTTTGATTTGCTCAAACGCTCCGTCCATCACCACCTTTTGTATCGCTTTGTTCGCCCTAAATTGGCAGGGTATGCTCAGACGTGAGTCCCTTGCTCACTTGGCCACTGGATTCAAGATAGCCTGGCTGATGAGGATTATGAATCCAAAACCAGTCCCAGGATGCTTGTTTCCGGTCCAGGGAAGACATGACTTGGCAGTTCGGGCTGGACTGTTCCCATGAGGCACAGGGTCAGACTGATTTGCATATGGCCATGTCTGAACTGGGGTGGCTGAGTGAGCTAAAGAATGGTGATGGATTAAACCCAGATCAGTTGACTGGGGGTGAGTGTTTGATTTGCTCAAACGCTCCGTCCATCATCCCCTTTTGTAACAATAAAGTGGTGGCATTGATTTGCCAGAGTATTTACCAGTGGATAATTTTTAGGTGTCGACTAGACAGGGCATGTGCAGTCTCAAAGAATGTTTAATCTGTGGGCTTCAGCCCCCTCACTGGCTTCCCATTCGCTTACTCCATCATCTGTCTCATATTCTTTGTCACTATTTGTCCCTGGCATGCATGGTTGGTCATGCCTCTTCTCGTGTTTAGCCCTCCCCCAAGAGCATGGACCAAGTACTTGAATACATCTCCTGCTCCCATTTTTATGAACATTTGAGGACCTACAATTTTCTTTCTTTTTCAGCACTCTACATAGAGCTCGTGCTTTTACCACCTCCATCTCCTCTCACTGCCCTCATGCCCCTTCCACAGATCACCCCTCCTGTCATCGTCTTTCCCTTCATTGCAGTTCAATAATTTTGCACAGGAGAATCATGACTAAGCAATTACTGTAAAAGGTACTTTAAAAGCTCTGACATGCCCTGTTATAACGCATACTTGATTCAATTGAGGTCTGATGTGCCAGCTATAAACACAATTGCTGAATAATCACATATGGTGTACTCACGCACACACACCTAGTACCAACACATGGAAAACAAACAGAGACTACATGTGTGCCAAATAATAACAGCTGTGTACACATGCTCCAATCAGCACATCAGCTAGTCAAGTCAAGTCAAGTCAAGTCAAAAATTTGTATAGCGCGCTACATACCCAGAGGGTCTCAAGGCGCTTGAAGAAGGGTGGGGAATTTTATCCACGTTTTAAGTTGCTTTCTGAATGCTAGGTGGTTCTGAGTAAGGCGAAGGTGAGTGGGAAGTGAGTTCCAGGTTTTAGCTGCCAGGTAGGAGAAGGATCTACCTCCCATGGTGGATTTGTTGATGCGAGGTACAGTGGCAAGGGCTTGGTTGGAGGATCGTAGCTGGCGGGAGGGTGTGTAGAAAGACAGTCGTGTGTTGAGGCATTCGGGTCCGATTTCGTAGAGTGCTTTGTGTGCGTGGGTTAGGAGCCGGAAAGTGAACCTCTTATTGACGGGGAGCCAGTGGAGGTTTTTCAGGTGGCCAGAGATGTGTTCTTTACGCGGGATGTCTAATATGAGCCTGGCTGAAGCGTTCTGGATGCGTTGGAGTTTTTTCTGGATTTTTGCGGTGGTACCGGCGTAGAGGGTGTTTCCGTAGTCCAGTCGGCTCGTGACCAGAGCGTGAGTGACTGTTTTTCTAGTTTCGGTGGGGATCCAGCGAAATGTTTTTTTGAGCATGCGAAGAATGTTGAAGCAAGATGAAGAAACGGCGTTGACTTGTCTGTTCATCGAGAGTGAGGAATCCAGGATGATGCCCAGGTTCCTTGCGTGGTCCGTCGGGATGGGTGCTTTTCCAAGGGCCTCTGGCCACCAAGAGTCATCCCAGGCGGAGGGGGAGGTGCCTGGGATGAGGACTTCTGTTTTGTCTGAATTCAGTTTCAGAAGGCTGTGCTTCATCCATTCGGCTACTTCTTTCATTCCTTCATGCAGGTTGGTTTTGGCAGTGTTAGGGTCTCTGGTGAGTGATAGGATCAGTTGAGTGTCGTCGGCGTTGGAGATGATGTTGAGGTTGTGTTGGCGTGCGATGACCGCGAGGGGGCTCATGTATACGTTGAAGAGGGTGGGGCTGAGTGAAGATCCTTGTGGTACGCCACAGATGACTTCAGTGGCCTCTGACTTGAATGGTGGGAGGCGGACTCTCTGGGTTCTTCCGGTGAGGAACGAGGTGATCCATTCCAGTGCTTTTCCATGGATTCCGACGTTTCTGAGGCGTTGTAAAAGGGTGCTATGACAGACCGTGTCGAAGGCTGCGGAGAGGTCGAGGAGGATGAGGGCGACTGTGTCTCCATTGTCCAGTAGAGTTCGAATGTCGTCTGTTGCTGCAATGAGGGCGGTTTCAGTGCTGTGCTTGGCTCGGAAGCCAGATTGTGAGGAGTCAAGGGATTTGTTGGTTTCCAGGAATGCGGCGAGCTGGTTTTTGACCGCTTTCTCGATGACTTTGGCCGGGAATGGAAGTAGTGAGATAGGGCGGTAGTTTTTGAGTTTGGTGGGGTCAGCTGTGGGTTTCTTCAGGAGGGTGCTGAGTTCGGCATGTTTCCAGCTTTCCGGGAAGGTTGCGGAGTTGAAGGAGCAGTTGATGACGTCTCGGAGGTGCGGTGCTATAATGGAGTCTGCTTTGTTAAAGATGTGGTGAGGGCATGGGTCTGTGGGGGATCCTGAGTGGATAGAGTTCATCAGACGGATGGTGTCCTCAGTGGAGATTGGCTTCCAGTCATTGAGGATGTTCAGGGGGGGTGGGGGTCCTGCAAGGGGTTGGGTGGGTTGGTCTTCGGGTTGGTTGTCGAAGCTGTTGTGGATGTCTACAATTTTGTTGTGGAAGAATGAGGCTAGGGAGTCGCAGAGGGCTTGAGAGGGGGTGATGTCGTTGGAGTTGGCCGAGGGGTTGGTAAATTCCTTGCTATACACTAACAGGACATAAAAAGACAGAACTCGATCACTCACTAGAATGAAACAGACTACAATTGAGTTTTAAAGCAGAGTCGGGGGAGGGGGTGATTTGTGGATGTTGCAAGCACCGGGATGTGCGAGGGAGCAAGCAGAGATGGGTAGGAGGAGATGAGGGAAACGGGAAGCAGCAATGAAGAGAAAAGCAGTGATGGGGAGAGGGTGATCTTTGGACGAGGCAAGCCCCGGAGGTGCAAGGGCCAAGGAGAGACAGAAGGAAGGAGGTGGGGGAAATGAAAAGCAGCAATGCATTTCTTTAAAAGTTGTTAAAACACAAGCAACACTTATTATTAATTTGCACTATCCAATGTACTGGAGTGCATGCTCCGTCTTGCCATAGCATTAACATGAGCCAATGGTACTGGAGCACTTTAAGTGCTCACCAGTTACATTCCACAATGACACATTAATTTTTGGTCGCTACCACTAAAATGTATGCGCGTGTACATAATCAAATGCATTTCTTAAAAGGTTGTTAAAGCATGAACACTTTTTTTTTTTTTTTTTTAGCATGATCCGATGTTATTGGAGCACTTGCTCTGTCCTCCGTTTTTCCATAGCGCGAACACGAGCCGATGGTATTGGAGTGCTTTAAGTGCTCACCGATTACATTCCACAAAGACACATTAATTTTTGTGGCTGACTACACTTCTCAGCACTGCTGCAATACATTTATTGGGAGAGTACTGGCACTTCTCAGGAACAAGTACTCGGCATATTGAGTACCGTACCTTTACTCTTCAATTTAACCCCTTCACTGCGACGGCTATTCCGCTGCAGTGCTAAGGGGGCGGGGCGGAAGAGCGGCGGGTGCATGCTGGTGACGGAACCGCTCCGTCACCAGCCGCGGTTGCATTGTGCTCATGACGGAGCAGTTCCGTCACGGCCCTGTCCGCTCAATAGAGCGTTCAGCGCAGGTGCAGAATCCGCGCCGCGCAGGCGTTCCGAGCAGGCCGTGACGGAACCGCTCCGTCATCAGCACAGCGCGACCGCGGCTGATGGCGGAGTGGTTCCGTCACGAGCAGCGGAGGGGTTAAAGGATTGTGTATCATGCTTACACATGTGGATTCCGCACTTCCTTTGCCATACTGATTCAAGCTGCACATGGAGGTCAATTCAGCAAAATGCCTAACTAGTGGAAGTTTGAAGACACACCTTCTGATCTATGACACGACCTCACTATTGAACGCCTGTTCCACGATTGACCCCTCACAAGCCCCCTGTTTGCTACTGGGCGATAGGAGAAGGGTAAACTGTGGAAACTACAAAAGGCAATCATGGCTGTTACAGCTGTTTACGTTTTCTTCCAGCTGCTGCCATCATGACTCCTTATAATCGAATCTGCAATGTGCAGTGCCAGAAGTACAAAAGGGAAAGCTAGGGGTAACAGCGTTTACAGTGGATTGCCACCCATAAAGCTGTACCTCTTAGTTAACCCTGTGGAATGCTTAGAGGTGTCTGGGTTTACAGGCGTCCCCATTCTGAGAGAATTACGCCTAGCAGTTCATGGTGGTCTAACAAACCTAGGGCGAATCAAAACTTATCTGCATGTGGTTGGTTACTGTCTGCAATGGCACAGGCAAGCTAAAATCAATGACACGGAACAATCCAAGAATAATTTTAAGTGGTTCAGATTGATACCAGCATTTACATCCATGAACTTTGTGCTGTCTGGTTATGTCACAATATATGTCATGGGTATGAACAGATCAGAGTCAGTCGTTCATAGAACAATTAGGAACTCTTGCTACATAACACCGAGGAGATCCAGCAATGCAACTTTGCCTCAGGGATTACTAGTGTTCCCATTTAGAAGGGGCAGAAGCTAGAAATTCATGTCTCATGGTGTGGACAATATTCATGGGGTTGGTCTCTGTCTGTAAGGGCACACAGAAGCTAACTGATGGAATGAAATGTGAACTGTGGTATTACCAATGATTTGACTTGATTCAAACCCTCCCTATCATCAATTTTGTTCTCACTGAGTGAGCTGCTGTTAGAATCATGGGTGTGCCCAGATGTCGATCCTGAACTTGGAAGGCCAAAGGCACTCAAAATGCATTCACTAAAGAGGTACCATAAGGAAGAAATGCACCTGATGTTAGCTGTGCGTCCATTCAGGGGGAATGTAGCCTAAACATTTGAAATGGAGTGTCCTTTTTGGAGTGGGGAATGGCTTTTTTTCATAAGATTGGTGCCTTTCTGTAGAAAAACACATGACATAAAAATAATTGAATGGAATATGCCCAGAAATATTCCCAGTGGTTTCAATGGACTGAAATGCATTTGTCCATTACTCTTTGGCTTGATGCATGAGCTTCTATAAGTGTCACAGCTATATCCAGACATTGCTACTGAGCCTGCTTTGCCTCAGGGACTCATTAGCTGGAATAGGATGGGCCAAGCCTAATCATGTAATCAGAGAGCTTTGAAATGACAGAAAATAGGTAAATGAGGATTAAGGGGTAGCTTCGCAGGCTAGTGGGCTATTATACACATAGGAGTTCTGGCATCATTTGACCTACACTTCCGGGTCAACACTGGTCCTCTTGCATAAGAAGGTGTGTGATGCATTTACTGATTGCATGGCAAATGTGCACTGTGCTAAGATGTTATGCTTTTACTAAATGTTGTCACTTGTCCAGCCCGTTTCTCACATTTGCTGTATTTTTCACTTCCTCTGTCCTTCTGTTTCCCATGCATACGTAGGTTGTTGTGCTGTGATAACTCCTCTTACTCTGTGTGCAGCTACTAGTTCCCATGTACATTACTTTCATTTTTTTGTTGGGAATGTCTTCTGGCCTTCAACAATGATCATCACGTTGAAGGGGGGTGGGCGCACACTGCCTCACACTCCAGCACTCAGTTTGCCACGATACATCATAATAAATGCAGTGCATGATAACGCTTTCTTCGGTGTCAGGCTTAAGTTTTTCACCCTTGTTGGTGCAGCCACTGCTGTTTATCTCTAGACACGTGTTTCATGATATTTGTCCTTCTTCAGTAGAGAGCAGCACTTTTTTGGGGGGTGCTGGAGATGCTGCCCAATGTCTTCTCAGGTCTCAGTACCACTCGCTGGGTGCGTGTGCTTCAACCAGACCTCTTCAGCTCGTTAGCTCAAGGGAGCCTTTTAAATTAGGAGGGGGGTGTGCGCACACTGGCTCACACTCCAGCAGTCAGTTTGTCCCGATGCACCATAAGGAATGCAGTGCATGATAACACTTTCTTCGGTGTCAGGCTTAAGTTTTTCACCCTTGTTGGTGCAGCAAGTGCTGTGTATCTCTAGACACGTGTTTCATGATAATTGTCCTTCAGTAGAGAGCAATACTTTTTTTTTATTTATTATGATGCATCGGGGCAAACTGAGTGCTGGAGTGCAAGGCAGCGTGTGCCCACCGCCATCCTAAATGATCATCACATTGATGGGGGTATGTCTAACCAGCCAAGAGGGCGGACGCGAGCTCCTAATGCTCCACGTGCACATCCTCGATTATCCGGTTAAAAATATGTGATCCCGCTCCATCAGCCTACAAACCGTGCTCCACTTGTTTCTGACACATTGGAGACTTTAACTGATGAGCTGCGGCCTCTAAGAGTGGAGGATTTGGCGGTGGAGGTGGTTGGGCAATCTTGCTTTCGGGGCACTCGCCCACCGCATGAGACATGGGCGAACACAGGCCATGTGCTGAACGATGAGCAGCGGACTCCCCGGGCAAAGAAGACATGGGTGATGCCGACGTACCCCGGAGGCAGTGCTAGAGAAGCCAAAGACCGGTGGGAGCACTCAAGACCAGACGCACCTGGACCAGACACACAGCAGTAGTTGGGCCCACAACAAGGTGAACGTGGTCTGCCCCGCAGCCGCTTAGAAGGAACCCACTGTCCCTGGCGCGAGGCACAAAGCCCTGAAAGCGACGGCCGGTCTGTTCCTGCTATGAAGAGCAATTTACTGGATACCCACGGCAGCCTAGGGAAAGTTGTTCATACTTGGGCCTGAACCAGTTTCCGCAAGTAGAGAGAATGAGCACAACATAACGGACATCGGCCTGGCAGACCTGTTCGTGGAGGTGGATCCTGGAGGCACTGACCAGCTAGCCCAGGACCGGCGGGAGCATTAAAGACCGAATCCAGAAACACGGCAGAGTTGTGCCCACAGTTCAGCGAGTGTACATCATTCTGGGGCCACCCAGGAAGAGTCTGCTGTTCCTGCTGCCCGGCTCGAAACCCCTGGAGGTGAAGGCAAAGGCCGGGGATCCTGAAAGGCTTTTAGTCAGTCAAGCAACTGGGTGCACAGCCTGTATGTATGCACTAAGAGTTGTAATTGCAAAGATATCAGGTGGTGCAAAAGGCGAGTGGAAAGTCCTTTGAACCACTCCAAATTGAGTAGACAGGGCTACTAATTATAGAACTGACGGGGTTGCCAATGCACTCAAGTACACAGTGGAGCAATTGTTATGTAACATAAAACGTTCAGTACAAAAATCTAAGTGACAAAAGATTTTTCAGAAACTCCAATAGAAGAGTAGTTCGTTGGAGTCCTTTAATAGGTCAAACAGCCAGCCGACACGTATTTCATCGCCATTGCGAATCCTCAGGGCTAAATGGCTGTGTCAAGATCAAAAAGGTCGCACAGCTGGTGTTAATTCCAACCCAGCTGGGCCCGTGACCGTCGATGTGCAAGAAGAAGAGACAACAGGGTACTGGTCTCCGCACAGTGTGAGGAGGTTTGAGGACAGAAAACGTCCGGAGATTAAGGGTCGTCTACTGGATAAGTTTAGTTGCGAAGTAGTATACACAGTATCGTTCTCAGCGGGTATTGCGGTTTAATAACCCATCCTGGAGTCGGGTACGACTTCAGTGGTCACACGAGGACGCCGGAGTCCTAGTGTAGCTCAGAGCGGTGTATGGCGCGTCCTCTCCCCGGGCCGTGTTTCTGTTGCAGGGAACAACATAATGAGAAAACTTTACTTTTTATCATTACGGTGTTTACTGAATATCCTTTCTACTGTTATGACTGCCCTAAACTCGCAACCGACCCTAATCTGTATGCACTCAATATGATAGTAATATTATATCATGCTTGCAGAATTCAGAACGTTGTGAGAAGAACTACTGTACGAAATTCTACTGCAAGGACATACCTTGAAATTCCTAATAGACTGCACTTAATGTGATAATTGAATACTAAGATGCATGCTGACTCCAGTGCTTCATGATAAGAAGTCTTGTTTGAATCATAAGCAAGTTTTAATGTCTTCATAATAACTGTCGGAGTCTACATGTTTGTAAATCTAAATACAAATCACGTGTGAGTGGGACCTGCACCACGACCCCACCTTTTCTACTGTTCGGCACTCACGCTCCCACCACTGCCTTCGTAGCCCGTCGATGTCCCTTCTAAACAGGATTAATATTGTGATACTACACGTCGAGACAACATCCATAGCCTTTGCCTCGTAATCATAGAAGTTTCTAGTGTGAATCGATCGTACTAATTAGACCCGAATTCCACTTCCGCATACGCCACTATAATCGTAAATTGCCGCTCTAGTTGTCAAAGACGTTTTAGTAACAACGTCCATTTAATGCGCGGAACATCCGGGTCACGTGTCTAAACAGAAACACGGCCCGGGGAGAGGACGCGCCATACACCGCTCTGAGCTACACTAAGGTGAGCACCTAGAATCTCTAAACTGCCGCAAACTAATCCTTTTGACATGCGAGTGGTAGGTCTCTAGCAACTAGATTCGGAGGCCTGCTTTTACTTTATTTTAATTTTTAGACTCCGGCGTCCTCGTGTGACCACTGAAGTTGTACCCGACAACAGGATGGGTTATTAAGCCGCAATACCCGCTGAGGTAAGACTGTCACAAACTAATGTGTGGTGCTGTCATTGGATTGCATAGGAGGTTTGACATCATTCTGAACGGGACGCTTTACTTTTACAGAACGATACTGTGTATACTACTTCGCAACTAAACTTATCCAGTAGACGACCCTTAATCTCCGGACGTTTTCTGTCCTCAAACCTCCTCACACTGGTAAGCGATTTCAACAGTCATGCCTCCTACATTATAGACTGTACAGTTTCGTGCCTCTATTGTCCTGGTCACCGCGATACCTAACCCGGGATCCTTAGAACTGTGACCATGTTATAATAGACCAAATGACCGACTACCAGGAAGTCCTTTAAGTAAGGATAATCTGATACACACAGGCTATGTAATCTGTGACTATTAAGATTGCGTCGCTCTGTGAGATCGATTCGTTTTAACCATAAGCCACACATTATGCTATGTCTATGGATGTCTATGGATGCTGTCACTAGTCATCACATACTAGTTAGCGATCAACCTCCTTTTTCTTTGATAACTTTAAAATTTACATACAACCTGTACAACTGGGAGCTTATATAGGACTCTGTTACTTGTCTTTACTTTTGTATTGTCTCTGTATTGAATCTTACGTTACCATTACCCTTTTCTTCTAATTATTCACATTGTTTGGCCCATTCCCAGTGCGGAGACCAGTACCCTGTTGTCTCTTCTTCTTGCACATCGACGGTCACGGGCCCGGCTGGGTCGGAATTAAAACCAGCTGTGCGGTGAGCGTATAAACATTTTCTTTGTCAAGTTTCTTTATTCTGACCTTTATTGCCCATTAATCAGGATAATACGATACAATAGTGACGAGTTTTTCCTTCCCCCGGTTTGCTCATTTTTTTTCAATATACAGACCTTTTTGATCTTGACACAGCCATTTAGGTATGTGCCCGTTTTATTTGTAGAGTCACAGACTCATGTGACTATATCACAGAGCATGCAGTATGTAAGAATCGTGCACTAATGACGGCACCCTCGTTTTTATTCAATTCTTATAAAATACGTTGTTTCCTTATGAATTGATATACCCAAGAACTCTCCACGTGTTACCACAAACTCACTGGTCACCAGCACTTCTTTTGGAAAACGGCATAAAGGCACTTTTGACACGATTGTCTTCTGGTTGCACTTAGATGTAACAAGGTGTAATGAAGTTTATCCACACTAGTGGAAGCAATACAAAATGTGTATAGACCGCTTTCAACTGCCTTATTGTAATTACACTCCTGCAGGATGTATGCTCCATTGTCACCTATCTGTCTGTTTCAGCCCTCAGGATTCGCAATGGCAATGAAACACGTGTCGGCTGGCTGTTTGACCTATTAAAGGACTCCAACGAAACAAAAAAAAAGTTCCAAGTTTGAACGATCATCGGCTACGAGTTTGTCCTCATAATGTTATGCACAATGCAGTTAAACCCCTCGTTTCGATTATGCTTTTGACACCCCAAGGAGCTTCAAATGGTTACCTAGCCCCCAGCCACATCTCCACCTCCAGCTACACCAGGGGCAACATCATGCACTCGCGGCACAGACAAACATCCTTACATGGAATGTGAGGGTAATGCACACACCTACCCACAGGTATTCCATATACTCGTATCTCCAATGCAGATCCGTCAACATAGTCTTTCTACAAGAAACGCACCTTACCCAGACAGAAGTTGATCACCTTCTCGGCGCTGGATGGGACAAGTATATGGCACCAACTACTCCTCCCAAGCATGTGGGGCATTAATATGGATAAAGGCAGGGGTCCGGTGTGTAAAAGAGGAGGTAGTCATAGACCCAGAGGGCAGATATGTCTGTGTAAAAGGTAGACTGAATGGGCAAACACTTCTCATGGGCTCCATCTATGCCTCAAATGTGGAACAAGCTTTATTTCTTAACTAACTCACTGTAGTGTTGGTCAGATGAAGCGAGCTCCCTTGGCTCATGGGGGGGACTTCTATTCGGTATTAGATGTAGATTTAGATAGGTCATTTCCACCCATACAAGAACCACATCAGCATCCAGTGCACTAGCGCTATCAGAGTGGCTGTCACACTGGTCGCTGGCCGATATATGGCGCGCCCTTAATCCCTACACAGGCATCTACTCGTTCCACTCCCGTGTCCATAGGCTGCATAGGCTGCATGTCCGACTGGACCAGGTGGTTGTGTCACCTGTGCTCTTCCCACTTATCAAAAAGATTAAATACCTAGGGCACCCGCACTCCAACCATAACTGACAGCTTCTGCAGCTTACATGGGATGTGGGTCCCCCCGATCCCCACATGGTGGCTACAACCAGCAGTGCTATCAAATCCAAAGCACGATAGCAGTGCTAGCAAACAAGAAAACTCACAGCCCAGATGGTTTACTTGCGGAATACTGTAAGGCGTACAACGTTTCACTGACCTCCCATTTACACACGCTCTACACTAGAGCTCTGAGCAAACAAAGGCTTCCCCTGTCTATGCGAGAGGTGAGCTTGGTATCATTACTCAAGCTGGATACAGATCCTGCAGATTTGGGCTCCTATAGAACACTTGCCCTTCTCAATGTTGACTACAATGTACTGGCAAAGATCCTTCCCAACAGGCTCGCGCAGATGGTCCCCACCCTGGTCCACGCAGATCAAAACAGATTTGTGCTCTCTTGGAGCACCTCTTCAAATCTGAGGTGTTTCTTTAGAATCGCAGCCTATTCTGCACTTCATTGGCCACACTCAGGCTGCTTGTTATTAGACCTTGAGAAAACCTTCGACTGTTTGGAGTGGGGATAGTTATTCCCGGCACTGGCAAAATACAAACTGGGAGACACATTTACACACATGATACAGTTATTATACACTGAGCGGTCCGTTAGATTAAAAAAGGTCCCTATATATCCGGCCCTGTCATCGTGAGAAGGGGGACCAGGCAGGGATGTTTAGTGTCTCCCCTCCTCTTCTCGCTTGCTATAGAACCACTAGCAGAGGCAATCCGCACCGCAATAGGCGAGGGCATCCCACTGGGTGATGGCATGCCTACGATATCTCTGTATGCAGATGACTTACTGTTATACATAAGAGACATCGAACAGATATCCCGCGACAGGTGCACATACTGTGAAACTATGCCTCCATATGGAGGCTGAAGGTTAATACCTCCAAGTCTTGCCTCTACACTTTCAGTGAGACATGTATTGACCCTGGGTATGTCCTCAATGAGGTGTGTGTGAAGTGGAGTGCAGACACATTCCGCTACCTCTCACTTACTGACGCGGATCTGCTACATGTGCTGTGCGGATGTCCTGTCCTGTTTACGTACTGGAGGGGTGTTGCGGACATCCTAATTCAATGCACTGACTGCATACTCCCATTTTAATGGCACATCATTATATTTTGCACTTATATCGTAGAACTTGAAATAACACATCGATTTCTAGATTCTTAGACTTGGGAATGGCAGTAGCGAAGCAACGGATCACCAAGAGGTGGAAGCCCCCCATCCCTCCTCACATACTAGCATGGAGGTGCTGATTGCTTACAGGGCCAAAGAGGAGACTGTAACTCTCCAACGCAAAATATCTTAGATATTCGCTAGACCCCTCTCGCCACAAGTTGGGACGTGAAACTGGCAGAGTTATCACACATTCACAATGCCAACATGTTGCCCTCACTCTCAGCTAACTTTACACTCTTAAAACATACGTCCAACTAGGTGGATAGACACAGGGGCGGCTCTAGGCTCCTGGCGGCCCTGGGCAGGGAGCGTAGGTAGGGGCCCCGGAAGACGGGGTCCGGGCGGAGCGTGGAGGCCAGTGAAGCGGGGGGGAGGGATCAGGGTGTTTTGAAGTGGAACAGAGCCGGAGGCCGCCAAATCCATGCCCGGGGCCGCCATGCAAATATGTATCCATCCTCAGAGGATTATTATGTTAAGGATATATATTGGTGTGGTGACCCCTGGGGTTTGGTGGCCCTGTGCAGGTGCACAGCTTGCACATGCCTAAGGCCGCCCTGATAGACATAGAGAAAGATTCAGAGTCATTACAGTAGGCAATATGTAAGACTGCATCTCCCTAAACACCACACCATGAATTAGTCCCAAAGCGCCTACCATATACACCAGTACACTGGATGCTTTACTTGCGGGAACCAGGGGCAAGCTCCGCTGTTATGAAATCGTATCTGTTATGTTATTATTTGTCCCTGTTATGTTATAAACCGCCTCCACAGTTTGTGAGACATTCGGTACTAATTAGCAGCAATGCTGACATAATGTATACCTAGACTTCACTTAGCCCGAAGGTTCACTAAGGACGAAAGCTGTAGCTTAGCGCTCATAGACATTGATGAGGTGCAACTTAAAGCTCAAAAACTTGTTGATCTGTAAACCCCGGATAATGTATAAGTACCAATAATGCACCCGTTAAATGACCTTTGTAATATGCAATCAAAAAGGAAAAAAATCTGAAATTTGTATAACTTTATAACTTTTGACATTTTTTTTCAGTTTGCTCACTACTGGCTAACTGCAGGCAGACATACCCTTAAGCCTTAAACCTCCCTTGTCATCTGGGCTTAAAGTGTGGACTCATTCCAGAGAGTACCTAATAGAAGCCATTCCACACTTAGGACGTTTCTTCCTTCCAGTTTGCATTCATTCACTGAACAGCAGGGGCATAGCTTCAGGGAGGCTATATAGGGTGTGATACCATCCAAATGAATGCATTCTTGCCGTGGTAAGTGCTTCTGGGGGGCCTGAGTTGGGTCTGATATGTATATATTGGTTTTCTCATCATGAGCCCCGAATAAAAGACAAAACAGTCACATTTGATGTAGCATATGGCTGGGTCCAAACTGAGGTGGAATGGTGGACAAAAATTAATGGATTGGGATGTGGGCAGAGCGATTGCCAGTGGCTGAGATTTATTAGAGCATTCCATCCATCACATTGTTGTTTTTGAATTTGATGCCCTAAGTGTGCCAGGTACGACTAGGCTTGGGACCCATGAGGTTCCGTGACAATTGTAAGTGGTGTTTTCGACTCGCACGAATATGGTCGAGTCTGGTATCTATGAACCGCAAATGACGAGTTTAGTAAGTGTGCGCAGTTTCGCTGTGCTAACTTAAACCGTTCGTTTGTTATGTGGGTTTTTCATCTGTACCCACGGGTTCCATCTTAGATACGGCATCCATTTTGTCTCTTGCCCTCAAGTAGCCAGCGAACGGACGCTGTCCGCTTCGCGACCCTGGGACTCCCAAGATATTGGCGGAAGACACGTGTTCTTTGAAAGTGTCTTTATGGCAAGGGGGTTGCTGCTGTAAGGCAGATGGCGCCGCTCGAGGCTCATCTTGCCGCACGGACTTATTGTCTCAGCCGTGCATCTCATTAGGCACGTCCCTTTGATGCCTGTATCTCGTGTTTCCCGATACCTCCCCTTTTACACCCTTTCCGATCTCCCCACTGTCCCCGTCTTCCTCTGCACCTGTCTTTGTTCCTATTTTCGATCTACTTTACTGCTGATTGGAATTTGCTAATGGTGGGAAGATGGGTTTTTACAGTTGGGAACCGCCAAATGTTTCCGCACTTATGTCCCGGACCTTGTGTGTTTCAAAGTGACCAAAGCGACCCCTCTGGGAGCTAAATGTGGGAACCGGGTTGTAAACTTTTGTGTTCAATGTTATCCTATGGGTAAAAACTGTATAAAAGGAGCGATCCACAGAACCAATTTGAAGCAGTCTCCCCGAACTACACTCGATGTACTTCCTGTGACTTCTGTGTTCCCTGCAGCAAATAAACCTTGAATCTTTGACGCCGAAGAAAGTGTCCCGTGTCTCTGTGACTTGTACGCCGGAGCAGGTTACCCACGAAGGTTTCAGGTGTTGTGCCCTGGCACCGCTGGGTCCAAAAGAACCCAGTCCTTCAGTTGGCGCCCAACGTGGGGCTGCATCAGTGGTACCGGTCCAAGCCCGACGATCGTGAGGAACTTCGTGTGAAATCTCCGAGGGAAGGTGCACCCCGCTTCATCGATCCTGTTGTCGAAATAAGTGGCCCGAAGACTTTTCCCGCGAAGATTCCCGCCTCCTGACGGCTGCGACGGACTGCTGCCCTGACTGTAGACCTGTTTTGGCGCCTGGCGTAGACCTTGGTATAGCGAGACGATTGACGGGCCTTCCTGAGGACGCCATCGATCTTTGAGTTAAGTATTTTGTGGGTCGCTCCCAGAGTTCTTGGTTGTTGACACTTTAGCGAGTGTCTTTGTTGTAAACGCCGTGTGAGTGTTTTTGTCGGTGACACTTTGCTAGCGTACTTTGTTGTTGTATTGTTTGACGACTGCAGCCGCCAAAAACCGAGGGTTTTGTTCTTTGCTGGGACTTGGTAAATCCCGTAACCCTTGAAGTTTGTGAAACTCGGCTAGTGTGCAAGATGCCTGGTCGCAGTACTTTGTTCAGTTGTTTTAGACCTTGTGGTGCGGATTCCCTGCTGGAGGACTCATGTCCGATACCTCCGGTTGGAACTCCTACTTATGACTTATATAGCAAACATGGGCTAGGCCCGATTGCTTTTAACGATTATTGGGTTAAATATACAAAGAAAGACGGCGATCTTCGTTGGCCACCTCACGGTAGCTTCGAGGCGTCGATCTTAGATAATTTGGAAATAAAGTTGTTCGAACGTAAATCAAGGCCGGCCATGTTTGATGCCTTTCGGTTGTGGCGCAAAGAAGCCCGACAGAAAGAAATCAGACAGAATAAACGTAGTCAGCGAGATACTGTTGCTACTATAGTGAAGAAAGCTGAGCAGTTTCAGCGTGATAAGGAGGATAAGGATAAGGAAGTGTTTGAGAGACTACAGCGTATGACCATAGATAAATGCTATCCCGCTTTGCCTACGGAGTCGGATAAGAAGGAAGAGGCAGTTGAGGATCCTTTAATGTCCTATCTTATGAAGTCGCCACCTCCGTACGTACAGGGTACCGCAGCTCTTGTGGTCCCTGCCGTACCTGTTCTTCCACCTATTATTCCTCCACCAGTTCCTCAACCTGCACCCGCTCTTCCGACTGTTCCTGCTCCTTTGTCTGTTTCTATTCCTACTGCTCCTCCGCTTCCACATACTCCTGCTCCCGCTACTGCTCCTGTGTTGTTAACCCCTGCTGTTGCTACTGTCTCTACTCCTTCTCTTGTTAGTCCTGTGTCTTACTCTTCTCCCTCTACTCGTAATCGTAATTCTCCCCTTGCGACAAACTTCTTTCAGTCGCTCGGACCTGTTTTTGGGTCTGCTGGTTCTGATGGTCCTCAGAGACGTAGTCAGCTTCCTGGTAACAGAGAACGTGTTGCGCTATATAATATGGCGATGGGTTGGATGGTAAACCCTCTTAGAAATCCACCTCGTGTTGTCCTCGAAACGTTTAATCAATTCAACATACCGACTCAGAGATATGTGTTTGACGAAATGTGCAAGTTCCTTCATGATCAGATAGTGGCCAATGCGCCTGACGAGGTGCTGACCGCCCTGTCCGAACTTCGGCTTCAGTTCGCAACTGGACTGATAGTAGACACTAATGTCCGACGTGCTATTGAGCGGTTGCTATCTCTTCGTCCCGCTCCTATTCCTCATGCATTGTTCGTTGAGGACATTGAAAAACGAGACGAGTCTGGCCAATATCCTATGCGTGAAGTTCCGCCGGTTTGGATACCAGCTGATCCACAAGCTGCCCCTCCGGTATTGGCACATTTTGAGAGAGTGTGGATACACCTCCCATGGAAACGATCGGAAGTGCTTCAGGTGAAACAATCTTTGCCCGATCCTCGTAAAAATCCTACTGGGTATTATAAGGAATTATCGCAGCTCGTAGATGCTACGGTGATGAATCTTGCTGATATCGATATGTTGTTTGGCAACGTCGTACCGCAACCGGTATGGGCTAAGATTCGTCACCAAGATCACACAAATGAATTAGGTGGTGATTGGGCTGCCATTACAGCGGCAGACGCTGGACAAGTGGCTGCTACTAAACCCGATCAGTTGATTGCTGCTCTCCCCCAGCGAATCATTGCATTAATGAAAACGCTTATGCCAGCTATGAGGGTAAATTGGGACAAGTTGTCAGCCTGTAAGCAGAAGAAAGATGAGAGTGTTTCCGATTTCTTTACGAGGTTCGAGGAAGCATTCATTGATCATAGTGGACAGGATATGGGTACTGAGGGTGGACAGAGGTTGTTTGTGGATAAATTTGTGTCGAACTTGTTGCCCGATCTAAGCAATAAATTAAAGAATTCAGAAAGTGCGTGGGCCGTTTCTACCTCAGCTCAGATATTGGCTACGGCACAATATTACGAGAATAGAGAGAAAGAGGAAAATGACCGTGCTGATAAAAAGACGAAAGAGCTAAAAACTAAAGTGTTGTTACAACAAGCGTATCCGCCGCGTTCTAATCAGAATGCGCCTCAGCAGAATAGATCACAGTCACAATCGAATCGATCGCAGCCGCGTAATGATTCCTCTTTCCAAAGATCTTCATTAGGGTACAATCAATGTGCTTATTGTAGACAGGAGGGACACATTAAATTCAATTGTCCTGCTTTAAATGAACGTAATAGTGGTAATTCGTCTAAAGGAGGCCGTGGTGGTTCACAGCACGCATCACGTGGTAGAGGTCGTGGTGCTCAGAATGATCGCTCTGACCATTCATCAAATTCTAATAACTGTTTCGATCAACGTGGATCATCGCAAGGACGATCTGCGCAGTACAATGTAGACGATTATTACGTCGATCAGGGAACTGACGATAGTAATTACTAGGACAGCCAAAGACAAGGAGAGGGAGTGGTATCAGTTCCGGTTGATCAGAGAGGGCCTTACGTCGCAGTTGCTACATCGGGCGTCGTTGAGCCTTTTCTGTTGGACACTGGTGCAGCGAAAAGTTCTATCATGCATTCGAAACTCCCTGGCGCACCTTTGTCTGGCTTAACAAATGTTTCCGTTGGATTCTCTGGCGCCCCCGTTAGCAATCCAGTTTCACGCCCTTTGCCCCTTCAAATTGGGCCACGTGAGCTCGAAGCTCCGTTGATTTTGACTACTGGTTGTGGCGAAAATCTTTTGGGTCTGGATTTGCTTAAACGTTTGTATGCGACTTTGTATTGTTCTCCTGCGGGTGTAAAGCTTACGTTAGGAGAGAGGGTAGTCTCTCCCATGTATTTGTCCCTCGATAAGCTTCCACCGGAATTGGATTCTCTTCCTGCGTCTTTGTGGGCGACGGGTCCAAATGATGTGGGCCTACTTGATATCTCCCCTTATGTTGTTCAGTTGAAGTCTAATGTGCGATTGCCACGTATTCCCCAATACCGTATCTCCCTTGATGGTGAACGAGCTTTGTTAGCGATCATCTATGACTTGATCGAGAAAGATGTCATCGAAGAAACTCGGGGAAACGTGTGCAATAGCCCTGTACTGCCCATTCTTAAACGTACTGATCCTACCAAACCGCCTGTTTATCGTTTTGTTATCGATTTACGGGAGGTAAATAAAATTGTGGTTCCTCAATTCCCTGTTGTGCCTGACATCACGGCGCTACTGACTCTGATTCCAGCTACTGCTTCTTGGTTTTCGGTGATTGATTTGAAAAATGCGTTTTTCAGCATCCCGATTGCCGAAGAGAGCAGGGACCTTTTCGGTTTCTCTCTTGGTGGACGTAGCTTCCGGTTCAAACGCGCTCCTCAGGGCTACTGTGAAAGTCCATCGATTTACAGTCAAGCCTTGAAGGGTCAACTGGATGCGTTTAGGTTGCCGGTTGGTGCGGCTTTAATCCAATACGTCGACGACCTATTGGTGGCTGCTGATACTCAGGACATTTGCAAAATTGCTACAGTGTCGTTGCTGCAACATCTCTGTGAGTTAAATCACAAGGTGTCACCTTCTAAACTCCAATATTGTTGTCAAGAAGTAACCTATCTAGGTCACTTATTGTCAAAGGAGGGAAGGAGATTGACCCCAGAGAGAATTGCAGCGATTGCGCGAATGGCTGTGCCACAAACCCAAAGAGATGTGCGTGCCTTTCTAGGTATCACGTCGTACTGCAGGCAGTGGATTCCTAATTTTTCATTGCTAGCGAAACCATTGGTTGCTCTTACGTGCAAGGATGTTTCAACTCCTTTACCATGGACGGAAGAATGTCAGAAAAGTTTTTCTGAATTACGTGATTCATTGTGTTCGGCTCCTGTGTTAGGTACCCCTGATTACAGCAAGCCGTTCACGTTATATGTTCACGAGAGGGAAGGTTGTGCTTTGAGTGTCTTAACGCAACCTTTTGGTGGTAAGCAACGTCCATGTGCATATTTTTCCTCGACCTTAGACCCAGTAGCTAGAGCATTGCCGAGTTGTTTGAGAGCAACTGCGGCAGCTGCGGTCTCCATCCGACAATCAGCAGGATTGGTCATGGATAATATGCTTACGGTGATGGTTCCGCATGCAGTCGATACTCTTTTGAATCGAACGAAAACTCAGCACTTGACGAGTGCGAGGTTGTCTGGGTACGAATTGACGCTCTTGGCAAGCCACATTCAGATAAAACGTTGTAATGTCCTAAATCCGGCAACTTTGTTACCAATTAGTGCAGAGTCAGATGAAGTAGCAGAACATGACTGTTACTTGCGGACAGAAGAGGAAACGAAAGGTCGTGTGGACCTTAAAAACACCCCATTGGAGGACCCGGATGGCACTCTGTATGTGGATGGGTCATGTTTTAAGTTGCCGAATGGCGATGTGACTACTGCTTATGCTGTTGTAACATTGAATACTGTTGTTGAGACTGCAAGATTGAATCAGAATTCTGCCCAAGCTGCAGAGCTGATTGCTCTCACTAGAGCATGTGTATTAGCAAAAGGGAAACGTGTGAATGTGTACACCGATAGCCAGTACGCTTTCGGTGTAGCGCATAGTTTTGGACGATTGTGGCGAGAGCGTGGTTTCTTGACGTCGCATGGCACGAAAATACAGCATGGCCAGCTTGTGAACGATCTTTTGGATGCATTGACTTTGCCTGCACAAGTTGCAATTGTTAAGTGTAGTGCGCATCGTAAAGTGACGGATGATGTTGGTCGTGGTAATGCGTTTGCAGATGAGATTGCTAAGGAGACTGCCCGGAACCTTAGCACTCGAATGTATGTGACGAGTTCGGTTAGGTGGCCTGCAGAATCGAGTATGTGTGAAGATACCATAGAGAGCGTGAAAGCAATTCAGAATGAGGCCACCGACACTGAAAAGACGAAGTGGAAAGAAAGTACGGGAAAGTTGGATGTGAATGGTTGCTGGATTGATTTGTCGGATCAGAAAAGATGGATGTTGCCTGATGCGTATGTGCTGGCCGTTGTGACAATGGCACATGGGTTAGCACATATTAGCGCGAAAGGCATTTGCAAGTTGCTGGCTGATGTGTGGAAGAATGATGGCATTATAAAGTGTGCTGAACGTCTGGTGAAGAATTGTATGGTGTGTATAATGTACAATCCTGGCAAAGGAACCCCAACTCCCCCTGGCAGTTTTGCTCCTCCTTCGTATCCCTTTGAGGTGATCCAATTGGACTTCATCCATATGGAGCGATGCAATAACCTGAAATACGTTCTGGTTGTGGTTTGCGCATTCTCCCGATGGATCGAGGCCTATCCCCTCAAAGACAATACTGCTTTGTCTACTGCGAAAATCCTACTGAAGGAATACTTTCCTCGGTATGGAATGCCTAGAGTCGTGTGGTCAGATAATGGAAGTGAGTTTGTTGGAAGTGTGATGAAGAGTGTGTGTAAGGGCCTTGGAATTAATCAAAAATTCCATAGCGCCAATCATCCCCAGTCAGCTGGATTGGTTGAGGGGTACAATGGCACCCTTAAACTAAAACTAGCGAAGATTCAGGCTACGACTGGACTTTCGTGGCCTGATGCTTTGCCTCTAGCACTACTGTCAACTAGGGCGACTGTACACTCCCGAATAGGGCTTAGTCCCTATGAGATAGTGTTCGGCCGTCCTGCGAATGTGTGGGGGGTTCCTAGGCCAGGAATATTCTCTGATCTTGAGTATCCGATGTTGATTGACTACTTACATGACTTGACTGCTAAACTGAGGTTAATTCACCAACAGGTTTACGACGCCTTGCCGACGCAGACGGAGGGTCCAGGCCACCAGCTCCAGCCCGGGGACTGGGTGGTTACTCGTAACTTCTCACGCAAGAACAATCTGGACCCCCGATTTGTCGGACCTTACCAGGTACTCCTGGCCACGAGGACTGCCGTTCGTCTTGAGGGGCGGAAAAATTGGGTACATGCTACCCATTGTAAGCGAGTCCCTATTCCCTTGCCGGCAGACCCGTGGGTAAGGAAAGGCATTGCGTCAACAGAAACAGAAACATTGCCGGCGTTTGTACCTTTTAGCGACGCACAGCTTGTTGGAGAACCCTCAGCGCAGCAGAGAGCCACTGTTGAACACTTGTCAGCAAAAGACTCAAGACCAGATCAACCAACTGATCAGCAGGACGCTGTTTCTTCAACGGATCCTTTGTTCGACGAGCAGACACGTCCCGGGAAACATCGATATTCTTTGCGATCTCACACTAAGGACAAATAAAATTCTCTTGCTTTGCTGAAATTGACAACTGCAATATCCTCGTTTCCCATGATCAATTTTGAACATTCGTATCATTGAAAATTTTTTGTACATATATCAAGCTTCTTCCTTGTATCTTTTTACTTCCACAGCTGAGAGATATTGTGCTAATATATATACATATTGTGTATTGAGGGCCGTAGGGCCGCGCGCGTACTTCCTTCTGGACAGTAGGTCTTGACGCTAGGTTAAAGGCCGTCGGTTCCTAGGAACCCCTGGGGATTGACTATTGCTGCACAGAACGAAGTGCGTCAAGAAACGTTGCGGACGGTCGTAGGGAATGGCATTTTCGAAGCTGAATGATTTGGAAGGAGCTCAGGCGTACAGAGTCAAGCTGCAGCAACTCAGTCGTACCAAATGTTTCATATTTCAATTGTTTGTGTTGTTTCTGACTGCTTCTGCATTTTTGACGGGTGGGGTGTATTACACTATGTCTTACTTCTTACTTGCTACCCCTACTCCTACTCCTTACCCTAACCTTACTTCTACTGCTTCTCCTCATTCCTTTCATATGTTACCGGAACACGAGCAGGCTAGACGTGTAGAATTCCGCAACAATTCCTTTATTCAGCTCCTCCATCAGCATCAGTTAGTGGTTAACACTACTAATTGTTGGGTGTGTGGGTTGATGCCACATACTACGGGTAAGGGAATTCCATATCTGGTATTACCGTATAGTTCCCAAGGGTCAGCTCGAGCATTCCAAACAATGTTTCGAAGCGCACTGGGTTTCCACCCCACTCAAGAACAACGTTCCCCCTACTCTGGTCCTACCTCGTATCAGAGGCTGCTATCGATGGCAATAGAGGATATGGAAGATGAGATCCATGATCCTTTTCTTATCCCTGAAGAAGAGGTACAAGCCTATAGGGTCCTAAGTAGAGGGGAATATAGTATGTTCACTAGTGAAAAGCAGCTTAAAAGCTCGCCTCCAATATGGGTCGTACCCCACACTGGTAATCTTTGTCTTATGGGTCGTGGTTCGCAAGCCCCACTTGGAGCAAGTGCCTGCACTGAAAGTTACGTTCTGCCAATGTTCTCGTCCCCTGTGTTTCTGGCTGCCAAGGGTACCTACTTTATCTGTTATGATCGTGCATACACATGGTTGCCCGCAGACTTCATGGGCTCATGTTTCATTGCAAATCTGTTGCCTCCGACGTTCACTGTAGATGCCGATTATCATAAGACTAGAGTTGTATGAGGCGTAATTAGCGAAGAGGATACTGCCGGTCAAGAGGCAGGAGACTTTTTCAAGGGTTTCCTCCCGTTTTGGGGACCTACGGTTAATAGTAGGAACCTGAGACAGTTGACTCGAGTGGTAGAATCGACAGCTAATATTACTGCCAGTGCCCTTGGTAATATCACCACAGAACTTCAGGCGGAGAGACTTATGACGTTACAAAACCGTATGGTTTTAGATGTCGTCTTAGCAGATCGCGGTGGGGTATGTAAAGTGATCCATTCGAGCTGCTGCATTTTCATTCCAGATAATGCTCCTACTGTCTATCAAGCCATCTCGAAGTTGCATAAGATCTCCGAATCCATACACGTGGATGTAGGGGATTGGACGCTACTTGGATGGTTTTGGGGCCTGATGTCGACTTGGGGTTGGAAGATTCTGATGATCATCGGGGTTGTGGTAGTGTTCCTGTTCACGTGTTGCCTTTGCGTGCAGTGTGGTCCTGCCTTATGTGGCCTCTGTGCTACAACGTGTATGAGACAACCATCTGTTACCAAGGGGACTCGGTTGGGCAGAGCTATGCTACAACAACATCTCGATGGTCTGATGAATATCGAATATGATTCCGACTAGTGCTTGCCTACATGAGGGCAAAAGGAGCGTCTGAGGTTCCGTGACAATTGTAAGTGGTGTTTTCGACTCGCACGAATATGGTCGAGTCTGGTATCTATGAACCGCAAATGACGAGTTTAGTAAGTGTGCGCAGTTTCGCTGTGCTAACTTAAACCGTTCGTTTGTTATGTGGGTTTTTCATCTGTACCCACGGGTTCCATCTTAGATACGGCATCCATTTTGTCTCTTGCCCTCAAGTAGCCAGCGAACGGACGCTGTCCGCTTCGCGACCCTGGGACTCCCAAGATATTGGCGGAAGACACGTGTTCTTTGAAAGTGTCTTTATGGCAAGGGGGTTGCTGCTGTAAGGCAGATGGCGCCGCTCGAGGCTCATCTTGCCGCACGGACTTATTGTCTCAGCCGTGCATCTCATTAGGCACGTCCCTTTGATGCCTGTATCTCGTGTTTCCCGATACCTCCCCTTTTACACCCTTTCCGATCTCCCCACTGTCCCCGTCTTCCTCTGCACCTGTCTTTGTTCCTATTTTCGATCTACTTTACTGCTGATTGGAATTTGCTAATGGTGGGAAGATGGGTTTTTACAGTTGGGAACCGCCAAATGTTTCCGCACTTATGTCCCGGACCTTGTGTGTTTCAAAGTGACCAAAGCGACCCCTCTGGGAGCTAAATGTGGGAACCGGGTTGTAAACTTTTGTGTTCAATGTTATCCTATGGGTAAAAACTGTATAAAAGGAGCGATCCACAGAACCAATTTGAAGCAGTCTCCCCGAACTACACTCGATGTACTTCCTGTGACTTCTGTGTTCCCTGCAGCAAATAAACCTTGAATCTTTGACGCCGAAGAAAGTGTCCCGTGTCTCTGTGACTTGTACGCCGGAGCAGGTTACCCACGAAGGTTTCAGGTGTTGTGCCCTGGCACCGCTGGGTCCAAAAGAACCCAGTCCTTCACCCAGGCTCACTGTTATGTTATGGTATCAAAGTTTTATAAAGCGCTTGCACACCCAAGGGTTTCATGGCGCTAACCAACAGAACACTAACTCTACTAAGGAGACCATCATGCCTTAGGCCGTAGTCTGGATAAACAGCCATGTCTATAGAAGCTTCCTGAAAGGAAGGAGATCAGTGCAGGAGCGAATCTCCAAGGGGAGAGAGTTCCACAGCATTGGAGCAAGGGTAGCGAACCTGCGGCCTCCCTTGCAAGATAACTTGTAGCGAGGAACAGTCAGGAGAGATTGGGAAGCAGACCGAAGGCTGGGAGAGGGGTTGTATCTGAGCAAGATATTCTGAATAAACTGGGGACTACGAGTGTGTAGGGATTTGAAGATTATACAGGCCAATTTGAAGGTGACACGGTGTTGAGTCGGAAACCAGTGGAGTTGCCTCAAGAGAGGTCTGGCTGACTGCCATCGTGGAAGGCGGTATATAAGTCGAGCCGCCTGATTTTGTGCCATCTGCAGACGTCTGCTGAGTGTGACGGGAGGCCCAGATAGATGGCATTGGCGTAGTCTAAGTGAGACAACACCAATGCTCTTACAACCTGGGTCAGAGCTGAGTGCGTGAGCATCTGGCTGATCTTTTTTATTTTCCTCAATTGGAGGAAGCAGGAGGACACAACTGAGTTGACCTGTGGTTTTAAGGAAAGCTCACCATCAATGTGTACCCCTAAGCTTTTAACTGATTTCGATGGTACAGGTGGGGGGGGGTCCAGTTTAGATGGCCAGTAGTGATGGCCCCAAAATAATTGATTATTGCCAGACAGAACCATGTTCCTTCTTTCCCGTATTTAGTTTAAGTTGGTTCTCGTCCATCCACTGACAGATATGGAGCAGGGTGTTTTGAAATTGATGGTTCGAGTCAGGGGAATTATCAATAGTAAAGGTGAGTTGTAGGTCATCCTCATAGTTGAAAGTGGTGACTTTAAAGGATTGGAGGGATTAGAGCAACGGAAGCATGTAAATGTTGAATAGCAAAGGTGACTGTGATGAGCCTTGGGGGACTCCGCAGGTGCTCTGAAGTTTGTGAGAGGAGAAAGGGGATAGACGGACCGCCTGCGTGCGGTCACAAAGGAAGGATCTGATCCAATCATGGGCCAGGCCGCAGATGCCAGCAAATCTGACACGGTCGAGAAGAATATTGTGGTCGACCATGTCAAACGCGGCCGACAAGTCAAGCAGGACCAGCGCCTGAGGGATGTCCAGATCTGCATTAAGACGCAGAGAGTCAAGGACCGCTACAATAACTGACTCAGTAGAATGGGCAGGGCGGAAACCTGCCTGGGAAGGATGTAACACATCAGACTGTTCAACAAAATTAGAGAGATGGGAGGTGACATGTGCTTCCAGTATTTTCGCCAGGTACGGGAGCAGAGATATAGGCCTGTAATTCGAAAGGGTAGTGGGATCAGCACCCGTTTTTTTTAAAAGGGGCAGCAAGATTGCATCCTTAAAGGATTTAGGCACTATCCCTTGGAGGAGAGAGGTGTTAAGAAGTCTTAACACCGGAGTGGGGAAAGCCGCAAATACCGTCTTTAGTATGTAAGGGGGGCAGCAGTCACGAGGAGAGCCTGATTTTACTCTATTCAATAAAGATGTCAAAACTGGGACATCCAGAGGGGGGAAACCGTCCAGAGATGGGGCGTTGGCGATATGAGCGGGGGCAGGTAGAGCAGGGGTAGTGACAGGAATACTGGATTTAATTGTGGCAATTTTATCCAGAAAATATTGATTCAAAGTGTCACAGAAATCTTGGTTGGCAGCCGGCTTGGACTCAGTTCTACTGGGATTTGAAAGTTTTTTAACAATAGAAAAAAATCTCCTTGGGATTATTATTTGACTGCTCAATTAGATTGCAAAAGAACTTGGATTTGGCTGACAAAATAGCTTTCCTATAATCAGCATGTGCAGCCAGATGATTGGTCCTGTTAAGAGTGTTATAGGTTCTCCTCCAAGCTCGTTCCTTCTGCCGGACAATAAGCTTTTTTTCTCTCAAGTCAGATGAAAACCATATATGGGCATTAGAATGACGAATGGTTTTACATTTTTCCAAGGGCATGGATGTCGCTGGCCGCATTGAGCCAGGCAAAGACATCAGACTCAGCTAAGTTAAGATCAGTGTTAGGGACCGGTTGAGAGTTGTTTAAGCTTTCCAGAAAAGCTGGGGTGTCCAGAGTACCCCATTGTCTGATGAGTCCCTGTTCAGTGATTGCATTGGTTTTGGGATCGGAAATAAGAATACTAAATTTGATCAGATAATGATCTGACCAAATGCACGGTGAAACAATAGGAAGGGATATGTCAATATTAGTGCTCCAAATCTGGTCCAACGTGTGCCCTTTGACATGAGTGGTGGTGTTAATATGGGGCTGAAAATTAAGTCCAGCAAGGAGCTCTGTGAGTTCAAGTGCTGCAGAACGACTGCGCTCGCTGTTAAGCCAATAATTAAAATCTCCAATGAGCAAAATGTTGGTGTAATCTGTGACCAACGGAGAGAGTTGATCACACAGGGAAAAAGGGAAAGATGGCATGTTTTGAGGGGGTCTGTATAGTAATAGACAAAAGAGAGGTCCGAAGCTGGAGTCAAGCTTAACCACATCGCTGCTGTGGTTATTTTTCCCCTGTGCTGGAAATTGCCATTTTGCTGGTGTCATGACGAGCTCAGCTCGTCATCAGCACAGCTCAACTGTGCCTCATGACGAGCTGAGCTCATCATGAGCATGGAAGGGGTTAATAACCAAATTGTCGACTGCGGCGAGGTCGAGGGATGTCATCCTTGAAAAGACAAAGTCTTTATTAATAATGGCAGCGACACCACCCCCAGCTTTCCCTGTAGCACGATCTGCCTGGAGAATGTAATAATTGTCCGGTAGGGCAGCTAAGATATCAGGGGAAGAGTTGATGTTGAGCCAAGTTTCTGTAAGGAAGAAAATATCCGATTTATGGCTGGTGAGGAAAAGAAAAATGTCCAACTGGTGTTTAACTAGTGACCTCGTATTAAGATAAAAAATATTTAAGTGCTGAGATTTTGTGGGACTGGGCTTATGTGATGGAAGTTGCTGGCGGTGCTGGGGTAAATGTGGCGAAGTGATGGCAGGGGGAGATAAGATGCCTAGTCGGCTCAAGCGCCCTAAGATAGCAGTGTGTAGATAACTAGCTGCAACTGGAACCAAGCTGTACCTGGCTGTAAGGCCCTACCGAGGGCAAAACCAGTTCTAAGTAGTCTGTATTCCGGCTCATGGAGGACCTGGCTAGACAGTTCTGATGGAGTGTTTCCATGCGGAGCAGGGTCAAGACTGCTTTGCATATGGCTGGGTCTAAAGTGAGCTGGCATAGTGGGCAAAAAACGATGGAATGGGATGTGTCCTGAGCGATTGCAAGTGGCTGAGATTAATTTGAACATTCCATCCATCACTTTGTTGTTTTTGCAGTATGAGGTTTCCAGTAATACTACTGATAATCAAAAACTCAAAAGGTGATGGGATGAATGCTTGCAAATAGTCTAACAAGTGGCAATCACTTGGGGTAGCATTCCAACCCATCATTTTCACTCACTGTGCCACTCTACCTAATACAAATCAGTATTGACTCATGGAAACAGTTCATCCTAGAAAATGGTCATCTCCCAGCTCCACTCTGGAGCCCACTGCTTTTTCAGTTGGGACATTTGAGGTTCACACCATCTGACTAAGCTACACCCTTGCTGAACACCCCAGAAGAGAGTTAGCTGAACAAGCCTGCATGGACATACCTTGAGAACACTAATCCTTAAGACAGAGAGAGTGAGAGCAAAAGAGAGACAAAGAGAGAACAGAGAGAGAGACCATCTTTGGAAGAGATGCCAACGCAGTCATGTTTCTGTCATTCTCTCCCCTCACCATTGTATTCAAACAGTCCATAGGTTAGATGACATTCACAATGTTAAACGAGAGGATTGGGTTCCAGCGGATTCAAAGGCCTTTGCTTCCGAACGGATGTACCATGTTACAATGCATACTATTACAACTACCTACCGTTACAACGCGACCATTACAACGCATACCATTACAACGCATAGCGCTTTGAGGTGCTGGATAGTGGTAAGTATAATTTACTATTCTAACTCCAGTCCCCGTGGACCCTAGGGAAGGTGTTGGATAGTAAATTATACTTATTCCCTATCCTAGAGCGCCCCCCAGCGCAATGCGTTGTAATGGTATGCGTTGTAAAAGTCGCGTTGTAATGGTAGTGCGGAGTAAAAGATGCGTTGTAACGGGTGTATACCTTTAAAATGGAATATGGCATTGGAATCTGAGAAGTGCTCTTCCTTTGAGAATGGGTTGATTTGCATTTGGCTGGTCCCTGCCTGTAATAGCACAGATGGCCTAAACACCTAATTGTTGACCCAGAGTAATTATCAGTGATTCAGAAAGATTTAAGGATTTCCATCTATCTCTTGCATGCCATCAGAGTGATTGGTTGTCAGTGACATACAAGAACACAGGTCTCATATTTTCTCTATGTGATAAGGACTCCACCTGCACCTAAGAGTGAACCTGCATGATGTCCAAATAAAAAACTGTAAAAGCACTAACCTGTGAGGATGAGCAGAGTTCTTGCAGGATCAATATGGTTCTGCCTCTACTTCCCTGACCTCTTCTATCAAACTATGATTCAGAATTTAGGTTTGCAAATACATTCAGAACTGCTAATTGGCTTGTGTTTAGGGCATCCTTCGAAATAACAATTTGCAAAGGGTTAAATTAATGTTTTGTGACAGAAATACGGTTGCAAACATTAATAAAGGTAGTGGATAACACATTCTCCTTTGTGAATGTTGACAAAAACATTTACTTTTTGAAGTCGGCAGTAATCCCATAGGCCATTACCTACAATTAAAAAAGTTTGAAACTTCTTTTTTTTTAAATTGCATCCCGTTTTCCCTTAAGGAAAAGCGGTGCATTTAAAAAAAATGCTTTATTTAAAAGCAATCACAGACATGGTGTTCTGCTGACCCTATATCATATAAATGAGGTTGTTTCCAATTTGCAACCTACCTCATTTGTATTCATGAGGCAGGTCGAATTGAAAGCGGTACAAAAGGGGGTGGTGATGGAGGGAGCATTTGAATCAATCAAACACTCACACCCAGTCAAAAGATCTGGGTTTAATCCATCACCGTTCTTTAGCCCACTCTGCCACCCCAGTTCAGACATGGCTATATGCAAATCAGTCTGACCCTGTGCCTCATGGGAACAGTCCAGCCAGAACTGCCAAGCCATGTCCTCCCTGGACCGGAAGCAAGCTACCGAGGACCGGTTTATGGCATTCCAGCCTTCTTCAGCCCGGCTTGCTTGAATCCAGTGGCAAAGTGAGCAAGGGACTCACGTCTGAGCATACCCTGACACACTTATATCGGCCAAAAGCGGTACAAAAGGGGGTGGTGATGGACGGAGCATCTGAATCAATCAAACACTCACACCCAGTCAAAAGATCTGGGTTTAATCCATCACCGTTCTTTAGCCCACTCTGCCACCCCAGTTCAGACATGGCTATATGCAAATCAGTCTGACCCTGTGCCTCATGGGAACAGTCCAGCCCAAACTGCCAAGCCATGTCTTCCCTGGATCGGAAACAAGCTACCGAGGACGGGTTTCTGGCATTCCAGCCATCTTCAGCCCAGCTTGCTTGAATCCAGTGGCAAAGTGAGCAAGGGACTCACGTCTGAGCATACCCTGCCACACTTATGGCGGCCAAAAGCGGTACAAAAGGGAGTGGTGATGAACGGAGCATCTGAATCAATCAAACACTCACACCCAGTCAAAAGATCTGGGTTTAATCCGTCACCATTCTTTAGCCGACTCTGCCACCCCAGTTCAGTCATGGCTATATGCAAATCAGTCTGACCCTGTGCCTCATGGGAACAGTCCAGCCCAAACTGCCAAGCCATGTCTTCCCTGGACCGGAAACAAGCTACCGAGGACCGGTTTCTGGCATTCCAGCCGTCTTCAGCCCGGCTTGCTTGAATCCAGTGGCAAAGTGAGCAAGGGACTCACATCTGAGCATACCCTGCCACACTTATGGCGGCCAAAAGCGGTACAAAAGGGGGTGGTGATGGAAGGAGTATCTGAATCAATCAAACACTCACACCCAGTCAAAAGATCTGGGTTTAATCCATCACCGTTCTTTAGCCCACTCTGCCACCCCAGTTCAGACATGGCTATATGCAAATCAGTCTGACCCTGTGCCTCATGGGAACAGTCCAGCCCGAACTGCCAAGCCATGTCTTCCCTGGACCGGAAACAAGCTACCGAGGATGGGTTTCTGGCATTCCAGCCATCTTCAGCCCAGCTTGCTTGAATCCAGTGGCAAAGTGAGCAAGGGACTCACGTCTGAGCATACCCTGCCACACTTATGGCGGCCAAAAGCGGTACAAAAGGGAGTGGTGATGAACGGAGCATCTGAATCAATCAAACACTCACACCCAGTCAAAAGATCTAGGTTTAATCCGTCACCATTCTTTAGCCGACTCTGCCACCCCAGTTCAGTCATGGCTATATGCAAATCAGTCTGACCCTGTGCCTCATGGGAACAGTCCAGCCCAAACTGCCAAGCCATGTCTTCCCTGGACCGGAAACAAGCTACCGAGGACCGGTTTCTGGCATTCCAGCCGTCTTCAGCCCGGCTTGCTTGAATCCAGTGGCAAAGTGAGCAAGGGACTCACATCTGAGCATACCCTGCCACAGTTATGGCGGCCAAAAGCGGTACAAAAGGGGGTGGTGATGGAAGGAGTATCTGAATCAATCAAACACTCACACCCAGTCAAAAGGTCTGGGTTTAATCCATCACCGTTCTTTAGCCCACTCTGCCACCCCAGTTCAGACATGGCTATATGCAAATCAGTCTGACCCTGTGCCTCATGGGAACAGTCCAGCCCGAACTGCCAAGCCATGTCTTCCCTGGACCGGAAACAAGCTACCGAGGATGGGTTTCTGGCATTCCAGCCGTCTTCAGCCCGGCTTGCTTGAATCCAGTGGCAAAGTGAGCAAAGGGACTCACGTCTGAGCATACCCTGCCCCACTTATGGCGGCCAAAAGCGCTACAAAAGGGGGTCGCGATGAACGGAGCACCTGAATCAATCAAACACTCACACCCAGTCAAAAGATCTGGGTTTAATCCATCACCGTTCTTTAGCCCACTCTGCCACCCCAGTTCAGACATGGCTATATGCAAATCAGTCTGACCCTGTACCTCATGGGAACAGTCCAGCCCAAACTGCCAAGCCATGTCTTCCCTGGACCGGAAACAAGTTACAGAGGACCGGTTTCTGGCATTCCAGCCGTCTTCATCCCGGCTTGCTTGAATCCAGTATAAAAGTGAGCAAGGGACTCACATCTGAGCATACCCTGCCACACTTATGGCGGCCAAAAGCGGTACAAAAAGGGGTGGTGATGGACGGAGCATCTGAATCAATCAAACACTCACACCCAGTCAAAAGATCTGGGTTTAATCCATCACTGTTCTTTAGCCCACTCTGCCACCCCAGTTCAGACATGGCGATATGCAAATCAGTCTGACCCTGTGCCTCATGGGAACAGTCCAGCCCCAACTGCCAAGCCATGTCTTCCCTGGACCGGAAACAAACTACCGAGGACCGGTTTCTGGCATTCCAGCCATCTTCAGCCCAGCTTGCTTGAATCCAGTGGCAAAGTGAGCAAGGGACTCACATCTGAGCATACCCTGCCACACTTATGGCGGCCGAAAGCGGTACAAAAGGGGGTGGTGATGGACGGAGCATCTGAATCAATCAAACACTCACACCCAGTCAAAAGATCTGGGTTTAATCCATCACCGTTCTTTAGCCCACTCTGCCACCCCAGTTCAGACATGGCTATATGCAAATCAGTCTGACCCTGTGCCTCATGGGAACAGTCCAGCCCCAACTGCCAAGCCATGTCTTCCCTGGACCGGAAACAAACTACAGAGGACCGGTTTCTGGCATTCCAGCCATCTTCAGCCCAGCTTGCTTGAATCCAGTGGCAAAGTGAGCAAGGGACTCACATCTGAGCATACCCTGCCACTCTTATGGCGGCCGAAAGCGGTACAAAAGGGGGTGGTGATGGACGGAGCATCTGAATCAATCAAACACTCACACCCAGTCAAAAGATCTGGGTTTAATCCATCACCGATCTTTAGCCCAGTCTGCCACCCCAGTTCAGACATGGCTATATGCAAATCAGTCTGACCCTGTGCCTCATGGGAACAGTCCAGCCCGAACTGCCAAGCCATGTCTCAAGTGTGGCTCAGGGGTTTGAGGCGGCAGACCCGGAAGCTGAGATCGGCCCTGGACCAGGAAACAAGCAACTAACAGCTGGAATGCCAGAAACCGGTCTTCGGTAGCTTGACGTTGTTGATGCAAGCTCAGTGGGGTTGGATGCCATCTTTGCCCAGCACACTGGGCATGCCAATGCCCCAGGACACACTGTGGCTTATGCTAGCCGAAGTTTGTCATCAATGGAGCCTGCCTTTTCACAACCTGAAAAAGAAAGCCTCGCTATTGTCTGTGCTTGTGATCATTTTCATGTATTCCATTTTGGAAAGCACTTCACAGTCGTCTCAACCATCAATCACTGCTCACCACCCTTATACTTGGACTCAAGAACCCGTGGCGCGTTGACGTTACGTCCTTCCCGTCTGCACCTATAATGTTGTCGATTGGGGGCTGACATCCCCTGTTTTGTAAGCATCCCGCTAATGTTCTCCCCTGTCTTCCCCCTTCACCATAGGGGCGAGCTGTGTGTCTACTGGATAGGTACTTCACCTCTCTTTCTGCCAGCGTGTTGCACTCTTCTACCTGCCCATGGATTTCTGTGAGTAAGGCAGTCAAGGGGCTGTGGTCGTACTGTGTTTCTAGCTCCCGCAGTTTAGTCTCAATCTTGGTGAGGCGGTCCCGTATGTCCCTCAGGATCCCGGCAGAAGTACTGATGCACGCGCCCCGAATCGTGACCTTAAAGGCCTCCGACAGAGTGTCCTGGCTGTCTACTGATCCCGTGTTGTACTCAAAGTATTGCACTATGGCAGATTTTATGGTGTCTGCTTAGACAGGATCAAGGAGTGAGTCAGCGCGAAACCTCCATGTAAACGGTTTATGCGGATTGTGGGGGATATGTACTGTTGAAACCACTGGGTTGTGATCTGACAATGTTCTGGGAAGGTTTCTGACATCTGTGACCCAGTTATATGTTCCCTCACTCAGTAGACAGTAATCCAGGTGGGACCAGCCCTTTGTTGCAGGTGTAATGTGTGTCCCCTCTAAAATCCCCACGTTCCTATGATGCCAAGCATCAATCAGTCCAAATTCTAGCATGCCATCTTTCACACATTGAGCAACTTTTACATTACGTGCACCCTGCGGGTTGGATTTATCAACTGTCGGATCAAGATATGTATTAAGGTCCCCACCTATAAGGAGTTCAGTTTAAGGCCAGTCGGCAAAACACCCGGAACATATTTAAATAGGTCGCCGTGTCATCTGTTACCGGGCCATAGACATTTACAATGGTGATCAATACCTGACCCAATTTCCCCATCACCATTGCCCATCGACCTTCCTGATCCGTGTGGGTGCGTAGCGCCGTGAACGCCACCCCTTTTTTCACTAGTATGAGGATCCCTCTAGCGAAGGTGGAATATGAGGAGGCCAGTCGGAATGTCGCCCATCGGGTTGCCACTCTGCCCTCTGACGCCCCCGTTAAATGCATTTCCTGAAATAGCACAATGTGCACATGGTGCCTCTCCAGCTGTGCCAGTACCTGCCTGATTTTCTTCCCTGTATTGAGCCCCCTGACATTCCATATAACACAATTATACTTAGTCCCAGCAATGCATCAGATAATAAAGTCTAAGGATCCCAGCCGCTCCGCCATCCAGGGGGCACCCTCAGCCGACGCCATCACGTATCAGTATTAGGCACGCAGAATATGACTTTGGCACATAAAAAACAAACTTCCCCAGCCCTCCCCCCACCCACTTCAGCGTTCCCAACCTGCTAAAGCCATGTCCCTCATGTAACTCCCTCAGTAATTTCAAGAACATCAAACTTAAATCCCATCGGGGATCGCCCATTGGGGGTCGCAGCGGGTCCAGCCCTTCCCAGTTAAAAATAGGGAAAGGTGCCACCTCAGTTTTAATGTGTTCCCCAGCTCATGCGTCAGTGTGATGGGCACATAGTACAGGTTAGAACAGCAGTCGACCACACATGACAAATGCATAGCACATACAACGTGTCCATCCATCCCCCCCCTCCCTTGCGGGGTTTCACGGACCAGTGCAAGGGTCTCGTTTCACCCCCCTTACTGTTTAGTCCTCAACGTCCGACGTCTTGGATGGAGGTGGATGCTGCTTCTTACGCCGGAGTGTTCGTGCATGGTCCATCGCATGCTTGGGGTTGGTGAATATTTTGCCGTGTTCCATGGTGCCGATTCACAGCCATGCCGGATATAGCATCGCATACGGAATTTGTTCTTGCTGTAGGATCTTCTTTACAGCCTGGAATTCCTTGCGCACCGCCTGCACGGTTGCCGTGAAATCCGGGTATAAGGATAAGGCACTACCCTTGAACGTGATGGAAACTTTCATTCTGGTGATGCGGAGAACTGTGTCAAGATCTCTAAAGTTCAACAGCCGCACGATAATGGGTCTCAGAGGTGCGCCAGGCAGAGGGTGCGCTGCAAGTGATCTGTGCGCACGTTCTATTGCAAAAAGCAGTGAGAGTTCGTCCTGTCCACAGATGTCACAGAGTATCCCTTCAACGTATTCCTCTAGGCGCCCTACGTTCGTGGATTCTGGTAGGCCCAAAATACGTATATTATTCAGGCGCGAGCGCGCTTCGATGTTCTCATTTTTGGCCTGAATCACCGCCAGTAGTTTGGTGATGTCTATGGTTTTCTCTGCCACCTGTTGCAACCCTTCCTCCGCATCCGATATGCGTTGTCGGGCCTCTCCTATCCTCGTCACCTGCTTGTCGAGTTTGTTTGAAAATTGGTCCATTCTTCTATTTAGCGCTTCTAGTTTACCATCTATGGCCTGTAAACTCGCCTGGATGGCCGCAAGAGATTTCTCGAGGACCGTGGGAGGGCTTCCAGACGCTTCCAGTTCTGAATCCGATGCTGCTGTTTGGCCAGGTTTAGAACCTTTCCTCAGTTCAAAGGTCAGCTTGGGCTACGATTTATCGGGCTTGCCCATGGCCGAGCAGGTGACGTACGCAGTCCCCAGTAAGTTATGCCTGCTATGCACGCTGTGCCAATGTCCGCGCCAGTTCCAGCACTCAGCAGTCAGCACCTGCTCCAGACTGCTGTGCAGAGGTAATTGACCCAAAATGCGGCTGCGCCTAACCTGGAATTGTATGCTGTGGCCGTGGAGGCAGGCGCAGTACAAAATGGCGCCCAACACCTAGTCAGCGAATGTAGCAGCGCTGTACACCAGGCGTCGGGTCGTTATTGATATCAACCAGTGTGCCGGGCCGCAGCCATGAAATGCTCTGTGGAATTTGCAGCGTCACTTACAAGTTGAATGTCACTTCGCTAGTTGGGCTCACACGGGGGTGACTCACACAATAGTGAGACAAAATGTTGGCCGCTGTGTCCACTCCGCATACACGATCGCCAGTACCGCAAGAAGCACAGCGATCTCCAGGGGGCAGTTCCTCAGGACCCCCAATATTGCTGACAACTGTCTCACCGAGGCTTTCAGTGCGCCCTGTGGTCCCGTCCTGCTCTCGCACCACTAACCGTCTGTAATGACGTCCGATGTGCCACTAGCGGGTCTCCCCAGGACCGGCGCAGCTGCGTATGTGGGGCAATGATTTCTGGTGCCGCCCCGTGCTCTAGAAGCGTCTCTCTGACTCAGACAGCCCCCAGCTGGGGCGCCGGCGTCTCCGATAGCAGGTAATTTGGTGCGCGTTAGCCTGCTCCTCCGCTTGCAACCGGGCACTGTCGTACCACACGCGCCTGGCAGTCTCTCTCTGATGTCCCCCACAGTCACCACAGAGCAGTTTTAAGTTATGCCCCCTGCCGCTGTCAGCGCAGCCTCTGCGTCTCACCGCCTGTCACCGTTCTCTGCACCATCGATCCGGCCTCTGAAGCCTCTGGATTTCCCGGCTGTGTTTGCAGTCGCCTCCGTCCTCAGGCACGGGCCGCCATAAGTCAATGTTTTCCCGCGGCCCAGCTCTATGCAGCGACTCGGGCACCAGCGCAGCTACCAACCAGCCGCACCTCATTACACAGCCCCTCAAGTCAGGAATGCAGTCTCGACTGCAAAAACACCACATTCTTAACGCTGGGGAAAGGATAACTGTAGGATTTTTTTAAGTGGCGGGCAGAGCTGCACTACCGTGCGGCCATTTTCGCTGAGCCTCAAGCCCCGCCCCCGGGAAATCCTCTCAAATATATAGAAGGTGATGGTGGGTATACAGTGCATTCCGAAATGATGGAATGTATGGCTCTTGTGAGACCCCTTCTCGAGTTTATTTAAAGAGTTTGTTATGGCTTTGTGATAAGGATCGGCAACCACTGAAAGATAAGCCACGGCCACTACCATTTTGTACCTTCCAATCATACTGGCCTGCACTATGCCACGGGGTGGAAGGATATGACTGTCAAGGTAGTACCAGCCTTAGGACTCAGCATACTCATGTTTCTTTCCTGGAAGAAGTGGGGACTTGTAGAAAGGCTACTCCTCAGTGGGATTTGCAAGGGAAGGTGACAACTTTGTGTGTGTTTTTGGGCAGGGTCGATTGGGGAGGGGGCGGCAGGGTATTATGAAAATAACGAGACACGTGATCACATCCACAGACAACAGGGAGGGTTTGGGGGGTAGCCGAGCACCGCGTGGTGGCGGCTGCTGTAGTGGCTTGTTTGCCCCCCCCAAAAGTGGCGAGAGGCAAGGTGAGTTTTAGGGGCGCCCCGGATGTCAGGATTGCTGTCCCGTCAGGCGGGTATAGCTTGTGTGGAGTTAAAGGGGGGCTGGGGTCATCTGTGGGGAAAGGCGGTGGGACTCGGTGGGGGAGCGCGTCTTGCGTCGCCACACTGAGGTCTCCCTCCGTTGGGGCTGCTCGTGTGCAAGGAGAGTGGCCCCGGGTGGGGATGTCACGGCGCAGCAGTGGGGCAGCGTCGAGATGCAGAGCGCGTCCCCGGGTAGGTGTCTGGGCTCGTGAGCCCATGGGAGGAGCAGGGATATCAGGAGCATCGGGCTGAAGGTCCCGGCGGGGGAGCGCGTCCAGTGCCTCACAGCCGAGATCTCAGCTGGGAAGGGGCCGCTCCTATGTGAGGAGAGCGGCCCTGAGTAGAGAGAGTGGGGGGGGACCAGACATGGAAGGCCTTGGCTGAGCATGGGGACAAAGATTGGACATGATCAGTGAAGCGCGGGAAGGTACTTTGACTGGGAGGTTGAGGGTGATGAAGGAGGGACTAGTGGCATCTGGTCAGGGCACAGAGCGGCTGGGTGTAGTGCTTGAGGACACACAACCCCTAAAAGGCTCCATTATGGCTATGGGGCGGTCTTTTCAGGCTGGGCAGGAGGTGCTGTCTCGGGTTTTGGGTAGGGAGACAGGGGATGGGGTGGGTGCTTCGAGGGGTGCGGGAGGTGGTTTTGAGAGGGAGCAGGTAGAGGAGGTCACGGGGGAGTAGTGGTTGGGCTGTGGGGGAGAGGGGTTTTCCAATTGTTGTGGGAGTCAGAAGGGAGTGAAAGGGATTGGGAGGGCCTGGACATTTTTGCTTCATGGGCGGAGGAGGTTGGGGGTGCGCATGGGGAGGCCCGGTTGGAGGGGTGCTGCAGGAGGACTGGGTCACCTGCTTCAAGGGGTGAGGATGAGGGGTTTCTGTTAAAGGGTGCCGGTGGGGGGGAATCGGAGGGGCGTCTACGTGAGGAGGTGGGCAAGTAGGCAGGGGGCAGCTGGTTTGGAGTGGAGTGAATGGGAGGGGGATTATAGGGAGGGTGAGGAGGTGGTATATCCTAGCATGGTAGGGCGGGCGTGGGTGGCTAGCACGTTAGGGACAGGCAGCAAGCAGAGTTGGGATAGGAGGGAGAAAAGAGGTAGGCCCGGCACACCAGACCATCCCTTTCTTTTTCAGGTGGCAGAGCAACGCTGGGTGCCAGACTTGGTAGGGCTGGGAGCGGCCCGTTGGCACCAAGGAGAAGGGAGAGTGGAGCCTCACGCGGCATACTCAGTACCAGCGGGGAGCCTGTTGTGGCTGGAATACGTAGGCCCAAAGTGGGCTCGCCGGCCTCACCACCCACTGGGCCTCCACGGTCCGGGGACATCGCAGAAGGAGGAGCGACGAGGGAGATCTTATGTGTATTTCTAGGAGGATGCAGTCTGCAACCCCGGCTGTGAAAGCCAGTGGTTCCAGGGAGGAGGAACTGGACTATGAGGAAAATAGCATGGAGGAGGGAAAATTGAGGGACTTGGAAGGAGAGGGTGAGGGGGGCTGAGTGATACTGTGCATAGTGTTTTTCAGGTGTCACGACGCCAGGCGAAGGCCACGGGTCGGACATCGTGCTGGGAGGTGAGGTCGGCCTCTTTGTCATGATCACAGTGGAGCGATGAGTGGAATCCTTGGTGCCAGGTAAACTGGCGGCGCAATTGCGTCCTGTAATGGTGTCGGTGGGTGTGGGTGTGGGTGTGGCTGAGGGAGGGGGGTAGCGTGTAGGTTGTGTAAGGGTGCGTATGGGGTGGATGTGGGAGTAGGGACCGATGACCCATGTAAGGGGTCAGTAGAGGGCACAGGTAAGGTGTCCGGGAGCACTGGTGACTGCGTGCCTGACAAGACGGTGACGGTCGAGGTACTGACAGGGGAAGCAGAAATGAAATTGGAGAGTAAAGAGTTAAAAATAAAACTGTTACCTAACATGGGTGTCACTAAGCCATTGAGCGCGCATTTAATGCTGACCACTAAGGAACGTATATGGAAGGGTGAATATGTTGAGATGCTTAAACTCCTTCACAGAGAAGTTAGGGTCAAAGAGGGGTCTAAAGAGGAGGAATTTGAGTTGGCCAAAAGGCCGAAAGTACCTTTGCCGACTGAAAATTGGACGGCGGCGTTCCTTATTCATGCCAGCGTGTACTGTGAGAAATACCCAGAAAGGTCTGTGGCCATGTTCAAGTACATGGACATGATTAGGAAGGCCCAGATTACTGGGGGCGATTAAGCAAGCGCACAATATGATGAGGAGTTTCGGGCACGCATGGCGTGGGACCCGGAGGCCAAATGGGAGGAGCTGGACACAGACTTATGGCAACACACAATAGGGTTAGCTGGGTTGGGGAAAACTATCTTCACGGCCAGAGTGATCCCGCTCATTTATAAGCCCTTTCAGGGAACCCCAACCGGGGAGGGGTCGGGGGAGCAGGAAGAGGACAAGCGGGTTCAAAAGGGGCTTGCTGGGGCTACAACAATGGTTTGTGCACTTGGGAGTGCTGCAGGTTCAGGCACGACTGTTCAGGGTGTGGTGGCAGGCATGCGTTGGTCAATTGTTGGGAGGGAGGTCAGGGTCAGCAACAGGGGAAACAGGAGTGGCAGGCATGGGGGTTTAAGGCAGGGAGTCAGCAGCAGCAACCCCTCGGGGAGGGTGAGGGGCTAAGGGGCCTGGGCCCAAGGGCTTGTACTCCAGTTAGGTTCGACAACTTGATTGCAGCCCGGAGGAGTATACTGACGTAGATGTTGCAGAACAATTGTGGGTGGGGTTTCTGGAGGGTTTCTGACTTGGGTACGACAGACCTAGGGCAAGAAGGTGGGTGGACAATTTGAAGTCAGCAAAAGAACACCCAGACATAGTACAGGTGAAACTGGATAAAGAGGTGTGTGAGGGCCGCATGGCGGAAGCCTTTGAGGAATGGACTCTAAAAAATGTGATTGTGTCACCCATAGGGGTGGTGCCGAAGGACAGTTCCGCCTAATACAAAATTTTTCGTGGCCCGAGGGGTGGTCGGTGAATGATTTCATTGACAAACGTGAGGCCACTGTGTCCTACTCATCAGTTGACGTGCCCATGTCACTAGTAGTCACTGCGGGCGCAGCGACAATGATGGCAAAGTGTGACATAAAGTCAGCTTTCCGGCTGCTTCCAGTCCATCCAGGGGATTGGGACCTGGTATGTGGACAAAGCATTACCGATGGGTTGTTCTATGTCTTGCGCACTTTTTGAATGCTTCAACACATTCCTGCAATGGTTGTTTTTGGAATGGACGGGTCACCAAGGAGTAACACACTACTTGGATGAATTTTTCTTTGAGGGCACCTCAGACTCTACGGACTGCCAGAAAGTGCTGGACAGTTTCAGTGAGATCATGAGGGAACTGTGTGTGCCGTTGGCACTGGATAAAAGTATGGGGCCCTGCACAGCACTGTCCTTTTTGGGGCATTGAGTTGGACTCTCAATTGATGGAGGCACGCCATTCGGTGGACAAAAAGCTGCAAATGCTGGGGCGGCTGGCGACAATGTTGTCAAAACATAAGGTCACTGTGAAGGAGATTCAGATGCTATTGGGCCACCTTAACTATGCTTGTAGAGTGGTGAGAGTAGGGGGGACATTTTGTAGGCGACTGGGCAGGGCACTAGCAGGACAGAGACCTCCTCATCATCATAAGCGTCTATCAGTGGGGGTGAGGGAGGATTTGGGAATGTGGCAGTTTTTCTTACAGAACTTCAATGGCATCCCCTTGATGCAGGAGGGTGACATGGTTTGGGATGTGCAAATATGTTTTTGATGCTGCATGGAGCAAGGGCTTTGGACTGTACTGGCAAGGGAAATGGTGTGCGGAGCAGTGGCATCCAGAGTTGGTGGGCGGGGCAGGAGCATAGCCTTTCTGGAACTCTTCCCTCTGGTGGTTGCGGTCACTCTATGGGGTAAGCAGCTGGCACACATAAAGGTAACTTTCAGAATTGGCAAAATGGCGGTAGTAGAAATTGTGAACAGCCAGACTGCTAGGGATGAACAAGTCTTGAAATTGCTGAGGGTGTTTGTGTTGGGCTGCTTACGTCATGATATTGCCTTTCGTGCAGTGCATGTGCCAGGTGTGGACAATGACATAGCGGATGCTTTGTTCACAGTGGGGGAGATTTGGTGGACTAACCAAGGACGCAGACAGGACCCCGATCAGCATGCTGCAGCATTTGTGGTACGTAGGCAACACAGGATGTTGCAGCTGCTTTTAGGCTCTCTTGCGCAATCCACGAAAGCAACATACAGGACAACATTGGGACGAATTTTTAAGCTTCGGTGCTAAGCGGCGGGACTCACCAGCGCTCCAACGGGAGGACGTGATACAGTTTCTTCTACATCTGATTGAGAGGGGACTTACTAAGGTTACGATAGCGGGTAAACTGGTGGGGATTGCTTTAGTTGGGAAGTTAATGTGGGGTCATCTGCAGGAGAAATCAGAACCCGCATGCTGGAAGGGTGGGCCCGGGAATGTGGGCGTGCATCCAGGGTTAGGAACCACCAGTCTTGGGATCTTTTGGAGAGGGATATGCAGAGTTTGCCTGGAATATGCAAAGACGGTATTGAAGTTTGTCTTTTCTCCACATTGATGTCGTGGATGTTCTTTGGGGCCTTTCGGGTCTCTCAACTGTTAGGGTCAAAATCTGAAGAGAGGCTGTTATGGAGTGAGGTGTCCTTTTACAGGGATAGGATCTGTATCTAGCTTAGGAAATCTAGGACGGATCAGAGGGGAGGGGTAAATGGGTTTCTTTGCAAGCTGCCGATCCACAGCTGACTTGCCCGTGCAGGTGGGGAGCGAGGTGGAGGTCCTTTGCCCCAGATATGATTGGGTTTGTTTTCAGGCAAACGGGCGGGTTGCAAAAGCTTCCCAGCTTTTGGCTGTGTTGAGAAAGGTGTTGGCCTGGCTGGGGATTGAAGTGAAAGGTTTTGGGACACATTCGTTTCGGATTGGGGCAGCATCAGAAGCAAGCTATCTGGGTTGGGGGGAGGGGACATCATGAAGTTGGGTAAGTGGTCCTCTGACTGCTACCAGCGTTATGTGTGCAGCACATCTGGGGTGTTGTAGCGCGGTTACGTTGTTTTCCCTTTGTTCATTCATGTTTCTCGTTTCAGGTTCGGGGATGGGTCCCCTCGCCAGGGAGATGTCTATATGGATTGTTGGACATTCCTTTGTGAAGTGGGCACAGGTCCAGGCCCGCACCAGCTATTTTGGAGAGAACCTTGGTTTTAATAAAGAAATGTTTAATGTTTGTTGGAGGGGAAAGGGGGGTATGAGATAGAAGGAGTTGCTAAAGGTTTTAAATGGGACTTTGGTGGCTGGTAGGTGCCCCGACGTGTTGGTCATTCATCTCGGTGAGAATGACATGGTGAAGGAAACTGGTTTGGCATTGATGAGATGCATTAAAAGTGATTTGACTTTGATCAGGCGACAGTGGTCCGGGTCTGCTGTCCTTTGGACAGAATTTGTGCCTTGTAGGGTCTGGAGAGAAACAGTAAATCCAGGGGCAGTGTACAAGGCCAGGAGGAAGCTCAACACAGAAATGGTGCGCTTTTGTCACCAGTTGGGGTTTTTTAGGATCACTCACAGGGACATCAAGTATGATACACCGTATTTTTTCAGGGGGGATGGTGTCCATTTATCCAGGCTGGGCATGGATTTGTACTTACTAGAGCTAAGGGAAGTCCTGGATAAATTGTTGGGTGTGCAGAGATGCTAAGGGGGTCAGACCTAGGAGGCAGGGGGGCAGGAAATGGGGAGGCGGCATTTCCACCTACCCTCCCACCTTTTCCTGAGTGGTGGGGTTGTTGAAAGTTGGCCAAGATTGGCTGTAGTTTTTAGTTAAGTGTGGGTAGTTTGTGATGTAAACAGGAGCAGGGAAAGGGTAACCAGGTAGGCTAAGTTTAGATTAGAAGTTTGTTAGTTACATTTGCACAAAGGCGGGTAGGGTTTTGGGTCATGGGAGGTTAGGATTTGTAAATGCTATATTGTTTAAGATTGTGTAATATTATTGTTATGTAATGTGTTTTGGTATTTGGCAGGGTGGGAGATTTGATGTGGGGATCGTAGGGGTGGGGGGGAACAAGGGATCGGGTAATTTATGTATAGTGAGGTTTTAGCTTTGTAAGGCAGTTGCAAATGTTAATAAATTGTGATATGCAACTGTTTCAATAAAGCGGCCTTTTACACACACAAAAAATTGGTCTCGGTTTGGATTGCCCCCCTCCCTCCCAAAATGGAGTCTTCATAGTTTTATCGAATACCCAGGTGAAATCAATACAACGTTGAAACTGTATTTTAAGGGCTCATTTACTTGCCATTTCTCTAAGCCCAACATACAGGCGGATGCGGAGATAACTTGATGCCTGAAGTATAAACGTGAGACTCACGAGGATTTTTTCCCCCCATCCTCTTGTTTTGCCGGTAGGGCAACTTACCCGCCTCTCCCTTTAGAGTGCAATCGGCAGCTCACTCCCGTTCTACCCTCTTGGCAGCAAGGGGACGCTTACAGTCTCTACTAAGCAAGATGGTAGTTTCTTACCTTTCTCTGTAGATATTCTCTCCGCGCTTCAGTCCCGTCCAAAGGCAGACGGGCTGCTGCCCACAGCGGTGGTTCTATCACCTCCAAGGCTGTAGTTTTTGACCGAGGTGAGATGAAACCTTCAGTTTCCTCCAACTCATTTTTTTTGTAAACAAACTTTATTCAGTTTTTCTTTTACCATATACATGACATTCTTCATTTCTTGCGCATATTGCTTTCAAGTATACAGCATCGTGCCATTTTAAGGATATAGCATGTCATATTCACCCTCCGGGGTAGGCAGTCCATATCTTCATCCCCGGTTTCATCAGCATTATTGTCCACTAGTACATTAATCGTATCCGTTCCAACCTTTGACTCTATCCCATAGGGCAGTATCATGCTGCCCTAGAGTTGTGGATACTCGAACTCCGCCCCTCCCCTTGTAAGGCCACTTAAAAACAGCAACAACTCCCCCCCTTCCCTGGTCCCCCTCTCTGTCCCTTCCTCCCCCCTCCCCTCAGACATGTCGCTCTCCCTTATGTCTCTCTTGTCGCCCAGTATACATTCCTACCACCCTATTGAAATCCTTGTGTCAAGAGTCAGGGTCTCATCCAGGGGATTGCTCTCAGATCAATCGCCCCACCCACCATCCATCCCACCCATGCTCCAGAAGCAATGTTCCAGTACTGGAGGGTGAGTCTCCCACCCGCAGAGGATCAGTCATCGTCATCAGCCGGGCTCTTAAGGAGGTCCACCATCGCCACCTATCCCTCGCCGTTTCCAGTAATCTATCATTGTCAGTTCTCCGGGCCATCTGTAGTCGGAAAGTCCCCTCACAATCCGCCCACTTTATAAATTCCCACAACCATTGCGTTGTATTAGGGGCAGTTACCGCTTTCCAATGACTAGTAATCTCCCTTTTAGCTAGGACTAATCCTAAATGTAGGAATTTACTGGTGATCTTGTTACGGGCAGTGTGGGGTAACAGGCAAACACCTGGAGTCAGCTGCAGCTCCCTGCCTGTTACCTCCTTTAGTCTGGTCAGGACCTCCCCCCAAAACCTGTGTAGCAGTGGACAGTCCCAGACCATGTGCACAAATGCAGCATTTTCCATCTTGCATCGTGGGCAGGCTGTGTGGGATCCAAAAAACTCATTGATTTTGAGAGGAGTGAGGTACGCCCGATGGAACATGTAAAATTGTATTCGCTGGAATCTCGCATTGCGGGAGCATTTTCATGCCCACTCCATCAACATCTCCCACAGCTTTTCCTCTATAGGTGTCCTCAGATCCGCCTCCCACTTAATGCGCAGCCCATCTAAGGGAGCCCTAGACCCCTGTGTGACTCTCCTATATAGGCAGGTAACCGCCTTAATCTTCCCCGCTGAGGTGACCACATACTGACAAGGAGAAGGTTCTGTGGCTCCTTCATTCCTTTCTTCCAGTGTTTACGCATGGATGCCGTCAATGTCGCATGCAAAAGAAAGTCTTGGGCGGGCAGTTCATATCTTTCCGTGAGGTCTTGAAATGGTATGAGGACACCATCTTCATACAGATCCCCAATAGTGGAGATCCCCAGTTCCTCCCAGTCCCGCAACCTCTGCCAATCTCCTCCATGCGGCAACGCCTCACAAAGCCATACTGGAATCTCGGGCGCGTACGCGGGACCCATCTTACCTCTTCTAATGGCTCTAATCCAGCATTGTCGCACTACCCACAGATCCCTCAGCACCTCTCTTTCGCGTACCGGCAGCTGGAGTAGAATCCGAGCCAGTTGGCGAAGTCCCAGGTCCTATCTCTCTGGCCCGTCTCTACCCTCATCCTCCCCGCCATCCACTGCGTGAACCATTGAAGTTGAGCTGCTTGGTAATATGTCTCACAATCAGGTGCTGCAAACCCTCCCTCCTGCCTAGGGTGCATCATAGTATTCAGCGCCACTCTGCACCTCCCTGAGCCCCACAGAAAACTCGTAACCATAGAGTTTAGTTGGACAAAATATTTCCCAGGCACCCAAAGTGGTAGCATCCCAAAATAATAAAGTAGACAAGGCAGGGTTATCATTTTTTGCAACGCCACTCTACCCGCTACCGATAAAGGCAGAGTCCCCCAGAAATCAAAATTACTCCTGGTAGTTCTCAATGCACGCCCTATATTGCCCTCAAATAAGTCAGCAGGCTCATATAAATTCTGACTCCTAAATAAGGCAAGCAGCTGCTTTCCCAATGCACATCTAGCCCCTCAAGTGGTTCTGCTCTGCCCCCTCATACTGGAAATTGACACGTCTTATTCCAGCTGAATTCAGCCCCGCCACTTGCCCCAGTCTCACCAGCAAGTCTCGAGCACCCTGCAGCTCCTCACCAGCATTGGCGAGGAACATTAACAAATCGCCTGCATATAGAGCAATGTAGTTCACCTGACCCATCCCAACCAAGCTCCTGTAGTGCCTCTCCGACCGTGCATGGACCGCTAAATGTTCTATTGCCAGTGCGAATAGGAGGGGAGACAGTGGGGAGCCCTGCCTCGTCCCCCTACACACACTGCAGGCTTCGGAAATCACTCCACCCGTTCCAACCCTGGCCGTCCAGCGATTATACAGAATCTTTGACCAGGCCACAAATCCCCCGCCCAGGCCGAACGCCCTCAAGACCCTGAACAGATATGGCCACTCCAAACTATCGAAGGTCTTCAATGTCAATCGATAGCACGCATGCCTCCCCACCTCATCCCCCGTCCCGTGTACCAATTGGCACAGCCTCCATATGTTCATGGCCGTATTCCAGGAAGGAATAAAACCAGCCTGGTCCCCTTGCACCAGAGTTGTCATATGTACCATCAGTCGGCTGGCCAAAACACTGCTCAAGATCTCATAGTTAAGATTAAGCATTGCAAGAGGGCGATAGGCTGTGCGGTCCCACGCCGGTTTGTCCGGCTTAAGGAGGGGTATAATTACTGCTTCCCTTGCTGAGCTAGGTAGATAGTCATCTTGCTTTGATCAATTATATAGGGTTACCAGTTGGGGGGCCGGCAGGTCCACATACGTGGCATAAAACTCAGACGGTAGCCCATCAATGCCCGGTGTTTTGTTCTTAACCTTACGTTTTATGGCTCCCCTCATCTCACTCAGCTCCACTGACCAACCCAAGCTCTCTGCGTCCTCCGCCTCAATCTGAGGCAGGTCTATGTCCAGAAACTCCCCCGCCTCCAGAACCCTGGGGTCTAGCCGACTGTGGTATAGAGTAGTGTAGTATTCCAGAAACTGCGTTTTAATAGCCTACTGTCCATAGTATACTGCCCCCCCCTCTCATCGCGTAGTTCTAAGATCGGTGTTCCTCTGCACGCTGGATTTGCCAACCAAGCCAAGAGTACCCCAGACTTATCCCTTTCAGCGCCCGCCCTTGCCGCATATGCCCTGTAATCAAAACACCTCAGCCTCTCCACTTGCGTCGCCATCTCTTCTTTCGCCCTCAACAACACCTCTTGTTTATCACCCCTTCCAGGTCTTTCTCTTTCTTTCTCCCTAAGCCGCGGTTCCGCCTGTTGCACCTCACTCAATAAGGTTTCGAACTCCCACAGCCTCCCCAAATACAACAACCTTGTATCACTACTTTGAATGCATCCCACTCATTATGTAGGTTAGTGGATGTGTTGATTTTGTGTTGAAAGTATTCCTCAATAGCATTACCTATGGTGGTTCGGAAGACCTGGTCTTCCAGTGTTTACTTTCAGAGATGCCAACTAGGGATCGCCGCTCTAAGGCGAACCCAATTCAAGGACACCAGTAGCGGGTTGTGATCAGAGGTCGTCCTAGCTAAGTACTCACTCATCGTGACCGTCATATGCACATCAGAGGAGCAAAGTATAGCGTCCAACCGGACGTGCAGCTCATTCATAGCTGATAAATAAGAGTAGTCCCGTTCCCCAGGGTGATGAGCCAGCCAAGTGTCTGTCAGTCTCCAGTGCTGTTGCCAGTCCTGTCTGGCTTCTGTGATCCTATGAGTGGGGGTGTCAGGAAGCGGAGGATGGGAGCGGACCAGGTCTATGTCGGTAATGCAATTGAAATCTCCCCCCAGAAGTATAGGGCCCGTCAACTCCCTCGCCAGTTTCTGTGATAGCGGTGTAACAAAGGCAGGTTGCTCAACATTAGGGGTATATATGCTTCCCAACGTAATGTCCGACCATCAAGCCACCCTGTTACTACCGTGAATCGGCCTTCTGTATCAACCATCTGCTTAACACATTGGAATGGTACTCCTGTTTGCACCCATATTAAGGTTCCTCTAGCATAGGCCGAATTTGTGGTATGAAATACCTGCCCTCTTCAGCGACACTGCAGCGCTGCCCCTTCTGACTTCGTCAAGTGGGTTTCTTGCAGGAGTGCAATTTGCACCCCTCTCCACACTAGGTAGGCGTGTATTTTGTGTCGCCAACCCATAGTATGCATCCCCCTTACATTCCAAGACATAGCTTTGATTCCTACAGAGGTACCCATGGCTCCAGATCGAGGTTCCTGCCCCCCTAGAAACCCCCAGCGACATGTCTGACCCTCCCCCATCCCTCTCCAACTTCAAACTTTACCCAACTCCCACACCCCAGGACAGGTACACAAGAACAGGCCCCCATCCAAACCAAGGTATCATACAAAGAACCATAAAAAGAAGGTGCGTTTGACTCACACTCGATGCCCCCGGAACCCCCCCCATTAAAACTAATACATCCATCCCGGCCCCCGGAATTCTTGTAGAGTCTCCTCTTAGCAACCACCATGTAGCAGATGGGTCTCTAGGCCCAATGGTCACAGCAGTCATCTTACCATCTTTTCCGCATACCCATCTCCCAAACATCCCATCTGCTGTCTGCGGAGTAACGACCGGAAGTTCAGTATCTGACAGCCCCTGGGCACTACTCGATCTCCGTTTCTCCGCTCCACTTTTCTGGTTATCCGTGTCGTTACTAGCCAGACTAACTGCACCCTGGCTAATGGCCGCCACTGTTAGGATCGCTCTGTCTCGTTCCTGGCACCGATCCATTGGAGAGATGTGCCTCTGTACTGACAAAGTGGTGGACAACCTTCCTCGGGGTGAAGTCGCCTGTGGTGTGCGTGCACCTGTGCTACCTCGGGTTTCTAACCAGTACCAGGCGGCCTGCGGCGTGAGAAAGAAGTGTGTTTCCGCGTCTGCAGTCACCCTCAAGTGGGTCGAGAACAGAATAGCGTAGGGGAGACGGAGCTGGCGCAGCTTTCGTTTAACAGCTAGGAAGGAGGTTCTTTGGCACTTTACCTCCCTAGTGTAGTCTGGAAATATCATCACCTTGCTGTTCCCAATCTGTAAATTCTGTCGCTCCCGGGCTCTCTGCAGTATAAAGTCGCGGTCTCAGTAATGTAGCAGTCTCACTACCATTGGACGGTGTGGAGCCCCAGGTTTAGGTGGGTGAGCTGGGACCCTGTGTGCACGTTCCAGCGCATAAAATGGGGAGAGGCCCTCTGGTGCCACCTCTGTTTTCAGCCATGTTTACCAGAACTGGACCGCATCTGCCCCCTCTTCATGCTCCAGAACTCCTACTATGCGGAGGTTGTTGCACCTCAAGGGCCCCTCACTGTCCTCCGCCCTCACCTCCAGCACCCTAACCCTATGCACCACTTCATTCAGCGACTTTTGCAAGGCAGTTACCGTGTCCGGGATGTCTTTTATGTTGGTTTTGTTGGTCACCATTCTCTCCTTGAGTTTTCAGTGATCGTCTTTCAGTAGGGTGAGATCCGAGCCAATGGCATCCATCCTCTTCTCTAGCGCTTCCCGTGAAGCCATGATGGCCTGCATGATTTCTCCCAGTGTAGGGTCCCCAGATTGTCCAGGTCCTCGTCCCGCAGTGGCAGCATCATCATCATCTGTATGCTGCTCTGGCTCCTCCATCCACAGGACCTTAAACCCCTTTCTCCTGGATACCCTGCCCATCTTGGTATCCGTAGGCAACAATGGTTAGCAATGCCAGGGGAGACTTTGAATCCTCTCCTCCTCAGCTAGGCAGTCCAGTGCCTTTTCTCCTGCCAAGGTAGAGCCATACAGTTCACGCCGAAGACCCTCTGGTCAGCGATCCCCCCTCACAGGGTCTCTGAGTAGTTCCTTCCAATGTCCCAAGTATGCTCGAATCTGACCCTTCAAATGTCACCACCCGTCCAGCAGCGTGGGCCAGCACCCTCCCCCTGTTGGCGCAATTCGCTCCACACAGTTCCCCTGCTCAGGTGACACCCTATTTGGACGTTGTCATAGGGGGTTGTGCCTCGTGTGCCCCTTAGCAAGTCTCAGTGATCCAGAGTGCGCGCCAATCTTGTATTCAGCCTCACCGCACGCCAAGTTGGTCTGCACCGGCAGCTCTCACTTCACTCTCTCACGTAGTTCTGTGGTGAGGTTCGGATCCAGGAAGGGCTGCACAATGCCCACCAATACCCCCTTATGTGGTGTCACTTCTGTAGTCCGCCTAGTGCTGGACAGCTGAACACCCCTGGGCTTCTCTGGCTATCTGCCGCTCCCGCCTCTATGTAATTGCACCACCTCTATGTGCCTGTGACTATACTTTCTCCTCGTGATGTCACGCTATCCCTGCAAGTCCAAGCTAGCCTCGCTGCTCTCCCAGTCTGCAGCGCTCTCCTTACTCCGCTCGCACCACAACTTGCCCGGGCACCCAGTCCCTCTCAGCTCCAGGCACCAGGACCATTCACTCCACCTCAGTGTAAAGTCCTCAGGTGCCTTCAAACCGACCCAGGCACTCTGGCAGAGCTCTGTTTCCCCTCAGTGTGTTATCCCAGTGGAAAGCGCTGCCCGGAGCTACACAGCCTCACCACAACGTGGGTGAATGTCCTTGGTCCGTCATCTTGGGGTCAGGCAGCAGCACTAGTGCAGCCCGGGGTGTCTTGAACGCTCGTACCCCTCCTTATCCGCTTGAACAGTGGGGCCACCTGTACCTTGCAGCCGCCGCCCGAACAGCTACAGCCCTTCCAGCAAGCATGCCAGAGGTCTCACCATCCGCATCGGCAGTCTTCATCGCCACCGGTCAGGGCCGCCATTTTAGGTCTCGTTCTGGCGGGCTGCGACGGGGTGAGGAAAAACCCAAATTCCTCTGTTTCTCCATAACGTTGAGCCCTAAGATATCTTCTCAGTGGGCCCCGGGTGTTCCGCAACCGTATACTATGTCAGGGGCCCTTATAGTATAGCAGGATCGCTGACAACAGGGGGCGGCCGCGGAGGAGCTCCGAGACCCGCTGTTGTCTACATTGGCTCTCAAGCCACGCCCCTCCAGTTTCCTCCAACTCATACCTGACAAAACCTGCAGCTTCTCTCAGCATGAGAGAAGTATCAGGATTGGAAGGAGCAGGGTAAACCAGCGCCCTGCTTGAGACTGAGAACCAGCCTGTGCAATTCTCAGGCTGTTTAACACAGCTGCCATAGGTGGGGCAGAAGTTTGAATGTCAGGTTGGCTAGTGCAACGCGGCCAGCCAAGCAAACATGGGCTCTCTGCACTTTATGGTGTCATTCCTGCTGCTGTAAATCAGCTGTAATATCCCCTGTCCACACACTCGCTGGATACAATCTCCCCTCTCCTCTGGAGGACTCATGATGCAAGAGGTTTGCATTATTTATATATGTTTTGTGCTTTTAAATGTGTATTGGGCTCTGTGTTGTGTGTCACTAGGATCATTGGTTTCGCTAGATGTGCTCACTTCTACCAATGATGTACTATATATTATCATATCTTTCACAATGAGGTGTTTTGATTGATAAACATATACAACGCGTTCAATATTATAAGTATAAGCAGTGTGTTTTATTCTGAATACTGCCGAAATTTTGGCACGCTAACTCTTCCATTATATATTACAGATTAAGAAGCAGTAACACCAAGTAGCTGCCTTAGTTTTATATTGTAAGCATGCTCTCACTAGTTTTTAGTGTTTTAGAAAAAAATTCATCTTAATGCATGTACTTTTATGATCTATACTTTTCAACTAGATCGAATAAAGTTACTAAATTGAATTGAATTAGCATGCTAAGTGTGTTCAGTTATTCAGAACTATAAAAGGAGTGATATCAGGGAGTTAGTTCCTTGGTCTTGAAGAAAAGCCATGGGGTTTGGCTTGAAACATGTAGGCCATTAGAAAGGCAGGTACATTATCACACATTCTTTCTACTGTTTCCCTCATTTTTTAACCATACCTCCTGGAATTCAGATTAAAATAGCAATTAACTACCAGGCAGGTATTTTTTACATTTCACAAAAGACCCCCCACCAACTCCTATATTCATAATTTAGAATATATCTATAAGCACGTCCACATAATTCATAGCACATCACATTCTGCAGCGGAACTGGATGAACCTGATGATGAAGCATGCCACCAAGGGGTAACCCTGGTAGGTGAGGGTTATATAAGAAAATCAAGAGTTTTCTTTATCTTGTGGAGTGTTAGTTCACCTAATACAGATGGATTCTTTTGTTTTCGATACTCAGAGACATTATTACACATCAATCGCGGCAAAAACATACTCAACCCCTTCATGATGACTGGGAATACCAGAAATTCAAAAAATGTGCAGGAAGATGTTTTAGTTACCCCAGAAGGAATCATTTTACAAGGGAAGGGAATTGTCATACCCAAGAGTCTGATACAACAAGTTATTGAACTGGCTCATGAGGGATATCTTTGAGTTGTTGCTGCTAAAAAAGCTCTACGGGACAAAGTGTGGTTCACTCGACTTGAAAGAGTTGAATAAGAGTTAAATTCATGTCATGTGTGCAACTGCTTGTCATTCAAGACAACCCTGCATCCGTTAAACATGTCTGACCTTCCAAAGCATGCATGGGAGAAGATTGCAATTGATTTCTTTAGACCCCAGACATCATCTACTGGTAATTGTTGATGAAAACTCCCCATTTCCCTTTGTGGAAGATCTGTCATCAACTATACATGACAGAGTCATTGAGAGAGTGGAAAGTATTTTTGAAACATAAATTCAAGACTATCAAAAGGCAGGCCATTGGAAATTTGACAATGGTGTGCCTTTTGATAGTCTTGAATTTCAAGATGTTCTCACTCATTTAAATATCAAGCATCAGAGAAGCACACCTCTCTGGCCACAGGTGAATGTGTGATTGAGAGATTTATGAGCACACTCAAGAAGACTGAGCTGCACTGGAAAAGCTTGTACTCTAATCTGTTCTTCAGGCTATGCTTTGTGCATACTTGTCAACTCCCCATTCTACCACAGGAGAAAGCCCTGCCACCTTAATTTTTGGGAGAGCCACAGGAACCAAACTGCCAAAGTGGACCAATGAGAGATCTATTGGTATTACACCATTGACTTGCCTCACAAACGCAAAATGAAGACCTATGCAGATAGATGCTACTGTGCTTGGAACACTGTCTTCAAAAGAGGAGGCCAAGTTATCGTCAGGCAGAATTGAAATCACAAGTCCGATGCTCCTTTTGATGGTGGTCCACTGAGGGTTTTGACTCGTAAAGGACAAGTGGTGACTGCTCACTGTCCTGGAAAGTCCTTTACCCAAGATTCTTCACATTTCAAGCACCTGTCTCGACCTTCGCCAGCTCCAGGTGTCAAAAGGGAGCCATGTCCATTTGAGAATCTTGAATGCCCAGTAACTATACCAGTGTCTTTGTCTCCAGTGCCAGTCATGGACACTTCAGCCGCATCTCTGCAACCTCACACAACCAAATCTGGGGCTATTGATTTGAGCACCAAAACGACTTATTGAATAGTTATGATGTATATATGTATTATTTGAACTTTTTATTCAAATAATGGGGGAGATACAGTGTCTTATGCGTTAGAGATGATGGGAACATTTTGGTTCCTGACAGACATCATAGAACAGTGACGTAAGTGCATGGGTGTGGGTGATAAAACTAATTATGTAGAAAGTTCAGTTAACGATTACATGCTGATGAATTAAAACATGTAAGACTCGGCTCCGTGTGTGGTGTGATCATTCGCATTTTACCAGGCTGTGGAGAGCTCTACAAGCACAATCACATTAGGCCATAAATGCAGGTACTACAAACTACGGCACATCAATTAGATTTAAAAAATGGTAAAAGTAATGATACAGCATTTAAAAACATACAAAGCAAGTACTACAGTTAGATAAAAATACTTTTTTTGATTCAAAATCACGTATGGCGCCACAGACCACCACCATATTTGGCGGCTGACAATTCTTTCGCCTATAGCTATTTATAATTTCTGGGGCGGCTACCATGTTTACACGAGAACCTTAAAACTCCCTCAAACACTCTACTCATTTTAGACCGAGCATTTTGTATATGTTGGAACCATGAACCATTATTAGAAAAAAGAATGCCCAAGTAAGATGAATTAACCTTCACAATAGGAGTGCCCTTAAGGAAAAATGTCCTGCACTTCTGGGTGTTTCATCCACAGGTTATTATTATTGTTTGGTTTTCATTCATCTTTTAAATTTTCTGGCCCTCATAATTCAGCACAGGTTTCCATCAGTCTCTGCAGACCGACAGCAGTCCTAGACATTAGGACCACATCATCAGCATACAAAAGCAGGGGATTCAGATGACCAGCATCTATGGGCACATCAGACTGCATGGTCCGTAAAGCACCATCAACCCCTTTTATAAAAAGTGAGCATAAGAATGGGCTAAAGACACAACACTGATTGACTCCCCACTTAATTTTAATCGATGGAGAACATTCCCCATGATGCCATATTGAAACTTAGCAGAAACATTATCATACAGCTGGGATGAGAAAATACAATATTCTAAGGGGTTCCAAGTGAAAAACAACGTATGCCACAGAACTGAATGGCAAACTAGGTCAAAGGCACTGCTAAGGTGAGCAGAGCACAATTGAAGAGAACCTGACTTAGCTAGATACTCCTGGGACAACTCAAAAAGACATGGAGGAACAACAAAACCCCGGAAACAAGTGCCGCCTGCAAAGTAGCCACCAACGCGCACCACCAACTCATCGGCTGAATTCAACTCCGTCTCCCACCACACCCAAGCCACCAGACTCCACGGCGCAGGCATCCACGACAAGGCCCTCAACTGCATCTGCTCCTTCCTCACCGGCCGAACTTAGCTGGTCAGACTCCCTCCCTACCTCTCGGAACCAACGGAGACCAACTGTGGAGTGCCCCATGGCTCCTCTCTCAGCCCCACTCACTTCAACGTCTACATAGCTCCCCTCACAACCATCCTCAGGTACCACAGGCTCAATATCGTTTCGTACGCTGACAACACCCAGCTAATCATCTCCCTCATCCAGAAACCGAACATCAACAGACACAACTTCCAAGAAGGGGTGCAAGCCTTTGCCACCTGGATGAAGAACAGCTGCCTGAAACTCAACTCCGAAAAGACAGAAGTCCTCCTCCTTTGCTCCACCCCCTCTACATGGAATGATTCCTGGTAGCCATCCACCCTCGGAAATCCCCCCACCCCATCGGGCCACGCACAAAACCTCAGCATCATTCTAGACTCCTTGACCTGATTCAACACCCACTGTATGCTTCGAAAGGCCTTCAGATGGATCCCAACGCGATCCAGAAAAACTGTCACGCACGCACTCATCAGCAGCAGACTGGATTATGGCAACGCTCTCTACGCCGGAATCAAAGAGAAATTCCTTCACAAATTCCAGACTGTCCATAACGCCAGAGCCGGACTGATTCTCGACATCCCCTATCGCAGTCACATAACCCAATACCTCCACGATCTCCACTGGCTTCCAGTCGAAAGAAGAATAACATTCAAAATCCTCACCCACGCATACAAGGCCCTTCACAACACCGGACCTGCATACCTGAACAGCTACCTCTCCTTCCATGCACCAAAAAGACACCTCCTATCAGCCCAGCTCTCATTCACCACCATCCCCCATATCACCAAGACTAGAACGGGAGGAAAGTCCTTCTCCTACCTCACAGCCAAAGTTTGGAACACCCTCCCCCTCCACCTCCAGCAACCTCCCTCATTGCCCCAGTTCTGGAAAGATGTCAAGGCCTGGCTTTTCATGTGAACCCAGCACTCAACAGAGCCGCGCCCCCTCCCCCCAGCATCTTGAGACCCCCAGGGATGAGTAGCTGGGCTTTTCCAGCCCTGATTGATTTATTGAGTGTATTTCCCTATGAGCAGGTCAAACTTTACACACTGTTCCATTTCCCTCAGCCCTCTCCTGAACCGATACTGAGCATCTGAAAGAATAGTTATTGGTAGCCCCTGCTCCAATCTCTGCAGAAGAACCCTGCTCCAACAATTTTGCAGAGGAGTTCAGAAGGGAGTAGGGGTGCTAGCCCTTCTGGTCAGATCTATCCCCCTTCTTGAAAATGGTCACTATGATAGAATCAGCCCAAATGGAAGGTATTATGCCATCAGCTGCTGCATTTAAGTCTCGAGTCCAAATGGGGCTCCATAACTTACCCATAGCACTTAAAGAATCAAATGGCAAGCCATCGAGCCCATGAGTTTTGGCCCATGCACTACGTTCTGCAGCTAAGAGTAACTCATCCAAGATGAATACAAGGGTCCTGCTGCTAGTTATATTGATACTCTTGTATACATCCAAGAATGCTGATTGACCATGCACCAAATCAGTGCTAGTGGTGCAAAATGATCAACCCTTTCTTCGAGAGGGGCAAACAATGTTAATTAAGGGGCATACGCATTTTTATTTTAAAAGGGGCATTAAGCCTGAGCCAGATTAAACCAAGCCTCTTCCATGAGCATCTCTCCCTTGAGCCTTACACCACATTATAGTGTTTCCTTAGTTGTGTAATAGTAAAATAGTCTCTTGGAGACCCATGCAGAGCAATCCGCAGGATCTTGGATGCCTGTGTGAATGAATGTTCAAACCAACCTTGTCTCTTGGAGGTCCTTGGTCTAGTGGGACTTGTCAATAAACTATTACATGCCGTAGCAATTGTTTCAAAGGTGTCAATCAATAAAACATGGTCCACATCAGTGCCCAAACAATAGTTGAACTCAGTTGCATTTGTGATTAACAACTTCCACACATATAGGATCAACCCCTGACCATCTAGCTCAGACGCCGTTTGGCCTAACTTGATCAGCTTTCCTACAGGAATTGTAATTGTAGGGCTTTCAGCATAAAGCGACACAGATAAAACAATTGGATTATGGTCGCTCGCTGCAGTTTGTTTTACCCCAAAATTAGAAACGACGTAATTAACAGAAGAAGTGATTAAAATGTGATCCATTGTAGTGCTTGCACCTCTACCAAGAAAAGAATGGATCTGCTCATTATTCAACATATTATAATTCTCAAACAGCAAGGAATTGTGTATCAGCATTAGAGAATTTAGAGCTTTTCCATATGTGCTGTGTGGAATGTGTGAGATACCCACACCCACTGACTTAGTAATACCTCACACACATCTCACCCAGAGAGATTTTGTATATTAAAATCAGCAGCCCATAGGAAGAGGCAAATAGAATGTGTTGAGCGTAAAAACATGTCTAGGTCAACATCAAGGGAATATATGACATCACTGTGGGTGGAGTGAAACACATTATTATAAAAATTAGTTATCACTAAATCAGACCCTCCCCTGAAAGACAACACCAAAAACTGGTAATAAGAGGAAATATAGCAGACCTTCTAATAATAACATGTAACAATTAGTAAATTAGAATCTGCTAACACCCTTTAGTGCGGCCTGATGGTGACAGAATTGCAGAAGTAAGTAAAGAAGAAAAACCTTCAACAAGAATAGGTTCCTGTTGGACCTGGCTCTTCCTGCAGGGTCACCCCCAAATGTTTGCCTTGCTCATTCCGCTTTTTGCAGAGTTAGTTTTTGTTGGCTTTAGGACTCTGGGCACATTTCCACATTTAACCAGGGCTAAAATGCATGTCCTCTCTACTTTCAACATGGTAACATTGGCTTACCCACAATTGGCATATTTAATGTTCTTATAAGACCCTAGTAAAGTGCACTACATGTCCCCAGGGCAATAAATTGAATGCTACTAGTGGGCCTGTGTACTGATTGTGCCCCCCCCCCCCACTTCAGTAGCCCTTTAAACATGTTTCAGACCTGACATTGCAGAGACTGTGTATGCAGTTTTAAACTGCCTTGTCGACCTGTCAAGTTAACCCTCTTGCCAGACCCAAACCATCCATTTTTATATATATAAGTCACCCCAAACATAGACTCTGGGCAGCCCAAGGGGAGGGTGCAGTGTATTTTAAAAGTAGGGTATGTACTTTTAAGTTTTACATGTCCTTGTAGTGAAAAACTCTTAAAATAGCTGTTCACTACTGCAAGGCCTATCTCTCACATAGGTTAACATTGGGATTACCATATTACAATTTATAATTGTAATTTCCAATTGGGAAGAGAGGGGACCCCCAAGTTTGTGTCTCTGGAATCAAAATTTAAAATTCCAATTTATGGTGAAAATGCCACTTTTAGGAAGTTGGCACTTTCTTACTTTATAATACACAAATAACTAGGGGAGGAGAGGGTTCACCCAAAGCAATTGCTTATTAGGAACAAGTGCCCTTACCCACCATTACGTGGCATGCTTCATCATCAGACGTGCTTCTTGTCGGCCGGTGCTGCAATGACCAACAGGCCCCACGAGAGGGCTATTTGCCGGAGATATTCGGTAAAAAGGTGCCATGAAAAAGTTGGCATATTCTTTATTCGATATGAAATAGACATCTATACAGAATTTATTTGTGAATGGTTCAGTTTTTCTGGTTGTACAAAATATTTTTTTTTATAATTTGTATAACCAAACGTGATTCGTTCACGATTCACATGATGTATTGTGCAATTTATGAATGTGTGTTATTGGATTATTATTGATTTTGTCCATTGTAAATGTCTATATGTGATTATAATTTTGACTGTTTTGTAGACCTTGTTCATGTTTCTTTTGGAAATAAGAGAGTTTCCTATTTAAATTAAGAATTAATGAAAAAACAAATGGGTAAATAAACAGCCCGCACCACTAAAAGCATATAGTGTGGTCATTTTTCATAAAATAGTTGGGATTTCAGGTACTTTTTTCTTTACACAAATTGACCATTGGCCCTACCTGTATCCAGTCATTTGGGCCTAACCCCCCTTTTTTCATCCACTTTTAGGAAGTTGGCACTTTCTTACTTCATAATACACAAATAACTAGGGGAGGAGAGGGTTCACCCAAAGCAATTGCTTATTAGGAACAAGTGCCCTTACCCACCATTACGTGGCATGCTTCATCATCAGACGTGCTTCTTGTCGGCCGGTGCTGTAATGCCAAACAGGCCCCACGAGAGGCTCTTTGCCGGAGATATTTTGTAAAAAGGTGCCATGAAAGTGTTGAAGATGCTGAGTGTTGTTTGGTTGGTGGTTAGTGAGAGACTGGAAAAGATAAGTTAAACTTGACTATACGTACTGGTGCTGTAATTTTACTTAGAGCGATGGACCTATGTCAATGTTAAAAATGGATGGGAATTTGACATGAGTAATGGCCTGATGTTCCCTAAAAGTGAGTTAATGTGAAGTATCCCTATACTTCAGAGAAAACAAATGGGCAAATGTGTGTGAGGGAATCCCAACACTACAGAAATTGTGGTCGACATTTTTCATGCCCTAATTAGTCCAAAAGGGATCTAGTGGCATTTCATCAGGACCTAAGTTGAAAACCTCATCCTTACTAAGAGAGTAAGAGTGTTCTCAATACAATATGTCTATATACCCACTCACACTTACAAAGGTGTCTGTGTATTTTGTCTAGTAAGGTGACCTGTAAGAATAAAAACATCCACACAGAATAATAATAAATAATGATTCATTTATGATATAGACTTCCCCAAGTAAGTAAAAAAATATATTCATATGTACATACTGGCGATTCAAACAGATAACAAGCCAAAACAAACGCCTTCATAACTAGTAGATTAAATGAGATGCATTGCTACCTTTCGAAGCCAGAATTCACCTAAAAATGGCATGCCTGACGCATAAAGCCATCCATCACAATACTCCCAGCAATCTAGCACAGAAATTAGTGCCTTCATGTGGCAACAGAGTGTCCAGAATTGCCGTAACGTTTTACTGAAACAACAAAGATTCTACAAGAAGAAAACATACAACCGAGCTGTCTCAGGGATGGCGCCCAGGATCTAGAACGCTCTGCCCCCAGAAACTAGACTGAATCCCTCTACTGCTTCTTTCAAAATTAAGTTAAATCTCTTCTCATGGCCGAATTCACTTGAACAAGGGTTATTTTGATTATACCATTTTTGATTCGTATGGAACTCTATGTTATTTACTATATGCCTAGGTGTCTTCTATATTAACCTTGAAAAGCGCTCTGATACCCACAAGGGTCTTGTTTGCGCTATATAAACTTCCAAATAAATAAATAAATCCTGCATATCATATTATGCTATTAACATAGAGCCTTGTTCTTACCCTCCCAGATTCTGGTTCAGCCACTTGGGATAACCTCTCCCTTTATGCTGGTCAAGGGGAGTTTAGCTAAACATAACTTAAGTAAAAAGTCTTTCAAACAAATAGCACCCTACATTAAAGGGAGCAAAAGCATGGAAGGATGATGTGTTCACATATGATCCATGGGAGTGATATTCCATGTCCAAATTTCATGTATGATGCAATATGAGTATGTAGTAATAGCATTGTATGAGCTGTAATTATTTGTGGACCATGCTTTGGGATAGGTAAACGAAGTGAGAACAGAACGTTTCCCAAAGCTTCAGAGAAACGCTATCGGAAGCCATATAAGTAGAAGGTGTTATCATCAATGTTGCTGAGAATCCGAAATAAAAGTTGGTAAAGTACAATTAAAAGATGGTCCTGCCCGGGATACATATATATTACTTACTGGCGATCTCCAGTTGGTAGTTATAGTTAGGACCTTGTTTCCATAGGAAAAGCGTTTTTTGACTTGCCTATATCTGTGATGCCATTTGACGAATCTTCAATACATTTTCCCAAAAGATATCTTGATGAATCTTGCTGTGATCTGAAAGTTTTGTGGCGATCAGTCAAGGGGGGGGGGGGGGGGGGTTGAGAAAAAAGGGGAGGGCAAAAAAGTGTTTTCCATGTTAATTTCTATAGAGTCTTTTGACAAGCCTGCAGCCCGAACCGCTAGATAGAATTATACCAAATTTGGCAGAAAGGTAGATTTGGTTATGCAGATCACACTTTCAGTTATTTGGTGTGAATCTGTTCGGTAGTTTGAAAGAAATTAAAGGAATCTAAATTTGTTTATCTATGCTCACAGCTAATTCGTAAATAATAACGAGCTCATTCAGAGATCTGCAGAGCTCTGATTGGCTGCCAACACTTCAACCAGAAAGTTTTGGCAGCCAAACAAAATATGGAAAAAAAGAAAAGAGGACAGGGCAGGAATACCCAAAACCCTTTATCCCTGGTCTTGGGGTCCCACAGGGAGCCAACAGGGCAAACAATAACTTTTAGAAAACAATTCCTGCCACGAAATTGTAACAAATTCTTGGCAAAAATGAAAAAAAAACAAGCACGGTCTCCTGTGCTTGTTTTTAACTAAGCCCCCGGGCTGGCCAGGTCCGGGGGCATGTCTCCTTTATTAAGTATGTGGCCCCCACCAAGAGTATTTTTAAGCCCTGAGGACTACCACCTCTCCGGGGCTTATGTTAATGTCCCAAGTCTATAAATAAAATAAATGAGGGGGGCTGTGCAGACCACCCCAGCCCCAGGGACCACCACCTCCCTGGTGCTTTTGTTAAATTTAATGTGGGTCCACACAGAGAATCACAGACCCGCTCAAAGAACTATGTACTCCCTCGCAGACCCTCTGATACAATTTCGCACCCATTCACATACGTCCTTAGACAATCACACACACACACTAACAGACCCACTCAGACACTCTAACACCAACTCACAGACCTACTGAGACACCCATTCATTCACTCACACACTCACTGTCAAAGGTTAGTGGTTACAGTTAGGAAATACCATTTAAAAAACTTAGCAATTCACTTTAAAAATACAAAGGTTACTGGGAAGTTATAGTTAGTTAGGAAATTGAACTTAAAAAACTTCTGAAATACACAAGAACAACAAAAAAGTTACAGGGGCGTTATAGTTAGGCTCAGATTTCACATGTACAAAACCAGTGAAATTCAGCAGTTATAGTTAGCGGAATGACAGTGAAGATCAGTAGCAACGGGCGCCACTCGGTGTGGATCACAGGCGTGATCACTCGATTTCCAAACAAGCTTCTCCACCACACGAGTCATCGATCCAGCTCGAACCAAAGTTTGTTCACTTCAAGGTAATCCAAACATAGTTTCACATACAAGTACTCCACCAAGGTAGGAGCATTATCATGCGGACTAAAATCATTCACGTACACAAAAAGATTACAGCAAAATAAAATCATATTTCCACAGCGCCTTGAGATCCTCACAGGTGAGTAGCTATGCTTCACAAGCCATGATTGATTGATTGATAAAACATAAATCCAGAAAAATTCTCAAAAGCAATAAAAACAACATAAGACAAAACTTATAACACTTCAAAAAATCTCTTTTGAGCATTTTTTCTGGAGTATTAACTTTTACTCAAAGTATGTCATCTTCAAGTTGTCTACAATCCTACTGTTTTACCCTTACTCGGTTTGCAAGTAGTTCCTCATCAAAGCATTCTATAATATTAAAAGCAGGGACAGATCTCTGTGAATCATCAACGCAGCATTGCGGGAGCCCAGTTGGGAAACCCCATATTCTTCACGACACAACATGAATTTATTCTTCTGATGGTGACTTTACAATTGAGATCTACCCATTTAACATCCAACTGCTTTGTTACACTTAATAAAAGCATACAATACATAATATACACTTATAATACACAGCATAAATACTAGGCGTGAGACTCATGTGTTCACATGCTCCCAACGATGTACTGATTGAAACACATCATTTTATATTCCTCTAATTATAAATAAAGAACTCCGCAAGGAATATACAGTGAGGTATAAAATGACTACTATTGCACTAAAGGAAACCGAGCCACTTACTTAGAATACTCTTAAGACATTTTGTCTGCCACCAAACCTTTTGTAATGGAAATGGTTCTAAATATTTCAAACATATTTATTGTTAATGGGTCCTATTCATCCAGAAGCTGCAATGTAATGTCCTTAAACACCTGCCCTGTCATGGCATGAGTCCTATGCTGCAAAATCTTTAAAAAGGGTCACAGCACAACTCCTCAATCATGCCTTGTCATATGCAGTAAATCTAAGGAACTTATCACAGCACAACTGTCCTGTCATGATGACATGAGTCCTATGATGCAAGGATGCAAATCTGAGAAGGAATGTCATACATCACAACTACTCTATCATGACTTGAGTTCTATGCTGTAAATCTAAGGAACTTATCACAGCACAACTGTCCTATCATGACATAAGTATCATGCTGTATCTAAGGATCTAAGGAATATGCCACAGCACAACTACTCTATCATAACTTGAGTCCTATGCTGTAAATCTGTAGAATGTGTCACAATAACAGACTAACATGTTCACTTCTCAAATTTGATATTTCACTATACTAATTCACCACTAATCCTTTATGGGTTCCAGAGTAGCATGCTACTTGCCAAAAAAGGGCTTCAACACCCCATCAGGGGTAACAAGCGCTATATAAATGTTATGTTATGTTATGTTATGTTAATTGGTTTTTTTGTAGCGCTGGTTCACCATCAGGTCTCTTCATGCTTCTAGAGGGGAACATTACAACAGACAATACATGTGAGCAAGTGTGGACGAAATTATTTCGTAGTCAGTGCCTCCACAAACAAGATGGTCATGAGTTTTTTTCTGAACGAAAGGAGGACTGGTTCCTTGCGCAAGTTTTCAGGTAGGTTGTTCCAGAGCTGTGGGATCAAAGTGGAAAAAGCTCTTCCCCTTTACGAGAAGAATGAAACCGGGGGGTTACCAGGCGGCAGGCTACAGAGGAACGGAGTGTACGAGCAGGCATGTAACTACTCAGGCGGTCCTTGATGTCTGACGGGGCCTGATCGTAGATAGCCTTATGGGCAATGCAAAGGCCCTTGAAAGATGCTCGCTGCCTAATAGGGAGCCAATGTAATTTTGAGAACAGTGGGGAAGCGTGAGTCCGTCTTGATAGATCAAAAATGAGGCGTGCCGCATCGTTCTGCACAACCTGTAATCTTCTTGTTAGTTTCCAAGGGAGGCCGATGTAAAGGGCATTCCCATAGTCCAACCTTTACAATATTGTGGCAGAAACAATAGCCTGTAGAGAAGTTGTGGTGAGGAGGGGGACAAGTTTCCGCAAATACCTCTACAGCCCTGTACAGGTACCAACCATTGCCGACACTTGGTTGTTCATTGAAAGTTCGGCGTCGATGTTGATGCCCAAGCTTCTAACCACTGGGGCTGGGGTAGGGATTGGTCCCAACTCTCGCGGCCAGAACAGGTCACACCAGGGGCTGTTGATGTGTGAGACAGCCAGAATTTCCGTCTTGTCTGGATTTATTTTAAGGGAGTTATCAGTCATCCAGCTTGCTGTAAAGCGCAGCACCTCTTGTACGTGTTCCTGAGTGAAACTGGAGTTGTTGATAGGTACAAGTAGCTGGGTGTTGTCTGCATAATTGAAAACCTGGCAGTCCAATTGGGCCAGGGTCTCCACCAGTGGTTGTAGGTATAGATTAAAAAGCAGGGGGGACAACGCCGAGCCCTGTGGGACACAACATACCAAGGGGCAGGTGAATGATACCTGATCACCCAGCTGCAACCTCTGCGTCCGATTGAACACGAAGGATTCAAGCCATTGGTAGGCAGGTACCTCTATACCCACATTGGCAAGACGGGACGGGAGGGTTTTATGGCTGACTGCATCGAATGCCGCTGCAGATCTAATAAAATCAGGGCACTCAATACTTTCATGTCGGCCATAACCCTCATCTCATCCAGAACATATAGCATCACCAGTTCCGTAATATGAGGAGCTCTAAAGCCAGCCTGTCTGGGATGTAGCAGTCTATGTTCCTCAAGGAAGGTGGAGAGTATTTTGAGGACATGTTGTTCAAGTACTTTAGCCAAGTACGGGAGCTGGGAGATTGGCCTATAGTTTGTAAGGATAGAGGCATCCGCTCCTAACTTTTTAAGTAAGGAGATAACTCTAGCCTCTTTCAGCGCGGGAGGGACAGAGCCTTTTTTCCAAGGAGGCATTTAGTAGCTTGAGAATAGAGCCTTCTAGACTGGGACCGGCCAATTGGAAGATTCTCGGTGGGCACGGGTCTGCTGGTGAGCCTGATTTCACCCGGTTCACAAGGGGGAGAAGAGATTGAGCATCCAAAAGGGGAAATTTTGCAAGGTGGGCTTCAGTAGGAGGGGAGGCTGTACGTTGAGGGGGGGAGCCATGACTAATTGAGGAGTTCTCTATTTCTAGTAGAATATCGTCAACTTTTTGAAGGAAAAGGGCCTGGAAAGCGTCACAGTCTATAGGGGGGCTGATGACTTCGCCTCCGTATTTTGGCTGAGTTCTTTCAAGATTTTGAAGGTTTCTTTTTGCTTATTTGCAGCAAGCTGGATTCTGCCCTCATAATATTCTGCCTTCCTTTCTGTGATGGCATGTTTGTAGGAGGAGAATGTAGATTTATAGGAGTTAAGGTCCTCTAGCTTGTAATTTTGCAGCCACCTCCTCTCAGCTTGGCGGAGATTTTTTTATAAATCCCTGAGTGTATCATTGAACGAGGGGGCGCCATGACCTTGGTCTCGGATTTTTACCTTTCTTACTGGTAATATTTGATCCAGGGCGGAGCGTACGATCGCCATGAGTTGGTCATTCTCCTGTGCCAATGTACTTGGCTCGGGATTAGTACTAATGACTGTATCTAGTGTGGCAGCTAAATGGCTGGCTTCAATCTTTTTCCAGTCAAGTATCAGTCTCCAGGCTGGTGGTGACTGTAATGGCTGGCTGTCACTCAGAACTCAGCAGCTGATTAGTGAGTGATCAGACCAGACACACGGGCTAATTTTTATCTGTGTAGCCAGCGGCTGCGATGACCAAATAAGATCAAGAATGTGGCCTTTGAAGTGTGTGGGGCTGTCTACCAACTGACGGAGATCAAGTGCTTTCATAGCGAAATCAAGCTGACATGCTGTGGGATCCTTTTGAACGTTATCCCAGTGGAAGTTAAAATCTCCTACTATTAGTAATCTTTTATAGCGGGTGCATTGATCCATGACAACTTCCATGAAAAGGTCAGTGAAGGTGGGGGAGGGCCACGGAGGGCGGTAAACTACCATAAGTAGGAGGCAAGAGTTTTTGAACAAAATTTTAACCCCTAGAAGATCTGTCCCTTCAAGGTATTCGGTCAGGACTTTAACAATCATAAGATGTTTCTTAAAAATAATGCCCACACCGCCTCCTCTTTCATTTCCCTGTCTGTTGTGGCATAAGGCCTCATAGTCATCTGGGAGGGCCGCAATAATGTCCGCGACTGAGGTGTTCCCTAACCAGGTCTTTGTGAGGGCCAGAATATCAATGTCGCTCATGTGGAGCAGGGTAAACACCTCTAGATGATGTTTTTGCAGGGAGCGTGTGTTCAGGACTGTTATATTGAGTCCGGACGGTTTACCGGGAGGGGGGACCGCTGAAGCAGGGGCGATGTCCCGCTTAGTTTCCACCTCATCTCTTAGTATCTGATGTTCCTGGAGCTTCTCCCTTGTCCGCCTGTCTAGGCAGTGGCTCCCTGTTGCCAGAGACTTCAGTTCTGCGGCTGAGTAGTTTCGCAGGGAGCCAGAGGGGGTGGCCCCTGGACCTGGCTGGGCACGGACAGGCGCAGACGGGCTTGCTTTTGGTGCGCCGCCGGCACGCCGCTGTGCTCGTCCCCTGCGCTAACAAGGCATACTGCCTAATATAGGAAGCAAGGAAGAGAGGGAGGGAACCTCGACGCTGACGCTGCCAGAACAACTAGAGCGTCTACAACCCCAGCGCTACTCTTCAGGTGGGTCAGTTTCTGGACACCGCGTTAGCGCTGTGGTTGTAGGAAAGTGCACAGAGCAAATGGAAGCAATTTAAAATACAATTTTAAAAGAGCGCATTCTGCGTTAAATTCAGAATTAATACAAGTAACACCATAAAACCGAACCCACCACTCGGCAGTGAATGTGGTAAAATTCAGCCCTCTAGTGCCCAGACAAGCGTCACTTCCATCCTGATATAGGAAGTGAGGGAGGGAGGGAGGGAACCTCGACGCTGACGCTGCCAGAACAACTAGAGTGTCTACAACCCCAGCGCTACTCTCCAGGCGGATCCGTTTCTGGACACCACTTTAGCGCTGTGGTTGTAGGAGAGTGCACAGTGCAAATGGGAGCAATTTAAAATACAAACCTTTTTTCCCTCATCTATGCCTCCGCTATCCTTCTCACTCCAAATACCTGACTAATATCCACCACTCAAATGACTTTCATATTTCACTATGCTAATTCACCACTAATCCTGTATGGGTTTCCGGAGTAGCGTGCTACTCGCCCTCCCTAACAAAAGTGCTTTAACACCCCATCAGGGGTAACAAGCGCTATATAAATACAAACCTCTTTTCCCACTTCTATCCTTCCGCTATCCTCCTGCATCCAAATAATTGACTAACCACTTTCTTATTTAACTATACTAATTCAACACTAATCCTTTATGGGTTCCAGAGTAGCGTGCTACTCACCGAAAAAGTGCTTAGATGCCTCTTCAGGTGTAGTAAGCGCTATATAAATGCAATTACAATACAATACAATTACGTCACTCATGACATGGTCAGTGGCGTCATTGATGACATTACTGATGACATCTCAAATAACAACCCTGATGAGATCATCTGCAGAAGCACTCACACCCCTATACCACCTCTCATACACCCACTCACATGCCCACATAACAACTCACATACAGGTACTCACAAAACCACTCTCTCATCCATAGAGCTAGCCACTGTGGCTGAATTTCACTGGCTTTGTATGAATGAAATCTGAGCATACCTATAATGTCTGTGTGTGTGTGTGTGTGTGTGTGTATGTATGTGTATATATATATATATATATATATATATATATATATATATATATATATGTGTGTATACATATATATATATATATGTCAAAGAACTCCTCCAAGCACAGGATACATACACACAGACATTATAGGTATGCTCAGATTTCATATATCTCTATATATACATGTTCACTAAAAAAACAAAAGGTTACACGGTTGTTATAGTTAGGACATACAATTAAAAAACCTTCAAAATTCACTGAGAAAACCAAAGGTTACAGGGACATTATAGTTAGGCCTCAGATTTCACACGCAATAGGGGCACCAAAAAAATTAGATGTTTGCTGCAAATTTGCAGAGGATCAGCGAATCGGCTGGAACTATATGGCCCTTCTTTTTTTATTCCCCCTCCTCGGGTGGGCCAGGTCCCACAGTGAATATTTATAATACATTTGAGAGAGTCATTAATGACCCTGGGAATCCCATCTCCTAGGACTGGCATCAGCTATGTCCCTTGGTGCCCATCATCAGGACGTAGCCCTTTCCCTGCACGCACTGGTGCAGACAGAGAAACCTGTGTTTGCTCTCATTTGGCCGGAGCTCCCACCAATTAAGGGCAAACACTTAGTCTGCTCACAGCGGGTGAGAGCGTGAAATATGCTCCCTCCTGCTGGGAGCAGACTTGATGAAAAAAATTAATCCTGCCAGCAGGGTGAAGCATTTTTAGCTGCTTCCTGTAGGCGGGAGCAATGCTGGCTCCAGCTGGAGGTGGAAAGCCAGCTGGGGCTGAGGGGGCATTGAGACGCCCCCTGCGGCCTCCAACAAAGAAGAAGTGGTTGCCCTGGGTGGACTTCAGAGCAACTCACCCTTGACTGTCCAAACCCCTGGGGATGGGATCCCCGGAACAATATTGGCATGAGAAGGAGGCTGTGTGCCCCTTCATACAATGGCCGTGCCCCAGGAGATGGGGTCGCCGGAACCAAAATACTGCCCAGGGAGGGGGCCAAGTACCCTCTTCCCATAGAAAAAGTGGCAGACCTTGGGGGATGGGTCCCCGGGGCCTAAATTGGCCCATGGAGGGGTCTGCATGCCTTCCTCCCAGCTTGGCTGCCTTCGGGGGTTGGCTGTATGCTGGCGATTGGCCACAGGCCCTGTGTCTTTCCCCCATTGCGTTAAATTCATTGAAAAAAACAGGGACATTATAGTTAGGAAATAGAATATAATAAACCTTAGAAATTCACCAAAAAAAAAAGGTTACCAGGACGTTATAGTTAGGTTCAGAATGTATGCACACAAAACCATAGAAATTCAGCAGTTACAGTAAACTATAACTTGTGCCATGAAGTAACTATAACTCTTGCCACACACTGCTAATTACCCCACATATTACATCACTGATGACATCTTCTATGAAATATTTAATAATATCACTGCAACATTTGCAGTAAAATTATTGATGAGAAAACTGTTCATGCTGGAGACGAGAGTTATAGTTATCTCAGGCCAAGAGTTATAGTTTCTTGAGATAATTCTAACTATAAATGCTGAAGCTGTATGGTTTTGTGTATGTAAATTCTGAGCCTAACTATAACCTTCCTGTAACCTTTGTTTTTTCAAAATATATACTGTGTGTGTTGGCGGGGGCTGGTTAGTGTTGCCTTGTCAGCGCGGGTCTAGTCCCCGTACCGTCATTTTCTGGGGGCGGCTCTTACATCTCTGGTCGGTGCCCGTTTCTCCGGAGCGTCTTCGAGTATTGAATCTACCTGCATACTGCATTATCCAGTAAATTACGGAGGCACAGTGTCCCCTTAACTTCAAGTTGTTTATTTGAACCGGTAATCTATATCTCTAATCTACACAGTTTTAATATCAGGCTCATTGCCATACCGTAATCTTTGGAGACACGTACAGAGGCGCATCTTCACCATTACTGTACTCCGCCTCCAAGAAGTATGTAGCTTGCAAAAACAAGTCCTAACAACTGAAAATTCATGATCATCTTGAAACTGTAGTATGCACAACACACTCTGAACATCCTGATATTCTGCTGGAGAGATAATAGTACTAAGCGCTAACTCAAAGTACTGTATTAATCAAAATCCTTTTAACAAAACTTTATTGAGAGTAAAGGATCTCTATCATTGCGGCAGTAGGAACCTCCAGTTGTAAGAGGGAGGCAGCGCCTATTGGGAAGTATTGCACCAGTTTGAAGCAAGTTATATTGCTGTGTACAGTGAAGTTACACGTTGCTGGCACGTGCACCTGGCAAAATGGACAACACGCAGACTCAAATCAAAGTAGACACCCCTCTTGATGCTAAACTAAAACAATTTGAAAAACTCAAAAGATCTGAAACTGCTAAGTGGTGGGAAGCAGTGTCACTACAGGACTATTTGGATAAAAAAATGGTTCCGCGTGGCTTACGAATATACACAACACCATCATATGAATCAAAGAATCCACGCATGTCAGAAGAATGGGCGGAAAACTCTGCCAACACCTCCAGAACTATGTTAAGCATATTGGTGAAATACTTTTGGGAAGATCGTGAAACTATTTTGTTAGAAATTAAAACACTAGAGAAAGAATTCACCAACAGTAATGAACAAGGAGCTATCAAGAAATTTAGAGACAAACCAAAGTCCCAACTAAAACAATATGAGGAAGAAATAAAAATGCGTAAGCAGAGAAAACTGCACAGGGATTTTATAGACTATGAAAGTGGTCGCATATTGACATATAGCCATAAGTACGACCACTTATATGAGAATTTGCCCAATACTATACAAACAAAAACAACAACAGGTGAATTACCAGAAGTCTCTTCTGTGGAAGGTAGTGATTCTGACACTGATATCTCTATAGCCACAGCCAGCTTGACATCAGAATTAATAATCACAGCTAAACCAGCGACTTTTTAAGACAAATACCGGCTCCTCAGACGGGGCCGGTAAATACAAAAAAGTAACACTGACACCAATGAATCTGGATTCGAGGAATAGGGCAACGAGGCAGATGACGAGGAAGAGGGAGGGGAGAAGCAAACAAAGAAGGAAACAAAGGAAACAAAAAGACCAAAAATAACAAAGCAAGGGAGCAAATAGGAAACAAAATGTCAAGCTCCAAGAACCAACAATGATGGATACAGATATGGTAAATAGAACAATTATTAATTTGTCAGAACGCTCTCGCTCCTTTCTCGATAGGAAAACTTTATGTTTAGGTTTGACTTTTTTCCCTATCGAGCTTTTCCACTACTCTAATACTCATGTCAACTTGTACAAGTTTATTAGAAAACTGAAATTACAGAAGTGACATGCCTTAAAGAAACCGATAATGGGCACAGACCCATGTGCATCAACCAATACCAACATGCAACCTAACTTGACTGTGGGGGATGTAGATACTCTTCTTGTTATGCATAACCTTCACCACATTTCTGATCTATCTACCCTGTCACCTATTGGACATTGATTTCCCTACAGATTTAGCTGCTTCCACTAAATTTAAATCACGTTCTATTTTCTTTCCTGTTTTACCTCACGACAATATTGACACTGTTAATGACATGGTTACCAGAGACTTACCCAAATGGAAACATGAAAGTTGGAAAAAAGTATCATGTAACCAAAATCTTATGAACAAAGAAAAATAAATATACATTCAATGGCAGAGGATAATAGTATTGTTATCCATCCTGCCGATAAAGGTGGCAATATTGTTATCTTAAGTAAAGAGTTGTATATCAATGAAGCCATGAGACAACTGGAAGATTCCAAATTCTATCTCAAAATCAACAGTGACATCTATAATCAAAGTATCATAGAGATTTGGAACAGACTAAAGGAATGGGAACACAATGGTATCAACTCATGGGAAGAATACTGTTTTTTGAAAATAAACTTTCCGAAGCTTCCCATCCTTTATCTCCTTCCTAAAATCCACAAAGATCCCATTAGACCACCAGGGAGACTGATTGTCTCATCTATTGAGAGTGCATTGTAAAATGTATCTAAATATATAGACCATTTTTAGGTGACTAGGTCTCATCATTACCATCGCATGTTCGTGACACAAAAGATTTTTTGACTAAGCTTGAATGTATACATTGGACAAGGATTACCTGTTAGTTACCCTTGACGTTAACTACCTTTATGCTATAATAGATCACAGTCAAGGTGCAAAGGCATACATTACCTTAAGAGCAGACCTATAGGGTATCTGGATCACACAAACATACTCAAAGAAATGATTAAACAATGCCTTACTAATAGCATATTTATGTTTAACGGAACCATCTACAAGCAAATACTTGGTACAGTGATGGGCCAAAGCCTCGAGCTTTGCAAATTTGTTTTTAGGCCTCTGGAAAGCAAAATTCACAAATGATCTAACTCTATCTTCTGATTTCTCCAAAGTAAAATTATGGCTTTGTTATATCAACAACCTTTTCTTGTTCTGGCAAGGTACTGAAAATGAGGTTATCAGTTTTAGTACTAAACTGAATAGCAACAACTACAATATTAAACTCACTTCCAATACCAACAGAAAACAGATTTAGTTCCTGGATATACTAGTCACAGCCAAACATGACACCTTGGAAACTAGCCTATTCAGAAAAAGTACAGCAGGGAACACCATTCTGCATGCCCTCAGCAGCCATCCAGACAATCTTAAATGGGGATTTCCGTACGGAGAACTGCTGGGGGCTAGGAGAAACTGTAGTACGGAGGAGTCTTTTCATGTTGAAAAGGAAAACATGAATAACAGAATCAGGAATAGAGGCTACCCCAGATGGGTATTAAAACAGGCCCTAGACAAAGTGAGCAAAATCAGTAGATCAGATACTCTGAAAGACAATGTTCAAGATCAGAAAAGGGATGCTAACACTAAAATTGAATCACAGAAACACGTCTCATCATTACATACAGTAGAAACTCTCAACAGATAACCAAGATTTTTACCAAACATACTCGAAAATGATTCCATGTCGACCGGGCGGAAAAGCGGCAGACGGTCTTTCCGTCCGCCGCGGACCCCCCAACCATAACAATATGGCGGGAGGTCATTCCGGCATGGATGGCGGGCGGATCGCCCCCGCCAGGCCGGCGGGGGCTACCGCCGGCCTGGCGGGGGCGATCCACTCACCATCCTAATGGGGCCCTATAACTTTAAAGGTTTCTTTCCTTGCTGACACTGCATGGCCTTCCATTACAGCCATATGGTTAAAGAATTGGCCATACCAGGCAGAACCAAAAAGAAACCTATCACCTAATTTCTTACGTGCCGTACCACGTTTGTAGTATATGCTTTAGATTGTCCATAATGATTAAGCTATATCAGCAGCACCACTCTGATGGCAAAAAAGAGGGTCTTAGAACATCTGCGTGCCATAAATAATAAAGATATACATTATCCAGTTGCCAGATATTTCCAAGAATACCACCTCTCTAAAAGTTCCCTGTTAAGTTACTTGGGGCCATATGTATCAAGCAATTTAGCATTCGCAAAGGCCGAAATTCGCAAAGGCCGAAATTCGCAGAAAATCGGCCTTTGCGAATGCTAATTTGCTAAATGGTATGTATGAAACATTTTGGCAGCAAAATAAGGAATCGCAAAATTTGCCATTCCTTATTTTGCGATTGCACTTAAGGAATCGCAAATTGTGCGATTCCTTAAATGCAATGTATCAAAGGAAAATTAATTCAAAAATGCCCATAAGGATTCACAAATTACCACCAACTTCTAGTTGGTGGTAAGTTGCGAATTCTTTTACAAAAGCACTGTATTCAAAATCCAAAGGTGCCATATGACGCTCATACATGCCCTAAGGGCATGTATGTGCGCCATATGCCCACACATGTAATTTTTAGGGGTGCAGCAGGGTGTTCTTGTGACATCCCTGCACCCTTGAAAATATTCCTAAATTGCGATTAGCAAATTGCTAATCGCAAATTTCCCCTTCATTCCTATGGGCCTCCTGGCCCATAGAAATGAATGGGAAATTTGCGATTAGCAATTTGCTAATTGCAATTTAGGAATGTTAAGGAATCGCTAAAAAAAAGCGATTTCCTACATACATACCATTTTGCGATTTCTAAATAGCGATTCCTTAAAATTCGCTATTTAGAAATCGCAAATGGTCATGATGATACATATGGCCCTTGATCATTGAACAGGTACACACAGGCCCCAGAGGTGGTAACAGAGTGCACATGTTGTGCAAACGTGAATCTAAATGGATTCTAGAACTTAAAACCAAACAGCCGACAGGGCATAATGTAGACGAGGAATAGAGTATTCATTTACATTACAATTAATTATGAATAATAATTCTGATACTAATTTTTTTCTTTCAGGTCATAATGTACTGAACTGTTTGCATATATTGTATGTTTTGTAAATATGTAGAGATGTGCTTCACATTATCTCATTTAATTCTTTAATTTTTGTTCTTATTTTTTCACAGAAGGAAAGGAAGGGACCGTCTGCCAGGGGACGGACACTTTCTTACATAGGTTTCCTACCCTTTTCCTCACCTTATCATGGCATTACTTAGCCAGATCAGCTTTTACATCTCACCTTTTTCACTTGCTTTAAATCCGAATATATATGTTCACTGTATATATAATTATCTCATGTATTAATGTCAGCCAGACAACATGAGCATCCAATTACATTTTTCATTGTTTAGTTGATGTAGTAAGGCTCCTGTTTCACAACTATGTGTATTTGTATATATATGTTGGTCCCCTTGATAGAATCGAATCAAGCTACTATGGCAGTAATTGTTATCCAATTACCAGCATGTATCTGTATTTACAGGCAGACATTAAGCTGCATATGTATAGTAACGTACTGATCATGACACTGTTAGGCACTATGCTATGATATATAAATACACTACTGATGGAGCAAGGATTCGCACGTTAAGCGACTTGCTTGCATCATGAACCTCAAATAATTTTAATAAAATAATCAACATGTTCATCTTACTAATGTGCACATTTTTTCATTATACGGAGTGTCCAAGAGACGCTTGCCTATGTGTTTATTAATCCTAATACGCTTGCACTACAAAATAGTCGCTGCTACCCGGGAATTTAGACTGCGCATGCGTCGGTCATACCCATGTGACGTGACGTACTCGCAGTTCTGGTGGGAAAGTGTTTGCTCATGCGCTATACAGCTAACATGGCCGCTCTGTGTTCTCACATGCTTTAAGCTCGCATTGCCGCTTTTGCAAAGCTGTCTGTTCTGCATAGCCAATAATACTATAGTTATTATGAAGTAAGGGGTGCAGTACAGTGATTCATGGTATACAGTGTAATCATTTAATATTGTGTTCTAAATTGTTTTCTCTTGCTTTTCATGTATCGTATCCTTTTGGGCCTGGGAGGTGCTTATTACTCCATATTGGAAGTCCCTACTGCCCAGGTCTTGATGCGGAAAGAGAAAAACTCTGCAACAGTGGAATCCAGCCAACTGGCAGCCACAGCCAAGATGCTCCTGGGAACCTGACCTGCGATCTAGCTGGACGAAGCTGAACTGTACTAAACTTGCAACAAATGTATTAAAAATGTGTATTCACTATTGTTATACGAAAGACATATGTCATGAGAAGTTGGAAGCTAAAGGGTGGGTACAGAGAATGAATATTAAGCCTGAGAAAGTCTAAAATTTAGGTGGTGTGATGACTTAACCTCCTCCTTTGTCCAATCAAAATTGGGGATCCTTACACTTGCAACATTGGGGGGTGGTACACTGACCCGGAAAACAGTATAACTAGCGTAGGTTTAGCTAGAGAATTTGTCCGACTTGTCCGAATAGCTGACCTGCCACTGACCCAACTCACTCTATAGGTGACTGATTCAGAGAGCTGCGGAGCACTCTGTTGGGAGGTTCGAGAAACCCATTCCGGGGTTTTGGTAATTGAAAGTGCTGGCAAAGCACTTTGTTGGGAGGTTCGAGAACCCAATCGGGGTTATTGGCAGATTCCTTGCAGAGAGGGAGTAGCGCAGGCGTTGCAACCAAAGCTGCAGGTGTTGGACGTACCCTTTGGTGAACCCGGTCCTGATCCAATTCTGGGGTTATCCTGTCCTGACTGTCCTGACCGTCCATGAGCTATACCTGCTCGCCTACTGGCACCTAAGTCCTTGAGGGTTCCTTCCCGTCTTTTCCAACTGACTCATGGCCAGGGTTGGTCTTCACTCTATCCTAGGTAAATATAAAGTCTGTATGGGTGATTGCTTATCTATATTCGCATTTTCTAATTCTTGAATATTGCAAAGCATAATTGCATATGTTCCTTTTTCTCCCCTGCCCCTTGATAAAAGAGATTTCATGCATTAATTGTCTATTAGTATGTTCCACTTTTCGACCTTCCTTTAGTCAATACTAAATTGCTTCTATTTTTGTATATGTTCCTTATTCTTCCACCTCCCCCTAGGAGATAAGCTGAATTGAATAGTATGTTCCAATATTACCTACCCTTTAGTATATGAGCTAAAATTGAATCTCGAATTGCAATAAGTTTCTTTAACTGTTCTAAAGACTCTTGGATATAGCATGTTCCCTTTCTTTACCCTCCTTTAATCAATGTTAAGAAAGATTGTTATCTGAATACAGCATGTTCCCTGTTCTTACCTTCCTTTTATTCAAAGGTTATTAAATGCTTAGCATAATCTATCTCTTGCATAGTTATACGCTTTTAATGATTTTGATTATAGACAGTCTTATAGCGTTTAATTGCCTGCTCATGACATATGATGATGATGAGGATTAGATAAAGTTTTGAACCTACCCAGAGTCTGCGGTTATTTCTTATTTCTCAAATGTTTATTAAGTTTTGACTACCTAATATTTTGACTCAACTCCCTGATCCTAGGTGATTAGGTTCCTAATATCTACATTGCTAGGTTATAGATACAGGAATCAAAATAAGTAGAAGAATCTCAAGATATACTGATAGTAGAGCGTGAGTTACCAAAGGTGAATGTTAAAGTGTGAATGAAAATTATGGGCCCAGGTGAGTATTAGTAAAAATATCCTAGCTGGGTGACCTGCGCGCTCTATCAGTATTCTTATCTTGTAAGCAGAGGATGGTTAGGGATTAGTTAAAGTTAGGTAGCTAGTTAGGTAGTAGGTTAAGATTCATATTTTATTGATCGATCAAATGTGTTATTATCAAATGCGATGTTATTGAAATGTTTATTTGATGCTGCTATATTGATGTAAATGTATTAACAACAATTGTGCATACCTGTTATATGTTTTGTTTGGAATCCCCGGGAGCAAAATAGCGGGTGGTAGAATAGAAGCCACATCGCGGAGAGGTCACTTATTCGAGGAAAATTAGTGCATGGTTGGGCAGAACTGGAAGCACTGATTAGGGTTTTCTGTATGAATGATTGAATAAATGAAAGCAACGAGTTCGCTGGCAAAACTTCTATTGTGATATAACCTAGTAAGGGTCACACGGAAGGAGTAGCAGGTTCGTCGGAGCTTGTTTGATAGCAAAAGGGTTCGCTGTTGAAACTTTAGACTTAGTATATATCTCAAAGTGGATGAGTCAAGGGAGTAGCAGGTTCTCTAATGCTTGTATGAAGGATAGGCAGAAGGGATCTATCCGCAGTATATGAAAAGTAGACAGAAGAAGTTTACTTGCAGTGAAACAAATCTTTCCTTTCTAGACACTCGAGTACAGTGGTGAATGTTTTACGTTGAAAATTAAATAAAGCACTTGCACTTTAAGAAAGAAATTGAATTTCAGTTACCTTGTGAAGGAGGGAGTCAGTTGCGGAGCTGCGCTGACGTCACTCTGTGCCGCGCTGGTATTGGTCGAAACAGCGGGCGTGTAGCTGAGATAGTATTGTAAAGGAGGGGTGAGGGCAGGAGCGTGAGAACTTGTCTCGAGGGAGAAGCCGCGCACCCATTGGTGGAACTTATTTGCAACCACAGTGTTGATTGGTTGTCGAAAATTAAAAAACGCGCTAGCATTGGAAAAATTTAGTAAACAGAAGTACGTATTTTCGCACGATTTAAGTTTTTGCAAAGTATATGTGGTATCCGAGATATCCAGAAATTCTACCTGATCCGAGATACTTAGGGTTTGCTAAGGAATAGATGTTAAAGGGTAGAACTTACAATATGCATGGAAGCAAGAGAAAAATGACTCTTGTAGACAAAGTTAAAAATTATTTCACGAAAGAAAAGCCGATTAGGACTAGAGAAGGAGTTATTATTCCCCCACCAAACACTCCTGCTTCATTTATGATGTTTGACAGAGGATACCATGCTTGTGTATTGTTGGAAAATTGGGTGGAATATACCAAAGATGACGGAATTTTAGCATTCCCCCTAAACGGTACCTTCAATGAAAGAATATTGTTCAATTTGAGAAACCGAATGAATGACTTACATCCCAGACCTAGATTAACGCAATATGGGGCTCTAGAAGAATGGGAGATTGAGGCCTTTGAGCGAGACCGACCCAGGATTGACAAAGGAATAAGTAAATGGTACCCGAAAATGCACCGAGAAGCAAAAGAGAAAAACATGAAACAGTGGAGACAGAATATGATAGTGGAAGGACTTTACCCAGTGCTAACCGTAGAGGAGCCTATGGGAGGTAAAAGGACTGAGAAAACTAGACATTTGATGACTACTGGCGATTCTGATGATGAATACCTGGAGGATTTATTAATGAAAAATCCACCACCATATAGTGAAGTAACAAGAATAGTAAACCCGAAAAATCCGTTCTTTAGACCTCCCTGTAATGAGGGGTCGAGCACATCTGATCCAAATGTTCCATTTTATAGGTCTTCCTGTAATGAAGGGACAAGCGCCTCAAATCCGACTGCTCCATTCTTTAATCCACCTTTAGTGCCGCAAGTGATTCACAAGACATCCCTTGAGAGGGTATTACAAGAAAGAGAAAAGGAAGCTTTAAACAAACAAAGAAGCCACTTAGTTCAGAAGATATCCCAGTTAAATACAAGTCCTGAGGCTTTGACAATTCCAGTGACCATTGGCCCAGTTGTTCCATTGTACAGAGATAAACAGACTAGTTCGAAAGCTCCAGTTACAGACAGCTTTGCGAAAGCAGCAATGCGAGCTTAAAGCATGTGAGAACACAGAGCGGCCATGTTAGCTGTATTGCGCATGAGCAAACACTTTCCCACCAGAACTGCGAGTACGTCACATCACATGGGTATGACCAACGCAGGCGCAGTCTAAATTCCCACGTAGCAGCGACCATTTTGTAGTGCAAGCGTATTAGGATTAATAAACACATAGGCAAGGGTCTCTTGGACACCCCGTATAATGAAAAAAAGTTGCAAATTAGTAAGACGAATATGTTGATTATTTTATTAACATTATTTGAGGTTCATGATGCAAGCAAGTCGCTTAAACGTGCGAATCCTTGCTCCATCACTACAACCTGAGGATGTATTTTATTTGCCTTTTGTAACAATTTTATCTTGGGACCCCTTTGTTATCATTAATACACATTAATACACACTACATTATCAATTCAGGTACTTAGATACCACAAGTGGTTAACCTTCTCCATTATGGTTGCCAAATGTTTACAGTTAATTTTGAAGCACTCGTAGAAGTTAATGTGAAACGGGTCTATGTGATGCCTGTTGGGCACTCATATTCATGTTGCTACAACGTAAGCATCATTACACCATGTCTGCATCAGCATTTGGGTGCATAAACCCTGAAACATTTATGTTTTTTAAGTTATAATTCATGTGCCACTTCATGAGAGCTCGGACATCTGTTCTTCAAGTGTGGTAATAAATATATTTCTGTCCATCTCAGGATTAATATGAGACATATACCATGCATAGAATATGGCTTTTGCCCATCAGTGGGCTTGAATGTCCGTCTCATCTTTGGGTCAATGTGAATTGGTGTTATCCATAACAAACATTGTAAGATGGCCGCCACCATTCGGTGTATGGTGCGAGTCCCCTTTCTAAGTCTATGCCTTAGTGAATGTGGGAGTGAGTTGATAATGTTTAAAACTGTGTTGGGAGAAAACACAGTGCATCACACACTGACGAAGGCAGAACGCCGAAACGCGTCTGTGTGCACCCCCTCACTGAATAAAAACGAGCGTGTTGAAACTCCACCCTCGAGTGCTGTCTGTTCTTCTAGGAGCTTGGAAGGATTTGAGCGTCATGTGTGGCGGTGTCCACAAACCGCCGACAGCACCCGCCGACGAGTGAGCAGCCGTTTTCCGTGGAAAAGGAGCGTTTTTAAGTGTATGGCTGCGCACCGCCTGATCCAATATGGGAACCCGAGCCTGAGTACAAAGTACGGAGGAGTACGCGAAGCAGACGCCGAGTGTCTCCCGAGGAAGCCGTCTCCGGTGAGCATTAACATTGCACAAAATCGTATATTCCCATCTCTGTATGCCAGAAAGTATTGGAATTGTTTGGCCAGGCGATAGAGGGGCGGAGTATTCAACACACTGACACTCGTGGGGGAGGTAGCACTATCTGCGTGCACGAGTCCAGGATAGGCACAACAGAAGTTTAAGACTGTGCAGGACACGTGCACAACCCGACATGTTCTCTGATGCGGAACGTCAAGCAGCAGCAAAGGGCATGTTCAAAAGGCTAGAAAGAGCGCCTGCTACAGCTGACATGCCAACAGTGGAAACGCCCAGTAACCCACTTCTAATGACTATGACAAAACTAGAGCGTCTCCATGAAAGGGTGATCCGCAAGTGGTGGGAGGCGACAAGTCTCACCAACTACATTGAAGAAGAAAGGGTGCCACGAGGACTGAGGGTCCATACAGTACCCTCTTATGAGAACCCGGACCCACAACTGCTCACAGACTGGTTCGAACACACTGCTCAATATTGCGAAGGAACTTTGAAAATACTCATAAAATATGCATGGAGCGATAGAGAACGGGCGCTGGCAGACATCGCATCAATTAATAATGAATTGGATAGCAAAACGGATCCCAGCCTAATAACAACAATTGGACAGATGAGAGAACAGATGAAAGCCAGGCTAGTAAAATATGAAGCCAAAATAAGACTCCGTAAACAGGAAAAATACGAGAGAGACGCTAATGACTACCACACTGGACGCGTACTCACGTATGCAAAAAAGTTCGACGCTCCACGCAAGGCCCTCCAGAAAATAAGAAAGGAAGGTGCTGGGACAACAAATGAAATGGGGGAAGTAACATCTGAATCTGACATAACTGAAAATGAATCAGAAGGAAACCAGTCAGACCCGAAAGAACGCAGAGGTAACAAAGGACCGAAGGCAACAGAAAAAAGCAAGAAGACCCCTTTTCAGGAGGAGTACGAAGTGATAAAAAGCACCTGGCTCCGGGGTGGGAAAAACAACCATCGGACACAAGTACCCAAGAAGCAGAGAAAGAAGGAGAACCAGAAGGGCAGGTGGGGGGAACAAGAGGCAGAGGCAGAGGCGATGCACGACCATCCCGCTGGTCGAAGCGGAACCGCACCAACAAGAAATAGTGCCATCTGCCATCAACACCACTAGAGTGAACAACACCCTCCAAACCCCTAATATCGGGAATGAAGAAATCAATCTAACAGTGGTCAATTTAACCACCAGGGAACTCACGACTGAGGAAGAGCAAGTCCTAAGCCTCGGATTAACATTCTGCCCCAACAATGAGCTGGAATACACCCAGACCAAAATAGACTTGTTCCGCTTCACACGCAAGTTAAAACTACACAAACATTTTAAACTGCGACCACACCTACAGAACAAGGAGAAATCAAGGATAGAGGATAACAGCAACTGACGCTTTATGCGTCAGGGATCTACACTCAGTAGAAATACTGGGTGACTTAGAATTGGAACGGACACAGGACCTTGCACAACTAGATATAGCCCAAAGAGCTGAAATGCAAGGCATAGAACAAGAAAGAGACACGAGTGGATTTAAACCAGTGTCTATCTTTGTTCCCCAATCCCCTTGGGATGCTGTAGATGTGTTCTCTGAAGCCATGAACAATGACCTATTAAAGTATCGCAAAGCCAACCACCAGGACCAGCATCATAACATCACGGAACAACAAAGACAAGCCCTGAAGACTCTGATGACAGACACGAACATAATTGTGAAGCCCTCGGATAAGGGCGGGAATGTGGTTTTAATGACACGAGAAAATTACAAACAGGAAGCATTAAGGCAGCTCTTGGATGAGAGATTTTACAGCAAGTGTACTACTGAGGTCTACCAGCAAAGTATTAAAGATTATGATATACTGATCGCCAAGTGGTATGACCGTCAAATGCTGAATAGAGATGAACATCTGTTCTTACGAACAAACTGCCCCATGACTCCTACATTTTACCACCTCCCAAAATTGCACAAACATCGTGACTGTCCACCTGGCCGTCCAATAATCTCCTCCATAGGGAGCCTTACAGAAAATATGTCTCGCTTTGTGGATCATACCCTGTTTCCCTTGGTATCCACTCTGGATTCTTATGTGCGAGATACAAAAGACTTTCTGATGAAATTACAGAATTTGGTGTGGGAATCAGGATACTTATTGATGGTACTAGACATTACTAGTCTTTATACAATAATTGAACATCATCATGGACTAGAGGCTGTGAAATATGCATTAGAACAACGGCAACTACGATTTTCGAGACACAACATAATGATTCTCGAATTCGTAGAATTTTACCTGACCCACAAAATTTTTCTGTTCGAGGATCAATTGTACATTCAGAAGTCTGGGACGGCGATGGGTACCTGCTTTGCCCCCAGCTACGCGAACTTGTTCGTGGGCTGGTGGGAGGAGCAGATACCCAGGAGCTGCACACTAGGAGGGGAAGAAGGGAAGGTCGTCTGCTGGCATCGGTACATCGATGACCTTTTCTTGGTGTGGAAAGGCAATCTTGAAACGGCCTATGAATACATCAATGTCCTGAACAGAAATAAAATCAATCTCCGTTTCTCGGGAACAGTGAGTCCAGTGGCAGCGGACTATCTGGATCTCAGAATATATGTAGAAGAAGGACACCTCCACACAAGCCTCTTTAGGAAAGAAACTGCTGGCAATTCAACACTCTTTGCCAGCAGCAGCCACCCTCCCCAACTGATCAACAGTATCCCCTACGGGGAATTATTAAGGATCCGTAGGAATTGTTCAAAAACATCGGATTTCGAAGCGGCTGCTTCGGAATGTATATCCCGGTTCAGGGTCAGGGGTTATGGTGAGAAATTACTGAACAACACCCTAAATAGAGTCAGAGGAATAGAGAGACAGACTCTTCTGACTAATACTCCAGACCATGGGAACCGTAGAGGAACACCAGGCGATAATAAGGGCAAATTTAGAGTCATAACTCCCTATTCATCAGGAGCTGAAAATCTAAGAGCTATGTTAAGGAAGAACTGGCACATTCTCCTAACGGACACTGTGCTCAAAGAAGACCTATCAACCCAGCCACTCCTAACCTTTAGCAAGGCCAGATCAATAGGCGACATTTTGGTGACCAGCCACTTTGAAAAAATGCCCCGAAGAATCAACACCTTGAGGGAGCAAAGAGGCTTTCACCCCTGCGGCCGCTGCAAAGCGTCCGCAAGGAGTAAACGGGTCCTTTTCTATACCATAACCGACACTGGCAGGAAAATGAATATCAACAAATTCATTACCTGCAGTACGCAATATGCTGTCTACTGTTTACAGTGCCCCTGTGGCTTACGCTATATTGGGAGCATGATTAAGGAGATCAAGCTCAGAATACTCGAGCATATGAGAGCCATCGACAAAGTGGATCAGGCATATCCAGTGGCTCGCCACTTTGCAGAGGCCCATAACCGAGATCGGAGCAAGCTCCAATATTTTGGCCTGGATGTTGTACCTCCTAATACACGTGGCGGGGATCGCCTACGCAGATTAAGGAGACTTGAATCCAGATATATTATAGATCTTACAACTAAACACCCTAAAGGTCTAAATAGTGGGGAGGAAATGGCCGTTCATCTGGGGAAATAAGTCTAAATAATTCGAAAATAACAACAGGTGCACATTGATTTATGAAGACAGCCTTTTGAAATAACTGGAATTAGAACTATTTGAGTGCTATCTTCTATATGTGAACTATATACCACTGTATACAAAAGCTCTAGAACTATGTTTGATCTGTGTCATACGAAGATATTCTTGTGAGAGACCTTTCAATGCCAAATGATCTAAAATATTTGTTTTATTTCTTTAAAAAAACTTCTTGATATGAATTCGGAATATGATGTGAGTTCTGAAACAGAAGATTACCTAGCTGGATATTTTTATGGGTTCATTGAAAGAGATTCCCTCAGTTTATTTTTCCACTGTACCTTTTGTTTTGTTTTGTTTTTCATCACAATCTCTTGAGAGATGGATCTTGATATTGATATGTGATTTTTAGATTATAACTAATCTAATGGATTTTTTTTGCTGCCATACGTGAGGCCTCTCACTACAGAAACCCCACACTCTAGCTATGAGTAACTTTAATTGAAATGTTATTGAGCTATAAGTTTCACATTTGGATTACATGCATTTTGACTACTTATTTTATAAGGGGACATTAGCCGATCCACGGCTAGATTTTTTCTGTCCATCTCAGGATTAATATGAGACATATACCATGCATAGAATATGGCTGTTGCCCATCAGTGGGCTTGAATGTCCGTCTCATCTTTGGGTCAATGTGAATTGGTGTTATCCATAACAAACATTGTAAGATGGCCGCCGCCATTCGGTGTATGGTGCGAGTCCCCTTTCTAAGTCTATGCCTTAGTGAATGTGGGAGTGAGTTGATAATGTTTAAAACTATGTTGGGAGAAAACACAGTGCATCACACACTGACGAAGGCAGAACGCCGAAACGCGTCTGTGTGCACCCCCTCGCTGAATAAAAACTAGCGTGTTGAAACTCCACCCTCGAGTGCTGTCTGTTCTTCTAGGAGCTTGGAAGGATTTGAGCGTCATATATATATATATATATATATATATATATATATATATATATATATATATATATATATATATATATATATATATATATATATATATATATATATATATATATATGTATATATATATATATATATCCACACTGGTTTCCACAACAATGTAACAGACTAAATCCAGCAGCAGCACCGCCAAGAAACAGGAGACCCAGATTTCCGTGAGCAATTTACTTTATTTCTGCAACGGACAGCATAACATTTCAGCCTCCCAGAGGCCTTGGTCACATGCGGCCGTAGAGGGCGGCGGCAGAAATTTAAAGTGCAAGTGCAGGTGAAATAAACGATTTCATTGGGTGTCAATTGAAAGCACGGGGAACATAGTAAAAATACTACAATTTTTCCCTTAATTTACACTGTGCTTCTTAAACAAAAACAGTATTGGGATCAATCCCTATAGGCTTAATATTGCACATAACCCGACATGATGGATCAAATAGCATGACACTAGTAATCTGGCGCACGCTGTATTTCATGGTTAAACACAGTATTGGGATAAATCCCTAACCATAACATTTCATATAACCAAACATCATGAATCAATAAGCATGATATTTTTTGACCTAACACACGCCCAAAAAATGTTTATATTGGTAAATATCACACGCAAGACTACACAAAATATAGCAGAATAAATAGTTATTTAGCTATAAATATATATAAAAAATATACATATGAGAAATACTTAAAAATGCTTAGCATGTGATAAAAGTTTACATAGAATCCAATTCTTTATATATACAAAAAGAATGAATTAAAATCAATGCTGTGGCATGCGACGGTTAACCTATAAATATTCATTATGTCTATGTGCAATTTTACAAATTTATATTCTGTGTCATGACACCCGCATGAATGAATGAGTGAAGGAAATTATAAAGTGCTTAATAATGTGTGCAGTGAATGGTAGGATATGTAATCAATAAAAAACATCATTTAAAAAAAAACACACCCACCAATTGCTAGTTACATTTTTTTGAGGGTAACCTGTTTTTTTTATATAATTTTATAAAATTATATATCACATTAAAACTATGTTAACACATAGAATTAAAAGGATATTTTCACATCTATTTGTGTTTTATGGATGAGGTGTTATTCAGACTGATCCCAGTCTGTCATCCTAACACACAAAGTGGCAAATTCTACAAACAAACAGATGGCTTGAACACAAGGACAAGTAAAATCTTACACCAACCAGTTGGTATTTCAGTGGGTTGCATTTCATTTACATGTAAGATGATTTTACAAGATAATGTTGGTAACGCAGGCCAATTAGCATTCAGATAACCCTATGGCATGTTTAGGAGATAGTGTTTACTTCAGAGACAGGTGTAAAAGTCTTCCGAAGCATTAAGCCCCTGTGGTGCCTTACTGTCCAACATCAGAATATACCTTGTTTCTAACTTTCTGAGTGCAGCATCCCTATCGCCTCCTCTTCTCAGAGGTCCTACTAAGTCAATGGCATAGTACTTCAACAGAGTACTGTTACTGTTATGATACTCCTTGAAGTGTCTAGCCACTGGATAGGGAGAATCATTGGTATTAATAGCCCTACAGTGTTGGAGGACCCGTTTGTGAACTTGCACCTTAGAGCTGCTCACATATCTCAAGCCACACGGGCACTCCAACACGTATACTGCAAATTCACTCTTGCAGGTTAGTTTTTTGTTTATTTTATATGGGACTGCTGAGAAAGGGGTAAGATATTCTGTTCTGTTTACCCCATGTGAACATGCCTTGCATGTAGAGCATTTTCTAAAACCTCTACTACCTGCCAGCCAATCCTTAGGTGTTACCAATTCTGGGCTCGATTTAACCAAAGCATCCTGTAAGGAGTAGGCCCTTCTGTAAGTGATTGCTGGTTTTCTTGGCATAAGTTCACCAATCACGGGATCACATTTCACCAGATCCCAGTGTTTGTTCATTATCTTTCTGAGTGCCCCATGCTGGCTATTAAATGACCATATTAATCTGATAGGTTGCTGCATAGGCATAATAGCTGGAACTTGGGATTTTTTGTGTAGTAAAGCTGTTTCACGGGGAAGGGCATTGGCTTTGCGTATTGCAACCACCACTATGTTCTCACTATATCCTCTGGCCAGAAACCTAAGTTTACTGGCCTCCTGTGCTGCATTGCATTGTAATTCAGTACTGCAAACCCTTCTAATCCTGAGCATCTCCCCATAAGGGATACTCCTTATTAAATGCGGAGGGTGGTGACTCTGGGCGTGCAGTACTGTATTCCCCGCTGTGGGCTTCCTAAACAACGCTGTTTCCAGACGACCATTGGTAATCTCAATTGAGACATCCAGAAAGGTTGCATGATGTGCACTGATGTTGGAGGTGAATGCCAAATTGTAGTTATTAGTGTTTAACTGTATAATACAATCCTCTGCCTGTGTTTGTGTACCATGCCAGATCAGAAAAACATTGTCGATGTATCTGTACCACCGAACGATGTGGTCCCTGCAAATTGCTGAGTGTTCACCAAAGAGGACCTGTCTCTCCCAGTATCCCATATGAATACAGGCATAACTGGGAGAGAGGTTAATGTCTCTTATAAGCCACTTAGATGGAGCAAAAAGATTCAAGATATTCGCACCCTATTTGGGTTTGAAAGAAAGCCCTCACACACCGACCTAGTCAGTGTCATGCTTCATCATCGGGCCCCACCGAAGAGACCTAATGCCTCTTCGGTGTGCTGCGACGCCAGAAGACTGCGGAGCTGGTATTGTGTAAAGGGTGTGTTGTGAGGATAAATTAAGCTTAAAAGTGTCTAAAGGGTATCTAAAAAAAGTTTATTAATGATCCCTAGGACATTTAATATGTCAACATGTTTCAGCCTTAGTGTTGGTTTTATTTTACCTAGGCATTCGTCAGGACAATGATAAACCCCGGCGGTATGGACTCTCTAATCTACTATGAAGCTAAGTTAATCGCGATTCCGAATGTTTCTAGCCTATGTTTTCTTATCCTTAGGATGTGCCAGGGACACTCCAACCCCCCTCCTGAGACCCATGGTGCAGATAGCGCAAATCTTTAAAGTGAGACTTGTTTTTATATCATACTTACGCGTGTGGGTCACTGACTCTTTGTCCATTGATCCTTTGAAACACTTATACCATGTGATTTTAACCCCTTTTAAGCCACTCACGGCTTTTTTTAAATCACTATTGTCACCACACTTCCCAGAACTAGATGTATCATCCCTAGAGGGTTTGTGGATGGTGCTTAACTCTAGTAGTTAGTTTGGGAACACGTTTGCTGCCACTTATTTGGAGCACCATGAACAGAAAAGCGCTATGGCATAGCCCTACAAATAATTGTTTGTTTGTCTTATATGTCTGTCCGTACTTTTTTGTTCCACAGGTGCCGAGACACTCCAAAACTAGGAGTGATTTTTTGGAATGAGCATTTGCTCTTCCTATTTTTATGCACTTTAAACACCCTTTTTTACTATTTTTCACTTTCACGCCCCCAGGTCAGGGTGGACGATTAGAGAGTCCATACCGCCGGGGTTTATCATTGTCCTGACGAATGCCTAGGTAAAATAAAACCAACACTAAGGCTGAAACATGTTGACATATTAAATCTGAATTAAACCAACCATTACCTTTGGCTTTACAATTCAGACACATAGAACTCTTGTATTCGTGTCCTAGGGATCATTAATAAACTTTTTTTAGATACCCTTTAGACACTTTTAAGCTTAATTTATCCTCACAACACACCCTTTACACAATACCAGCTCCGCAGTCTTCTGGCGTCGCAGCACACCGAAGAGGCATTAGGTCTCTTCGGTGGGGCCCGATGATGAAGCATGACACTGACTAGGTCGGTGTGTGAGGGCTTTCTTTCAAACCCAAATAGGGTGCGAATATCTTGAATCTTTTTGCTCCATCTAAGTGGCTTATAAGAGACATTAACCTCTCTTCTTTTGTTTATTGACATATTACTGGGGATTAAGAGAGTGTTCCTGTACTTCCCTATCTCTCTCATTGTTTTTCTATAACTGGGAGAGAAACAGGCCCCCATGGCTACTCACCTGACCTGTTGATAATGTTGTTTATTAAACATAAAGAAATTATTGTTCAGGCAGAAGCTCATCATAGTCTGTAACATCTTGTTGTGTTCTACATATTCAATCGGTCGTTGACCCAAGTAGTATGCAGTAGCCCTCAACCCATCCACATGTACAATACTCGTATATAACGCTGTGACGTCAAGAGTAATTAACAGGAATTCTGGATCCCATTGTAGTTCATTGATTTTCCTCAAAAAATCACTGGAATCCTGAATGTAAGAGGGCAATCCACCCACAAATTCCTGTAGGAACGAATCCACATAAACAGTCGTTTTTTCCAAAAGCCCCCCACATGCAGAGATGATGGGTCTACCAGGGGGTTTGTTTGGGTTTTTGTGGACCTTGGGAATCAGGTATAAGACGGGCATGATGGGGTGCTCATTTTTTAGATATTTCAGTTCATCCATGCTGATGAGGCCCGATGATCTCCACCCCATCAACAATGAATAAAAAGTTAGTTGAGACTTCTTAACCGCTCCCACATCACAATGTCTGTAACATGAGGCATCATTCAATTGTAGTATCGCCTCCTCCAAATAGAGGTCTCTTGCCCATAGGACAATGTTGCCCCCCTTGTCTGATTGACAAACAATGACATTCCCACATTTCTGTATTTTAGCAACTAAATCTGTGTATCTGCGGTTATGCCTGTGTTTGTACTTGTTGTTCTTAACAGCTGCCTCCTGAAAGATGTCTATATTATCATGCAGCATATGTGGTGTGTATGTTGAGCGTTTCTTGAAGCTTGTAAGGCCACCAGTGAACAAAGTAGGCTGGGTATCCGGACTCTTAGACAAGGATTGTTCTAGCCGTAGTACCTCCAGATCTTGTAGCAATGGCATATCACTCGCTATGAGGGCTGGGCTGCTAATGATTTTGTCAGTTCTCACTTCCTCCTTACGAGATTTGTTATTTGCAAGATGCTTTCTAAGCTTAAGCTTTCGCGTAAATTTAAACAAATCGATGCGTGTATCAGCATAGTTGAAATTTCTGGGGGGGCAAAATGACAAACCAAAAGAAAGGGTCTTCAATTCCAAATGCGTTAGTGTCATAGAAGTGAGAATAATCACAGAGAAGTTTGCATCACTCTGTACTCCTACTGCTGTTTCTTTTTGTTCCACTGTTTTTTGTAATTCTTGCGTTTTGGTATTGCGCCTTGCGTTTGCTTTGCGACGCTCTCTCCGTTTTGTGTTGGTACTTTTTTGACGGTTTGATGATTCACCCTGGGCCGCAGTGTATCGCGCCTGTCCTGGCTCACACATTCCAATTCTTGTGCCAGGGTGAACCGGGTAAACCCCAACCCGGACCTGGTTCTGCTTGCCTCAGATTCTGACCCGCTATCAATATTTGAGCTGAGGTCTGCATTCGAAGAGCTGGCCGGGGAAACTGATCTTTGAGCCCCACTGGTTACAGGAGCATTGCGAGCATTATATATATATATATATATATATATGTATATATATATATATATATATATATATATATATATTATCAGCGGTGCAATTCTAGGTGGGACCACGCCTATATATAACAACAAAGATGCTCCTGCGGAACAAAGTTGAGCTGCACACAAGGAGGTGAGTGAAAGCTTGATTTATTCGGCGTTTCCTGTCCTAATATATTTCGGTCTCACATAGACCTTCCTCAGAGGACCGCCATAACATCATTGGTTCCTCCTGCGCACTCAGATCAGCTTGCGGTGTCAGTCACTTTTATGTTGCCCCCTGGTGGACTCCGCGTTGGTAGGAATGGGGCATGCTGGTTGCTGTGGTGCCTAGGGGTTGCTGTAGACCTTCCCTTCCGTGGGTGATGTAGGCGCTTTCACTCTGCCTTCCTCCCCAGTCAACAGCCTTTTATGCCCTTCTTAATCTCTCGACTCTCGAGTCCTTGGCAAAAAAGGTCAAATCCGGGTCTCCGGGGGACCCAGCCCCGCCAGACATCATTATGTCAGCCTCGGCTATCACCCTGCCCGTCATAATGGACCTCCTCAATGCTTCCATCTCTACTGGCGTAGTCCCGCCACAATGGAAACAAGCCATGGTCCGAGCACTATTAAAGAAGCCCAAGCTGGATCCATCGAACCTCAGTAACTACCGGCCAATCTCTCTCCTTCCCTGGCTTAGTAAAATCTTAGAGAGACACATCAATAGCCAGCTGATCAAATATCTCGAAAACCACCAGCTTCTTGATCCTACTCAAACGGGCTTCAGACCAAGACATGGCACCGAAACCGCGCTCCTCATGGTCACCGAGGAATCCAGAACCATCCTGGATCAGGGAGGATCAGTGGCAGTGATCCTACTTGACTTAAGCGCGGCCTTCGACACGGTCAGCCATGATATACTGCTGGACCGCATGGCAAACATTGGTATAAAAGATAAAGCTTTGTCTTGGTTTGAATCCTTTTTACAGGACAGATCCTTTCGGGTATTTGACGGAACATCCTCCTCTACCAGCAGACCTTTAAAATGTGGAGTCCCGCAGGGCTCCTCATTGAGCCCGGCGCTCTTCAACATATATATGAGGCCACTGGCTGAAGTTGTTCTTCAGTATGGAATTAAGATCATTTCATATGCTGACGACACTCAGCTAGTGGTCTCACTGGCACAGGAGGCTAACCAGACCTCGAAGGGAGGGCTCAAGAAATGCCTTGAGGAAGTCAAGGACTGGATGTCCTCCTCCTCATTAAAAATGAATGGGGACAAGACAGAGCTTATGCTTCTGGGCCCTGCCAACCCCAACTCCCTCGGCACTCTATGGCCACCCTGCCTGGGTACCCCCCAGGCCCCAAAGGACAGTATCAAGAGCCTTGGGGTGTGGCTAGACAGATCTCTGTCCTTCGGCACCCAATCCACCAAACTAGCAGCCACCTGCTTTGGCCTGCTCAGAGTGCTAAGGAAGGTACTCCATCTTCTACAGTTGGAGGCAAAACAAGTAGCCATCCAGGGCCTTATCCAGTCACGACTGGATTATAACAACGCCCTTTACCTCGCCGCCCCAGAGTACACAATACGGAGACTACAAACGGTGCAGAACTGCGCCGCGCGCACTTTGCTTCAGATCCCTCGACGTCAATCAGTCAAAAACGGACTGAAAGAACTGCATTGGCTGCCCATTCCCCAAAGAATTCAATTCAAAGCCCTATGCATTGCACACCAGGCGTTCTGGAAAACGGGTCCCCTCATCACCCGTAACCTTGTGTCACACTATCAACCCACTAGGAATCTGCGTTCCAACCAGACCTTCACGGCCACAATCCCCAAAATAAAAAAATCCAGAACTGGCGGTAGGACTTTCACCTACAATGCTTCTAATCTATGGAACACCCTACCCCTCCACCTAAGGAATAACCCCAATCTTACCTCATTTAGGAAACAATTAAAAACATTCCTCTTCACTGCCGTCCGATAACGCCCTGGCTACCTCCTCTTGTTCTGTTGGTTTTTAGCGCTTGGACGCCCCCGGGCAGCAATCGCGCTCTACAAATCGACATACAAATACAAATACAAATGTTGCATGGGGGCCGAGCCAAGGTCCGGTCCTTGGTGGCAGCCCTCTGCCCTTGGTTGCTTGCGCAGTCTCACGTTTTGGTCCGATTGCGGGCAGGTTAGTGGCGCTCTTATCGGCGGTGCAGTTCAAGGCGGGACCACGCCTATATATATATATATATATATATATATATATTCATTTCATTATACAATATATAACTTAATCAGTCATGACTTTGTTTCAAAATCAATTTCATCTAATCTCGCTGTGGATCGGCAGTTAGCAACTTTCTATACCAGGTTGCTCGTGCTCCCTCTAGAGTTTACTTCATCCTGCCGTGTATCGGCACCCAATTATCAAACCATGCACGGAAAGAAAAACAATAAATAAACTTTAACTTTCTTATTTCATTTTCTCACTTCATATGCTACCTAGAGTACTGATTACATATACCCATGTACAGTCTAGATCCCCAGATGTACTGTCAACTCCTCCCCACTATTTAACCCATTCTGGGTTTTTGTCTGGAGGTCGATTATATATTGTGACTCAAGTCTTCCTAATTTCAACACTCTGTCCCCCTCTCTGATGTTCACTGGGACACAGTCGATACTGAAAAACTGTAATAGATCCCTATCACTTTTATGTTTAATGGCAAAAAGCAGTGCCACTGGATAATTTAAGTCCTTTTATGCTATAGCATGCATGTGTTCCAGTATTCTTATTTTTACACAATGTATTATGCAGCCTATATGCCTGAGTCCACATGGGCACCTCAGGCAATAGACAGCAGGTGTAGTTTGACAAGTCATAAATTTATAGATTTTTTTTCCTGATTTCAGTCCTTTAACTTCATAGGTGAGTACCCTTTTGCTGAAAGCACAAGCCTTGCTTGCACTTACCGCAAGGGTGAAAACCTTTAATCTCATTTAGTGTTTCCTTTCTAGATGGATCTATATCTAAGTGACTATGAACCAGGCTATCCTTCAATGAGCGTGCTTTCGTGAAAGTAATCAATGGAGCTGTTGGAATATCAGCTCCAATGATTGTGTCCGATTTTACCACGTGCCAATTTCTCTTCGTGATTTTCTTAAGGTATCTGCGTCCTCTAAAAAAGTTGGTATCATCTGAAATTTCCTTTCATTCAAGTTTTAACGTTCTTTTTATTTCAACAAACCTTCTCTAGGCAAATGTTCTACTCTTTTCAAGGTACTTTCTAAAAGATCCTTTTGTGTACTCCGACTAGAAATCGATTAAAGCTTTCTTTCACTGCCATATCAAAGTCGCACTTCCTAGAACAATTGCGTTTTAACCTGAGGAACTCCGCATAGGGTATATACACACACAAACATATATAAGCTACAAGGAGTACCATTCTTTTTGTCACCCATAAAGGAAAATGGAACTTATTTGAACACACCCGGGCGTTTTGCGGGCACCCCCGGCATTTAGGCTGCACGCCGCCGTTCAACAGATTTGAATGAGGATGTGTAAATATATATATATATATATATGCACTAAAGTCCTTCCCCATCAAAGAAAAGGCGGAGGCCAACACGGGAACAGGTTAGGAAGCCTTTAATTGTCAATTCCACCAGGGCGAATGCATTTCGGCATTGTGAGCCTGCGTCAGCGCCGTGGAAAATGAAGGACAAGGAAACAGTCTACACTTTAAAATGTCCTGCCGCTGTAGGATTGGCTGCGGCTACTCCTCCCTCAAATGGGCTCCGTCGAGTGTAGTTGATACTGTAGGTACCGAAGACTACAGGACCCAGAATTCAGCAATCCAAATCAGAGTCCCGCGGTGGTGATGACAGTGGGATACGCCGTTTCACAGGACGGTGTGCGCTGTAAGTCCAATGTTCCCCAATTAACGACTGAAAAGGCTTCCTTCTGTTCCCTCCGCGCACCCACTCTGCCCAGATGTCACATTCGCGGGGGCCCGCGGCAATACTGCTAACCCCGCACGAGGAACAATGTCCTCGCCATCGCGTTTGATTCCATCCGGATGTTGTGGTGGGCCTGATTAATGTCAATTCATGACGGGAACAAAAGCCAAAGCATTGCCAGCAGTAAATCAGACCACTTGGAGTGCGGGGGTCTCCCAACACGTCACTGGCAAACGTGTAATTAAATGCAATAAAGTCCTTCCCCATCAAGGAAAAGGCGGAGGCCAACACGGGAACAGGTTAGGAAGCCTTTAATTGTCAATTCCACCAGGGTCTCCCAACACGTCACTGGCAAACTTGTAAATAATATATATATATATATATGTGTGTGTGTGAGTGTATATATATATATATATATATATATATATATATATATATATATATATATATATATATATATATATATATATATTACCTACTGGCGGTCGCCAGTAGGTATATATAGTTAGGATTTTTTCTCTATGGGATTTTTGAAAATTCTATGTCTAATAACTTTGGCGTTTGTGGACGGAATTGGCTGCAATTTTCAGGAAAATGGAACATTTTGTTTCTGAGCAGCCCCTGACAATTTGGGGGGTTTCATCAAGGGGGGGCCGAGAAAAAAGGGGGGTCCCAAAACGCGTTTTTCCCATGTTAATTTCCATAGGGCGGTTGGCCTCACTTTTAGCTCGAACGGCTGAATGGATTTGCACAAAACTTGGCTAAATTGTAGGGACTGTTAGCCCGATGTGCCTTTGCTAGGTCTCAATATATGTGCTCCAGTGGATTTTGAGTAATTTAGGTTCAAAAAAGATATATATCTGGGCAGAGCCTAACCACACATCTGATCTGATTGGCTGTCAGCACTTCATCCAAGAAGTGTTGGCAGCCATCTTGGGACCAATATACATGATAGCACCTCATTAAAAAGCATTGTAGTTAATAGAGGGTTTTAGGACTTTAGTTACATCATAAATCATTTGTTGATGGTACCATACTCGTTTTAGGAATTGTGGTGGGTTCTAAGGTGATTTTACCATGTGAAAAAACCTTCTGCTGTGATATCATGAATATTGTTTGAAAGAAAACTAATATCTCATGATTTTCCCACAGTGGTTTGGAAGGGGATCTATAAGCTAAACTGAAAGCATATTTTCTGTAAATTCACATTATCTTTCTCAGTCATGTGAAGATGAAGTCTGACATTCTCAGTAAAACATGTACATCCAACAAGGACAGAGACTGTCAGTTGATTCCTTTGTGTTCTACTGCAGCCTCCTAGAGTGTTCTAAAGAACAACTAGAGCGCTAACAGTCCTACTTATTACAAAGGTATGGCACACCTGAAGCCATCTTGATTGGAATAAAGTGGTAACTCTTAAAACATTTAATTTAAAAAGAAACAACATGAGGGGGTATATTTTGCCATAGAAAGTATGATTAGTGCTGCAGAATGAAAAATTAGGGCACATTTTGAGTGACTTCTCAAATCCTTTTCTATTTCATTAAAACATTCTGACATACAGTCTCCCAAAATGGCCACCAGAGACAAAAGAGCCCAAATGTAGCCCAAATATCACCCAGATGTAGCCCAAGTATAGCCCAATGACAGAATGTCCCAGAGTGTTCTAAAGAACAACTAGAGCGCTAACAGTCCTACTTATTACAAAGGTATAGCACACCTGGAGCCATCGTGATGGGAATAAAGTGGTAACTCTTAAAACATTTAATTTAAAAAGGAACAAAATGAGGGGGTATATTATGCAATAGAAGGTATTATTAGTGCTGCAGAAAGAAAAATTAGGGCACATTTTGAGTGACTTTTCAAATCCTCTTCTATTTCATTAAAAAATTCTGACATGCAGTCTCCCAAAATGGCCACCAGAGACAAAAGAGCCCAAATGTAGCCCAAATATCACCCAGATGTAGCCCAAGTATAGCCCAATGACAGAATGTCCCAGAGTGTTCTAAAGAACAACTAGAGCGCTAACAGTCCTACTTATTACAAAGGTATGGCACACCTGAAGCCATCTTGATTGGAATAAAGTGGTAACTCTTAAAACATTTAATTTAAAAAGGAACAAAATGAGGGGGTATATTTTGCCATATGAATTATGATTAGTGCTGCAGAAAGAAAAATTAGGGCACATTTTGAGTGACTTCTCAAACCCTCTTCAATTTCATTACAAAATTCTAACATACAGTCTCCCAAGATGGCCACCAGAGACAAAAGAGCCTAAATGTAGCCCAAATATCACCCAGATGTACCCCAAGTATAGCTCAATGACAGAATGTCCCAGAGTGTTCTAAAGAACAACTAGAGCGCTAACAGTCTTACTTATGACAAAAGTATGGCACACCAGAAGCCATCTTGATTGGAATGAAGTGGTAAGTCTGAAAACACTCAATTTAAAAAGGAACAACATGAGGGGGTTAATTTTGCCATAGAAAGTATGATTAGTGCTTCAGAAAGAAAAATTAGGGATCATTTTGAGTGACTTCTCAAATCCTCTTCTATTTCATTAAAAAAATTCTGACATGCAGACTGAAACATGCACTTTGAATACCAGCAGCAGACGTCCCTGGTGAGCAGTAGCTTTACTACAGTGATCTAATGTGCAACTAGAGTGCTAACATTCAGAATTTATGGCAAATGTGTGACACATCTGAATGCCTTCTTGATGGAACCAAAGTAAACAAGCATTGAAAATGCAATAGATCTCGCCCTCGTTTAAGTTAAAGCCATTCCGTTTGTAATGAGGTGGCTTTTTAGCTTTGCTTTTATTAGTGTTTTTTCAACTTTCATGTAAATAACATGCATCTGTATGCATATAAGTATATGTATGCATGCATTTATGTTTGTATTTATATAGATATACAGATGATATATGTTTATATATGTATGTATATATATATATTCACTGAAAAAACCATAGGCTATAGACCATATATAGTTAGGAATTAGCATTTACAAAACCTTGAAAATTCACTGAAAAAACCATAGGTTATAGACCATATATAGTTAGGAATTAGCATTTACAAAACCTTGAAAATTCACTGAAAAAAGCATAGGTTATAGACCATATATAGTTAGGAATTCGCATTTACAAAACCTTATTTTACTCACACAAAACCATTGAAATTCCATATATAGTTAGTTGCACTAACTATATATCGCGCACCCGCAATCCACTGCTGATGATGTCACATATTACATCATTCATGACATGGTCAGTGACATCACTGATGACATCACTGATGACATCTCAAATGACATCACTGATGACATCTCAAATGACATCACTGATGACATCACTGATGACATCTCATTTGACATTACTGATCACATCACTGATGATATCATTCATGTGATAATACGATGAACCTCTTCAGACTCTAATATAACCTTAGATACAATCAGTGTAAACAGACACTCACAGACTGTCACTCATCCATGGAGTTACTCACACACCTAGTCAGTCATGCAAAGAATCAATCACACCTCCATTTCCTCAACTATACAGTTATACAAACTTTACTTATTCAAACATATACTAACACATATTTACTCTCTTATACAATCCCTGATACAAGTTCACAATGATCCATACAGCCACTCACACATTCACTGGCTCTTATGCACAGTTATTTATATATGTCAACTCTCACAAGTACTGTGTTTTACATATGTACTTACTTTGACATGTAGCACTGAGATATCCATTCACTCACCAATACACTCATGCCCACAGTCAACCGCCCATACAGCTGTTTCCACATGCACTTTTGAAACCATACATCTAGTGAATCAACTGCTCACACATCTATGCACAGAGTCATACACCTCCCAGCCACCCACACACACACTCAGTCTCCCATACAAATACTTGGGCAACCAATCAATAACCCATATAGTTACTTATATAGCTACTTATCAACACATGCAACAGTTTACAGAACAACAGACATAATGATGCACAAATTAAGACAGTTTAGTCACTAACCCATGCACTCAGTGAGACACATTTAATCACTCACTCATACAGTCAGTCATGCACCTACTAAATCCTTCATCCAGACACTTATACATCCACTCATTCTTCAATATGTAAGACATATTTTAACTTTACAGAAACATACAGTCACTGGATGTTGTCATCAGTGATGTCATCAGTGATGTCATTTGAGATGTCATCAGTGATGTCATCAGTGATGTCACTGACCATGTCATGAATGATGTAATATGTGACATCATCAGCAGTGGATTGCGGGTGCGCGATATATAGTTAGTGCAACTAACTATATATGGAATTTCAATGGTTTTGTGTGAGTAAAATAAGGTTTTGTAAATGCGAATTCCTAACTATATATGGTCTATAGCCTATGGTTTTTTCAGTGAATTTTCAAGGTTTTGTAAATGCTAATTCCTAACTATATATGGTCTATAACCTATGGTTTTTTCAGTGAATATATATATATATATATATATATATATATATATATATATATATATATATATTGTTCCACAAAGGTTGCCCCGTTTGAAGACACCACACGCAGCAGGGCACTCGCACAAATCACCGCAGGCAGCCACGCTGACAACAGGCTCCAGGCATGTCAAAGGCCATACGCGTTTCGAGCTCCCTTGAGCTCTTGATCACTGGCAGGAATGGAGGCAGGAAGCAGGGGATATAAGAACAACCATATTTATTGGTCATGAAGAGCCCCGCCCATGTGGGTGTTGCTGAGGGCATGCTGGTCCTGGTAGTCCGTAATACTGCCCCCTCAGACTCAGAAAATGTTCTTTAACCCAGTGGATTCCCCTTCTCCGTCTCCATAAAAAATGTTCATCCATGTAAGGTGACAAACATGAAAGCGCTGCTGAACCGTAGCCAATATCTCCCTGCGGCTGAGGCTCCCCGCTGTTCTCAGAGCACTCAAGCATTCAGCGCTCCAGAAACGCCTAAGTAGCGCCGGGGTCTCCTCGTGACCAGGACTGGCCGCTTTAAATTGTTCCACAAAGGTTGCCCCGTTTGAAGACACCACACGCAGCAGGGCACTCGCACAAATCACCGCAGGCAGCCACGCTGACAACAGGCTCCAGGCATGTCAAAGGCCATACGCGTTTCGAGCTCCCTATATATATTCTTTTCGTCACCCAAGGAAAATGGAACGTATTTGAACACACCTGGGTGTTTTGTGAGCACCCTATAATATATATATATATATATATATATATATATATATATATATATATATATATATATATATATATATATATATATATATATATATATATATATATATCTCCTCCAGTGCCGGTAGGTGCTTGGGGTTGTCGCGGCGCGGTCCCGGTTAGGCCACCGACAGGCCTATAATATTTACCAATCACCTCCAAAGTTGTGAAGGAAGCCAGGACGCTCAGAGTTCGTTGCAGAATGTTTTAATGGCAGCAGAAAAAAGTGCGACGCGTTTCGCCGATATGGCTTGCTCACGCTCGTCATACAAACATTGTCAGCCATTTTTAAATTGCTGAAAACACACCCCCAGTGTACAATTGTTCAGACAGACGTTGATACAAACTCGCCATCTTGTAATATGTAAAATTCATGAATGATATACCGTGCAATGTAATTGGTACATAATAAAGCATAATATGCGTAAGGGGTTAAACATAAATATTGCAAAATACGTGCTCCGAGAATCTCAACCAAATGTTTGTTATTGGGTTGTATACCCATCTTGCGCTAGTAAAATCACATAGTCAGGTATAAAATTGCTGACATGATTGTTAGGTGCCTGTCAATCTTACTTAAGCTGATTTTCTCAAAATCTTGTGATAGCGAGAAGTCGCGATCACGTGGTTTACTGGTAAACGTGATCCGAGCGCTCATCGGCTACTGTGTATGTGCCAGAAGTAAAACCCCATGCGATTGGATATCGTCGCTAGGCAACGTGGACAACAACAGTTTGTCACGCTAAAGAAATATAATGATTAAAGCATTGCCCAAGTGGGCAAAAAGATACATTGTGATGTCAAATTTCAGCATTTATAGACACATTCTATAAAGTTACATATATGAAGTCCGGTGAATAATCAATGTCCGCAACGGATCAGTGACAGTTCAAGGTCCTTGCCCCAGTGGGCATTTGTGTTGTGCTTCCACAAAATGTTCCAAACGAGATAGTATTCAAATCCAATCAACTCCTAATATTACGCAATGCCACACAACGTCTGCGAAAGAAAAGGTTACATGTGTAAGTAAGTGAAAATGAAATAAAAGAGATTAAAATACAGACAGCATATATACAGTTCAATCTATTGTAATATGTATTTTACTCTTCATGTAAATGAATGGCCAGTTCCTCACTGGTATTTAATCCCACAGGGGCCAGACATTGAAAGTCTATAATATATCTGGATTCCAGTTTTCTCATGGAGAGCTCATAGTTGCCACCACGAACCCCCAAATCCACACAATCAATCACCACCATGCGTAACTTCGTTTCATCCTGCATGTGATGGTCAAAGAAGTGTCTGGCGACAGGATATTGTTTAGTATGATTCCTTATCGCTCTAAGATGTTCACCCTCTTTTTGGCTTCATGTTTGGTACTGCCCACATACCACTTGTTACATGGGCAGATTAACAGATATACACTGTAGGGGGTGTTGCAGGATAAGTTCTTTTTAATGGTGAATACCCTTGACGTACCCGGTATGGTGAGAGATTTACAATTTGTACTGAATCTGCAGGCCTTACATCTTTTGCAACATGTAAATCCATTAGATGTGGCTTGGGTAGGGGGATTGATGTCAGTCACATAATTGTTGCTGAGCTCGTCACGTAATGATCTGCCTTTTCTAAACGTGATCTGTGGATTATCACCTAGAAATTTTTTGAGGTGATCATCCGTGTTTAAGACATGCCAATGTTTTTTAAGTACTTGTCTAACATCATGAGATTGGCCAGAAAAGGTAGTGATGAATCTGATGGTTTCAGTTTGTTCTTGAGGTAGTTTGGGAACTAACAATTCCTCACGAGATTTACTGCTGCTACGTTCTATTGCTTTGGCAATAATTTTATTACCATATCCTCTCTGTCTGAATCTTTGACACATGATAGTTTCTTCAGCTTTGTAACTTTCTTCTGTGCTACAGTTTCGTCTGGCACGCAATAGTTCCCCATAGGGGATGCTGTACACAAGGCTTTTGGGGTGGCAATTGGATGCTTTCAGAAGGCTATTCCCTGCCGTACTTTTTCTGAATAGTTTAGTGGTCAAGGTGTTGTCGATCACTTCTACTTCTACATCCAAAAACTCCATCTTCTTTCTACTGATATGTTCAGTAAGAGTCAGATTAAGTGTATTGATATTGAGTTTGTCAACAAAATGTTTGGCCGACTTCTCATCACCATTCCAAATGAAAAAAATCTCATCAATGTATCGCAGCCACAGGGACACATTGGTGAATTCCGCCATCTCTTGGACAACCTGCTCCTCCCACCAGCCCATGAAAAGGTTCGCATAGCTGGGGGCGAAGCAGGTTCCCATGGCCGTGCCCTGTGACTGGCGATACATGATGTCATTGAAATAAAAAAAATTGTTGTTCAGACAAAAGTCTATCATAGATAGAAGCATTTGTGAATGCAATAGCAGAGAAATAGATCTGGAGTTCAGATAGTGTTTAACAGCTTGGAGTCCATATTTATGTTGGATGCTCGTGTACAAACTGCTAACATCCAAAGTGACCAAAGTAAAGTCACGTTCCCAATGGATGCCATTGATTATGCTCAGAAATTGGGTGGTGTCTTTGACATAGGATGGTAATCCCACCACAAAAGTTCTTAAATAGTGGTCAATGTACTTCGATGTATGTTCTAGACAAGAGCCTATTGAGGAAACGATCGGACGACCAGGTGGATTGTCTGGGTCTTTGTGGAGTTTGGGAAGGAGGTATAATATTGGAACTTTGGGATGGGCACAATATAGATACTGATATTCCTCCATCTCAATTAAGCCTTTGTCTCTCCATTCCAGTAATAAATCTCTGAATTTCCCTGTTGATCTTAATACGTCATCCCTATCACAAATGCAGTAGCAGGTAGTATCCTGTAGCTGTCTCAGGCCTTCCTGAATGTAGTTCTGCTTATCCAGCACCACAACATTGCCCCCCTTATCCGATTGTCTTATAACAATCTCTTTATCTAATTTAAGGGAATCGATGGCTAGTAGTTGTGTCTGGGTTAAATTCTTGTTGTTGTACGGGATTTTCTTGTATCTAAGCTTCACCAGATCTTTGAGTACACCACGTTCAAACACATCAATAGAATCACATTGAATAGTCGGTAAAAATACACTCTTGGGTTTAAATGTGGACCCCGGATTGCTATCCAAATCCAAACCCCAACCTTCCCAATCAGGTTCATCAGACATATTTACATTGCTACCATGAATTTCCTCAAGTAAAAGAATATCATTTACATCAAGGTTACTCAATGAGCTACTGGCTCCTGTGGCCGGTGGGTCCTTCACTTTGGTACAGAACCATTTTTTTAATTTAAGTTTTCTGGAAAATAAAAACAAGTCTATGCGAGTCTGGGCAAAGTTCATATTCTGTGATGGACAGAAAGAAAGGCCAAGTGCCAAGATCTCTTTCTCACCTTCAGTCAGCACATGGCGTGAGAGGTTCACCACCGTTTTGTTCATTTGGTGTTCTTGCTCCTTGTAGACATTCCCATTGGAGCTTCTGTTACGTTTGATCCTCCTCCTCTTTGCTTTCTTGTTCCTCCTGTTCCTCCTCTGCTTCCACGTCCTCGACCTCTTTGATTCCCCTTGTCCCCCTGAAAAGTCTCTGTCCGGTTCTGACTCATCATCTGATATTGAGCTAAAAAATTCACCCTTTTCTTTACAGCCGCTGCAGGTTCTTGAGTGATTCCAGAGTTGGAGGCGTCTGATAGGTTACCGTCAGACACATCACTTTCCACCACCTCCACACTTGGTCCTGATTTCTGCTGACCTGTTAGTGCTAATCCCGTGTTCTTGTCGAATAAGTGATCGTATTTCTTTTCTTTCACAGACGTTGTGTGGCATTGCGTAATATTAGGAGTTGATTGGATTTGAATACTATCTCGTTTGGAACATTTTGTGGAAGCACAACACAAATGCCCACTGGGGCAAGGACCTTGAACTGTCACTGATCCGTTGCGGACATTGATTATTCACCGGACTTCATATATGTAACTTTATAGAATGTGTCTATAAATGCTGAAATTTGACATCACAATGTATCTTTTTGCCCACTTGGGCAATGCTTTAATCATTATATTTCTTTAGCGTGACAAACTGTTGTTGTCCACGTTACCTAGCGACGATATCCAATCGCATGGGGTTTTACTTCTGGCACATACACAGTAGCCGATGAGCGCTCGGATCACGTTTACCAGTAAACCACGTGATCGCGACTTCTCGCTATCACAAGATTTTGAGAAAATCAGCTTAAGTAAGATTGACAGGCACCTAACAATCATGTCAGCAATTTTATACCTGACTATGTGATTTTACTAGCGCAAGATGGGTATACAACCCAATAACAAACATTTGGTTGAGATTCTCGGAGCACGTATTTTGCAATATTTATGTTTAACCCCTTACGCATATTATGCTTTATTATGTACCAATTACGTTGCACGGTATATCATTCATGAATTTTACAGATATATATATATATATATATATATATATATATATATATATATATATATATATATATATATATATATATATATATATATATATATATATATATTATAGGGTGCTCACAAAACACCCAGGCGTGTTCAAATAAGTTCCATTTTCCTTGGGTGAGGAACTTATTTGAACACGCCTGGGTGTTTTGTGAGCACCCTATATATATATATATATATATATATATATAGTTCTATTCATCATGATGTATCTCCAGTCAGGTGGGCAGTCAGGTTCCCTGTTGCCCACCCACACTCTTTTGGATTACAAGAAGGGATAAACCTATACTATTTATGATATATAATAGATAGTCAGGTTCCCTGTTATCTATGGGATTTTAATTTATCCTTTCTAGAAGTGTTTTCTGTCCTTCGGCCACCATAAATTCGTGGCACCCCTTCCCCTTTTTTACACTTCCAGTTTTATCACCTCATATTTAATCACTATATTTATTCCTCACTTGTAAAATCATGATGAATTATTGTTTTTAGAATAGCATTTAATACTTACCTTTTTATTACATAATATGGCTTTGCACATATTTATAGTATTGGTAGTGTTTATACATGCATTCTCTGTTAACATTAATGTATATATATATATCATGGATTTTAATAATTTTTGTGATGTGAATATCTGCACTTTAAATTTAGCCTCTTTGCACACTAGATAGGGTTGGTTTTAGGTGGTTTTACACTATAGCACTTTTTTTGCTCATTTGCACATTCTGCCGCCAAAATTTCCACCACATACATATACGTAAGTTCTTCATATAAAGGTTCAACGGTGGTCATCTTCATCTATGATGACATATTGGATTTATCCAATTATTATGCTCTGTGTGTGGGTTTTTTTTGATTCAGAGATTTGAACCCGTTATTTCTGTATACAAATAATAATGCTCACAACGCGCAATAGCATTTATGCAGTTATTGTTTTCAAATATGTACTAATTGACCACAACTGTCATTGTGGTTCATGAATGTACATATACCCTTCACAATACTGTTTCATTGAATCCAATTTGTGACACGAACATGTATTGAGACACATTAAGTCTGTTGGCTATATCTACTTACCATGTGACCCAGTGGGAGGCGGCCGAGAGGCGGAGCACTTTGCACTTTAAAATATCACCTAATGTTACTTCCCCTTGCATGTGAACAAGGGCTGCAAGGCCCGAAACGCGTCATGGTCGGTTGTACAAGAAAAACCTGCAAATAAAAAAATCAGTTCCTGATACTTGTGGTCTGTCTCCTGCTTCGCCAGTTCTCGCAGATTGGAGGTGGCAATTCGGAGTTTCTGCACATATATATATATATATATATATATATATATATATATATATATATATATATATATATATATATATATATATATATATATATATATATATTTATAGGGTGCTCACAAAACACCCAGGCGTGTTCAAATAAGTTCCATTTTCCTTGGGTGACGAAAAGAACAGCACTACTGGTAGCTTAGAATTTCAAGTTTTTTTACTTGACAGACACACTCTAAAAGGCGTCAGGCATGTTTCAGCAACATTTGCCTTTCTCACAACGCCTGCGCACAGTTGGCATTCAGATGATATTGTCATGTGTCAATACTGAAGAAGAACAATACATGTTGTATTTCCACAGTGGCCATCTTTAAACATGTTTTTGTATGAGGAATCTTTATCTGCAAACTGCGATTTAGCCCCATTGGGCATATACACTAAATTCCATATTCAAAACAAATTACTTTCCCAAAATTGTGTTAGCAGAGACAGTGTCAACTTCTGCTGAAGCAATTTTCTTAAAATTGATATATATAAGCATGCATGCAACAGTTTACAAGATAGATAAAATTAACATATGTTCAGTCACATATAATTCATACACCCATTTGTATCTATCTAATTGTCTCAAATATTATCATAGGTTTTTCAATTGTTTCCCTAGAAAAATATGGAAAACACAACGTTAAGAAAAGGTAGATATCTTAGCTCTTTTGCATTTCTGTGACACTGCTCTTTTACACTCCAAGTGATCTGCATTCCAAATCGTTGATATTGGAAACAATGGCCCTGTAGATTAACAGACATCAATATTAACAATGTGTATCAGAAAAGACAGTTATTTTCATCATATAACTTCCTTAATGCTCTACTGTGCAAAGTTAAAAACCAAATTCAATTTAAGTGATGTCTAAGACTGTTCTGTCTAGCTGCTCCTAGTGGTATGTATGCATCTTTTCATCCACAGTCAATCATGTTGGTTCTTTGGTATTTAAACGTAAAATGTATCTGCATTATAACTGCCTCAATGTTTTCTCTCTATCCCCTCTTCGAGAAGATTTCTCTCCATCAATTACACATAAAGTCGGAAGTTTTGAATTGCAAACATGATATTCTTTGAAGTGTTTTGCTACAGGATACGTTTCATCCACGGTCTTTATGGCCTGTATGTGTTTTAAGATGCGCTTATGCACCTGTAATATGGTGCTGCCAATACGTTTTTTGTTACATGGGTATGTTAACATGTATATTGTAAAATCTGATTTACAGTTGAGTGTTTTTAATTACTATTCTCTCTCCCAGATCTGTGTTTATTTCTGTGATGTTAGCTCCCTGTGCACAGGCTTTACACTTACTGCATTTACTGACCCCATTCTTTGGTTTCAGCCAGCTTTGGGTGTTGATATGATTTGTAACCAAAGTATCCCTGATCAACAATGATTTCCTATATGTGATCGACAGCTTTTTGTTGATTGCTGTCCCAACAACAGAATCATGGTTGATCAGATGCCAATGTTTTTGTAGGGCTTCTCTCACTGTATTGTGCGATTTGTTATATGTCGTAATAAATATGCACTCCTTTTCTTTTTTAGTTCCTTGTTCAGGTTTACTTAAAGGCAAATCTGCTCTGGTCTTTGTGGACATTTTGAGTTTGGCTTGTCTGAGACTTAATTCACTGTACCCTCTTTCTTGTAGTCTGTTGTTCATCTCACCTTCTGTCTGGCTAAACAAAGTATGTGTACTGCAAATCCTCTTAGCCCTTAATAGCTCCCCATATGGTATGCTCTTCTTAAAAGCAGATGGTTGTGAGCTTGTGGCATGTAATGAAGCATTGGCTGAAGTTTCTTTTCCTGAATACTTTTGATGTGATGGTAGGGTCTATAACCTCAAGTCTGACATCCAAGAATTGAATACTGCTATCACGTATACCACTAGTGAAAGATAGGTTAAGATCATTGTTGCTTTTTACTCATTTCTGATCACCTTTCCATAACACAAAAAGGTCATCAATGAATCTGAGCTACATTTGATATTGGACGACCAGTCAAGCGATCCAGTGTTGCAAAGCACCTGCCCCTTTCACTAGCCCATATGAAACATTGCATAACTGTGGGTGAAGCAGGTGCCCATCGCAGTTCCTTGTAATTGTTGGAACAACTCATTGTTGAAAAGGAACACGTTGCTTTTCAGACACCACTCAATCATACTCAACAACATTTCTTTATTTCTATAGAGATATGTCAGTCTAATTTTCAAAATATGTCACACTGCATTTAGACCATCTGTGTGCTTGATACACGTGTAGAGGGAGCTGACGTCTAAGCATACCATCAAATAGTCATTTTCCCAATGTATGTCAAAGATACATTCCGCGAATTCGTGCGAAATCGAATTCGCAATCCGCAAAATCCGCGAATTTGAGCGAATTTGCGGATTTTTGGTTTTTTGCGTGTTCGCTGGGGTTTTTGCGTGTTCACTGGGTTTTTTCGCGTGTTCGCTGGGCTTTTTGCGTGTTCGCGGGCCGCTTGCATGGGGAAGTTACCCATGCGGTCGTGTATGGGCACAGCACCCTCTGGTTCACCACTGCCACCCTCTGGTTCATCACTGCCACCCTCTGGTTCACCACTGCCACCCTCTGGTTCACCCCTGCCACCCTCTGGTTCACCCCTGCCACCCTCTGGTTCACCACTGCCACCATCTGGTTCAGCACTGCCACTCTCTGGTTCACCCCTGCCACCTTCTGGTACAGCACTGTCACCCTCAGGTTCACCACTGCCACCCTCTGGTTCACGACTGCCACCCTCTGGTTCATCACAGCACCTCTGGTTCACCACTGTCACCCTCTGGTTCACGACTGCCACCCTCTGGTTCATCACGGCACCTCTGGTTCACCACTGCCACCCTCTGGTTAACCACTGTCACCCTCTGGTTCAGCACTGCCACCCTCTGGTTCACCACTGCCACCCTCTAGTTCACCCCTGCCACCCTCTGGTTCACCACTGCCACCCTCTGGTTCATCACAGCACCCTCTGGTTCACCCTTGCCACCCTCTGGTACAGCACTGTCACCCTCTGGTTCACCACTGCCACCCTCTGGTTCATGACTGCCACCCTCTGGTTCATCACAGCACCTCTGGTTCACCACTGCCACCCTCTGGTTAACCACTGTCACCCTCTGGTTCAGCACTGCCACCCTCTGGTTCACCACTGCGACTCTCTGGTTCACCACTGCCACCCTCTGGTTCACCCCTGCCACCATCTGGTTCATCACTGCCACCCTCTGGTTGACCCCTGCCACCCTCTGGTTCAGCACTGCCACCCTCTGGTTCAGCACTGTCACCCTCTGGTTCAGCCCTGCCACCCTCTGGTTCATCACTGTCACCCTCTGGTTCATCACTGCCACCCTCTGGTTCACCACTCCCACCCTCTACCGAGACCTTTTGTGACGCAGCGGCAGCACAAAAGATGCGCCATGGTGCTGGGTATTAACAACGTGACGCATCTGAGAGAGGTGTCACGTTGTAAAGCCCTGCGCCATCAGGAGGCGTTCCGGTGCAGGGGAGGGCGTTCCTGCACAGGAACGCCTCCTAAAAGTGGCTGAGTGAAATCTACAAGAATTCACTCAGTCACTTTTAGGCCAATGCTGCGTCAAAATCCTGCGCCTGCTTGAAGCAGGCGCAAGGCTTGATGCAGCATTGGGGAGATAGGGCCCCCCAGAGCATTGCTGGAGCTGCGTCGCACGCGCAACGCAGCTCCAGCAATGCGCTGCTTTTACGGCACAGATGCATCTATGCCGTTTTTGCCACATGGTGCGCCGCATTGTAAATGCGGCGCACTATGGGTGGCGGAGCTGCGGCGCACATTAACTGGCGCATCCCTGGGGATGCGCCAGTTATTGTAAATCTGCCCCTATACATTTAGCCAACGAGGGAGCACTTACTGATTAGACAGTAGAAAGTACTCCAGTTGAGTAGAGGTATTGCACAAAAAGGTGGCATCTTTGTGGACAAACACGCAGGGCGGGATTCATTCTGCCCCCTGTTAGACTCGTTTTTTGTGCCCTTCTGCCCTCTGTTAGGCTCGTTTTACCCTTGTTTTTCTGCCCTCTGTTAGACTCATTTTTCCCTTGTTTTTCTGCCCTTCTGCCCTCTGTTAGACTCGTTTTGTGTGCCCTTCTGCCCTCTGTTATTCCCTTGTTTTTGTGCCCTTCTGCCCTCTGTTAGCCTCGTTTTTTGTGCCCTTCTGCCCTCTGTTAGACTCGTTTTTGTGCCTTTCTGCCCCGTTAGAATAGTTTTTTGTGCCCTTCTGCCCTCTGTTAGACTAGTTTTTCCCCTGTTTTCCTGCCCTTCTGTCCTCTGTTAGACTGGTTTTTTGTGCCCTTCTGCCCTCTGTTAGACTTGTTTTTCCCTTGTTTTTCTGCCCTTCTGCCCTTTGTTAGACTACTTTTTGTGCCTTTCTGCCCTCTGCATCACCACATCATCACTCAGCGCTACCCCAGCATCACTCAGCACCACCACATTATCACTCAGCACCACCACATTATCACTCAGCACCACCACAGCACCACTCAGCGCCACCACAGCATCACTCAGCGCCACCACTGCATCACTCAGTGCCACCACATTATCACTCAGCACCACCACAGCACCACTCAGCACCACCACAGCATCACTCAGCACCACCACAGCATCACTCAGCACCATCACAGCACCACTCAGCACCACCACAGCACCACTCAGCGCCACCACAGCATCACTCAGCACCACCACAGAATCACTCAGCACCACCACATTATCACTCAGCACCACCACAGCACCACTCAGCACCACCACAGCATCACTCAGCACCACCACAGCATCACTCAGCACCACCACAGCACCACTCAGCACCACCCAGCATCACTCAGCACCATCCCAGTATCACTCAGCACCACCACAGCACCACTCAGCATCACCACAGCACCACTCAGCACCACCACAGCACCACTCAGCGCCACCCCAGCATCAATCGGCGCAACCATTCAACAACAACTGGCTCAAATATGTTCTCTCAATGTTTCAAACTTTATTACAAATGAAAAAAAAGATGTTAATATTTCACTTCTGTTCTTAGATTTTCGTCACAATAAAATACACTGAACATAATCTTCACAAAAGTTATTTACAAAAGTTTAAGCTATTGCCAATATAAATTAAAATCACTTTTATTTAAGTATTAATTTTTTTTAATTAAAAGCCATTGTAATTTGTAATATCAATACAGCTAAGTCACGTAAATACAAAACATGTTGCATTACAAATGCTATAGGTGTCACATTTGCGAAAGTTATAACTATTGGCATTGTAAATGACCAAGCTATTAATTTAGTTATTTTCAAAACCAACACATAAATAAAAAAAATTGTCATTTACAAGACCAATAGCTCAAACTTTCCTAATGCGAGACCTATTGCATTGCAAATACTTGTTTTTATATCTGTCAGTGCTTCCTGTTGAGGTTTAATTTTCGTGACAGGTGCCTCATTTTTATTTTTTTTTATCCTCATTTGCCGTCTTGCCACCCATAACTTCTATCTTAATCCACCACTGGGCTATTTTATCTCTTAGGCTGGTTTAGAGTAATGGGGCGTAAACAACACATATTCTTGAGTCTGGCCTTCCTCTAAACTATCCTTCTTGACCACCTGACCCAACATGTGTGTCCTCCACCATCTCTATCGTCCTGGAGGAAACCATATACCAGCGAGACAGGCACGGGCTTAATCATCGGACTTTAACATAAATGTAATTCAACCAAAATTTAACAAGAAGGGTATCCAATATCCTCTATTTCTTTTAGATCGGTCTAAGATATCAAGCTTAGCTATGTACCTCATAGCTAAAATCCAATCCATTAAACTAGGACTAAGCGGTGAGACCCATAGTTTACATATCTCTCGACGTGCTAGCAACATGGCATAAAAAATAAGTCTAACATTGTTGTTCAAAAATCTGTTTTCTAAATCATATCTGCCCGTAATAATTAATTCAGGGCTTACCTCAATGCGTTGGTTCAGAGATTTGGATAGAGAGTCACTTACGTCAATCCAGAATTGCTTGATATTTGGGCAAGATACAAACATATGTAGATCATCCACATTTATATATATTCCGAGTTTTGTATAGCGCCTGGTTACCAATAGGCATCCCCGCGCTTATCAGAACATAACACAGCTACAAGAATGCAAGGATTAAACAGAGAACAAAAAAGTTTTTAAAAGTTTACGAAACCTGAAGAGACTGGCTTCGGAGCGCAGTTGTAGGGGCAGTGAGTTCCACAAGGAGGCCACATTTATTGAAAACCTTCTGCCCCCAGTTCTTGCCTTTTTCACCCTGCCAACCTGAAGGAGATGTTGGTGGTCAGAGCGGAGGGAACGAGAGGCCTTATAGGGCTGGACCATCTCCTCAAGAATAGGTGGGCCCACCCCATGCAGGACTTTGTGGGCGATGCAGAGTGACTTGAATTTCACCCGGTCCTTCACAGGGAGCCAGTGCAGTGCCCTCAACGCCGGGCGGGCAGATTGCTGCCTAGGGAGACCCGTCAAAAGCCTGGCAGCCGCGTTCTGCACTTGCTGCAGTCTGTTCAGGGTAGATTCGGGTGCGCCCAGGAAAAGCGCATTGCTGAAATCCAGCCACGAGATGATAAGTCCCTGTATGAGAAGCCTTCGAGTGGCCACTGGGAGCAGGGGCAGAATCTTCTGGGCTGAACGGAGCAGGCCAAAGCACACGCCAGCAGTCTTTTTGGCATGGGTTTTAAATGATAGGTCCTGCTCCAGCCATACCCCCAAGCTCTTGATCTCCTGCTTGGGGGGGGGCATCGGTCCCAAACCTCAGTCTGGCCAGCTGCTGGGGGGCAAAGATGGAGAGGAGTTCCCCAGCAGCATCAGTTCCGTTTTGGAGCCATTTAACGTTAGGGCTGAGCTGCACATCCACGTGTAGATCTTTTCAAGACACGTGTGCAGCCGGTCGGGATGGTACGCCGACATTTGGCGCTTTACATTATGGACATCCCACAATTCCTCCTTCTTTAAACTTAGAAAGTCTATACGGAGACCAATATGCCCTGTGAATGGTAAATAAGAGGTTTCGCCTTAGGTTTGCAGGTTTAACAATACTATATAGCATGCTCATAGATACTTGCCATTGGTTTTCTGTCGCGATCCTTGGCAAGCTACCCATCCACAGGGTCTCTGGCAGATCAAATGGTCCATCTTCCAATTCTAGTATTTGCCAATACCAAAAAGCTACTTCCTTCTTAAAGATCCCTGTCTCCAATTTTAACTCAAAGTCATTTTCCGTTCCGATCTCTGAATCCAAATGATTTGCCCAGCTTTGTATCTGTAGATATTTATATTTTGAGAAAACTGGGCCCCACCTTTGCTGGCAAAAGGCCCAAGAAATTAGTTTGCCATCTTGAAACAGATCCTTCCACCTTTGCAAAGCAGGTTCCTTTTTCAAGTGTAGTGCTAGCGCGTCTTTTGTCCAGGATGGAGCCCCAGGAGACTCCCATATTGGGGCCATATAGCTAAAATAGGGCAGTTTGGATATTTTTCTAATTTTATGCCATATTTCAGCCAAGTCTCTCAAAGTCTTAAGTCTCACCTTTTTAAAATATTTAGGGTCTGCGAACTTATATAAAAAACCAAACTCATGATATCCTGACCTTTTCAGCAATATTCCAAATAATTCGCCAATCTGAGAATTAAGAAGGGTACCCAACAGCATCCTGCAGTTTTTTAAACAAAAAGCCCAAGCATAAATTTGTATGTCTGGAGCCGCCAGCCCTCCTTTATTTAGTCTCCTCCTTATTTTTTTCCATGAAATTCGAGAGGCCTTTGATGCCCAAATGAATGATGTTATCGTACTCTGTAGCTTAACCAGCCAATCCTTTTTAAAACCCAACGGAATAGTCTCAAACAAGAAAGTAATTTTAGGTACAATCACCATTTTTACAAGATTACATCGTCCGTATATTGAAATAGGTAAATCATCCACCCTTTTAGGGTATCAACAACTTCTTTTTTCACTCTATCAAAGTTAGTTTTTGCCAAATCTTCAATTTTTTTTGTGTGATCCTAACCCCAAGATTTCTCATTTCTGCTGTTGTTTTTACCCCTCCAGATTCCAAGTCATTATTTCAGTTTTGTCTTGATTTAACTGGTATCCAGAAACCTTACCAAAATCCTTTGTTATCTTGACTAGATTTTCCAAAGAACCAACCAAATTTGAAGAATAAACAATAATATCATCTGCATATAAGCCAAGTTTCTTTGACCAGTCCATCGCAGCAAAGGGGGGTATCTCTTCTGAAACTCTAATTTTACAGGCAAGAGGCTCTATATATATGTTAAAAAGCAAGGGTGATAATGGGCATCCTTGTCGAGTACCCCGCATTACTCTAATAGGGAGTGTGAGAGTCCCATTTACTAATACTCGTGATGTTGGTGCACAATACAAAGCAAAGATAGATTGCGTAAATTTGTCTCCTAAGTTGAGATAATGAAGAAGTGTTTTTAAATATGCAAAATTAACTCGATCAAAAGCCTTGGCAGCGTCTAACACGATCACTGCCAAGGGGTATTCATAATTGGAAGCTAAGTCTATCATTCCTATCAGGGAATAAGTAAGTTCTTTTAAGTATCTCATCTTAATAAAGCCCCTTTGATCTTCGTGGATCAGCTTATGAATAATTTTACCAAGTCTGTCAGCTAAGATTTTAGAGAAAATTTTGTAATCACAGTTTAAGAGTGAAATAGGCCAATAAGCATCCAAACTCTTTGGAGATTTCCCTGGTTTAAGTATTAAGATAATAGTTGCCTCATTCCATGAGCTTGGAATTGTCACTTCCCCTCTAAAATTTTTATTGTATAAATGACATAATGTGGGAACTATTATGTTTCCCAAAGCTTTGTATGCTTCTGCTGGGAGGCCGTCTGGTCCAGGGGCTTTCCCCCTTTTACTTTCCTTAATGACTTTCATCACCTCTTCTTGAGTAATTTCTTTATTTAACTCCAACATATCCTCCATTGCAAGTGGTTTCACTAAGGGTAGCCAGCTCTCAATCTCAACTGTATTTGGAAAGAGATCCTCTGTATACACATTCAAAAAATAATCATGAAACGCTTCTACAATTTGTTTCCTTTCTGTTATAACTTGACCTGTGCCCGGTTTCTTAATCTCTTTAATTTGATTACGTATAACGTCTTTCTTGGCTTTCCACGCTAATAACTTGCCGCATCCCTCTCCATATGAAACATGTGCCAACTGTCTAGCTTCCCATCTTTCTTTAACTCTTTCAGTAAGTACTGCCGTAAGTTGCACCTTTAAATCTAAGAGCTTTTTCTTCACTGAATCTTCTGAAATGATACCCCCCTGGGGGGTTCGGCTAAATTCACAATTTCGAATCTCTTTTTCTAAGTTAGAAACTAGGCTGTAATACAGTCTTCGCTTTTTCGCACCCTGAGCTCCCATTCTCCCTCTCATAAACGCTTTGCAAGTTTCCCAAACTATATCCTCCTTAGCTGAGCCCACATTTACGTCTAGAAAAACTTGTATCTCATCTTTGAGAGCTTCTAGGACTTCTTCGTCTGCTAAAATTGTACGGTCTAGTCTCCAGACAGGACTCATTTCTTCTAACTCTAAACTTAAGTTTAAACTCGCTGCAGAGTGATCTGATAAATGTGCCCCTATATGTTTTACACTTTTGACCCGCTCTTTCAACCTATTGTCTATCAAAAAAAAATCTATCCGTGAACTATGCTTATATTTTTTAATATAAAAAGTAAATCCTAGCTGCTGTGCCGCTTTAACTCTCCATATATCACAGAGCCCTTGTTGGACCATAACTGACTTTACCTTAGCTGTCATTTTGTTATTTACTATTGCCCTAGCATTACCAGTTCTATCCAACTTGCGATCTAGTACAGTATTGAAGTCTCCTGCCATGATAATTTTGCCTGAGAATTCCAACAACTCTAGTTCAATTTTTTCTAAAATTGTGGGGTCGTCCACATTCGGGCCGTAATAACCAACTATCACAAGAGCTTCACCTGCCAGTCTTATCTTACAAATCACCCATCTTCCTCTACTATCCACTAAATTATTTTCAACTATAATATCAGCTCCTTTTCTAATCAAAATTGCCACCCCTTTTGTAACCAGATCTTGGGATGTAAAAATAGCATTTGCAATCCACTTTTGAGTACTGAATATCTCCTTACTTTCCTTTTGTGTTAAGTGCGTCTCTTGCAGGATAATCACCTGAGCTGGTGAATCTTCTAAATATTTCAAAATTAATAATCTTCTTGATTTAACCCGGAGACCGTTCACGTTCCATGTAAGGAACCTTAGCTCCTTATTAGTAATCCTACTCATAATACAGTGCCCAAATTTCCCTTCTACTTATATGACAGTAAGGCAGCTCATGAGGAATAATATTTTTTTTTATTTTCTCCCTTGACCCCCTCCCTCCCCTCCCCACACAACCTTTTCCTTCCCCGGAAAACCCAACCATAACTCCCAAGGCCTAGGCCAGTGGATGTCGCAGTGTTGATGTCTCTTGCTACTTTCTTATATATACATGGTCAGTATTCTACTCTTATCCATCCTGAGTAACATCCAGGAAGGCGTCTACCTCTTCAATTGTACGGAATGTATACATTTTGTTATGCCACATTACTTTTAAAAAAGCAGGGAATTTTAGCTGGGCCGTGGCTCCTATTTCTCTTAAAGGTATAAGTCGTTTTCCCAATTCCCATTGCCTATTTGCTGTGGCTGGAGACAGATCCGATCTAATATCCACTGTTATTCCATCTAACATTATGGACTTTTTCTTAAGGGCAAGTGACAAAAAATTTTCTTTTAGCGAGTATGTCGCGAAATTAATCAACATTTTTCTCGGCTTAGCACGATCTGGATTCAGCCTAAAGGGATCGCGATGTACTCGCTGAATATCTCGCATCAACATTTCCTCAGTTTCAACTAATGGTAATTCCTTCTTCAGTAGCTGTACTACAAAGCTCTCTATATCCGCACCCTCCTTTCCTTCTGGAAGTTTAAGGATTTTTAAATTATTGCGTCTTTGCATGTTTTCCAATCTTTCCACTCTTTCATCCAATTCTCTATCCTTAGAATACAACTTCTCTATCTCTTTGCGATTATCCAGAACTCTTCCTTGTACAACGTTCATCTCTGATTCCATCTCTCCTGTACGTATACTTAATTTATCAATCTTATCTTCTAGTAAAGTACATGTAGCACTTATGCGCTCCTGATTCCTTTTGGAGGCTTCGAATCCTAGATGAATGTCTTGTTCCAATTTCCTTAATAACTCCATAACAGACCCATCTGTTGATGCGGATCTCTCCTGCTGTAGTAATCTAGATTCTTCTGAGGAAATCAGCGTTTTTCCACTAATCATAATATCGTCTTGCCTTGTGAATATGTCCTCTCTCACATCATCTTCCACCTCAGCCGAGACAATAGGTAAATTTTCAGCTGATGGGTCTGGTAAAGGGGATTGAAAACCCTGCTCAATGGATGCCTCCGCACTCATACTAATAACTTCCCCCTTATCTACCTCCATCTCAGTTACAAGAACCTGGAAGGGATTCGGTGTTAAAAGGGCCGACCAGTCCTGTTCCTGTTCCTGCTCCTCTTCTATAAAGCTCGGTGAATGATCAGCCAACTCAGCCCACTCTCCAGTCCTAGGTTGAGTTTGAGAGGTAGAATCAGGCTTCAAAACCAGGACTTTAGGGACTGGCTTAAAATATGAATTAAGCGAGGGAGTTATTGGGGGCTTAAGACCAGCTTTCTCTTTTTTTGTCTCTTTTTTCTTTCTTTCTTCGATGGGGAGTGCTTAGATTTGTCAGAAGCGGACTTGGAGGTAACCTCTTCTTTTGTAGCACCCTTTTTAGCGCTTTTCTTCCACTCTATTGGGTTAGAGATCAAGTCTCCTTGAGTCTTATCTATTAAACCCACCAGACTGTCCTGTCCCTCGAGTCTATTACTCCTCAGTTGATATCTTGCTTTTCCCCCTTCTCCCAGCCCCTTGCTTACTTGCTCAGTTCCAGTACCAGTATTCCAACCGACCTCCTTAACTCACTGGTCAGCTTCCTCACCAACTTTTCTTCCCAGCAAGGAAACGGGAGGGCGGTAGTTAAGGTCTCCACTCCTCGCCCTCTACCTCCGCTTGTTGGCGTTCCAATTTTCGCCAGCACTCGGCGTCCTCTGCTGACTCCTTGAGCCGCTCTCTCCCAGCTCCCAGCCGGCAAATGACGCGACTCCGCCCCCTCACTCTCGGCGGCTTGCAGTGCCGAGTTCTCCGCCATCCGCTGCGGGTCTCCAGCAACCGGCCGACAAACGGCCTCTAAAATCGCTCGATAACTCGTTTTTAGACCGCAACAGTCCCCGCATGCACCGAGGTATGTGCGCCTTCCGAAATTACAAGCAACTGACTCCAAATCGTACATCGACACCAACACCGCTCCGGACATCCGCGACCCGCTCCCTAGCCGGCCACCATGTTTTCCCTGTGACAGGCGCCTCATTGCCTACTTGTAACTATTCTCTGACCCTGCTTCAAGGGTCAGAGCAGGGTCAGAGAATAAGTGCTAGAAAAGTAGGTAACGAGGCGCCAGAAAGCACTTACAGGCTTACAGCAGCAGGTGCCCAAGTTGAAGTTAATTTCTTTGTAACCCTTTTGTAAAAGGTTACAAAAAATTAGCTTCAACTTTTGCACCTGCTGCTGTAACCCTGTAAGTGCTTGGCTGAAAATTCGTCCCCGCTGATTCGCGGATTTTACCGCGATTTCGCGAGATTCGCGGATCGCGGAAAATCCGCAAATTCCACGAGCGGAACGAATTTTCAGCCCATGCTTATTTAGAAGGATAATTTGGGATAACATTACCGTTTCAGTCACAGCCCTGAAGAAGTTAAGGTGTGAGATATCACACGACAAAACAAGTGTTGGCCGTATCAAGCTCTATTGTTTATGAATCAAGCTGCGTTGTTGATGAAGCTGTATCAAACCATATTGTTGATGAAAATCGAACCTGGATTGAATTACGACCCTGAACTGATGTCTACGGATTAAAAGTTAACCAGAAAATTTGTGGCTTTGAGACTATAATTAACAATTTTTTACTTTATCTGTGCTCAGTGAGGACTTGTATTGATCATATGGGGAAACTACAACTCCAGTTATCATTGGATGTTTCTGGCGAATTGATTCAGGAACATGGTGAGCATTTAATCAAAACTTGTGTTTGATTTAACTAGTGAAACTGATGACTACAGCTATTATTATTCACACCAGATTCTACAGAACAATAAAATATTGAAGCTCTGATAAAGTTCAAATGCTTGTTTGAACGAAACATATTGGCTGGATATTCCCTTTATGGGAATTTTTTACTAGAATATCAAATGAAGGAAGAATAATGCAAGTTTGTGGATTGTTATATTTCCAGGTGCCCCTTTCCATTTCTCCAAATTGCTTTCAGCTTAGCAGCAGTATCAATCAACGGCTGATACTGTAATAGAAGTGACCCATGCTCAAAATAGTAGGAACTGTGTGTAAGGTGCGGTTAATTGTTCTGCTGTTAGTGTCTGAGTTGTTTGTTTAGCATTCTACCCATTAAATTGTTCTTTTACATATATAGGACTTAGTTTTTCTATAGAGCCCAAGTGTCTGAAGTCACCGCAACATGCTTTGCAGTTCTTAAGTGGCTAGGAAAAAATCATTTGGCTAATTCCACCTACAGCCCAAAGAACCATGGTGCAGGCAATGGTGATCTCCAGACTTGACTATGCAATGTACTGTCTGGAGGGCAGATAAGGCTGCTGCTCGTCATTTACAGCTCATTCAAAACGTGGCCGCTTGCATGCTTTTTTGGTTGCCTCAACAAGCCTCTATATCTCCTTTCCTACATCAACTTCATTGGCTTAAGGTAAATAAATGCATCAAGTTCAAGGCTCTATGTTATGTTTCGAGCTAAGCATGGCTTAGCTCCTTCATACATACAAAGCCTGGTCAAATCTTACTTCCCTACCCGTCAGTTGAGATCGGCCAGCCACACTTTTTTTCTGTTCCCAGAGTGCGGTTGGCCGCTATGCCAGGCCGCTCTTTTTTCTACCTTGGACCTAAACTGTGGAATTCCCTTCCCTTGGAACTTAGGACCTGTCAGTCTCTTCTGGCCTTTTGTTAAAAGCTAACAACTTTTCTTTATAACCAAGTTTAATCCTTGTTTCATATAGATGCTTGCCCTGTTTAGTACAAGGAAATCCTGTTGGGTAGGTGTGCGCTGTATAAATCTTTAATTAAATAAATGTCCTTATGAGAAGCATTTTATTACTTTCCTACACCTTTGGCGCCAGTAAACAAATCTTAATGAAATATTTTTTAAAAGTGTATTGATGCATGGAAAGTTTCAGGATGATCCGTCGAGGGGAGGGCAAGAAAAATGAGGGGTGTCATAAAAAGTTAATTCCTGTAGGGAGTTTGAGCATGACTACAGCCTGAACAACCCACAGACTTATACCAAATTTGACAGAAAGGTAGCTCTTGGTCTAATAAAATCCCCTTTTGTTATTTGATGTTTATCCATTCAAAAAATTTGGAGAGATTAACGACAATCCAAATTTGGATATCTATATTTGCAACGCTCCCTCAAATATTGATGATTTCATGCAGATATCTGATTGGCTGCCAACACTTCAACCAGGAAGTTTTGGCAGCCATCTTGAGACTCTGCCTCAGCCTAGTCCCAATTAAAAACGTACATATAAAAAAATGGGGCAGGGTAGGAATCCCCTAACACTCTAACTCTGTTGCTGGAGTCCCCCACAGACCCTGCCAGTGCCAAAAAGTATTTTATTTTAAATACTTGCAAGAAACTCGCAAAAATTTACAAAAAAAAGAAATGCTGTCTCTAGCACATTTTTAAAACTCAGCCCCTGGGTGGGCCAGATCCCGGGGGCATGTTTAAAAATAGGGAGGAGGTGCAAGTGGCCCCCATCATGCAAATCTTAAAAGCAGCGGAACCACCACCTCCCCGGGTATTATTAATATATCAGAGGGGCTATGCAAGCACCCTTCCATTGTCCTTTAAGGGCCCTGGGGACAACCACCTCCCCGGGACCACACATTTAAATTAAATACCAGAGGGAGCTTGCCAGGTGGCACCCCTCTCAGGCCACTTACGGCCCTGGTGACCACAACCTCCATGGGTATTTCTTTTTTTCTTTTTAAGGATAGGGGCCCCACTCCAGGTCTAATCTTGGCCCAGGGGACCACCACCTCCCTGTAGCTGGCCCTTGAAAATGAGAGGAGGAGGTTAGTGGGTTCCCCTCCTGGAGCCACAAATAGCCCTCTTGACAGCCACCCTACAGGGCCGGCTCCTGCTATCTCCTGATGTGCCCACACTAGGGACGTAGTAGTTTGCTTTCACTTGGCAGGAGCTGCAAACAGTAAGTACGCTCTCAGCTGGCGGGAGCAGGAAAACTGCTCCCACCAGCTAGGAGCCGACTTTTCATCTGTCTTCGTGTGCACTGTAAAGCGTGCAGGAAAACAGATAAAATAATTGCTCCCACCCACAGGGCGCAGCATTTTTCGATGCTTCCTACATGTGGGAGAAATACCGGCTCCGGTAGCCAGCAAGGACTACGGGGCATTGAGGATCCGCCCTTGTCCCTAATGTTGCACACTTGGTGCCCTGGGTGGGCTCCAGGACACCCAGCATAAAGAGACTGGGCCCCAGGGATGGGGTCACTGGGGCTGACATTGGCCCGGGGAGGGGGGCGCTCAGCCCCCCTCCTCCATTAAGTTTTGGCCAGGTCATTTATTTACAGAAATTAAACCTCAGCGGGTGGAGATGACAAATATAGCCATAGCAGGTGCCCCAGTTGAATCTCCACTTCTGTGAATGACAAATGATCTTGGCTTGACAAAGACAAAGCAATTGTGTTTTCTCAGTAGTTCCACATTGAAAAAGGATGTGAAATCCTTGGTGAAGGTGAATGCATCGTTTATCTATCAGAGTGCATTCTGTAGTGACTGTGACCAGTGGGTTATTTCGTGGCCTTTCGTGGTGAGATCAGAGTCCATGGTTCTCCCTTTAAATGACTATGAGTATTCAAAGTGAAAAATTGTCGGAAGCTCCGCCCATATGGGCCCACCCCCTCCACCTTAGTAGTATGCAATGGTCTTCCTGCCTTTTAAAAGGATGATAAATATCTTACCAAAAGGCTCCCCAGCACAATTCCTGTCGATTTTGTTGACGCCTTCGTGATGCAAAAGAAAATAAAATGTAAAAACCATTGAAATTCACAACAAGAAAAAGCCAAGGATTACAGGGAGGTTAAAGGTAGGAAATAACATTAAAACAAGGTAGATATTCACTGAAAAAAACTAAGGTTACAAAGATGTTATAATTAGTAAATAGAATTTAAAAAACTTAGAAATTCACTGATAAAACTAAAGAGCGACCCTCGACCCTGGTCACAGGCGAGGTCGCTCCCCCACCGCATCAGCACCACCCTTGCTGCCCCCTTGCTGCCTCTACTTTCCCGCCATTTTTTCTCCCGCCGCTGCCTCCCCTGCGGCCCCGCCCCCCACACCTGATTGGACCACCGCTTTCCCTCCCACCTGCTCCTCCCTCCCTCGCCCCTTCTTCAGGGAGGGCGCTGCGCACTAAGGGAGCGACCCTCGACCCTGGTCACAGGCCAGGTCGCTCGCCCACCGCGTCAGCACCACCCTTACTGCCCCCTTGCTGCCTCTACTTTCCCGATGTTTTTTTCTCCCACCTCCCGCTCCCGCCGCTGCCTCCCCTGCGGCCCCGCCCCCAACCCTGATTGGACCCCCGCTTCCCCTTCCACCTGCTCCTCCCTCCCTCGCTCCTTCTTAATGGAGGCCACTGCGCGGCTGTGCAGCGGACGCGGGCAGCGGGCGCGACGCTGGCGCGCCGCTGGCGCGCCAAAGGCAAGCCCGTCTGTGCCCGTCCGCACCTGGACAGCGCCCAGCGCCAGAACCCCTGGCCCCCGCCGAAGCCAAGCTGCCCGACTGAGATACGACTCCGCCGCTCTCAACGCATTCAACACCGGACGACCACCCGCCTGCTACCAAGCCACGCGAAGTGCACCCATGGACCCTTCACCTGCCAAGCCTGCAAATTCACCTGCCTCCCTACCTGCACCCCACCCACCAAACACAGCAACGACAACATCAACCACCTCAAGTGCATCCTGCTCAACACCCGCTCTGTCCACAAACACGCCATCGAACTCTGGGAACTCCTCGACACAACAGCTCCAGACATCGCCTTCCTCACGGAAACCTGAATGAACGCCTCCTCGGCCCCCGACATCGCCATAGCCATCCCGGACGGCTACAAAATCACCCGGAAGGACCGCATCAACAAAACCGGAGGAGGAGTCGCCATCATCTACAGGAACACCATCAGCGTCACGACCAATGCCGAAGACAAACTCACCTCCGCCGAACACCTACACTTCCAGATCCACACCAACCCCCAGACCACCCTCAGAGGAACCCTCATCTACCGACCCCCGGGCCCACGAACACAATTCAGCGAGACCATCGCCGACTTCATCAGCCCGCACGCCCTAGCCTCTCCAGAGTACATCCTCCTAGGGGACCTGAACTTCCACCTGGAGAAAAACGACGACAGCAACACCACCACCCTGCTTGACAACCTCGCCAACCTCGGACTCAAGCAACTGGTGGACACGCCCACCCACCCCGCCGGCCACACACTCGACCCCATCTTTTCCGCCAGCAACCACGTCTCCTTCAGCCACTCCTCCGGACCGACCTCAGCTGCATCCTCTTCACCTTCAAAAAGACCACCTCCCACCACCAGACACCACAGATCCCCCACAGATGCTGGAGCAAAGTCACCACAGACCAACTGACCGCATCGCTGAGCCAGAACCCACCTGCGACACCCCCGACAGCAACGACGCAGCGCACAACCTCGCACAGTGGATCACCAACTGTGCCGACGACCTCGCCCCTCTGAAGAAACCCCCCCAGGCCAGACTAGCAACAGAAAAAACGCATGGTTCACAGACGCCCTCAAAATCGCAAAGAAATTGTGCAGAACCCTCGAAAAAGCCTGGCGCAACAAGCAGACACAAGAAAACATGACAGCCCTCAAGAGTGCCACCCGCGAATACCACCAGATGATCCGCACCACCAAAAGGAGATCATTCAAAGAGCGGCTGGACAACAAAGCCCACAACAGGACAACAACGCCCACAACAGCAAGGTACTCTTCAGCATCGTCAAAGAGCTCTCCAATCCCAGCGCCAGCAACAACGACATCTCAACGTCACAAGACCTCTGCAACTCTCTCGCCACATTCTTCCACCGCAAGATCGCAGACATACACGACAGCTTCGGACCCAAGACCCCGCCCCTAACCACTAAAACCAACAACCCCCACCTCCAGCCTCAACGCATGGCCCCCATCAGCACCGAAGACACCACCCGCATCATGAACAGCATCCACTCCGGCTCCCCCTCCGACCCATGCCCTCATCATATCTTCAACAAAGCCGACACCATCATCGCACCCCACCTCCGGAACGTCATTAACAACTCCCTCACGTCAGCCACATTCCCTGAAAGCTGGAAACACGCAGAAATCAACGCCCTACTGAAGAAACCCGCAGCGGACCCCAAAGACCTCAAGAACTTCTGCCCAATCTCTCTCCTCCCCTTCCCGGCTAAAGTCATCGAGAAGACCGTCAACAAACAGCTGACAGCATTCCTCGAAGAAAACAACTCGCTCGACCCATCCCAGTTCGGATTCCGAGCCAACCACAGCACCGAGACCGCCCTCATCGCAGCCACCGATGACATCAGGACCCTGATGGACAACGGAGAGACAGCCGCCCTCATCCTCCTCGACCTCTCCGCAGCCTTTGACACCGTCTGCCACCGCACCCTAATAGCCCGCCTCTACAACACTGGGATCTAAGGAAAGGCCCTAGACTGGATCACATTGTTCCTCTCCGACAGAACCCAGAGAGTCCGCCTCCCACCCTTCCGCTCTGAGGCCTCCAAGATCATCTGTGGAGTACCCCAGGGCTCCTCACTCAGCCCTACCCTCTTCAACATCTACATGAGCCCCCTCGCCGCCATCGCACGCAAACACAACATCAACATCATCTCTTACGCCGACGACACCCAACTGATACTCTCCCTCACCAAAGACCCCTCACCGCCAAAGCCAACTGCCATCACAGAATGAAAGATGTTGCAGAATGGATGAAGCTCAGCCGTCTGAAGCTCAACTCGGACAAGACGGAAGTCCTCATCCTCGGACAATCCCCATCTGCCTGGGACGACTCCTAGTGGCCCACGACGCTGGGCACCGCACCGATACCCACGGACCACGCACGCAACCTGGCATTCATCCTGGACTCCTCCCTCACGATGACCAAGCAAGTCAACACAGTCTTGTCCTCATGTTTCAACACCCTGCGCATGCTCCGAAAGATCGTCCGGTGGATCCCCACCGAAACCAGAAAGACGGTCACCCAGGCCCTCGTCACCAGCCGGCTGGACTACGGAAACGCCCTGTACGCAGGAACCACAGCCAAACTTCAGAAACGCCTTCAACGCATACAGAGCGCCTCCGCACGACTCAACCTCGACATCCCTCGCCACAGCCACATATCTGCCCACCTGAGAAACCTGCACTGGCTCCCCGTCAGCAAGAGGATCACGTTCAGGCTGCTCACCCACGCCCACAAAGCGCTCCACGACTCGGGCCCCGAATACCTCAACAACCGCCAGTCGTTCTACACTCCCACCCGCCAGCTCCGGTCCACCAGCCTCGCACTCGCCACCGTCCCTCGGATTCGCAGAACCACCACCGTAGGAAGATCGTTCTCCTACCTGACAGCCAAGACATGGAACTCCCTCCCCGCACACCTACGACTGACCCAGGACCATCTCACCTTCAGGAAACACCTCAAGACATGGCTATCCGAGCAGTAGCGACACCCCCCTCCCTTCAGCGCCTTGAGACCCTCACGGGTGAGTAGCGCGCTTTACAAATTGATTGATTGATTGATTGATTGAAAGATTACAGGAACATTATAATTAGACTCAGATTTTACTTGTACAAAACCAGAGAATTTCAGTAGTTATAGTTACCTGAGCTAACTATAACTTACGCCCCCGCAATGCACTACTTATGACCTCACATATTACACCACTCATGACAAGGTCTGGGACATCATTGATGGCATTACTCATGACATTTCAAATAACATCAGTGATGAAATCATCAAAAGCCAGCTCTGAGAACTTTTCCTTAACCGATCTCTTCCGAATAGATAGCCGACGCGCTACATCGAATCCTGCACACTGCAGTATACAAACACTCTGTTAAGTGGACCGATACCTCTCTACCTCTGGTCTCTCCGGTGCGCCCCCTCAGCGATCTGGATTTGTCACGAATCATGGAGTCTATCAGCTACTCTTTGTGTTTGAACTGTACTTGTCGCATATCCTTACGTTTTATCTGCTACTCTTTGTGTTTGAACTATACTCGTCACGAATAACTATTTTCTACTACGGTCACTTCTTATGTGTGATTGCAAATTTGATACATGTTGTAAAGCACTCTGATACCCTCGGGTCTGACTAGCGCTATATAAAACTCCTAAATAAAATAAATAAATCATCCCGTAATTGTGAGTGTTTTCTAAACATTCTTGACTGTTAAACAGACATACTAAGCTGCTACAAAGTTACATTAGTTTACTTATGTATCACTAATTAGTGATACTAATTCTAACGTATATTATGTGAGTGGCTGTGTAACTGTGTTTATATGTGTGTGAGTGGCTGTATGGGTGTGTGAGTGAGTGTATGGATTTTTATTTAAAACCCATTTTTGTGAAGTTTGGAGTCAGGACTGTTAACGAGTCCATGAAACTGCTTTTTAACTTCCAACATCCGGATGTCTGTTTTTTTACGGCTACCTTCCTCCTTAAAGCAATCAATGCTAGGAAAAGTATGAGCTTTTAAATTATTTATTAACCCCTTGCCTGTATTTTGTGTTCTGTTTTTAACTCTGGATACTGACTCAAATGTTTTTTAATGTGCATTTATGGACATTGTCTTTTGTTCCGAATAAAGCCTTATGAAATGAAAATGAGTGTATGGATGTATAAGTGGGTTTGAGTGCCGGTGTGGGTGAGTATGTGACTGTTTGACTGACTGTATTGGTGAGTGTATGTGAGTGGCTGTATGGATGAGTGTGTGGTTGTGTGAGGAGCTGTATGGGTAGGTGAATGGATACATGAGTCGTTGTATGGTGACTAAGGGACTGTATGAGTGAATGAGTGGGTGTGTAAGTGGCCATATGCGTGAGGGAATTGTGGTTTCCACACAAACAATAGGAATTGCTCAGTTTGTGGGCAGCTCAGACAAAACCCCACAATGTGCACAAGCCACGCGAGAAATGCCCAAAATGTGCCCACTTCTCCGTTTCAACTGTGGAGCTAAGCGTGGTGATTTTTGTAGCCCAATTTGGTCAAGCAGAGAAATATTAAAAGGAGACGATTTTGCCTATGTAATATTTGTTGGCTAGGTTTTTGGGGGTGCAGACTCTTATAGTATTCAAGTCTCCAAAGTCCTTGTATTTCAAGAGCCGGTGCTCAGGAAAAGAGGGGAGCAGCCACATAGTGTACACCGAGTGTCTTCTTTATTCAATTGTTCATAAAGTTTATTCAAACCATGCGGTTGAATGACTAGAATCAACCAATGTGGCTTCTTTGCAAATGTGATCTTGCTGTGTAAATATCTAGTTGTAGTCAGTGGTGCTTCGGCCATCCTTCTCTGGCACAAATGAAGGGACATCTAGTGATGCTCAAGAAAGCTGTTCATTGTAATTTCATGACAACTCTTAATGTTCAAGAACATCAATTAAAGATCTCTGCTGCAGCAGCCTTCACATCTTTTTATTCTTTGAATATGTATTAATTTTTTTACTGCAATTTTTAAGTGTGACAATAATTATTGGACACATCACCTCATAGACTATGGCGGTCTTTGAGAAAGTCATAATGGGTGGGGTAATGAACAGGACATTGGGTACATTATTATTATGCATCTATCTCTACATATCTGCCATATGTCTTTGTATTTTGGTTTGAATGACAGCCGTAGCCTCCCTCAAAGTTCTTTCCCCAATACGGATTGAAAGCCATGCCCAGATGATACTGCACGTAAGGCGAGGCATTGAGCCACACCCTGAATCCAGTACACAACATCCACATCTGACAGGGCAAGCCTCTGTAATTGTCCTGTGGTTGCTGGGTGCTGGTTTTGGCCTTTATCCATGTCCTTTGCCAGCCCCTCCACTGCCTGTGCCAAATGGGCATGGGAATGCAGAAATTTGCAGTTTTGATTTTAACAATGGGAGTATGGGTAAAAACATATCTGTCAGTGGTTGATTAAAAATCCCGGACTGACTGTTGGTGTCATACGTAGCATCGGGTCACTTGGCAGCTATTACAATGTGTTTCTATACGGCGCTACATACAACAGTTTGCATTCTCTCGGTGCAGTAGCACTTGACAGGGGCGGCCTTAGGCATGTGCAAGCTGTGCACCTGCACAGGGCCACCAAACCCCAGGGGGCACCAGGCCAATATATATCCTTAATATAATAATCCTCTGAGGATGGATACATATTTGCATGGCGGCCCCGGGCATGGATTTGGCGGCTTCCGGTTCTGTTCCACTTCCAAACACCTTTGCCCCCCCCCCCTTCACTGGCCTCCGCGCTCCGCCGCTCTCAGACCTCCTCTCCCGGGGCCCCCTACCTACGCTCTCTGCCCAGGGCCACCATGAGCCTAAAGCCGCCCCTGCACTTGAGTTGGCTTTTCCATGGGGGCGTCAGGTGGTTATATGCATTAGCAAGAGGTCAGAACTCTGTCAAAGCAGTCTTTAAGGTTAGCTACCAGGCATTCAGGCGCGCAACACCCATTGGGCTCACCGGGCTTCAGCCCCCCCCCGTCGCCTCCTCTGCCCGGGCTAAGATGGCACGCACTGAAATGGTGCAGGAAGGCTGCGCATCCGTTCCGAGAATGTGATTGCTTTAATGATTTCTGAGAGGCCCAGCAGCCCGAGCCAGAGAGCCAGCCTCAAACAGTTTCACTGAGTGAACCCCCAGCCCCCACCTCTTGTTTTCATTTAGAGTGGCGCTGAGGTGAAATCCTTGCCTGAAGGCAGGGATTTCACCTAAACACTTGATGTGTTCAGCATGGGGTGTGAAGATGTGCACAGCAGGGGGAAAGGGCTGGCCAGTGCAGGTGACGCTTTTCCTTTGTAAAGGAATTCCTGCTGGCATCATAGCCCAGGGAGTGCTGTCTGCGCACTTGTATAAATGTGTATTCCATACAAGTGGACAGACAGCAAAACCCTGGGCTATGACGCCAGCAGAAATTGGGGGCAAGGGTGCCAATTTTTGATTTTCTCCTCAGGAGCATTTTTTAAATGCACAATCAAATAACGGTTGTTTTTTCCCTCTTTGAGCGTTGAAAACTTTGGTGTGCACTCCTCTAATGGACAGCCTTAAAATATCTTGTAAATCAGAAGTTTATTTCAGGTGACAGTAATATGAACCAAGCTATCAAGAGAAAGTGAACGATTCCCTGAATTTCGTAGAATAAAGCCCACTACGAACGTATGCATTTAGCTCAATAAATGTAATTTATATAGCAAAAACATAATCTAATATTATCAATAAATATGTCACTCGAAGGATTACTTGCAAGTGCTTTTCTAGAGTTAATTAGAAAACACCTTTATTTTTGCTGTCGTGGTGGCAGTGGTAATGTAGGACTCAATTCATAAACATTTTGCTACGTGTACATGTGACTCTCGTTTACGTACTCCTACATCCCAAATGTGAGCAAGGAGTATTGCTGTCCTACTTTTGCCAGGAGTACCCAAAGAGTAAGCCCCTTGGTATATAGAATTAAAGAGGAGCCTTAGAGAAGTGTACGCTCTCAAAGTTGTCTTTCTGACCTGGTCTCCCCAGATCCTAATAAATAGACAGGAGCCCTCGACTCTCCACAAAAGTTCACTGACAGGAAGATGAGGACCCACTTATCGAGGAAGAAGTGGCAATCACTACAAAGTAGTGTCACAGACTCTTAACAGAAAAGCTGCTTACATTGCTCGGCTTACATTTTGCACATGTAGTGTAAGTTTGTAGTGTTCATTTTTTGGGGTGCTAGTGGGTAACTTTAGGGTTTAGGGTGGGTGTGGGTTTTAGTGTGCCAGGGGGCAATTTTAGGGTTCAGGGTGGGTTACGGATCGGGGTGCCAGTGGGTAATTTTAGGGTTCTGAGTGGGTATGCGTTTTGGGGTTCCAGGGGGGTAATTTTAGGGATCCGGGCGGGCATGGGTTTTGGGGTGCCAGGCGGTAATTATAGGGTTCAGCATGGGTATGTGTTTTGGTGTGCCAGGGGTAATTTTAGGGTTCAAGGCAGGTATGGGTTTTCGGGTGTCAGGGGGCAATTTTAGGGTTCAGGGTGGGTATGGGTTATGGGGTGCCAGGGGAGAATTTATGGTTCAGGATGGGTATGGGTTATGGGGTGCCAGGGGGGAATTTATGTTTCAGCATGGGTATGGGTTTTGGGGTGCCAGGGGTCATTTTCAGGTTCAGGGTGGGTATGGGTTTTGGGGTGCCATGGGGTTAATTTTAGGGTTCAGCGTGGGTATGGGTTTTGGGGTGCCAGGGGCAATTTTAAGGTTCCAGGGTGGTGATTTTAGGGTTCAGGGTGGTAATGGGTTTTGGGATGCCAGGGGGTAATTTTAGGGTTTGGGTTGGGTATGGGTTTTGGGGTGCCGGTGATAATTTTAGGGAAGAGAATGGGTATGGGTTTTCAGGTGCCAGGGGTAATTTTAGGGTTCAGGGAGGGCATGGTTTTTGGGGTTCCAGGGGTAATTTTAGGGTTCGGAGTCGGTATGGGATTTGGGGTGCTAGGGGGTAACTTTAGGGTTCAGGGAAATAATGGGTTTTGGGGTGCCATAGGGTTAATTTTAGGGTTCAGGGCGGTATGGGTTTTAGGGTGTGAGGGGGTTAATTTTAGGGTTCAGCGTGGGTATGGGTTTTGGGGTGCCAGGGGTAATTTTAAGGTTCAGGGTGGGTATGGGTTTTGGGGGGCATGGGTGTAATTTTAGGGATCAGCGCAGGTATGAGTTTTGAGGCTCCAGGGGGGTGATTTTAGGGTTCAGGGTGGGCATGGGTTTTGCGGTGCCAGGGGGTAATTTTGTGGTTCAGGGTGGTAATGGATTTGAGGGGGCAAGGTTGTAATTTTATGGATCAGTACAGCTATGGGTTTTGGGGTGCCAGAGGTAAATTTAGGGTTCAGGGTGGGTATGGTTTTGGGGGGCAAGGGTGTAATTTCAGGGATCAGCGCGGGTATGGGGGTTGGGGTTCTAGGGGGATGATTTCAGGGTTCAGGGTGGTAATGGGTTTTGGGGTGCGAGGGGGTAGTTTTAGGGTTTGGTGGTTATGGGTTTTGGGGTGCCAGGGGTGTAATTTGGAGGTTCGGGTGGTAATGGATTTTGGGGGGCAAGCAGTAATATGAGCGTTTAGCATGGGTATGGGTTTTGGGGTTCCAGGGGTAATTTTAGCGTTCAGGGTGGGTATGGGTTATTGGGTACCTGGGGAAATTTTAGGGTTCAGGGCGGGTATGGGTTTTGGTGTGCCAAGGGGGTAACTTTGGGGTTCAGGGTGGGTATGGGTTATGGGGTACCCGGGGTAATTTTAGGGTTCAGGGTGGGTATGGATTTTGGACTTGCAATGATAAACATTTCACAAGCACATTGTCCTCCTATAGAAGCAATTGTTGACGAACTGGCGAAAAAGGGTCGTCGCCTTGAAATGGCATTGTGAAAATTGGTTATATTGTGTTCCTAAAGTGCTTTGTAGTAAAATATATTAAATTGGTCTTTTAATTCAGTACATTCTGTTCCTTTTTCATAAGACAATAGGACATAAATGCATCAAATTAACACAAATGTGTGCTCTAATTGTTGTCCAGTTTCAAATGCAGAATTCATCACGTTTTCTCCGCTTGACCTGAGCATTAATCGATCCCGATTATCTACCATTTTAGCCCCGCCCCATTTTTTTAACATTAGCCACGCCCCTTCATTTGCCATGTTAGCCCCCCCCGAAATGAAGACCTAGTTGCGCCCCTGAGGCATTCGTGTTTCTACTGCAGGTCCCGTGGTGCAGTGAGGAGCCCACAACATATGACCACTCAACATGTGGAGCACTGGAAGCTGCATAGCAGCTGGCCACGTCCTGCAGGCCTCACACTCCTTGAATGAGCTCCAGCAAAACATGAGGTGCCAGGATGCCACTATGCTGTTGCTGCCTGGGCCTGGACCAGCTAGTGCGCCCAAGAGTGGTACTGAGAACTGGAGGAACAGCAGACAGGGTCAAGGGCTCCATCCGAGCAGTTGCTTTTCTTACTGTAAGTGTTTACGCATGCGTAGACGGATGTTTGCATGAGTGCATCCAGTGTTATCTGAAGTATTATGCAGGCCAAGACACGTTTCGAGGGCCCTCCTTGTATAGAACAAATTTGCATTTCGTTACCCACTTCCTGCTAATTGAAGCGCAGAGTGCCAAAGGATATTAAAGTATATGTAAAAATGTTAACAAGGTCACACAAAAACATTTCAAATATGTTTTGCCCAGGAGTCAGGACCCCAAAAAAATCCTTAAGACGAAAAATAGTAGAAAGAGACAGAGCGGTAGATGTCAGCAGAGAGGTAGGGTGGTTAGATAGAGAAACAGAAGACACAAGTAAGGAGAAGGTTCACTTTCCCCGGGAGCCCCCTGGGTGGTGGGGGCCCTGGGCACACTGCCCACTGTGCCCATTCCTTAAAATGCCTCTGGATACCTCAGTTACTGTTGTATTCGCCCCTCTCCTCCTGGCATCTGCAGGGCAGTCCTGGCATGAGGCATAGCTCAGGGGCAATGCTGGTGACTACTGCCAGATTGTGGGCATTTCTGGTGTGGTGAGTCTCACTGCTGGCAAAGTCGTGGCCAATCTTGAAAGTTGTCACTCGTAAACGGAAATATACACTAAATGTATGGCCTAACGCAGCAAATTTTCCCTGTATCTTATTTACTAAGACTTCCCCACAGGTAAATTATTTTGTCCGTGGGTGCGCCTTCAAAGTCCAATGCTTCTAGACATTTAATGGAAAAAATGTGCAATAAAAATGTAAAAATTGACCAAGGTGTTCCATTGTTTCCAAAGGCAAATCCGAAATGTCGATATTTCTAAAGTCGATACGCCGGTCTCCAACTAAGGATTGCTTACTTCATTTTCAAATCTCAGCCCATATAGCATTCTACATTTTTCTGACGCAAAGGGTTGCGCATGGGGGCTGGTGAAAGTTAAATAAAAAAAAAAAGGAGCACAACCAGGGGCGGTTACGAGCAACGGGGGTGTTAAGGCAAAGTGCAGTGTCGCACGCCCGTGGACATGGATTTAAAGGACGGCAACATCCGGATCCGGGTGCGCGGAAGGAAAGTCAAGGGTGACGAGGAAGTCAGCGACCTCGCAGGGCAGCCGGGGCTGGCGAGGGGAGCTCGGGAGCAGCGGGGCTGACGCGAGAACTGCCGGGGGCACTACAGGGCGCCGTGGGGACAGTGCACTGCCCACAACTCAGTCCCCACCAGCAGGGCTCGCGCCGCCCGGGGGCGGTCTGTGCGCCCGGGGGCGGGCCCGCCGGCCCCTAGGGAGGAGCCTCTCGCCTCTGCAGGAGGAGCTCCGGCGCAGCCTGAAGTGCCGGGGAATTTGCTGCATATTATGGGGAACCCAGCGCAGCCCGTGGAGAGACCTCTGCAGCAGCCGGCGCCGAGGAGCCGCGGCGGGCCGCTGTGAGCGCCTCAGGATGACCCCGGAGTACTGCCTGCGCTCCCTTCTCATGCTCATCCTCGCCGTCTTCTCGGCCAACGCCAGCAACTGGCTGTGAGTCCTTTTCCTTGCTTCCTTCTCCCCCGAGCGCCGATTGCACAACCTGCTGCTGCCCGGAGCTCGGCCCTTCACGTCACTCATATCTGCAGATCAGATGTTGTCTTTTAGCAGAGCCGGACCGGCCTGCTCGGGAACCGGTTGCTTGTCAGTCAGACGGCTGTGTTTGTGGAGCTGGTGGGGCTGGGGCAGAGCTACTGGCGATGTTATCAGTGGTGCGGCAGGTACAGTGGCACCCGGGTCCCAGGAGTCTGAGGGGCCCTCAGTATGCAAATACAGTTTTACTTCTATGTCAGGTGACGGATGCATGTTTCCTGCTTGGGGGGGGGCGGGACCCTAGAATCCCCCCATGGCACTACATGCGTGACACGCTGCAGCACTACTAGCCATTAAGAGTTGCCTGTGGGGGCATACCCTGATTTCCCAATATCAGTCATCCCGCCTTTTTCTTTTAACCGCGCACCATGGCACACAGGGGAAACGGATGGGGGGAGTCGTGCTTTTTTTCCTTTCACTTATTAACTGAAAGTTACACTTTTACCTTGAGCCCCTGGTCACCTTCCCAGACGCCAGGATGCGCAGCTGCATGTTTCCCCTGCAGCAGATCTCAGCCCCTGTCTGCCACCAGTAGCAGACAGCCTCCCCCCAGCGTCATTTTCACCGCAGGACATGTGTGTTGTCTTAGCTCTCGTGTTCCAAGTCCCGCAGCTTGTGTTTTTGGCGCAAAGTTGACTTTCTATTTAAAGATTTGGAAAACATCGTGGACCTATCCAGGTCTGCTTCAGAGTACGTTTTGAGCTCGGGGCGTGTTTATTTCTCCTGTCGCCACCTAAGTTTGATAGAGCGACAGTCAGATTTCTTTGCATGCCACTCTAAAGCACGCATAGCTCACCCTCAAGACAGAGCAAAGCGATTTAAAGGGAGGTACCAATTACTACGGTGCAGGCCAGTCTCAAGGTGGGTGGCGTTCTGCTACCCTGGAGATTTGCAATTTGCTGTTGCATTCACATAGCGCTTCATACCTCCGGCGAAACGCCAAAGCGCTTAGTGATGGCTTTGAAGTCAGTGGCCGCTAAATGGTGAAGATATGATGGAAGGGGGGTCCACATTGAAGTGAACGGGGTAAGCTGTTCTGATTAAAGCCAGTTCAGGTTACCACGATTCACGCACCCAGCACTAGCCCTATTACCCCTAATTGCGCCCTCCAAGACTCATTGGGGCAGATTTACAAGCCCCTTGCGCCACTTTTGCGTCATTTTTAACATGAGAAAAGTGACTCAAAAGTGGCGCAAGGGGCTTGTTAATCTGCCCCATTGTGTTTACTATTGTGCATAGCATGTCCCACGGAGCTGCGACTGCGTTTCAGCACATAGACATGCGAGAAAAGCGCGATCTTGCTGTGTTTGAGTGCTCGGGAGCGTATAAAATGTACCATTCCCAAGAGGGTGACATTGGTTGGCAGAGCGAGCGATTGTCTGAGTTCGAGGGATGTGAAACGCTGCAGGGAAGACTATGCGCCTACCTGCCAAGAAACCGTGCATTTTATGTAAATCAAACAATCGCTCCTTTAATCATCTCTCATTCCCGGTTATGGCAGATATTGGCATATAAAGTAAATTGTTTTGCCCAGGATCACACAAGTTTGTCAAAAATGGAAGCGACGCTTGGTCTTCCGCACGTCTAGGGTGACAGCTGTCGTGTGTACCGGGAGGTTTCAACTTAATAACAATGACGTCCTCCAAGCCAAAGTGACCTGCAAGTTGTACATCCTGAGGGTGTGGCCTACCCCCTGTCTTCAAAAGTGTCAATCGTCCTAATGTCAGATGTCTCCGCTTGACGTCAATGAGTTGTGAGATGTCTCCTACATAGAGGCGCGTGTCTGTATCTCAGTGGATTGTCTGCCGTCGCAGCACTCAGCACCTGCACTTCTTTCATTTGGAAGGGACTTTCCTGGCACTTCTCAGCACTGCACTTAACGCCTGCACTTATTTCATTTGGAAGGGACTTTTACTGGCACTTCTCAGCACTGTACTCAGCACCTGCACTTCTTTCATTTTGAAGGGACTTTCCCGGCACTTCTCAGAACTGCACTCAGCACCTGCACTTCTTTCATTTGGAAGGGACTTTCCCGGCACTTCTCAGCACTGCACTCAGCACCTGCACTTCTTTCATTTGGAAGGGACTTTACCGGCACTTCTCAGCACTGCTCTCAACACCTGCACTTCTTTCATTTGGAAGGGACTTTCCCGGCGCTTCTCAGCACTGCTCCAATGCTATTAATGGCGGAGTAACAGCACTTCTCAGGAGCAAACGTGCTCTGGGATAAGGAGCACTTACACTAATATATTTCCTTTTCAAGAACTGGTCTCCATTGTGTATCGTATGGTGGCATTTGTATAGCGCTTACTAGTACTACCCCTGTGATAGCTGGCTACCCTGCACAGGGTGCATGGTTAGAAGGTTGTGCTTTTTGTTTTGAGCCTATGTGGGAAGTGCTTTCATATTGTGCAAGATGACCACTGAAGTGCAGTTATCATGTTACGGGACTGAGTGCTTGGTAGTGGGATGGGCGGGGTATGTGATGGATAAGATGTGTAAATTACAGGTGCAATAAGGAATACACCATGCTACACAGCACCAGCCTAGCTTCAGGGGCTGCGGTATGCTGCGCACATGTGCACCAAATAGGGAGCGATTGAATACAGGTCATAGAACTTTGGAGCAAGGGTGCATGTGTCTGAGCGCTCTTGGTGCCATGATTGCATTGGAGATGTAAAAAGATGCAAACAGCAACGTGCCAAGACACCGCAGAAACGGGGAGGCGTGCATTTTTTAACTTGAATCTGGGTTACCCGGTGGAAGGTTCAATAGCCTAATTGCGAATGTTTTTTGACTTAATTCATTTGTTATATTATGGGGTTTCCACGTTCACTAAACTTCTACTAAAAAAGCAGCTGTCTCGGAACTTGTTTTCTGTGTGTTATGCTGCAAATATTTTTCACCAAATATGTTTTTAATTTTATCAGTAGAATTCTTTTTGGCTTTTTTTTATCTGTACATCTAGAGCACAATTTCCCAAAAACACACATGCTGCCAAACCGCTGGATCATGTAGAGACCTTCTGTAACAGGTGAACTGGAATTTGCACCAAGTTTTGACTGTTTGTGAGAGCAGGAATTAAAATATGTTGGGAAATGTCAGAAGCGGGTCTGAAAGGGAGGCTTCCACTTTGTATACAGGGAGTAAGTGGCACCGAGAGATTTACGATGCTTCTCTGTGTGCCGCACTCTAAAATAAAACGCAGTGTTGAAACCTTCGTCTCACCCTCCTCTCCCCCCTCCAGCGCGCCAGTGCTTCGTGCAGCGTGTGACCCGCACCCACATTCCAGCTGCACCCCTCCTTCCCCTGCAGTGCCCTCCCGCGACTCATCCAGTGTCTTGACAGCTCTGTTTTGGAAGCAAATCGCTCTTAATATCTGCCAGACGTAATACTCTGGGTAATCCAAGAGAGAGCAGTCCCGCTGAGCTCCTCTTTGAATATTAAGGTGCGGTGAAGGATGCTGGCAAGCAGGGACCTGTCCCCTGCACGCTGCTGAAGAAAACACACGTTGCTCGCTCAGAGCGAGCCGGCGTGACTCCGTCTGCGCAGCTCAGCCGTGTCTTCTGCTGAACCCCCGGGGGATGCCAGGCAAGCTGACAGTGCGGTGGGGACTCGACAGTATGGTTGACCCGAGGCAGCGCCCCGCCCCCTCCAGTGCCCGCTGTTTTGTGAAATTAGCCCAGACCTTTTGGCAAATAAGTAACTGGGCACCGACCTCTGTACGCCCGGCATCTCCGCGTGTTAAAAAGTAGCTGAAATGTAGCTTGTTTTTGACATTTTGGAAGTAAACACAGCCTTCGGGTCTGTGGGTCACAGCAAGAGTGCCACTGCGCCAGTCCTCCGGGCAACTGGTGGGTGGTAAAATACAGCAATAATCAGGGTTTGCAGGGCCCCTCGGGAAACTGGGAGACGGGTGTCACTGCACCTGCTGCACCATTGTTAGCCAGACCCCTGAGTTCTATCACTTTACGGTTTGGTTACCTGGTCTGTGCCCAGGATGTACAGATGAGCTTATCTAAATATATATTGCGCACTGGGTTTCAGGTGTTACACTTCAGCGGAGGAGCAAACTTTGAATTTCACTGCGTCGTGTTCTACTGAGGGCCAGGTTATCTGTTGAAAGATATGCACATTTTTGTCACTAGTACTTGGGTTTGTTGTGTGTTAGAAAACTAAGTTACAGCACCTGGACTCAAATCTGTGATGTCATGTCCAATTTACGGAATCATCTATTATATTTTTGAAATACATTTTTTGAAGCAGGGCCAAGGATTTTGAAGTTTATGAAAACGGATATTATTATTATTGTAATATTAGGCAATTCATTTTACTTTAGAGTGTTTTCGGAATAATAGAATGACGTTGACAGCTCTAACTTGCCACCGCAAGGCCACCTTCTACTTAACTCTTTTCTGTATATTTTTGTCTGTAGCCCAGGGCAAACGGATCTTGAGGAAAAATTGACCATTTCCAGGCTGTTGTAGGAAAGTGGTGTTAAAGTTGGGTTAGTAAACAAATGTTCGATATGAGTTAAGTGCGCAACGTAAACTTGCCGGCATCTTGTGTTTCTTTAGTAATGTGAAGAATTTGAAGATGCTACCCAAGGTCAAAATGTCAGCTACGAATGAGTATGTGATTGCCTGCGCGTCTCTTTGTCGCCCCTAGGTGGCAGTGCCCCTTTACAAATCCCACCGCCACGGTAACCCTTGGATGGCGCTCGTCTCTGCATGACGTGAAGTGGGGCCCTCTCGGCCGCTGTAAAAGCGTGTAACATTAGTTCGAATATTTTGGACAGTGATATATCTTCGCCAGAGACATGCTAGTGTATTCCCGATAAAAGAATGCGGTTAGTCTGTTTTTCCGCCCCAGTTCTTAGACAGTTGTCGTGCACCCGAGGCAGAATACATATCCTTCCTTCCATCATTGACAAACCTGCATTTTTACCGTATTTTCCTAGTTGTGATAAATGAAAGGCACGCACGCTCACCAAGTACGTAAATTTAGCCAATGTTTTCGCAGCCCTGACAGGTTTGCTCTTTCACAGTTTAGGAATGTGGCAGTCGAGCTCCAAGCGAAACTCTTGAGGCCAGCCGATGATTTTCAATTAAATAAACGTATAACATTACCTTACGGGCGTGATGACTGAATACATATTTAGGATGCGGCGCTCGTTGTCTCAAAGTCAATCTTCGCAGTTATGTTATTTAATTATTATGACGGTTCTAATCCATGCTTCAATATTTGACCACTTTTTGTGATCCTGGGCAGATACCTCATTGTGCCAATAGCGGCTGCAGAAAGGTCGAGATGGGGGACCTTTAAATTGGTTAATACAATAACACCAGTTATTTACAGCGCTTGGTAATGGCAGACTAGCGCTATAACGCTCAGTTTAAAACAAGACCATTATATTCTTTCTAGCTAGCAGAAATAGTGGCGCTTTGGTGCAAACCCTATTAAAACGTATACAACATACATTCATAATCGTTCTCTTTGCCACAAAACATGCCGACGCCGATGGCCCTATATTATCTTATCAGTTACTTCCTGCCTTTGATCCCTTCAGAAACCGCACATCCAGGCTAGACATGCGGTTTCCGAAGGGATCGAACGCGGTTAGTAACTGCAGGGGTTGCGGTCTCAATCGCAACAGGATACCCACGTGTAGTAGATCACGTGTTCCATATTATATATCATATAATCTACGTGCTGGCGGATCTCAGTGGTGTGCAGAAGATCACACAAGTGGCCCCAGACCCCTGCTTTCCCGCGCTGCTGTTTCACTGCGCGCGCGCCAGTCCGAAGGGACTCTGCTCTCAAAGAAGAATATTGTCAAAAAGTGCCAAATTGTTTGTTTTCACGCGGTCTCTGTGGAACGCAAAGGTTTTATAGAGACAGTGAGATTGGACGACGCTTCCAGATAGTTCCATCGACTGTTTAAGCGCCCGGCATTTTGCATCGTACTGCAGTTTCGATCGGCTAAGTAAAACGTCAAAAAACACAGATATGATTTATAAAAATAGAGGCAATGGAATTGATGACCTCTCAGATTTGAGGATGTCATAATATGCATTTTAGCCCTCTGTTTTTTCGATGCCTTCTTTTACGGTCAAAAACAGGAGATCTTTTGCGTTTTAGAGAAAAAAAACGCCCACAATCGAGAGATTTCAACCTCCTGCAGGTGTGCGTTCATGGGTATACGCTGTGTCTAGAAGGGCAAAGCAGAGAACTTTATGTTCTGTTTCTAAAAACCGCCTCCCCCTCCAAACTGAGCCTTCTAATCCCGGCTCCCTCTACCTGTACTGTTCTCACCGTGTGATCTTGGCAAACTGCTTTTTCTCCCACGGCATCGGCTCCCCTTCCTGACAAAAATAGAAGCGGTTAGAAGGCTTGAGGGCTTAACATTATTTGTAACATACTTGATAATAACGAAGAGGTGGATGATCTAAGTGTTTGTTGCTGACACCTGCCGGCCAAGAGTTCCAATAAGGGCCACCTCAGCCTTTCATCTTTCCAAGTCGTCACACTGGAGCACCATTACCTACGTGTCAACCATACGCTTGAATATTACATTGCTAAGAATTGGTATAGCTCCTTCTTTAAAATATTTATTGGCAAAAAAAAGCGAGCTATTCATGACCATCGAGGTTTGCGAAATCAAATCGAGTGTTTTTGAAAATAAAAAATACAAAAATCACGTATCCAGCCGATGCCCTAATTTAGCGTTACACGAGGGAAAATGGTCACTTGAGCTCAAATGTTGGCGGCAGACAGCTCACAGAAAATTGCTGACAGTAAATGAGTTTTTTGGTATGTTCTTCCGCCTGCCCCCCCCCCCCCCCCTCCTTTAAATAACGCAACTTTTTATACACGCTTCTGCAGTTTCTGGTGAATTTGAATTGAAGACTGCAAGTTGTAAAGTAGTGGACACTTGACCCACATTCCTGTACATAATGCACACAGCAGGGTCGTGGACCAGGGTCAAAACAGACTCAATAATTCTCGCCTCGGTGCCTACTCTAACCAGGGAACACACTCGGCAACTCTGGGCATTAAGCTTGCCTCATCTCTACAACGGCCCCCCACAGACGCCGGGGATGCCTGGTCTCACCTTGGAGATACCCAGAAAGGGACCATCTGACAGGGAAAACCAGGACGAGTTCCCCAGCGGTCTTCAGCGCCAGGATACTCCTTGGAGTCACAGTGCGCTTTACAAGTACACCCACATTTACATTTACATTTAGGGTAGCCCTGCCCCTTTTATTAGCAGGCTCACCTGACCGGTGACGCCTGTGATAGGTGGGTGTAAAGTGTGGTCACAGCACAAGGCTGAACACTAGAACGTGTGCCACGTAGAGTCACAGCCCTGCGCCCTGAGTGTTGGCCTGGTGCTCATCGACTGGACCTGGTACTGTCCGGTACTGAGCACCTGCACTTCTTTCATCTGAAGGGGAGAGTACCTGCACTTGTCAGTGCTGCTGCAATACATTACAATAGCACCGGTGCAAATTAGGCGCAAACAGGCACTCTGATGTTTCAATTTAAAGACTACCAGTTACGGGTGGTTTTTGTGGGATCCCCCTCAGGCATGCGGGTTTTTGGGCATTTACAATGCTGCCAGTTTCAAACTGAATATTGATGACTTTTGGGGTTCTGTTGCATTATTGTGTTATTTTCTTTTGATAAGCGTGGCTCTCCTCGTGTGTGTGTTTTCTTGGTTTGTTTGTTGGGTACACACACATAGCCCAGTGTTCATAATCCCCAGTACTTCAGCTGGATCAAAGAGACCACATGCAAGCATGTGTGAGCTCGTTTTGTCTTAACTTTTGTGTTTATGTGCATTTTTTGGTCGGGGGGGGGGGGGGCTGGTTGGACAGGTAAGGGGGGCGGAGGGTGTTGACGTCGATACATTGTTCATTGGTGTGTTTTTTTGTGCGTGGGCGTTTTTCCTGGGCCTAAGTCTACAGGCTCCCCGGTTCAGTCTGTAACGATCTGGGTGAGTCCTGTGTAACCGTGCAGTCACCAGGCTGTGTTCACCCCGATACTGTACTTCAGTGCTCCCCGAGAAAAGAATGATAGAAAGTTACATTGGAAAAAAAACACGTGTTCAGTAGATAATTTATAGACTAGGGTCATGCACGCACGTCTGTGTGTGAAGCATTCTGCGGGCTGTGTATTAAAGGGGAAAACAGAAAGGCTACTAAAGTCCAGCGTGACCTTGTTAATACTGGTCATTGTCAAGGCTGCTGTTTCTTAAAATGGAAACGGTCACAGGCTTTGCCTGTGTGGCACGGGCCCTACTGCGAGGAAGGACATGGGCTCCAGGGCCTGTGAATGAACTGTGCAGTACAGTAATAGCCAGCCTCCAGTGGACCCCTCGGGCCTCTGTGCCCGGTGCCACTGCTCCCGCTGCACCAGTGCTCTGGCGCCACCGTTTGAAATACAATCTGAGATTGTCACCCTTCACCTCGTGTTTGCTAGTTTCAATGCAAGCAGCCTCGCGTGTGTACCATTGGTACGTCCCTGTGTGCACGTGCACAGCCAGCGTCGCCCCAATGGCAGAGTATTTGTGTTTTTTCGTACCCCCCAGATCCCTCCAGATTAGGCGGCAGAGTTTAGCGTCTGAGAAGACAGCAGTTTCCCCCAAGACTCCTTGCTGCGTGACATGTCGAAACAAGCCTCCCCGCAGGTCTACAGCACAGGCGCGCGGCAGCCAGCGTGTGCAGCGTTTCACATTCATGTCTCTGCCTCTCAAAGCCCACTGACTCGGATTGCAGTTTGCATTTTTGTTTTTCAGGACCATTGTTAAAACTGACACTTCCGGTGCAGGGTTGCGCGGGCCACATTCCTATGGCTAAACGCAGGAACAAAGGAGTTCTGCAAAACGTGTTCTTCTTGACAAAGCAAATTATTTTTCGAAAAAAAACCCAATTTGTTTAGGTTTTGGCATTGGCCGCAGCAAGTCACGTCAACTAGAATATTTTGAAGGGGCAGGCACTGGCGTAAAAGAAAATGACCCCCGCCCCCTCTCCAATGTGACGACAGGCCCCTAATTCTCCAATATATATATATATATATATATATATATATATATATATATATATATATATATATATATATATATATATATATATATATATATATATATATATATATATATATATATATATATATATATATATATATATATATATATATATATATATATATATATATATATATATTTTTTTTTTTGGGGGGAGAATTAGGGGCCTGTCGTCACACCCTGCACACTTGGTATCCAGCATCCCCTATGGGGAGATGCTACGATTACGGCGAGTGTGCAGCAACCCAATTGACCTTGAGAGGGCACAGGAGGAAAGCAAGATACGTTTTCTTGAAAGAGGATATTCTAGTCAGTTGATTCACAAAGCCAAAGAAAAATCTATGAGACTATCTAGGGAGGAACTATTGACCAATAAAACCAGTCCACCAATAACTACCACAATGGAGACAGTTGGTAATAAGAAAGAGAAAAGTATCAATTTTCGTATTATTACAGGCTATAGCAGACAACATCAGCAGATTTATAAGATCATGAATAAACATTGGTCCCTGGTAACTAACAATACCATTATAGATACTACTCTCCATAAAAAAGTCTCCTTAACATACAGTAGGGCACCCTCCTTACGAGACCATTTGGTGGAAACTAACCCAGAACCTTATGTCAAATCCTCTTGGTGGCAGGAACACAAGGGCTTTTATCGGTGCAAAACCTGTAAAGCCTGCCTCCACGGAGTAAACACTGAAACCTATAGGGATGGGTTTACTGACACACAACACCCCATTAAGCAGGTATTGACCTGCAAGACCGAATTTGCGGTGTATATCCTACAATGCCCCTGTCTACTAAGATACGTGGGCAGCACCAAACATGCTGTCCACAAACATATCCTTCAACATTTACGTGCAATCACCAATGGCGACAACACTTATCCAGTGGCTCGGCATTTCAGGGAACACCATCAAAGCAATAATGCTACCCTGAAATATTGGGTGATTGACACAGTCAATGCCAATAGAAGGGGAGGGGACAGCGAGGCCAAATTAAGGAAACTAGAAACAAAATATATCTTGTTACTTAACACCAAGAGCCCTGGGGGCCTTAATGTAATCGAGGATTTATATACATGTTTACCGTAAGAGCCTTGTGAATTGAATATAATAATATTAGGCTGGCTTCCCATTTATATGCCTCATCAATAGGTACCACCCGGCTGGGAGGAACTATATGAGGATAAGGGAGTTAGAGACACTTTGGGAACCCTGATATGTAGAACTGATTGTACTGCTACTTTTTAGTTACATTGATTATTATCACTTTTGGACACTTTAGGAACTGGATAGACTGTGCAGGTCTTAATTCACGATCAGTCAATTCAGTTCACCTTTTAAAGACACTTATATCATCACTTGTAGCACAATGCATATACATAATATGAATTTTTTGCTAGGTTTTTACAGGGTTTTAGATAACATTGTGGTTGAAATTGTTTTAGGTTTCTTGTAAACATAAGTATTTTACTAAGACTACTGTTTCTGGGGTTATCAAACTTTGATACAATATTTTATGGTGTCCTTTTATTGATCAATCTTATTGTGCGAAACCATCCGAAGATGTACATTGATTTTAAGATTTTTATACAATTTGCTGTGATTTATTTTGATCTTATTAGTGTTTGTATCCTAACATAATGAGGGAAGATAGATTTGCACTAAGGCATAGTTTTGCACATATATTTGCACTAAAGGCGATATTTGCACATTTAGAATCTTGCACTTGCACTTTATATATTTGATGATCAAATACACAGCAATTGACATTTATCAATATGGCACTATAATCAATAATACTGTACCCAGAAATATTGAAATATCGTATTTTTATAGTCTTTAAATCATTAGGTATTTGACTGTGACACCTCGTTTTAACTATAATGTTACCTAAGTTGACAGTCCAATTCAATGCATTATTTGAATGGTCAATTGTTGCTAAATTCGGTATTTTACTGTAATTTATAAATAGCATCTGAACAACATTGCCGTACAACGCAATTACCCTGTAAGCCTAGTATTTTGTTTATGTCCATGCAAAGCCCTCTCATGTGACGACAATGAACCTATCACTGACACCTCATAACGGCCAACCATATACGGGAACATTGTCATGTGAACAAGGCTCTTGGAGCCGAAACGTCATGAGACTACCTGCACTAGATAAATAAATAAGGAAATCACCGAACTGGTCCTTGTCCATGTGCTTTGTATCCTGGCTGGTGTGACCCCAGAGCGTGGTAACGAGTGACGGATTATTGGATATATATATATATATATATGCTCCAAAGTTTGCCCAAGCAAAGATCGGCACTCAAAAAAAAGCGTATAGTTTTGAGCCTTTAATTAATGGTATGAACAGTGTCCCATATATATATATATATATATATATGCTCCAAAGTTTGCCCAAGCAAAGATCGGCACTCAAACAAAAGCGTATAGTTATGAGCCTTTAATTAATGGTATGAACAGTGTCATATATATATATATATATATATATATATATATATATATATATATATATATATATATATATATATATATATATATATATATATATATCAAGCAGGAGATTTCGCAGCATTTCACATCAATCAAATTCATATGCCAGACGCGTTTCGGGAATCTTGCTTTCCCTTCTTCGGTGGCTCAAAGTCTGAATGAAACTGCAAGCGCATGCATCGCGCACCTGTTATTGAAGACACCTGCCTCAGAGGGCGCGGCCAGGCAAGCAGCATGGCCTTCTGGATGTCGTAGTGCGCACCGTTTTCCCTAGTGGGTGCGCTCCATTTTCAATTAAAACAGAACTTTTCCCCAGTGGGTAGAAGTGATTCACTGTGGTCTCCTGCCCCGCTTTTTTGCTGTCATCAAGGAAAAGCGGGCACTTCCCTGCAGAAAGCGCCAGCAGTCTGTCCTTCCTACAGTCCAAACACCACATTGGCACTTGGTAGGATCCGCTACAGCGGTGGGTCTCTCTTCACGACCGGAGACAGCCTGCTGCCATTAAAACTTGCAAAAGGAACAATCTCGTTTCCTGAGGTCTCTTTTCGAATGGGTACCTGCGCGTGTTGGATGTAAAAACGGCTGTCTCCGGTCGTGAAGAGAGACCCACCGCTGTAGCGGATCCTACCAAGTGCCAATGTGGTGTTTGGACTGTAGGAAGGACAGACTGCTGGCACTTTCTGCAGGGAAGTGCCCGCTTTTCCTTGATGACAGCAAAACAGCGGGGCAGGAGACCACAGTGAATCACTTCTACCCACTGGGGAAACATTCTGTTTTAATTGAAAATGGAGCGCACCCACTAGGGAAAACGGTGCGCACTACGACATCCAGAAGGCCATGCTGCTTGCCTGGCCGCGCCCTCTGAGGCAGGTGTCTTCAATAACAGGTGCGCGATGCATGCGCTTGCAGTTTCATTCAGACTTTGAGCCACCGAAGAAGGGAAAGCAAGATTCCCGAAACGCGTCTGGCATATGAATTTGATTGATGTGAAATGCTGCGAAATCTCCTGCTTGCCTGCTGCCATTAAAACTTGCAAAAGGAACAATCTCGTTTCCTGAGGTCTCTTTTCGAATGGGTACCTGCGCGTGTTGGATGTAAAAACGGCTGTCTCCGGTCGTGAAGAGAGACCCACCGCTGTAGCGGATCCTACCAAGTGCCAATGTGGTGTTTGGACTGTAGGAAGGACAGACTGCTGGCGCTTTCTGCAGGGAAGTGCCCGCTTTTCCTTGATGACAGCAAAAAAGCGGGGCAGGAGACCACAGTGAATCACTTCTACCCACTGGGGAAACATTCTGTTTTAATTGAAAATGGAGCGCACCCACTAGGGAAAACGGTGCGCACTACGACATCCAGAAGGCCATGCTGCTTGCCTGGCCGCGCCCTCTGAGGCATGTGTCTTCAATAACAGGTGCGCGATGCATGCGCTTGCAGTTTCATTCAGACTTTGAGCCACCGAAGAAGGGAAAGCAAGATTCCCGAAACGCGCCTGGCATATGAATTTGATTGATGTGAAATGCTGCGAAATCTCCTGCTTGCCTGCTGCCATTAAAACTTGCAAAAGGAACAATCTCGTTTCCTGAGGTATCTTTTCGAATGGGTACCTGCGCGTGTTGGATGTAAAAACGGCTGTCTCCGGTCGTGAAGAGAGACCCACCGCTGTAGCGGATCCTACCAAGTGCCAATGTGGTGTTTGGACTGTAGGAAGGACAGACTGCTGGCGCTTTCTGCAGGGAAGTGCCCGCTTTTCCTTGATGACAGCAAAAAAGCGGGGCAGGAGACCACAGTGAATCACTTCTACCCACTGGGGAAACATTCTGTTTTAATTGAAAATGGAGCGCACCCACTAGGGAAAACGGTGCGCACTACGACATCCAGAAGGCCATGCTGCTTGCCTGGCCGCGCCCTCTGAGGCAGGTGTCTTCAATAACAGGTGCGCGATGCATGCGCTTGCAGTTTCATTCAGACTTTGAGCCACCGAAGAAGGGAAAGCAAGATTCCCGAAACGCGTCTGGCATATGAATTTGATTGATGTGAAATGCTGCGAAATCTCCTGCTTGCCTGCTGCCATTAAAACTTGCAAAAGGAACAATCTCGTTTCCTGAGGTCTCTTTTCGAATGGGTACCTGCGCGTGTTGGATATATATATATATATATATATATATATATATATATATATATATATATATATATATATATATATATATATATATTCTCCCCACCACTGCTGGTTAGGAGATGAGCTGGCGTGGGCGGTCCCGTTGTAGCCACCAGCTGGCTGTGTCAATTCACTCCACAACGCATCAAAAGGTATTGATGAAAACGGGACACCCAGGGCTGCAGTATACAGAAGTTTTATTAGGTAGATGAGAAAAATTCCACGACGCGTTTCGCCATTACGGCTTGGTCACGCTCCCAAGCCGTAATGGCGAAACGCGTCGTGGAATTTTTCTCATCTACCTAATAAAACTTCTGTATACTGCAGCCCTGGGTGTCCCGTTTTCATCAATACCTTTTGATGCGTTGTGGAGTGAATATATATATATATATATATATATATATATATATATATATATATATATATATATATATATATATATATACATATACATATACATATAAGTGTATATATATACTTATATGTATACATATATATGTATATATACATAGATGTATATATGTATGTGTATGTATATATATATATCCAAATCACAAAGTTTGCCCCCATGGAAGAGCCGCCAGGTGGGTTGGTATTGCACGTATTTTAATGAAAAGCTGCAGAAACAATCAAGTTGGGAACAGGCTCTGCATTCTAATCATCACCTTCGCCAGACGAGTTTCAAGTTTCCCCTTATTCATTGGCGTTTGGTTCAGCAATGGTTCCAGGCAAACACTGGTGCTATATATATATATATATATTTATACACACACATACACATACACCTTGGGTTGAATGGGTGCTCTTGAAGGTTGAAGGGTGGGTCGCACCTGCGGCTTCAGGGGCCTGTGTTCTGCCCTTGGAGAAAGGGGGGTGTCTTTAAATGGTGCAGCAGATGCAGAGGTACCACAGAGTCTGAGGAGACCCCTGAACCGTGGCTCTCGCTGTTACTATATAAACTGGAGTTGGGACCCATTGCTACATCCCTGGAAGGAAAATATCGACCAGAAAGTGCTCTGCAAAGAACATTTTGCGAGCGTTTGAGACCTGGCAGTGGGGCAGAAGCGATTTGATTTGTTATTGCAGTATTTATTTATGTTTTGAATACTTAGAATGTAAGGAAGCGGCGATTAAGTAATTTGAATAAAAGCTTCCAAACTCTATCAGTTCATCCACAATGATTTGGGGGCACATTTTGGGATCGATGTGTAGTTGATCCTAGTATATGGATTTTTCACCTTAACGATTCTTATTTATTAAATAATAAACAGCAGGTATACATTATAATATTAGAAATACATAATGCATGCATAATAGTATCATGTGAAAGAAACCAAGGGCCATATTATCATTATTAATATTGGATTGGATCACAGAGAAAACAAACAGCAGGTTGGCTATGAATTTTATGAGTTGTCTAGGAATTATGGAATCAGACCCCAGTCCCAAATAGCTCTAGATTTTTTAAAATAGTGAGTGGTAGAATTCAGCGTCCTACCCTTGACTGCCCTTGACTCTCTGCTAAAAGACAAAGCAAGATTTTTCTCTCCTCCCTATCAGTTTTCATTGGCTTGCACTTCAGCTCAGGTGCTTTGAAGATGTTCTGTTAGGCGCTAGTTGGCTTCAGTGGCACAGCTATGAATAGGGTTGTAAGTTCATTGGCACTTGGACCCTAAAGACTTAGGGGCCAATAAACACCAATTGTAGGTGGTTTTTTACTACCTACCCATCTAGCGGACCTGGGAGGAGGTGGACAATTTTGCTTATTTGCACCAGTGTCTATGGCACCATTGCAACGCCACTGATTCACCCTGCTTCTCGCTGAATGCCAAGCTACAGCATTCTGCTCTAGGTTGTCAAGTCAAGTTTTATTTGATTTGGTTCTCCACTGAGAGCCACAAATGTTCCATACATAATATACAATGTAAAACTGTTTTGTTAAAAGATACATTTTTCATTCTAATACAAAGTTAAAAAGGGTTTTTAAAAATTTGTAATAGCAGACACACTCGTTTGGCGGAGCCTTACATAATATGATCAATTCCTGTACAGAGTTAATTTTATATTTGATATATATTGGTTGTAAAAACCTTTTTCTTGCCTTTACCACAGTCTCGTTTGGACAAGTGAACAACAAATGTTCCAAGTCCTGCTCTCCACCATTACACAGATTACAGATAGTGCTTGATTTTTCTTTTGGGTGCCACCTATATGTAACTGTTTTTACAGGAAGTATCCCAAATCGGAACAGGACAATCGATCTCCTGACCCCATGCTTTAAATTGAAATTAATATACTGCTGTGTTTTCTTAAAAACTATAGATTCTGCGACATTTTTATATAAAGGCAATTTAGTGCAGTGCTGGGAGTCAAGGTCGAAACTAAGTCTTGGAGTATAGTGTTTTAAGAAGAGCTTCAGCTGAGCAGGTGTCCATGATTGTAGCAAATTAATATTAACATTGGATAACTTGAAAGCAGTTAGAATGTTCCTTGAGAATACATATTTTGAATAATCATTTTCAAATGTTTCTTGTTTAAGCAGAGATCGAATTGTTCCTTCTTCCGCATGGAGGAGGTTGTATGCCCACCTGATGATATTGGCAATTCCTCTAGCATAGTCAATCAATCAATCAATCAAAGACATTTGTAGAGCGCACTACCTACCCGTAGGGTCTCGAGGCGCTTGGGGGGGGGGGGGGGGGGGGGAGTGCCGCTACTGCTCGAACAGCCAGGTCTTGAGCCTCTTCCTGAAGGAGAGGTGGTCTTGGGTCAGGCGCAGGTCGGCCGGGAGGGAGTTCCAGGTCTTGGCGGCCAGGTAGGAGAAGGACCTTCCTCCTGTGGTGGCTCTGCGGATGCGTGGGACGGCGGCGAGGGCGTGGCTGGCAGATCGAAGGTGGCGTTTGGGAGCGTAGAAGTTGATGCGGTTGTTGAGGTAGCTCGGGCCTTGATCGTGGAGAGCTTTGTGTGCGTGGGTAAGGAGGCGGAAGGTGATTCTCTTGTTGACAGGGAGCCAGTGTAGGTCTCTTAGGTGTCCGGAGATGTGGCTGTGTCGTGGGATGTCGAGGATGAGTCTGGCTGAGGCGTTCTGGATGCGCTGGAGTCTCTTCTGGATTTTGGCGGTGGTTCCGGCGTAGAGTGCGCTGCCGTAGTCCATTCGGCTGGTGACGAGGGCCTGGGTGACGGTCTTCCTGGTCTCTGTGGGGATCCACCAGAAGATCTTCCGCAGCATGCGCAGGATGTTGAAGCACGACGAGGAGACGGCGTTGACTTGCCTGGTCATGGAGAGGGAGGAGTCCAGGATGAACCCCAGGTTGCGTGCGTGGTCCGTCGGTTTGGGTGCGGTGCCCAGGGCGGGGGGCCACCAGGAGTCGTCCCAGGCGGAGGGCGAGGAGCTCAGGATGAGGACCTCCGTCTTATCTGAGTTCAGTTTCAGGCGGCTCGTCGTCATCCACTCGGCTACCTCTTTCATTCCTTCGAGCAGGTTGGCTCTGGCGGCGGCGGGGTCGTTGGTCAGGGAGAGGATCAGCTGGGTGTCGTCGGCGTAGGAGATTATGTTGAGGTTGTGTTGGCGTGCGATGGCCGCGAGGGGGCTCATGTAGACGTTGAAGAGAGTAGGGCTCAGCGAGGATCCTTGAGGGACGCCGCAGATGACTTCGGTGGCCTCTGACTTGTACGGGGGTAGGCGGACTCTTTGTGTTCTTCCATCGAGGAAGGAGACGATCCATTCTAGTGCCTTCTCCTGGATTCCGACGTTGCTGAGGCGCTGCACTAGGGTGCGGTGGCAGACGGTGTCGAAGGCCGCGGAGAGGTCTAGGAGGATGAGGGCCGCTGTTTCTCCGTTGTCCATCAGGGCTCGGATGTCGTCAATGGCGGCGATGAGGGCTGTCTCGGAGCTGTGGTTGGCACGGAATCCGGACTGTGATGGGTCGAGGGATCCATTCGTCTCGAGGAAGGCGGCCAGCTGTTTGTTGACGGTCTTTTCGATGACTTTGGCTGGAAACGGGAGTAGAGAGATGGGGCGGTAATTCTTGAGATCGGTGGGGTCTGCTGTAGGTTTCTTGAGTAGAGCGCTGAGTTCGGCGTGCTTCCAGCTCTCGGGGAAGGTGGCGGTGTCGAATGAGGTGTTGATGATGTCCCGCAGGTGGGGTGCGATGACAGCGTCGGCTTTCTTGAAGACGTGGTGAGGGCAGGGGTCGGTCGGAGATCCGGAGTGGACGGAGTTCATCATGTGGACGGTGTCTTCGGTGTTGACCGGGGTCCATGCGCGGAGGGTGGTGGTGGGTGGCGTTGCTGCGGTCGTGGCGTGCGTCGGTTGGGTGCTGAAGCTGTTGTGTATGTCCGCGATCTTGTTGTGGAAGTAGGAGGCGAGGGAGTTGCAGAGGTCTTGTGATGGGGTGATGTCGTTGTTTCCGGTGTTGGGGTTGGAGAGCTCTTTCACGATGTTGAAGAGTTCCTTGCAGTTGTGTGCGTTGTCGTCCAGTCTGTTCTTGAAAGCCGTTTTCTTGGCGGTGCGGATCAGTTGGTGGTGTTTCCGGGTGGCGAGCTTCAGGGTGGTCCTGTTGTCCGGCGTGGGTTCCATAGGAGCTTATTAAAGAGAACTCGAGGCTTTTATCCCATTGCTTGGAGTTTTGACACCCAATTCTTCAATGAATTTAGAATCTAATTTAAGTTTTCCCACCTGTTTCTTCAATTCTCTAAGCATTAATTGCATTCACAGTGGAGGGGGCTTGTGCCGTTCTTGTGAATCGCTATTAGGTCAGTTAGTAGAGCTTCTCACACGAGATTCTTCTCCACAAGTGCCCTCTCCTTTTGCTGAAGACCTGTGCAACCCTTGCCCATCAGTCTAGAACTTGATAAGATAGTACCTAAAGGGGTTAATCTCGCAGACACATTACCATTTCAATCTGATAGAGACATCTAGCCACAGATTCCTTACCGTAGAATTTCCCAGGCGTCAGGCTAGGTCCGGAAGACTTTTGCTCAGGCAATACCTTTGCCCGCTGATAGGGGGCATCGGTTGGCTCCGCATGACATCCTCTGCTCTGGAAGTGACATCCATTTCACCTATATAGGCGCCACCTCAGCTCTCTGACGTCAGTTCTTTTTTTCACAAGCTAGCTAGCGCAGATCCGTGAAGAGTGCTAAAATCTATCACTGACAGGCTTTTTTTTAACGATTTTTCAACGATTTTTGCTGTGTAGGTTTTCCACAATGTCAAAGAAGACTTCTGGATTCAAACCATGCGGTGCCTGCCATCATGCCATGTAGGTGACAGATCCACACTTAATTTGTCCCTAGTGCCTGGAGCGAGACCACAACTGAAAATCATGCTCCTACTGCCGGTCCATGATTCTGAAGGTTTTGAGGGAGTGGTCCTTAAAGCTGCTTGAGGCTCAGTGTTTGGCTCCATGCTGTTCGCCCTGGAGGTCTCATTCTCAGTCCTTTGTCGAGAGAAATATCCGGGCACACCTACGGCAGTCCTAAATGCTTATATTCCTACTTGAAGTCATCGGTTCGGTCAGGTAAGAGGCATAAGAAACCCAAGAAGTCAAAGCGAAGTTCAACTTCTCCCCGTCTGTCTGCCGATGTGACAGAGGAGTCGCAACACTCTAGACCTAGTTCTGTGAAACCTGCATCTGTTTCTGCTCTGCACTTCCCTGCCTTTCCAGGAGCCGGAGCGACCCCCGTCCAGCTTAATGAATTCTATGATGCCATGCGCCTCATATGTGGGCGACCTGACCCTCATGGTGGCTCCGGGGCTGATGTCCCCTAATAGATATGGTGGTGGATCCTGATCTGCACCAGTCATACACCAGAGAGATTGGTGGCCCAAGCCTCTATCTCACAAGGCACGTTCCCTTCTGCACTCCCGGACAAGGCATATAAGAGGCTGGATAGTTGGGCCAAGAAAAACATTTCTTCTGACAGCCTTGCATTGCGGCCGGGAACACTGCATGTCTTTTTGGCCTTTACGCCCGCTATTTGTTGGACACGGTCGCGCAAGTACTGCCTGAGGTCCCGGAGAAGCCCCGGGCCATTCTCCCTGAAGCAGTATCAGACTGGGGAGATATGCTGAGTTCACTAATCATTGTGGGCTTGACACCACTGACTCCCTGAACAGAGTGATGTCATCAACGGTGACTGCTCAATGCCACGCCTGGCTGAGAACCTCTGGCTTTTCTGGGGATGTCCAGGCTTTCATTATAGACTTGCCCATTGGTGGCACCCATCAGACCAGGCAGACGTGGCCCTGGAGCACTAAAAGGACTCACAGGCTACAGCCAAGTCCTTGGGCCTCTCTATGACCACCCGCCCCCCATCTGCTTTTTGCCCCTTTCGTGGCTGGAAAAGGGGCTTTCAGCTGTGCAAGCCAAATCCCAGACACAAGACCGCACAATTTCAGCAACCTCTGTGCAGTTCCTTTAGACCTCGTGGGCCAGGAGATTAGCGGTCAAGTCAATCCACTCCTCTACCCGCAGCCTCCAAACCTTCTGAGTCCAACCTTTCAAGATCATGGGCGGCCAGTTGGTGGCCATCACCTCCACCACTGGCAAAATATTACATCGGACAGGTGAGTTCTTCAGATAGTCCGAAAGGGCTATTCCCTCCCCTTCGAGACTACCCCTACCTCCATTCCTCCAACTTATGACCTTAAGGCTGACAGAGGACTAACTTAACATGCTTTAGGAGGAATTGAGGAATCTCTTGGCTAAGGGGGCCATGTAGAGGGTTCTAGTGCCAGAAGTTGGCTGTTGTTTGCTATTCCCGCTACTTTCTGGTCCCGAAATAGGAAAAGAGCTTTCATCCTATTCAAGATTTGCGAGCCCTCAAGAACTTCTTCAAAAAGGGAAAAGTTAAAAATGCTCACTCTGCCTCAGGTTCTGTTTGCCCTAACCCCGAAGACTGGATGTAGCGTTGGACTTGCAAAACCCTTATTTTCACATTCCCATCCTGACTGCCCATCGTCGCTACCTGAGGTTCATGGTAGACCATGATCACTTCCAGTTCACAGTGCTCCCCTTTGACCTTACCAGTGTCCCTCGAGTTTTCACCAAGGTGATGGCATTGGTCGCAGATCAGGAGTCTTCCCCTATCTCAACGACTGGCTGTTGAAGGTGAGCTTTCCCCAGACTATCCTCTCCCACCTCCAGACTATGGCGAACATCCTGCTATTGCTGTGGTTCACTATCAACATGCCAAAGTCACACCTTGCTCCCTCTCAGACGCTCACTTTCATCGGAGCTGTTCTGGACACAGTGCAGTTTCTAGCCTATCCTCCCGAGCTGTGAGTTCAGGATATTCAGGCTATGATACCAATGTTTTAGCCTCTATTCTGGATTTTGGTGAGACTGACTCTGAGACTGCGGGCTTCATGGCCTCCTGCATCCTGCTAATGGCACATGCCAGATGGCATATGTAGGCTTTGCAGTGGGACCTGAAATTCCAGTGGGTGCAGTATAAGGAGAATACCTCAGACATGGTCCAGATCTTGGAGAGAATTGCAAGGGACCTGCAGTGGTGGCTAACCAACCATATTTGGATGAGAGGCAGACCCCTCTCTGTTCCCCAAGCAGATCACACAGTAGTGACAGATGCGTCACTCCTGTGATGGGGCAGACATCTGGGAGAGGTGGCAATCGGAAGTCTCTGGCCTCCAGCAGAGACCACATCAATTTGCTGGATCTCTGGGCGATTCGCTTGACATTGAAAGCTTTTCTTCCTTTCATCAAGGGAAAGCTGGTTTGGGTGTTCACAGACAACACCACTGCCATGTGGTACTGCAACAAACAGGGTGGGGTCAAGAACCCTTTGTCAAGAGGCACTGCGTCTCTGGACATGGCTGGAACAACAGGGCCTATTCCTGGTGGTTCAATACCTGGCAAGTTCCCTAAACGCCAGGGCAGACAAACTCAGCCCTCTATGCCTAGCGGATCACAACTGGTGTCCCCATGCGGAAGTGGCACAAGGTCTCTTTCCGAAGTGGGGAGATCCTTGGTTATATCTGTTCGCCTCCTCCAAGAATGTGCAGCAGTTTTGCACGCGGAAGTGTCCAAGGAGGCACTTGCTCGGCAGTGCTTTTCGTCTCGAGTGGAGCTCAAGCCTCCTGTACGCCTTTCTGCCTATGCCACTCCTGTTCAGAGTGCTCCAGAAGATCAGGAGCGACCGTGTTGAAGTTTTGTGGCTCTGGACTGTGCATGGAGAGTCTGGTATCCCGAGCTTCTCCAACTGATCAGGCTCCCCCTTTGGGAGGATCTTCTGTCACAACAGCAGGGGAGGGTCCTCCACCCGAACCTGTCAACTCTACACCTTCTTGCGTGGAGATTCAGTGGCCGCAGTTGATAGCATTCAACCTTCCTCTCGAAGTCTGCAATGTTATTTTGGTAGCAAGACGTCCCTCTCCCAAGACTGTGTACACTAGCTGGTGACAACAATTTGTAAAATATTGTACAGAAAGGTGTATTGATCCTTTTTCTGCTTCCCTCTCTCAAGTCCTTCTCTTTGTTTTGACCCTTGGCCAGAAGGATTTTGCTCTGGGATTTCTTAAAGGGTATCTATCGGTCTTGTCTGGTCTATTGAAACTGCCAGACCAATCCTCTTTATTTAAATCCCCTATTGTAAATATATTTCCTGAGGTGGCTTGTACATATGTTCCCATCTGCCCCATTCATCATGCCTCAGTGGAACCTTAATTTGGGTCTCACCTTCCTCATGTGTGTTCTGTTCGAACCTCTGCACAACTGCCCCCTCTGGATACTTACCATCAAAACAGCCCTTTTGGTGGCAATAACTTCTGAGAGGACTGTGACCAAATTACAGACTCTTTCATCCAGGCCTCCTTACCTGACCATCTTCCCTGATAAGTTGGTGCTTTGAACTAAGGCCGCTTTCTTACCGAAAGTAGTAACACCATTCCACGTGGGGCAATTTGTCACCTTGCACACTTTCCGTGCTTCTCTGCACCCCTCTAAAGAGCAGGCACGACTCCACTGACTGGACTCAAAAAGAGCATTCTACCTTGACCGCAGTTCTGGGTGGATGACCAACTCTTCATGGGATACTTTGGATCAAAGAATGGTTGTGCAGTGCAAAAGAGGACTATCTCACGATAGGTAGTCCTCTGCATCAAAATTTGTTATGCTCTGGCCAAGAAACGGCCTCCGAAAGGCTTAAGAGCTAATTCCACCAGAGCTAAGGCTGCAACGACAGCGTTGCAATGTGGTTTTCAAGTCCTGGTCATTTGTCAGGCAGCAACGTGGGCATTACTGCACACGTTCACTAAGTGCTACTGCCTGGACAGTCAAGTCCACAGGGAAGTCCTTTTTGTCCTGCAGGACTTCCTGGTCTAAACTTGTCCGCAGTCCCCCCTCTGGGGATGGTATGGCTTGGGTATCAATTCTGAGGTAAGAAATCTGCGGCTAGATGTCTCTATCAGATTGACAAGTTACTTACCTTTGGTAACGCCTCATCTTGTAAAGACATGATCTAGCAGCTGATTAGTTACTGACCCACCCATCCTCCCCACACTGCTGACAGGATTTTAGGGTCAGGGTTGATCCTTTTCAGGGTCCTGTTGTTCTAAACACACCACTGTCAATGCACTTAATGGCACCCAGAACCTGGCATGGAAAGTCATGAAAAGCAACTGACGTCAGTGTGCCGAGGTAGCGCCTATATAGGAGACACAGAAGGCACTTCTGCTGCAGGTGACGTCAAGCGGAGCCGACCGGTGCCACTGACCGCCACGCAAGGGTATTGCTCAAGCAAAAGTCTTCCGGATCCAGCCTGATGCCTGGGAAATTCTAAGGAAAGGAATTTGTGGCTAGGTGGTGTCTCCTACAAGATAAACCCTTACCAAAAGTAAGTAACTTGTCCTTGCAGGGCCATATATGAGTCATGGGGGATCATTTCAGGATTGGGGTGACCCCATTTGGAATGTGATTCCACCCATGAGCATCACTTCCAGCATTATCTTGTTGGCCTATCTTTTGCTATCCTATGAGCTCACTGAGCAGCAACTGAAATTTTCTGGGAATCTTGAGGTGAGCTAGTCATCAGAGAATCATATGATTTAGAATTCTGAGATTATATGTCCTTATTCATGAACAATACTTATTTTTGGGGTCTCCATTTGGTTCTACAAGCTGCGAAGATCACTAGGTCATTTGAACCATTGAAGGGGGTTGTACTGCATTTCCTCTCTTTTAAGGTTTGTTCTTGGAGTCCTTGCATTTGAGGGCTATTATAGTATTGTCACCACGCTCACTGGAGGTTAGGTCTTGATGTAGGTTTCTTTGTTTCCCAAGCGTGCCTCTGGATTTCATTCAAACTAGGAAGATTGTGTTACCAGAAAATGTCCCCAGGTAATCTTGTACGGAGGAGAAGCACCTTCATTTTTCAAACATGACGAGAGCTTTCAAGGTGTGCCTTCTAAGGGCAGAATCCTTTTGCAGGACCAATGACATGTTTGTCACTTTTGCAGTGGCTCAACAAAGGATTACATCTTTCTCTCTGACCTTGAACAGGTAGATCATATCTATTGCTCTGGCGGCCTATCTAAGGCTTAGGTTCAGCACCAACCAATTTTCAGGCCAAACCCACACAGTGACAAAAAACTTACTGGGCAGAATCACACAGTATCACATGGCTGTAGATCAACTACATGGGTATCACTTCACACTTTTATCATTATACTCCAATTGGATATCTGAGTATACACTTTTTTCTTTCACTACGGGGCTTATGGGTTATGTGTTGACCTGAATGTGTTGTTTTTCTGTACTCCATATCATATATATAGCAGCATGAACTTGTCTGTGGGTTCTTTCAGAGAGGGATTGATGGTTTGGTTTAATCTCATACAACTGAAGGACTGAGAAGAGAAACAGGGACAAGAGGGTAATAGCCAAATTAGAATGCCATGATCTTTATTTTCATGACTGAAATATGGATCAGTGAATCAAACACTGACTGCTAACATCTGCTGTGATAGGCAGGTGGTCTTCTAAAGTCAGTAAATTGAAAACCTTTGAATTAGAGACTAATAACACCCTTTGTTACAACGTTCAGTGGAGGCCACAACAGTAGTGTGAATCTCCCTACAAAAACATATTAATATTACTTTACGTTTTCTCGTCACAGTTATTACAGTTTTCTGCACAGTACGTCTAGGCTACAGCCTGTTTTTGGACTGAGTTTGGGTTCTCATAAGTGAGAACCTATTTCAGAAATGCTCCTAGCATGGAATTAGTCAGTTGAGTGTCCTGTTGTCTTGTTGTCAAAACTGAAGGTGGAAAAGAGAACATGGCAGTGGAGGTTGCTTCTCTGAGAGGTGAAGAACACCTCATTCAAATAAAGGACTGTGACAAGGAAAAATAGGACTCAGAGCAATAGAGGTTACCATTGAGTACTCAAGCCATTTTCTTCCTCTTTAATATAGAACCTGCACTGCAACTGCACTCTATTCTCTACACTGGTTGCAAGCAGTTAGCTATTAATTGGTGGCACCAGGTTCCGTGCCTTCTATCCCACACTTGCCCTGTGACACCTCTGGCATTGCCCATGCTGTTTGTGTTGGGGGTCAAAAGCAGCAATAGGAAGAGAAAGTAAGCAGGGCTCTCAGGCCTGACTTTGAGTTGAGTGGAGTCAAAATCCCATATGGAATTTCACTTCGCTCAACCATGAGTGGGCCGTTGTTCCTGCATCCAGATATACTGGTTGCGGGAACAATGGACTCGATTTTGCTAGCCTGATAATTTGGCCAATATGTTTGCTCTGGTAACAGGCTGCACTCTTTTGACTCAAATGAACATAGACGCAGCGGGCTGCACGGCGTCACCGAACAAAGGACTTTTTCGCTGGGATCATTGTTTCCTGAATTGAGCGTTCTATTGTGTGAACTGCGATACACACAGTTGTTTTATTTGCAGCAGACCTTCTGAAACATTTATTAGAACTTAATCAGTGGGAAACTAAGGATTTGGGTCTCTGGTAGGACTTTGCCGCTTACCAACTGTATCATTACCAGCACAAGATTTCTTTTGCCCTGAAGAAGCCTTTAGGGTGAAACGCGTTGGTTGCGTCTGCTTGTTATATTCTCAAGATTGAAAGAAAAGAAATAAAAAGAACATTCAAGTAATATTGGACACTTCATACACTTTTTGAAAGAACTCTGTCAGTTGATTTAATGTTAAATGCTCTTTTTGCTTATGTGTTGCCTCTTATCCCTTGTGTTCTACAGGCTGCACTCCTGCCTGAACCTGTTTTCCTGCCCCTCTCAACCCTCAGCCAAGGTGAAGGGGGAAACCTGCAGCAGCATCATGCTCACTTTTACCACATGAATAGAGCAAGTGGTAAATGTGAGCAAGGGTGTATAGCCACTTTCACTGCTCCTGGTATTGTAGTGAATCAAAGGTCATGTGTCTTCACAGCAATATATTAATATCAAGTCCTTATGCATTTTGCATAAGACCTTCCACAGATATGAAAACCTCAAGTCTTTGGCTCCAAAACTAATGTTAGGTGGGAAATGCTTCTTAATAATCAAAAAACAAAGAGCCTTCTCCCCTAACTGTAATGTCATACATTAATGAGGGTCCTCAGAACGTTTCACAACTTTAACATTCACTTGTTTAATTTAATTGCAATAATTATTTGGATTATGTATACTGCGTGAAAAGCTTAAATACAGAGCTATTGAGATATGCGCAAATCAGTGCGGAAAGCACCAGTTTGTTATGAAATTCCTTGTTTTCAGAGAAAAACTGAGAATATGAGGTATCCATCATATCTGGTACATACCTCACTGCTGGGTGGGGATATTTATCAGGCACAGTGAAAATGTCACCACATTCCAGATCACTTGTAATAGAGGATTTTGTGAACTTTCTTTGTATCACTTTATTTAAAAGGCTATTTTGCTTCATAGTATTAGAAACAAGCATTTGTAAAGCCAATGTGTCTGACATTGGTTGTCAGCCCTTTGGCATTGTCAATGCCAGTTTTGCCATGGTTTTTATAAATCATAGTTGTGGGAGATGCCAAGCCCTTGCCGATATTAAAAAATGAAGAAAGCAAACAATTTTTGGGTCCCAAGATAAACACATTCTCACAGTGATCCCTAGCACCGAAGAGAACAACTTTGTGTGCAGATGTGCTCATAGTGAAAGGCAGAATGCCATCAATCACAATGAAGTTAGTCAGTGACTATAGTGAATTGACCTATTGCCCCACTTTGTATTCTGTAGTGGGGGAAGACAAATGTGACTGACAGAGCAACAGACCAATGAAAGAAGAGAGGTGGCTGAAAGCCCCTATATCACTGGAAAGACCAAAGGTTAAAGTGGAGTTATACGTAAGTAATGTACTAAGATTTTAATATAAGTAAAAAAAAGTAGAAATTCACTGAAAAAAACACTACTGTTTTAAAACCAAAAAAAACCCAATGAAATTCACTGGTTATACGTAATTGACTTAAGTATAACTTGCGCAACCGTAGATTTCAGACATCATCAGTGATCTAATATGTGAGGTCATAAGCAGTGCATCATAGTGGTGTGAGTTTTACTTGGTTTGGTTTGCAAATTACTTTGGCACAGTTTGACAAATTTTCTCGAAACTTTCCATTAAAAAAGTCTTATCGAGATCAGCTTCTGCTTGGAATGTTTTGGGGTCTCCATTAAGTGGGGGCAGAGAAAAAAGGGGGCCTATAAACACGTTTTCCCTATCCAATTTTCCATGGGAAAATTGAACAGCCATACTGCAAAAAACAGCTGGTTGTAATTACACTAAATTTGGAAGAAAGCATGAAGTCGGTTAAAAAAGCATGCTTTTTTTGATTTGGTGTACACCCGTTCAGTGTTTTTTGAGGAAATTAAGGGTCAAAATGTATGTATATTTCACGTTGCAGGGGAACTGCTGATCCAGGAGTTCAAAAAATATAAATCTGATAGCCTGCCAGAACACCAACAAAGATTTGGCAGCAGCCATTTTAGGGCTCGAGGATTCAGTCCCCTGTCCTTAAAACCATATGGGGGGCAGGTTAGTGGAAACCTGTCCTCTAGGCCTGGTGGGGGCATCACACAGGGCCCACCACAGGTATTTATCAGCACTGCGACTCTGCAGAGGATCCGCGTTTCTGCAACTCAAAACAAAACAAAGCTTGTGCAGCTCCAATTAAAAAGCTGAGGCTCCTGCCATTTTTCAATCAGTGCTCCCCCGGATGGGGCAGGACCCTGGGGGGTCCTCAACTTCATTTTCTTTAGGGAGGGTGGCACGCATCCCCTCTCTATTAGTCTTTTTTAGGCTCCTGGGACCATATCCACTGGGGTCACTTCATTTAAAATTGAGAGGGGAGCACATGCCTCCCTCCCTGAGCCTTAATTAGGCCCCAGGAACACCATCCCTGGCCACCTGTGTTTTTTAAGGGAGCCCCCCTCCCTATCCCTTGGCCCCTTAGGTGGCCCCGGGGACCCCATCCCTGCTAGTTACTTTAAGACACAAGTTACAGTTACTTGACATAACTGTTACTGGTAGATTTAAGTCGTTTTGTTATTAGCATATTTTATTTGACATTTTCACCGAACTATAAAGTCCCTTTAACCTTTGGTCTTTTTCATTGAACTTCTAAGGATTTTTAAAAATAAGTAATGTAAGATATTATTACAATTCTAAACTATAAAGTCACTTTAGCCTTTGTTTTTTTCTTGTTTTCAATGAAAAATATATGTATACACACATACATACACACACACATACACACACAGACATATAGACACACACACATAAATGAAAAGGTTTTGGCAAACACAGAACTAAAAACTTTGCAAGCTCTGCAAACTGACAACCAGAGCACGTCAGTATCACCAGTGCCAACAAAGACCTTAACCCAGGGCTCTGACAGTTGGTTGTTAATATTAAATATATGATGCAGACATGCCTGATCCCAGGCAGACACATAGGGCGAAAGATAACCTGGTGTTAGCTGTCACTGGATGCTCTGACCTGAAGCTCACCCACTTAAAGGCAGAAGGAGGAAGTACTTTGCACTTAGTTCAGTGTTAACTGACAGGCGCTCCATTAAGGCACTGGCACTGTAGCCCTATGAATAATCTAGTTTTGGGTGCAGACAATCTCGTGACCCCTGTCTCCGCGCTGCAGACTGTAACTTGATTAATATTTTCGGACTGGAAAGAGTATCCTATTTTGGATTTGTTAGCAGGTGGTAAACCAATAACGTGGTATTCAGTGGCAGGGAAGGTCTACAACTTGAAAGCTAAGCTGAGTTTCTTTGCAGGGTGGGGTGAGATGGGAGAGTGAGTGGGTAACCCAGATTTGTCAAAGTTTTTATTTAATGTCATTTCATGTTTGTGACCGCATTTCAACGTACGGGGGATGTTTTAGAAAACAATTCCACCTATCCGTGATAGAAAGTATGTTCAAGGAATTTTCTGTATAAATCTGATATGAATTTCAGTATTAAATAGGCATATAAATATAGAAAAGTAAATGGCTACCAGCTAACTAGCTCTAGTGCTTAAGCTAAGTCCCTTTTGCACCTTTGTACGGTCTGAAAAAGCCTAAAAACTTAAAAAAATACGAACCAGGAAGTTACAAAAGCGCAGAAAATGTGCCGCTTTTCGAGCCTTGGCAGTATACTAAAACAGGCTGATAATTCTTCCCTCCCTGCCACCAATTTGAACCAAATTGCCGAATCATGGATCTTACAGTCTTTTTTTTTCTGCTCTGGCTACAGTGGTGTTCTTGGAATTGAAAATACTAAGCAAAAATATTCTACCTTGATCCTAACCAAATAATTGTTTTTAAGTGTTTGCTATGTTGTTTACACTCAAGGTTTAAGGCATGGAACTAGTTTGATTTCTAAAAATTGGAATGACTTGTAAAATCAAAGACATGGAATTGCACACATAGCATAAAGTGGCTAAAATATTAATTATATGTAAAGATATCATACAAAGGGGGCCTTAATACCTTGGCGACTAGCAAGAACTTCATTGGAGATACGCAATTTACAATTCGCATCTTTAGTAAGTTGGGTTAGAGGAGTGCATACAATCTTGGAACACTTGCTGCTGGCCTATTGTAGCTGTGTTTTGAGCCAATGTAGTCAATTTCGATATCTTGAATTGTCTTTTAGTATTTAGTCCTGGCTGGGCATTCATTTTACCATTCATGCCTCGTAAATCCGTACTGGTATTGGCCCACCCAGAAGATATCACAGGTATATGCAATAATTACCAGTTGGATATTAATGAATGGGGAGTTATGGATGGGAATCGTTGTCCCTTCACTGATTCCCCCATGCTTTTTTCCAATGGGGGGCCTTTTTTCTCCCGCACTTTTTACTAGGTTTTAACAGGCAAAAACTTTGTCGCGAAACACTCAGGAGTTGCGACTTTCTGCACAGATCTTGAAATTCTCTATCAGGAATTACCTCACACTCGTCATCAGGCTCGAAGATTGCGAAAAGTTTTTTGCCCTTTATGGACTGATTCTTCAACTTTTTTCCTCATTGTTATTTCTATACATTAGAGGTCAATGTGGTAGTTCTGACTATGGTGTGATATATAATATCACAAAATATATTTATTGGTTTTGAGATATGACTCTTCAATTGTTGTCACATGCTGACGGAAAAATGTAGTATTTGTATGCCTTCGGAAATGCAAAAAATTAGCATATTTTAGATATGAAGAGTTTAAAGATCCCATGGCCAAATGTTCCACGACATCAGCTTGATATAATTTGTTTTCTATTTTCAAATGGGAAAAATTCACACTCTCTTTACTGTACATCCAATGACTTGTTTGGGATTTCCAAAAAGTTCTTATTCCAAGAGTCCTACTTATTGCACAAAAGCACCTGGGGAATGATTACCAAGGACCCTGGGGCTGTTGGGCCTAAACTTAAAACCAGTGAAAAATGCAGGGCAGTCAGTTTGGGCCATTTTTGCCGCTTGTGTAATAGGGAGGGAGGAAACAGAATCTGCACTAGGACAAACATTTCAAAAAACATATTTCGCATTTTTTTATTTACATGGAAAAAAGTTAAAAAACACATTTTCTCTACTTTTTTAGCAATCCTTTCAGATTACTATTTATTATTATAGGTCACTACAAAGGGCTGCACTGCATTAAAGAAGTGAGGGTCGTGTTTTCTCTCAGTGTCTCTTGCATAGGCCTACTCTCTGTTCTTCATCCAAAAAGCATTTGGCAGATAACTCTTATGATGTATGAATTCCAACTCTCAAAGCCTTCTAAAACCATAGAAATGCTTGATGTCTCTGCGTTATATTTTGCTTTTTAGGTTGTGCATTTGAGACCTCTTGTATATACTTTAGTCTATACTTATATGTGTATGTACTTTATGTGCTCTGGAGATCAGCCCTAGGACTTGTCTGCTTCCACTTAGGGAATTTTTTTCTGTTCAACTGCCTCTATTAACTGTCTTGATAGAAAAAGACCTGTAGAGGTCAGTAAAATACCAGAATTGCTTTCTGCTGAGGGACTTCATTTTTTTAATTTTTCTGCATCTGCTTCTATTTAACTTTCTTGATAGAAAACGACCAGCAGAGGTCAGTAGAATAGAAATTGTCTTCCACGAGCACCTGTAGACAATAATATTTTTTTCATATCTTGTATTTTCAGTGATATGACCACAGAAGGCCCTGATTTTATATTGAAAACAGCTTTGGACTATACCATTTACCGCTGAAGGGCAATATTTCTCTCTGTGTGTTCCCATACCTGGCGTGTCACACACTTTGGTGCTTATTTTCCCTCCATGTTAAAGAACAGTCGATGTTTCATCACCCAGCCTAATGTGCTGCATAGCTAAGTACATATAAGGTCCCAAAGGCGAGACCAATTGCATTGCAAATGTTTGTTTTTAATAGTACCACACATTCCTGTAGTACTGTTGGAACACTTGGCCTGGAGAAAGAAAAACATGCAAAACAGGAGAAAATTGAGAGAAAGAAGAGGGAGAACAAATGGATGGGGTTGGGATATATCCTAGAAAATAGACGTTGCAACTGCAACTCCTCTGCTCCTTCTTTCATCTTCTATACCTGACTTTTACTGTTAGTGTGATGCTATCAGGGCAGGACTGGCTACTGGGCGTTTTGCCATGCTGCCGAGCTTGGGGCTGATTTCGTTGATGGGGACCTGCGTGTGCTGAATGAAATTTGTTTTGCTTTGTTTATTTCAAAGCACATGCAGGTCTCCATCAACAAAATTAGCCCCTACCGCAGTGACATCAGCCCCCAGCTCGGCAGCATGCCAAAACGCCCGGTGCCAGTCCGGCCCTGGATGCAAGGAGTTTATTAGGTTTATCCTTATGGTACACAGAGCCTACTAATACTAGGGAGATGCAGTCTTTGCCTGCCGGAGCATATTTCCTGAATATTAGATTTAAACACATTTGAAGCATGAATGGCACATATTTATATGTGTTTTTTGTATAGTGCTCCTCCCATGCTTCACTCTTCAGAACATCTATACATTTAAAATGTAGCTCCAGAGCTTCTTGAACAAAAATTATTACTGAAAGCACATTTTTATACAGGGAAAGAAAATTCAGTCATCATTCCACTTTCAAGTGTGGTGATAGCTGTTTCTCCCTTGGCTCAGACTTTGTCACTTTGTGTGAAAAAAGCTTGTGTGGTGTCTGCCCGTGTGCAGACTGGCTGTGCGTATGTAGGTAGCAAGAGCCGGAGGTTGTTCCTTCTCATATCAGGTGGTCCTATATTGGAAGAAACTTCCTTTAGAACTACGCCTCACTGATGACCATATTGGGTTTAAGAAGAAACTGAAAGCATGGCTGTTCAGGATTTAACCCCTTGGCTGCAGCGGTAATTCCGCCGCGTTGCTGGGGGGCGAGGGGGGTAAGCGCGGCACCGCCATGCTCGTGACAGAACGACACTGTCATGAGCCACGGGCAAGCTGTGCTCATGACGGCATGGTTCCGTCACGACTCTGCCCACTCACTAATTCGCCCACACAGGCGGGGAATCAGTGCCGCGTGGGCGGAGTGGCCGTAGCATGACGGAACCAAGCCATCATGAGCACACGCCGCCTGTGGCTCATGACGGCATAGTTCCGTCATGAGCGGGGAAGGGGTTAATTGCTGGTGCCTTTATGACAATTGTCTCTACAATATGGGTGAGCTATTTTAGCGCCGTGATATCCCTTGGGATGAATGTCGCGCTTTATAAGTACAATACATAAATAAATAAGTAGCTTGCAGTGCTGCAGCCTGTGGTGGATCTCATCTATTTGTGGGCGAGTGTTGCATTTGATGCTGCCTGTTCTGTATGTGAGGATGCTTGAGTTCCTGGTGCATTTTCCTTTGACAAGGAACTATTGTAGTCCTGCTGCCAACAGTGCTGTTTTGTGCGTGTGACAGAACTTTGCAAACTTGATCCTTATTGTGTTTCAGCAATTTGTATCTGAAAGAAACTTGAACTGGGGATGCCTTCTCTGTGCCTGAAGAAATCTCGCACTCTATTGCCTTTTCTTTTTCGTGAGTGACAAATACACTGTTTCTGTGGGGAACAGCGTTTACAACGCAACTTTTACCACGCACTACCTTTACCACGCAACTTTTACAATGCAAGTCGTTACAACGACTTGCGCTGGGGGGGCGCTGTAGGATAGGGAATGTTTTAATTTACTATCCAAAACCTTCCCTACTATCCACAGGGACTGGAGTTGGAATAGTAAATTAAACTTTTCACTATCCAGCGCCCCCCAACGCAAGTCGGTGTAACGACTTTCGTTGTAAAAGTTGCGTGGTAAAGGCATGCGTTGTAAAAGCATGCGTAGTAACGACATACATCCTTCCTGTCTGGGCTGGCAAGTGGTATTTGTTCTGCTGTTGCTTGCTCTATGTGCTGTTTGTGAAGGAACAGTTCAAAGCTGATGCCTTAGAATGTCTCCTTCATGAAGGGCGTTATCTAGTATTCCTCTAATGCTAAACCGCCTGAAGGATAGATGTAGATACCTCATATAAAAGCTACTTTTGGCCCCTAATGTTGTGTTTCTTTTAGGCATTGTTTGGGAGTTTTTTTAATGGATCAGTAGCTTTGTGAAATTTTTTTTTCAGATTTTAAAAGTTTGACATCCATAATAGTTTACCATAAATCAGCTATCAGAGGTTGCATATAAATGCGAACATGTATTTCCCAATGGGCTATTTTCCAAAATTTGTGCTTAAAAGAGTGCTTTGGCATTAAAAGTATCTTTGGAACCCGAGTGACAGTGGTTCTGACAGATGTAATTCCTGTTAGAAATGGGTAGCAGCAAGAATTGGTTTTCTATTTGTGCGCAAGTACTTACTTTGAGACTATATCCTGCAAAACAGCTATGTCCTCAGGTATACCTTTGCTTTTCGCAGTCTGAGCCTGTGAGATAGTGTAACTTGTTTTACTTGTGTCTGAGAACTTGATAGCCTAACCTGAGGAATAGGCTAGGGGCCTAAAGTCTCAGCCTGTAACAAGTCTTTAAAAATAAGGAATAACTTTGTGTTATATGACTGAGCCTGTAAGATCTGGGTCACCTTAGGGGTAATCTTGCGTTTAGATGCTTTCGCGTGGATGATCAGCGTGACATGAGAGCAGCCCTGCTAATGACGCCAGACACGTAAGCTTAAAAGATAGTTCTAACCTAAGGGTAAGAACCGATGCCGGGAGCTGAGGTGTGTAAAATCCGTGCAACATGGGCAATCGATTTGCTGTTTGAGGTCTGATTTTGTACAATCTTTGTAACCTGAGGGATGGCTTAGAAGGTCGAATTTAGAAGATCTCTGCAGCCTGACGAGTTGCCAACTAGGCCTCAGCCATGTCGCGGGCAGGTAAGAGCGGTGAGCCATGTGGAGGGGGGAATTCCGACAGACTTTTAAATTAATTATTTATTTAATGTTCCCACGAAGAGGGAAAATTGATTATTTATTTAATTTTCCCTCGTGGTCGTCTGTTGAATCCCCTCAACACGGCCTCACCGGTGTTACCTGCTCGGGCCATGGCTGCTAGGCCTGTAAATCATATGTTAGCTTGGGGGTAGCTTTTCTGTGTGGAACCTGAGGCCGAGTTAAGATCTGAGTAACTGGTGACATTGCTTTTCTATCGAAAGCCACAATGTATATGATTTGTGTTATTTAAACACAACTCAGTCTCTTAAATTCTGAATCTGTGACATCTGCTAACCCTAACTAGGTATACCTCAAAAAGTTGTAGAATGTTGGGATGCTTAGGGAACGCTTACAGTTAGCGTAAAATGTTCTTGAAAATGCTGCAGTGCACCCTCCATATATCTTAAACAAATGTCATTTAAAAAAAAGTTATTCTTAACACCTTTCTTGTTTTTAAGTTCACACATGTTTAAGTCTCACCCATGTGTTTAGTGAACTGCAATTGTACTTCATGTAAGATGACCCCCTTGCTCAACAAGGAATCAGTATGGGGAATGTCATCTTGGACATGTGTAATATGTACCCCTTAATAACTGTACATTTTTCGAATACAGCCCCCACTAAATACGTTTTTGCCCAGGGCTCTAATAATCCTTAAAATGGCACAGCCTGCGAACTGGTCTATGAGGGTGTGAATGAGCTGAAAATGGATGATAAATTCAAAGTTGTTCCCAATACGTTTGGCGTAGGGTCCCTCATATTTATTAAGATGTCCCTGAATGTGGCGGGCACATTTTTTATGAACAGGTATTCATGGCACTTGTTGCTGACAGGAACTCAACATGTCCAATGTGGCACCAAGGGGAATGGCTCTGGACTCTCTGTTATGTAGCTACATTAGAAAGTGCCAGATTGGGACCAGAAACATGGTCCTCTGTTTCTCGTTGTGCTCAATATGTGGTGTGAGACGGATGAATGGTATCCATGCATTTCACTACTCTCAATTTAGATGGAAGAATTGTTCAGCAAAAAAATGAAAATATTTAACATTTCTCCTAGTTAAAATGTCCTCGACTCCAATGCATATGAATAAAAAAATTAATTTGTACCATTTATTTTCCTAAGTCTTCCTCATATGTGATTGCCAAACACTGATAGGTATGGAAGACCCTGGAATAGAATGAGGCATGTCAGTGTCTAAATATGACTGCTAAACACAGATGAATCCACCTATAAATTGGGCTTAGCACCTCTCATCTTCTGATAGGGTGAAATATCCAACATGTGTGGTAGCTGTTTGCTACACCTTACCTCCACATGCTGCTTCTCGGTGGTATTCAGACAGACACCGCTGAACAATGGACCTGCGTGTGTTTGTTGAGCGCCTTGTGCTCATGAGTATCTTAAGGATGCAGGACAGTGTCTTGCCTGAGTTGTGGTAAACAGTTATAATCAACACGCTTCTGGCTAGATTGAGTGGATTTATGTGTCAAACTGATTATGTGTGAAAATCCAGTTGGTTTTGGAGTGGGCTTTGTACAAAATACGAAGGGAACGTGAACAGGACCGTATCCACTTGGCTCCGATTTGTTCATGTGTCGCTTAATCTTCCATCATGTTAAGTATGATCTCTCACTTTGTCTCCTCTAACAAATCAGATAACATAGATGCATATCGGTTGTCAATCAGGAACGATCATGCTGCAGCATTAACAATAAACATTGATCAGAAGACGTCTACAATAAATTAAGTTACAATGCCAAGCTGATTTAATCAATCTCATTCAGTGTGGTGATTAAATATCAGGCAATCTGTCCTTAGTTCAAGGAATAATATGCCTTATTAAATTGCTTCATATCAAATGTTTTCTTTATTTTTATGTCAAACATGGTGTAAAATCCAGATTTCCCATGAACGTTTTTGAGGTTCTTCTCAAGGTCACTCATTGAGTGGCATGCAGGTACAAAATTGCATCTTTTTTTTTACAAGATTGAACATAATTGGCCATACCAGTGGAGGTTGTGGACATAAAACCGCAATGGAAAATGAACTGGTATCCTATTCGCGCATGCACCAGTATCTTGAGTGAGAACTCAGCTCGGCATTGCGGAAAGGTCCCAATTGATATGTTAGGGTCTCATTTAGAGGAGAGTGCTAATAGGACTTTCACCCAAAAAAAGGCAGATGTCCAATCCACCCTCTTTTGTCTTCCACTGCCTCATGTAGAGTTTGGGGAAATGCAGTGTTTTCAGTGTTGAAGGTATTGCTAATTCTGCCTGTCGGAAACACCCTGTTGACGGAACTGATCTGAAAATCCCAATAGACGGACCACCCAGATTAGGGTGTCCTCGCTCATATTTTTCCAGCAGCATCCCAAATGTCCAGGACCACCCTTGCAACCATGGCATTCCTAAACACTGACATCCTACCAATGTCCCAAAAGTGGGCCGAGACAATGTCCAGCTTATGGGGAAAGCTAATTTTATAATTCTTCAAGATCTACCCTCCTACCTCAGGAAAACTATCTTCAGAAATCAGAAAATTGCCCCTTAAATTATTTTCCTCTGAGGAGGCTCTCCATCCATGGAGACAACTTGGAGAAAAAATGTCCATCGACATGATAGACAATGTATGTATGCAGACAAGTGGTATGTGTACAGCTCAAACCTAGCTGAAAGGCAGTGGGGCGCTGTACGAGGTCAAAAGCAAGTGACATATATAAAGTAGATGAGCTGCCTAACTTTAAATGACCCTCCTAAGCATCAGGAATGCTATAGGCTCTCTATTACACATTGGGCTTGGGATTGGGTTCTGCTGAAGATAACAGGCATCAGTTTCTTGCAAGATTAATGTATTTTTGTATGTGGTATTTAAATAGTGTGAATCCAGGCCAATGCAGTCATGCGCTGTGCAGTGCCTAAATCAAAGAATACCACCAATGATCAGGTTGCTGGTGGAGTTAGGGAGACTGCAGAATTACTGAGAGGGGATAGGGATTTTTTTTTTACAGAATTGAGAGTTAGTGTTCTTTGAGGAGGTGTGTCTTCATCTCTTTCTTTAATTCAAGGAGTGTTGGACAGTCCTGATGAATACAGGGTGGTTGTTCCAGAATATGGTTCCATGGATGGAAAAGGCCTGCAGCCTGTGTATTTTTTGCTTTTGACAACACTCCTGCTAGAGTTCACAGAAGTGTGTCTGAAATGCAAACAGTTGCATATTTCCAGATATACTCCTAGCAAACATTTGGGAATGCCATATTAGCATGAGCAAATATATACTTTGCATATTTGCTCGTGTGAAAATCTGCTGTGCAAATGCACATTTGCTTGTTAAAACTGCTTTTCTGTTGTTTTCTCTTTTTGCTACACCTCTAATGTTTATGGGATGGAAATCCACTTCACACCCTGGAAAAAGTTTTATTATTTCCCTTGCCAGGAGTAAATGTCTGACTTTTTTCAGGGCGAAAAGGAGTTGGAAAAGAGTTGATGAATACCCTTAAGCATGTAAGTGTTTGGTTCTGCACAAACTCATAAGGATTTCCGGACTTGGATTTTCCACCTCACTCCTACTTTCAGTCCCTCAGAATAGATGAGTTCACAAAAAATTCTTCTTGTGAGTAAATAATTGTATTTGTGCCAAACTAACTTTTCAATATGTAAGCCAGGCTTAAACACGTCAATAGCTTTGACAGTCAGGCCAATCACATTTTAATTTTGACCAGACCTTGCAGAGTTAATCTACCCAGTCATTGACACAGTCCTGGCAAACAAGGGAACTGGGGCACAATACGTTAAAGTGATATGCCAAGAATTACACAATGGGGTCAAATAGAGATGATCAGACTGTGGACAAGCTAGCTGATACTCAGTTGGCAATTCAGGCACTGGACTGCAAGTATAATCGAATGACTTCTTAAAATGAATTTTGCAGAGCAGTTCACTGGATGATTGCTCAAAAACTAAAGTAAGGAATAGAAAAATAGTTCAATTGGAGGAATTATGCATCCAGAAGTCGCCTATAATCAGCAGTCCATCGTGATGAAAATGCTGGCATATTCAAACCTGTACCAAGATCAATAAGCTGGGATATACCGAGCCTATAGATACAAAGAGCCTCTCCATACTTGTGATAATTCACAGTTGTGATATAAATGCTATGCAATTCTCAATGACAGACGTTTAGTTAAATTATCTGGGGTACATTGACTTTAAAATCACTAAAAGATCAAGCCCTGGTAAAAAATGCTTCAGGGGATAATACTTTATTGGCAGATCCTAGATTTTAAAATGTTGTCACATTTTTTACTCTGATTATTTAATTGCAAATGTGAAGATCTTAATTGATGTACATTAAAAACGGATTTTTATTTGAGTTGACCTAAATAGAGTACTATTATGTTGAGGGTTTTTTAATAAAATAAGAAAGCTGGCATATTCAGATCTTTGTTAGAATCCAAACTCTAACATAATATGAGCCCTGGCATAATCACAGAAACAATGATCAGAATTGTCATATAATGAGAACACTGCCATAAGTTGTTACATCACTGCATGGCAAAAAACCGGACAAGTTGATTGTTTTTTAGAAACCAAATATTTTTCTGAAGCATTTAATCCCTTTACATATATATTTTATAAATGTCAACATCCTTGTACTACAAAAGGATTAGAAAAGTGTTTAGTACAGTAGCCTTCGTGTTGCTTCTTCCCATGCCGTGCCAGGTCCAACTTAGGATAAGTGAAAGCCCATCGAGCTGGGCAGGAAGCCAGAACATCCCTACATGATTTAAGTATGCAGGGGATCTTATCAAAAGGAGTATCCCATTCTGTACAATAGCACATTTGTCAGATCCACACTTTAGGTCCAATTTATAAAGCCACTAGCAGCCCGTCCCGACGTTGTCCGGGTATGAATTGCTGCCGGGCAGTAATATATTGTTTTGTAGGATTTCGTTTTGATAGCATTTCATCTGTGACAGGCCTGTGAAAAGCTCCGATTCACAGTGCACTGCTGATGCACTTAAGAGTGCGCGGTCAGTAGTGCGTGAACTCGAGTTTCCCTACTTTATTTTTCCTTGCAATATTATATAGCGCAAACTCGACAACATGGCATGAGCACAATTTACATTACAGAAGAACACATTCATTTGTGGTAGGCACGGGGAGACAAAGCGATTTGCCTGGAATCACAGGATGTTGAGCTGATGTCGAGATTCAAACGTAGGGGTCCATTAGGATAACGGGCGGAAACATTCCGCCCGCCACCCTAACGGAGATTGGGACCGCCCGCCTAAAGGGCGGGGGTCCCGACATTGGCATTAGGATGCGCCCACCACTGTGGCGGGCGCATTCCTCAAAGTAACATTGTGGCGGGCGGTGCTCACTGCACCGCCCGCCACAATGTGAAAAACAAATGCACGCATTTGCATACTCGAAGCGGCAGGCACCGCGCGGTGCCTGCCGCTGCGATTATGCAAATGCAGGGGGGTACCACAGGTACCCCCCGTGTGCCACCCCCCTTTGCCCGTCACTCTGGGGGCCCATAGGGGCCCCCCAGAGTGAAGACCGCATGCCTTTCCGTGGCAGCATTGCCGCCACGGAAAGGCATTGAGAAATGCCTATTCTAATATGGATGGCGGTGTCTGATAGACACCGCCACCATGTTATCCCTTTTCCGCCCCGGCCGCTATGCGACCGGGGCGGAAAACAGGCGGGCGGTCTTTCCGACCGCTGCGCTCCCCTCCGCCATCGTAATATGGCGGGGGGGAATGCAGGGAAGGATGGCGGGCGGATTGCCTCCGCCAGGGTGGCGGTGGCCACCGCTACCCTGGCGGAGGAAATCCGCCCGCCATCCTAATGGGCCCCGTAGTTCCCCAGCTCTAAAGTTTGCAATTCTAGAACTTGTGGCGGGAGGTGTGTCTAAAAGTGTATGTCGGTGCTAGCGATCAATGAGAGAGACCTGTGATTTTTAAAATGGGTGGTGAAAAAATATGAGTATGTTGCTGGAGATGTTGGCCACCGTGCCACCAATCTATTTACCGGGGGAGGGATAGTCCCTTTCTTGCTATTTTTCGTGGAGGCTGGCCTTGTGTCTGGATGTGCGTGGCGCAAGGCCTGTGCGCAACAGTAGTGGTAAATCTCCAGTGTGCGCTTCAGGCGTCACCGGAAGTTAAGGCGAGATTAGATTTCCTGCACAATAGCCCCTGTTTGCGCTCCTTCCGGCCCTTGGGAATAGCGCCATGCCTGACCTCCATACAGTAAAGCAGGTGCACGTCACTGGGCGCGCGGTGCAAGCACACCCGGAGCTGGAATGTACAGAACCTGGCCCGAAAAAACAATGAAATATTGGGAACAACGCTCGCTTTTTTTTTTCGTAATCCGGCGCCCCGCACACGCCCACGCCCCCAGCACATGCCCACAGCACACGATAGGAGACATGGCATGAAGGGCGGAACCTACCACACGCCCCCAGCGCTTGTCATGCCCCAAGCACACGCCCACAGCACAACGCAGACAAGCCCACAAGGGACTACTTTGCTAACACGGTTCTTTCACCTTTTAGCCTATGTCCTTCTGCTGCAACTGCCCTTTCCAACGCTGTATTGGGTGTTGTGATTGGTGCTGTGGTTCCTGAGATTACCCGCCTCAACGGTTTAGGCTTTCTCTTTATTATATTAGTACAGATTGGTGTACCTATGTTTCACTTTGTATTCAGAGCTTTGTAAATTCAACACCTATAAATAGATTTACTCAAACCTAAGAAATACACCAGTATGATGTAATGAACAACAACAACAGCAACACACCCACCTAAAGTGGTGGGTGTTTGGTTCAAGGACAGGATGTCTTGAAGAGCTAATACTATGGAATTCATCAAAGATTTACACAACTACTCATGATAAACACATGAATGGCCCAGAAAATGTGTGGAATCATTTGTGAATTTAATGGCAGTAAAACATTGGAGGAAACCAACAGGAGCAAAGTTACAAATTCATTTTGTCACGTAGGCCTACAGAGAACATACCTGATGCACCCCTTGAGATTGCTGTTGTCATCTTTCCTACTTACACATTTTCCTACTTACAAGTGTACATGTTCCTATTTACATTTCTAAGCACATTTTTGTAAGAGGAAACATTTTTATGTGACTAACGCTGAAACAGTGAAAAGGAAACATATTAATTGTGAAATGAAAGCCAGAGCACCAGAAGCAAAATTTGCCAAAATAGGTCTCAGTGTTGAGCTGGGTTCCACGAAGTAAGGGGTGGATGTAGTACTCCCCAGGCAGTCGAACATAGGAAACCAGGACATAAAACAAGAATGCACTGTGCACTAAATCATAGAACTGTCAGCTAAAGAATCTTTATAATCTGTGGAAACAAACATACCATGCACTTCAGAACTGAGAAATACAGTAGACCAAAATAGACTAATGAATACCTCATTAACAACAAATAAATTACCTAGTACCAACAGAACGTGAATAATTGGAAACCTTTGCACACTCATCAGTGAGAAAGTGTTCCATAAATTCACAAATGTCATGAACTTTGCAGCTGGTGCGCACAATGCAAGCCAACAAACAAAGCTGCAGTCACCAGACAGTGAACTGAAATGGAGGACTTGCTGATTTGTAACAGAAACTTGTCCTGAGCTCTGAAAAACATATTCTGCTTGTCATTGTCTGTCTACAGTTCTGAAGAGCACGGTTCAGAAGGGATTACATGCATAGTCCCTAACTAGCCTACAGAAATGTAAAGATCACACACTACACATATACACACACGCACACATACAGGTGAATTATCAAAGTAGTCGTAAATTCTAAAGCAAGCAAGGAAAGTAGCCCCTGCCATGGTTTAGTTGAAAAAGACAGCCGCCATTGGGAGAACGTGGGCCCTTAACACTCCTTGGCCCCTGTGCTACTGCACCATCTGCACTAATTATAGCTATGACACACACCATGCTTAGTTTAAACATGTACCCAGTCTCTAGTTGCAGGCATTCAATGGTGATGTGTAGGCATGGCACGTACGTACTTGAGCAGCAATCAAATCATCAGGCTTGTAGAACCCCCGACATAACTCCTGTTGACTATCAATCAATCAGACATTTATAGAGCGCAGCACATCACCCATGAGGGTCTTTCAAACATTTATAAGACGCAGCACATCACCCGTGAGGGGTTTGAGGCACTGTATGTGTGGCTGCTGCATGGTGGGTTCTCATTCGATCATCCAGGTCTTGAATTGCTGGGGCGATGGGGTGGTCCTTGAGTTTCGGGAAAGGGAGTTCCATGTCTTGGCTTCCATGAGCAAGAGGCGCATCCTCCGCTGTTGGTGTGTTGAATCTGGGGGGTGTCTATGAGGAAGCAGGATGCAAAACTCTGGTGTCTGGTTGGTTGGTGGAAGCTCAGTCATTTGTTTTCGTATGGTGATCCTTCATTGTGCAGGGCTTTGTTGGAGTGGGTCAGCATCTTGAACTGGCATCTCTTCTGTACCGGGAGCCAATGAAGTTTCCGCTGGTGGAGTGTGATATGGGTCCCTCTGGGCAGGTCGAGGATGAGTCTTGCCGCTGCATTCTGTACTGTCTGGAGTCTCTTCAGGAGGCTTGCCGCAACTTTTATGTAAAGTTTGTTTCCTAGTCCAGCATGCTGGTGACAAGGGGCTGCGTTATGGTCCTTCTGGTGTTGACTGAAAGCCACCTAAAGAACTTGTGGAGCATGCGGAGGGTGTGAAACAGGTGGATGAGACTGTTGATTTGTTTTTCCATTGAGAGTTTGCTGTCCAGGATGATGCAGGCATGGACTATTAGGGCCAGTGGTGGTCCGAGATTCGCGGGCCACCATGCGTCGTTGTGGATCGAGGTGTTGTTCCCAAAGATGAGAACTTCCATCCTGTCCGTGTTAAGTATCAGACAGTTGTCTCTTATCCAGTCAGTGACATCCAGCATGCATGTGTGGAAGTTGGCTCTGGCGGTGGGTGTCGGTGTAGGAGAATAGGTTGAGTCTATGTCATCTGACAGTGTGTACCAGGGGTGTCATGTAGGTGATGACTACTTGATAGAGTAACCATTCTCAATAACACTGGAAAGGATTGCAAAGTTTCACTTCACATAACAACTCATTCCCCGATGAGAGATAGCCATTGTGGATCACTACCTACTGGGCTGAAAGATTGGGACCTAAACCTGACTTTGACTATTTGATAATGACATTACCATTACTTAAAATAGGCCCATCAAAGACAGTGCAAGATGTCACATAAGACAACTTAGCTGGTGTCTGTGGTCTAAAATCATATTAATTATTCACTATGTGCTGTAGGTGATGGCCATACAGATAATGGTATGATACATACAACACCCAGGTCAGTACAACAGTGACTGCTTGTTTTTGGATGATTGTCTCTGCTTCCAAAAGAGCTCAGGGCATCAGTGGTCATTGCACTTATCACCTCCCACCTATGTTGAAATTGAGCCCATAACCCTATCGATGCCCAGGCTGCTGGCGCAAACCGCCTCTTAGTTCCCATGTTGAATAGTTATCAAAATAAAGAGACGGGTGCTGGAAGCAGGAATCAAGAACAGAGTTTATTTCTCATGAGGAGAGCAAGTCATTTCGGACACGAAACACAGTGTCTTTCGGGAGGTGCTCTAACAAGTGAGCTGAGACTCTGGCTTTTATACTGTACAGAACACTTGATAACACAATCAGGACTGTATGACGCAAAAAGAAAGACGTCCCTCTAATCCTCGTGGTGATCCTATAATCCTCGTGGCGATCCTACCCACATACATTCACAATAGGGACCCTTGACCTGCTGATAAGAGGGGAGGGTAATCACGCAGCTGAGTGTTTCGTAGGATGTGTACGCCTGATCATAGCCCAGGGGGTGGGGTGGCTAAGATCAATAGAGGATCCTTTGAAGAGGAGTGACTTCATACAATAGGGGCAGTAAATGGTATCTCCTGGCCCAGGCGATGGCCTCGGACATGTGTGGTCAGCCGGACTCCGGGGGAAAGGGTCATCAAAGGAGTGGTATTCATGCCGTGTGGACAATCGAGCGCAAAGGGAGGGCTTGTCAACAGAGGGGCATTCATGGAAGGGTAGGAGGTGTTGGTCAGGCGCGGCAGTGACTCTCAAGGACTGGGTCTTGCAGAAGAAGAAGGTTTATGACTTGCCCACGTGAGGAGAAGGGAGGGGTAGCCAGGGCGGACACAGGGACAGAGTCACACCGAGAGCGAGAGATCTTATGACCCGTATATGAGAGAGCGAGGGCAGTCAGGTGCAGCTGGGGAGGGCTACGTCAGCTAAGGCGAAGGATGCCTCTTCAAGAGGGGATGGGGGGAGGTGAGTGGGTCGAACAAAAGGGAGAGGGTTTCATGCTTTATGCATGTGAGGGAGAGAGATTTCGAATACATGCAGAAGGGGAGCCGGTGATTCTAATCTTAGGCGGGAAAAAGGGCCAGGGTGCCTAAAATGGCTGTCATGTATACATGGGTACAGGCCTTTGCTGGCAGTAGGATGTAGTTAATGCTTTACGATATTCATGGTACACGCAGGGAGAGGAGTGGAAAAAGGGAAATGAACGTTGCTTATGTACATCAATATTTCTGATTTTCTACACCTAGACTGCTCAAATGCCCTGTATTTAAACATCAACTAACGTTCGTTAAACAAGCCCCAAGTCATTCTGAATGCAGAAGCATGCTTAGTTCTGGAAGTACCCAAACACTCTTCGGTCAGGGAAGGCTTGTGATCTTTTCACTGACAGCCAATAAAGAAACCAGTGTCTTTTAAAGCACTTTACTTGACGTCTAAAGCCCTCTACTCTCAGAAATCGAGATATCTTAGGACAAACCTGAATTGGTATTTTCCCAGGAGACACCATAAGGTAGCGGTTCCACAATGTAAGAAAGCCAGGTGGGGGAACGTGCTTTCACAGAGAGGGCTGCCAGGCTGTGGAACTCCCTTCCTGAACAGATTCGAAGCCAGAGCTCATACCCGATGCTCTGGAAGCAAATTAAAATGTGGCTTTTGTGGATTAGGCTCGGTTAGGAGATACATTATAGTGGGTTTGTCTGCTCAGGGTTATCACTGTTCACGTTGTTTTTTTTTCCTCTGCTCACGGTGCTTTGATACCTTCTGCTCTAATACGTTCTAGAAATACCTCAACTGTAAATACAATACATTAAAACATCCTATTCAAATCAAATTGTATTTATGGATTCGATTATGGCAATCTCCTCTTTTTATACAAATCATGCATGGGTATGAGTGATCAAAAACAACTGGGAGGGTTTTTGGGTTGTTCCAGAGTTGATCAGGCGCACACCAAAGTTACCGCAAGCTGTATGCTATTCAGGAGTACATTAGTCCAGGCAAAACGGGGCGGGCGGTAATCCCTCGTAACCGCTCAACGTGGGACCATAGAGATCCACACCAATTGTATAGAAACAACAGAGCCCTTGCACTGTAGACAAACAGTAATTGTTTAGTATAGATACAATATCAAAGAGAAAATTTATAGCGAGCACATCAAGACTTAAGTGAATCGTTCAAATGATGTAGAGCAAAAAGTTCAAAAGGCTGTTAGGTTCTTGGTGTATAACACCGGTTTTAATGTTCCTCTGTACTGGCCAACACGTGTTTCATCGCAGGGAACAGACTGCGAATCTTCAGGGCCTCATAGATTGTTAACGCGGTAATGGTTATTTGGCTACCCGGTTGGGATTAGAAATATAGATGAATAGGTAGTGTACCCGAAAACTCGCGTAGTAGGTAGTCTCTCATTGGTATTCAATGAAAGCCTCAAACCGGGAGGAGAAGAAATGGCGCGGTTGCGCCCGAAGTCCAAAACAGGCGGATACACCTGAGTATCAGTATCCCCCCTCCTGTAGTTCCCGGTGCCGTTTTTCGAAAGACGGTCCGGGAACTACAGGAGGGGGAATACTGATACTCATACATCCCAACCGGGTGGCCAAATAACCATTACCGCGTTAACAATCTATGAGGCCCTGAAGATTCGCAGTCTGTTCCCTGCGATGAAACACGTGTTGGCCAGTACAGAGGAACATTAAAACCGGTGTTATACACCAAGAACCTAACAGCCTTTTGAACTTTTTGCTCTACATCATTTGAACGATTCACTTAAGTCTTGATGTGCTCGCTATAAATTTTCTCTTTGATATTGTATCTATACTAAACAATTACTGTTTGTCTACAGTGCAAGGGCTCTGTTGTTTCTATGGGTATGAGTGATGGTTGCTAAAATATTTTTGGGATTTAGTAGTTGACATTAGGGAATCGTTGAGCTGTTGACTACTCAATTATATGGCCATTGAGGGAGAAAGTCTGCAAGATATGAATAACTACTCTATTAATGTAAAGGTGACTGTGAAATTATTAATATTTACTTTGACACTAGTTTAATGACTATAAATACTCCTTAATATACTTTTGCTTCTAGTATTGTATGACTTATTGTAACTCATGTTTGTGTGGTTGTTAACAACCTAAAATGAAGGCTTATAAAATAAAAAAAACTATTCTTTACAAAGAAGGAATTAGGATTACATTGTTGTTACAAAAACTCTGAAATTTTCATAACATTATAAGCCAAACGTTTGTCCAGGAACAGCACAAGTGTAATCTGTTATATGTGCACCAATATGGTGATGTGGTCATGCAAGGACTTCCCATTCAAAAGGTGGCTAGTCGTTGAGACATTGCAAAGCAACGTAGTATTTTATGGATATGAGGTTGCATTAACTTGAATAAAAACCTCTCAATGTAACTTTGCAAAGGATTGGTGATTTGTGGGGTGTTAATATAATTAAGATTTGTGGGATCAAGGTTTTGTTTCAGATCTTCTAGGATTTAACAGTATTCTCAGGAGGAATGTTTTAACAGAGAGCCGACTGGGACAGAAATGTGTTAGATTGAAGTCAAGTATTTGGCTGGAGGGACTCTCGGAGCTTGTGACGTTGTGCAGATTATTTTTAGTATGCTGATTAGGGGTAACTAGACATAATATCGAGAAAAAAATATAGAATGGCCATAATATCGAAGTAAAAATATAGAATGGACAAAATATCGAATGGACACAATAGAGTGGTTAAACATATCGAATTGAAGGTAAGTAATATAATATCGATTGTCAAAATAGAGAAAATTAAAATATCAAAATATATAATATAGGCATTAAAATATATTGAGTTTTTAATAATATCGAATTTTTAAAAGTGTTTTCTATGTTAGTATATGTGTGAAAAGTGTATATTATTTTTGTAATTTATCTTAAGTAATGAATTTTATGTTATTTAAATGTTTGCGTAATTTAATTCTGTAGTGGGTTGTGGGTTTATGGGGGAATAGGGTGGGAAGTAATTTAATTATATTAAATTAAATATTAATTTTTAGAAGTTACTAATTTTTTTAACTTAATTTTGCATTTTAGTTCTGTAGCGGGTTGTGGGTTTATAGGGGAATAGGGTGGGAAGTAATTTAATTGTAATTAATTAAATATTTTTATTTATTTATTGGTATTCGTTTTGAATTTATTGTTAATTAATTTTAATTGGCAATTAATTTTTAATAATTGGTAATTAATTTGTATTTATTGATAATTATGATAATTGTATTAATTTACTTTCCTTAGCGGATTGTGGGTTTATAGGGGAATAGGGTGGGAAGTAATTTAATTGTAATTAATTACATATTAAAAATACTTTTGTGTATTGATAATTGATTTACTGATAATTAATTATTAATTGGTAATCATTTTTATTATTAATTAATTTTTGTTTTTGAAAATTAATTAGTTCTTAATTAATTATGAATAGGTAGTTCATTTTAATAACTAATAATTATTTGTATTTCCAATTGATTAATTATGACATAAAATACATTGGTAATTAAGTTTAATTAAATTTTTATTGGTATTGATATTTAATTTATTTTTATTAATCTATTAAATCATTACTTTCCCTACTGTTAAACTCACTAGAGTGGGAAAGTAATGTTTACCCCTAGGCTATCCAACGCATTCCCTACTGTTGCACTCACTGGAGTGGGACTAGTCATTTTTACCCCTACGCTATCCAACGCTTTCCCTACTGTTGCACCCTCTGGATTGGAAATGGTAATTTTTACCCTCCCGCTATCCAACGCTTTCCCTACTGTTGCACTCACTGGAGTGGGAATAGTAATTTTTACCCTCCCGCTATCCAACGCTTTCCCTACTGTTGCACTCACTGGAGTGGGAATAGTAATTTTTACCACTACGCTATCCAACGCTTTCCCTACTGTTACACTCACTGGAGTGGTAATAGTACATTTTACCCTCCTGCTATCCTACGGTAAAAATATTGTATATGTTTTATTAATATTACGTAAATATATATATATATGTATTTAAAAATACAATTGTATGTTTATTTTTTAACTTACATTAATTATTTATTAATTTTAAGGTTATTTAAGTATGTTTAAGTATGTTTTAGTTCATTATATTTATTATTTCATTCATTTTAAATTACTTTTAAGACATTTAAAAAAAATCGATATTTTGACTAACTATATTTATTATAACAATATTTTTGATTCAATATGTTTGTACTTACCTGTTTGTAGATAGGAATTCGATATTTTTGCATACTATATTTTGTCAACGATAATTTTGTAAGTCTATATTTTGGTATTCTATATTATTTCAGTGATCCTTGATTAGGTGGTGGTACTATGCACTTAGCGGTGTATATTTGAAAATGATACATTGTTAGCAACAATTGAGAACTGTGTTTAGGGATTTCATCACCTAAGTATAACAGTTGGTTGTACCAAAGCTGACAATGTTTGTGGTGGGGTGACCAAATGTGTTTATGGACTGGTTAATACCGTTAAAAAGTATCAGCAATTGGCCAGCTTTACTAGCTTGTGAATAGGGTTTGAAGATTTATTTTACAAGATGAGTGAGTTCAATGCAGAAGTTGCAAATGTCTTGTAGTCTTTACTTTCTAACATATTTGTGCGTAGTCTTAGGCCACTTTCTATCATGGGACTGAACCTCTGACTTGTATAAGTTTCAGTGATACATAAGTAAACATTTGTCTACCATATATAAGAGTATTGAAGTTGGTAGTAGACTTTTCTGTTTGGGGCATGAGGATTATGGGCCTGATTTTATGTTTGACGGACTGAGTAACATCTGTCAGAATTGCGGAGGACATTATAACCACCAAACTGATGGTACTCCATCCATCAAGTTTAGAGGTGACCATTGTCCCAGCAGTTATCTCTGTACCTTGAAAGGAGCTGCCAGTACAGCAGTGAACAACCATGTTGGTTCTAATGGCTATTACCTAAACCTTAAACTTTTTTTTTCAGAAACAAACACCTAAAGTGGGAGTTTGTTAGAAATGACCATCTTTTGTGCGATATCACCCATGATTTTGCCTGAGCCTGTTTTTGCTGGCCAAAGGACTCTGCGTCCTTTACCCCTGCCAACCAGTGGTAAAGTGTATGTGCCCTCCCTCACAAACATATTAAAATTGATCCATACCTGATAGGCACTTTTAATTGACTTATAAGTCCCTAGTATAGGAAACCATCTGTAACCAGGGCCAGTAAATTAAGTGTACTAGTATTCAGCATCACTCATTCTGCCACCCAGTAAAGTACCACTTTAAAACATGTCTCCAGGCCAGCTATTGTAGCCTGAGTGTGCAGTTTTTGAACTGCCATTTCGACCTGACAAAACAAACCTTTTAAAAACCACGAAAGGGGTGATGGGAGGAATCTTGCAAGAAGTCTAAACACAGGCAACTGATAGGGGTAGCATTACAAACCATTGTTCTCATGCCCACCAAACCACCTCAGTTTTGGGTCCAGCCATCTGCAAATCAATCTTGACACAGCTCCAGTCGAAACAGTCCTGCATGAACTACCAAGCTGTGTTCTCCCTGAACTGGAACACAATCAACTGAAGACCTGTGTCAGTCTGATTGGTTCCAGTGGCACAGCCAGCACTGGCCCTAAATCTGGCTATACCCTTGCGGCCTCGGCGGTACATCAAACACACAAAAGGTGCTGGGAGGAAAGCTTGCAATAAGTCTTACCACTGGCAATTGCTTGGATAGTATTCCAACCTTTTGTCCACCATGTCACCTCAGTTTTGGACCCAGCTCATATGCAAACCAGTCTTGACCGTGCTCTAGTAGGAACACTCCAGGCCGAACTGCGTTGACCGGTACACAAGCAACCCAAGACCAATTTTAACCTGATTGGGGCTCTTCAGTCCGTTGCAGCTTGGTTCCAGTGTACAGTGAGTACGGGACCCACATCTGGGCTTACCCGTGCCATCTAGGGTGCCGTGCATCGAAGGCCCAAAAGGTGATAGGAGGAATGCTTGCAATAAGTCTAACCACTGGCAATCACTTGAGGTAGTTCCAACCCATTGTTCCTATGCCCACCATGCCACCTCAGTTTTAGACCTAGCTGTATGCAAATCAGTCTTGACTTTGCTCCAGTATGAACAGCCCAGCCCAAACCTGCAGGCCGGGTCCTCCCTGAACTGGAACGCAAGCAACGCAACACCTGTTTTACCCTGATGGGGGATTTTTCGTCAGGTGTAGCTTGGCTCCAGTAGCACAGTGAGCATGTCTCTGATCTGGGCATACTCATGTCACCTTGGGTGTTACATTAAACATTGAAATGGTGATGGGGGAATGTATGCAATAAGTACCTGGGGTAGCATTTCAACCCATAGTTCAAAACCTTCCGCTGGGCCTAAAGCTTCCTTTTTACTAACTTAAAGTCACCCTTAGGGTAGGCCCTAAATGCCCATAGAAAAAACTGAGTTACATTATAACAACGTACAATGCTTAATTTCAGTTTGAGAACTGCTTGAAAAATGATTCAATGGCTCATTTTATTAGTAATTTCAAATACAACTTATATTACTATTGTGGAAATGACACTTTTAGAAAGTTTTCCTGCCTAATACCAAAAGGCTTTCCTGTCAGCTTCCAGCTGCCACCTGAACCTTGTGGTGAGATCCATATTGCTCCCACACAGTGGAAAAATGGCCGTGGGAGTAGGGAGGAGAACTCCTTCTTTGACAGGACGGCCTGAAGGGCTGTGCTCTGCCCCTTCCTGAGGGTAAAAAAATGCCTAGATTCTCTCTTTGCGACTAAGTACCCATGTAGGCATGCCTCCGGCTTGACTCTCTAGTTAGACTGGCATTAAACCCAGTGAGGTTAGAGAAACCAGCCAAAACTGGTTTAAGGGTGGGGCAATGGCTTGCCCTCCGCCCACAGCCTGGCACTGGACATACAGGTGGACTCCACTGACCTCTCCGCAGAACACTCTTGGACATATGAGGAATTAGAAGAACTTCCCTGCTGTCTGAATATTTTGGAGGAAGACTAGACCTACTTGCCTTGAACCCAAGATTACAGAAGTGACTCCCATGGTAATTTGAGCCACAGGGACACAACAAACTTCCAGAAGCTCTTTCCCTGCAATTGCCTGGCAGAGCAGTACTAATTGGACCTGCCCTGATTACAGCTTCCGACCTCTGCTGGTGTGAGTCCTAGCCCCCAAGTGTTGCCCCCACCCCCAAGGCCTGTGTTCTTGGCTGATGTTAGAGTGCATTCCTCCTGTCCACAATGCAAAAGCTGGTTCTTACAATTTTTTTTCCAACTTTCTGGCTGAGGACAGGTGAGACCAGGATCGCCATCGAAGCTACAGCTATCGACATCGAATAGCTGGTCGACCTCAGCTTGCTAGTTTACCCTGCAGTTGGAAAGCTGATGTCCAGAAACTTTCCACCTGGATGAACCTGGTCCATGTAGCCAACCCATACTCAATCGCAATCGGCCTTCACTTTTGACTTTAGCCCAGTCTAGAGTGACCATATAACTGTTGTTGGAACTTTGTGCTTTTTAGCGTTATTTTCAATCCAAAGTTTCAAAATTCATATGTATAAGTTAAGCCTGACTGCTTTGCACAAAGGTACCAGATGGATAAGCTCGTTTTTTTTATATAACTTTAGCGCTTCACCCTGATAAGTATTGTGATTATGTTTTTATGGGGGGTTCTCACCCCTCTCAACTAATACCACAATGTCTTACAGAGGTTCTTTCTGAAAAGCAAAAAAATGAAAGATGCCCACACCAACCGAATTTTGCAGGAGCTTATTTCACCTAACACAGTTGTTTTCTCCTGTGATTTGAGCCAGGTAAAATCTCTGCAAATTGCAGGATCAAATACTGCATAATGTGGGTTCAAGACCCTGGTAATGGGTGAATTCATGTGCAATGTCATTGTAATTTCTCATTCAGTTTTTTAAATGAGAAATCGGGTGCCAATTGCACACCTGCTAATTAGTGCACCTCATGCACCCACATTTTAACCAATTCAGACGCTTATATTCACAACACATAAATATCATGGTTTCTAGTTGCCGCGTGGCAGGCATTTCACTGGCATGATCAAACAGTGTTTAGGCTATATCACACTAATTTTAAAATGATTTAAAAATAGTCTTTAAAACTGATTTATAGATGGATGGGAACATAAATTCCTTCAAAAAGAGGTGCTAATATATTTCCTACAGAAGTGCAATTTCCAGCAGAGGATTTTATCCACCCTAAAAATCTGTCACTTTCACTGCCGGCCATCATCTTTTTGATCAAAACAATCATTCTTGCAAATGAAAAGTAAAGGCAAAACCAATGTTTGTGCTGCGGGTTTCCAGAGCATCCTGTAAACCTCAGACTTTGACATTTCCAATAAACAGATAGGGGAGCTTTGTCTTCTCCTGCCTGGATCCTACACCAGGACAGGACTCACAAAGAGGAAGGGAGTTGAGGGGTAAATGCATATTGTTGCACATACCTATCTGAACGGAGAATGTGCACATATTTGTGAGCGCCGCACTCATTGTCTCACCCAAGGTTAGAAGTAAGCAAAAACTATTTGTGCCCCTGTTTAAAATTCATCCGAGGAGCTAAATTGGGCTTCAAAAACCATCCTTTTCTCTTTTCATCCAAACCTGAGAAACGTACCTCACACATTATATATACCCTTTGCATAATTCTCCTTGGTATAATGAGGCTCAGGGAGACATAAAGAACTGTTTACCAAATAGGAAGTTATCATTGGCGGCTCCTCCACTATGGCAGAAGAGTGTTACCCGACTGCTTTTAAGCAGTGTGAGGAGCAAGAAACATTAAATGATAATAAATTCAAGTTTTTACCATTTTATGTTTCTGCTTCTTTGCCGGTGGGCGAGTGGGCGGGGCTGCTCTGCTCTCAGAGCAGGGCAGGGGTGGAGTGCCCACTCCTAAATGCGCAATGATTGTTTGGTCGCCCAAACAGGTCATGCACACTTTCCCTGTTCTCCATGCAGGCTGCATTACAGCCTGAGTGGAGAACAGCCGCAGGCTCCCATTCCTTGGTTGATCATTGAACCAGGATGCTCAAAACCAATCACAACACTGCATTGCAGAGTTGTGATTGGTTAGGGGAGCCTGGCTGTACTTCCCGTGCCTGTTTGACAAGGAGAGCAGAGACGCGAACCAGCTGCGGCAAGGTAAGTGTTTTTTATCATATATATATATTTTAATTGTGCACCGTTTCCCCCCTTCGCGCCCCTCTGTGCGCCCGCACCCATCCGCCACCTGCGAACCGTGCTGGCCGCCACTGAAGTATATGTGATTCATGTGATCTCACTGAAATAAGGAGAACTACATGAACTTCCAAACCGCTTAGTTCTCAGTTTGCGGTTCTGTTTTTCTTCTGTGTCTACTGCACAATAAGCAAAAAATATTTTGCCCAAGCCTTACTCAAGAGCCCAGCTTTTTCAAATTGAGCTACAAGCTCTTGATTTGCACAAAGCAGTACACTTTATCCAACCACCCTTTGCTTCTGTGCTTTAGTACATATACATATTCTATTTCCCGAAAAGGTAGAAGTGAGGATGGTAAAAAAAAACATGCCTGAATATCGCCCTTTGTCTCCCCACTGAGTCACAGATATGATTCACTAGAGGCAATTTGTTAGTTTGCAAATTCGCATTAAGTCATACCTGTTGAAATGGTTAGCAGACAGGAATAAAAATACACTTCTTAAAGTGGATTTAAGGTTATCCAATTGTTTTGTCAGATTATCTTATATTATTGTTGGATGCAATAATCGTCTGCCTTAACGTCTGCCTTAACGTCAAAGGCAATGCCGCACTTTGCAGCTGAATCAAGAGTCACTCCAGGTGGTATTAACAGCTCATTATAAATTCAAGCTGAAGTACAGTAATTGTTCTCAGTTTTTAATCTTGCCCCAGGGGCAAGCAAGATTTTTAAATACCTGTATGAGAAGATATCTAAATAGCCCATCACACATACATTAACAAATGCAGCTTGTCAGGTGTGTTTGATCATGCTCTTGAGGCATTAGAACATTCCAAGCGCTGGAGATGACTTCACATCTGGATTAACAGCTCAAGGTGATTAGAGACAGATCCTGAAATCACATCCAGCCAACTGGAAGAGAGGGCATTCACACCGGGTTTTAATAAAATATTTTTGCGCTTTTTATCCCTATTTGAAGTGTGAATGGCTATAGTGCAGAGCCAGCAGGTAAGGAACCACCTACGGATGATAATCTTTTTAGCAGTTGAATAAAGATCTTTGTGGTATGCTTAAGGAGTGGGAAATTTGGATACTGAACATATTTTTATCTCCACACTATTATACACCTCTTCAATTGCCAGGACATCCAACAGAATGCAGAGAGTTTGGCTGGTAATGCCTATAATTTCAGACGATGCTTCAAGAGTCTTAATACCCAGTGGAAACAATATTTCAGACAGTTATTACCCACCGTACAAAGGCAACATGTAAATACAGCGGTAGTGGATTCTAGTGATGATATTATCTGTAAGGCTAATCACACCCTAGAAACTGGATGCTTTTACATTTCATCTTTATTTCATTTTAGAGCAGAACACTTTAAAAAAAAATGTTAAAATATTGTTTAATTTGAAAGAGGTGCCTTACATTTTCTGTGTTATAAAACTCTGATTTTATGTTATAAGCTAGAGGTTTGTGCAATTTGTGTGTATGGCAATGCTTTTGTAATGCAAACTTTTAATGCAAATCAATTGAAAATAAAGGCAGAATTCCACATAATAAAATACTGTTAAGTCCACTATTAGACATGTTTATAAAATGAATGACCAAATGATTGTTTCAAAAATAAAGTAGTACAACAATGTAGTCAACTCAAAATTCCACGGGCAGACTATAGAAGGTAAGAAATAGTTTTCTATGTATACCATGGTTTTTTGCATAATTATTTTTATTATATAATGTGTTTTAAATATTTTTACATATAATATTGTTTACTTTATAGTTGTATTAAATATCGAATTTAATTAATGTAATACATATATGTTTTTTAATTATTTTTACATATTAGTATTATCATAATAAATATTTTATTTATTTGTATAGTTTGTAAGTTCAAATGTATAACTATTATTTTTCCATTTACTTTATTATTTAGTAGTGGATGTTGGGTTTGTAGAAAAATAACTATAACTCACGCCTTCCCCAGGCACTGCTTGTAACCTTTCATATTACATCACTTCTAACATGTTAAATAAAAGCATTCATAACAAAACTCCTCACATCTCAAGTGACATCATTTTTGAGAACACTGTGTATGGTAGGGTGGCGAGTTATAGTTAATGTCGCCAGAGAGTTGTGTACAGAGGTGCATGATTATAGTAAGTTTTGGGGGGATGCAAATTATAACTTTGTTAGAGCTATAACTTTAATTCATAGCTATAACTTGAGAATTTGTTCGTATTAGTTGGTTTTGTACACAAATAATTCATTAAGTTTTCCTAACTATAACATCTTGAACATTCGTTTTTTTCATTGAATTTCATTTTTTTAAATAAAAATGTGTTTGAAATATAATAATGTTGTTTAATACTGTATTAATAATTCTAAATGTTTTTTTAGTAACACTGTACTTTTGCAAAAGGTCAAAGTTCATTGTGAGGAGTGTTGTGGTGTATAGTGGAGTGGCCTATAGTGGAGTGGCATTGAGTGGAGTGGGGTGTTGTAAAGTGGAGTTTTATACAGTGGAGTAGGTTGGAGAGGCGTAGAGTGGAGTAGAATGCAGTGGCATAGGGTGGAAGGAGGAGTATCCTCTCCGACAGTGTCCAGGCATAGAGTGTTGTGGTGCAGTGTGTCATGGTATAGAGTGGACCGGTGTGTTGTAGAGTTCAATGGTGGATTGTAGATTGAGTTGGAGTAGCATTGAGTGCAGGGGAATAGAGTGGAGTAGAGTATAGTGGTGTGGCGTAGAGCGGAGTGGTGCGTCAGAGAGGTGTGTCATAGAGTAGAGGGGTGTAGAGTGGAGTGACATACAGTGGATTTGCATGTCATAGAATGGAGTGCCATGTTGTAGAATGGAGCAGCGTGTCATAGAGGGAAGTGACGTGGAGTGTACTGGCATAGAGTGGAGTGGACTGGCATTGAGTGTCGTAGAGTGGAGTGGCACGCCATCAAAGAGTAAAGAGTAAAGTGGAGTGGCGTATCATAGAGTGCTGTGTGGTAAAGTGCCTTAGAGTGGAGGGCATAGAGTGTAGTGGAATGTCATAGAGTGGAGTGGCGTGTCATACAGAGGAGTCGCATGTCATACAGTGGAGTGCCAAGGAGTATTGTAGAGTGGAGTAGCATAGAGTTGAGTGGAGTACCATGTCGTATAGTGGAGTAGAGTGGTGTAGAGTAGAAGGGCATAGAGTGGAGTAGAATGTTGTAGAGTTGAGTGGTATAGAGTGGACTGGCATGTCAGTAGCGTGGAGTGGTGTTTCAAAGAGCGACATGTCGTAGAGGAACTTACAGTGGAGGGGCTTAGAGTGAAGTGGCACTACAGAGAGTTGCGTGGTGTGTCAGAGTAGATGGCATGACAGATTGGAGTGGAATAACGTGTCGTCTTCTGATATATAATTATTTTTTTTTACCATTTAAGAAGTACTGCAGTACTTCCTCGGTAATTTTGAGAAAGTACTGCAGTACTCTGTAAACTTTTTTTTAAAATATATAAACAAATTAAAAACTTTTCCCTACCTCTACAGACTTTCCTAAATTTCCTAAATGTTTTCCTATGCATTACACAAACAGCACTGAGCTCAAATTTATGCAAAAACACAGAACAAATAGAAAGAGTGGTCTAAAGGAGATGGCTTCCTTTTCATTTTGCAGAGGATTTGATTGACCAATAATATTGTGTTTCGTCATTGGCTTTATTCAGCCATATACCGCAAAGGAACTGCAGTATAAAGTGTTCCAATATATCACTACGTTTTTGAGCTGTATACTTAAATCTACAGAACCGATTCAGATCAAATAACAAAAAGAACCTTTCCACACCATAATCGGCATTCCTGCCAAATCTCATGAAAATCCGTTCTGCCATTTTGTCGCTAAGTCTTTGGAAAATGCGTTGGTGGGAAAACGTGTTTTGGGACCCGTGTTTTGATTTACACCCCCTTTATTATCACTATGAAACTTTGCATCATCAGTCAATGTAGAAAAAGGAATAGGTCTGCAAAGTTTTGTGGAGATTCATCAAACAATGACAAAGCTATAAAGAAGCACAAATCTGAGGGATTCCTATCTCTGGGCATCTTATCTATAATTACAGAGTGGCTTCTGGCACTCTTTAATATACCACCAGTCGGTAGTTATAGTTAGGACCATGTTTCCAAAGGAAAAGTGCTATTTGACTTCCCTTTATCTTTGGCATTGTTGACTAATCTCCCTAAAATTTTCCCCAAAACGTGTCATAGTGAGTCTTCTTGTGCATGGGAAGTTTCCAGGTGATCCCTCAAGTGGAAGCTGAGAAAAAGGGGGGGGGAGTAATAAAAGTGTGTTTCCCATGTTAATTTCCATAGACTCTTTAGACACCGCTGCATCCTGAACTGCTATACCGAATTACACCAAATTTGGCAGAAAGGTAGCTTTTGGTTCACAGATTTATCTGAGAGCACGTCTACTTCGAAGTGTTGGCAGCCATTCGGGAATCGGCTTCTACTGAGTCCCAAAAAAACATGAAAAAAAAGAATAGGGGGCAGGATAGGAATACCCTAATCCCCAAGCCTTGGTCTTGAGGTCCCAGAGGGACCACGGCAGGGCGAAAAAGCATTACAAAAGAAATGTGTGTAGCAAATTCATATCAAACATTACAAGAATACAAGCTTGGGCTCCCATACTTCTTTTGAAAAGGGCCCGTGGGCCAGGTCCCAGGGGCATTATCTAAAAAAGGATGAGGGCACACGGGGCCTACCTTGATGAGCTTAAATGTCTACTACATCGCCAGGGCCAAAAATAGATTTTGAAGTGGGAGAGGGGCACGTATGAGGCCCCGGGGACCACCACCTGCCCGGGGCCGACCCGTGAACTACAAAGGAGGGCCCCCCCTCCTGGAGCCATATATGGGCCTAGGGACTGCCATGCTTCAGGGCCAGTTCCTGCATGTCCCCGGGTGCCCACCGCTGGGACATAGCTGTTTGTTTATGCTTGGCGGGAGCTGACAGCCCCCCACCGCTGGAGGCGGTAAGAGAAAAAGATGAAACTATTGCTCTTGCATGTTTGTATGTTGGCACAACAGATGCCGTTACTCCACAGTCTTTAAAACAAATACGTCTTTCCCACGCATATCATTACAACGACATACCCTAGGGAAATCGTGGGACTTTGGAGTGGTATAATTTACTATTCCAACTCCAGTCTGTACAACAGTTAAATGCTACTTTCCCTAATGCATGTTGTTGTAACAATATACGTGGTAAAGGAATGCATGGTCAAGAGTGGTAAAGAGTAATTTGTTGTAACACCAGTGTTGTAACAGCATTGCGTGGTTCATGCTTTGTTGTAAATTCTGTTTCCCCTCTTGCTCACAGGGAACTGCATTTGCAGCAGCTCTCTGTGTGCAATAGCAATGCCGGCTCCCGCAGGAGTGGGGAACCAGCTCAACCACTTGGGCCTTGAGGCTCCCCCCACGGTGCCATTTCATACTGGGTGCCCTGGGTATGCTCCAAGACACCTAGGGAAGCATTTCCCTCCCTCCACATCACATTAATGCGGGCCCCCGGCATTAATGTGATACCGAGGCTTGACCTTGAGGAAGGGGAACCCCAGTGCCGAAATCTGCAGGCCACACTGTCCCATTCAAATATAGCTGGGCCCCAGGGGATAGAGTGCCCAGGGCCAAAATCGACCCATAGAGGGAGGCTATCCCCATTGAATTATTGCAGGCCTTGGAGGATTCCTTTAAGGAAAATGGGCTGCTTTGGAAAAAATGATTGTTTTATTTAAAAGCAGTCACAGACATGGTGCTCTGCTGACCCGAGCAGGTAACCATCCCTGTAATGGCTGCGATACCTAGGGGGGAGTCACGCATTGTGACCTACTTCATTAATATTCATGTAGTAGGTCGATTTGGAACCCACTAGGAATCAGTATTTTACAAACTTGCATATTAGTAATAGATTGGTTCACAGACTAGCAATGCTTCATACATGTAGCCTTAGATCACCCTTCTCCACACATCTAACTGAAATGCCCTATCTGCATATGTCATGTTGTCACTTTGCTGTCAAGTACCATCCTCTCTCTCCTTCTACATGTACTTCCATTCATCTCCTCCATTTCAACATTCTCCTGAACACAGAACCCACACACTCACCTGTAAGCACTACATTATCTTTTCCTTTGGCACTGTCAGGTTTTTGTTTACAGCTGTGTACCTGCTACTTTCATTTTCTCATTCAATTAACATATATGTGACTGTTGATCTGTGCGCTTTCACTAAAGAAATGGTAGGGAAGTTTCTGGGATAATTCCTAATAGGTCAAAGTTTGTGTTTTAGGACCGAATCATGGGTGATAATAGTCTTCATTTAAGCTCTGCAGGCTGCACTCTGAGACATCACTGTGCCTATATATTTTAATGTATTAGATACGTTTCTAATCATGCCCTGGATGGGCCACATTCATTCCTAAACACAACAACGGAAAGAGAAAAGTGGGGATTTGAGTTTTGTAATTAATCTCCCAAGTGTACTGCTAGCTCCTCACTAATGTTTAGGACATGGGGACTTTTACTCTGTAGATCTATGATATAACAAGATTCTAAACGTCTCAATCTCTGAATTCTATCCCCTCCCCTGGGATTCACTGGTACATGGTCCAAACAATAGAGATCTCTGTTGAGGTTGTGCTCTTTGTTAAAATGTCCCGCAACAGGGGAATTTTTCCTCTTTTCTTTGAGCGTTTGCTCATAGGTTTTCAATATTTTTTTCCCTCTTTTCTTCCACTTTTGATTGATCTTCTTCTTTTAATATTTCTTCTTCTAGCTCCTTGATATCAGATAGAGCTTTGTCTTGGTCACTCCGTGCGAATCTTACAAGTATGACCAGCATCCCCTTACAGGATTGGGCCGTGTGTTCCGCCCACTCATCCAGCAGACGGGGATCAGGGTTCTGGTATGCGGGGACAGTATAGAGCCGTAGGCCCCAGGGGACCCTATTGACCTCGATGTAATTTTGTAGGGAGGTCGCCTCCCACCACTTTCTTATGTCAAGCTCATAGAGGCGTTCTAGAGCAGAGAACTTGGAGGCTATGCGGAGGGTGATGGTGCCCCCCATTACCGTCCGCCTTATTTGTCCCATCGCTCTTTCTAAACATACTCTTTGCCGCCTCCCAGCGTTCCGATCCGCAAAACATAATGCCAGTTCTTATTGCTGTAAACACAGCTCAGGTTATAGTCGCCCTCCTTCCCCCTAGTTCTGTGGTTGCTGTATGGTAAATGGAAATCCAATGTGCCACCGGCACCTTACCGGGATGTTGGCTCGTTGCCCGGTCCTGCTGCCACTAGGATCCTGTAGATAAAACAGGAGTAGGGTACCCGTCAACCGAGTTGGGATTGGGGCGTAATAGTATAAAAACAACACTGCCCCAACTGGTATTAGTTAAAGACAATTAGTAAAGATATGTAAATACATTATCTGAAAGGAAAACAAGGAGTCTCTATGTAATTCTGACAGGTGCTAAAAGTATCATTTTATGTATAAAAGATTTTTTGAAAAAGGAACAAAATTATAATTAACAGTTATAGCAGCACTGCAGTATATACATGATAACAATTGAAGAAACAACCCAAATTGTACGAGGTGCTCTAGGTGTGACAGTGAAAACCAAAATAGCGACGCAGGTGCCAATGTGCAACAGCGTGAGTGGCGCAAGGTGACTGGTGAATAAATATACAGTGTATTCTTTAGCATACGGCGGTTCCAGATGGATTAGAAATTCATTTTACAGGTATTCAAATGTTCAACCGCTTCGTATTTCGCGCCAATATTTGCGCTGAAAGGTCGACAGCGTTTCGATCCAGATAACTATAGGATCTTCATCAGGACTGGGTCATGGGCAGTGCTGGTGGTCGATTTATGGTAATCAATCGCCGGATTACATGGACAGCAAGTGCTTAGATCCGAGCTGTACTTGGACTGCTTGGCCCAGGTGAGAGTGATTGGGTCCCGAGGCAATCCCAGGGGTGGGATTGGCAGCAATGTAGCCCAACACACACGTATTAAATTAGTAGTGAAGACCGGGGTCAGAAGTGTAGAAGTGACTCCCGATCGTGGAACAAGATAGTTACCAGGGCGCCGATCCCTAACGTGGATGGCTAGTTGAGAATCAATCTCTATCAAAGACAGCCTCACGGTCTATCCGGGGGAAGAGCAATCTCATCTCAATTCTCTTCTCTTCTTCAATTGTTGTCATTTATATACTGCAGTGCTGCTATAACTGTTAATTATAATTTTGTTCCTTTTTCAAAAAATCTTTTATACATAAAATGACGCTTTTAGCACCTGTCAGAATTACATAGAGACTCCTTGTTTTCCTTTCAGATAATGTAGCCACTAGGATCCGACGCAAACTCCTGGGTCTGAGGTGTTAATTCCTCAGGTCTAGATATCAGTTGCTTCTCACACTCCACAACCACGGTGCCACAGGAAATAATTCAATTCCAGCTCCCTGTTCGCCAGCCTGTTGCAGTCACGAAGGGTGCATGTCACAGCGGGAGTTCTCCCGCATATGTATTCTGCTCCCAATTCCACTGGGTAATCGTAGTGTTTCATTGGAGGGAGGCTACAGCCTTTACGGTTATTAAAAATACTGGAAGGAATATTGATCATTGGAAAGGATGCTTATAAACAGGTGTTTATTACCCATGTAACTGTTCATGTATTTTAAGTATTTTTGTAGAGCGTACAATTTCGGATTTCGGGTTTCGGAAAGGGATTGTGGAGGAGCCTAAAATAAACTAGTGGGATTTGTAGTCCTATACACTCCCCAAATTATTTGTACACAACAGCGTAGTGATACATACTATGAAGTACACATCGGTACAACTAAGGACAGTTTGTCTAACCTGATAAATGTGTATTAAGCACTTTGCACTAATAATTTTACTCCGGGGGAGTAGCTTGATTACCCTGAAAATCGCTGTTTATAAAGTTACAAAGTTAACACAGGAAAGAATGCAAGGAGGGCCAGTCGCCTTTGAGAGGAAATTAGAAACTGAAAGCAAATATATCGTAGCAGCAGGAATATTATCTGCCAAAGACGATTTGGGTTGTTTAATATCGAATACACCCATTAGCAACCACTGTGATAGAGTCCTGACGAAGGCCTATGCCGAAACGCATGCAGTTTGTCAACAAGCCGCCAGTCTCCTCATATCATTAATTTGATAAATGGTTTTAAAATACTGATGATTTGATTACAGTTATTGTGCAAATGTTTTGGACTATAATAACGAATTGAAAAATAGGACAACTGTGATTTTTTTATAATTGGTTTACAGAATGCAACAGAATATATATATATATATATATATATCTATATATATATATATATATATATATATATATATGTGTATCAAATGAAAGAGAAAAAAAAAATAAGTACATTCTGTGTTTTTTAGAAACATTGTTAATGTTGGGATATATATTTTTGTAATTCAAAATAATTATTAGATTTAAGAAAATTGAAAAATAAGCTAAGTGAATATATCACCAAGTTACAAGTTGGGTATAATAGTAATGTTATCATGATGAATGTCTGGACTTGAGGTGCCTGTTTCATGTGAAATCCACCGTGCCCAGGTGTCTCATTTTCCCATAGAAAATGCCAGAGTGCACATGACTGGTTTGGTTAGCCCTAGAGGGCCAACCAAACAGTAAGGGCATGCAACATTAGCCTAGCCACTCCTCCCCTGTCCTGCCCTGTTGCAGGACCGCCCACCCACAACCAAACCCTTCTCCTTTCTTGCAGTGCAAGAAGCAGTAAAAAAAAATGGTATTTATACTGTGAGAAAGCAGTGGGGCAACGTTCCTCAGCCCACATAGGGGAACCGCCCCTGCTCAGAGCCTACTGTGGAGTCCTATCTTATGGCATCACTTTACTTGTTGCAGTCTCTTGCCAAGATTGTCCCTTCTTTAGATTACAGCGCATAGAAGAGATATGAATCTATCTTTTATTTTGTTTGTATGTCATTTTATAATGCACTATTTTCCAAATATTATTTGCCATTATATTTCTCTTCACTCTTCCTACAAGAGAAGGAAATAATTATGTTTTTCTGTTGATACTCATAAGCAAATCTGGTATACTAGCTCATGATAGCAAATGGTCAATGAAGGTATTGCAACAAATAATGTTTCCTAATAACAACCAACATATCCCACAATCACTTTTTCACCATCTAATAAACATTTCTCCAGTTGCTCCTGCCAGAGGGGACACCAGCCACTAATGTCCAGGCCTTTATGAGCCTTCAAACCATTTGTACTAGCAGAGAGACCCTTCACACACCCCTTTAGTGACAAGTTGGAACATTTTAAGTTCACTCATCATGGCAACGAGCAGTAGCACCAACAACTATCATTTGATGGTGTTTGCACCAACTACTTTCAAAGAATATAGCCTTGCACAGTACACTCTGGCAGCATGCTGGTGTGTTCTCAGTGATTGACTTTGGTGTCACTACGCGGACAGCAGCCACTCATGCCAGAGCTGCAAATACCATCATTCCCTCACAAAGTAGACAAAGTCTGCACCACCCACTAAAATTCAACAATTCTCTCCTTCCAGCAGCGAGATCCTCATTCATTTACACCTGTCATTTACACTGGGGCCATTCCCTCCTGCTTCTGGCTGAGTTTTTGCCATCCACTCTTTCGCAGAGCCAGAGAAGGAGCCGCCCACTGCTACTGAGCCAGAGCTCCAGTCATACAATCTTGTCAACATGCCTGGGGTTTAATCATCCTCTCTTGCCAGCATCTAAGCCTTTGCTTCAGTAATCCACACCTGCCATCATCCAGAGCTTTAGCCATCCTGTGGTTCCAGAAGCCTCAACCTCATCCTTCAACTCTGGCATCTAGTGCTTCTGCCATACACTTGTGCTGGAGCCAGAGCATCAGCCATCCACAACCGACAGTAGTCTAGAGCTTCAGCCACACATTCCTGTCATTATTCAGAGGTTCAGTCATTCACTCAAACTGTGAGAGCTTCACCCACCTGTTCCTGGCAGTAGCCAGTTTTTTCTTCAATAATAATTTGCACAAGATCCTTAGGCGAGTTATCACACCTTCTACTTACCTTTGCTGCAAGCACTTGAAACTTTCTGCAGTCACTCACTTTACTTAACATTTAATAATGTTGTAGCAGATTTTTACCATTAGTCACCCTGGTTATCCTCAGTATCAAAGGAATTTAAATGAAAGTGGCCATGGACAGAGCGATGAATACATCATGGAGGAGAATACAACAGAATCCTGGATTGTGAGGTCCAAATGCAAGGCCAGTAGGTTCATGAGCCCATAAACTGGGAAAGCTAGATGGCCAAAAACCTCATGTCCTACTTATGGAGGTGCATTATTTAACTTTTCACCATTCCAGCAAATTTAGCATTTACCTTTCCCCAGTAGAAAACAGTTGTGCGATTAAAATGCAGTGCAAATATTGTATATTCACACCAATCAGTAAAATGCTTGTTACATTTGCTCCAAATGAAAACAAGATATAGATCCAAACAATATGTGATAGCATCTCCCTTTCTTAATACTTATATCACCACTTGGGAGGGTATAGCACCACCATATTGCGTATGTGATATTGCGAATGTGATACTGCTTGACAAAATTACTGTATCCGCTACATCGACCTACCCACTACATGCAAGATAGGTCTAGGTATGGAGGTGTGGAGTTAATGTTTGTAATTATATGTGCACTTTGATGATGTAGTGGTAGAGTAAATGGTGAATGCAATATTGTTAGAGATTGGTATTATCGGTATCGGGCTCAGTACAGTGTCATGCAACCCATGGAAGAGGTCATGATTTTGAACACATAGGGGCATATTTACAAGGGGATATTGCCACCAGAACGTCACTTTTAGTGACATTCTGGTGGTGACATTCCCATCTCCGTATGTACACAAAGCGGCGTTAAGCCACTTAATGTGGCTTAACACTGCCTTGTAAATACGGCCCCTTTTCGTGCTTCAATTAGCATGAAAGGGGTGTGCAGTGGGTGATGCAGTGGGCATTCCGACACAACACCCATTGCTTTTTGACTCGGCCCCATATTTACAAGGATGGGTCAGCGGCAAAAACAAAGGCCAGGTAAATCCTGGTATTAGGATGGCGATAAGAGGAGAAATCATGAATTTTTCTTCGCACACATAGAAACAACAAATCGCCCCTCAAGATTATTTATGTGCAGGAAGGTGGACATAAACAATCGCCCCTGTAGTGTAGGCACCCTTGCAAGTCACAAGGGTGCCTGTGCCGGCGCTAGTCAACTTTTGCTGTGCCAGCGCTAGGGAAAGCGTAGGGGTGCACCATATTTTTGAAAATACTACGCATCCCTGTGTTTAAAAAATGTTGGCGCGTGGTTTTACCAATTTTGGCTGAACACGACGCTCTGACATTTTATTGTAAATATCCCCTTAAGAGAGGCAAAATGGCACATAGCCACTACACATACTTTTACCTTCACACATGACTTACACTATGACATACCCATGACATACGCTGTGCCTAAGGGGAGATGTTTTGACTGTTCTCTGCTGAGTGTGACCCCGAATTGCTCATAATTCTATATGGGGCCACAGAGATGTCTGTCGCGATCTTACACATGAGCCCCTTACCTAGATAAGCAAGAAATATTTGGTATCACTTATGGTCCTTCCCATATATCATGTAAAAAATTTGCCACTAGAACAATCACACCCTAGTTGGTTTCTGTACTAAGGGGAGCGAGATGCAATGAGTAATTATTCAGCTATGCAAATTAGCTAATGACGCCGCTCAAGAATTACGCCATGGATCTCGATTATTTTTTTTTAACATCATTTTTATTGCATCACCAATAGAAATGTACAGACAAAATAACCATCAGTAAATATACAGTTTGTACAGGACTATTATTGTCTAGTCCTTCTTCATCCGGGGGGTCCCCCTCGTCCTCGGCGTGGGTGACCTCATCCCTGATAACTTCTCGTAACTCCTTACAACGTCTGACCGCTACAGTAGGCAAATATCTCTGGGTTGCTTTTGTGATTTTCGCCCCTCCCCCACCCCAAATTTCGGTACCCCAACCCCTCTCCAAACCAGCCTCCTACCCACCCTCCCCCGTGGTCGCTCTGCGCTAGGTTAACAGTGTGAAAGTGTCCGGTGTGTTGCAGGAGGAAGTATTCATTCGCTAAGGTGTGTTCTCCTGTGTAGTGATAGGGTCTGCCTGGTTCAGTTCGCTCTCGCCCTCCTGCTCCTCAACATCCATATCACGGAGCGCCTGTACCATCACTTCCCATGCAGTTGCCCTTTCTAGAGCCTTCTCGTCATTCAACCTCCAGGCCATCTGGTACCGTAGAGTACTTTCACACGCGGCCCATCTCAGACACTCCCCATACCATCTTTTATACGTGGGTCCCACTCTGGACTTCCAGTTTCTCGTGATCTCCCGCTTGGCAAGGATAAGCCCTAAATCTATAAATTTACTAGTCGTCTTGTTCCTAGGTGTGTGAGGGAACCAATGAAGGACGCCAACCGCTTTAGTGAACTGGATATCCCTATCCGTCGCGCTGTTAAGGGCCCGCCCAACTTCCTGCCAATAGTCTCCCAGAGAGGGGCAATCCCACAGCATATGGCCCAAATCCGCCCCAATTGTGTTACATCTGGGGCACATAGCGTCGGCCACCCCAAAATACTGTTGGATTTTCCCGGGGGTGAGGTACGCCCTGTGGATGACATAGAAGTGAATTATTTGAAACCTGGCATTTCTCGCACTCTTCCGTGCCCGCCTTAGCAACTGGCCCCAGGTCGTGTCAGGGATCTCTACTTGAAGGTCCAGCTCCCATTTGGCCTTCAGGGCTGCCAAAGGCTGCAAGGCTTCCCGCTGCATCCTAGAGTACAAGCACGTGACCGCCTTAAAAGTTCCCGCCGCCATCATAGTGTACTGGCAGGCCATCGAGGTGCCCGGTTCCTGCAGCCCTTCCCCCCAGTGGGCTTGCATAGCGCCCGTGACTGCCGCGTGCAGCAAGTAGTCGCCCCTCGGAAGGTCAAATCGCTCCTGCAGGTCCCGGAACGGCAGCAACACCCCATCTTCGTAAAGATCACCTATCATTTGTATTCCCGCTTCCTCCCATTCTAGCAAGCGCGACCAGTCACCTCCATGTGGGAGGGCGGTGACCATCCCCAGCGGTATTTCGGGGGCATACATAAGGCGGACCCCCGCCCGCTTACGGGCCCGGTCCCAGCATAGCCGGAACGTCTGCTCCTCGACCGCCAGGTCTCCCACCCGGAGCTTCTGGTGCAGCGTAATGTACGCCAGAACGTGCCGCGGGGTGCCTTCCACTCTCGCGTCCTCGGGGCCTCTATATACTCTCGCCACCTCCTGAGTAAAAATCTGCAGCTGCGCGGCCAGGTAATACCCTTCAAAATCCGGCACCGCCATACCTCCTTCATCTTTGGGGCGCAACAGAGTGTCGAGCGCTATGCGCCTCCTTCCCGTGCCCCATAAAAAAGCTATGACCAACGACCTCAGGCGTTTGAAAACAGAGCTCGGGATCCATACCGGGAGAGTCCTAAAATAGTACAAAAGCCTGGGCAGTGCTATCATTTTAAGCAGGGAGATTCTACCAGCCAGGGATAGCGGCAGAGTCGCCCAGAAGTCCATGGATCCCCGCAGGGCATTAATACAGCGAGTGATGTTGCCGTCCAGTAGGTCGGTCGGGGTATGATAAACATAGACCCCCAAATAATGCAGACAACGCGGCTCCCACCGGAGTTCCTGAGCAGTGAGTGGGCACGGTTCTCCCGGCCTCAGGGGGAACAGGCAGGATTTAGGCCAGTTGACCCTCAGGCCCGACAACCGGCCGAACCGTTCCAGTAGCTGCCGCGCCCCCTGGAGCTCGGGGCCCGCATCGGCCAGAAACATCAGCAGGTCATCCGCATACAGGGAGATGAAGTGCGGCCTTCCCCTAAATGATAAACCTGCGTAGTGGCGGCCCTGTCTGGCCTCCGCTGCGAAGGGTTCCATCGCCAATGCGAATAGGAGCGGGGATAGGGAACAACCCTGTCTAGTGCCACGCCCGATCGGGTATTGTCTCGAGATCAGTGTGCCCACCCGAACCCTCGCTACCGCCTCGGTGTACAGGACCTTGGTCCTTTTTATGTATCCGTCCCCCAGCCCGAAGCGGCGCATCACCTCATACAAGTATCCCCATTCAAGGCTGTCAAATGCCTTCTCAATATCAATGGAGAGGACAAATGGGGAGACGGCACCCGGCCAGTCCGCACCCATCAGTCTCGTAAGTCGACGAATGTTATGAGTGGTGTTGCGTGTCGGTATGAAACCACACTGGTCACCGTGAACAAGGCTTGTCATGTGTACCAGCAGTCTGTTGGCCAGGATTTTACTGAGGATCTTGTAGTCCGTCGTCAACATAGACAACGGACGGTACGAGGACAGAGCCGCACCCTCTCTTCCCGGTTTCAAGAGCGGGATCATGAGGGCCTCGCACATGGAGCCCGGGAGTCGACCCCTCGCCTGTGCCTCATTGTACACCTCCCGCAGCCGTGGGGCAAGGTATTCTAAGTATTTACTATAGAATTCGATCGGTAGCCCGTCAAGTCCCGGGGTCTTATTTCTGGCCATCTGTTTTACTGCACAACCTATTTCTCCAAGAGAGATGGGTCGACCTAGCTCTTCCGCCTCCGAGTCCTCCACTCGCGGTAACTGTAACCCGTCCAGGAACTCTTCAAGCTCCTCTGCTCCTCCCGTTCTACCACTCTCATAGAGCCCCTCATAATAAGCACGAAACTTATTCAGGATCCCGGGTTGAGTGTGGTAGGGCTCCTCCTTTGTCTCCTGGATCCTCATGATCGGCACTCCCCTCCGAACTGGGTTAGCGAGCCAAGCCAGCATCGACCCCGCCTTATCACCTTCCGCATGCGCCCTCGTCATGTACGCCTTGTGATCAAAGCTACGCAGCCGCTCCAGCTCTACCGCCAGCCCCTCCCGTGCCCCACTAAGCCCCTCCTGCAACTCAGGGTGATTCGGGCGCCTCTTTTCCAAGTCCCTCAGCCGTGCCTCAGCCTTATCTAAGTCATCCAACAGAGTTTTACGAGCCCCAGCCGTGTGTCCAATACAGTGTCCCCGCACCACCACCTTAAACGCATCCCATTCTACCGCCCTCGTGGAGGTCGAGCCACTGTTCTCCTCAAAGTACCTCTCAATGCACTCACCCAGGGCCTCCCTGAACAACAAGTCATCTAGGGTGTCGGGTTGCAGGCGCCATGTTGGCACGCAGTTAACAGTCACCATCCAGTCCAGAGACAGCAACAAAGGGTTGTGGTCCGATAGCGTCCTGGCCAAGTATTCCGCCCCTCCCACCGCGGGGAGCACACACGCCGAGCAAAGAAACGCATCCAACCTCACATGCAGGTCATGTAGGTGCGAGTGAAAGGAGTAGTCCCTAGTGGTGGGGTGCAACGCCCTCCATGCATCCGTGAGGGCACAGCTCTCCTGCCATTCTAACCTACGCTTGGTGACCCTATGCACTGGGGACGCGCGCAGCGGGGGATGGGACCTATCTAGTAACACATCCTCAACCGAGTTGAAGTCCCCCCCCAAGAGGACCGGCCCTGCCAAATAACCCGCCAATTTGCCCGAGATGGTAGACAAGAAGGCGGGCAGGTCTACATTAGGAGCATACACATTACAGAGAGATATCACCCTGCCTCTCAGCCTCCCCTCCACCGCCACATATCTGCCCTCCGGGTCCACCAATGACTTTGTGACCTGGAAGGGGACCCCCGCCCGTATCCAAATCAGTGTCCCCCTTGCAAAAGCTGAGAATGTCGTGTAAAATAGCTGTCCCCTCCAGCGCCTTTGCAGAGCAGCCCCTTCCTGCTTATTAAGATGTGTCTCCTGCAGGAACGCTACATGAACCCCCCTACGCTTGAGGTACGCCTGAACTTTATGTCTGCGCGTCATGGATTGCATACCCCGCACATTCCAGGTCACACATTTCAACGCCCCGGTACTAGCCATCCCCCCCTACACAACCAGACCAAACAACAAAGAACAATGTCCTTACAAGTCCCGCGACCACGGGCCCACCCACCCACCCTCTCCGAACAGGAAGCCGAACCCCTCCAACAACAACTACCCCCCGAGCAACCCCAACTGCTCGCAACTCCCACCCCCCCAGGACAGGCCCCCCCGCAACTGGAAGTACCCCCATCCAAACCAACACTCCCGACCACCCCTCAAGGAAAGGTGGTAATGGTCGCAGTCCCCACTGCGGTGACCTTAGGGGCCAGTAAGGCGTGGCTTTATGCGATAGAACCACAAAGCAAATCAGCCCTGCGCACTCCACCCCGCAATCCCCACATTACATATCCCCTAAACCTCAAGTATTAGCGTTCCACTGCCACGGGCCCAGTGCCCCGGTGTCCAACCAACGAGTTCACTCCACCAGTTCAGTTCAACACGCCTCCAGTATCTCCTCCGAAGTCTGCGGTGTCACGATAGGGCCCCGGGCTCCACCAAATTCCGATTGTCCCGTCTCCGAGCCCGTGCCCGGTTCCTCTGATTCCGTGCCCTTCCCGGACTGACTTCTGGCGGCCCTGGATAAGTCTGCTACCGCCTGTAGCGCCGCCTGCCTCTCCGCCTCCGTCTGCGACATCGATGGCTTTCCGGTCCTCCTGCGGTTCCTCCTGATCCGTTGGGATTGCCTGATTGGTTGCGCCACCTTAGCCTCCTCCTCCCTGGCCTTAGCACCGTCCGTTCCCGCTTTATAAGTTTCCCACCAGTCCCAGGCGTCCGCGGAGGTCGTGAAGAATAGTGATTGCTCCACCACTCTCAGCTTGGCGGGGAACAACAGGGAGTACTTGATGCCTTCCTTGCGGAGCTCCCGCTTGAGGGACAGAAAGTTCGCCCGGAGCCGCTGCGTCTCAAATGTATAGTCCGGGAACATGGTGACTCTGTTGTTGTCCACTTGAAAGGGCCCTGCCTCTCTTGCCCTCTGTAAAAGCCAGTCTCTGTCCCGGTAATGGAGCAACTTGAACACCACTGGGCGAGGCGGAAGGCCCAGGGCCGGCGGGCGCGCTGGAACTCTGTGTGCCCGTTCCAGGGAGAAGAAGGGGGACAACCCCTCCGGTGCCACCTCCGTCCGCAACCAGTTGTCAAGGTAGCCCACCATGTCGTCGCCTTCGATTTTTTCCGGCAGGCCCACTAGGCGTACGTTGTTGCGCCTGTTCCGGTTTTCCGCATCTTCGGCCCTCCGTTCCAGCACCTTCAAGCGGTCCATCACTTCCGTCAACTGGGCCTTCACCGTTGTTTGGCCCGGGGCTAATTCCTGAACCGCGATCTCCACTGACTTTACCCTGTCCTTAAGTTTATCATGGTCGGCCTTCAGGAGGCCCAAGCCCGTCGCCATCTGAGCTATGTCTGGTTGTAGGGCGTCCTTTGTGGTGGCGATGGCCTCTAGGATACGATCCTGCATCCGTTGCAGTGCCGCTTGGTCTCGCTCCGCTCCCTCCGCAGCCTCAGTATCGGTCGCGCCATCCCCCTTCCCCTTCGGCTTCCCCATCTGGGCTGGCCCGAGCGGTGGCCTCCGATTGTGTTCCTGGTCGTTCTCCGAGTGTCACCGGGTTTCGCCCTCCGGCGGGGTCCCCGGATCCAAGGCTATCTCCAGGAAGCAGGAACTCTGAACGACCGTCTGCCCGGCTGGCGCCAGTCGTGCCAGGGGCCCGGGGCCTTTGTCACTGGATCACTGCTGCACTATCGTCGCCACTACCAGGGGGCGGTCCCCAGCCACCGCCCGAGGGTGCGCCCAAGGTCCACTCCGACACCTCGGGAGAGGCGCGATACGACCGCCAGCACCTCCGATTTGTCAGGGAGCAGGCCTTAGTGGGTCTCCGGGCAGATGTCTCCGTCGTCTCCAAGTCTCATGCCACCGCCGCCATTTTAGGGTCTGCGACTTCTCGCCCGGGTCCAACTTTCAAAGTCGAAATACTGCTTTGGAATGGCTCGGCGTCGTCCTCCGTGGGCACCGGACCCTCCGCTGTACCTTCTAGTACCGGATGATATCGGTTACATCAGGGTCCGATCAGATTTTCAGGATATTTTCTGGGATCGGGTACGGAGCTCCGAGCTCACGCTGCCTACCTCCTCGGCATCCAAGCCACGCCGCCATGGATCTCGATTATGAGGTCCGTTTCCAGTGGCGGCTGGTGAAGTTTCAAAATGGTGTGGCACAAATTCATAAATCGCAGTGCAGGATCCCTTCTTAGAGGCGTTACAGCAGTATGGAGGAGGGCTTCCTACAGAGAAATGTGGAAGAGGTGGCAGGGTAAAAAATGGGCAAGGGCAGATGAACATAACAGATGTGGCAGGTACTCATACAGTTGCCAAATGGTAAACCATACGCAACAGGAACATGGACAAAGAAGAGGGTAGAGTGCCACAGTAAAAAGAGGCAGTGTGTGTTCAGTTTAAGGTACAAAGAACCGAAGGAGAGGCATGAAATGTGTGGAGAAAGGCAAAGAGAGCACAGACGACACAATATGAACAAAACTAAAAGCATCACAGTGAATTGAAAGAACAGCCAGATAATAGGCATCCGTCCAAGTGTGAAAGAAATAGAAAGGGGAGACACTGATATGAAGACAAAAAGTAATAAAGAGACAGAAGAGACATGCAAGAGAGGACAGAAAAGGACACAGTGAAAAAACATTGATGAAAGAAAAGATATCCAGGAGGAGATATGGAAGGGATGATGAAGAATAACACAGTCATAGGAGAGAAACAAGAATGTGAGCCGACCTCTCCCCAAATGAACCAATATTCTAAGTTGTAATCCAAAACCTGCTAAACACAGTAATGCTTCTGCAGCAGCACGTTTGCTTTTTTTCTTTGCTAATTTTCCAAAGAGCATTTTTCATTTACAGTGATATCAACTTATGGGGAGCAGATAAGACGTTGCTGACTGTTGGTTTACACTACTTACTGTTGGCCACTCTGACACCTGTGCTTGCCAATCCCTGGGACCAAATGCCTCTGACTTCATAGGCTTTCAAATTGCACACACACCAGGGCCGGACTAGCCGTAGTGGACAATCGGGAATTTCCCCGGGAGACTGGAACAGTGGGGGCCAGTTTTGCAGAAGTGGGTTACTTTTTAGGTCTCGGCCTTCGCGACGCGCATTCGTTGCAAAGGAAAAAGACCTTTTGCCGTCGCTTTGGCTTTTCAGCCAAGCACATGCACGCGTTCCATTGCCTTCAATGGCAACGCGTGCATGTCAGGAGATTTACTCGCGGGAGCTCGCGGCCCATCTGGTCACAATTATCACTCCTGCAAGCGAATCGCGCCGCCCCCCTCCGCCCGGCGAGGCTCTAGTGTTTGTTGCTTGTCCTACATGTTTCTGCCAAAGCTTCAGACCATTTTAGCATCTTCTGAAGGATGGCGTTACAATACAAAAACACAGTTTGTTTGCGATCATCGGATTCTGTCTAAATATTTTCTTTTAACTCGTATTAAGCTCATTATGTCCCTTTTGTGCAGGTTTGTATTACAATCTGTCAGCTATGACTGGTCTCATAAGCAGGGCCAGCGGAGCAGAATAAGTTAATTATTTACTTGTGTCATTAGTGTTCTCCATCTAATGAAATTCACAGCTGTGTTGGATCTGCGTCGACCTGTGCAGCCGCCATTGTTCCGCGAGGCAGCAGAGTGGAGAAGCCGCGATGATGGAGGGCCCTCGCTCCTTTCTGCTGTTCGCCTTTCTCTGGCGATTTCATGGATCTTTTATGATTCACTTTCACACAAAACAAACAACACAGAGGCTGTCTGCTATGGGAACCGGCCAAGCACACGAGGGGGGCTGAGAGCTTAACTGATTTCACTCGGCAGCCATTTCACTTTTCCACTTAACGCCGAGGCTTGCTGTAGTCGCAGCGCTCGGCAAACTCTACGTGTAGCCAAATAATTAAGACAATGTGTTTGGGTTAGCACATATCATAGCAGTTTTTACCTTTTGAAGCTTCTAACAGGTGTTGGCAAATTAAGTCTACTCGATGTATCAACATCTGAGGGATAAACTATCGAGTTGGCGCAACAGGTCACACCTTTCAGTGGTGAGACGGTATCTCTCCCAACAGTGTTGCTTTATACGTTTTTTTTCGGGTGTCCCGGAAGGAAGGCCTCTCGTGTCTCCCTGTTATTCTGGGATGGCGTGGGGGGCGAACAGGTGTGTCCGGTGCGGCCTCGGTCGCACCCCCTCACTCTCATGGCGCTGTTTGCAGGGCTCCCCCATTTCCCCTGCGGCAGTTCTCTAGGCCGTCTTCAGGCCCCCCTGCTGATCTCGGGCCCCGGCGAACTGCTTACCTCTCCGGGGTCCCCGCTGTGCTAAAGTCCGGTGTCACCCTCTGGGGCAGCAGGTGCTGATCTTTAATTGTTCTGAGACTCCTACATGAGGCCCGCCAAGCAGCCGCCGCCGCCACGCAGCGAGGCTGCAGCCGACGCCGCTTCATCTCTCAGCCAACTCCCCCATCACTTCCTCGAGCTGCGTTGATGTTTCTGCTGAGCAGACAATGCTCACACACTCCCGGGGGACTCCTCGCAGGAAGATAGCCATCCGCCCGGGTACCGTTAGCCTCCTACACACATCCAGAACCAGTTCTGACAGTTTTGTCGGATAATTTAGCGGATTTACAGGGATATTTAGTGGCGGCCGACCGGAGCTGTTCTAGGCTGCGGCCATTACGATCGGCAGTTGGCCACACTCCCGGTAAAGTAATTTTTAGGTAAAATAAATGTGGGCAATGCCCTTCAAGTCATCATATCCAGTACAGTTGATCGGCATATTACTTTTCGTGGCTCAAGGGGGGAGAGGAGTTGGCCTAATGGCTAGGGCGCTCGACCTAGGACCTGGGGATCTGGGTTTGAGTCTCGGCAACAACGCCAAACATCCTGTGATTCTGGGCAAATCACTTCATCTCCCTGTGCCTAACAAAAAAAATGAATGTGTGTCCTACGTAACTGGTGCTATGTAAAGCGCTCTGATAATCGGTTTGGGTCAAGTTTGCGCAATATTAAACTCTGCAAAAAAAATAAAAAATATCTCCACCTCTTTTCTGGTAATACCTAGCAACCCACACATGGAAACATACAGACCAAAGCGAAGTGTCTATCAGGACTACTGATCAGGCAGTTGTCTCAATAACTGTCTTTATGAGCTTACTAGACCTAAAATAAGTATGCTTCCTCGACCTCCTGAAAAAGCATCTCCAATATTTAACACTCATTGTACTGAGTGCAGCTGCAGCTTACTCAAGCAAAAATAGGAGACATCCATACTTCTACCTGAACTATTGGCTAAGAATTGTCCCATAAGTACATGACATTAAGTGCAATAATCTGCTCAATTGGGGTTTTTAGTTGTAGAATATGCACAGTAGTGAAGTTCCAGAAAGCACTTTGATCCCAACTCAGACCATTCCCTTACTAGGAGTGAAACTAAATACAGTTATTTGCAGCAAGTTATCTGATTCACGAATTAGGGTGTCATTTTAGGTTCAGTGGGCGTCTGGCCAGCCCACTATTATTGTAGTGGGCCTCCCCATTTCCTTCCCTCTGGGTGTCCTCCCACGTCATCTTTAAATTCCTGGCCGCCTTGGTGGCAACCATTTGATTGAGTCGAGTTTGCGCTATATAACACTGTATAGAAATTTTCAAACTAGACCGCAAAATTGGAAAATAAAAATGACCGGAAGTGCGACCATTTTAGGTGTGGCTTAAACCAACAGTGTCCTGCGTGTTGAATCCTCTTCTGGTTACATTAGAAGCCTGTACCCACACCCAACATGTCTGCCACTTACAGTCTCACCTATGATGAAGCCGCCCAGCATGGCCGCCAGGACGTATACATTGTGACACGCCCCCACTGGCTGACAGCCGTCAGAGGGGTCATTCTGCCTGCCAGCCTACGGCTGTGTTAAATCCGGCACGCGCAGGAAGACAGAAGGCGGGACTTGGACCCTGACTGTACCGGCAGCTTGTGCTGTCTCACCTCACTTGCCATCGGAGGCTGCCCATACTTTACAGTGGCACCATGCTGCTGTCCCTGGTGTTGCAAACCTATTCCTTGCGCTACCTACTCCCCACTGCTGTGACGATGGGCTCGGCACCCACATACTTGCTGGCTTGGGGGGTCTGGAGCATTCTTTCTTGCATGCTGCCCGCCCGTATATACCACCAAGTGGATGACCGTCTCTACACCCTGTACCAAAGCATGGTGCTCTTCTTCTTCGAGAACTACACCAGCGTGCAGGTGAGTTCTGCCACACCCACCCGGCCCAATCATTGTGCACACCCGCTGTGGCACAGGACACGTTTATCCAGCTTGGCACAGTGCAAGTCCATTCTAGTAGCAGGAACCAATACACCCCAAGCTACTTTTAGTTAGCTTCTACTCCCCGCTCTTATAACTAATTATTGGGAGCTTTCAAGGTCATGTTTAATTCGGTGAGAGTGTTGTTCTTACTCTCATCCTTCCCTCCTCCTAACACAAGCTCTTTCAGCAGCACGTGGAGACGCGTGTGCTTCTTCCAGTGCTTAAGGCCCATAACCCCCCCCACCCCCACACACCCCCTCACACGTACCCACACAGTGAAGGTCATGTAGGTGTACAGGAGCACATTGCGTTCTCTGCATGCTGGTTGCAGGGAAGCCATGAGAGCCAAAATTGAGTAGCATAATTCATGAAGTAGTGAAAACACAGCTGTTTAGTGCTGAGTGTTGCATTTTGCCGGACGATATATTTAGGGGCGGAGTACATGTTGGAAGCTAGCAAATGGCGATTTTCTCAGATCTTGTTTGGGGTAAAGTGTACCCAGCGAAAGCTAAAATGTACGATGTCTCAAATTTAATTGGAGGGACTTCCTCTGCGTAAATAGATAGTGGTTAGCTCCAGTAGTAAGTAGGCCTCTGTCAATATAGCGTGAACCACATTTTGGTTTGGCATTTTTGACTTTCTATAACACCATATAGTGTCGCCACCTGAGCACCAAACATCATTCACCACCACCATTTTGCATCAGCGCACCACCTAAGCATCACATCAGTCTGCCCTTGGAATCTGGCATCTGTTGAATCTCCCCTAGTGTCCGTCCGTTGCTCGTGTTCTAATTAAATTACTTTTTTCCAACCTCCACTTCCCCGTTATTTATTTCTCACTCCCCCATAACAAAAAAAATTATAACAAACAAGCATCAGAACAGGCAGGAAGAAGTTGCCAGCAGTGCAAGTACAAAACATCTAGAAGACAATTTTTATGTTAAAAACTTTTTTTAATCAGGTTTTTCACTTGTATATAATGTCCTCTTTGTTTGCATAAAGGTAGCAAAACTGCTTAACACTTTTTATTATAACTTTTCAACAATTCACAGCAGTCAGAATGCTCCACAACATAGCCAAAAGTTCTGGCTAAACACATAAGGTCCTGGAGGAAAGACCTATTGGCTATGCCAATGCTTGTTTTGTTAGTGGGGGGCATTTTTGCAGCATTGCTCCAATATCGGCCCCCAGTAACAAAAGCTGCAGTAAGGGGGCGGCTGGTCCTACAAAAATGCCATGGATGCTGTCCTTGACATGCACACATACATTTAAGCTCTGTATACAAAGATTCACAGACATACACATGCACTCCCTGGCACACAGAGGCTGATAAACACGAAACTTACATCTCCTCTTCAAGATGAGTGTGCACACTCTTTGTCTTCAAGACAGGCCTCTGTCACCTAACTCCAGCGAATAGCAAACCAGAGCCAGGTCCACAAGCTTCTGCCCAATCTGAAGCCGGAATATGGTTGATGAGTCTGAGGTAGACCTTTCCTTTCTCTATTCCAACTTCTGATATTGCATGAGGGCGCATGATTGACAAACCCGAAGATCCATTATCCAGCATGTTGCACTGCCACACACTAGTGCAACATGTCAGATATGTGTGTAGACTGAAAGGCTGTGCTGTAACTGCCACTGCCTGACACATATGCAGTACATCCAGCGGAGCCCTCTTCTGCTGCCAAAGTGATAGTACAGCTTTTACTCGGGAACAAACAATCATTTGTAAAATGCTGTGCAATTAGTGACAAAGTAAGAGGATGGGTTGGCGCCCTGCAGCCCCTTATGGAGGAGCCACCCATGCTGGTTTTAGTCTGATGGGGCCAGTATCAGCAGTTTTCAGCCCTACATTATTACAAAGTCCTTGGTAAAATTACAGATCCGGTTAATTTTTCCCAGGGATGCTAGCTGATGAATGCATCTAAAATCTCTGGGTGAAGCACAGGGGGAGAATGAGGAGTTACTGGTGGAATTGTACTTAGATGTACCGTACATAGAAGGGGAAAAGTCTGAATTTGTGGTCTAAACCACGAGTGTTTGACTCTGCAAGCTAAACCACGCTTGCATTAACAAAAGATATGCCTTTTAACCACGCATATGCGTGGTAAAGGAAATGCACGTTCACGCTGTTGGATGCATTGGACGAAGGATCGCTGACAGAATATCGACGTCATAAATATCGACCTACAAGAATATCGAGTCAACAATATCGAAGGCAAAAATTTCGACATCCTATCTACAACATGGTAAGTACAAAAATATCGAAAAAATAATATAGATGTAAAAAATATCGATGTTAAAAAGATCGATTTTTTTTCTTTCAATATATAAATGTAAAATTAAGTATATAACACTAATAAATAAAATATACATTTTTAAAAGTATCTAAAAATGTATAAAATTAATAAATAGTACATATATATTAATAATACATTAATTAAATATATACAGTAAATGTATAATATCTATGTACTGAACATTAATTATTAATAATTATTTTACTAATTGATAAATTAATAAAATGTATTCTAAATTAGTAATACATTTACAAACATAAAATAATAAATAAATAAAATGTAAGTAATATAAAAAATAAAATAAACATTTAATTTTTTTACAATTAATCATATAAAACGTTGCATAGCGTAAGGGTAAAAATTACTATTCCCACTCCAGTGGGTGCAACAGTAGGGAAAACTGACCCTGAACCCAAAAAAAATCCCTTTACCCAAGAACTGAAAACTGACCCTGAACACTAAAAAGACCCCTTTACCCAAAAACCCAAAACTGACTCTGAACCCTAAAAATACCCCTTTACCCAAATACTGAAAACTGACCCTGAACCCCAAAAATACCCCTTTACCCAAGAACTGAAAACTGACCCTGAACCCTAAAAATACCCCTTTACCCAAAAACTGAAAACTGACCCTGAACCCTAAAAATACCCCTTTACCCAAAAACTGAAAACTGACCCTGAACCCTAAAAATACCTCTTTACCCAAAAACTGAAAAATGACCCTGAACCCTAAAAATACACCTTTACCCAAAAACTAAAAACTGACCCTGAACCCTAAAAATACCCCTTTACCCAAAAACTGAAAACTGACCCTGAACCCTAAAAATACCCCTTTACCCAAAAACTGAAAACTGACCCTGAACCCTAAAAATACACCTTTAACCAAAAACTAAAAACTGACCCTGAACCCTAAAAATACCCCTTTACCCAAAAACTGAAAACTGACCCTGAACCCTAAAAAAACCTCTGTACCCAAAAACTGAAAACTGACCCTGAACCCTAAAAATACACATTTACCCAAAAACTAAAAACTGACCCTGAACCCTAAAAATACCCCTTTACCCAAAAACTGAAAACTGACCCTGAACCCTAAAAATACCCCTTTACCCAAAATTAATTAATATTACAATTAAATTACTTCCCACCCTATTCCCCTATAAACTCACAACCCGCTCCAGTAGTAAAACATATAATTTACTTACAAATATACATAAATTATCAATTAATTATTCAATTAATCAATTAAAATAATTAATTGCCAATTAATATTTAATTGCAAAATAAATTAATCATTAAAAAATAATTATTTAATTACAAATAAATTACTTCCCACCCTATTCCCCTATAAACCCACAACCCGCTCCAGTAGTAAAACATATAATTTACTTAAAAATATACATAAATTATCAATTAATTATTCAATTAATCAATTAAAATATTTAATTGCCAATTAATATTTAATTGCAAAATAAATTAATCATGAAAAAATAATTATTTAATTACAAATAAATTACTTCCCACCCTATTCCCCTATAAACCCACAACCCGCTCCAGTAGTAAAACATATAATTTACTTTTATATATTTTTTATTTATAAAAACATATTAAACAAATATTATAACAATTAATTTAAATACTTAACTAAAATTTCTAACACATATTAGTAAATCGACATTACTGACATCGATATATATGCTATCGATATAAGTAATTTCGATATTACTTACCTTAGGGTCGATATTCTGGCCATCGATATTCTGGACATCGATATTCTGTCCCTTCGATATTGGCAATTCGATATAAGTGTGAGTCGAAATTAAGGAATCGATATTTTGACTGATTACCTTGGACGAAAGCTGGAAGACCTCACAGGAAGAGATCCACAGTGAGTTAAGTGGGGCTGGGGTGTAGTTCTGTGGGGGTTGGGGTAGCTTTGTGGGCTCTTGAGTGGATCAGGGGTAGTTTTGTGGGTTGGGTGGAGGGTCAGGGTAGTTTTGTGGGCTGGGTGGTGGATCGGGATAGTTTTGTGGGCTGGGTGATGGGTCGGGATTGTTTTGTGGGCTGGGGGTCTTGGTAGAGTTGTGGGCTGGGGGATGGGTCGGGGTTGTTTTGTAGGCTGGAGGAGGGTCGGGGTAGTTTTGTGGACTGGGGGTGATTCCAGGGTAGTTTTGTGGGCTGAGGGGTGGCTCGGGGTAGTTTTTTTGGGTGTAAATGTGTAAATGTATAGGCATTTATATAGCGCACTACTTACGCGGAGGGTCCCAAGGCGCTTCGACCACTGCGAAACCCTTCCTGGCTTCCCTGAGAGATGGTCCCTTAATGGGTATCTCCAGGGTGAGACCAGGCATCCCCGGCGGTCTGGTGGGGCCGTTAGTGAAGATGAGGCAAGCTAATGCCCAGAGTTGCCGAGTGTGATCGCTGATCAGAGTGGGCACCGAGGCGAGAGAATTATCGAGTCCGCTGACCCTGGTCCAGAAACCTGCAGCGCCGGGAATCGAACCCTGGTCCCGGGCCGTCCTCTGCTCTCGGGTCTGCCGCCTCTAACCAGTGAGCCACACTACTGGGTCGAGGTGGTTTTGTGGGTTGGGGTCGATTTGTGGGCTGGGGGTGAGTTGGGGTCGTTTTGTGGACTGGGGTGGGTTGGGGTAGTTTTGTTGGCAGGGGGTGTGTCGGGTAGCTTTGTGAGCTGGTGCATTGGCCTAGTTTTGTTGGCTTGGGTGGATCGGGGTCGTTTTGTGGGCTAGGGTGTGGGTCGGGGTATTTTTCTGGGCTGGGAGTGGGTCGGGGTAGTTTTGTAGGCTGGCGTAATGTTCTAGGCTGGGGTGGATTGGGGTCGTTTTCTAGGCTGGGGGGTGAGTTGGAGGTGGTTTTCTGGACTGTAGATTGGGTTGGGGTAGTTTTCTGGGATGGGTGGGTTCGGGACTAGTTTTCACGGCTGGGGGGTTGGATGTAGTTTTCAGGGCTGGGGGTTCGGGGCTAGTTTTCATAGTTATAGATATAGATCCAAACAATATGTAATAGCATCTCCCTTTCTTAATACTTATATCACCACTTGGGAGGGTATAGCACCACCATATTGCGTATGTGATATTGCGAATGTGATACTGCTTGACAAAATTACTGTATCCGCTACATCGACCTACCCACTACATGCAAGATAGGTCTAGGTATGGAGGTGTGGAGTTAATGTTTGTAATTATATGTGCACTTTGATGATGTAGTGGTAGAGTAAATGGTGAATGCAATATTGTTAGAGATTGGTATTATCGGTATCGGGCTCAGTACAGTGTCATGCAACCCATGGAAGAGGTCATGGTTTTGAACACATAGGGGCATATTTACAAGGGGATATTGCCACCAGAACGTCACTTTTAGTGACATTCTGGTGGTGACATTCCCATCTCCGTATGTACACAAAGCGGCGTTAAGCCACTTAATGTGGCTTAACACTGCCTTGTAAATACGGCCCCTTTTCGTGCTTCAATTAGCATGAAAGGGGTGTGCAGTGGGTGATGCAGTGGGCATTCCGACACAACACCCATTGCTTTTTGACTCGGCCCCATATTTACAAGGATGGGTCAGCGGCAAAAACAAAGGCCAGGTAAATCCTGGTATTAGGATGGCGATAAGAGGAGAAATCATGAATTTTTCTTCGCACACATAGAAACAACAAATCGCCCCTCAAGATTATTTATGTGCAGGAAGGTGGACATAAACAATCGCCCCTGTAGTGTAGGCACCCTTGCAAGTCACAAGGGTGCCTGTGCCGGCGCTAGTCAACTTTTGCTGTGCCAGCGCTAGGGAAAGCGTAGGGGTGCACCATATTTTTGAAAATACTACTCATCCCTGTGTTTAAAAAATTTTGGCGCGTGGTTTTACCAATTTTGGCTGAACACGACGCTCTGACATTTTATTGTAAATATCCCCTTAAGAGAGGCAAAATGGCACGTAGCCACTACACATACTTTTACCTTCACACATGACTTACACTATGACATACCCATGACATACGCTGTGCCTAAGGGGAGATGTTTTGACTGTTCTCTGCTGAGTGTGACCCCGAATTGCTCATAATTCTATATGGGGCCACAGAGATGTCTGTCGCGATCTTACACATGAGCCCCTTACCTAGATAAGCAAGAAATATTTGGTATCACTTATGGTCCTTCCCATATATCATGTAAAAAAATTGCCACTAGAACAATCACACCCTAGTTGGTTTCTGTACTAAGGGGAGCGAGATGCAATGAGTAATTATTCAGCTATGCAAATTACCTAATGACGCCGCTCAAGAATTACGCCATGGATCTCGATTATGAGGTCCGTTTCCAGTGGCGGCTGGTGAAGTTTCAAAATGGTGTGGCACAAATTCATAAATCGCTGTGCAGGATCCCTTCTTAGAGGCGTTACAGCAGTATGGAGGAGGGCTTCTTACAGAGAAATGTGGAAGAGGTGGCAGGGTAAAAAATGGGCAAGGGCAGATGAACATAACAGATGTGGCAGGTACTCATACAGTTGCCAAATGGTAAACCATACGCAACAGGAACATGGACAAAGAAGAGGGTAGAGTGCCACAGTAAAAAGAGGCAGTGTGTGTTCAGTTTAAGGTACAAAGAACCGAAGGAGAGGCATGAAATGTGTGGAGAAAGGCAAAGAGAGCACAGACGACACAATATGAACAAAACTAAAAGCATCACAGTGAATTGAAAGAACAGCCAGATAATAGGCATCCGTCCAAGTGTGAAAGAAATAGAAAGGGGAGACACTGATATGAAGACAAAAAGTAATAAAGAGACAGAAGAGACATGCAAGAGAGGACAGAAAAGGACACAGTGAAAAAACATTGATGAAAGAAAAGATATCCAGGAGGAGATATGGAAGGGATGATGAAGAATAACACAGTCATAGGAGAGAAACAAGAATGTGAGCCGACCTCTCCCCAAATGAACCAATATTCTAAGTTGTAATCCAAAACCTGCTAAACACAGTAATGCTTCTGCAGCAGCACGTTTGCTTTTTTTCTTTGCTAATTTTCCAAAGAGCATTTTTCATTTACAGTGATATCAACTTATGGGGAGCAGATAAGACGTTGCTGACTGTTGGTTTACACTACTTACTGTTGGCCACTCTGACACCTGTGCTTGCCAATCCCTGGGACCAAATGCCTCTGACTTCATAGGCTTTCAAATTGCACACACACCAGGGCCGGACTAGCCGTAGTGGACAATCGGGAATTTCCCCGGGAGACTGGAACAGTGGGGGCCAGTTTTGCAGAAGTGGGTTACTTTTTAGGTCTCGGCCTTCGCGACGCGCATTCGTTGCAAAGGAAAAAGACCTTTTGCCGTCGCTTTGGCTTTTCAGCCAAGCACATGCACGCGTTCCATTGCCTTCAATGGCAACGCGTGCATGTCAGGAGATTTACTCGTGGGAGCTCACGGCCCATCTGGTCACAATTATCACTCCTGCAAGCGAATCGCGCCGCCCCCCTCCGCCCGGCGAGGCTCTAGTGTTTGTTGCTTGTCCTACATGTTTCTGCCAAGGCTTCAGACCATTTTAGCATCTTCTGAAGGATGGCGTTACAATACAAAAACACAGTTTGTTTGAGATCATCGGATTCTGTCTAAATATTTTCTTTTAACTCGTATTAAGCTCATTATGTCCCTTTTGTGCAGGTTTGTATTACAATCTGTCAGCTATGACTGGTCTCATAAGCAGGGCCAGCGGAGCAGAATAAGTTAATTATTTACTTGTGTCATTAGTGTTCTCCATCTAATGAAATTCACAGCTGTGTTGGATCTGCGTCGACCTGTGCAGCCGCCATTGTTCCGCGAGGCAGCAGAGTGGAGAAGCTGCGATGATGGAGGGCCCTCGCTCCTTTCTGCTGTTCGCCTTTCTCTGGGGATTTCATGGATCTTTTATGATTCACTTTCACACAAAACAAACAACACAGAGGCTGTCTGCTATGGGAACCGGCCAAGCACACGAGGGGGGCTGAGACCTTAACTGATTTCACTCGGCAGCCATTTCACTTTTCCACTTAACGCCGAGGCTTGCTGTAGTCGCAGCGCTCGGCAAACTCTACGTGTAGCCAAATAATTAAGACAATGTGTTTGGGTTAGCACATATTATAGCAGTTTTTACCTTTTGAAGCTTCTAACAGGTGTTGGCAAATTAAGTCTACTCGATGTATCAACATCTGAGGGATAAACTATCGAGTTGGCGCAACAGGTCACACCTTTCAGTGGTGAGACGGTATCTCTCCCAACAGTGTTGCTTTATACGTTTTTTTCGGGTGTCCCGGAAGGAAGGCCTCTCGTGTCTCCCTGTTATTCTGGGATGGCGTGGGGGGCGAACAGGTGTGTCCGGTGCGGCCTCGGTCGCACCCCCTCACTCTCATGGCGCTGTTTGCAGGGCTCCCCCATTTCCCCTGCGGCAGTTCTCTAGGCCGTCTTCAGGCCCCCCTGCTGATCTCGGGCCCCGGCGAACTGCTTACCTCTCCGGGGTCCCCGCTGTGCTAAAGTCCGGTGTCACCCTCTGGGGCAGCAGGTGCCGATCTTTAATTGTTCTGAGACTCCTACATGAGGCCCGCCAAGCAGCCGCCGCCGCCACGCAGCGAGGCTGCAGCCGACGCCGCTTCATCTCTCAGCCAACTCCCCCATCACTTCCTCGAGCTGTGTTGATGTTTCTGCTGAGCAGACAATGCTCACACACTCCCGGGGGACTCCTCGCAGGAAGATAGCCATCCGCCCGGGTACCGTTAGCCTCCTACACACATCCAGAACCAGTTCTGACAGTTTTGTCGGATAATTTAGCGGATTTACAGGGATATTTAGTGGCGGCCGACCGGAGCTGTTCTAGGCTGCGGCCATTACGATCGGCAGTTGGCCACACTCCCGGTAAAGTAATTTTTAGGTAAAATAAATGTGGGCAATGCCCTTCAAGTCATCATATCCAGTACAGTTGATCGGCATATTACTTTTCGTGGCTCAAGGGGGGAGAGGAGTTGGCCTAATGGCTAGGGCGCTCGACCTAGGACCTGGGGATCTGGGTTTGAGTCTCGGCAACAACGCCAAACATCCTGTGATTCTGGGCAAATCACTTCATCTCCCTGTGCCTAACAAAAAAAATGAATGTGTGTCCTACGTAACTGGTGCTATGTAAAGAGCTCTGATAATCGGTTTGGGTCAAGTTTGCGAAATATTAAACTCTGCAAAAAAAATAAAAAATATCTCCACCTCTTTTCTGGTAAGACCTAGCAACCCACACATGGAAACATACAGACCAAAGCGAAGTGTCTATCATGACTACTGATCAGGCAGTTGTCTCAATAACTGTCTTTATGAGCTTACTAGACCTAAAATAAGTATGCTTCCTCCGACCTCCTGAAAAAGCATCTCCAATATTTAACACTCATTGTACTGAGTGCAGCTGCAGCTTACTCAAGCAAAAATAGGAGACATCCATACCTCTACCTGAACTATTGGTTAAGAATTGTCCCATAAGTACATGACATTAAGTGCAATAATCTGCTCAATTGGGGTTTTTAGTTGTAGAATATGCACAGTAGTGAAGTTCCAGAAAGCACTTTGATCCCAACTCAGACCATTCCCTTACTAGGAGTGAAACTAAATACAGTTATTTGCAGCAAGTTATCTGATTCACGAATTAGGGTGTCATTTTAGGTTCAGTGGGCGTCTGGCCAGCCCACTATTATTGTAGTGGGCCTCCCCATTTCCTTCCCTCTGGGTGTCCTCCCACGTCATCTTTAAATTCCTGGCCGCCTTGGTGGCAACCATTTGATTGAGTCGAGTTTGCGCTATATAACACTGTATAGAAATTTTCAAACTAGACCGCAAAATTGGAAGAAAAAAAATGACCGGAAGTGCGACCATTTTAGGTGTGGCTTAAACCAACAGTGTCCTGCGTGTTGAATCCTCTTCTGGTTACATTAGAAGCCTGTACCCACACCCAACATGTCTGCCACTTACAGTCTCGCCTATGATGAAGCCGCCCAGCATGGCCGCCAGGACGTATACATTGTGACACACCCCCACTGGCTGACAGCCGTCAGAGGGGTCATTCTGCCTGCCAGCCTACGGCTGTGTTAAATCCGGCACGCGCAGGAAGACAGAAGGCGGGACTTGGACCCTGACTGTACTGGCAGCTTGTGCTGTCTCACCTCACTTGCCATCGGAGGCTGCCCATACTTTACAGTGGCACCATGCTGCTGTCCCTGGTGTTGCAAACCTATTCCTTGCGCTACCTACTCCCCACTGCTGTGACGATGGGCTCGGCGCCCACATACTTGCTGGCTTGGGGGGTCTGGAGCATTCTTTCTTGCATGCTGCCCGCCCGTATATACCACCAAGTGGATGACCGTCTCTACACCCTGTACCAAAGCATGGTGCTCTTCTTCTTCGAGAACTACACCAGCGTGCAGGTGAGTTCTGCCACACCCACCCGGCCCAATCATTGTGCACACCCGCTGTGGCACAGGACACGTTTATCCAGCTTGGCACAGCGCAAGTCCATTCTAGTAGCAGGAACCAATACACCCCAAGCTACTTTTAGTTAGCTTCTACTCCCCGCTCTTATAACTAATTATTGGGAGCTTTCAAGGTCATGTTTAATTCGGTGAGAGTGTTGTTCTTACTCTCATCCTTCCCTCCTCCTAACACAAGCTCTTTCAGCAGCACGTGGAGACGCGTGTGCTTCTTCCAGTGCTTAAGGCCCATAACCCCCCCACCCCCACACACCCCCTCACACGTACCCACACAGTGAAGGTCATGTAGGTGTACAGGAGCACATTGCGTTCTCTGCATGCTGGTTGCAGGGAAGCCATGAGAGCCAAAATTGAGTAGCATAATTCATGAAGTAGTGAAAACACAGCTGTTTAGTGCTGAGTGTTGCATTTTGCCGGACGATATATTTAGGGGCGGAGTACATGTTGGAAGCTAGCAAATGGCGATTTTCTCAGATCTTGTTTGGGGTAAAGTGTACCCAGCGAAAGCTAAAATGTACGATGTCTCAAATTTAATTGGAGGGACTTCCTCTGCGTAAATAGATAGTGGTTAGCTCCAGTAGTAAGTAGGCCTCTGTCAATATAGCGTGAACCACATTTTGGTTTGGCATTTTTGACTTTCTATAACACCATATAGTGTCGCCACCTGAGCACCAAACATCATTCACCACCACCATTTTGCATCAGCGCACTACCTAAGCATCACATCAGTCTGCCCTTGGAATCTGGCATCTGTTGAATCTCCCCTAGTGTCCGTCCGTTGCTCGTGTTCTAATTAAATTACTGTTTTCCAACCTCCACTTCCCCGTTATTTATTTCCCACTCCCCCATAACAAAAACAATTATAACAGACAAGCATCAGAACAGGCAGGAAGAAGTTCCCAGCAGTGCAAGTACAAAAAAACTAGAAGACATTTTTTATGTTAAAAACTTTTTTTAATCAGGTTTTTCACTTGTATATAAGGTTGTCTTTGTTTGCATAAAGGTAACAAAACTGCTTAACACTTTTTATTATAACTTTTCAACATAATTCACAACAGCCACAATGCTCCGTAACATAGCCAAAAGTTCTGGCTAAACACATAAGGTCCCAAAGACGAGACCTATTGGCTATGCCAATGCTTGTTTTGTTAGTGGGGGGGCATTTTTGCAGCATTGCTGCATTATCGGCCCCCGGTAACAAAAGCTGCAGTCCTTCACCTTTTCAACCCCACCTGCCCCCCTCCGCCAGTAAGGGGGAAGCTGGTCCTACAAAAATGCCAGGGATGATGTCCCTGACATGCACACATACATTTAAACTTAAGCTCTTGTATACAAAGATTTACAGACATTCACGTGCACTCCCCGTCACGCAGAGGCTGATAAACACGAAACTTACATCTCCTCTTCAAGATGAGTGTGCACACTCTTTGTCTTCAAGACAGGCCTCTGTCACCTAACTCCAGCGAATAGCAAACCCGAGCCTGGTCCACAAGCTTCTACCCAATCTGAAGCCGGAATATGGTTGATGAGTCTGAGGTAGACCTTTTCTTTCTCTATTCCAACTTCTGATATTGCATGAGGGCGCGTGATTGACAAGCCCTGAAGATCCATTATCCAGCATGTTGCACTGCCTCACACTAGTGCAACATGTCAGATATGTATGAAGACTGAAAGGCTAGGCTGTAACTGCCACTGCTTGACACATATGCAGTACATCCAGCGGAGCCCTCTTCTGCTGCCAAAGTGATAGTACAGCTCTTACTAGGGAACAAACAATCATTTGTAAAATGCTGTGCAATTAGTGACAAAGTAAGAGGATGGGTCGGCGCCCTGCAGCCTCTTATGGAGGAGCCACCCATGCTGGTTTTAGTCTGATGGGGCCAGTATCGGCAGTTTTCAGCCCTACACTATTACAAAGTCCTTGGTAAAATTACAGATCCGGTTAATTTTTCCCAGGGATGCTAGCTGATGAATGCATCTAAAATCTCTGGGTGAAGCACCGGGGGAGAATGAGGAGTTACTGGTGGAATCGTACTTAGATGTACCGTACATAGAAGGGGAAAAGTCTGAATTCCGTGGTCTAAACCACGAGTGTTCGACTCTGCAAGCTAAACCACGCTTGCATTAACAAACGATATGCCTTTTAACCACGCATATGCGTGGTAAAGGAAGTGCACGTTCACGCTGTTGGATGCATTGGGCGAAAGCTGGAAGACCTCACAGGAAGAGATCCACAGTGAGTTAAGTGGGGCTGGGGTGTAGTTCTGTGGGGGTCGGGGTAGCTTTGAGGGCTCTGGGGTGGATCAGGGGTAGTTTTGTGGGCTGCGTGGTGGATCGGGATAGTTTTGTGGGCTGCGTGGTGGATCGGGATAGCTTTGTGGGCTGGGTGATGGGTCGGGTTGTTTTGTGGACTGGTGGGTCTTGGTAGAGTTGTGGACTGGGGGATGGGTCAGGGTTGTTTTGTAGGCTGGAGGAGGGTCGGGGTAGTTTTGTGGACTGGAGGTGATTCCAGGGTAGTTTTGTGGGCTGAGGGGTGGCTCAAGGTAGTTTTGTTGGGTGGGGTGGGTCGAGGTAGTTTTGTGGGTTGGGGTCGTTTTGTGGGCTGGGGGTGAGTTGGGGTCGTTTTGTGGACTGGGGGTGGGTTGGGGTAGTTTTGTTGGCAGGGGGTGTGTCGGGTAGCTTTGTGAGCTGGGGCATTGGCCTAGTTTTGTTGGCTTGGGTGAGTCGGGGTCGTTTTATGGGCTAGGGTGTGGGTCAGGGTGTTTTTCTGGGCTGGGAGTGGGTCGGGGTAGTTTTGTAGGCTGGCGTAATGTTGTAGGCTGGGGTTGATCGTGGTCGTTTTCTAGGCTGGGGTGTGAGTCGGAGGTGATTTTCTGGACTGGAGATTGGGTCGGGGTAGTTTTCTGGGATGGGTGGGTTCGGGACTAGTTTTCACGGCTGGGGGGTTGGATGTAGTTTTCAGGGCTGGGTGTTCGGGGCAAGTTTTTAGGGCTGGGGTTGGGGGTAGTTTTCCAGGCTGGGGGTCAGGGTTAGTTTTCAGAGCTGGGGGGGTCGGAGTAGTTTTTAGGGCTTGGGGAGGGCCGGGTAGTTTTTTAAATTAGGGGTTAGGGCACTAGGCCTCTGGGCAGTGGAGGAGAATAGGTAGTCAGGGAAGTTTTTTAGGGCTTAGGGGAGGGCAGGGTAGTTTTAGGGCTGGGTCATGGCTGGGCTGGGTCAGGTTAAGGGACAGGGTTTTATGCCTCAGTTCAGGGGGAGGAGAATGGGTAGTCGGGTAGTTTTTGGCTCTATGTAGAGGGCGGGGTAGATTTTAGGGCTGGGTGATCAGGGTAGTTTTTTAAAATAGGGGTTTGCCTAAGGGCAGTGGAAGGGGTTGGGGTAGTTGTAAGGACAGCGCAAGGGGGTGGAAGGGGGTCGAGGTAATGTTCAAAGGTTAGGGACAGCGTGGAGGTTGGTAGGGGGAAGGGGTATTTGGCACTCAGTGTGTGGATGGGGCAGGAAGGGAGTTTGTAGCTTTGGGTGGGGATGGGGGCTCACGATGTTAGCCACACATACCCCTTTAACATTCATGCCTTTACCACGGAATTACGTGGTAAAGGCATGCATGGTTAAGACTCACTCGGGGTTTAGGCTGTGTGGTAGAGGCACACATGGTTTATCCAGTCGTGCCTCTATCATACAACCTACTTAGATGTACCAGCCGTATGTTCTGACCTGCACAATCTTTCTTCGGTCACTCCTACAGGCATTTATTGCATTTCCATAATAAGTTAATGGGAAATGCATTGAACTAAACATAGATTATAACAAAAGATTTGTCTTCAATTGTAGCTTGCACAACTTGCTCAGACGAGTGATAAAACCTTAACTGCAATGAATTAGCAGTAATGGCTCTTATTAGCCCCCATTAGAATTACAACATCTGTGGTAAATTTGCAGAGCTGGTAAGTTTCCCAGAGGGACTCCAGCTGCTGAATGAATGTATCTGAAATCTTTGAGTGAACCACTGGAGGAGAATGAGGGACTACTGGAGAATCATATGCAAAATTACCTATCCCCCCTGTAATTCTATAATCTTTGTTAACTCTGGCCCTCAGAATTATCGGTGCGCCAAATATCAGTAACTCCGAGGGCGGAGTCAATGTGCCAATATCCACGGACCTTGCAATTCGGCCTTGTCCTCTTACTTGCTCAGATTGAGAAGTCTTGTAGCAGCATGATGAAAGCACTGCTGTCCTTTTGATGTTCTCTGTTTACTCGATTACCGCAGGGCCAACAATGATACTTAGGGGCCGATTTCGAGGTCCCACGGACCTGAATCCGTCCGACATTGATCTGGAACTGGGACTGACCGACCTTCTGTCAGTGGTCCCAAACCAGCAATTAGGATGCGACCGAACATTGTTCAGTCACAATCTTATTCTTTACAATGGGAGCATACTTTCTGACCAGAATGCATAGTCTCTTTGTAAAGAGCTGACTTTGCAGTTCATCCCTGCACCCCGAGGCAGGCTCCTCAAGGAGCCTGTCACCGGGTGCAGGGATCAACAGAGGGGCACCGTAGGCGCCCCCTCGACTGCCATCTGGGGAACCTGCTGGGACCCCCAAAGTCCGATTCCGACAGCCTTTCTGTGTCGGAAAGGCCAGCACAGAAAGGTTGTGGGAATCCACCATTGTAATCCCTCAGGCGGAAAGAGCCGCCCATGGGATTACTGTCCCCTTTCCGAATGGCAGACAGGCTCTCCGAGCCCGCCGGAAGACATTTGGAAAGCCCATTCAGATTCCTTTCGACCAACCCCATCATAATGGGTCGGTTGGAAAGGAGTCCTAATGGGACATATCGATGAGGTCCTGGGATTACTGTCCCCTTTCCGAATGGCAGACAGGCTCTCCGAGCCCGCCGGAAGACATTTGGAAAGCCCATTCAGATTCCTTTCGACCAACCCCATCATAATGGGTTGGTTGGAAAGGAGTCCTAATGGGACATATCGATGAGGTCGGAACGGCTCCAACCAATGGTCGGAGCTGTTTCCGACCACATTGAAATCGGTCCCGTAGCATGTTATTGCCAATTTAACTGTCCTAAGCTATATGTTACCACGTCGGTTGTGTTAGAGTGGAGATCTCACACTACCTACTTTTTCCACTGGGGAAATTGATTCCATGTTAAATTAGGTTTTTGCCTAAAACGACGACATGAACTAATTGTATTTAATAATAAATTGAGGATGTTGTAATTACAATGTAAACACGACAGGGCCTCTTCCGGTAGATTTTCTGATCCAAAATCTTCAAGTTACTGGATTTCGATGTGTACATTTCCAAAGAACACTAAAGTGAAAATACTGTGATGTGTCAGAATAGGAGCATGTTTAAAAAGGTCTTAAAACGTATTGACATCAACGAGGCAATCGCAGATGCCTTGTGTGATGCGTGGGGTTATTTATTGTGTACGCAACAGTATGTTGTGGGTGGGGTTAAGATTATGTGCACGTCTCCTGGCACTTATTCATTATTGTGAATTTAGATTGCATTCACACCATTACTGCATCAACTGTTTTTTAAATTGGTTTCCCTTTTTTTTCGTAGTACTTTTTCATTCGTGAGCATTACTGCAACCAGGGCTTCTTAGCGCCGGGAAACCCTTCTTGGGTAGTTGTCACGCTTTAAAAGCCCAATAAATAAATAAATAAATAAATAAATGCAATGCTCCTAAACTGGTAACTGCAAATTTGAGAGTAATAAGGCGCATTTGCATGTATAATAGAAAAGTGCTTTGACGATGGGTAAGTGTCGATTTCTGAATTGACAGTTGTCGTACTAAAAAAAATAAAAGGATGGGGTATAGAAGCGGAAAAATGTGCGATGAATGGCATGTGTGCGTGCAAAGATCTTTACAAGCACAATGACCCCCCTAATGTGTTGCACGCAAGACCCTTCATGCCGTGCGTTGACTGGATAGGCAGTGTGTATTAAAAATAAATGGAAATGTAAAAACCGAAATCTTCAGGTTTCATGATTTATTAATGTGTTAGAAACTGACTTGTCATTGCCATTAGAGCCAGAGTTGATCTTGGCAAAAAAAATCTCGATCCACTGAAACTCTGCCAGTTGCTATATATAGCTGTTGCCATTTGCAGTGCACACATTTTAACCACATAGCTTTTTTTTTTTTAGCTTTTTTTTTAAAAAAATGTCTGAGCGTCTGAATGATGTCGGTTGTACAGCACCACCAAGCCTGGCCTCTGTAGGGAATCCTGTTCTGAATGGGTAGGAGCGTGAGCTACACCACTCTCACTCCCTCCCCCTAGCTGGCTCCCTAGTTCTACCGGTCAGACACCTCAAATGAGAGAAAGGCAAGCTCTGTCTTAATGCACCTCCTTTGTGACTTTTAGGGCAGACAGATAGCCTTTCAGCCTTTCTGGGGTTCAGTACTCATTTGGATGTTGGTATTTTTAATGATATGATTAGCTGTCTGAATTGAATCTAACTGAGGCCTCCAAATTGTAGTTTTAATTTAATAGGTGTCAACTATTATGAATTCCTATCAAAACACCAGAATGTAGTCAGTGATGTACACATCGAAAACTTCAGCATAGAAAATGATACAGCAAAAGATGGAGATAGAAGAGGTGGATCAAGTCCAGAGATCTGAAACTGCACATTCCATGCCACAAACAAGAATTCACTCTCATATTTGCTAAACAAGAAGCCAAAAACGCATTGCAGCCCACAAACCCCTAGAGTCAAGGCTATGCCACTGACATCCCCTCTAACAGAACTCCTAAATGTCCCCTTTCAATCAGTCCCCCAGACTTGTAGGCTAATGCATAAAACTGCTTCTGAAAAATAACTGTGTCCAAAGCACACAACATTTCCGAACAGTGACTAGTTAAAGCTTTGTCTTCAAAACGTTGGGGTACAACTACGAAACACAGACACACATTTCGAGACAAACACGGCGTCCTCAACACTTGTGCTGCCAGCCTCACCCATGGGCAAAGAAAGCTCTTGTAGTGTTAATAGCAGGTGGTGTCGGTTTAGGTAAGAGAGGTAGGACTCGGCGGGGGGGGGGGGGACGGGGATTGACCTAAAACGGGATAGGAAAAATAAAATAAATAAATAAATAAAACCACTTACCTTGCACTCGCCGCACCACCGCGTTGTATGTCGACTCCCCCCGCCCCGCCTCACTGCCCCACCGCTCTTACCTGTACCAGCCCCGCCTGAAGTGGCGGCCCGTGGTGGGAGTGCTGCTAGGGGCTGACGTGGGGAGGAGGAGGGGCATGGTGGGGGTAGTAAACTACGGATTACGGCTGATTAGAGGTAAGTAAACATATAAATAAATAAAATGAATTTTCGTTGCCTCGCCAAATGGGATGCAGCGCGCGTGCAACTAAATTTGTTTTATTTATTTATATGTTTACTTACCTCTAATGGGCCGTAATCCGTAGTTTCTACACCCCACCCTGACCTTCCCCCGCCCCACGTGTGCGCCCAGCAGCACTCCCACCACGGGCAGCTACTGCGCGCCTGGTTAATAGCGGAGACAATGAAGGGTGTGCTCATCCTGCACTACTTTACCTCTTGGCTCTAAGCAATAAGGTTTGGTTAGTGGATGTCTGAGGTTCACAATGGGGTTTTGCCACATATTTTACAATAGTCAAACTGGGCCTTCCACTTAATCCACTCGAACCATACTGCTTTGGAAATGTTTCTACCTCCGAGCATAAAAGATTGGATTCGGCTTTCCCACCTCTTGGACTCTGATCATGTGCTTGGTCCCTAGTTCCTACTAAGAAGAACGCGAGGGCACTTTGACCATTTCTCAGCTTTCTTTATTTTCCCTGCTCATCATTTTTTCTTCAATTTTATAGGATTTTACGTATTGATTGCTTTAACTGTGAGTTTGTTTTGTTTCTGACCTAATGTGCATTTCTCTGGGAATTTTCTTGTTGCACACAGTAAACTACGAAAGTGGGAAATAGTGATTATAATAGGTTCATGTTCAGGGTCGAATTGACTGCATTGTAGAAAACAGCATGTTGATGCTTACAACTAAGTGTCAAGGTAGCTTTTTGTCAAAGTGGGAAATCTTTCTATAAAACATTGTACTTGCAGAAAAGGTCAGACACAGGTGAGCTATCCCAGGGCATTTTCTGCTGTCTCTATCCATGGGATTTCAAGACACCGTTGATTTGCAGCTGGCTTGCTGTCTGGCAGTGCCTCAGATCAGCCCCTATGATCATCTTTCAAAGATGAACTGAGAGGAGGCCCCCATCAGGGAGAATAACAAGGCAGCTTAAGGAAGTGGTTTGCAGGAGCAGTTGTTTCTGAGTTTAACATGCTGTACACAGCGTGAACATGAAGGCAGCTGGGAGCTGGCGCCCAGAGCTGCTTTCTGCTTACTTTGGCTGACACTAAGGACCTCTGGCGTTTCCTTGTGGGTCTTGGATGCAGTAATAAGACTTCCTGACAAGATACACACTTTACACGGTCAGAATATAGAACATCTCTTCAGTGGCCTCTGGCTGGATGGGAGGACTCGTGAAGAAGAGGTTTGAAAATGAATATCCTTAGAGGTGAGACAGATGGTCAAATATTGATTACCCAAGAATAGGGAGGTGCTTTCTAAAGGAAGATTTTTTTCTCCTTTGGTAGACTTTGTAACACTTTAAGAGAACAGATCATAATATTTGTTAATCTTGACATGTAGTTGTTTTCGTCGCAAAGGATGTAGGAACAATCTAACAAGAAGAGAATAGTCATGAAATGAAATTTAATAGCAATAGTAAATCAGTGGTAGGTGGACTAATATGTATAAAGCCCGCAAACAACCACAGACTGATAGGTTTTCTTTTATTCATCAACAAATGCTGGCGGTTTTCTACCATGAAAACATGTGCAAAACAACTGATCTGAAGAGTAGGAAAACGTATGTTTTCGGAATGTAAATAGAGAGTAAATATTCCCAGAATTTATATGAAAAATATATTTCTTGGGTAAAATATTTTCTCGCAATAGAACGAAAAAACGAATGTGCAAATACACATGTGTGTACTGTTTCTGCATGTGAAAGTGTATACCTGCTTATGATTCCACTTGTTTAGGTGTTGCATATGTGAGTGCTCCCAGTTACCCATGCATTTGCAGAATTCTAATTCGAACTGGAGGTCACATAAGAAGTGAAGGGTATCATTACATGATATATTTTTTATGGGAAGTGCGAAAAATGAATCGAATTCTTTATCAAATGCTATATTTTAATGTGTACCTTCCAGCCCTCTTTAATATCCTCGCCTAGGAAAGACTTAAACATTTAGGGGAAATCCCTGTTGATCAAATAGTGTGGGTCAGCTCTCCTTACGTCTGTGTGCCTGATTACTAGTTATTTTAATTACAATAACAAATATCGAACAATACAAATATGGGGTGATTCAATTGGACCATTTGACATGGATCCCTCAGCAGTTTTCACACATTTCCCAAAGGACACCTTAACAATTACACCTATTCCTTTGGAAGCCAAGTTTATTACTATCGAAGGTATGTTGTGTATGCAGGTATAGATGCTAGTTGTTGAAGTGATAAGGATTTGACAGCTTCTCTTGGTTTCTGCTGGCTGTCTTACTTTGTGTTCGCTCGTTTGCTAATGTAGAACTCAACTATAAGAGCAACTATTTGGAGGAATTGAATTTACTGACTACAGACAACATACTTGGTAGCTGTGTGGTATGGTTACACTATTCTACCACGATGCATTTGCACTGCTTATTTGGGTTGACGAGCTGGGAAAGGGACATCATTAACCATTAATCTCTGAGATGAGACTACCAACTAGACATGGTCATTTACACCAGCCTGTGACGGGGTCTTGGTATTTATAGTCGTCCACAGACCTCAGGATTAAAGTCACATCATTCATGTACCACTACCACATCGCAAAGGCCTTTGTCCACGACAGATCTAAGTAGATCCCAAACAAATAAGGTAGACATGAAATGATCTCTGGCCGTGCTAAAAAGCCAAAGAGTCTGCAAATCTCGTGCTTATAACATTCTACTATTTTGAAGTATTGATTTCTCAGGCATGCACTAATCCCTCTATTTCTATGGAATTTCAAAATGAACGTCATTTTCTTTCTCATTACTACTGTTATCAGTACCATCAATGTAGATTCTCTGTCCTCCATAATTTCCCGCCTTTTTGGTCCTTCAAGCTCGGACTCTCGTCCACCCATCGCAGCACTGTACCACAATGAACCTGCTGCAGTAATTATAGCTACACTTTCCATCATAAACTTTTTTCACGATTTTTAGTAGTAATGTAAATGTTATTGTTTAGTTAATTAAAACGATAACACTTTGTGTGCAGATTAGTATAAGTAGCAACACCCATCCAAATGCAACAGTTTTTTAAAACTTATTTTTATTAAATACTGCATTTAAGTACATCAAGTATTGTATTGTATACGTTTATTGTTTGATTAATTAAAATCATTACAAACCCCCCCCATATCCATAAAAACGTAGTAAAAATTTCATTACATTTATAAATACACCTGATTTTGACATGGTTCCATAATTATATAAAAGGGTGTATATTTCTTTTTAAAAATTTGGGGACCTTTTGGAAAAGATAATTGCATAGTGTATACCCCAGTGTTCCAAATTTTAATGTTCATACACCACTATTTGCGACCTGCAGCTAGTCGCTAGTAAGCATGCTGTCCATTCATTAATGTTGTTGGTTGGCTATTGAAGGTGACTTTGATCCTGCTTATTTTGTTTACTCTCCATCTGCTTGCCGTAGGAGTTTCTGACCGTTGTCATGAATTTGACGCCCCTGCAGACCAAGATAATGGAAGCGCCTTCCAGCCAGCTTATCACTGCTTGTCTGCATGAACGGATGTTCAACTCATTGAAAATTAATTTTAAATACTGTCTCCTCTGTTCCAGGACTGCTGGACAAGCACATAATAAGTGAGTTACAGATTCTAATTTAAAACCACATAATCGACAGTTTGCGGAGAGATAGGGCTTTTTCCAAGTTGGATACAGGTCTTTTGAGTCGTGCAAGCCCATGCGGAAGTTTGTAAAGCTCTTTTTTAAATGCAAGCTGAAGTGAGCGGATAGATAATTTTGGGGCTTTAGGGTTCTGTATGAGTTGATGACTGTCCACCCATGCCGGCGCTTAGAGATTGATTTTTTGTCAGCCAGCAAGGATTTCTTTTTAGCTGCGGCGTTTACGACTTTGCCGAAGCTTACTCTGTCTTCCCCGTTTTCCCACGCTGTTTGTAGTTCCAGCTCGGTCAAAGCTGTTCTCAAAAAGCTTCCCCATGAGCTCGGTATTTCTAAGTTCATCTGGTGCTTAATTTCATCCCAGCATAATTTGTTCAGGGTGTCCGGGTTAGAACAGCGGAATTTATGACAAAGTTTGACAAAGCTACTCATTACCCGGAATTTCTGGTGCTGTAGGCCGAATTCCAGTCGAACCTGAGAAGGAGAGGCAGATTTTGGCAGCTCAAAAACGGTCTTGTAGATCCTGGTCTGGAGCTCGTTCAGTAGATTTGCTTCTTTTCCACACCAGGTGGCTAAGCCATACGATAGGCTGGGCTGGATTTGTGCGGCCATGACTTTCAGCAGATGAGTGTAGTTCGGGCAGTCTAGTTTTTTACGTAGAAGTCTATAAGCATAGATTAGTGATTGGGCTTTAGCTTTTAAAGCCAATTTTTGTTCCTTGTGTGATATGCCCTGCTCAATAATTATGCCAAGATATTTATATGAACGCTGCTCTTCCACGATTGCCCCTTTTACCGACCATTTAAACTTTGTCTTTTTAGAATCCACTAAGCGAACAATTTTTGTTTTTTCTTTGTTTAGCTCCAGTTGCACCTGATCCAAGTAGGATACTAAATGATTTATTGCTCTCTGTAAGCCAATGGGAGTCTGGCTCAGCAAGACAATGTCGTCTGCATATTGTAGGATGGCGACTGACTCATTGGCCAAGTTTGGAGGGTGACAATCGGCTTTTTCAATGTGCTGTGCGATATCTGAAAGAAACAAATTAAAGAGGCTGGGAGCTAGCACGCATCCTTGTTTCAATCCTCGCTGGGTAAAAATGCTCGGGGTTGTGCTACACCCGTCAAGTTAAGTATAAGTACTCACAAGTACATTTACAAAAGGTATGGTCAGAATATCACTGATACTGTTCAGAACACATCCAATGAGCATACACAGGCTCATTACTCGTAAGAACGAGTTGCTCGGACATTTATCAGTAGTACAGCAATATCTATAGAATCGTTATTTGCGCACAATTAAACCAGCATCCTAATTAACGATAATAACAAAAATCACAACCAGGAATGCAAATTCTATTCCTTGAACCCACCCCCCTACTCCCATCCCCCTCTCCCCCTGTGGTGACTACAGACAGGTGACGCAGTACCTCCAATCTAGGTAAGAAACCAGCATTACACTCACATCTTATTCAAAGGTTATGGAATTGTGGTGTGAGAGGATGCGTGTGAGAGTGTTATAACTGGAGGCGTTGAAGTGGGCCCAGTGCTCGGTGAGCTATGTGTGCTTACTGTCTCGCCCTCATGTTCTGTTGAGGACACTTCAGTCAACATTTGCCCCCATTTAAGGCGATCAACTTCCGCATTCTCATCAATCCGTACTGCTTTGAGGCGACATTCCTCTGCTACTCCCCACTCCCGCAAGTCATCACTCCATTTCTTCCACACTGGTGGACTGGGATGTATCCAGTGGATTGCTATCCTTCGTTTTGTAAGTACCAGCCCTCGGAGCGCAAATTTATGGCACATCTTAGCCCCTTTATTCGGGTCGGAAGCACACCCAGAATACAGTGTTTTATAGACGTATCGATACGCACCGCCGTGGCCGTGCCCAGAGATAACACCACCCGTTACCAGTACAACTGCAGGCATGGACAATTCCAGTCCATATGTAAAAACGTAGATGGATCTGTGCCACAGCATGGACATGCGGAAGACCACCCAGGTGTGAACCGTGCTCGTCGTTGGGGGGTAAGATACATGCGGTGCAGATAGTAGAACTGGATTAGTTTAAACCGTGCATTGCTAGTGGCTTCAGCCACTTGTGACAGTGCTCTCTTCCATTCACCATCCATCAACGGGACAGGCAGATCCTCATCCCACCTCACCCTGTTTTTGTCTAAGTTCGCCCCCCTGTCTGTTAGTGCTGGGTAGATTCGGGTGATGAGCCCCCAACTAGAACCAGGGTCCAGCAATGTAACCAGTGTGCTGCACTCATCTGGTTCATCAGGGAACGTTGTCCACATTTGACGCACCGTACTCGATATTTTGGAGTACTGCAACCAAATGCAACTGTTATAAAAAGAATACATATTTACTCTGTTAAAATTGTATTTAAAACTCAGAGTCCATGCCACGACTAGTAGGAAGTAAGGTTGGTTTTGGTAAAACCTTTTGATTTGCTAAAAACTGTGACGAGAGAAGAGGGTACAATCCAGGTGCTGAGTGGTTAAAGGGTGTAGTGCAGGATGTTAAGTTAGTTTACAGAGAAGAGTGCTAGGTTGGATCTGGATGCGCTTGGGTGATCGCAGAGCTCCCCCGTGCCCATATTGAAAAGGGCCCCTTGGCCAAAAGTTCTTGGGTGGGGTCAGGGAAAGAGAGGAATGGGCTGGTTGGTAAGTGTGTTGACTTCTCCCTGGGCTAACTGATAAGAGTAGCATTAAGGATTACAGACTTATAAAAACCAACAGTCATATCCCTGTCTGCCCCCTCACCCCCGGTGATGGGGGCAATGTGCTTTATACATTTTGCGAATGGAGAGGTCCTTTTCCCTTCAAAGTCCTGTTTCAGGTTTCTCCATGCATGACAGTCGAAAAGTGCGTAGTGCGTTAAGTAAGCCTCTCTGAGGTCCCAATTCGTGTTTCTGCAAGGATTGGATCATTAATAGTTTTTTCGGCAAAGACTCAGTCAAAAAGTGCCACGTGCAATGGGTGAACTGTGAGCCACTTGCCATGCTGATTTCCTGTTTCTGGGTGCAGTTGTACGTTATGAGCTTTTGAGCAAAGGGAGCAGGTTGGGGGTTAGAGGTTTGGTGTTGAAGTCAAGCTCTGAGTTCATTAATGTATTTACTGCACCTCAATAGGCTTCTTACATCTGGTCACAAGAAGCATAACGAGGAGGCCTCCTGGCAGGTGGGAAACCCCTTTATCAAATACATTGGCTTCAGCAGGGACCTCCTGACAGCGTCAAGGGTGGGGCAGCAGCATAGGAGATGGAACCATGATTCATGCTTGAAGTGGCATAGTCTGCATTGTCTTTCCTGGGTGGGCCAATGCCAGGTTAAAGTCTGCTACTGGCAGACCAAGCAGATGCATATCCAGAATGTCTTTACACACTTGTCTGTTGATGGCCTCTGAAAGGTATGGGTGAGGTTTCCCTGCAGATAAGAAGTGTTCCGCAGGAGCAGAATGCCTGAGGTCTTTAAGGAAGCCAAATCTTGCTGAAATGAAGTTAGTCACAACTGCCTGTGAATTACCTTTTTCTAGGTCAAAAAGGAGATGGTATTTAGTTTTAATGCTGATGCTTCAATTTGGGAAGATGTATTTGCTTTTAGGGCTCGAGCCTATGTCACACTGCGTAGCATTGTGGGCGGAGCCCAAGAGTCCTTGTGTTAGAGTCTCCGAAAAGCTACCTAACAAATTCCTGGCTGCTCGTGATATTTCGTCCTTTTTTTTACCAGCTGCATTCCGATTGGCCTTCTCGTGCGTGTGTTTTCGGAAGAGAGCACGCAATAGGCCATAGGCGGTAGAGTAGCTCTGCCTATTGCATATTCCGTGTGGACACGCGCAGCAGAAGGGCATATTTCTTCAATTATCGCGGCTGTCAGAGCCCGCGGTAATTGAAGACAGATGCTGGGCGCGCGTGCACCACTCTCGTTCTTCCTTGAGGCTATTGAAACACTTCGACTGCTATTACGGATGGTAACCACTAGATGGCGTTCCTCCCGTAACATGGTCCACCGGCTGCTCACTGCTACGGAGAGAGCTTGAGACTGCCGTGCCGTAGTGTTCTGGTTGTCAGGAATGAAGTGCGCCTTGTACCCTTGTGCCTCCACCGTGTGTCTCTATGTGAGAGAGCTTACCCCGGCCGTCCTGTAGTGATCTGATTGTCAGGGTGTGCGCCTTGTGTCACTGTGCCTCTGAGTTAGCTGGTAGCCATGATTCCCTCTTGAGAGGAAGTCGGCCCGCGTCCTTGCTGCTTCCAAGGCTTGTTTCTGTGCGCATGGAAGCCCAGCAGGCACTCGAGGCTGCGGATGCGAGTGTGTTCATTGTGCGCAGCGGTGGCGGGTGGACTCAGTTCAGGATTACCTCACGAGCCATGTCCGTTTTCAGATGTCACACAGAGAGGAGGGAGCGCTAACAATGAGGGCATCGAGCTGCGATCAAAGGGGTGGTGTGGGGAAGAGTTCGAGGAGGGGGGAGTAGAGTGCCGGGGTAGGCCACAACAAACCATGTAACGCAGGGGGTCTTGGATATGCAACTCACGTAAAAGCAAAGAGAAACGCATAACCTACACTCACTGAATGTATTTATTGGCTTGAATGCCTTTACAGTTCAGTCATCATGCAAGGTGGCTTCCTGTGCTGTAAGCACACAGTGTTTTTTGCAGCCGCCACACTGTAAGCTCTTATTAGCATCTTACCTGCGCTCAACTAGTCAAGTTATTAGGTCTCGCCTGTCGATGCGCATGCGCATCGAGCAAGGCGAGAGTATTGGCACTTATCCGCTCTTTATCCACACTGCAAGGAATCGTGGCGATTCCTTGCAGTGCACGAGAAATTTAAGCTCAATGCGCATGCGCATTGAGCTTAAATGCGCGTGCACATGCCCCCAGCCGCCTACTCTCTCTCACAGCCTCCCCCAGCTCCGCCCCCTCACTACTTGATTGCACGGCCGCTAGGCCGTGCCTCCCCTACTCTCCTCCCCCCTCCTCCTCTCCTCCCCTGCCTGCCTGCCGCTAGCCTTGCCTACTCTCTCTCGCAGCCTCCCCCAATGTGCACACCAACTCTCCATGCAACACGTCTTTGAAGCGTGTCCTCTTTCCAAACAGCATCGTGGACAACATTATTTACCAGAGACCGTTACTCTGCCAACGCTGCACCTCCATCGTACCTTCAGAGAGAGTCCAGGCGATGTTATAACTTCTTCCTATTCAATGGGAGCCGCCATGACACACAATGTGTTCTAGGAACGCATGCGCGACCTACCATGTGCAGTCGCCATCTTGGGAGGGAAGAATTTAGAGACAAACAGAACATCAAAAAAACGCAAACTCCCTGAAAATAAGTATAGCGACCATCTCACATATGTGGATTTATGAGATCCTATAAACAAGAAGAAGCAAGCGCTTTGAAATCATATCCATTTCTGCTTAACTAAACATGTATTTATATTTTTTATTATACTTTTACATATAAGAATTGAAAAATTACATAGATGTAATGAAACAAGTCACTCCTTCAAACGACAACAGTATCTGTTGACAACGCAGCATTTGAAAAGGGTATCTATGAGTCTTTGTCAGTATTCTTGGTTGTCAGTCATGTCTTTCCTTGAGATCAATGAAAAATTCTGTCAGTCAAAAATGGCCGCTACTGTCATTAAACGCTGTACGTGTTTCCGTCAAGTGCCTAGGAAGTCCACACCGAGGCTTGCATCGCAAACCTTATAGTGTACTACAGGAAACGACTTTACTAGGGAGTAAAACCTATACCGTCGCTGTTCAAAATGATTGACGCACGACTGTAACCAATAGTTGTTGAACACAAGGTCCTGTCCAATCATGGGTGAGTATGGGGTGGGGTTTGACCTTAACAATCATGGGAGAGTGCATCTTGTCGTAGCCGCAAGAGATGGTTGAAAGACTTAGAGGTTCAGTACGTGGTGTCTGCAACCTAGGGTAAGAATGCAACCTGTTTGTTGATAATTAGAGGTATGCGAGCCAACAAATTAAATTAAATTAAATTAATAAACAGAGAGCCGAGAGGTCTGGCTGGGATTTCAGAGCACGTGCACAAGCCGAGCCCTGAAAACATATGCTCTATAAATCATGCAATATACCTCATATAAAATATGAAAAAAACTCTTCAAAACTAAAAAAATGTATTTCTTTAAGATGTGAAAGCTTTTTTATTAAATTAATAGGGCACGTTATAGCACTGCGAAATACTTATTGAAAGTGATATTTGAAAGTGCCTTCATCAAAAAAAAGTTTTGGGGAAATAAAATACTTGCTGAGATTTATCTAGGTTTTTTGGTTTCACCTTGTACAAATCAACCCCTCACCCTCACTCACCCTCAACCCCTCACCCTCACCCACACTCACCCCCACTCACCCTCACCCTCACTCACACTCACCCTCACCCACCCTCACTCACCCTCACTCACCCTCACTCACCCTCACCCTCACTCACCCTCACCCTCACTCACCCTCAACCCCTCACCCACCCTCAACCCCTCACCCTCAACCCCTCACTCACCCTCACTTACCCTCACCCTCAACACCTCGGCCTCACCCTCACTCACCCTCAACCACTCACCCTCACTCACCCTCAACCCCTCACCCTCACTCACCCTCACTCACCCTCAACACCTCACCCTCACTCACCCGCACTCACCCGCACTCACCCTCACCCTCACTCACACTCACCCTCACTCACCCTCACTCACCCTCACTCACCCTCAACCGCTCACCCTCACTCACCCTCACCCTCACTCACCCTCACCCTCACTCACCCTCACCATCACTCACCCTCACCCTCACTCACCCTCACCCTCACTCACCCTCACTCTCACTCATCCTCACTCACCCTCACCCACCCTCAACCCCTCACCCTCACTCACCCTCACTCACCCTCAACCCCTCACCTCACTCACCCTCAACCCCTCACCCACCCTCAACCCCTCACCCTCACTCACCCTCAACCCCTCACCCTCAACCCCTCACTCACCCTCACTCACCCTCACCACCTCAGCCTCACCCTCACTCACCCTCAACCCCTCACCCTCACTCACCCTCAACCTCTTGCTAAAGATTTACAAAAAAAACCATAAACAATTCTAAAAGCACTAACTCTAATGCTGCGAGACCTATTGCATTTCTAATGCTTGTATAAGCATCTAAGCACTAAACTCTATACCTCAAGTGTCTGGTAAGATTAAATCAACAAGATTAGTTCTATTTCATAAAAGGGATAATAATGTTAACCTTTCGCAGTGCTACATTTAGTCGTTACACTGGCTACCTGTTTGACAAAAACTCTGCCCGCTTCTGTTCTAGGAGTTGTAGATATGCATGAGTGCGCAGATGCGCAATTCTTTCTTTGTACAGAAATGCAGCAGCCGTGCTTTTCCAGATGCCCACTCACATGCATTCACTTTGCTTTATTTATTCACCCTTGGGATGCCTTGTCCAATGTATCTTGGTCGCTGAGTAACAGTGAGGGGCATGTCTTGCACAGATCTGAAGTGCCTCAATATATGAAAAGAAAATGGAGCCTAAGCTAACCTTATAGAACTCTCACCAGGGGCTCTTTAGATAATGAAGTTTAGAATAAAAGATTACATGATGTTGCCTACTAAGGGGAACGGGATTTTGAGGGGTTTGTACGTCTGTTGCCACATGTCAGGAGCTCACAGAGGCCCACACACTGTTCACTATCCAAAACCCACCCCTGGGCATCGTGTAGGTGTGTCTGTCTGTGCCGTCCGTCATTCTTTTTCAAGGGTTTGAATAGTACATTCAGTCTTGTGAAAATAAAGGCTGTTATGTTGAAGATGGAGAACCCTCAAAATAGGTGTTGAAAAACGGTGGCAGAGTTTTGTTTTCACCTGACATCCTTCTTTTGTTTTGTTTTTTTGCGAGAAAGCAAACAAACAAACGGATGTACTTGTGTTGTGTACTTGCAAAGTCCACGTGATGTGCCACAAACGTAATTAAACCCTCTGTATATATTCTCAGCAGTAGGACTCAATACAATGACTCGTCTTCAGCCCATACCCCAATGCCATCTGTTATTTGAATAGAGGCTGTGCCCCCTAAATTAAATTGCCCCGTGCCATCTGTTGATGCAGACACCACTTTTTTCTTAAAACCTAGAAAGAACCCAGCTCTGATTTGCACTTAGGTTGCACTTTTACTTTTACTTCCTTCAGTAGTAGTTTCTTCCTATTCTTTGCCCTAACTGGGCAGTGTGCAGTGCTCTTTTCAGTGCACTTTTTAATCTAAAAGCTACTTCTGTAATCCCTGATGGAACTTGTAACAGAGCATTCATGGAACTCTTGACAGATTCTATGGACAAATTCAGATCGACTTCCTTTTAATGGTTGTGGTGGGGTGGTGTGCGTGCGTCATGTGTAAGTGTTTAGTTATCCAGCACAATATCCATGTTTTCATCTTGAATTTTGCAAAGTGCTATTTTCGTTGCCTTTTCCTGTTCAGACTCCCCAGTGGCGACTCTCAATCCAAAATAACTTGTGTGAGTAGCCTATGGACAACATTATTAATAATTAACGAGGAGCAATAGCAGGGAAGTAATGGCCGCACCTCGGCTATTAGGGCTTTCCACATGTCTGAAAAAAATAAAAACTGCTCTGACACTTCCCGCGTCCAACTGCGCACAAGGACCAAGGTTTGAACTTCTTTCCTGATGACGGCACCTCTTCAAGCCTGGATGGGGGCAAAGGCGTAAGTCGGCCTGACATCTGCTCAAGTGTACACTGCGCCATTACTCTAAAGATGCAATCTAGCTCCATCAGTAGTTTCCTCCGCATCAGTGTCTCATGGTCAAGGGGTGAATGAACTGCGGTCCAAACACCAGCTTGACCTCGGGCTCCACTTGGACTAAGGCCTAAGTAGTCGGGCTCCGTTATGACCCAGGAACGCAGTCTGGCTCTTGCCCCTTCGATGCTCATGATGGAACGGTTCCGTCATGAGCATCGGTCGCGCTGTGCTCATGACGGAACCGTTCCGTCATGACCACACCCATTTACATTAGGGCCCAGCACCGGGGGTAAATCGGAACCGCACGGATGAGGTTACGGCATAATGGCTGTGAAGAAGTTCCTGTCTTGGCTCTGTTCAAAGTCTTAATAGCAGTTGCCAAAATCACTGGTTAGTCTGTGGCTAAACAATGTCTTTGTTGAATAGCTCTTAAGTGCTTGCATCCCCATGCCCCCCCTCACCACTAAGGCAGCTAGTCCATGGGCAGATCTAATATTGTAGGTGCCTGTGTTGGAGTGAAACGTTTCATCCCAGGATGCATGTGGAGAGTCATAGTATGCATAGAAACTTTACATCCAGTGAGTAACTCGATGATGTCACCTTGTAGCTTTCCGCAGACAGCACAATCCTGTTTAACCTCTCATGGTTTGTCTGAATGAGGTCACTGCATGTCTCGCATGACTGGACCTCTCGTCTGGGACCTGCAGCATGCTCTCCAGGCTCTTATCCAAGTACACAGAGTAACTAAAAAAAAGTGGAACTGTTACAGTTCATACATCAAAGGAGCGTACCTCTTTTGATGGAGGCTTGGCGCTCTTCAGCAGTTTAATGGCTTCTCTTCCAGTGAGACCCAACTTTGGGGAAAAAGGTTCCTCAATGTCTTGTTATGGCTATTTACAAACACTGCATGGTGACCAGCATAGGCATGGGTGGGTTTTGGCTCCCACTCTCTAATTGGGAATCAATGTCTTGAAGTTGCCCAGGGTATGGAAAAGCAGACACATGCTGGTGTTGGGCAAATGCAGGTAGTGGTGTCCAAAATCAGTTACTGCCAGAAAGCAGTTTAACATCCTCTCGCACAAAGCTGGTATATTCAGAAGCTGGTCATCTGTTAAATTAGGTGAGCTTTGGCTGTTGGCACAGTTCGGAAACAACCACATACTTGTCCATAGACTGTCAGTGCTGGTGTTTATATGCAGACACTTTAAATTGTTGGGGCAGTGTGGTCCTGCCTGCCCATGATTTGTCGTATACACTGGTGCTGCCTTATGTCTTGACTATCAGTGTAATGTTAGAATCGCTAATGAAAGGCCGGGCTAACTTGTCTTCTTGCCTTTCTGTGGCATTTATTTATGCGCCTGTGGGTCAGACAATTAAAAAAAAAGCTCATAGAAGTAATGTTAAACTGTTGGGGTGAGCTCCCACAGATACTTTAGACAGAGAATGTCGCTTCTGTGCAGGTATGCCAGTGCTGACTTGGTTGTCAAAGTTGACCTGGCGCCCACCACATTCCACTATGTGATAGTAAACTTAGGCTCTGTCAAGGGTTTCAGCGATTGTAAGCGGCCTGAAAGATGGTAGCTAGGAATAATTCTCTCAGCTGCCATAGTGGAAGTTACCCAGCTGACTCCACCAGTTGTGTTGTTGCTTCTTGTCATGTGTCTTACCTTTCTTTGTCTATGGGTGCATGATACTTCTAGGGAGTTTTCATCTATCGACACACATGGAAGCCAGTCGTGGGTAGGGTCCCACGTGCCTCTCAGCACGCCCCTGTGCAGCATTGGGGGCTCCTGCAGCAGTAGCATGTGGGGATATATTTTATGATGTAACTTTAACAGCTCAATCTTAAAAAATAAGAGAGTTTCCCAGAGGCCAGAAAGGACCGGGTCAAAACAGTGTAAACAAAAAAGATTCCTTTCTGTGCTATTGTGCTTTTAGTTAGTGACCAAAAGGCCTACTCTCAAATCGTAAATTCCTCTCACCTCAAAGTTCTGACACTCTTCATAAATGCTAGGTACCACTTATGATTTACCATCAGTTTTTCAATTTTTATTTACTTTAAAATTGATTACTTTGTCATTTAAAAACATAAGCAAGCATACAACAAATGTTATCCTGATCAAGTGCTACGGTACATATCAAGTTATCTATCTAACAATTCCTCTTACGGTTACTACCTCAGAGTCACTGATCTAAATTTCAAAATTTAAACATAAATTTATACCATACATTTAATAGAAAAACGTAAATATTACAGTCAATTAAAACACAATATAAAAATCCTTGGTTGACGCGTTTCGGTGCTTAATGTTGATGTAACACCTTCTTCAGAACAGTTGAGTTAAAATCAATATGGTCTTCTTTTTCAGTTAGATGTCAGTTGGTCACTCTTTTCACTTGTGGCCAGCACAACTTGTTTTGGTCTAGAGCTGATTTAAAAAACGCTCTTGTCGATATTTTAAAATTGGGGAGGACTCCTTTTCAGTCAGTCTAGTTGTCTCTGCGTCTTTCAATCTGCGCAGGACAGCTTTTCTGTTACAATACACCAGAAGTCTAGAAAATGTTGTGTCGCTTGGTCCAGCTTTTAGGCTTCTAGCTTGGTATCTCTTTTATTGTGATCATCTCACTTTAGTCTGTGTCCCTGTTCAGAAGTCCAGCTCTCATCGACCGACTGCCTGCTCCCCCTTCGTGCGATTGTTAGATAGATAACTTGATATGTACCGGAGCACTTGATCAGGATAACATTTGTTGTATGCTTGCTTATGTTTTTAAATGACGAAGTAATCAATTTTAAAGCAAATAAAAATTGAAAAACTGATGGTAAATCATAAGTGGTACCTAGCATTTATGAAGAGTGTCAGAACTTTGAGGTGAGAGGAATTTACGATTTGAGAGTAGGCCTTTTGGTCACTAACTAAAAGCACAATAGCACAGAAAGGAATCTTTTTTATTTACACTGTTTCAACAGCTCAATGCCTCATTCCTCAAAGATCCTTGATTTGCTCACAATAATGTCTCTGAGGCCCTTTCTCAGCCATGTGGTAATAGTGGCATCCGAGGGCCTTTTTCTGGGATTAGAGCGAATTAACACATGTTAGGTCAGTCAGCCGAGGTCAGGTCTTTGAGTGTTGGGATGCATTGGAATATGCGTAATACCTCTATTTAGTATGTCATGAGAGCCCTTGGGCGTATAGTGTGGGATGAACACCAATTCGAGCTGTTCCATGGCGCCTGCATGTGTCGCTTCCCTCCGTCTGGTGGGTTGAAGCTCCGGTGCACATACAGGTAGGAAGGGTTGGGGTCTGAGTTCATCTTGAGGGTGACTCGTGTGGTCAAGATAGTGGTTGCTTGTGGAGTTGCCTCCAGCCAATAGGCCGTTGTTCTTAATGGTGTTATAGTTGGTTGTCGTGATCACTGCTGTCACCGGGTATTGGGTGGGCCCACTGAATATTTAGAACTGTTGCCATTTTTCGTTTGAGCCGTTCTGTATGCTCCCCCGTTCCAAATTACTGGGCAAAATGATTAGGGGCCAAAGAGTGTTTTGGCTGCAGCTTGCTAGACCAGAAGGACCATTAGTAAAGGGTGACCTGTTGTTTAAGTCGGTACGAGAAGGGGTTTTGTTTGTACTTGTCTCTTCCATTTCTGTTCTAGGGGCAGATGTGGGTGTAGGAGCCCTGAGCCCCTGCATGCTGGGCCTGTGATGGCTGAGCCCTGTTTGTCCTATGTGTTGGCTGCTGTAAGTTTGTTTGGTTCATAGATTGAGCTCGTAAGTGCAAGCTCTGTATGCGGTCCCGCCTGCATTATGTATGGGGGTGTCATTTCCCATTAATTCTTGTTTACGGCTTAGTGCACAAGTCACTTTCAGTGTCTCCACGTGTGCATTAGACAGCTTTGCTGTTGGTGTGGGCAATAGGGCAACCCTAGATGTATGAATACTGACCATTGGTGCCTGTGCCCCGCTAGTCCCTTGGGTAACCACTGTTCTTTTTTTTAGGACAGTTTGTGGAGCTAGAGGCTGCTTATGTTTTTTGTTGGTCCTGCCAGCCCTATATCTAGAGGGGGGTTTCTCAACATTTCTTGTGAACAGCTTGTTGTGCATGTCTCTTCCACATACTCCATGGTTGACTTAGGTGCTAAGTTGAAAATCGGAAAGAGCTTAGTGGACCCCTGCACTTGGTGCACCTGAGGAGTGAGAGAAGCCCCTCCAGTCAAAGATTTCCTTTTTACAAGGCGCTGTTTTTTAATATTGTTTTTTCAGTTTCTTTTTCACCCTTCTCAAGAGGTTAAAGTTTTTTAAAGAGGCTGGTGGTATTAAAGATTCGCGTAGTTGGGCCGACTTGGGGAGTACGTGTTCGCTGTGGTGCAAGGGGTGTGAGTTGGCTGTTTGATTGGAGGATAAGGCCCGTTTTCAATTTCCGGGGAGCTGATGTTGCCTTGACCGTAGAAAAATTGCAGTTGATGTCCGTTGGTTTGACTGGGGTGAGTCTGTTCGAAGCCGCTAAGTTTATGTGTGTTCCTGGGCAGCAGGCCTTGATCTTAACACTATCCATGAGTGTCCATAGTATTTCAGGCAGAAAGTTTAGTTTGTCAATCAATGGGGAGCATGAGCTGACTTGGCCCGCTCCTGCCCGCCCACTGAGATTTTCCAATAAACTTAGTCTGAGCCCCAGGTCCGCTGAGCCTGAGGTGATGGATTGGATTAAGTCTATCTGAAGCATCACCCAGGGTAAACGGGAAACAGCCATTACAACGCAACTTTCACAACGCACTACCATTACAACAAAACTTTTACAATGCAGGATCCATTACATCACAAGCCATTACAACGCATGCCATTACAACGCAGATGCTATTACAACGCATGCCATTACAACATAAGTATGGGTACGTATTTAATTTAATTTTAACCCCTACACTATCCGACAATTACCCTACTATTACACCCCCCTGGAGTTAGAATAGTAATGTTAACCCCTACACTATCCAACATTTACACTACTATTACATTCCTGTTAATTAAAATGTAAAAAAAATACTAACCCATACTTAGGTTGTAATGGCATGCGTTGTAATAGCATCTGCATTGTAATGGCATGCGTTGTAATGGCATGCATTGTAATGGATACTGCATTGATAAAGTTTTGTTGTAATGGTATGCGTTGGGAAAGTATGTGTTGTAACGTCATACATCCAGGGCAAACTGATGAGAGCAGCAATTAAGGATAACAGACCGGGTTGGAGTCAGTGTGCTATATACAGTTCGAGAAAGTAGAGCCCACTGCCACCCGAAGTCCCGTTTCAGGTTTCTCCATGCACAACAGTCGAAAAGTGTTTTGTGCAATAAGTAAGCTATTCCGAGGTCCCATTTCTGGTTTCTGCAAAGAGTGGACCATTATTAATTGTGGGGCGGAAACGACAGTTGGGTGACCAATGGGTGACCTGTGAGCCACATGTCATTCTGATTTCCTGTTTCAGGGTTTCTGGGTTCAGCAGTCCGTTATGTGCTATTGAGCAAAAGTTACAGGTTGGGGTCAGTGGTTCGGTATCGAAGTTGAGCTCCAAGTCTCTACGTCTTTACTGTACCGTGATAGGGTTCTTACATGGAATCGGGAGAAGCATTGCGAGCAAGCCTCCTAGTGGGTGCAAACTCCCTTCATCAAATAAATTGGTTTCAGCAGGGACCTCCTGATAGCGTCAAGGGTGGGGCAGCAGCACAGAAAATGCAACCTTGCAGCACGCTTGAAGTTGCATAGTCTGCATGCCCCCTCTTTTCTCTGGTGGGCCTATGCTGGATTAAAGTCAACTACTGGTAGATCAAGCAGATGTATATATCTAAAGCTCCATCTTTTGAGATTGCCATAACAGTGCCAGGGCAAGCGTCCGTTGCTTGATGCTAATGGGAAAAAAAAGCTAAAAAAAAGATATGATGTTGAAAACATTGTTGATAAACGAAATGAAATAAAAGAATATACAGGTAGATTCATCAAGCATTTTTGCGAGTGCAAACGGTGTGAATAGCAAAATTCGGCCGTTTGCGCCCGAAAAAATTGCATTTGAGATTCTTCAATGGTTCATTAACTCACAATTTGACAATTCGCAAATAATTGCAAATTATCAAATTGCAATCGCATTTAAGGAATCTCAATTTGAGATTCCTTAAATGCTATTCATGAACCTTTTAAAATTTGCGAATTCGCAATTTCTGGCCGTTATTTACCGCGAAGTCTGACTTCGTGGTAAATAGCGAAAACTTAGAAAAATGCACTTTTGTGCATTTTTCTAAGTGGTATGTTACACACACACATGTCCTTTGGACATGTGTGTGCACAACATCAGGCTACATTTCCATTTCAGGGGTGCTACAGGGTGTCCTTTGGACACCCCTGGCACCCTTGAAATCGCATTCTTATTTGCGATTAGCAAATTGTTAATCGCAAATAAGGATTGACTCCCCATTCATTCCTATGGGCCTTTAGGCCTTTAGGCCCATAGGAATGAATGGGGAGTTATTCCTTATTTGCGATTAGCAATTTGCTAATCGCAAATAAGGAGGCTGTAGGAATCACAATTTATTTTGCAATTTCTACATGAATCCCGATTTGCGAGTCCTTAATAGCGATTCCTTAATAATCGCTATTAAGGACTCGCAAATCAGGACATTGATGAATCTGGGTGATAGTTCTGCAATTGTTGGAGTATTTGCTTATTGATGCACAAGTTATTTTGATTACCCACATTTTACATTTGGATTAACTCGTGTGTATAGTAATTTGAGGTCAGGAGGGAGATTATTTTTGTGTTTTGATGCTAATGGAGGCCAGACAATGACTGGAAGGGCCAATGAGACGAGCCATGGGTGCCCCTGTATGTCATTTTTAAAAGTAATAACAGTAAAAATGAATATGCTAAAAAAGTCCTAGATAAACAAAGCCAGCTTCAGGACTGTGACTTTTGGTGCAATAGTGCCGAACCCTGTAAATATTGATACAGCAGGTCTGGTATTTATGAGGTTATGTGTTCAAGCACTGTTTCAAGTTTTTTGCTAAGGAATCAGAGTTACACGCACTGATTCACATGTTTTGTTTCTTTCTGAGCAGTGTCCCTATACCTCTAGGTTATTGCAAGTGAAATGTGAATGTGGAAAATAACCTGTTGTGCATCAACTTGTAATTCGTATGAGGGAATAAACTCCAGCTTCTATCTGAAAGGGTATTACAGCAGGACTCGGAATGAGCTAGCTAGTCTCTAGGAAACGAGCAATTGTGATTCCACATGAGGTACAGTGCCAAGGGCATGTTCCTCGCGTGAAAGGTGAGTTACTATTCATAGTGTACAAAATATACAAGGGAATGTTTGTGTTAATGGACCAGGCTGCCACGTTTACACCATAAACTATACAATTCTGCTTACCAACGTGGGAAAACACTAGTTCATTAAGTCATAGGCGCAGGTAGCACCTATGTTTACGTATAATTACCCATTTTCAGAGTGCCAGAATAAGTGATTTGTGATATTTACCACACAATAGCCCAAATGTGTCTTTGTTCCGTGAGGATTATAAAAAGTCATCAGCTTCCAGGCACAAATAATTAAACCAGGTAACAGCAAACAACACTCGCACCTTAATCACTTGCAATTACCAAAGTGCTTGATACCTTGGGGGGGTTACATTTTATGAAGTCTTGAGACCCTTCCAGGTGAGTAGCGTGCTATACAAGTGTTATGATTGATTGATTGATTGATTGATTGATTGAAAGAAGCAGAAAAAAATGTAATTGAAGATAACTTTCTCGTTTACTATAAAGCCTCAGCAAAATTATATCTATATTTGTGTTGCTGTAATTCATATGCTTGAACTTGGTTCTAAGGAACAATATACACAAAATATCCCAGTGACTCTGTCTGCATCACTGTTTTGGTGCTACATCCTTCAAGCAGCCAGGATTGTGTTGAGCACTGTTGTAGAGCTATCAGTCTGGCATAGCGAAAAAAAGCCTGGTCACAAGCATTCACTGAAATCTATTCTCAAGAAGCAGGGTTCCTTCTGTGAATGTTTGCATCAAGCTGCAAACAGAGGAGTGAAGGCCTGTAAGGGGTAATAGACGTTGGTTGCTGCTTTCCCATATGCAAAGTTTTGAACCCCCACCCCTTAAATTGAAAGTGTTTGCAATGGACAATTTAACAGACACATTTAAAAATGGAGAGTGATTTTACAAATTGAGGCTGGAACTTTTCCACGCACCTAATAGGATACAGTATCAACAGGTGGTGCTCAGGTCTGGAGGATCAGCCTCCTAATCCACCATACAGGGATGTAAATCCTCAAACAAAAGTGATCAGCACTCACTATATATTCCTTTAAAAAAATGATTGTATATTCCAGATAACCTGAGTCAAGTAATGCAGGGACTCCAAATTTGTTTAAAATCTTTCTTCATAATCTTTTATTAATGTTCTTCTTATTTCCCATATTATCCACCAATGCTGCCAATCTAGCTACATAATCATTTTTGTAAAGGAATAAATAGTGAGTGCTGATCACTTTTGTTAAAAAAAAAACAAAATGGACATTGAGACGATCATACGAGGGTAGCTACTAGCTATGCAGTTCTTTGCGACCGCATGAAAAGTTGCAAACCTTCGGTCATTTCTTTGCAAAACTAGAGTGAGGGGAATACTTCTTTAATTCACCAATTTAATCTCAATTCACAAAGTATTGCAGTGTTGGCGTTATGAGCCACAAACACAACTCAGACTCGCAGTTAGGGATGGGCATAGTTTGTGTAAATTGCTGTAGCCTAATTGCGCTAAATTACGAAAAAATTGAGTCAGGAGCGACCTACAATTTATTGCTATTTTCTTAGCTCAGGATACACCCTTGCATCTAAAGTATGATTTTGCTCTACGAAAATAGTGTTAAATGCAACAGAACATGAGCAGCAGCAGCCAGCAGCCACTAGCGTTCGCTAAGTTTGTTGCTCCATAGGATTTTTGTGCCAAAATACTCATAATTTCGCAAATAACCATAATCGCAAACTTTTAGGTAATGTTGCGTTATATGAGTGGCACTAAATTACCTAAATTACTCCGATTACTCCGGCATAATTAACATTTTATATAGACCTACTCACAGTGCTATTTTGATTGAATATTGTTTCTTCACACTCACAAAGAATGCAACTTTGCAGAGTAGAGGTCTTGCAAAGGCAAATAACTGTTAATAAATTGGGCCTATTAATTTAAATACTTTTTATTTGATTTAAAATGTTGCTTTTTTTCCACGCCTTTGATGATATGCTTCTCAGCATTAGCCAGCCTGGGGAACTGGTTTGTCCTGCTCTGTTCAAAGGCCACATGCCAGAATCAGGGCGGTCACAAGCGGGGTGGAGCCGGGGCTGTTTGTCTGAGGCCCCACTCTTTTCAGGGCTCGCGACTTTACATATATTTCTTCATTAGTAATTAGACTGCCTGCTTTTGTGATATATTCAAATAAGGCAGTTAATGGCAGTGGCCGCTAGAGGGCGCCAGCTTAATGGAGTTGCCACCAGATGTTTCTCCTCACATTGTTTCTGTTTAAGGATCATTTTTGTCGGGCCCCACATGGGTTGTGATCCAGAACCCACAAAGCCTTCTGACAAGCTCAGCCAGTGCCTCCTGCGGACTGTACACGATGTCTTCATAATTAGATAATGCTAAGTATGGCGGTTGCAAGCACAACGTTGCATAAAAACATATTGACCACTTCATGGTCCTGACAAAAACATTAACGAGCATCCCGAACCTATTTAAGTTTATTGTAGCCACCTGTAAACATTTGTAATCTTTAAGAAGCTTTGGGCACCTCTTTTTTTACTGTTATTTCCTTCGACGTTCACAATTGCTATCCTCTGGTGTGCACATTTCAACTATATTTTGTAACTATTACTTGAAATACCTTTCTAAATTTGAAAACCTGTGACAGTTGTTAGAACTGGATAAGAGGTGTTTGCCTGCCTACGCACAACCTTCTTTTCGTGGCGTCAGCTTCAAACTTGTTTGGTGACAGAAGGCACGCAACACCCACGTGCAGTTCTTTTAGACTGTCTCATGCTTTGTTGTAGATATAAACACCCCAGCAGAGTCTTAAGAAAAAGGCCTGCTTATCCATCAATTTTATGCAAACGGTCCAATGTAGCTGTCTGACTGTGGCAGTGACAGTGCATAATTTGTAAAAAAAAACATAAGTGCCAGGTCTCTCATCAGGAGGCCACTGCAGCTTGCACCACATATTTTCTCCGCCATGCCGCCAATGATAGTAACAACACAACTACTAACCATCACACTCCTACAAGTGGGACAATTCTGAATATCCCAGGCCCCCAAACCTACAAGAATGGCTTGGGCGGCAGGTAATAGTCATCTTGATGTATTTTTAACTAATAATTGACTGTTGTTGTGGTCATCTCTAAATGAGCCAGACAGGGCCATCTTGTGGCAGACTGCTACAAGTTCAGGAGCTGACAATTAAGTGCCGGTGCCGAGCGCCACCGGAAACCACTGGTTCATATTAAGCACTGTGCAGTGAACACCTCTTTCTGCCCTACAGCTACCTTATCAGAGGTAGACGAACCGCTGAAAGCTCCAGCCAGGGTCAAGCAAGAAGCATTGCTCTGGTTCAGCTCAAGGTCCCGCTGGAACCTCAAACCCAGAACAAGCAGGGCTTTCATGTGGCTCGTCTGACTCCACTCTCATGCACAAAATGGTTAAACCAAATTATTAGCATTTGAAATGAAAAGAACAGACAAATAGATACCCAATTAGTGGCTGAAATGAACAAAGTGAAACTAGAATACCTGAATTAATTATGACATACCCACTTAACGAAGTTGCGTGATCTTAGGCAAATATATTATTTTACAGGTCCTCCTTTTTCTTCACTATCGCATATGAAAGCACCTTCAAAAAATGCGAGTTTAGAATTCTAACAGTACGAAAACCTATTGTGTTTGATTTATTACACAATTGTGGAAGCATCTCTGCCACATAGAGGGTGCATATGACACTTGTCTTTCCTCTTAGTTCACTAATGGCACTGTCCCCAAAGTGGGGGCGGGGACAGGAATGGTTCTAAGTTCATGATTAAAAACTATCACTTTTAATAAATACTTCACAATACTGTGCTTTAATGAGACTTATTAATGTCAAAGCTTTCACGCGTTAAAGAGGTACACTTTTTTTTTATTTTGAAGAGACCTTACCATATTTTACTTGATGTGTGTTGTATATGATTTACATGGCAAGTGTTTTCTGGGCTTGGTTTGTGCACACCTTGTAATTTGTTGGCTCACCCACCTCTTCACCTTACAAACATTATACTGGTTGAAAGGGCAGCAAAATTCGCTTTGTAAGTAAAAATTCTGACATTGCCCCTATGTTTAGTATTTAGAACAGATTATATAAAATCATGCGGAACATTTTCATTTTGTATAATTGTTGAGACGTAATTAAAAACATAAAAATAAAATTAATTACAAAGGGATGATGACAAGAATGCAAACATGCAGCTGCCGGTTATCATGCTGCCCCTTGCGTTTGCTTTATACTGATTATACACTACAATCTATACCATCCTCTTCCTGTGTTTGGAATTACACTCAAAGGTTGTACCATCTGCCTTAGCACCCGTATTCTGGAGGCACTATTTACAGCTCATTTTAATTATAGATTTATTTTCTGATGTGCCAATATGCACATCCCTTTGAGCATTAGACAGAAGCCAATACCAAGACAATGTGGACTCCTTATATTTGTTGTTCCAATATTCTCCAACACTAGTGACTCTTAGCCCTGAAGAAGTTCTTTTTGGCAATAAGGAACAAAACGCATTGGCTGTTTGCTGTTTTTAATGGTTTCAAGAATAAAGAAGAACAATTGAATATATGTGCCTGTTTAGATTCATTTTCTTCAAGTGCACCTTCCCTAACTGTGAAGTATGCAAACATTACAATATGAGTTTTTGTAAGAAAAAAACTGTTGGCATTGGCCCATTCAGCAGGGTCATCCCCAAACTTTTTGCCTTTTGCCTACTATTTTTCTGACCCTGTTTTTTTGGCTATTGGATTCTGGGCACTTTACCACTAAATTGTGACAATGATTGGTTATCCATGATTGACATATTTGATTTACTGGTAAGTCCCTAGTAAAGTGCATGGTGTGTGCCAGGGCCTGTAAATCAAATGCTTCTAGTGGGATTGCATCACTGGTTGTGCCGCCCACATGGGTAGCCCTGTAAATGTGTCTCAGGCCTACCACTGTAGTGTCTGTGCACACAGTTGTAAACCGCCATGTTGTCCTGGCAAGGGCACCCACTTGCTGGGCCCAAACATTCCCTTTCCTTACATTTGAGGACCCCTATGGTTTGCCCAAGGTACCCCAATGGGCAGGGTGCAGTGTATTTTAAAGGTAGGATATGTACTGGTGTGTGTGACAAGTCCTGATAATGATATACTGCGTAATTCATTTCTCACTGTTGAAAGGCTATCTGTCCCATATGCTCATTATTGGGGTTGCACTGCAACATTTTTACATGTGTAACTTGCATTCAGGACAACATAGAAAAATGAAGTTTAGGCTATCTGAACTCAAAACTTATTAACGCACTTTTTGGTGAAGGTGGTTTTTATATTCTGTGTTTGAAATTGCCACTTTTAGAAAGTAGGCATTTTTTTTACTTTGCCATCCTGTGTGCCTTCAGCGTCTGGTGTTTGATTGACAGAAGCTGGGATATGCATTCACTCTAGACAGTCACTGGGGGGGGGTTGAGGTGTTCCCTGCCTTGCCTGGGTGACCCATCATAGGGCTGAAAAGGCCTGGTCGGCATTTAGAGTGGTGGAAGGAGTTTTGCTTGCACTTAAATGGGCTGTGTCACCTTTTTCATATTGCTGTCTCTGCCTCCTATGGTCATGCTGCACAAGGGAGGACTGAACTGGTTTGGACTGGGTTCAGAGACCCTTGCCACAAAGAGAACAATTACATTTTGGGGTTTAAGTGTTACACCTAAAACCCCAGGACTTAAGACTACTTCCTGGAACAAGAGGACCCTGACGAGAAGAAGATCGAAAGGACTGTGTGAAGAGCGCTGCCTTTTCTAAGTGAGGGCTGGGTTGGCCTGCAGTTGCTGCTGCCGTCTGTGGTGGAGGAAAAGGGCTAACTATTTTTGCCATGATGTTGTACCCTGCTTGAGAAGGAAATGTCCCAAGCAGGAAAATATCACATGCTTGCCTCCTGTTAGGAGGCTCAGGGAGATGAAAGACTTCAAAGAAGGACTGGACTGTTCTTCACCTTGTTTTTCTCTTCGAAAGAAAAGAAAGCCTGCAGAAGCGCTGTGCTTCGCCAGCCTAGGAGGGCTTGATCCCTCGGATACAGCATGCATAGAGTGCTCCTTACTCCTTCAATCCTTGAGCAAAATAAGCATGTGGAGCATTTTATTTTGAAGGGGAGGAGCGCTTTTGTATTCTGCTTCTGGGTTAGCAGCATGTGTTTATCAGAAGCCAGGCGCTGGTGTATTGTAGTGCATGCAGGACTACATTGTGCCTCGTAGGTTACACCTGAGGAAGCCTGTCCCGATGACCTGACCACGTGGGTCAGCAACACGCTCGCCGTTAGGCAGCCAGGAGAAGGCTGCAGGAAGCCAGGCTGGGTGAGCGTTCAGCGAAGCACTAGGTATTGCCTGGCAACAGGTCCTAAGAAGAAGCAGCCTCTGCCGTGGCAATTGCCCAGCTCCAGCCGTGCCCACTGCCAGGTGGAGCCTCGAAGGCTCAGGTGCACTGGTGAAACAAAGGAAGAACCGCAGAAGTGTCCTTCTTCCTTTACGTGGGCTAACGTGGTTCCCCTTTGTGGGGACTCTAAGGCTTTCCGTCCGCTGGATCAGTGACCCGACGAGGGCTCCCACCTCTGCGGTTGTTATCCGCTCCTCTTGCTTGGAAAAGAGTCCAATTGGGGGCATGGTGATCCGACCGTCCCGCCGCTGGGCTTAATAAGGTTCAGCTGGCATCACGAGGGGCTGGTTCTAAGATGAAGGAACATAGGCAGTTTCATTTTGTGTGCACGCACTGCACCTGTGTGATCTGTGCCCCTTGTCTGCCCCGTGGAAAATGGTACAGTGTTTCCTGGCAGCGCGGGCTACCTGGACAGGAGTGCAGGAGAAGCCCCATTAAAAAAGCAAGCGTTCTTGCATTTTCAGTATGAAATGGTTGCACCAGACTGAATTTTACCTGTGTTTGCAAAGTGGTGTGTGTATGACATGTGCATATAAAAACCTATCCCATATTGCATACATTTTATTCTTATGACAGTTGCCTAGTTGGCAAAGGGTTTCATGTGGTTCAGGATCTATGTACTGTTATGACAATTGCTTAGTGGCTTTTGGGAATTGTGGTCTAATGTGCTTAACGTAGTATATCAAATAATTTCAGTCTCTGTGTGTTATGTATAACATATGAGATATTTTTATATAACCTTGTGTGGAGGTTCTTTTTGAGGTGTGCCTAGTATGTCACTGGTGAGTGTGTGTATTGTGCAAACGCTTTACACTTTGCCTCTGGGATCAGCCTGACTGCTCTGCCAAGCTACCAAGGGGGTGAGCAGGGGTTATCTTGGGTGTGTAACTTCCTTAGCCTGACTAGAGTGATGAGTTCTGCCTGGCTTAGCTTCATACCCTAGCCAACCAGAAATCCAATTTCTAACAGAAACTAATAAGATATATATTGCAAACAGTACAGTAATCTATTACATTTCTATGGAAAATTTAGATTCTTTGATTATCGGTATTTATATAAAAATACAATGGTATAAAAAAATAAATAACTTCCCCATTGATAATCCTGATAGCATCATACAAATTGATATTATATCACCTTTGATACAGTCGATGAGCATTGTTTTTATCCCTTTTAACGGTGACTAATTTGGATTTTGTTGCTTAATGCACCAAAATCCACATGCCTAGGTGAAAATGGAAAAATCTATCAGGGAAAAACATAGCAAATATCGCAATGAACTAATAAATCAGAAAGAGGGCCTTATTGTTGAAACTCAAGGCTGCAGTGTGTTCAAAGAAGGTGACTAATGACATTAAAAAATACTAAGCTATTAAAAGTAGAAAATGGTAAATGTATATTTCTATTAAAAGATAAGTGATCTGGAAAGTATTATTAAAGGGTTTCCAACAAAGGGCCTGATTTAGATCTTGGTGAACAGGTTACTCCGTCATAATGGTGATAGATATCTCGCCTGCCGAAATATAAATCCTATAGAATATAATGGGGATTATATCTCGCCAACTAGATATCTGTCACTGTTGTGATGGAGTATCCCATCTGCCAAGATCTAAATCAGTCCCAAAAGCCACAGAGGTTTGCCAGTGGTAACATTATAGAACCCTTTACTGTGTTTTGAAATGTTATTTACCAATTTTATCAGAGGAATATGTATGGAAATGTACCTCTCTTTTAACCCCTTCGCTGCTCATGACGAGCTCAGCTCGTCATGAGGCACAGTTGAGCTGTGCTTATGACGAGCTGAGCTCGTCATGAAACAATGGTATTCAAAGAATAACAGCACAGGAAAACCATTAGCAGCCAAGGTGTTAAGACGATTGTCCAGCCGCTTCCCGTGGAGGGAGTTCCGTGGGGCAGAAAGGCGGGGCGGGAGACGGGCAGGGTGGGGGTAGGGGTGCGAAACACCGGATTATGGATAATAGGAGGTAAGTAAACAATTTAATAAATAACACGAATTTCGTAGCGCGCCCTGCAAATGCGATGCAGTGTGCACTACGAAATTCGTTTTATTTATTACATTGTTTACTTACTTCCAATTATCCATATTCCGGTGTTTAGCACCCCCCGCCCAGCCCCTTCCCCGCCCCGCCCCGCCTTTCTGCCCCACGGAACTCCCTCCATGGGCCGCGGCTGAGATTGTCAAACTAGGATTATAAGTAAATAGTGAAAAGAATCTAGACAGTGAGAATTGTTTAGGCTGCCTGTAATCACGATTACTCTTGAGCAAACTTTTTTCTAAACAGAGTTACCAAAGTTAACTGAGAGATACAGTAATTCAGAGATGTACAACTTTGGCCTTATATGTGAAAAGCATATACAGCCTTCACTCAACTATGAACATGATACCCACTGGGACTAATTTAATAAAAATCTACAAATGCATATCCGGAATACCTAGTGTAATTATTGCCCTATAGTTTTGGACCCATCTGAATTGTCCCTTTGATCCCTGAAACAGTATGATCCGTCAATAAAGTCCTTTGTTTCTTAATGTTTATCAATGACAGTACATGAAATATTATCAATGGATAGCAAGATCAAATGAACAATTCAAATTAAAATGGTCACGGTGAAATAGAAGAGAAAAGAAAATTAAAATAGAAAATAAGTATATAGTGGATTGTTTTGGTAAACAGTATTTACATTAGTCAGTATTGTCCAAATGCATTTGCCAATTTGGCACAGTAGTTTCTTATTTGTTTACCAATAAATGTGTTTTTTTTGTTATGTAGTGCAATGGTTCCCAAACTTTTAACTCCTGAGGACCCCCATTGAGTCACTACTGGAAGCCAGGGATCCTCAAGGAATTTGTATGATTTAAACGTTAAAACATTAAAACTGTAATTTGAAATAAGTAAACACACATACGTGCACATCAAACAAAGTCTAGACTTGAATTACTAAAGATTTTAGTATTTTTATATTAGAAATATTTGCAAAAATCGAAAAATCTTACTGAGAAGGTTAGTGCTGCATCTCACGACTAACTTTTCATTGTTTGGTTTTATTTCGCTGCCCGAGGCTCCTGCTCCTGCCAAGGCTGAACTTGAAACCTAAAGCTGCTCTGGCACATGTTGTCAGACCAGTACTTGTACAGCGCACACCAAGTGCATCGAGTGAGCCTTACCACTACAAAGGAGGCTCTGGGGGGCCCTCCCCACAAGAAAATGTGGGGAAAAATGGTGCATTTTACAATACATTTGATATTATATATTGAAATGTATTAGCTTTTAAAACATAGTAAATAATGACCTAACTATGCACCAGGCTACAAAAATCTTTTGTCAATCTTCAGTGATTGACAATCTTCAATGATTCCCTCACTACTACCCTCCAACAGTGCCTCTCATCTCTCCATGGCCCCACTGTCACATGCATTTAATGTATTTTATAGCACCTCTCATACCACTGCAGGGTGTCAGAGTACTTTGCATCACACACATACAGAGACAATGAATCATACATGTGTAGATCAGTGAATAGAAAACGTTACATGAGGCAAAGGAGACTACAAGGTGTAGGATTCACATGTTATCCATACTGGTAGGCATTTTTTAAGAGTGCTTGGTCTGGAGAAGCACAAACTCAGGATTCAGAACATAACACAGGGGTCAGCATTTACTTTAATAATAAGAATGTATTTCTACCCAAATAAACCTTTTTAGCAGCATCTGGATAATGAAAGACTGGGTAAAAGCATAACTTACTAACTTGGACCATGCAGTTTGCATGCAGCTCTTTGATGGCAGGTCATAGCTCACTGTGCTAGATTACGGTTGGATTTGTGAACTGCACAATAACAAAATAATCTCTGTGGCAAAAGCAGGAACCCACAGAGCTATACGCAAAACAAAATATTGTTTTGAAAAAAATGCATGGTAGACATTCTTTGCAGCAGGCCTATTCACCATCTGCGCTTCCTTAGATGAGACAAAGCTGCCACTGGACAAAACCCCTATCTCTCTCCAGCAGGTACATTAATCACCAGAGTTATCTTGACACTTTTATTGCTGCCCAAAAACTGCTGCTTATACCAGGAACTTTGCAGTGCTTTTAAAACTGCTGCCTGCGGACCCCCTGGGAATGTGTCCGTGGACCCCAGTTTGGGAACCACTGATGTAGTGTGTTTTAGTTTCATAAAGACTCTTTGTTGCTCAGATTCTTTACAGTTTTTCAAAGCTTTAACACAATTTAGACCATAAGTAGCTCAGAAGGCCATTTTCAAAATCTTGGTGTACAGTCTGTGCTTCTTTATATGTTGATCTAAGCCTGACATTCTTCGCATTTTCCTAACCATTGCCTTTTGTTGATAGATGTATTTGATGATTTTTAAGTTTCTACACCTAGTTCAGGCTGTCAGAAATGTTGGGGGACAGACTGTTCTTCTGATCTCGTTTGTTACACAGTGTGCAGAAAAAACAATAGTAAAAACATATTTATATCTACTATGAATCTATTCAGGGACAACCTGTTCTAAAATCTATTTTTAAAGACCAATCCTCCCACTTTAAAGGGGACAGACCAGAAAGAAATCTAGTATGTTGTATGGTGTCTTATAATTACAGTTGTTGTCAAGTTATTTGTGAAAACGTGTAGAAAGATTTTTGAGGATGCCGTTCATTTTCTCATGAAATCACAACGGCAGGTTATTTAGCTATCTCCATTGTTAACCTTCCACATGCTGTGGGTGAATAACAGTGTGGAAGGAAGAGTCCTAGCCTAACAGTGTGATGTTATCAAGAGACCCAGACCCTCAAAATGGGGGACCTACATTGGCATAATGTAATGTGTGCTGAAACCCTTATGGAACCCATTGCTTTAAGGTTTCCCGTTATGCCCCCTCGGCCACCTTACAAATTAGTAAAATCAAGAGGCATACATTGTATGTCCAATTTTAGCAGCACATTAAACCCAATGTGTTAATAATACAACTTAAGTTAATAATACAGGTACAACATAAGCAAGTTTTCTTGAAGAGCACTCTCTGTTTTTATAATCCTCATAAGTGTCATTGGTACAGTAATAACATGGATACAGGATGGAGCAGCTGACTTGTGTGTCGTTCAAATTACTTTATGAAGGCTGTGGTCTGCCTTTATACTGGAGCGGTGGGATTGCAGAATGTGCTTCAAAGTTAAAACCACTTCATTAACCTCATCCGTGCTGCCCCGATTTACCGCTGGTGCTCGGCCCCAATGTTAATGGGTGTGGTCATGACGGAACGGTTCCGTCATGAGCACAGCCCGACCGATGCTCATGACGGAACCGTTCTGTCATGAGCATCGAAAGGGTTAAGTCATTTCCGAGTGATGCACTTCCTTTGCATTCTAGGAAATAAGTATTTATTAAAACTGGTTCCTTCTCCAGGAGCACAAACTGGTATTCTTAATGAATTTAGGAAAGTTGACAAAATATGGCAAATGTGTGAGAGTCCACCCAAGGGTACACTTCTGACTTTTTCAAAGATGTTTATTCCTCTGGCCCCTGTATTATTTGTGGCTTGCTGCTAAGAATAAATAGGGAAGCAATAGAGAGCTAACATATTTTTTAATTAAACTAACTCTTAGTTATTATATTGCATACTTTACCTTAACTTAAACATGAACATTGTCCAGGATTCAATACTAGATCTAACAATCTAGCTCATGCTTTCTCTGTTGTTTTCAAAGTTTACCTTCTATCGAAAAGGACAATGCAATTAGACAATGTTTTGATTGATGTGGATTTCAACTACTTTCCTAAGGATACATTGCACAATTGTATAGGACTCAACTTGAACAAAATCTGTATTAAGTTGCCTAAACACAAATGTTATCATGTTATGTTGATCGATAAACACCTACCATTCTTAGTCAGCATAAGACTTTAGTCAGACCTTACAGGATAGGAAAATCACAAACCGTCGGGTCTCATCCACAAGAAATAAGTGCTGTCCATGACCTATGCAGAGCACTAGATTTGTTTGTGTTGCAGAGCACTAGATTTGTGTGTGTGTTGCAGAGCACTAGATTTCTGTGTGTGTTTGTGATTGTTAATTATAATTTGCTTCACAATTGGGATATGATTAGCATTTTGTAGTATATGAGTAGTACTATTGTAGCTCTACTTCACATACTACAAAAGGCAGTGTGTAGCCTAGGCCCCTATATGTTGTGAATTTTTATTGCAAGGAATTCTGTTGATTGGATGGATAAGCCTGTAACTGTGGCATTGTATTCAAGAGGATTATCATAATACTATAGTAATGCCGTGAAATGTATACTAGCTGCCATGCACATGTTGTATATGTGAATAGGTAAAATTTACATTTTGGTTCGTGTTCGGTGGTATTGAGTTGAGTGTGGCCATATCCTGAAACAACGACACAGGGTAGTATAGGATAAAGAGTAAGTAGCTGCCAGCTTTATATGAAGTTTACTATACTTTGAACCAATATATGATATCACTGCTGCAGGTTTATCAAAGAGATGGAAGAATAAAACCTGCATTTAGGTACTCTGTTAGAGAATATACTGAAAGAATATTCAATTGTAGAAACAACTTCAACTAAAGCATCCAGGAACTTATGAGTTATCCTCTCTGGGTAGACAAGTGTGCATTCTGGAGTAAACTTAATAAAAAACAGATGATCGCAGATAACTATTTTAGTCACCTGAAAAGGCACATATAAGTGGAGTTAGGTGTAAAAAAAATCTATACTTACCTCGTAATTTTTTGGTCCTCTATATTTTAGCTACAATATTAAGGTATAACAATATTCAGGAGTCATACCCTCCTCTTTCTCAACTGTCAAGTGATGATGGTCCAACTGATGTAAGACCACCTCGATATAAACTTTTTCTACGATCGAAACACACATTTTCAGATGGAATTGGTAATAGAAGTTCAGAGAATACCACAGAATAGTCACAGGCCCGACTTTAACCTTTACAATGGTTACAATGGTGTGATAGGCACACTAACACATCCAAAAAAGACCATGCAAAAACCCTGCCCATCAGCCTTCTGGAAAACCATGTAGATCACAAGTACACCACTTACATAAAATTAAAAGTGCTCCTTATTACCGCCGTAAACAAAGGCAATCCTCTCATCTCCTTCTTGCACATACCCCACTGGTTACCGTTTGTCGCCTGTATACGTTGAAAAGATATATGGCTGACAGAGTGCTTAATTTGTGCTGGTGCTTTCGGTGATGAGCACAAGCACTTATTTTTCAGGGATGGGTCTATTGTAGGGGTGGGCAGAATTAATCATTCATAAACATTCATCGCAGGAAAGACAAATTGATGCATGCTGACTGCTTCCAATCTAACCCGGTCTCCTCATTGTGCGGGGCCTGTCTTGTTTCGGGCTGTTCTGGTAAGTCCTGTGCTTGTTTTTACTTTTTATCAGGCGAGGGTAGGGTTAAAGAAACACTGGATCACCGAGGCAGGAGGAGTGGCAGCACCCATGCTTTGCGTGCAAAGCACTAACACCTAGACCAGCCAAGCGGCGAGGCCATGTACTGGAATGGCCCAAAACAATACAAGTGGAGCAAGAGCGAAATAAAAAGACATCCCAATCCCTAGAACCATGCACACACAGAAGTATACATGTGGAACAGATGGGCTCTGAGTTCCCGTGGGGCCTCCTAAGCTCTGCTGTCCTTTCACCCGAAGTTCAGTCACCTGACCTGATTCAGCGCAGATCCCAAATCCCAGCTGCTCTGAGATTATTTTATTTAAGTTGCCTTGGACAGTGCATGCAGTGAGAAAGAAACAGCAGAGAACAGAGACTGAAACCATTTAGCTCAAGTTCTCACTCCCATCTGGCATTAAATGCTGCTCACTGCTGGCATGTTCCTTTGCATGAAGGCCATTCTTGCCCAGCCAGGGACACTCATGTAAAGTGCTCCAATATCTTCAGTCGAGGTAGCTCTATATAAAACTGCAGGGAAAAAAACCTAATGCAATGTTTGAGCATGAATCCCTTATTCCCACCCCTCTACCACCCTCCAAAACATATCCAGGGTTCTTCTGAGACACTATTGAGTGCTTCTTAAGAGCTGTACTGTCCGAGGTACCATTTCATGCCAGGTGTGATCCCTTTAATGCATACGTTTGAAGCTGTAATGGCAAATATGTCATTCTCATAGCGCTATTCGTTTTGAATGGTGGACTGCGTCAAGGGCGTTGCTTATATGGTGATATTTATTGGTGGTAACTGGGCAATGGGAGCGTCCAACAACTGCCATGTCTGTGTGCTGCGCCGCTGACAAACCAATTTCTGACTGGTACCGTCACTCGAGGCCTCCACTCAAAATACTCCCTAAACCTCCAGCAGATCAAAATGCTCTGCCTACTCTTGGAGACTAGACAACCCCACTCTCCAGGTGTATAGACTAAGAAGATGGATGTTTCTAGGTCTTGCCTCATCTTCCCACAGGAAGATCATGCTATTCAATATTCATACTCACCTGTTCATAAACTTAGTTGTGACCTATGTATAACTTCTTTACAGCGGTGTTCCAAATGCAGTAACCATTCGGTTTTTAGTTTGCCTGTAATAAGTCAGTAACGTTACATTAAATAGCTCTATAAAGATTGGCTGCCATATTTTTTCATTTGTGTTTTTCATTTGTTCCAGGCTTGATTATTCCAATGTCCTCTACCTGGGTTTGCTGGATTACCTCCTGCATAAACTTCAGGTTGTCCAAAACTCCGCGGCTAGGGCTATCTTTGGCCTACCTCGTCAAGCTAGGTCATCAGAGTTGCTTTCTTCCCTCCACTGGCTTCCTGTCAAGAAGCGGATTACATTCAAAGCTCTCACATTGGCCCATAAGGCACTCCACTCGGTAGGGGCCTCCTACATTCAGAAACGGCTCTCTTTTTATAAACCTACCCGATCTCTCCGATCTGAATGTCTTGGCCTGGCAACGGTTCCACCCATTAGGAAAATCAGGATAGGTGGACGCTCTTTTAAACATCTCGCCCCTAAACTATGGAACTCCCTTCCCGTGGATCTTCGCCGCACCACCAATCTGCTTGCCTTTAGAAAGGCCCTGAAAACTTGGCTCTACAGTCAGTAATCTGTTATGTTTCTGTTCTCCCATCTTCTTTTTCAGCTATGGGTCAGAAAGCGCCGGGACACTCCTTGGAGTAGCCGTGCGCTATATAAGTCACCCATTAACATTAACATTTAAGTCACCTATCAAACATTAACACCCAGCCAGTATGTATCACCTTTTTCTTACTGATCCTATTAATGGAGATGTGGGAGCAATAATATGCATTATTACTGTGTGCCTTGGGGTGGCACTCCAAAGCATGTGGTATTGTTTTGGTATTTGCAAAGTGATTTCCATACCTTTTGTGAGGCCTAAAGGACTTCCAAAATAGCTGACTAAGTAATTGCTTCATTTAATTTACAGTGGTAAAAAGGGTAACTCAGTACACGTAGGCTTAAATCTCAAATGTAGGTCTGAGCTTGCAAATTAATTTGCATTTTGAAAAATGAATTGAGTTCCTTACTATACATTTCCGAGGGGCAGACATAATGAATCATGAATGAAATGACATGACACGAACTGAGACTGGAGAAGTGAGTAGTGTTTACTGATACCTCTTGTTTTGTCTGTGATCATCCATGGGCTCGAATCTTTATAATAATATAGGCTGTTTTGTGACCCAAACGTTACATTAAGAGGTCATTTTATAAATACTATACTAATATACATGCTGATAATGCAGAAGTAAAGGTTGCATATTGAACATGTCAATGAGTATTTTGTGAACAGCATGTGACATAAATATCTAAACCCATTACGGTTCAAAGCCCATTTTTTGAGATTCTTGAGCTTCTGAAAAAAAGACTGAAGTTCCAAATATGTGGCATATAAAAGGGAATTTAGTAGAGGTCAGAAGTAACCCAAAGGCAGTTCTCCATTTGTGACAGCACCTGCAGGCGGTGGGCACGTACGCTCATTTTTGGAGACTGGGACTTATGTTTCATTATGAGACTTTGACCCAGAGCAAGAGTTTGAGTTTGACAGTAAGAAAAGGGAAAAAACGGAAAAGATTGATAATGGGGAGATAGCAGGGATGAAATTAAACCAATGAGAGGGTGCTTAACTGGATGGACGTGCAAGATGGTGAAAGAAGAAGACATGGATTGGAATCTAGGCAGCCTTAGTATTCAGTAGCCCCCGCATTCGGCAGCAGTGGCTAAACGCTCCTAAGATATATTTTAGGACCATGCATGTTTTATTATTTACAAACAAACCACTACTGAAATGTAGCATGTAGAGCTATATAACACAAACAATAAGTGAATAAATACACATTCCAATGTGGACTTCGCTGGGCTCCTACTGCCCCAAGCTTCAGTAAGTTAACGGATAGTTAGAGTGGACTTTTACCAGTCCAACTCTGACTGTAGGTTTTGTTGATCATAAGGGCATCACGAGGATTGGGAAGTTGCCCGGAGCTTAGATACTGTATTTCATCTCCTGGTTTCATCAGGACATTCCACTCTAATTTTAGTTGAACATTTTAATAGTGCTCACCCTTATAATTTGTGTTCAACCACATTACTTGACCAGTGACAGTGACAGTGAAGCTCTTGACTTTTAACTTTGGGTGTCTATCTCCTGCCAGTTGTCTTCAGAGCCTAGAGCACTAGGCTCTATGACTTTGTTGTGTATAGAGACACACATCTTTCTCAGATCAGTAGAATGTCAGGATGTTCTCAAGTAGTAGATACTCTAACTCTGTTTGTCAAATAGGCTATATTTATGGCCATGCAGTATGAGACGTCTGTGAGCGATCGCTGCCAGGAAGGTAAGGGGACTAAAAGAGTTCCGCTATTTTGAAATTTAGAGTTTTCTGTTGTTTTGTTTGTTTTACATAAGAAATCAAAAATATATTCTTCTGAATCATGGTACATTTTCTAGATTCTCTACCGTAGCTGCCTATGACAATGCATGTTGCAGCTGACAGCTACAGCGGATATCTCATATTTAAACCATAGATTTCAATTCCAAATCTCTAGGGAAATTGGTTGGGAGAATAAGGAATTACCTGGAGGTTTGGATCCAGAATTACTGATTCTCCTGGTAATTCCTCTGGATTCTCAGGGTTCAGTCCAGAACACCTTTGCATCTGTGTATTGTGTAAGGAGGATCATGATGGCAAGCCTTATCTGAGGTGTTGTATTAACTATTTCTGTTTTGCGTTCCCATAGCATAGTGCACAATTTATATTGATAAAATATTAAACGGGACCTTCTTTAATTTCTGTGACCTTGAAGTAATTACCAAATTATTTCTAACCGGTTTATCAGACCTGCATCATAGTTCTGTAGTGGTGGTAATATTAAAACAGCAGATATCAATTAGGACAATCTTCCAGTATCATTCAGTATTGGCCTCAAAGTGGATAAATTAAAGTAACCCATCCCAATTTTCTTTCTGGCAGATACCTAGCAAAGCTGTCATCTGTGGGCAGTATTTCCGAAGAAGAAACCTGTGAGAAGCTTAAGGGGTTAATACAGCGGCAAGTGCAGATGTGTAAAAGAAACCTTGAGGTAATGGACTCAGTGAGGCGAGGAGCGCAGTTATCGATTGAGGAGTGTCAGTACCAGTTCAGGAACCGGCGCTGGAACTGCTCCACATTAGATACTCTTCCGGTCTTTGGCAAAGTGGTAACGCAAGGTAAGTAAAGGCATTCTGATGGGACAATGACAGCATGATGCAAGAGAACCCATGGTTTCTTTAGTTTGTTTATTACGTTTTTGCATGAAGATAATCTCGTAAACCTTTAATAGTAGCCCGGCCTTTGAAATTCTGATTATCTATCTGAAACATAGAAGTTAACCTAAAAAAGTACATTTGCCAACTGGTCAATTTCTGCTCCAGTGTTCCTATGATTATGTATTGATTATGTATTGATGGATTATAATGCTATATTTTCAAAGTCTTGCAGTTTGAAATTGTAACTATATTAGTTTTCAATTCAAGTTTTAACAGTACGTTCATTAAGATAAAAGCAGTATTACAACACAACTAATCAAATACAGAGGGAGGAAGGAAAAAGGAAAGGGGACATAAGTAAAAACATTCATGTACACTTATGTCTAAACAAAAGGACAATATACACCTAAAAATAAATGATAAAGTATACTAAATAATAGATTAAATAATGCAATACGAAGTCAAGGAGGTTGCACTTCTTGAATGTCAGGTAAAGGAGTAAAAGGTGCTTTTGAAGAGTCGTCAAGGAATTGTGTAACAGGTGACCATAATTCCTCATGCATTGAAGCAAGAAATAAGGATTACATATACGCAGTGTCTAAGCAGTGGTGGTGACAAACTGAGTACCACCACGCTTTGGCTGATAATTGTATAGGATTCTTACAATTACCAGTGATTTGCTGTACAGCAAACGTCAATAAGAGGTCCAATATTCCTATATTAAAAGAATCACTTGTCCAAACATCACAGACTCTGCCCAAAAACATGTTTAACACAGAATACAGGGCAATGGAGTGAACAATGAAATTAATTTGTCACCAGACCTGTAACTGAAAAGCAGTAATGTAGGGAAAAATGAATGATAAATGTATCAAATAAGCTGATTGTGCTGAACAAGTCCAACAAGTGTCCTGGAGAACTGGGTTAATTTTTTAAGGAATTTCGGTGTCATGAAAAGTCTATTGTATATGTAGAAAAGTGATTGTGTAGTGTTGGCTGCACAAGAGGACTTTTTGATTTTATTCCAAATTTGTTTCCAAGTAGGTATAAGCAGAGTGACACCAATACCTTTTTCCTATGCTAATTCAGTACTAGACGTAGGTCGTCTGACATTGGATACACTCAATAAGTGATTGTATATATTGGAAGATTTAGGGTGAGCATGTAAAAGATCAGCCAGGGGTTTAGGCGATGTATCAATAGGAGAGGAAAGTGACTTGAATTGAGTATACGCTTGAGAAACCGAATCATGTAAAAGCACGAATCTGTGTTGAAAACCAGATGGTAAACCAAAATGCTTTTGAGCCTGAGAAAAAGTAATAATAGAATCCTGCAGTAGTTTTCAATTCAACGGGGCTTTTTTACAAGCCCCTTGCGCCACCCCTACGTCACTTTTTCCATGTTAAAAATGACGCGATAGTGGCGCAAGGGGCTTGTAAAAGAGACCCAACATATTTATTTATATGTCAAAATCCCATTCAGTGATGGATTTATAGCACGTGTACGACTCACTAGCGTATTCACACTAAAATGGTGCCCAGGGGCAGCTAAGAACAGCAAACATACTCAGGCACACTACAATGGCCTCTGCAAGGGTAAAACAAAGTGCCAGGCAAAGTTCTGCAGCCTTTGTCTTAAACACTTCACTTCAAACATTGATTCCCATAAGTGCACAATGTAGTTACTACCATGCAGAAAGTCTTGGAAAGATTTCAGTACTACTAACATGATTTCCATTCATTTAGACCTATTTGAGAATGACTGTAGAGGTTTTTGAACTTGGTTTGTAATAGGCAGAATGTGAACATTGAATTGCATCAATACATTTAAAGTAAGGAACTGGAAGATGAAAACAGTAGTAGGTTTACAATTTCTACTGTGTAGTACATTAGCAAAATCACCTCTGTGCTGATTGCTATATAGAAAAATGGCTGCATGAATGACAGAGAATTGTACATCTGCTCAGTTAAGCAAAGTAGTATATGATGCTGTGAGAGGCACTCTAACCAAGCAAGGGAGGCGATGATAAGAGGTTGATTAGGCAGATGCTTATTTTGAAGAAAATAGTTCTTTAAATACTTTAAAGACTCATGATTGAAGTGACAAATATTGCTTTAGACCACTCACCAATACATAGAGTGATATTTCTACTTTTTCCAGCATGTGGAGTGTAGTAATGATACTTTCTAATATAAATTATTCGCTTCTAGTTTTATGGACAATAAGCACTTGGCAAAAAAGATACTGTAGCGGGTGATGTATTTAGTTTATTTTTTTGCTCATTTAAGGTATTTCTTGCAAAATGTCTTTAATTTTGATTTAACATTCCAACATGTTCTTCTAGGTTGAGGAGCAAATTTACACTTTAGTTCCTGCTGCCAGTTAGCACTTTCTCCCCAAATGGTTAGAATGGTTGAAACTGCCAGTAACGCATTACAGGTTTTGTTTTTTATTATTATTGGTATGGTGAAATATCATACAAATATTTTATGTCTCTTTATTTCTATAATGTTGTTTTGTATTCCTTTTTCATGGCAAGAAAAATATATGCATCCTTGATGTAACCTAGTAGTGACTCCTCCCACCCTGGCTAGGGTTGATACAATCCTACAGTGTGAACTAACCTTCATGTATTGTTCTAACTAACCAGTTGCTCTTCCCCTCAAGAACACCCCTTTATTGCTGCTCTTTATTTCTTATGGATACACATTTATAGCAGTAACAGAAGTGCTAGTGTACTTAGTGGTCTTTGATACATTCTTATATTCTTTCAGATAAGCCCTTATTGTTCTTACACCTAGAACACTGTTTGTGATTTTTCACACACCCACTGATAATTGTTTGTAACCATACCGAAAAAAAAGAATGTTAAATACAACCTTAATGTTTTTTTACAAGCAGCAGAATAGTTCCAATAGATGCACTTGAGAAGCCCTTGCAGGGCCCACCAATACTTCTTACAGGTACTTCTTTCAGACACACACAGAGGGTCGGTAGATGCCCTCGCTGGTATTTCAATAGCTCCCTTACTATTATTTCAGTTTCTTGCTCGAACTTTTTACAGAACCCTCATCGTTTTCAGTACCACTCCAATATTCTTGTAGTAGTTTTCTCATTGATCATAATCTTTTCAGTTCTTCTCACCCGAGGCCCAATGTGCAAAGATCTTTTGCAGTCGCTAACCATATAATTCACAACATCAAAGGATTAATTACCCCAGAAGAAAGCTTTTTACAATGTACAAAAATCCTTTTATGAGTTGGAAAAGTCTTTATGACTCTTAACTTAACTGTTGCGACCCTTCAGACTTGTAAATAGGAGGGCATGAAAGGGGTAGCCCCATCTTTTTATGAGTTTCAAATGTATGTATCAATGGTTTACCAGTCCCCGAGCTAGGGTGCAAACTGATTCAGGAGTCAATCAGATGACCTTAGGGAGAGCATGTAGAGGTCCAGAGGATCACTGCCCTCTTTAAGATCCCCCAGTATTTTTCCAGGTGGGAGACATATTCTTTTAAAGAGGCACCTTCTCCTTTAAAGGACATTGGCTTTGAAAAAAAATCTTTTAGAAATGCATAAGCACGTCTCTGTCTCTTGTGTGCCTCCATCCGTGCAGTCACAGCCAATCCCAGATTTTTGTGGTTTTGTGAGCCCTAGACGAAAGACAATTTACAGGGTGACTTATTAGTACATTTGTTGTATCACGATTTGCACACCTATATGCAAACCAGTTGACATTGAAGTTACACATCCTGGTTTGAAAATGGTTATTAGTACATCAGGTCAACAGTGAGAGTAGTTTCTATTAACTTCCATGCCATGTGTAGACATTTCGTGAAAAGAGGAATCTTTTGTGGGTATGAGGATGCACTTGTTTAACTGCTTAAGCCATTGCATCAGCTTTGAAAAACATATGTACTTGATTATTTACAATATTGGTGAGACGGGGCACTCCGTTACGGATTCAGGATATGCAATGAAAGAATTGCTTAAAGTAGCCCTGTTTCATCTAAGACGTGCTCACTATCACAGTTTTCCTCAAAAGTATTATTGTATGAATTTGCACAATTCTTTATAACAGAAATGTGGTCCATTTCATTCTGCATATGTTATAGCACTGCAAGACTTAGAGGGTATCCGGCACTCGCTTAGTTATTGAGCCAACTGGACACAGAATACTATCTATTTACAGAAGGCCTGATGCGTTCTGCTTCAAGTACTAGATAGATTCATCAAGACTAGTGTGGTAATCATTAATCCCAAGATCACTGAACCTACTTTTCTAAATTAACAGGATATGTACGAACTGCATTATATTTACTGAGAGTGTGCGCTAATGAGCAGTCATTTTCTGATTTTGCATCTCTATCATATTGTCCTTTAATTAATTTAGTAGAGTTAAGGCAATCACAGTGTAATGTAACTCATAAAAACAACACTTCAATTCCCAATATTTGCCTAGAGGTTTGGCACTGCTAAAAGTACGATCCAACCCCACTCCTGACTTTGATGTCTGCAGGTCAGCTGAAAGCTAACATGGAGCATGACCTCCATCAGAAATAAAAGAGTCCCTCTGAGCATAATGGGTGCCTCAAATCTCTAATTCACAAGCACTGTCAAACGCCCAGTGTACCAAAAATTCTGCTTATGGAGGCGTGTGAGAGTTTCTGATTTCAGCCTTCAAAGCTCTTTTCAGATCATGCCTAGTTGTCAATAGGAATAATTGTACTTAAACTATAGGCAGCAGCTTTTTTGTGCTTTGACGTCATCTGTATAGCGGTATGTTTTATTCACGGTGCAGAAACTCCTAAATGTTTAACCACTACTATTTAGAGGAACGTTTCTACAATGCTATGAAATGTAAAAGCAGCTGTATCTCAAGTTACATTTGTAGGTATGACAAGTAACTTAAAGATGCTCCTCTACATTTACATGATATGAATGTTGGACATGTAATCATGACGCCCTCATGGTACATTCAGAAGCACACACAGTTCTTTGAATACTGCTCTCATGGCTCTTTAACCGCCATCCTCATTGTTATTTTATTTTCAGTATTGTATTTGTAGGTCTCATTTTGAGTGACCCAAAGTTTGCCCAGTAACTCCTCCTCCACATGGATATTAACAACTCCAAGGGGCGGGCAGAGTTACCAGGAACTATGTAGGAAGCCATGGGGCTTTCCTTAGAAATGAGAATTACCAGGGAATGTGTATTTCAAGTTCCAGTTCCTCTTATTATTAATTTCTTTCAGGTATTTCGCCCACAGTCGTCACCTGCTTTTAGCAATGTGGATTCACCGGTCTTAAAAAATAAGATCCTCGGACATACCGTGGATCGCTTAAGTATGAAAGGGTTGCTAAATCCTAACTGTCCCCATTGTGTTATAAGGTTACTCAGAATGAGCCCCTTAGAGCTTTCACAGGGGCAGCAAGAAAGTTCATTCGCATGTAGTCTTATAGTTCTTTTATATACACTCCTAGTTGTTTGGGGTGCACCAATGTTACTTCTTAAGTTATTCATCAAAGTTTAGATTTCTGAAAGATGTATTCTTTGAGTTTCTTTAGATTTCTCCTCTTACTGATTTAATGTGCACCCTAATACTTATGTCCTGCTCTTTCGTAGTTCTTTTAGACTTATGCCCATGGTTCTCTTAGAGGCATGATCAGGCTTTCAAGAAACAAGCTCCTGTTTCCCTAAGATCCTCCCCGCTGATTTTCAAAAGTGTCTTTGTACTTCTTTTCTGGCACCTCCATATATGTTTTCACATGCACCTTCTTAGTTGTGCACCCTTGCAGTACATTCAGTTGAATCCTCATAGTTCTTTCCTTTACATCTTCTTAGTTCTTTTAGGTACATCCCTCAGCTTTTTCCTGTGCATTCTCTGGCGGGGTCAGTTAGACCAACGAAATATAAATAGGGGCAAACACACTGTTTTGCAAATAACATTAGTGATGGGTAGTGCTTAAGTTGTAAAGGAAAAAAAGTGCAGATTTTTCTTTTTTCTTAGGAGCCTGCTGCCGTGCTGACCAAGGCCGTGGTTGCTGAATACCATGATTGCTCAGACTTGATTCCACCTTATGCCTTTTTCCTCCACCACTCTTCACTTCCTGACTCTTTACCTGACCCTTGCAGATTTTCACCCCAGCTTTCTCTGTATGTCACTGTTTTCCTAGCTATCTCGTCCTTTCTCCGTGTTTATTCCTTTCTCTGGGTTTAATGTATGATGTTGAAAAATAAGTCCTGAAGTTCCAGTCCCAAATATGAGTGCTGTTTTTATGGGAAAAAAATGCTGGACTCACAGTTTTTCTTAAGATCTGCCAAAGTGCTGCTAACTATCAAGGCTAGCAAGTCTTGTTTCCACTTCATGCCTATTATTTTCCCTACCTTACACATTGTGGCTCTTAATCTCATTCTTAAGGCTCTTTTTCATCTGTTTTCTCTTTTTTTAACTGTTTTCCTATCTCTCTTTTTCCAACTTTATTCCTTCTCTGCCTTTCTCTTTCTCTGGGTCAAAGTCTGATGATCGAAATAAGTCCCTGCGCTCAAACTGGCTAAATGTTTTTTTTCTGCAGGTTCTTTAAAAACGAACAAATATTAGTTACTATAGGTTATATATATATATATTCACACACGCACACACATATATATATGTAAACATATATATAGATACCATCAAAAGATAATTGTCTCACTCCAAGGATTCTTCTTCTAGCAAGTATTTTTTCCATGTAACTCACAACTGCACGCTGCATTTGGAATCATTTGGTGGCATTATATATATATATATATATATATATATATATATAGATAGATATATATATATATATATATATATATATATATGTATATATATATATATATATATATATATATGTATATATATATATATATATATATATATATATATATATATATATATATATATATATATATATATATATCCAACGTAAAGAGTTGCCCCAAACGGAAGAGCCACACCGTAGGTAGGCATTTCTTTAGTTTTATTCAGGAAGCTGCAGTACAGTGGTCAGAGTACTTTGCATCAATTCATGGAGCCTTGAAATATTCTTGCCGACGGGTTTCGTTTACCATTACACTTCTTCACAGGCATATTTCTTTTCAAAGCGCAAGGCAGTTCGGGCACTTTTTATCACGTCTTGATACAGCAGAGCCTACTGGTATCTGTAGTGCGCGGCTGGTGTGCTTTGACGATTCACGCTGATAATTCCCATTTGGAATCATTTGGTGGCATTATATATATATATATATATATATATATATATATATATATATATATATATATATATATATATATATATATATATATATACTAGCAGCCCGCCCCAGCGTTGCCTGGGGCAGAAGGGGGCTGGGGGCAGCATTTCCGGATGGCGGCAGCGTTGCCCGGGGCAGAAGGGGGCTGGGGTGCACTCCCACCCGTCCCCCGCCCGCCCCGACATTGCCCAGACCGCCTCCCGCCTCCCGTCTCCCGCCTCACCTTTGCCTTTGCCTTACCCCGCCCGCCCCAACATTGCCCAAACCGCCTCCCGCCTCTCGCCCGCCTCCCGCCTCCCCTTTGCCTTTGCCTTACCTGAGCCGCCGCTCTTCCCCGCGCTCCGGACTTCACTGCCACTCCTCGCTGCTCGTCACCGCTCCTCCCCGCCTGTCGTCATCACGCACGTTGCGGACATCGCTAGGTCGCGGCCAGCGCTTCGTCGCGACTGGCGCTACTTTTAGGGGACTACTTTGTTTTTAAAGTTTAATTTTTTAATTTACGCTTTTTATTTTATTTTATGCAGCCTATGTCCATCTACACACCCTGAGGATTACATCAATATATTGGGTGTGTGGATTGGCTTTAATTTACATTTTTATTTTTTTATTTTATGCAGCCTATGTCCATCTATACACCCTGAGGATTACAACAATGTATTGGGTGTGTGGATTGGCGCTGTGGTTCCCGAGTTTACCTTGCCAAAAGGTTTCTGTTTTCTCTTTATAATAGTAGTATAGATAGATAGATAGATAGATAGATAGATAGATAGATAGATAGATAGATAGATAGATAGATAGATAGATAGATAGATAGATAGATAGATAGATAGATAGATAGATAGATAGCCAAAGGAAGAACTGTCACTCCACAAAGTAGGGTTTTTTCACTGCTTAATTTATTATGATCTTACTATAATCTCACTTTACCAAATTTGTGAGAACTGTTCACAAGCCTTATAGCTGTCAGAATCTATATTCATCTTTTTCCAAAGGCGGTGTATGCATGTTCTTATGAATTTATGGTGTGATGTTAGCCGGCACTCAGTATCCTGTAGATAAATAGTAAAAGCTGTACTACTCAATTCACACTAGGTTTATATTAATGACATTTTTCATTTGACCTGTGGTATGAATGGGAGCACATTTATGGCCTCTAGTTACTGTACACATGTCCCTAATTGCATACAAGTTTGTTCCATCTTATTGGTGGCAGTCATAGTTGTGTTGATAATGATAGAGTGGTATAGCATGTTTTAGTGAAACATCTGGTTTAACTGCTACAGATATCTCAAACTGGTGCCTCACAGAAAAAATTATTTCCTGCTGTCAAGTATTTTAATTTGTCTGCCCACTGACATCCAGAGAACATCCTGAGTTGCTGCCAGCCACGGAATATCAAGGCTCATTGCCAAACATCATGGTTTGCTCACTGCCCGGGACATCCCATTTTAACACCTGCCAGCACAAATTCCAGCCTCCTGCCTGCTACAGAATGCCTAGTCTCACTACCTGTCACCGACCTCCCGAGCTTGTTATCAGTCACTGAATATTTTGCTCGGTCACAATGTTGACTCCAGAATCTTGTCTCCCACTACAACTTCAGTGTAACTGTATTTAGCTATATACAGATGTATTATTCTTAACTGCATGTCTGCTTACCTTGACGACTAATATATCATCAAGGTAAGTAGACATGGAGTTAAGAATAGTAAATCTACACTTACCTATACATACCATGCCTTAAAGATATAGCAATAGTCAATATTCACCAGTCAATATTCTTGCATGTCAATATTTTCAACTTCAGTATTCTGGCACAAAACCTTCCTTCTCTCTTTCCAATCAGGCATTCTTTAACTTACTGTTTGGGCCAGGTCTATTGGTTCAGTGGTCTAATGCTTCTATGCCACGATTCTATACTTGATCTCATGCTCACAGGTTCATATCCCAGCGGTTTCACTTAGTCTTATATCCTTTACCATACCACTGACTTAGGTGAATATGGATATTTGCTATTCAGTGGAAGGATGCCCAGGGGGTTGAGTGTACAGGCTAAAATTATGCGTTATTCACAGCAGTGGTCCTCTGCTATGGCGTTCCTCCCCCCCCAATTGTCACGGACTTGGCCCCTTTTGCAGGGTTATCCCCAAACTTTTTGCTTCTTCCTCCTATTTTTCCCAGATCTGGGCTTGTTGGTTTTAGGACTCTGGGCATTTTACCACTGCTAATCAGTGCTAAAGTGCATATGCTCCCTGCGTACATTGTTATTCTGATTGGTTCTCCCTGATTGGCATATTTGATTTACTGGTCAGTCCCTGGTAAAGGGCACTGGGTGTGCCGGGGCTGGTAAATCAAATACTACTAGTGGGCCTTCAGCACTGATTGTGCCACCCACATGAGTAGCCCTGAAAAGATGTCTCAGGGCTGCCACTGGAGTGCCTGTGCGCAGTTTGCTAACTGCTATGTTGACTTGGCAGGAGCACCCACTTGCCAGGCCCTAACATTCCCTTTTCTTACAGATAGCACAAGCCTATGGTAGGCCCAAGTTAACCCCCTGGGCAGGGTGCAGTGTATGTGAAAGGTAGGACATGTACTGATATATGCACCATGTCCTGATAGTGAAATACTGCCAATTTAGTTTTTTCACTATTGAAAGACTATCTTGCCCCATAGAACAGAATGGGTAATGCTTTATAACATTTTACAAGCATATCTTTCGATAGGGATAAGATAGAAAAAGTTTAGGCTCTCTGAACTGAGAATTTAAGAACACATCTTTTTATCATAGATGGTTTTTAAATTGTGTGTTTGAAAATGCCACTTTTAGGAAGTACCATATTTTCTGGCGTATAAGACGACTTTTTAACCCTTGAAAATCATTTCAAAAGTTGGGGGTCGTCTTATACGCCGGGCTAATTTTATAAGCAAGCGAATATAGCCCAAACCCTATATTTTAAAAGGAAAAGTAGGAGGTCGTCTTATACACCCAGTCGTCTTAAACGCCAGAAAAATACGATAGGCATTTTCTTGTTCAACCATTCTGTGTGCCTCTGTCTGTTTGTGTATTGACTGTCTGGTTTTGGAGTAACAGGGGCTGGGGAGGTGCATTCTCTCAGACAGCCACCGGGGGGAAGGGGTTGATATGCGCCCTGCCTTTCTTGAATGAGTCAGGGCTGGGCTGAATAGACCTGGGCTGCACTCAGATTATGGGGAGGAGTTCTCACTAGCACATGAATAGGCCCAGTCTGCATTTAGAGTGGTGGGAGGAGATTTCCCTTGAACCTGAATAGGGCCTGTCTGCCTTACACAATGCTGTCTCCACCTCCTGCCGGGCAGCTGCACCAGAGAGGACAGCACTGGTCTGGACTGGGCTCAGAGATCCTTGCAAAAAGAGAACAAAGACATTTTGGGGTATAAATTTTATACCTAAAACCCCTGAACTTTAGACTCCTTCTGGAATCAAGGGGAACCTTTGCCAAGGAGAAGAACTGGTGAAACTAAGAAGTACTGCCCTTGCTGTGTGTCTGGGGTTGGCCAGCAGTTGCTGTTTCTGCCAAGGAAAGGAGAAGGACTTTGCTGTGTGCAGTGTCCCCTGCTTGAGGAAAGTCTCCAAGGGCTTGAGTAGAGCTTGCCTCCTGTTTTGAAGTCTCGGGAACAAAAAGACTTCACCCCCAGCTCCCCTGAACTTTCTTGCTGGAAGTTCTGACGTGCCAGGAGTGCCTGTGACTCTGTGGGGCCTCTGGAGGTTGGTCCTGCTGCTGAGAGCTAGAAAGCGACGCAACAACAAGAAAATCTGCGCATCACTCTCCTTGTGACAGTTGTTCTGACACAACGCCGTCGTGCGAGAAGAATCTCCCTGCACCGTCGTGCCGCTGCTGAAACCGATGCAGTGCCTGTCGCCACGGCAAGAATCGATGCGTCAAGGGATCGCGGCTGAAAACGTCAACGCAGCGCTGCTCGCCACCGCCGCATCGCTCGCCGACGCACCCCAGATTTCCACGCATTTTCCCTGTGCGGCAAGGTTTCCCCGATGCATCACTTGCGGATCGGAGACGTCTCAGAATCGACGCATCGCTTCCTCCTACAGACTGGACCCAACGCATCACACCTCTGTGTACAGAGGATTTGTCGCATTGCATCCACGAAGGTCTCAGGAACAATGCATTTTTGTTTTTCGACGCTTCACATCGCTGCGGCTATTTGGCTTGGAGAATTTTGTTACAACAACAGGTACTTGCAAGAAATCATGCATCCATAGTTTTCTGTGGACTCAGTTGCTAAAACCTTTTGAAAGTAATTTTTCTTAATAATTTTATGTTGGATTTTTGTCGTTTTGGTCTTGTTAAGTTTAGATAAAGATACTGTATTTTTCTAAACCGGTGTACTGTCCATTTGTGGTGTTATCACTGTGTTACTGTGAGTGTTGGTACACATACTTTACAGATTGCCTTTGGGATAAGCCTGTCTGCTCGTGCCAAGCTACCAAGGGGAAGAGCAGGGGTTATCTAAAGTGTGTATCCTCCTTACCCTGACTAGAAGCAAGGGTCCCTATTTGGAGAAAAAGTACCTACCTCTGCCAAGTAGAGACCCCCATTTCTAACAATGCTTGTTTTATTTTTCATTTCCTGCCGAGTCTTGGTGGCGAGACCTGGTGGTGGCAGGCACTGAGGGGAGTAGTAGTGCACTCCCATCACTGTGCATGATGGTTTGGCCCGTCTCTGGCTGGCCATACCATCTTGCGCAGTGAAAGCTCTCTCCAGCCCAGCACCGCAGCTGGGTTGGACAGAGTAGGCACATACTCTCAGTCTGTCCTGGAACACAAATCTTGGGAGCTCAGGCCAATCCTGAAGCTGCTCTCATGCGGGAGACCAGCTTCAGGATTGACCACAGGGCATTCTAGGAGCCTGTGCCTTCCAGAAGGAGTTAAGAGGAGCAGAAGAGCGCGAGGGGACAGCTGCAGATAAGTTGTTTTTTATTTTTGTATCCCTCCACGAACCCTAGGGCCCCTTCCCCTTCTTCCGCCAACCCCCCCTACCACTCCTCCAGCATACCGGCCATTGCTGGTTATGCGAGTATAGCATACAAACCTTGCAATCTGCCAAAGAACATCCCCACTTAAGTCTTTGAAACGTCTTTGTCTGCCAGACACATTTCTGACTTGCCATATACCCCTGTCCTCCCCAGCATGTTATTTGTATATTGCATGCCACAAACATCTACACGTTCTGCCTGAATTCAGTCCTGCCGCAGAACATCCTATTGTATCTGAACTAAACTTGCAGTATGCTAAGGAGATAGTTGTCGTGTGCTAACCGGTGCTCCTCAGTGAGACACTAGATGCCACCCCTAGTGTATTTATTAAAATACAAACAGAAAATAAAATGTATACTTTCTAGCGCATGTAATCAGAATAATGGTAATGAAATTGTTCAAAAATGTCAAATTCATACTATGAAATGCATTTTTCTTTTTAATTTTTGTTCAGTTCGACAACTGTTTATCCACAGAGAAGTTGCGACCTTAGTTTTGTTTAACATCACATTGTACATGTTCATGACATTTAAGACAACAGCCAACACATGTTTTGCAAAAGTGTAAAACGGCTTTCTCCAGCCTCTTTCTCTCAATTTGAAAAAGTTACTCATTCCCTCTATTTATCACATATGGTGTTCCAAATTAAAAATATCAATGTATCTTATTAGGGCGGTTTATTCTGTTTTATTTATTCGTTAAGTGTTTTTCTAGCCCAGCATTTACTACAATACCTCTTTCTTCTCAATGCATGCACCAGATTTACCTCACTTGGTACTGCCTGTGCCTATTCTCTACCAAATAGAAGCAGTCCCTTCTGTATCATACCTGTAATATAGCATGAGTTCCTTTCGACCTGCAGCATGCCTGCTGTTTGGTTTACCCCGCTACTTACTAGTATGCATTGTTGCTTGCTGACTGTACAGTTGTACATGACCTGTGGGGCTACCCAAGGCCATCTCAGCCTACTGCCTGTATAAGTGCATTCTTGCCTGTCCTTAATGCCCCTCTTTCCATGGCTTAACACAGAGTCAGATAAAGCTGTCTTTAGGCCAGACTTAAATAAGAAACACAGATATGCCTGCGGTGTTGGAAGCCTGTGTACGTTTCCACCAGGCCCATAGCTTTTTCTGATATCCTTGGAAACCAGTCATCATTTTCATAAGGAGCACAATGGAGGACATGGTTTTTACTAGACTGTAAACAAAGCCATCCCCTCTTGCCAACCAGACCTGTTGTACCATTGGTTGGTTTGATGGCCTGTGGTTAGCAGGGGTTTTGCACGGCCCCAGCGCGAGAAACCCTCACTCAATGCGCCTCCTTTCCGCGCCTGATAATGAGCTCACTGATGGTGGGATGAACATGGAGGATTTTCCTTGCTTGGAACAAATGTGGGACTGTACAACCCCAACTGGCTTTAAAAATAAACATGCAGCTCTCATTCAGAAACCGCACAAAGCCCCACGAGTAAACAGACACTATCGGCATTAATGGACGTTCTCTCTCGGAGTGGTGTGCTGTATTTTTTGGTTGACTGTATGACACAAGCTTGGTTAACCCATCTCATGTAAACAGGGTATGAATGACTGACAGGCAGACTGGGCCTTCTCTGTGCATATATAGCACCGCAGAGGAATCCCTTCGGCAGTGTACAGTTCTGTAAGAGAAATCTTATTTTGAGATGAATTTCCAAACCCGACATACCAGGTGAACAGCTCAGAACGTAGGCAGAGCTGAATTGGGCAATATGTAAATACAATCCCACGTTCTCTTCTGCAAATATTTTGGAATGCCCTGCATGCACTTTTCCAACCAGCGGCTCACACGGGGTTGCCTTTTTTTGTTTTGCACTGTGACCAGCATCTCCCTTTGCTGTGCAATGAATCTTGCACAACTTTTGTTTTGCACTGTGACCAGCATCTCCCTTTGCTGTGCAAGGAATGCTGCACAATTTTTGTTTTGCACTGTGACCAACATCTACCTTTGCTGTGCAAGGAATGCTGCACAATGTTTGTTTTGCACTGTGACCAGCATCTCCCTTTGCTGTGTAGGAATGCTGCACAATTTGTGTTTTGCACTGTGACCAGCATCTCCCTTTGCTGTGTAGGGATGCTGCACAATTTGTGTTTTGCACTGTGACCAGCATCTCCCTTTGCTGTGCAAGGAATGCTGCACAATTTTTGTTTTGCACTGTGACCATCATCTCCCTTTGCTGTGCAAGGAATGCGGCACAATGTTTGTTTTTCACTGTGACCAGCATCTCCCTTTGCTGTGCAAAGGATGCTAAAAGCCCTTGCACAACAAAAAATCTTTTGAACAAAGTTGCAAACCGCCTGCCTTTTGAATTGGATTGAAGATTGTGTTTACATAGTAACTGTTTTGTGAAGGGTTGTGAATGCTGGAATAAAGACTTGCTGGCAGTAGACCCCATTCCCAGCATTAGAATTCACAATGTATTGACAGTGCCACACCTGTTCCTTAAAGGGTCTAAATGTCACAAACCGTGGCATATTATGAATGCAACATCAAGGAGTGCATTCAGTGGTGCGTGGGCCCCAAGAGAGCTCCTCCCGATGCCACCAACCTGCACAAACACAATGTAGGATTTCAAATGTTGGATACGTACACTGTACACATAGTGAACACCTTCTACCCACAGGCAATAACCATTCCATGCTTGCAGCCAAAAATCAATTACCAAGCAGCATGTGTGCATTTCTTTGCAAATCACAGCTGGTGAGGACTCCCGCTGGCTTCCCCTTTTCCATTCGCAAGGGATTCCAATACTTTTATTGCAATTCCTAATGCCTAATGCCTAATATGAATTTTAATGCACTTTTGTGAATTATGGAATATGACTTTGCATTCAAAAACTGAGTTGTCGTGACTTTGCAAATGCAAAGGCCCTGATTATGATGAGGCTGGTGATCACAGCTGATGACTCTCGTTTGCGCCCATAACAGGATTACACTGTGGGTACAAATCGCCGGTGATTGCCATAAATTAAGCCTGGATCAAATTGTGAAAGGATAGGGGGAATAATGTGCACTGCTAGCATGTAATCCCCCCTTCCTTCATGGCAAATCTTACTTGTCGAGGTAATGTTTAGTGAAGAATAGTAAATATATACTTTCAAAGTAAGTAGATGTAGAGTGAAGGATAGTAAACTTATACTTTCAAGATAAGGAGCTGAGGAGTTAAGAATAGTAAATATATACTTATGCAGACAATGTAGTGTTAGGCGATGCAATAGGGATATTGTGGCTCATGATATAGTGACATACAAATAATTTTACAGCTGCCTCCGCCTATCAAAATTATGTCATGCAAGCCACAGTGATCTACTGTATAGTAAATCATCTTAGCATCTTGTAACAATACATCATTCTGACGCATATTTACATCAAAGTACATCAACTGGTCTTACTTCTCTGTACCACCGTACTCAGTTCTAACTTCCCTCCTGAACTGCACCCAAAATAAACACCTCAGCAGCTAACAGTTGCCAATCCATCACTACTTGCCCCAAATCTGTTCTGCATCCTACAACCAAATAAACGTCCACCAAATGAGGGAGGTGCAATGCATTCTCAGCATATTTTGCAACATGTTTCCAGTCCAGTGGGTTAATAGATTCATAAGGTCATTATCATACCTCACACTGCAGAACAATACAAGCTTAAATGTCCATCTTAGCCCACAAAATGTTGTACCTAAAAACTGTAAAAAGAAGCAATTCAATCAACATAACCAAACAACACTAACAGTACCCACATTCTTCAAAAGATCCACGATCTTGCCCTCCCTACCTCTCAACTGCAGGTATAATGTGGAAAGCTCACACACACCTCTTACAACAAACCCTGGACTTCATACCTTAACAGACAAACCAAAGCATGCAGTATTTGTGCTATTAGTTAAAGAACTCAGTGCAAATAAGTCCCAATACTAACCTAATCTGTCATTCTCTAGGAAATGATGCTATGCTTACCAAACAATGTACAGACATGATAACTTCCAAGGGTCCAGAATCTAGTCACAGAATATTTCTTGGGAATTTCAACCTACATATAATGACAGTCCCAGCCACCCTAAACTCTCACAACTTTCTGAAAACCATATAATCATTGTCATTTCCTTACACCTCAACCTCAGATCATCAGCACTATGCATGTGATCCAGTCAAACAACTTGGAAATCCTCTGTAGCACTGCAAAAGTCAGACATTGTGAAAGACCTGTGCATGAACTGATAAGTACTATTTTACTTTTTGGAGAAATTATATAGAATCATTCACAATATTTGATAGTTGCTTAGGAGTCATGTTGGGATGAATATGCATGGTGTGCAAATAGACCTAAATCGAGAACTCTCGTGATGGGTTCCTTAAAGTAACCCAGGTGAAGTTTTTTTCTTAAGAAATGTTGCCAGTTTTGTTTGTAAGAACATTTGATTCGGTCCAACACCCTTCCCATATTTATCTTGGCTCAGTCGTACCATCTAGTTTGAACAGGCAATGGAACAACAATTGGCGCTCTGTTAATATTTAAAAAGATAATGGAGCATTGTGAGACACAGCTCATAAAGCATATTCTCAAGTAGTTTTCTTGTAAGAGGTGGATGTTCTTTAGGGAATGAGCTGCTACATATTGGGAACAAATAGCTGAGAAAATCCTTTGAAGTAGTCTAAAGTACAGCAGTTGAAAAGGCGAATGTGGAGGTAGGACTACAATGTTTGGATAAAGAGGTGGAATTCAAACCCGTCTTCTGTCTGAAACATCTGGAATGCTTTGTTCTAAACATGAATACAATATAACTGAAGATATTAGTAGGCAAAGATGAAATTAAAACTTTCCCTGTGCATCCTTCCTTTATAAAGAAGAGATTTAGAAATGTTGAGGTTGAAGAGTGGTAAATAAGGTAAACTATAAGAACATGAGATTCTAAGAGGATCCTGACATAAAATATGGAGGAATGGACAGTTTTAGAAGGAGTAGTCAAGCTGGATAACAAATACTGCCTACTTCTCTGTAATACCACAACTCTGCAGAAGCTTGTAAAGATATAATAACCCCATAAAAGACTAAATATTAATCACAATATTCAGAGTGACGCCATTCTTAATAAGTAAATTCTTTGGAAAGTGGGGAAGAGAGCATCACATTCGGTGCAGTTGCAGTTATGAAAAGCAAGGTGAGGAAACAATATATTACTAGGCTTTTATGTCCTGGAATTTGGTGAATAGAAAGGAGCTACAGATTCCTAAGATAAGAAAAAGAAGCATTCTCAACTTCTGGGAAGCTTGTATCTTCTAGGCAGTCATCTTCCAAGTCGGACTAACTTTTTACCTTGGCACATTTTCTAAGCAGTGTTTTACATACAAGGAAGAAGAAGCAAACAAGGCTAAAGAGCTACCTTTATTAAATTTGGAATTATTTGAATTCAATAGTATTAAATTAAGGCAAAAGAAGGCCATTTTGTGCCTAGAGGTAACTGCAGAGATTCTATATTGATCACTCCCTGGTGTGTAATGAGGTGTTTGTTTACTAGGCAGCCAAGAGCAGTAGTTACTATGGATGCAAGTTCAAAATTTGTCAGACCGGAGGCAACCATATACTTTTTTCTAAATGCTGCTCTTTTTAGAGATGAAAATATCCCTAACAAGTGTGCTAATTCACTGAGAGAGAGAAAGAGTGAGAGAGATGGAGAGAAAAAGTGAGATAGAAAGTGAATGAGAGAGATCTTGAAAGCTGGCTTCTGATAATAGTGTCCATTAAGACTAACCAGGAACGTTGGCTTAGTATGCTTTATACAACAGTGGATGGTATTATGGGACGGAGATAAATATGAGAGGAAATATGAATACAGTGAAGTTAGATCTACCTTGGTGCCTCATGTCTATGAATTATTTGCAAGTTTATATAGCGCTAGGATCGACTCCCGGAGGAGTATCTCCGCGCTTCGACCGCTGCGAAACCCTTCCTGGCTTCCCTGAGAGATGGTCCCTTAATGGGTATCTCCAGGGTGAGACCAGGCATCCCCGGCGGTCTGGTGGGGCCGTTAGTGCAGATGAGGCAAGCTTATGCCCAGAGTTGCCAAGTGTGATCGCTGATCAGAGTGGGCACCGAGGCGAGAGAATTATCGAGTCCGCTGACCCTGGTCCAGAAACCTGCCGCGTCGGGAATCGAACCCTGGTCCCGGGCCGTCCTCTGCTCTTGGGTCTGCCGCCTCTAACCAGTGAGCCACACTACTTCACTGTACTGTCATTGATAAACATTAAGAAACAAAGGACTTTATTGACGGATCATACTGTTTCAGGGATCAAAGGGACTATTCAGATGTGTCCAAAACTATAGGGCAATAATTACACTAGGTATTCTGGATATGCATTCGATCCCTGGTGATGTTTGGTAGGTGACTTTTCATCTGTTTTGAAGCGTATGCGTCTTGTAGTCTAGTTTCATCACAAGAGCTGAGATAAGTGAAGAAATGAAAAAAAGTGACTCCAAGATTGATTTGCCATTAGTTTAGGGCCAGTCATTTCCATTGGTCAAAGCAAAATCCCTAAAGTTTAAATAAAACCACCAGTAAACCAAGACAATAACTCTGGAATACTGATTGCAAATGAACTAGCCACACTTGAGGGCATTAAAAACAAAGATAAAACTAATGCTAGAGTTAAGCATTACTCTGCCTCCTGAAATCAAAAAAGGAAACCATGCATGCACTCTAGCAAATGATGCTGTATGAACAAGCTTTGGCACAGCCAAGATGTCTCACCCGTAATATATACTGACTTAGGCAATGCTTGTTTTTTTTGCAGATGCCCATTATTTGTGAGCTCACATGAGCAGTAACCATAATGGAATAATTTTTCTTAAGGAAAATGAAAAAAACATTGAGAGATGGTCACAACATGTACATGCAGGCATCTGGCAATAAACATCCTATGACTCTCTTTTACTTTGTGAAACATCAAGATTGCCTGAATGCACCTCCACGGGGCGGGTTATCTTGGGATAATTTTTCTTAAAGTATATGAAAAAACTTTCCAAGATGGCCTCTGCACATGTACTCATGTGCACGCTTGGGCAGCAATTTTGGAATGTTCAAAAACATTTTAAGATGAGCACCGACCAATACAGATGCCTGGAGTACTCAGAGAGTGTGAGGAATGGGGACGGAAAGCAGTCACTGAGGGGATCTTAATTGTATTTAATAATAATAATAATAATACAGGATTTTGTAAAGCGCGAACAGCTACCTCGCGAGGAGGTGTCCCGGCGCTAGATGAACAAGGTAGGTTTTGATCATGTGGACTAGAAGTGGCAACGTCTAGCGCGGTTGGGCAAATAGCCAGTTTTTCAGCAAACGCCTAAAACATAATTCGGAGGGAGCCTGTTGGAGAGCTGGGGGCAGGGAGTTCCAAAGTGTCGCCACATTGGCCGAAAAAGTTCGTCCTCCCAGCCGAACTCTTTTTGCTCTAGGAACTACAATCTGAACACAATTGTTGGATCTAAGGGAGCGAGCTTGAGTGTACCTTGGCAGTCGTGCTTTCAAATAGTTAGGACAGTTGCCGTACAGAGATCTAAAGGCCAGTGTAAGTGCCTTGAACTTTATTCTGCTTGCTACTGGCAGCCAATGAAGGGAGAGAAGATGCGGAGAGACTGAATGCTTAAAGGGGATCCGCATTAATAGTCTCGCAGCCGCGTTTTGGACCAGTTGCAATTGCTGTATAAGGTACTTTGGTAAGCCCAGATATAAGCCATTGGCGTAGTCCAGCCTAGATGTCACTGTGGCATGGATTACGGTTTTTCGGCAGCTTGCTGGTAGAAGTCGTAGGAACTTACGAATATTTCTCAGCTTACTCAAACAGCAGTCCGATACTTGCTGGATGTGAGATGCAAAGGACAGATTATCATCCCATCGTACCCCTAAATTTTTTGCCGAGTGGCTAGGCGAGGGGGCTTGACCCATCTCTGTCGGCCACCAATATTCAGATGGAAGGGGGGGGGGGGGGGGCCTTTGCCAAAAAAGATCACTTCCGTCTTATTAGCGTTCAGTTTTAGTTTATTTGTGTTCATCCAGCTGGCCACGTCTTGGAGACAGCCCTTGAAGCTCAAAAAATATGCCTCCGACACTTCTGAATATGGGAACACCAATTGGGTGTCGTCGGCATATGATATTGCCTTAATCCCCCAGTTGGGGATCAGCGTGAAGAGCGGGGCCAGGTAAATGTTGAATAAAAGTGGGCTAAGAGCCGAACCCTGTGGAACGCCGCAGGTGAGGGCTTTAGGTGTTGAAGAAACAGCTCCCAGCGCCACCTTCTGTGATCTCTGGGTCAGATATGATTGTAACCACTCCAGGGCCTGGTCCTGGATGCCTATCTCTGCCAGTCGCGACAGCAGTATCGTGTGGTCAACCGTATCAAAAGCGGCCGATAGATCCAGGAGCACCAGCATTGCAGAGTCTCCTGAATCCATTGAGCACCTCACTGACTCTGCCACCTCAATTAGTGCTGTTTCAGTGCTAAAGCCGGGTCTAAAGCCTGATTGCGTCTCGTGTAAAAAGAGAGTAGGGCAGGGGAAAAGCGGATGAAGCTTTAAGAGATAAAGAAAAGGAGCAAATATATTGCACCATGCACTACAATGCAAGCTCTGAAAACATAGAATGTTAAAAAATTTCACAATCAAACCACTTTGACGCAGAAAAACGTAAAAATAGGGAGGGAAGCCATCATATCTAGAGCAGGGAAATGAGACAGCCAAGAAAGCCATTGAATAATAACAAAGGATGGTTATAAAGCTCACTGTGAAATAATACTGATATAGTATGTGTTTTTACCAACAGTCAGGTAAAGCTGTAAGTAGGCGAGACCAAAAAATGGCACCCAAATCAACACTTTAAATAAAGTAAGAAAACCAGTGTAATTTTTTAAGTATTGGTGTAACACAAAACTTTATCTGCTCGTTTAATATTAATCTTGCTACAGAAAGAGCAACAACTTTTAAAGGCGCAAAGAGCCTGTTTTTGGAAGACCAAACCAAGGGTCTATGAATAGCATATTGCATGAATGTTAAGTTGCGTGCCTTATTTGGTTTGATATGTGGTGCTTGTGGTAGACTCCTGACACCAGTAGTTCCTTGTAGAGGTATTGGTGTGATGGAGTGAGTTATTGAAAACCAATTATTTGTGTTTCCTTGCACGACTGTCAGAATGCAAAGTTAGGAACTGAATGTAGTTGAAATTGCAACCCATTAGAAGTTCTCCCTTTAATGGAATGAGAGTTAAACATGGCTTATTTATCAAGTTGGGATTAGCCTCTTTTTAGTCATAAATGTTTGCAAATGATAACCTATTGTGCAGAATACCGTAACCAACGCCATTTTGTGCATGGCATAGCAGCAAATATTGTTACACCCCTGGGTGTGACCTTGGTCGAAGTGTATAAGTACTGTACTATGCAAGAGAGTAGCAGCTTGGTCTTATGGAGTTTAGATTGGATCTAGTGGGTTTTGTTCAAGAATATGCCTGTGGAATATTAACCATAGAAAAAGTGATGGAACTAGGGGTGCGGGGGTGCTTCAGCAACCTTGGATCTGAAGGCAGTTCAGAAGTATCATGGAAAACACTGCAGCATTAGTTGTTTGTTCAAATGCAATGAAATATCAATGATAATTAAGGAGTGCCCAGATAATAACTAAACAGACCACTGCACATTCTCTTGTTATGTATATCTATGTTTATATTATATGGCTTCAAAAGATGGCACTTTCTAATAAATGTTTCACTCGTGACAGGGTCCTAGGGTGGATTAAAGAATGAGGCGCATGAAAGGCACCCGTGTGAAAAACCGCTTCTTTATAAAGTTTACTAATATATAAAAATGAACCACATTTAGGCTTTTTGATAGTGCCACGTGTATGGCAGACAATTTATAAAGTAGAATTAGAAAACAAACCAATGCACATTTATTTCACATTTTTGGGCATGCATGGCTGAAACCACAGTGATTTACTAATATTTATTTTTTAAATAACTGCTTTCTTGAATTAAACTTGACACAATTTATCCATATGCTTACGAATATTGTATCTTAATGCATTACTGTCCTACATCTTCACAGCAAATGTCTCGGATTACCATCTCAACCACCTCCTGCCCTCTCACAAATGCATGCTCCCCATATAAATATATTTACTCATATGCTGCACTGCGTTCAGTAAAACCAGAAGTTTGAGAAGCTCTATAATGTTGGCACACGAATTCCCCTGGGCAGCACCTCCAGTCATAAATGTTTTCCAGCACCATTGTAACCAAGAGTCAGTTCCCCCGAATTTACTGTTGGCTGCTTCAACATTCACAATACATGAGATTTTCCAAATGCATTAATTAATTAATTATTTTGATATTAGGCAAGAATATGTTATATCAATATTCGATCTTGCATTTTCCCCAAGTCTGCTTTCCAAGATTGCTTTGTTCCTCTTTTCATGCTCCTTGTGCATTCCCTTTTCCATATCCTCCTGCCTCGTACCACCTTCCTATCAGTGATTAACTTTCCACCTTTGCAGTAAGCCCTTCCCTATTAAGCCCGCACTTCCCCACCCGAGTGTTTTATGTTTGGCACCATGGCATGTGCCCCGATCCTGTGACGCGAGAGAGAGAGAAAAAGAGATGGCCCATCTAGCAAAAGGTCACTTACTCTTGAACAGGCCTTTGTTCAACATTTCGTGGCAGTTAGAGCCTAAATGTTGTCAGCGATATATATCTCAACCCATATCTCAACCCATTTTTGACCCATTTATACTATCCAATTTAGCAAATCGTTCAGAGGTCTCTGGTTACTTAGTTAATCAACAGAAAACTTAGTTGATGACATGGATAGCTGATTTATGCTCATTAACCCTAATCCTCCATCTTCTTTTTTCACTCACATAGGGTTTATGACAAGGACATAGAAGCAAGTATACCACATTGTCAGTCTGGCAGTTCTCTATAAACTAATATGAGGTCTAAAACCTAAACACTCCACCTTCTCTTCCTTTATCAACATATCATAAATACTGCAGGTACCACAAGGGACGTTGTTAATAAGTGTCCACTACAGATACTCCTCTAGCTGCAGCCACCCATCTGCCTATATGTATGAACTAAACCACTCCTTAAATTTTTATTTCCTTTTGAAAGCAAATGAGGGAACATTCTAACCTCTCTTGTCCAGCTACATTTAAAAGTTGACCAATTTCTATTTATCAGATTCTTCAATGTATTACTAATACTAGAGTAATTGGTCACACATGCACAATTTGCTTGCTGCTCACCCTATCTCCTTTTTTCTCAAACATGCTTTCGCAACTGTAATATTTTGCCCTTTTGAATGCATGTCTGATTAAACTATTAGGATATTCTCTATCAATTTTACTTTCAGATTATCAGCATTTTTCTAAAAACCTCCCATGCTCATACATTTCATTGATAACTGTAGGAATTGCCCAAATAGTATTATCTTTCTGAAATCTGTAGCTATTATGATGTAGCATTGTGTTTCTATTAGTTTAATGTGCAGTTCCAGTTTTAAAAACCATCTACTTCCTTTATCCTCATTTTTACGAGTGAACACTGACCCGAGACGTACATTGGAACAGGGAGGCCGCATATATACTATCAGGATACGTGGAAACATGAAATATCCATAATCAAGCGCCGAATAAGAATTGAATTGAAAGCAACAAATAAGGGTACCTCCATTGAAACAAGAGCGCCCTATATTCCTACAAATTGATTTGCATTTAAACGGTGGTTCCAACGTACAGGATTATTTTATAAACCTGCAGCATTATGCCAATAGGATCCGCACGAAAGGGTTACGAAAATAAGGACCGTCTGTTGGAATTATGAAATTGATGAATCATATTCCCACAAGATTTCCATAAGATCTTGCACCAATAATGTTTTTGTCCAGAAGAAGGTAGAAAAGATTATTGTACACCGAAACGCCGCGTCGACTGTTTTAAACGAATTTTAATGTTTTTTTTATTATGATGATGATGTGATATAGAAACACTGTGTTTTGCTATGTAGAGTGTAACCCAATGGGAGGAAATGTATTCGAATAAAATGTATTCTTTTTTATATAATGTTTGATTATGATGCTTAGTAATTTGTGACACTTGACAATACCGAGAAATGAGTTGTTATTGTGATATTTGTAAAGTATTCATAGTTCTTTTTCGCAATTGGTAGCTCTCTCCACTATAACCGAGAGATCTTTCTACTGAAACTCATAAGGTGAACTACAGGGTCTTGACTTCTTTTCTTGTCTATCACCCCTCCCTGTCAATCAGTATAGGGGTACCTTCCTACAGTTTGAACCTACCTTGTTAATGTTCATGAGATTTGTGATCCACTAAGCATTGCTAATTTAAAAAAAAAAGTTACTTGCATTACGAATAGCGATTCCTAATTGCGATTAGGAGATAATCACAATTAGGAAATAGCTGTTCATAATGTTAGTACATCTTGCCCTTAAACCCCAGAATGGAGGCTGTCTGTATTCCGCATTTCTTGTGGATTTTCTTTACTGTAATAACATAAGCTTTGTTTCATGATTCAACACAGAGTAGTGGCTCCCTAATGGAAAGCATGTGCCAACAACCTGGGTATATAGAAATATGAGTAACAAACCATAGAGATAGCGAATGAAACAAACCCAATTTTTCTGTCATTTCAGGCACCCGAGAGGCTGGTTTTGTGTACGCCATCTCCTCAGCTGGTGTCGCCTTTGCTGTGACTCGTGCCTGCAGCAGTGGCGAGCTGGACAAGTGTGGATGTGACAGGACAGTTCATGGCGTTAGTCCACAGGGTAAGTACAACTGTAGACTTAAACACAGCAGTATTTGGAAAGTGAATAAGGCTTATAGGAGAGCCACATTGCAGACTTTGGACCGGCATTTCCTATACTGCACTTGAACAATCGGTACTGTCTGGTCATGAGGTAAATATCTGAATGAAAAGGGGCATCAGGAAAGGTAATTTTTAAGTATGGTGTTAGAAATATAGAGGCTTGTAAATAGGCTGCTGTTAATAAGGAAGATGTTTTCAAGCAGGGGGTCAAAGTGACACCAGGGACAATGAAAGCAAGGCAGAGGCAGTCTATGACGTCGCTCGAATTCTTGAGGTAAACATCTCCCTGTTGATTGATATGGAGCTACAAAATATCTGTGGGTCCCATACATGGTTATTACCAACAAGAAAGTACTTTATGTGCTAGGTTAAAATAGATAGAACGATGTATCTAAAAAATGCATAGTGTATCAGAATTTTTAGCAGCCTTCAATTTCACTTTCTTTGTGGTCATTTTATAATTATTTTCCCTTTTTTTGTTTGCAGTTTAAGATACTTTGTTTGACTTGACATGCCATAGTGTTAATTCCTTTGTAAGAAACTGTTATTCCGTTGCATTTCTTTTCACTACTTGTTTTTTTGTTGTAAGCGTGGTGAAGCATATTTTGATTTTAGGAAACCAAACCCAGTTAGAGGATTTTTGGGGACTATTGTAAGGCCACACTGGATTTTTGGGGACTATTGTAAGGCCACACTAGAGCTCTGTCTACCTGCAAATGTAGATTACAATCCACAAAGTATTAGGTTTATGGGTATTCTCGTACCTCTTGCAAGTATTGCCCTAATAAAAAACAGATACAAGACTACTCCTTTTAGGAGCAGGGATAGAGGCGCCCCTCATAATAAATGTGGGTGTAAGAGAAAGAGTTTACCTAAGGAGTACATTTTTTATAGGCGAAGAAACAAAATACAGTTAAGTATGAAAAAGTGAATAAAATTAAAACATGCATTTTTTCCACTTTGAAATTCTGCAGGCAAATATTGTACACATGTAAGCAATTCTGGAATTCCGCGACTGGCATATATTACCATGAGTACTCCAGGGATTCTTTCTGAATCCCATGACCGTTGGAGATGTCCTCCAAACATAGAAGCAGTCCTACAGACAGGCCCACATTTCTGACTGTCAAAGCAAGGACTTTATATGTAATGCCTCGAGTGCAGCACCTTGAGGTGAGCAGAATCTTCCAGAGAGCGTAGCATGTAGTAAGGCCTAGCAAGATGTCCCAAAGTAACAAGATCATGGACATTGTATTTTTAAATCAATAAATTAGGCATTATCAAATCTAATTAGGTGTTCAACAATCTTGCATGTTGAATATTTAATGTAATTGAGCATTATTAAAATGCCTTTTTCAAACTTGTCTAGGTTGTGGTGTGTCAGCCTAGAGCATGTAGGCTTGCTCCTCTCCAGAACCCAACGATTAACAAGTCTGTGATTTCTGCAATTAATGTTTCTTTAACACTGTTTCGATCATGTCTGTAAGCGCTCTGATACCCTGGGTCTTTCCAGTGCTATATAAAACTCTTTATATAAGTAGGTTCACGGATGTGCTTCGAAAAATCTTTTCAGAGCACCAGATATCTTGAACAAACCCCATGCATTCAATATTACAGGGGCATTACTTTACATTATGTACTACTGATGTGGACCCTTCACCATGAGAGGCAGTGAGTGTGTTTTGCACAGGATCTGCATTTTACATAATATGATCAATCAATCAGTCAACCAATCCGCATTTGTAGAGCGCTAGACTGTCACCCCTGAGGGTATTAGGGCACTGGGGTGCGAGGTCTCAGTTGAAAAGCCAGGTCTTGGGGAAATGGAAGGAAGAGGGAAGAAACAAACAGAAAAAGGCAGAAATACAGAGCTAAAAAATAAAGAAGCAGAAAAGGCAAACCAGAGGACAGAAAAACAAGCAGGAAAGGTAAAACATAGCAGAAGAGGGCAAAACTGGGGGTGGAAAAACAAGCAGAAAAGGCAAAACAGAGGTTTGAAAAGGCAAAACGGAGCAAGAAACTAGCAGAGGAGGCACAAACCGAGAGAAGTAGGTGAACAGGCAGCAGAGGGTAGCGAAGTGTGGGCAAGCTGGACAGGAGAACTGTTGCAGAGGGAACTGGCACAAGGACCTGCTCAATTGGGTTGATCTGCAGCTTCCATTAAGTAGATCCAGTGGATGGTGCACTGAGGTGCAGGAGGAGGGAAATGGCGGGAGGAGGAAAACGGCAGGAAGAGGGAAGAAACAGGCAAAAAGGCAAAACAGAGGGCAGAAAACTAGCAGAAAATGCAAAACAGGGGCCCCAAAAATGAACAGAAAATGCTAAGTATGGGGCAGAAAAACGAGCAGAACAGAGCAGAAGAGGGCCAAATAGAGGTGCAGCAAACAAGCAGAAAAGGCAAAACAGAAGGCAGTAAATACGAGCAAAAAGGCAATACAGAGGACAGAAAAATAGAAGAAAAGGTAAAACAGAGGACATACAAAATGAGCCGGAAAGGCAAAACAGAGCAGAAGAGGGCAAAACAGGGGGCGGAAAAACAAGCAGAAAAGGCAAAACAGATGGCAGAATAAAGAAAACAGAGCAAGAGACAAGCAGAGGAGGCAAAATATACTACAGTAAATACACGCAGAAAAGGCTAAACGGAAGGCAGAAACACAAGCAGAAAAGGCAAAACAAAGGGCAGAAAAATGCGCAGAAAAGGCAAAGCAGTGGAGAAGAGGGCAAAACAGGGGGCAGAAAAAATAGCAGAAAAGGCAAAACAGAGAGCAGAAAAACGAGCAGGAAAGGCAAAACAAAGGGCACAAAAGCAAGCAGAAAAAGGCAAAACAGAGGGCATAAAAATAGAAGAAAAGGTAAAACAGAGGACATACAAAATGAGCAGGAAAGGCAAAACAGAGCAGAAGAGGGCAAAACAGGGGGCAGAAAAACAAGCAGAAAAGGCAAAACAGATGGCAGAAAAAACAAAACAGAGCAAGAGACAAGCAGAGGAAGCAAAACAGAGTACACTAAATACGAGCAGAAAAGGCAAAACGGAGGGCAGAAACACGAGCAGAAAAGGCAAAACAAAGGGCAGAAAAGGCAAAGCAGTGGAGAAGAGGGCAAAACAGGGGGCAGAAAAATTAGCAGAAAAGGCAAAACAGAGCAGAAAAACGAGCAGGAAAGGCAAAACAAAGGGCAGAAAAGCAAGCAGAAAAAGGCAAAACAGAGGGCATAAAAATAGCAGAAAAGGCAAAACAGTGTATGAAACGAGCACAGGAGGCACAAACAGAGGGCAGCAGGTAGGCAGCAGAGGGTAGTGGACTGTGGGCAAGCTTGACAGGAGAACTGTTGCCGAAGGAACTGGCATGGGGGTCTGCTCATGTGAGTTAGCCCATGACATTCTCAAGAGTGGGGCTGTCAAGTGTAGAGAAAAAAAGTCTCTTCTCCAAGTACTTTGTTTCTAAAAATCTACAACAGTAAGCATTCATGTTGATTTGGTTGATGATATCTAAAGCAACTGATCAACCTAATATTATTTAACCAAAGATAAAAAGTAATCATTGTGAAATACTTAATATGTCACAATGTACATTAAATGAGAAACAATAACCGTCAATTACAGCCATGTAGAAAGAAATAACCACAGGGAAATGTATTAACCTGTAGTTAAAGTATAAGGTGTAGTCGGACATAGAGCAAATCAACATATGAACTATTTGTGCTCAGTGAAGTGTGAACACACGGTGCTAAAGATTGCAAATAAAACCTTCAAAGTGTGATCATAGTTAAGATCAGCAGTAGACCACATACAAGGATTAGAAACTGCAGAGAGCAGCATCTTTAGTAGGTTCATTGTAAGGAGTGCATTGAACTCTATTTTAAAATTCATGTTTGAAAACTTCTTTTTGTGTGTCGAGGACCTTTCATCACTCGGATAGTTTAAGGGATCATCATCGGGGCAGAGTTTGAGTGAACGCTATGTTTGATGATGTCAGCTAGGCTTTGAGATGTAATGTAACATTTTTAGTTTGATAGCCCTTTTAAGAATAGTTTGTTTTGTTTTTTTCTTTTTTAATTTTCTACTTTACCGTTATTTGATATAACGGTACTACCTTTAAGAGTTTTAGCCTCTCAAGCCAACTGGTGTTAGATAATTGGGAAATACCAAGCAAATCATTAAAGGCTAGTAATAGAAGGGCTACAATGAACATATGTGATTAATGAAGAATGATGATTACAAATTAACCTAAATTGAAAATCAGTTGGTGTATTGTTTTAACAACTACTTAGAGAGCTTGTTTGTTACTCGTGAAAAACACATATTGCATTCCAATTCTGATGTAGCACCCTACACCATAATACACTATGTGCAGCTGTCTCCACCATTCTTTTCTACCCCCTTTAACTGTACTTCTGTTAAGTGAGAAAATAACCTTTTCTCCATATCCGACGCTCCTATGTTTGAAGTCATATAATAATAATACTGTATTTGGTTTTCATTAACCATCAAAGTGTGCACAAACAAAAAACACAGTGAGAATAAAACATATACATTAAATATACAATACTTCATCCAATTTCAAAAAAAAAATGTATATGAAATAGTAATAATCCTGTTGTGTTCTTATAGTAAAATCTGTGCAGACACGTCTTTGATTTTATGAAGAAAAATGCATCCACATCAGCCTCATAGCAGCTTTTAAAACAACATTTCCACAGAGGGAGTACAAGGTAAATCAGTGCGAAAACCTTCCCACAGGAGACAGTGCAATTAGCGATTCATAATCGTGTGCAAAAGAGCAAAGGATTGTCAATTACAGTTTCCAAGTAAGGTCTCTCAATATAAAATATATAAATATAATATAAAAACCCTAAATAACTTCTAAAAATTGGAAAGGAGAATTTATAAAGGAAAATATACTTGTACAATGGGCACAAGCTCTAAGGGCCCGATTCACAGAATTAACTTAAGACAAAATCCTAAACTTACTACTTTTGGTATTCACAGAATGCACTTACTACTTATGGTATTCACAGAATGCACTTACTACTTTTGGTATTCACAAAATGGATTTACGACTACTAGCTTTACATCCGCACTCGGACCAGAAATTCTGGCCTGGAGGCGGAGCTTCTGGCTTGGAGGCGGAGCTTGCGGCCCGGAGGTAGAGCTTCTGGCCCAGAGGCGGTGCTTGCGGTTTGGAGGCGGAGCTTCCGACTCAGTGGTGGGCATTTAGCCATGGCTGAAAATCTCCACCTCTGGGCCAGAAGTTCCGCCTCCGGGCCGCAAGCTCTGCCTCCAAGTCGGAAGCTCCGCCTCCGGTCCGGAATTTCCGGCCCGAGTGCGGACCTAAAGTTAGTAGACGTAAATCCATTCTGTGAATACCAAAAGTAGTAAGTGCATTCTGTGAATACCAAAAGTAGTAAGTGCATTCTGTGAAAAACCAAAAGTAGTAAGTTTAAGATTTTGTCTTAAGTTAGTTCTGTGAATCAGGCCCGTTATGACTGCCTTTAACATTTTGTTCCTCTTGTACCAGATTACCTGTAAGAACCTGGTTACTGCAAATACTATTTTTGGTGTAGTGTAACTTTATAAAATTCTAAAAGCTATAAAATGTATATATGTTCCCATGTCACGGTAAAAAGGATGAATCCATTTGCGACAGGAATTGTAATACTGAAGGCAGAAAAACATGATATGCGTTTTATTCTTATCACTCAAGCCACACAGTGGGCAAATAGTAGAGTCTTGTTCCATGCGCCATTTGAGATTGAAAAATCTTAAAAGGAGGGTCCCATAGCGACATGGTATGTACACGCTCCTAGCTAGAGGAGAAGATATTAAGTCTAAAAATTGCTCAAAACCCAGAATAGGCTTAAAATCTAAAAACAAGTTGGTCAAGTAACCATTAGAGCTAGTTGATATGTAGCCATCATTTATATGAACCCAATAGCGAGCCTTCAGAATGCTAAGGTCTGCTTTGCGAATTGCAATTGGCTCATCCCAATAGCTTTTTATACCCAATTTCCCCAACCAAGCTCAAACAAATTTAACCTAAGGGAGAGTCCTAGCTCCATGTACTTTTAGTAAGTCTATTAAGAAATCTTTATAATCGCCTTACTCTGGTTTAGTCCAGAGGCGGACAAAGTACACTAACATTTTTAAAACAGCCTGGTCAGCAATTCTTTTCAAACCCACATCAAAGTATAATGGGGCAAGGGGTGAGCTAGATGGAACGGAAAGCCGCTTCCTAATAAAATTGTTTACAGCTACGGTTAACAGGTGAGTGTCAACACAGCCCCAAATCTCTGTGCCATAAAGCGCCGCACATTGAGCTATGGCGTGATAAAGTCATATCTTTTGTTTGTTTACTTCGGTATTTTCCACCGTTCTTTTCAGCAGTTTTGTTAAACTATCTTCACTTTGTTAGTGTTCGACTTAGATCACTTAAGGTACAAAACAGAAACTTAAAGCCAGGTATATGACAACCTAAGGTTACACATAAAGTGGGACTCTGGAATTTGTCTGAAGAAAAAAGCAGCAGTTTCTCTTTAGTGCCATTGCATTTTGCCATCAGCATCCTAAAAGGGCTCACAAAGGGGTTCTGAGAAATTTAAAAAATGTTTCAGAATGGATAGCCTTCTTAGAAAAGACTCTCTAAACCCAGATCCGTCCTTCCACTCACTCCCATTGTAAACAGTCAGCCCCATAAAAGAGTAGTGATTCACTACATCCCCTTAAAACCCTCAACAGATGGGAACTCCCCATAAGTACTGGGATTTGTGTGGCTTTGAGTCCTCCTGCCTCTCTGAACAGAAAGTAGATAATGGCTAAATAACAAGCTTGTTGCAAAGGCAGGCTACACCCTCACATAGCAGAACTTCAGCTGGCCCATTTTAAAAGTAAGTCTTTGAATTCAAGTGTTCAGGGTTCTCACAGAATAGCTATTAGCTAATAAGATTTACACCCACCCTATGAGATGATATCCTAGTAATTTTTATTGAGCTACAAAAAGTACATTTATGTGTCCAGAACTGAAAGAGATATTAAAAATCATCTTTTTGATTTGTATCTAGGCAAACTACATACATGCAGTAAGTTTCATCGTAACCACTGCCACCCAAGTTCAGTTATGCATTTAGGTTTTTAATTTAGATTTGCTTATATGGAAGAACACTGTTGGAGATAGACAGACTGTAATGTAACAGTCTAGATCACAGAGATTTGGACTGCAGGAAATCTACTTCGTAATTATCAGAATCGATTCGGAGTTCTGGGCTCACAGGGGTCACTGGTTCTTATCCTTGGTGATTGAATCTTTTAAACTCTATAGTTGTCATACTGTGAGCCTTAAAAACTGAGCAAAAAGTACACCCTTGTAGCAATTTACTCTCTGGGTGGTGGGTCGATCAGCCCCAGTCTTACTCAGGGAATTGTGTGAGGTTACAGGACAACCCTCCCTTGCGCTTTTCCGTAAAGCTTTAAAAACGTGGTTTTTCGTAGAGGCTTACCCATAATCGCAGGCCTTTGGAGGGGTTACATTTACTATTGTCACTCTTAACAGCGTGGCATTAGGGAAAGCATTGGATTTCATGGAGGTAAAATCTACTATTCCCACTCCACACAGAGCAACAGTAGGGAAAGTGTTGGACTTCGGAGGGGAACAATTTACTATTCCCACTCCAAACAGGGCAGCAATAGGGAAAGCATTAATTTACAATGTGTAAAATTAACGTTTCTCACTCTAAGCAGTGCGACAGTAGGGAAAATGTTGGATTTTGGAGTGGTGAAATTTACTATTCCCACTCCAAACAGCGCAATATAAGAGAAAGTGTAGTACTGCAAAAAGGTTAATTTTACTATTCCTACTGCATTCTAATGTATATGAGTGACCCCATGAATGTAGAAAAAATATGAAACTCTTAATATAAAAAATATAAATTAAGCAAAAAATGTGTTTATATATATTTGTTTAAAGCTAAAAACAATACATACACACAATGATTATTCAATAAAAAAATTAGTTGTCAACTAATATATAATTGTTATTCAATTATTAATTAACTTCACACTCTGTACCCTACAAACAGCCTGCACCTAAAATATAACAAAAAATCACTTTTCAATAACTTACATATTTAAAATCAATTAAATAATTAAATAACAATTAATGGTTACTTATTAAATAATTATTGCCTAACTGCCCACCCTAGACCCCTACAAACCTAGTATTACTCAACTAATATAAGATGAAAATACCTATTCCTCAATTTACATATTTATAATTAAATAAAATATGAATTTACAAATAATAATTATTGGCTAATTTTTTTTTAACTTCCCACCCTATACCTACTGTCCCAGAAAGACAAATTTACCTGCTGTGTGGTGGTCCATTCCTGGTCATGCTGTTCTGAAAATAGAGCGCCCAGTTATCAGGACTGTGTTTGCTCAGGTGGCGCAAAAAGCCGGCAGAGCCCCAACGCCGGTAATCATTAACACCTTAGCAGCTATGGAACGTCCAGCTCCAGTGCTGAACGTTCCATTGCGCAGGTGCAGTTGGAACGTCCAACGGCCGACGGCAGCACTCCCGAGGTAGTGGTGCCTTCGGCTGTTGGACTGGGCGCAGCACTTATGAGGTTAATACCAACAACCAGAAAAGGATTTCAATGCGCACTCGGAGAAGGAGAAGATTTCACCAGTTTATTTCAAGAAATATCACAACTAAGAGTTTTAGCCCTGATGGAAGAAAACCACAGAAAAGGCGTTTTTTGCATCCATTTCTTTGGGAAGCAAACACAGTGGACCTGTGATGGCGCCCAACGGTGCTATTTCGCATTGGGAAATCGGCTGTTCAGGAGCAGCAGAATTACGACAAAGAGGATATGTATAGTGTAACTCTACACCAGCCCACTTGAGTTTTAACTTTTGCTTTCATTGACTGTGTTTATGATGAACTCACTTGAGACTACCAGTTTGTGCACTACAAGACCCAGAAGGCCCCTTTCTGCGACCACGCCCACGGAGGCAGGTTCTTTTAAATCTTGTGCACTTCGCATCATCATGTCTCACAGATGCCATTGAAGAAGGGACAGGAATCCCGAAACCGGTTTGGCTGCGTATTTCAGATGGTGATTGCTTACCTGCATCCCCTGTTTGCTGTTGCTTCCCAAAGAAATGGACGCAAAAAACGCCGACTCTGTGGTTTTCTTCCATCAGGGCTAAAACTCTTGGTTGTGATATATATATATTATATATATATATATATATATATATATATATATATATATATATATATATATATATATATATATATATATATATATATATATATATATATATATATACATATATATATATATATATATATATATATATATATATATATATAGCAACTCAGTTCGCGAGTCTCTCTGCTGCTAATGGCGGCGGGCTTGAGCGCGGGCGTGAGTCCTCTAAATATATCTCCAATTATTTTGCGTCGACGAAAATGATGCTCAAGCCCAATGCCATTCACGCAAAGTGATTTATTTCAGCATGTGGCAAGCCAAACCCTTGACGCGTTTCGGTGCAGCCACACCTTGGTCACGGGTCCTGTTTTAGTTAATTAGAAATCAACTAAATACTTACTACTAGATTGTTCTTTAATTATTATTTGATGAACATTGTGGATGCGGAAGGGCGCTCAAGGAGGACCAATATCCATCTACTAGGTTTCCCCGAAAAAGTGAAAGCCAATACGCCAGAGCTATTCTTGGAACAATGGGTACACACAGTTCTGCAGCCACAGGGACTCTCTGGATTTTTCGTAATAGAGCGAGTGCACAGAGCTCTGGCTTCTCTGCCGCCGCCAGGTGCTCCACCCCGAGCACTTATAGCCAAAATCCTGAACTACAGAGACAGATATTGCATAGTCCGATCCATCCGAGAGTGCCCCGCCATTCAGTTTGAAGGAGCCCGAATATCCATTTATCCGAATTACACAAAACTGGTTCAGGATCAACACAATCCTTCAATGCAGCAAAGCAAAAGCTCTGTGCCTTAAACCTTAAATATAAGCTACTTTATCTGGCGAAGCTCAAGGTCCTGTCCAAACAAAGTTGCATTTCTTCAGTAGCCCAGAGGAAGTCTGGACATGGCTGGACATGACTGATGTAACGCCCTTGGCCCACTCGGGGTGTGACCGCAGAGGACCCGGGCCCTCCAGGAATGACGGTGGCGATGGGGAGCCGGCGGGCTCCGGTGGGTAACCTGAAAGCCCACAGAGAATCATAATTGGAGAGGATGGCACATGCGCATGCCGAGGGTCCTGGAGACTGCACTCGGAACAGAGGGGTCAGTCATTAGGACCGACTTCAGCCCGGCGGAGACAGCAGTGGGCTCACAGACTGACCGTATACCAGAAACTGTCATAGAAACGGCTCCAAAATAGGAATGATCACAAGTTTATCACTCAACTGTATCCTTATTGTTGCTTAAGTGCTGGGTAGTAAGCATGGGAGAACTCTGGTATTAGGTGATGCTAGGGGGAAGGTTCGAAAAAGCACCTTGTACTTGAGCTGCAAAAGCGTGAGGCTGACCCTGCACAGGAGCGGCAGTGGCTGTAACCATGGGGTGGGCTGGGAGTCAATGATTAGGGGGGTTTATCTCTCCCTCGTTAAAGAACTCTTTACTCCGTCCCTGTTGAACGGTGATGGTCGATGTTCAAGACCTGGCACATAGAGTGGGTGGACACAAATAGGTTACATGTTATGCTTACCAAGTTGCGAATGTTTTTGCAGAGCAGGCAAGACACATGCCCATTTTCCTAGGAGGGGAGAATATGACAGAACACACACCAGTAGCTCATGGTTAGCACCTTTAAATTGTTGACCTGGAATATCAGGGGTCTGGGCATGTATAAAAAGCGTACAGAGTGCTGTCATTTCTTAAGAGACACAGTATAAAGATTGCTGTCTTACAAAAAACCCACTTCGATGACGCAGGGGCAGCGTGCCTAAAGAGGAAATGGCGTGGCCAACTCTTTTACTCCTCATACTCCACCTATGCCAGAGGTACACTGATATGGGTGGCTCCTGGGGTCCCATTCTCAATGACCTTTACAGAGGCAGACATAGCAGGTAGATATGTACTACTGCAGGGCTGCCCTTGGCGGTAAATCTATCACCCTTATTAATACCCATGCCCCCAATAAAGATGACCCAGCAGTCTTCCAGGCGATCCAAGACTTTTTAACCCAGGACACTAAGATCCCAGTTTTCTGGATGGGGGATTTCAATTGTATTCTGGATGGAGATTTAGACAGGTAGCCACCAAGCATAATTCTTAACTGCTTATGACAGCCAAGCTCCAGGACGTAATGGCCAATCTGAGACTAACGGACATATGGAGAGAGAATTACCGGTCACAGAGGAGGTACACATGCCACTCTGCAACACACTGTGTTACAGAGAATACTGTGTTCGGATGGCATAATACAAAACAGGGTGGTGGTAACATACTTGGAAACGTATCTATCCCACCACTCCCCAGTCACTTGCGAGTGGAGCCATGGAGGGCCACAATGGCCCAGCAGATATTGGAGGCTACAACCAGAGGTTCTCACAAACCCCATAGGGTGGGACACACTAGCACAAGCTATGACATCTTACTTCACAATAAATTGGGGATCCATAACTCACAGGGCCACAGACTGGGAAGCCTTCAAAGCAGTCTAGGGTGCGCCAGCAGCTGCAAGCCGACCTGCACACACATGAAGCGCAACTAGCTACACTTCAAAGGGAGGACCTGTCATCTCACATTAAAACAATACCACCAGAGACTACACCGAGAAGGGGATAAAACGGGCCGTCTACTGGCATGGATGCTTCGATGATATCATATCTCATTACCCCAGAAGGCACACAGGTTGACACACAGCAATGCATAGCAGATTTGTTCAAATCCTACTTGCAGCCCATATATTCCCGGGCCCTAATGTACCCCGGACAGGTATATGCCCTTTTTAGAGGGCCTAATCATCTTGCATATAACAGCTGAAGGCAAAATGGAACTGGAAGCCCCATGTCACTTGTGGAATTGCTCTTAGCAAAGACCATGCTCCCACGCTAAAAGGCCAAAGAGGAGACAGGTTCCCCACAGAATTCTATCAAACCTTCCAGGCTGAGGAGCTCCCTTCCCTTCAGGAAGTTTTTAATGAAGCCAGTGAGCTTGCTTCCCTTCTGGAAGTTTTTGATGAAGCCAGTGAAACAAGGATCCTCCCACCAACCATGCTGGAAGGCGAAATATGCATTCTTCTGGAGCCAGGGGAGATGGAACTAACCTGGCGGCATATCACCCAATAACAATTATAAACTCCAACATTAAAATCTTAAGCAAAGCATTTACTATCTGGCTGGCCCATCATATGCCTCAATTAGTTCATGAGGACCAACGCAGATTTATCCCAGGTAGACACACGGATGAATATCAGGCGAATAACACACATAATACATGAAACCACTCATGATCCAACAGAGATAGCCATGGTTTTGGTGGATCTGGCTAAGGCATTCAATATAATTGATTGGGGATACCTCCTGGAGGCCCTCAGGGTGGAGGGCTTTGGGCCAAGTTTCTGAGCCTTGATCAAACCTCTATACACAAACCCCATTGCTAGAGTCTGGGTGGGTGGGACCAGATCGGGCCTCTGGACATTGGGCCGTGGTACCAGACAGGGTTGCCCCCTGTCGTCATTACTATTCGCCCTCGCAATTGAGCCATTAGCAATCCAAGCTCGCAGCCAGCTGAGACCATACAGTATACACTTAGGCAGCGTACACCATGTCATCTCGCTATATGAAGGTGAAATCCATATTTTATGTGTCATCGCCCCGGGTCGCCAATCCGGAGCTTCTACACCTCATGGAGGATTTCAGAGATGTGCCTGCACTGCGTATTAATCATGTCAAATCGCTCATATTCCCTCTCACTTCACTCGTGGGGGCCCCACCCTCAGGACTCCCATTCCTGGGCCTGCACTGGGAACTGACCTCGTTCAGATACCTGGGTATCCAAGTAACGCACGATAAATAACAACAGTTGCAACTCAATATGGGTAAGGTAATATGGGTAAGGTAGTGGAAGGTCTCAAATATCTATTTCTTTCTGGAACATACTCCCCCTGTCCCTGATGGGTAGACTAGCCATCTCAAAAATGGTTCTACTACTGAGATGTTTTTATATACTGCAAAATACTATATTACCACATACCTACCACACTGTTCCGCCAGTAGATCTCGAAATTTTGGAGTCTGTGGCTCGAAAAGTAAAATCGGGGTCCCCAAGCGACCCGGCACCTCCTGACGTCATGATGTTAGCATCCCAGGTCACTTTACCAACCATTATGGACCTCCTGAATGCATCCATCACCTCTGGTACTGTCCCTCCTGTCTGGAAACGGGCCATGGTCCGAGCCCTGCTAAAAAAAACTAATCTGGATCCATCGGACTTTAGCAACTATTGGCCTATTTCCCTGCTCCCCTGGGGAGCAAAATCCTTGAGAGGTACATCAACCTCCAGCTGGTGAATTTCCTTGAAGATTACCAGTTGTTGGATGCCACCCAGACGGGTTTTAGACCCAGACACAGAACAGAGTCCGCCCTCCTAGTTGTCACCGAGGAGGTCAGAAAAATCCTAGATCAGGGAGGATCAGTGGCAAGGATCCTCCTTGATCTTAGTGCGGCATTCGATACGGTCAGCCATGACACCTTGCTGAGCCGTCTTTCGAATATCGGAATAGTGGATAAGGCTTGGCTCTGGCTCAAATCCTTCCTGAGTGACAGGTCGTTCCAAGTATTTGATGGAGAGACATCGTCCACCAGTAGGCCTTTGAAGTGTGGAGTCATCTCTCAAATTCAACGGAGATAAAACGGAGCTGATGCTCCTGGGCCCCTCGAACCCCACCTTCTTCAATTCACTATGGCCCCCCTGTCTAGGCACCCCCCCAGTACCGAAGGACAACATCAAAAGCCTTGGGGTGTGGCTGGACAGGAGCCTTTCATTTAACACCCAGGCCACAAAGCTTTCGGCTACCTGCTTTGGCCTTCTTAGGATGTTAAAGAAAGTCCTCCCTCTCCTACCCGTGGAGGCAAAGCAGGTAGCCATACAGGGTCTGATACAGTCACGCCAAGACTCCAACAACGTCCTCTACCTTGGTGCCCCGGAGTACATCCTACATAGACTGCAGATAGTGCAGAACTGTGCCGCCCGCACACTGCTACAGCTTCCACACAGACTGTCAGTCAAAGCTGGACTGATTAGCCTGCACTGGTTGCCAGTGCGTCAGAGAGTCATCTTCAAGGCCATGTGTATTGCCCATCAGGCTTTTTGGGACACAGGGCCTATGATTATCCGCGGTCTAGTAAACCAGTACCAACCAAGTAGAAACCTTCGATCTAGCCAGGCTTTTATGGCTATAGCCCCGAGAATAAAAAAGGCAAGGTCCGGCGGAAGGACGTTCGCCTGCAATGCCGCCAAGACCTGGAACTCACTTCCCCTTCACCTCAGATCTAACCCCAACCTCTCCTCATTTCGAAAACAACTAAAGACGTTTCTGTTTAACTCCCCTCAGTAAACTTAGCCTGCTACTCCAGCTCGCTACCTCTTTCTTTCTGGTTCTTAGCACTTGGACGCCCCCGGGCAGCAATTGCGGTTATAAATTTACTTTTAATTTCATTTCATTTCATTCATTTCATTTCATTCAGTTAAATTCGCTCCTCATCTCACTTCTATGGGCAGGCAAATTCAGCAGAGTAGTGACATTAGCTGCATTATATAGGCCATATGAGAGGGGGGGCTGGAGGTCCCACGCCTCAAACTCTACTACTATGAGGTACAACTCCAGCTTGCTGCCCGATGGCTAGACGGGGCACCCAATTAGGAAACCTGAGGTACTAGGAGACACTTAATCACATTATTATACAAGGCTACGCACTCAGACACAAAAGATGCTCCACAGCAAGCCCTGGCAGCCTGGAATCAAGAAGTAGAATTCCTGATAGAGGAAGCCTGTGAGATAACGCATACCGTGTCTAGTAATGCCCATTTCAGACTCATATATTACATTTTTTTATAGAGAACATATCTAACCCCAATACCTCTTCATAATATAGACCCGGCTCGACCTGACACATGTCCAGGGTGCAACACTAGCGGAGCAGACTTCCTACACATGGCTAGGGGTTGCAGCCCACTATACTCCTTCTGGCACTCAATAGTTGAGACCCTGAGACCGGTGACTCACTTGCATATTGAATTGACTCCCCAATGTTGTCTGCTAGGGCGGCTCAAACTACCACGGAAACGTAAGACGACTTACAAATTTGAACAACTAGCGATGGTCCAAGCCCAACGCAGAGTAGGCATCATGTGGCATTCCACACGTTCCCGACACTAGAAAGGTGGCACAAAGATGTAGTGGAGTGGACACTGGTGAAGGAAACACATATGCGGTTGAGCAGGTGGGATGACAAATTAAAAGAAGACATAAGCACCTGGCAAACACTAACAGATAATCTCCTACCCCACCTCCCCCTGACGGACATAGATTCAGACCTGGAGGCCGGAGATGCCACTCACAATGGGGCCGAGGAAGCTCAAGGGGTGAACAATCCCAATGGCCTAGATTAGAAATGGGTGAAAAAGACTGGATAGGTGGAAGCAACACACAAAGGGTTGGAGGGGAATGGGAAGGCTCCGAATAATCTGATACTAAAGCACTGTATGGTCTCATGTACTTCCTACTACCACACTTGTATTTATCATTGTGAAATCTGACATGCATAACTTGCCTTAAAACTGCCAGTTGACTAAGTTTATGAATAAAAGCAATAAATAAAGTTTAAAAAAAAAAGATGGACGAAGGACCAGCATACATCAACAAACGCCTGGCCTTCCACCAACCGAACAGACACCTATGATCCGCCTCGCCTCTCACTTGCAAACACCCCACGGATCCACCGAGCCAACAGCGGAGGATGCTTCTTCTCACACCTGGCTGCTAAGGCATGGAACAACCTGCGACTGCACCTCAGGACTGCACCATTGCTCCAGCAGTTCAGTAAAGGACACAAGACCTGCCTGTTTGAATGGTCTTTTCACCACGTCACAGGCAACTTTTCCAGCACCTCGAGACCCTCAGGGGTGACTTGCCGCACTATATCAAAATTGATTGATTGCATATGTAATTAACTTCCCACCCTACATGCCTAAAAACCTAGCAGCCCGTAAAGAAATCTAAAATATGAGTAAAATTAATAAGTATTCCATAAATTACAAAATTAGAAATTGCTTATATTTTAATTTTAGCTAATAATTGTTAATTAATTATTACTTGATTACCTTTCCTCCCTATAGCCTTACAAACCCAGCACCCCACAAACAACTTATAGCTAAAGGAAATCAGTATTACATAATTTACATCATAAAAATCTCCCTACAATCCAAACAACCCGATACAACACTATACATTACTATTAAAAATTGAATAAAGTATTGTAAATCACTTTAAATTGCAAACTATAGTTTAAAAACAATTAATAACATTTATATAAACAATAGAAACACATAAAATGAAGCACATTAAAATAATTATTAAATGATATTTGTAATCACTATATGAGTGAAAACGATATTAAAAAACATCATTTTTATTTAAAACGGTATTACTTACCTCAAAAAAATAATATTCCTGTCAGCGATATTTGTGCATCACGATATTTGTGTCACGATATTTCATTTCCGACATTTCTATCTCCAGATATTTTTTACTTGCTATTTGTATGATATTGCGCATTTCATCTTCTCCCTGAGGTTCCTTGGTTTTGTTTCCAACAAGTCCTCCCTGTTATTGTTGGGAGCCCGTTTGCGTCTGTCTTAATAGTTTATGAATAGTATCCTTTTGTTTGAAGCTTCTTTGAAGCTTCTTTGAGAGTAGGTCAGCTCGATCTTCAAAATCACAGAGCCTATTGCAGTTCCTACGTAGTCTTATGAATTGTCCAACGGGTAGAATCAGATGTAGAGCTCTAGGATGGTAACTGTTGAACTGCAGAAGGCTATTCCAATCTTTCTTCTAATGGAAGGTTTTTGTGGTAATGGAGTTCTCTTTGATGTTGATAATGAGATCCAGAAAGGAAGTTTCTTCTTGAGTCATTGTGTGTGTGAATTTTAAGAAAGGATCTAAACTATTGATCCATATAAAAAAAATCTTCTGTGTGTGGCATAGCTCCTTTTCAGGTTATAAGGAGGTAATCTATGTACCTTTTACATAGCATGATCTCACTTCTGTAGGGATTTACATTGCTGTAGATGTGAGCTGTCTCAAAATTGTGCATGTACAAGCGTGCCAGGCTTGGCGAATGTACTCACTATCAACATACATTGGTGTTGTAGGTATAATACATCTTCAAATTGGAAGTAAATTTCCATTAGTGCTACTGTGGCACCATCCATGATGAAATGTATTGGTGTTATAGAGGTCCATGTTCCCATCCTAAGGAGGTCCTCCATTGCCAGAAGGGATACCAGTTTATTAGGTTTACACATCTCGTAGATAAGGGTGGTGGTTGTTCCATCAAGAGCCAAGTCCTTCAATAGGTTTAGAACTTCTTTAGTATCCTTTATAACGGAGGGCATTTCTTGAACCACTTATCGCAAATAATAGTCACAAAATATCGATAATGGTTCGAGTACAGAATCAATACCGGAAACAGTAGGTCTCTCTGAAGGTGGGATAATAGCCGTAATATTTTGGGAGGAATATAAAAGTAAGGAATGCTGGGATTTTACTTATGAAGGAATTCAGCCTCTTTAAGTGTGAACCAACCCTAATGTTAGAGCTTTGTACACTATGGTTTTAGTTGTTTTGCTCAAAACCAGTGTTGGATCTGTTTTTATATATTTTATAGTTGGTTATATCTGGCAGGAACCTGTGACATTTCTTCCTGTAGTCTTCAGTGTTCATGACAACAATAGCACCTCCTATATTGGCTGGTTTGATAATAATTGAATGGTCTCTTGAGGTGGTGTTGATAGCAATCATTTTTTCTTTTGTTGTATTGTGGAAAGTGCTTCCCTCTTTTCAACTTGAGACTTTTTAAAGGACTGCTTCTTTTAAGGTTTGTACTCCAACTGGTCTCGCTGTGGCCAGTTGGTTAAATATGGATGGGTTATGAAGACCTTCGTTAGTTTCCAGTGATCCAATCGGATTCTCCATAAAGAGAGCTTTATGTCTTACTTTCCTGAAGAAGGCTGTGAGTTGACAATGTAACTGGAAATTGTCAATTTTTCGGGGGTTGGAACACATCCCAACCGTAGCTTCAAAACCTGTTCTTCACACATTGTCAATATTCGATTATATTGACTACTAATTTGTTGTCATAATTTTGTTCCTTCTCTTGCTTTGTTTTGTATCTGGTTTTCCACCAGCCATTGCACCTGTGGTTAGGATCCTCTTCTTCTCATCCTTCCCCTTTCACTGCCATTGCTGTACCCTAAAAAATGCATAATATTATGAAAATTCATGAATCGGGTGGGGGGGGGGGGGTAGGCTTCTATCAGAGGTTGCCAAAAAATGGTGTTGAAAAAACATTGGTACTTGGTAGAAACCTTGGTGGTGTTGTGGTTTTGTGGATTCTTCCTAACAGCTATATTCATCAGAACTTGATGCCCACCAGGAACTGTGAGGTTTCTTCTTTGGATCGATTCTTGATGATTTGGTGGTCATTGCTATAAATCAAAGTCTACCCTTGTAAATGGATATATTGTCTTGATGCTGAATTGATAACTTTTTGGAGATCGTTGATTTTTTGCTCATGCAGCTACTCCTTATTTTCACGTGTTCTTTGTGAATTTCCTAAAACCATTAAAAAAAAAAAGGATATGTGAACTATTACTTTTAGTGTGCTTTCTGCTACCTGGATTTTGATATGAACACTTCAGATAATCTTTTTGATATACTGATAATTATTATTAAGAGATCCCGTGTTCATTTCCAAACAACCTGTGCCCATTCTTTCCAAAAAAGTTGCATCCTCCAAAAAGATCCTAGGCTCATTTCTCACTATTAATCCGATCAGTGTTGAGTTAGCATGCAGGTCCTCAATGGGGATGGTCCAATGTAGAGCGATTTTTGCCTGGTTGCTCTTGAGAGTAGAGAGAGAAACCATTTATCCTGTGAACTCCCTGATGGTGTGCTGTTATTCTCTCCCAGTAGGGATGGTGTCTGGAGAATTGTTGCAACCATTTCATCATTATAACTTCAGCCTTGCATCTCGGCTAACCTGATAATCATATACTGATGGAGGGTTACTCAGAAAGGTTCTTTTGTAAATCCCCACAGCCGCAATGCTGTGCTGAATTGTTTTAACACAATAAGGGGGAAGGAGCATAAATATTTCCCATGGTACAGCAAGCATCCTTGCCAAACTAATAGTGTACAAGAAAAAATAGTGTGCTTTTTTGCTTTACCACCATGAAGGAAGCAAAAGCTTTCATCCGCCTAAGTGGCATGCTTTATCATAGGGCTAGCTCTTCGCTGGATTGGCGCTGCAATACCCAACGGGCTCCCAAGAACTGGGGCTCTTTAGTGGAGATCTTTTTCCTCTCCCAACTCACAATCACGCAACTAGTGCAGTGACCTGAGCTCAGGCAAAAAATTGAGTCAGGGGGATCAAGCTTGTTTGGATCACTACAGATATACACCAGAAAGAGCTTACCATGACTTTTCTTTAGATTGTATAACTTTCCCCAGTCCTGTAGGCTTTTCAAAGGGACTGCCCGTGTGGGTGCAACTCCAGATTTGTCTTCTCCCTACTTAACCTCTGGTTTTGTTGAAGGGTAGCTGGGTACAGATGGGAATTATGATTGTTTTTAAAGTGGGTATTAAATTGGAGAGATGGATTTCCAGGCAAATACACTATAATCTGCATGTTGTCCAAACCATCCGATGCCCCTTAACCTCATCGCTGCTACGGAGATTTCCCCCCGGTGCTGGATCCTTTGAAATGGCTGTGGTCATGACGGAACGGTTCCGTCATCAGCACAGCTCAACTGATGCTCATGACGGAACCGTTCCGTCATGAGCATAGAAGGGGCTAAAGGCTAGTAGGGCTTGGGCAGGACTCAAGCAAAGGAGCATGGCAGGAAACATCCCTTGCCGGACCTCCCACTCTTTTAGGAGCCCAGCCCTGTTGGAAAGTCAACAAATGAACCTGTAGGCTAGTTTGCACCTCGATGTTTAGTGAGATACTTGTTTTTATTCACTAGAGTGGTTCATTTTATATTAGGTGATGAATCTCCTTCATACGCTGGAGATAGCTTGAGATATTGGTGAACCTGAAAGGCTAGTGTAGGCCCAAACACAGGCAGTGTCTATGTGGCTTATATTTACCTGTTCCTTCCCCATCCTTCAGATGTACTTGTCTAGTAGCAAAACTCCAGATTTACCTACAAAGATGATGCATCTTTTGGAATTGAGGTCTTGAGAAGGTGGGTTGGGTGAGAAACTATCGGGAACTGGCCTTAAATATTTGGTAGGGGGACACTGTGTTTCTGGAGATGTTTTGCTTAATTTTACATGCAATAGATTGTTCAAGGGATTGAGTTTTTATTGTATGGGGCACTGCTCTTTGGGTGGATTGTTTTGAAATGCAACAAAATATGTGCTGTGGAGGCTGTTTGTACTGGTGTCATATAGTGATTTTATTGGCAAATATAGTACATTTGTTAGATGTTTCTGTTTTTTTTTTAATTCAGATGGAAAAAGGGATTAATAATTCAGCTCAAGACCTTAGGTAATGGGTTTTCATTTGACCAGCAAAAGACCAGAGGCGGCTGCCAGGAAATGGGGGAGGGTGTGGGGCAGACAAACGGACAAAAAAACCATACCTTTTGGCGGCTGCCATCTCTCTTCCACTTCGGTCCCTTCCCACGCTGCTCTCTCCTCATCTTCGACGGAAGCAGAAAGCACACAGGCTCCCTCCACTAATCCAATCACAACGCTGCAATGCAGTGTTGTGATTGTTCTGAGCACTGTGGTTCAGCGCCCAGACGTGGATGGGAGCCTGGGCATGTTCCTCACCCGGCTGTGTAATGCAGCCTGGTAGGGAACATGCAAATTGCTCATGACTCTTTGGCCAGCCCCAGAGGGCCAGCCAAACAGTCATGCACACTTAGGGAGTGCAAAACACTCCTCTCGCTGTGACCCCAACCCCGCCCTGACCTAGCCCCACAGTGAAAAATAAAATGATAATAATGGGGTAATTCTCATTTTAATTTTTCCTTTCCCTCTTCTCAGAGCACTGGGGCAACGCTCCTCCTCCTTAGCGGAGGAGCCGCCCTTGCAAAAGACTCCAACACCAAATGTGACGTATGTGAAAAAATACCAGATTATGCGCGAAAACATAGGCTTATTTGAACTTTCAATCACAAAACCACAACCGCGGGTTTCTTTATGAAGGTAACAACGATAATTAGTGCACTCTACACTCAAGTGACAACCCGTTATTTTGTGGTACAACTGACAAAATATATTTCGCTAATTATTTTTGCAGCGAATCTTCAATTAGGATATGATTCTATTTCTTTTCTAAGTTAATTTATGTTTATACAGCTCTTCATGGTCCTGATGAGGTGCTATGTGCAACACCTCAGAATATCAGCCAACATAAGTATTGTTTCTAAATATTACCATCAAACATACCACTCTACTAGATTTAGTGATAGAAAATCTACACACAGTTTGACATTATTTTAGTAAATGTTATTTAGGACACAATTTTTATATCAGACAATATTTCTGTATACGATATTCTGACAAACGACCCCCTAGAACATCTAGAAGGCACATTTGCTAATACTCAGCAACCTTTTTTTCATAGAGGACAACTGCTGGTGATCAAAATTCAATTTTTTCCATCTTTTTATCAGGGACTTGCACATATTAAAACTGATTGCGCTCTTGTTAAGCTAAGGAGGCACGTTTGCTAGGAATCATGAGTGACTGGGATATTTTGATTCCCACGTTCTATACACAAAGATAAAACACAAAAATATTAAAGGGACATTGGAGGACCAGGCTTACAGCACAACTCATGGGCTATGGCCAGAGCCACTGGAATTCTGCAGGAGGGGAGGCACAAATTATGCAACAGGGTTGATTAAATGATGAGGCAAAAAAGCAAATTATGTGACATATTGAGGCATATCTTGTAATAGTATTACTTCATTATTTTATCACTTTAAAACATGTTAACACAGTCTGGCCAACAATTTCTCCTTATTAGAACCAGTTTAACACTCAAATATAGCTTTGACCAATTAAAAGATGACCAGACAACCTTTGCCAAAGGCTTTCCACAGTACAGGAACATGTGTTGCCACGTAACTCTCGATCTGTTGAAAGCGAGAATCAAAATTTCATTTTTTTTAAATCTCCACTCCATGGATTAAGTGACAAGTGCAACATATTCACATCTATGCGGAAAACGCTGTGGCTGCAGAATTGCCAATTCGAGTGGCCCTGACTTTGACGGTGACCAATAACTAACTGTGTAGTAGGAGGGAGCTGCTGAAAACCTATATTGCCATAAAGGGAATCATCTATCTGACTGGCACTCATCTATCAATATAGCCCTTATGTCAGTGGCATTTATAAATATACATTCAGCAACGCTTTGTAATTTCCTAAGTCTGACAATCTACCTCAGCATGTAAGGACAGCTTCGAATGATGGTCAGCTGGGCCTCACCAACAGATTAGTACAAGCTCAACATAGTGCTTCCTCTAATTACAGGAAAAGAAGTGCTCCAACCTTTCCCTTTATAATGCGCAGGCAAAGAGTGTGTCTTAGGGCTAATGGCTCAATCGCATCAAAGCCACTGTTTTGTTACATGAGTCTAGAGAGGTCCCTCAAAGGAGAGGACAGTATGTGCATTACACCCACTAGAGGCCGGCATTGCTTGCGTGTCGGGGGGTGGGCGCAAGGGGTCGCGGGGTTGTTTGCGGGGGGGGGGGGCGCGGGCGAATAAAAATTAAATTAAATTTAACTCACATTTTCGCTGGGTCCCGCATCTTCTCAGCTTGCTCTCCTACCTCGATAGGAACAGGAAGCAGGCAGCCAGGCTCTCTCCCCTAAGCCAATCACAACACTGCAATGGCAGTGTTGTGATTGGTCGGGTTGGCACCCAGCCAGGGGTTAGTGGGGTGGGCATGTTCTCCTTGCAGGCTACAATACAGCTTGCATGGAGAAGGGCAGAATGCGCATGGCTGGTTTGGGCAGCCCGAGTGGACCAACCAAACAGTCTTTGCACTCTCAGGAGTGAGCAAACTACTCCTCCCCTGTTCAAAGAGCAGGGCATCAACGCCCACCCACCCACCTGCAATGCGCAAAGCAAACATAAAATGCTAATAACCAGTGTATCTGGCTACATCCGCACTAAATGGGCACCTGGGGTGTAGAACCTGCCACGCACACATTGATCACGATGCAACATCTGATGGGTAACCGTAGACACCTTACAAGGTGGCTATGCAGGGGCATCCGCGCAGTGGCAACAGTGTCTCTCCAGACCCTCCGAGGCAAATGGGAGGCGGATGTGGGATGGGCACTCAGGGACAAGGAATGTAGTGTGTTGTTAGAATACCCTAGGAAGGTATCAAGAAACCCGAAATTCAAGTTCATACAACTCATGCTATTACATAGGGCCTATATAACACCAAGCAAGTTGAAGGCCATGTTTCCAGATGTCTCGGATGTGTACCCGCATTGCCAACTGCAGGCAGCGGATCTGATACACATGCTGTGGAATTGTCCACGACTACGACAATTCTGGGCGGCAGTCTGCGAGATCCTAACAAACATAGCTCCAGTGAGGGGTAATGACAGACTGGAATACTGTTTGTTGGGACTGGGCCCCAGGGGAAAAAAAAGGTAGCCCGGTCACTAAATTTAACAACTTGGCGCTCATTTTGGCCAAACGTAATATCACAATGAAATGGAAGGCTGGTAGACCACCGGCATTGAAAGATTGGTATGACGAGCTGATGAGGTGGGGTAGGGCAGAGGGTGCGGAATTGAAGAGGGAGGAGCAGCGGGGGCTGCGTTAGACGCCTATATCTATGGAATGGAATCTGTTGTTGGAGGAGCTTGGCGCTATAGACATACTTGAGTATTGCCCCTAGAATGTGAACTGCTAGAGCTTGGGCCAAGTGGTACCGAAGGGGAGCTGGGACTCTGTGAAATTCACAAACTACAAAGGAAAAGGGGCGGTTACTGTACGCCATCTTAATAATACCTGTATATAACAAAGAGACAATGTGCTGATTTGGACTGTGTACAGGGATGTATAATTTCTTATTCGCTGAGCCTAAGGGGGGAGGGAGCGGGAGGGGGAGTTGCTAGTTTTTCTAAAAATCTAATGCAAGGTGGCATGCTGATGCAGTACTATTTGAACAGATGTAAGTTACACAAATGTCACATTGGGATAAATGCTGTACATGGTGGATTAACATATGGTCTGTATTGCTCCGAGAAATGTGACTCATGCTGATATGACCATATTGTATGTGGTGCTATACCCAATGATGTGTTGTAATGCAACCTTCTAATAAAACTATGTTTAAAAAAAAATGCTAATAACAAAAAGTTATTACCATTTTATGTTTTGGCTTTCTCGCACTGCGAGAAAACAGTGGAGTAACGCTCCTCTGCCCTAGTGGAGGAGCTGCCCCTGATTACACCCTAGGTCCTGCTCTATTTCAGGGCTCCATGTCCCTCCTACAAAATTAAGTTGTAGAGTTTAAGGCAATCCTATTTATTAATGATAAGGTAGCCTAACACCCCCCTCCATCAGATGGCTGCAAATAATGACACTCATATTTTCTGAGTTGTTTAGAGCTGGGCACTGCAAAGCTTTCTGATCCGGCCTGAGCCTTGATACAACATGCTGCGCTTTAACATTCTTTCTGCTCTATTGTGTGCTTTTCCTTCCTCTTACATTACTGCTGTGATGCGAACAGCTTTCTGTCTGCTGTTCTCAGCCATAAGTGGATGGTCCATGTGATGTTTGCACATATTTTAATTTCTTTTTTTGATAGCAGATGTGTTCTGATTCCATCCTTAATTTTCCATATTTTTCTTTGTGTTAATAGTTTTTGTGTTCCGCTCAGAAGGGCTTCTCCTCTTTATATGTGTCTTAATAAACTTTTGCTTTTATTTATGTAGTCTGCATACCATGCTTTGCTCCTTCATTCAGGATCTGAAAACATGTTATCATCCCAGGAAATGGGGGTTAGAAATAATAATTTTATTTTCGAGCACATATGTTTTTTTTAAATGGCACAAAGTTCGATGCGAAAACGTCTAACCGATCAAAAAATGTCAACTGCGAGTTCCAATTTGAAATTATCATCTGTTGTGTGAGTTTTTGTAGGCCTGCACGGAATCAAGTACATTTCCTTTTAAGTGTACTGGTGCACTGCAATTTGAATACATGTTGTACAATTTGCATACGGCATTTGATAGCTTTATTTAGAGGATTATATTTACCAGTATGAGTTAAAGTCAGCTACATAGCTGCTCTTGCTAAAGTTCATGTTCATGGTGGTTTATAGGTGTGTGAATTGATCTTCGAAGTTAAGGATTGACCAATGGGGGCTGCATATGATTTGTAAATGTACTGTAAGTGAATAGTTTAATTGTAGACCAAATGTAATTAGATCAAATGTTGTGGAATTTAAGATGGCAATTCTTTAGTTGATATTAAATGTACATTCACCAGTCGAATTCATGCTGTGCTGGTGGAGTATCATTAACTCTTCCAGCACTAATAAATTGAGTGTTTATTCTATTGGAATTTTTGTAAAGTGCTGCCAATCGTCTGGTGGCTTCTGAGCACATTGTGGTGTGGGTGCATGTAAGAGGGAGTGGAAAGTTGCATTATAGTACATTTGCCAGAGCCAGTGGAGGAGAATCAGTTGATCATTCAGCAGTAATGGGCAGTACCTGGAGACAACCCACCATTGAATATGTCTCAATCATGATGACAAAGCCTTGAAAGGTCAAGTATCCTGAAACTCTGGTTAAGGTGGCGAGTTACTAGGCAGGACTTAATATGTATTTTAAAATGCAACCCGAGAGGGCAGTCATGAAGAGGATATGATTAGTCAAAAAAGGTAAAGAGGTGAGTCTTAAGGATCTTCTCAATTTTCCAATTTCATTCGGATGTTGAGAGATCAACCCTTTTTTTCTTGTATCTAAACAGTCCGGTCAACAGTAGTCACCTCTTGTTGCTTAATAATGGGGAGAAAAGTTTTTCAAGATAATTCAGGTAGCAGCCATGGAGTATGTTAAAAAATGTGTTTGAAGGCAAGGCTGGCATGGTATGAACTGGCATTTATTGTTATGCATTTTCCTTTGGCTATTTTTGTTGTTTCATTTGTGTGTAAAGCTTATACAACCCACATTTACAGGAGACATGGTTCACAGGAGCTCTTTCTGGTCATAGGCAGATAAAGAAATATGGGTGATATAGCAATGCAGGCCATACAGTGCTTTTGATTCATTATTTGGGTTATGAAACATATTGAGAAACGTTTTAAGTGTTGATTTGGAGAAGAATGCTGGAAAATGTGTTATTTACAAATGAGTGAGGCTTTCCTCACATAGAGGCGTGGATATCTGTATTGCCAAATCATTGCTAATTAGATGAAGCCCAAGAAATCTTTAATGCAAAGCATTATCACTTCAATGCTAAATTAATGTAAAACCCCGGGCAAATAAATTTCTAAAGCTAAAGTTGGAGTAAAATGGCAAGGTCTAAAAGGAGCTATGTACGTGAAAAGTTAACTAGTAGCAATCTGCAGCAACATATGCGGTCTACAATGCATATTGAGAGCATAAATAGGCACCACCTCACACAGGTGCACACTTTGATGAGCAAAATCCTGGGACTGATAATAGGAAAAGTGTGAGTAAATCCTGTTTTGTGCTTTATGGACAGCTATTTCAATGGTTTCCACTCCTAGGGCCCTTGCTAAACTGATAGAGGATGCCAACACCACTATCCTTGGAAGCGTGTGTTCTACTTTTTACCAGAGACACAGCACTGATTGAATTATCATGATCCTCACCAATTCCACATCACCGCGGAAGCCCTCGCTTATTTAGTGAACTGCACCCTTACTTTTGATGCCAGGCATGGATTTGAGAATCCGCAGTCAGGGTGATAAATTCCTGATATCTCCAGCTCTTCATTAAGATTTTGATGATTCTCCTCCTTTGAACCCATTTAGTGTTGCAACTACTCAGGCCTACATGTTACCTGTCCTGATGATAATCATATTATCCGGATGAGGATTGAAATGCCATTGACACTATATACAGACCCAGCTTGTGTTGATTTATCATATATCTTATGGGCTGTATCTCTGAAAATGTATTTGTAAATTGTTGTGTACACAAACTGTACTTAATTTTCACACATTGTACACCTTTTCCTGAGCACTTCCCTCACTCTGTACATTATACTTTGCTCACAGCAGACTGTAGTGCTTGGTTTTGGAATTGTATTCATAGATGCATTATTATATAATAAAAACATTGTTTAGATTTGCACACGTTGTTTGGCATTTTGTGTTACCTTTTCCACCTAGTAACCACTGTTGTTTCATACAAAATATGGGTAGCAGTTGCAAAGACCAGGAATAGCTGGGAAGGCAGTGTATGAATCATTGGGAAATTAAATAAATTGATAGGTCCCAATGCTCTATTTCGTTACTAATTCTGCATCAGCAGAACATTTGCATTTTTCAGAATGAAGATTACATTGGCTGACATGTTGTGCATCATCTCACCATTTAATGATTGAACCTGGAATCCAATTTATTTTTCAAAAGTTGAAAATGTTCGTTTTTGGCAATGAGGGTGTCTGAAATAAGAGTCTCCTGTGTTCCAATGAGCAGCTTTCAGTGGCTACTACCTTGACCATTCCTCAGATACTTCCTTTGTGCCATTGGGTTCAGCAGCAAACAACAAAAGTGTATCATATTGTGGAGAAAAACAATGATGAGCCCATTCCTTGTCCACACATTAAAAAGCTAAAAAAGTAAATCGACTCCAAAATATTTTCACAGTGAAGTTAATAAATCAGTACCTACCTTAACAATGTTTTGGTACTCAACATTATGGTCATGATATGTCTGTATGTTGATATTTCAACTGTTAGATTGTGTCTCATGGCAGTAGGTGAAGTGGTAAGAGAGGATCAGTAGAGCAACATTAGATGACTCTCTGGCACACAAAGCTAAACAATCTGATGGTCCTTATGGACACAACTAAGGGCCAATTTAGAGTTTGCGAGTGGGATACTCATCACAAAGGGACACAATGTCAGTATGCTGTTTACAAGTGCCTTGGGATAGCATGCACCTGCAATATGGTGGACAGGATATCCGTCACGTTTGTGACAGAGCATCCCATCCACCAAACTCTAAATCAGGCCCTAAGTCTTGTTCTCACACTAGAAGCTCAACAATCCTTTACTGGTGGTTGTTCCTGATTCATTGTATATCCTATTGACTACTAATAGTAAAGCCATTTCGCTTCTTCGGTCTCTGATCTGAGTTGTCTTGTCCTAACATGTATTTAGTACTTGCAGTACATGCTTTTCATATGTAAGTTGATTACATGTTCACTTATAAAGCAATGAGAAAAACGAGGGGTTGAGGCAATGAAACAACCGCACTAGCCAACAACAGTATTGAGCAGAGTATATTTTCATTGGTGCAGCGAACCTGAAGCCCGGCCCCCCTATACTTCAAATGGAGAGCAATCTCCGCCAAATGATTACGGATGGTTTAGCACTCACATGTTATAACTGTATCACAATGACATTTTTGATTCTACATAGATTTTTTTTCCATATATTACAGTGATGCCCATAGTGCAGCAGCACTCAGCATATAATTAATGCATATGACGAAATGTTCTGTGTTCATTCAAACTTTATTCACTTATGCCTGCTTATCCTCAGCGAGGGGTCATGGCACAGCTCCTTTGGACCTCAACTGAGGTGGGAGTATTCAAAGATTCAGAACTAGGAAGGGGGTGGATTCCACCATGTATAGATAAAATCACAAAATGCAACCCCAAATAGTTCTATTTGAAAATCAGGTACAAGTCAATATGAATGGAAATAACAGGGAAACCTTTTGATATATATATAGGGTGCCAGACTTACCCCATCCAACTCTGGACCATATTTATTTATTTATTTATTTATTTATTCCATTTGTATGGCGCAACAGCTACCCTGAGGGTTTCCCGGCGCCTTGGAGCAAACTGTTCCGTAGTGTTCCATAGAAAATAATGTGTTGACATTATTAAGGCAAATACAGGAAAAACATATGTCAGCCTAGTTTAAGGGTGACGTGGAGCTAGGGAATCCTCTAACGACTTAGTAGCAGTGCTATATGTGTTCTTATAATTATTAGATCTATAACCTGTTTAAAATGGTAAGAAGCATTATGGAACTGGATTTGGGACCACCTGCCAAGTCAGAACTCTCAGCAGAATGGCCCAGGCACTGGCAGGTGAAGTCTCTGATTGCCCTGGGACTTCTCAACTGGAGGCAATCGCACATAAACCCTTGGAGAACATTGGAAGCAGGATACAGAAAGCAAAGTCCAGTCCTTTGACTCCCAGGGCTGAAGCAGCAGGCCAGCACAACAAAGCTACAGGCAGAGTGGTAGTCCTTCCTACAGCATCCAGCTCTTTTTCCTGGCAGAATGCCCTCAGTCCAGAAGTGTTCTGATTTTGGGGTGTCAGAGGTCCAATACTTATACCCCTTTCTGCCTTTGAAGTAGGCAAAATTCAAAGGAAAATATTTGTAGCGCACAAACCCTACCTTTTTCTGACCTGGCTCCACACACACTGTAGGAGGGTAGAGACATCTTTGTGTGAGGACAGGCACAGCCCTATTCAGGTGTCATTGACAACTCCTCCCACCACTCTAGCTCAGGAAGGCCCATCATCCTGGCAATGGCCCATCAGGATATGCAAGGCACACCTCAGCTGCCTTTGTGACTGTCTAGAGTGAGTTTACAAGAGCCCAACTTTCAACCAACCCAGACATGTATTCTACAGATAGGCAGAGGCACAGAATGGTTCAGCAAAAAAATGCCCACTTTCTAAATGTGGCATTTTCATACACGCAATTAAAAAACCTACTTCACCAAAAGTTGTTGTATTTAATCGTGAGTTCAGAGATCTCAAACTCCAAATGTCTATCTTCTCCTAATCTGAAATTACTCTTAAAGGATATTTCAAGGCAATCCCCATGTTACTCTATTGGCGAGATAGGCCTTGCAATAGTGAAAAATGACATTAGCAGTATTTCACTATGGGGATATGTAAAACACACCATTGCATGTCCTACATTTTAAATACACCGCAGCCAGCCCATGGGTTGCCTTGGGCCTACTTTAGGGGTGACTTACATGTAAAGGGAAGCTTTGGGCTTGGCAGGTGGGTGCACTTGTCAGTTTGAAAGGCAGTTTAAAACTTCACACATACACTGCAGTGGCAGGTCTGTGCCTTTTGCAAGACTACTTGTGTGTGTGGCACACTCAGTGCTGCAGGCCCACTAGTAAGATTTGATATACAGGCCTGGCTATACCTGGTGCAATTGATTGAGGACTTACTAGTAATTCAAATATGTCAATCCATACTAATAATATAAAGAGAGAGCCCAAACCTTTGAGGCGGGTAATCTCAGGAACCACAGCCTCAATCACAACACCCAATACAGCGTTGGAAAGGGCAGTTGCAGCAGAAGGACATAGGCTATACAGACGCCCACCATATACATTTAAAAGGTAAAAGAACCGTGCCAGCAAAGTAGTCCCTTGTGGGCGTGTCTGCGTTGTGCTGTGGGCGTGTGCTGTGGCCGTGTGCTGTGGGCGTGTGCTGGGGGCGTGACAAACACTGGGGGCGTGTGGTACTTTCCACCCTTCATGCCATGTCTCATATTGTGTGCTAATCCCACCCTGCTCCCTTTAAACACCCCTGCACCCCATGATCATAACCCACCCTTACTCCTTAAAATACCCCAACACCCTTAAACACTAACCCATCTTAACCCTATAAATATACCCTGTACCCCAAAACCCAAATCTATCCCTAAACCCTAAAAATACCCCTATACCCCAAAACCCAAACCTAGCCCTAAACCCCATAAATACCCTTGTACCTCAAAACCCAAACCTACCCCTGAACCCTAAAAATACCCCTGTACCCCAAAACCCAAACCTAGCCCTGAACCCTAAAAATACCACTGTACCCCAAAACCCAAACCTACCCCTGAACCCTAAAATACCCCTGTACCCCAAAACACAAACCTAGCCGTGAACCCTTAAAATGCCCCTGTACCCCAAAACCCAAACCTACCCCTGAACCCTAAAAATACCCCTGTACCCCAAAACCCAAACCTAGCCCTGAACCCTAAAAATACACCTGTACCCCAAAACCCAAACCTACCCCTGAACCCTAAAATACCTCTGCACCCCAAAACCCAAACCTAGCCCTGAACCCTAAAAATACCCCTGTACCCCAAAACCCAAACCTACCCCTGAACCCGAAAAATACCCCTGTACCCCAAAACCCAAACCTATCCCCAAACCCTAAAAATACCCCTATACCCCAAAACCCAAACCTAGCCCTGATCCCTATAAATACCCCTGTACCTAAAAACCCAAACCTACCCCTGAACCCTAAAAATACCCCTGTACCCCAAAACCCAAACCTAGCCCTGAACCCTAAAAATACCACTGTACCCCAAAGCCAAAACCTACCCCTGAACCCTAAAATACCCCTGTACCCCAAAACACAAACCTAGCCCTGAACCCTTAAAATACCCCTGTACCCCAAAACCCAAACCTACCCCTGAACCCTAAAAATACCACTGTACCCCAAAACCCAAACCTAGCCCTGAACCCTAAAAATATCCCTGTACCCCAAAACCCAAACCTAGCCCAGAACGCTAAAAATACCCCAATACCCCAAATCCCAAACCTAGCCCTGATCCCTATAAATACCCCTGTACCTAAAAACCCAAACCTACCCCTGAACCCTAAAAATACCCCTGTACCCCAAAACCCAAACCTAGCCCTGAACCCTAAAAATAACACTGTACCCCAAAACCAAAACCTACCCATGAACCCTAAAATACCCCTGTACCCCAAAACACAAACCTAGCCCTGAACCCTTAAAATACCCCTGTACCCCAAAACCCAAACCTACCCCTGAACCCTAAAAATACCCCTGTACCCCAAAACCCAAACCTAGCCCTGAACCCTAAAAATACCCCTGTACCCCAAAACCAAAACCTACCCCTGAACCCTAAAATACCTCTGTACCCCAAAACTCAAACCTAGCCCTGAACCCTAAAAATACCCCTTTACCCCAAAACCCAAACCCAGCCCTGAACCCTTAAAATACCCATGTACCCCAAAACCCAAACCTACCCCTGAACCCTAAAAATACCCCTATACCCCAAAACCCAAAACTGTATCTGAACCCTTAAAATACCCCTGTACCCCAAAACCCAAACCTACCCCTGAACCCTAAAAATACCCCTGTACCCCAAAACCCAAACCTAGCCCTGAACCCTAAAAATACCCCTGTACCCCAAAACCCAAACCTACCCCTGAACCCTAAAATACCTCTGTACCCCAAAACTCAAACCTACCCCTGAACCCTAAAAATACCCCTGTACCCCAAAACCCAAACCTAGCCCTGAACCCTAAAAATACCCCTGTACCCCAAAACTCAAACTTAGCCCTGAAACCTAAAAATACCCCTTTACCCCAAAACCCAAACCTATCCCTGAACCCTTAAAATACCCCTATACCCCAAAACCCAAACCTAGCCCTGAACCCTAAAAATACCCCTGTACCCCAAAACCCATACCTATCCAAAAAAAACTAAAACTACCCCTGTACCCCATAACCGAAAACTATATCGGAACCCTTAAAATACCCGAACATCCCAAAACATATACCTCAGTACCCCAAAACATATACCCCTATACCCATACTTACCTAATCCAAACATTAAAAACAAACATGCTTTTACCATTCATGCATATACAACGAATTTCGTTGTAAATGTATGCGTAGTAAAAGCATATAAAATGTAATGCCATGCGTTAATATGGCATTGCGGAGTCATGGTACTTTCGTAATGAAAGTATGCGGAGTGATGGTATGCGGAAAGAAAGTTGCGGAATAATCGGTGTTTACCCTCCCCGGTTAGTACATTGGTGACACGGCAGCCCACATCTCCAGCAACATACACATATTTTTTCACCACCCATTTGAAAAATGCACAGGTCTCTCTCATTGGTGGCCAGCACCAACATACACTTTTAGAAACACCTCCCGCCACAAGTTCTAGAATTACGAACTTTAGAGCTGGGGAGCTACGTTCGAATCTCTGCATCAGCTCAACATCCTGTGATTCCAGGCAAATTGCTTTGTCTCCCCGTGCCTTCCACAAATGAATGTGTTCTTCTGTAATGTAAATTGTGCTCATGCCATGTTGTCGAGTTTGCGCTATATAATATTGCAAAGAAATATAAAGTAGGGAAACTCGAGTTCACACACTACTGAACGCGCACTCTTAAGTGCATCAGCAGTGCACTGTGAATCGGAGCATTTCACAGGCCTGTCACAGATAAGAAATGCTATCAAAACGAAATCCTACAAAACAATATACTACTGGCCGGCAACAATTCACACCCGGACAACGTCGGCACGGGCTGCTATCAACAAAGAAATCATAAACCAAGGACTTATAGAAATTGAAGACTCACTTTATCTATTAAGCGAGAAGTCCATACAAGATTTCAGTCTGCCGCCAGCGGTCCGAACTAACCTAACTGGATACCACAATATCGCTACCCCACACAATATTCCAGAGCTAAATAACTACCTTGCTCAACACTTGCCTAACTTAGTTCCCGATCAACAACTCGCCTACAACACGATAGTTGATAGTGTTGAAAAGAAGTAAGGCAAACTATTGTTCATAGACGCCCCCGGTGGCACAGGAGATACTTACCTAATTAACCTCATACTTGCCAAAGTTCGATCTTCTGGGAATTTGGCTCTGGCTGTTGCTTCATCTGGAATAGCTGCCACTTTGCTAACAGCTGAGAAAAAAACACATCCTACCTTTGAACTGCCTCTAACAGTTTCCCTTGAAAGGGATTCAATATGCTCTATTCGGAAAAACGGACCTTTGGGGACATTGCTTCAAAATGTGTCTCTTATCTTGTGGGACGAATTTACAATGATACTAAAACCATTGCTGCCTAGCCTTTTTTTACCCGGACAACGTCGGGACGGGCCGCTAGTCATGAATAAAACAATCACCAATACCTTTTAGACAGAGAGCATACACACTTTAGCACTGGTTATCAGTGGTAAAGTACCCAGAGTCCTCAAGCCAACAAAAACAGGTAAGCAGAAATAGTTGGAAGAAGGCAAACAGTTTCGGGATAACCCTGCACAAAGGGCCAGGTCCAACAAGTTGTAATGCGTTATTGCCATTGTGATGACCATGACCATGTTGCACTGTATATAGACTCAACCAACACACATTCCTAGTTTAGCAACTAGGACAACTCTCCCACACTTGCGGAGAGAGTCATTGAGGCGTTTAGAATAAAAATGTGCTGAGTTATACATATCCGGAAGAAGGCCTGTTTATTAATGATATAAGAGGCCAAACCTTATTTTATTTGCTTTCTAATGCATTTCTACAAGGGCATTGTCAGTGTCAACTACTTACAAAGAGTAATTTAAAGTTACATACAAATTAATTCATTTTAGGAAGAAACTGCGATTAAAAAATGTTTGACATGGTCTTCACTGTCTGACAGGGTCTTAACCTCCCAACTGCCTTCACTTAATTTTAAGCCATCAACATTTTTAAACAAATAAATACGAGTCAAGGAAAGGAAAAACAGTCATACTGGGTTAGCTTGAGGTGGTTGTTGCAGTGTCTCCATCTTCCAGTTCTAATTGTGCATTCATATTGTAAGAGATCCTTTATTCGGTGGCTGCATCTAAATTGAAACTCGTCTCAGACTAACATTTCTGGACAGGGGGCGCAATTCGTGTCGGTCCAGTCCGACACCTGGGCCTATCAAAATCATTCCGCCAGTTATAATCTCCAGGACAGTAGCAGCTGGTAGGCAATGAGGGTGGTAAGGCAGTTGGTACAAAACAATAAACATTTTAACCTCATAAGTGCTGCGCCCAGTCCAACGGCCGACGGCACCACTACCTCAGGAGTGCTGCCGTCGGCCGTTGGACGTTCCAGCTGCACCTGCGCAATGGAATGTTCAGCACTGGAGCTGGACGTTCCATAGCAGCTAAGGTGTTAAAAATACCACTTACCTCGTCCGCCGGCCGCGTCTCTCCTCCACTTCTCCGGAACCAGGAAGCACCCAGGCTCCCCATAGTCAATCACAATGCTGCAATTCAGCATGGTTATTGGTCTGAGCACCGTGGATCAGCGCTCAGATGGGGACTGGTGGCCTGGGAACATGCAAAGTGCGCATGACTGTTTGGCCAGGCCAGGACGGCCGGCCAAGCAGTCATGCTCACTTGGAGTGTGTAAACCGCTCCTCCCCCTATGCCTCCAACCCCGCCCTAACTTAGCCCCGAACCTGCAAAAAATAAAATGATAATAACCAAGTTATTATTATTTCATTTTTCCTGCTCAAAGAGCAGTGGGGCGATGCTGCTCTGCCTTAGCAGAGGAGCCGCCCCTGGATAACTTGTGCTCAACAGCTGCATCCCATTTAACACTTTGCCAGTTCATAAAGCCCACCAACCCACAAAGAAGTGTGCGTATCATCACATGACCAATCGAAAAACTACATACGCAAAAAACAAACCTGCAAGCGTCTACATTACACTATAACCCCACGACCAAACATGTACTGGTGAACATAACACAACTCACAAAAGACACGTGTAATTCATCTACTAAAGATAAGATACAAAAGTTACCTAGCTCACACGTTGGAATAATCATTCATGTATGTTTCGTCCCGTCTATATATAGCGCGAACTTACTCCAAGGTCATTAGAGCACTTTACTTGAGTAGCAGATTACATTACACACGGTAAGAATATTTTAAGGCACGTGAAGTTTAATATTAAGTGATTTGCACAGAAGCACAGGATGTCGAGCCGACATCAAAACTCAACCCTTCTTTCCCAAAACCAAAGCCGGCAGCTGTGGCTGTTAGGCCTCTTCCGAAGGCGCGACATTTGCATCTCATGAACTAGTATCATTTTAGGCTATTTTGGACTGTATTAAGCGCACACGGCTGGACAGCTGACAAACGGCCTGCTGTCATCAAGTAACAAGACTGCGTCTGCTCCGCGATTACAGCGCTCCCGTTCCATCTGACTGACATTGTTTCAAAGAGTATGTTAACCACCAGCTAATAATACTCCCACTCCTGGCCACACCAGGGATAACAATCACCTTATCGCCCCGACAGATAAAAGGCTTCTTCTGTTTGCTTAAAGCGGCAGCATTCGCTAATAAATTGATTACAACGCATTGTTGCGGATCATACAGATCTCATTCTGTGGAAATGTTAATTTAGGAGGCTTTGAGAAACCCCAGCTCCGAATTAATTCCGCACATTTCAATAACATGGAACATATTTTCAGACAGGCACGTATGCTTCTAAAAATAATACTCTTTACACTTGTAGTTACATTTCCTGCATCCTATGTTGAAATGAAAGAAGTATTTTAGTGCCAATTAACGATGATAAATCTGAAGGGTCGATTCACAAAGGTGTTTGGGATCTTAAATTGAATTTACGTTCATGATAAACACCTATATTTACGATTGTAAAATCATTTTTGATATTCACAAAACCTGATTTTACACTTCTAGATGTATTTAATCGCATTAAAAATACACTGGTGGTATATTGCAATATTACGTGTGAGCAAATCTGCTCTCGGGGGCACGTTGTCAGTGTTTCGGGGCTTGGATTCACAACTGCTAGTTTGCGGGTATTCACAGATCTTTGGAAGATACAGGCCCCCCCCATATACGGCAAGATTTACTACTGAGAAAAGCAGAAGTAAATTTCAATACAGACTGGAAGTTGGGGGGGGGAGGTCACTTCCAAAATTAGTGGCAGTTGGGAAAATTAGGGTTCTCCCTAAGGAAAAATACTTTTGCCATAGAGAAGCCAAAAATAATAAGGTTGTCAAGCACAAATACACTTAGGCGACACATTTATGCTTTCCCAAATATAAACAAAAAATTGTGCAAGCAAATATACTTTTGTAAGGGAGTAACTTGGAATTCACACAAAATTCCATATCTATTCAAGGAAAGATTAACTACTTCCCAGGAGTCAAAGTACTCCTGGAATTCGAGTTGAGTGTTAAACATCTCTGAAATTAATGTCACGCATAGGTGTAAGCCAACATTAATATATTCTTTTTCTTTCGTAGTCAGGGCTTTTGTGAGAAAAGATTAGTAAATGTGGCTCTCAACTCTTACGTGAACACGCACCGCTCCATAAGAGACCTCGTCTGCCTTTTCCCTAGTCGTTTTACATGTGCCATCACGCCTACCATAAAATATGACATCATACATGACAGCACCAGTAACACCCTAATTAGTATCGATTTTCACTTTTAATAGGGTGGCATATACCCCATCACTTTAAAATGGCTTTTTGTCAGAGACGACTTTTGTAGCTATCTGATTCACTAATGGGGTAATTTTTATTTTGGTGAACGGATCTATTTTCTGCCTCAGTTCTACTCCGTTTTTTGTTGGTAATAATTATGAAGTGATAAATAAATAAATATATATGTGTATGTGTGTATATATATATATATATATATATATATATATATATATATATATATATATATATATATATGTGTGTGTGTGTATATATATATATATATATATATATATATATATATATATATATATATATATATATATATATATATATATATATATATATATATAAAATACTGCGGACTGGCCTGTTAGACCTCATATTTATTAATCAAATAAATGGATGTGGACAGAATGGGTAAATCTCAGTGATTCAAGCTGTCAGGATGGGAATAGTCTTAACAATGTAGCTACTGGTCCTTTTACTCGTTCATGGTGGTTATTTTTGTGAACAGTCTTTTAATGCAGTTCGTTTATCTCCAGCAGAAGAAATGAAGATATTTTAATGCACACTTAAGCACTACTATAGTGGCACTTTTCCATAAATCAGAATGAAGCGTGAGTTTTTTGACAGTAGCGGTTGCTACAGGACTGGGTGGGGGGTGTTGACAGAAGCGTCTGCTACTGGACTGAGGGGTGGGGTGCTGAGGGTTAAGTAATAATAAAAAAGCACAATTACCTTAGAACTACCGGCCGGCCGCTGCCTCCACTGCCTCCTCTTCGTTTCTGCAGTCCGGCAGCGACAGGAAGCACCCGGCACACAGGCACCCCTGAGCCAATCTCATTGCTGTAATGCAGCGTTGTGATTGGTCTGAGCACAGTGAATCGGCGCTCAGACTGGAACAGAGAGCCTGTGAATGTTCCTGACCAGGCGGTGTAATGCAGCCTGCTGGAAACATGCAAAGTGTCCATGAACAGTTTGGTGGGCCCATGAGGTCCCGCCAAACAGTTGAGGCGCACTTTTAGAATGCAAACCACTCCTTCCCTGTTCTGCCCAGCCCTTTCCCAAACAGGCCCCTGACTACATGCAATAGGAACAATAAAATGCCAATAGCGATAGTTATTGACAATTAATTTTTCGTTTTCGCGCAATGGGGCAACACTCCTCCCCCTTAGGGGAGGAGCTGCCACTGGATTTTCAAATCTTTTGTGCTTGGTCAGCTTGTAATGCTTTGCACTATTAAATACATTTTGCCTTATAAACTCTCTAAATTGTTCTGCAACTCTATTTAATCAGTCTAATGAGAGTATGGAGTTAATTGATTCATAGCCTTGCATCTCCCAATCGTCTGAATCAACTGCAGCAAATTCATTAAGGATAGAGAAACATTTGTTATTGCAATTTTAACTGAAATAGCTTGTATAAATGACAAAGAGGGTATAGAGCCTGATTTAGGTTCATGTTTACTAAAACTTTGCATCAGGGTTGCACCACTTTTGTGACGCAGACAGGCGTAAAGTCCATGTTGAGATTTAACAAGCCAAGCAAATCAAGATTTGATTGGCTTTATTGCATGGGATTTTATCCCAAACAGCTGAGGCTGGTGTAACAAGGAGAAATAGCTTAATTTCTCCTCATTATATTCTACAGCACACATACAAAGAGGAATAAGCGTCTAAGAAAGGTTTTGTTGCAGAAAAGCATCCCTTCCTGCACAAAAATCTATTTCTGAGCACAACACGCACCCTTGCATCATGGCACATGGGTGCCTGGCTGGCAGTAGGCATCCTGAAGTGTGCCAGTGCTCAGAGAGCAGAACTGTGCAATATCTTAGTAGGTGTGGCACGTTTCTGCTCTTTCCCTTTGATGCAAAGCAGCGTACCAACTTCCCTTGCTGCATTGCGTTACGTCAAATCTCAGTAAATCTGGCCCTTCGAGTTTGGCAGAGAGGAGACTGAGTCAGTCCCAATCATGACAGAGTATCCTGTCCTCCAAACCCTCAGTCCACCAGCTCTATTTTCAGTTAGGCAGACCATCATTTTTGTGAGGGCAGAGTCCCCACTGGAACTGCCATCACTCCAATGGAGTAGGGGCCATCAGAGTAATGGCATCAGACCACGTGCCTTATTTAGAGCGGATGATCTGATGTCTTTTTTTTATTATCAGTTACAGACAGAAAAGTAAAATAACCTTCACATCCTGGGAGTAAACTCCCAGGGTGTTGGGGCAATTCGTTTTTTCATTTTTCATAAACAGACTCCCACTATAGGAGTTTGTTTATGAAAAACAACAAAGTTTGGTGTGCTGCCACCAAAACTTCTAGGGGCAGATTTACACGGCCCTTGCGCCACTTTTTACGCCACTTTTCCCATGTTAAAAATGACACAAAAGTGGCACAAGAGCCTTGTAAGTTAGCCCCCTAGGGCCTTTAGAGGTGCTGCCTGGCTGCGGCTCCAGTGTAGGCACAGAGATCACTGCAGGCGTGCAGTTGTTCGGCCAGGAGAGCAGTGGGAAGGACCTGTGCCACCCTGACGGGTGTCCGGCCGCCCACCAGTGTTTATACCAGGCCCATAGTTTGTAAGATCCTATAACTCTACATATAATCACCTACTGAACATGGTCTTTCTTAATATCAAACTCAAGATATCAGCTCCATATATTATAAGCCACACTAAGATATGACATATGATAACTGCTTAAATCAGTGTGCATGAGAACATGAACGAATGCAGGAGCGGCCTGTGCAGATAAGAGCGGTGAGGCATGGTTGGGTGGAGATGTGACAGATGACCGACCACGTGGGGAAATTAAATAAATAATTAATTTGCCCTCGTTGTCGTCTGTCGAAATCCCTCCCCACCCGGCCCCACTGCCCACCGCTCTTACCTGCACGGGCCGCGGCTGAATGAATGTCTTCATGAATAGAAGTGGCCCACATTTCAGTCGTGACTAAAGCTATCATTAGAAGTGAAGGGCTGCATTCCAATCCCTGTGCAAACAAAACTGCGCACAAGGACTGGAAATACGAGTACTGCAGTAATCGTCACAATAGCTCCTGAGAAATTCTTGCAGAAAAAAACGCTGGCATTTATCTGGCGGAAAGACCCATAAAAAGGCAAAACATGCAGAATTTGCTTTATGAAATACTGATTCCTTATGTTATGCACCATTTATGTTATGTTATGCATCATTTAAACGTTTAAAACTCAGAATAAAGGTATGCACCTTTCATGCTAAATACCTCAAGCTGGGGTAATGGTTTTGATCATATTTCGTAAATACTGCATCCTTTTGCACCAGCTTATAATGAGGGATTACATTGATTGAGAATAGGTGGTGAGCAGATAGTCTATGATTATTGACCAGCAATAGTGTCAGTGGGGCTTTTTGAAAACCTTTTCCATTGCATAACATAACATAACTACAAAATAGAATAGTATAACATGACAAGATGTAAAAAAATGTAACATAACATTACATAAATGATGGGAGAATATACTACAGGTCTGGTAGAAGTACATTATATCACCAGTGATGATTAGCAGTCAGTAGCACTACTGATAGTAGCAATACCTGCTACAAATTAATCGAGTAGTGCCATACTCACCTGGTACCCAAATTGGCTGATGATGTAACAATCTTAGGCCCCAAGCTTTGCAACTCCCCCTCCTGGCACAAATGGCAATAGCACACCCACAAATATATGAAAGCATGCATTCATATTGTGTCCCTGAATATCATTTACAGAAATATCACACTATTGGAGTTAATATGAAAAAATCTACACCAAATAAAAATGACATTTTCGTAAATGATATTTAGAACACACTATTTATATCAGACGATGTTTGTACCAATGATATTCTTATATACAAATGACTCAACCAGAAGAGCTCCTAATTTGTGACAGGTTACTTTATTCTACTCTCTTTCCTAAAATAAAGATACTCAGTGATATTTTAGTGAATTGTGGGGAAAGGCTTTTTTAGTACCTTAATTGTGCATATTTGTGTGCATATTTTGGGTAACTATTTCATACTTTACCTAAACTGCATTTTTAACCCCTTCGGCGCTTATGACGGAACCGTTCCATCACACGCCTCGGGTGAGCTGTGCTAATGACGGAACGATTCCGCCACGGCCCGCTCGACGCGCCTGTGCGGCGCTGATTTTGCGCCTGCGCGGCGCGTTCTATTGAGCGGGTGCGTTTGTGACGGAACCGTTCCGTCACTAGCACAGCTCACCCGAGGCGCGTGACAGAGCGGTTCCGTCACAAGCGCAGGTGAGCCATGCGACCCACCAACCCCCTAGCACTGCGGCGGAATTGCCACCGCAGTGAAGAGGTTAAAATATTGTTAGAATTGGTATTTTTGAATAAGGTAAGTTATTGCGTCGCTGTATCTTTCATGAATAAATAATGATATTAAAAAGGGTAAATGACCTAACTAAACCATTGCTACAGGTAAATTAAAAACTAAAAAGGTCACAGAAAGGTACATGAGCAGAGTGATTTAGCAATCAAGGTGCTATACTTTTAGTCATGATTGTCCAACTTTCACAGGGTAAATCCTAAAGGCATGCTCAAACTAAGACTGTGAGCCAAAATAGCTTTCTTATGCTCTATGCGTTTCTGGGATCAGCCAAGTCTTGGAGGAATATGACTTGTATCTATGTGTAAGTGATTCATGCCTTCCAGATATAATCCTCAGATGCTTAGCAAGGTGATATTATCAATTTTTATTGACATCCATTTGTATTTTTCCAATGTGCTTCAGGTTTCCAGTGGTCTGGTTGCTCAGATAATATTGCCTATGGTGTGGCCTTCTCACAGTCTTTCGTTGATGTGCGAGAAAGAAGCAAAGGAGCAGCATCTAGCCGGGCACTCATGAATCTTCACAACAATGAAGCTGGGCGGAAGGTAACTGACCCGCAAGCATTCTTTTTGTGGGTTTGGCAGTAGCTTGTGGCTAGGTGGGCAGCAAGGGAGTTACCTCAGCATCGGACGCGATAATGTGAAAATAAATAAATTTACATTTGAACTTACAACAGAACAGGCAGGGACTCTATACATATGCAAAACATGAAGAAATAACTATGGACCTGATTAAGATCTTGGTGGGACTACCGCCATCCTGTGGCAGCCCCAAGTACCCCATCAAGCTAACAGTGGTCTGTCTGTCGTATTTAGATACTGCGGCAATAGATAGGAGACCTCTGCGGTCTTCTCAGCTGGCTAACAGTACTCCTTCGCCGTCATGCCGGCGGGATTGCACCAAGCAGATTTAGATATTCCCTTTGTGTTGATGGTGTCCTGGTGGTGGTCTCCTGGCAGAGTGAGGCCATGGTGGTGTGAAGACAGATATGTGCTACTCATCCTTATCTTACTACACATATATGTTGTGAATGTGTAATAATAATAATAATCCACATTTGTAAAGCGCGACAATCACCCGTAAGGGTCTCTAGGCGCTGGGGGCCGTCGGGAAGATTAAGCAAGCTATTGCCCAGAGTCACATGGTGCTGAGCTAACCTGCCGCCGGAGCTGGGGATCGAACCGCGATCCCCAGATTCCAGCGTCAGTCGCCCTGGCCGTGGTGCCACACCTCTCCCCCATGTGTCATAATGTATATGTAGGTAATTAGCTATGCCCCTTTTTGGTATATATTGCATGCCACACATGAACACTACATACACTATTGAATGCACATTAACAGGTACCAGAAACACAGCACCAAAAAACAACACAACAATAATTTTTTTAAGTGCCAATACAGGTGTATTTATTTTTATTTTGACGAGTAGGAGATAAACACTACTGCATTACACTAAAGATAAATGTTGCATGTAAGAGCAATGCAGAAGTACACAAGGCTACTGCAATTGTCAATACAGGACACATAGGACAATTGGGCAAGTAGCTTACCGAAGATCTCGGTGACAATGGAGTCATTTCGCTTTGTGGTGATGTTGGTGCAGCAAAGAAGGGACCTGGACGATGGGGTACAAGACGGAAGCGGGAAGCTGGGAAAAACATACGTTTTTACCTCATTTATTTGATCTAGTCAACTCAAAGTAGTAGGATTCCCACCACAGTTACCATGGCGGAAAGGCACATCGTAATCGGGACAGTGGGAATCTGGGCTGGAGTCCCGCCAACAGCCACCTTTGTCTGTACCGCCATCTATACAGTTGAGAATTCCTGATGGAGTTGGCAGGACTCTAGCGGTCCTTCGTCTATGGACCAGCCGATATCTAAATAGAGTGGCTGGACCGCCAAGTCGGCAGGCGTGAAGACAGTTGAAAAAGCAACAGCAGGACCTGGTCTGCCAAAATAAAATACAGGCCCTAAATCACAACTGACGAAGACATATAACTGTTTTATGCTCACCTAGGAAACATGAATGGTAAAGAGCTGGGTTGAACTGGAGCTTATCATCTCAAATGAAGGTATGAGAATAATAGAAATAGGGGGTAGCAAATTCAATGGTTTGGGAAATGGGTAGACTGTTAACAGGAAGCGATCTTCCTTGCATTTAAAAGATACAGCAAATAGAAGCCTTGATCCCAAAAGAAAACAAAATACAAGCCTTTGGTGGGAAATGAGCAAGAGGCAAAGAGAGTGCTGAAACACCATAGGGACAAAGCATTATAAACAAAGGATACCTCAATTCATATATGTCTCCTATATACTTCTAAATATGAGTACAGACAGTAAAACTAGGCAACTAGATAGCATTTACTCTTAGGAGTGACAATAATCATTCGGAGACTCAATGGCAATGAGATGCTCACAGCACAAAGGGAAACGCTTATTTATTATTCATTTTGATTTGTTAGTAGTTTACAAGAAAATGGCAGTCTTTGTATCATGAAAATAGCATATCAGAATTATGCACCAAATACAACATCTAATATAAAGCAATGCACAAATGACTGTCTGTATTGTCTTTGTGTCCCTTCTCCTCCCAACAAAGAAGAGCTAGGCGCTTACCATATCCATACACATTTTATGAGCTGATTAATGTAAGAACTCCTATGTAAAGCTAAATCTCTGATTCTTTAAGCTCAATTTTCCTGGTATCTGTCTCAAATACTTACATTTTTTTTTGTGAAACATCCGTTGGTACACATCTTTTATCTATTCCTCCACTGTATTTTCTTATGCTCATTTAAAGGACCCATGAATATTTTCCTTTCAATGTTTCAAGTTTTCTGGACCCATATGGTTTCTTGAAATTGTTTGTTATCTCATATGCTCACAAACCGCTGAATAAGATTGCTCTAGTCTTTGGCTTTAAGTATAGTTTTTGAAAGATTGATCATTCTGAAGAGCCTTGCTCATCTTTCTTTGCCTATGACAAATCGATGTGTACAGTTAAAGCATATTTCTCCTGATTCATTACCTTCCTAACATATGGTGGAGTCTAATAATTTACGCTGGAGCTTTTTGGGATGAAAAACAGTAAACTTGTAGCCAGGTAATACTGCTGGAGCCAAGATGCCATGTCAGTGTAACTCCTGCTATGCGTCTTCTGATTTATCCTTAGCAATGGTATGGTTTAATTCACAATAACAATCTTTCACATATTTATCAAAGAAGGAGAATTCTCTGTTTGCATTGATATAAAAAACTCTGCTTCTTTTCAAATGTGTTAAAGAAAGCAAAAAGATATGAATTCCGAGGAAGCAAATTGCCAAATGATTATACAAATGGATAATCACTGTTTGTAATTTTGGAAAACTCCACTTGTTTCACTGTTTTAGATTAATATTGTTGATAATTCAATAAGTGTAGTAAATGTATTCTACACTTGAGATAACGAAACCATGACTCCCAATAACAAATTTCATCAGCAGTGTTATCAACAATATATTCTGAAAAGATGTATTTTTCATCTTCCTTCTGCTAAATTGTTAACATGAAAAACATGATAAAATGTATATTATACAAAATTATTTTAAAAACTCATAAAATCCAAATAAAAAATGTGTACCATGTTGAACACCCAAACACAGAAAAGAAAAGAAGGGGATACGTATCACATAATAAATAATTTAACAGTCATACAAGTATTAACTCCACCCTAGTATATCTCTAAACTATTGTCTGAATTCCTGTAGTCACTTATAGAATTTTATTGTGAAATATAACATTTTATAGTTACGCCATATAGCCCAGAGCTAGCTCATCGTTCAATCAAACTAGTCTATTATGCTTATGTTATATATATATATAATTTATAATCGCTACACCTGCCATACCAAACAATGAAAAAGATTTGTGTTGAACCATTACACAACCTGCGAGCTGACAAATAAACCAACAAGTACTTGAAATTTATTGAATCTTACAGCACAACATCATTATGTGAAAAACGTAATTATCGTGATAACTGCTATTGCATTTCTGAGATGATGAGAAAATAATTGTAGGTAACTTACCTAGACAGTAAAATCATTGAAATTAAATGGAAAAACTGTTGCTATCAAATTAGTTGGAAATACCTCACGAAAGTTTAACTAAAATATTTTAAAATGTCATTGTTAAAGCCTTCAATCTCAAATGCCTAGTTGATAAAAACTACTTCATAAATCACTGCTGCTCATTCTTGCAGGCCCTCACAATCTGCATAAATCTGCTTCATGTTACTTGTCAAAAAAATCAGTAAAAGTAGTTTGTCTGCTTTTACATTTATCTACAAGGTTAATCTCCCCTAGTGTCAAACCTAGGAGGCAAAATAATTTGCAAAAAGTATTAAGATGTTAAGCTTGCTCACTCTGAAATTTACAGTAACAATTGTTCCTCCACTAGAATTTCTACAAAAGTTTACATTTTTGTTTAAATTTTCATCTTAATTCAAAGTGACCGGCCCATATACAATCAAAAGTAATTCGAAATATCTGAAACTATGTTATGTTAACCTAAGAAAAAGCAATATGACTTTGAAACAATTAACCTTCAACTTAAAACATGATACTCCACCATCTTTAAATTAATTTCAAATGATCGGAAATGCAACTTTAATATAATCATGCAAATGATCCTGATCAACATAAAGATTCATGACCCCCAAAATGTGCCCTGGCTGGGTAAACACTAACAGTGGTTTTAGTAGCACAGTTGAGTAATAATCAAATAAATCAGGGAGAGACAAATCTTTTAAGTTTGAATATATATAGTGCTTATGCCTGGGCACAGAAGTATGTTTCTCAAAGAGTGAAGCTGACCACATTGCACACAGATTGATATGCTAGTAGGTGGCATTGTAGTGGCATTGTAGTGTTGTTTTCATGTGTTGAATTACACTCCTTCCTTTAATTTGGGCAGAGCGGAGTTCATAAAAGGCAGAGGGGCCAGCGAAACCTCTCAATTACTTACCCCCTTCTGGGGTGAAGTTGTGACCCATAGAGGGAATCATAACCCGTAACCAAAAAAGCTCTCCCTATGAGTTGCATATATACATTAATCCTATCCTTAGATAACCTGTAAGTTAGGCCAATACTTTAGTCAGTAAGCTTGAAACATCATTTTCTGCCAACAGCAAATTGGTGGGGTCAACTCTTGTTATGATGTTATTTAATCAGGTAAACATATGTGGTAGCTGTGTAACTATAGGATACTAACTCTATGTAATTTACAGGTACAATCTTCACAAAAAAGTAGACATTGTAAAAAATAAGTATAATCTTAGAGAAAAAACATAGTTTTCAAAAGCTGGGTACATTCAAGCGTTGCAAGACTGAATTTAACCCAAGTGCATTCATTTCACGTAAACTGGGCAAATACCATTTTGTAATTTTTAGTAACAATATAATGATATTTTTTCAGTCTTTCCTCCCCCATACTTTCTACTACTTGATCATATCCATTCATAGGTGTTTTAAGTTGTAGCCTACCAATTAGGGAACATCCTACAACTACTTAAAAAACAGGTTTTCTCTGTCATCATTTTGAGGAAGGCATACCAAATTGTCTGAGAATAGAGGGACTCAAGATTCTTTTCTGTCAGCATTACTGCTATGGGTTAAATAAACACAGCCGGTTGTAGAAAAGGACAGGAGGCGCCATTGCCCTGTACCTCTATACATATAGAGCTATTCCCTAATGGACTTCCTTTAACTACGACTTCATGCTTGGGATTTGAATCCCGACCAACAATAACTTGAAAAAGTACTGAAAAGTCTGTCTTCAATAATTCAAATGCTCAGCAATTTCCACGTGAACCAGTCGACTGCCATTTTAAAAGGGACACTCATTACCACAAGTTCCGGTACTTCATCTGTATCATTATTAATATCTGATAGAGACTTCTAGCTGCAGATTCCTTCCCTTTGAACTTCCAGGCCTCAGGCTAGGTCCAGAAGATTTTTCTTAGCAGTACCCCTGTCACTGGACGATGGTGTCGGTTGACTCCACGTGACGTCATCGGCTTCGTGTTCGTCATTGTCGTGACATTCCCTTGGTCAATATAACTGCTACTCTGTCATGCTGACGTCAGTTCTTTTCTTTCCACGCCAACCAGCGCAGATCTGTCGATGAGCGGAGACCTTATGTAGGTGAAGTGCTGGGCAGGACATGTAAAAAACTTTCCCCCAAATTGGGTGGAATATTTCCCAATTAAAGGAACAAGGAGGAAAAGTATTCTCCTCACTGTGTTTTGTGATTTTTTAACCTTAAAAGAAATTTGGTTAAAATTGTGTAAACACAACATTTTTTATGGTGTTTATGAAGAGAACAGCTATCTGTCCATTCAAAAAATCAAATTATAGGTCATCATAATTTGTAAATAAACCAGGGAGGGAACTATTACCTTTTGAGCCCTGACAAAAGCCCCGGACCAATTTTTGGCCGTTCCTTGTGGGCTGAAACATGTTGGCTAACCTTTTGGGTTTTAGGACCATTAAACTCTGAAAAGACCCGCTTTTATCTTTTTTTAGTATCCACTGCATCCCCGCTAATAAAGGGAAGCAGTAGGATTTTTAATCCTTAACCCCCCTGGCCTGAATCTCCTAAGAGCTCCCTGAAAAATGGTTGAGCCCACCCAGACCTTTAGGAGTCTGGGTTAACCCGATGATGAAGCATGACACCAATATGGTGTGTGAGGTTTATACAATAAAAGGAATTTTTTTCCTTTCCGCAACAGTGGTGTATGCCACCAATAGGAGTTTTTAAAGCATTAGGAGCCAGTTTGGGTATGGATACAATTGTGGATAAAAGAAGAGAGCTATGCTATCATTTTTTGACAGAATTTTCTCGACTTTTTGTCTACTCCTTCTGGTGTGTAAGATGTCTAGTAAGAAGACCTCGGGGTTCAAACCGTGCGGCGCTTGTCACTGTGCCATGTTGGTCAGGGACCCCCACTTAGATTGTGTCTCTGGTGTCAGGAGTGCGACCATGACACAAAGTTGTGCTCCGATTGCAAGGCCATTGTGCCAAAGGCTTTGAGGGAGCAGTCCCTAAAGCTGATCGTGTCCCGGCATCCGGCACCACAGAGGTTGTCTCGTCAATCTCGATCCCGGTCCAGGTCTTGGTTGAGAGGAAGATCTTCTTCGTTAAAGTAGTCAAAGACAGGGAAGAGGCACCACAAAAAACACAAAACTTGAAATGTGCTTCGACTTCACCCTGCCCATCTCGCGACGAGGTGGAGGACCCTCAGCTCACAAGGCCCAGCTCTGCGGAGCGGGTGCCTGAGTCAGCTCCACAATTCCCTGCCTTCCCAGGTCCGAGAGCGACCCCCGTCCAGCTTAAGGAGTTTTCTGACGCCGTGTCCGTCAACCTTGGGCGGCATCACCCTGCCGGCGCATCTTCAAGCCCCGCAGGCTCAGATGATGGAGGAGTCCCAATTGGTTCCGTGCCTTCGGGTCCTGCCACAGCACCATGGCCTAAACTGGACCTGTTCTTGGGTCCAGACTACACCTCCACAGCGATCTTCCCAGGCACCGCATCCACCGCTGAGGTACTCGGCGTCACTGGTGCCTACCAGCAGTGCCTCCCCAATCCTCATTCCCAATGACACGTAACCGGTGGGGCATTCTCCGACGCCGAGACCGGTGCCAATAGAGCCCTACTGATCCATGCTGGTCAACCTGCCCTTTCTCAGGAATGGATGAGGAGGATTGAGAGGGGAGCAGGATCTCTAAGAAAACCCGCAACGACAAGACATGGGCTGGTATGAGGAACTGGGTGATGCCAGTTGGCTGGACTCCCAGATTTTGGAATGCTGTCTCCACCAAACCTGGCTATGGAGGAGGGGGCATCATTTGCTGGAGTGGTTTGTAGGGCTGCAGAGGTCTTGAACCTGCAGCTTCCTACTGTGGCAGCCAAGACTAACGTCTTGACAGATGTCCTGCAGCCTGGTGTCTTGAGCTTGGAACCCTTGCTGCCTTTCAACGAGGCCTTAAGAGACTTCCTTCTGGGCACCTGGTCCAAGCTCAGCACAGGTGTTCCTGTGAATAGAATGATTGCACGCCGCCATCGCCTTGCACCGGGTGACCCCGTTTTCCTCACAGCCCACCCCACCCCACAAAGGTTGGTGGTTCTAGCTTCCACTTCCTGTGGAACGTTCCCTTCCGCCCCTCCAGACAGGGAATCCAAGAAACTCGAAAGCTTTGGAAATCATTCTTTTTCGTCTGCCAGTCTGGCATTGTGGTTGGTGAACACTGCATGCCTTTTGGGCAGTTATTTCCATTCAATATGGGACATGGTTGTGTAGGTGCTGCCCAGGGTCTTGGAGGAGGACCGGATCCTACTCTCCCAAGCCATTTCAGATGGGTGAGATGCAGCAAAGTTCGCCATCCGATGTGGCTTGGACACGACAGACTCGCTGGGCAGAGTGATTTCCACAACAATGGCCATATGTCGCCACTCCTGTCTGAGGGCATCTGTTTTTTCAGGGGATGTCCAAGCTAACCTTATGGACATGCCTTCCATGGCTACCGAAGGGGCTACCAACCGTGCCATCTCTATTCCTGCCAGAGGGCTCTGCAAGTTCAGCAGCCTCTGTGGGGCCTTGGATGGGGTTCATCCTGATGCAGTGGGTCGGGAGGCCAGAAATCGAGCCAAGCCAAGATCCCCTCCTCCACCGCAAAACATTCCTAGTCCTATCTCCCGGGATCATTCACGACCACGTCGGTGGCAGAGTACGCCATCATCTCCTCCACTAGTGAAACATCACCTCCGCCAGGTAGGTGTTGCAAATAGTCCAATGGGGCTACTCCTCCCCTTCGAGACTACCCCTTCATCAATGCCTCCAGTGTTTGACCGGCTGACAGAGGATAACCTTTCCCTACTCTGCGAGGAAGTCAAAACTCTCTTGGCCAAAGGGAGCTATAGAGAGGGTTCCCGGGCCAGATATAGGCTGTGGTTGTTATTCCCGCTATTTTCTGGTCCCAAAGAAGGACAGAGGCCTTTGTCCTATCCTCTATCTCAGAGTCCTCAACTACTTCCTCAAAAAGGAGAAGTTCAGGATGCTCATCCTAGCTAAAGTCCTGTCTGCCCTGGACCCGCGAGACTGGATGGTAGCCCTGGACTTGCAGGATGCCTAATTTCATATCCCAGTCGCTACCAGCGGCTTACGGTGGGCCACGAGCACTTTCAGTTTGCGGTGCTCCCTCTTTGGTCTCACCAGTGCCCCTAGGGTGTTCACAAAGGTGTTGGTGGTCGCAGCCCATCTGCGAAGATCAGGGGTATCAATCTTCCCCTATCTCGTTGCCTGCTTGTTGAAGGCGGGCTTGGACCAAGCATTCGTCTCCCACCTCCAGACTACAGTGAACCTCCTGCATTCGCTAGGGTTCACTATGAACGTTCCAAAGTCACACTTGACTCCCTCTCAGATGCTCCCTTTTATTGGGGCGGATCTGGACACGGTGAAGGTTCAGGCCTATCCTCCCGAATGGCGCATCCAGGATAATCAGGCTATGATACTGAGGTTTTGGCCTCTAGTCTGGATTTCGGTGAGAATGACTCTGAGGCTGTTGGGCCTCATGGCCTCCTCCATCTTGCTGGTGGACCATGCACAGTGGTGCATGTGGGCTCTGCAGTGAGACCTCAAGCTCCACTGGAACAGCACCGACTTGGTTCAGATCTCAGGGGCACTGCAAAAGACCTGCAGTGGTGGCTAACAAACCGCGATTGTGTCAAAGGCAGACCCCTCTCCCTTCCACACCCAGATCTCAAAGTAGTGATGGATGCATCTCTTCTGGGAAGGGCAGCCATCTGGGGGAGATGGAGATCATAGGACTCCGACGGACGCCAGGCTCCATATTAATCTGTTGGAGCTTCAGGTGATCCAATTGGCACTGAAAGCTTTTTTACCATCCATCAAGGGAAGGCTAGTTCAGGTGTTCACGGACAACACTAACGCCAAGTGGTACTGCCACAAACAAGGCGGAGCGGGGTCATGGACTCTTTGTCAAGAGGCCCTGCGCCCATGGACTTGGCTGGAACAAAAGAGCATTTCCCTGGTGGTTCAACATCTGGCCAGTTCTCTGAACGACAGAGCAGACAAACTCAGCCAAATGTGCATTGCGGATCACAAGTGGCGTCTCTATGCACCAGTGGGGCAAAGTCTCTTTCAGAGGTGGGGAAAGCCTCAGTTAGATTTGTTCGCCTCCAAAGAGAACACACAATGTCAGCAGTTTTTGCGCATTGGAGTTTCCAAGGTGGCTACACTCAGCAGAGCTTTTTGTCACGAGTGGAGCTCAGACCTCTTGTACGCCTTTCAGCCCATACCACTCCTGCCAAGAGTGCTCAAGAAGATCTGGAGCGGCCGGGCACATGTTAATCTTCTGGCTCCGGATTGGACATGGAGAGTTTGGTATCCTGAGCTTCTGGATATGAGTATTTATCCTCCCATCAGGCTGCTCCTTCTGGAGGTTCTTCAGTCTCAGCAGCAGGGGAGGGTCCTCCAACTGAACCTGTCCCCTCTCCGCCTCCTTGCGTGGAGATTGAGCGGCGACAGTAGACAGCTTTTGACCGTCCTCCCAAAGTCTGCAAGGTTATTCTGGCAGCCAGGCATCCCTCCACAAAATCGGTATACGCCTGCCAATGGAATACATTTTGTAAATATTGTACAGAACATTCTATTGACCCCTTATCTGCCTCCATGGCAGATATCCTCTTGTTTATCCTTTCCCTGGCCCATCAGGGCTCTGCTTTGGGCACTTTGGAGGGCTATGTTTTGGCCCTCTTGGCTCTTCTGTGGCTGCCAGATCAGCCTTCACTTTTTAGGTCCCCTCTAGTGCAGAGATTTTTTAAGGGGTTAACCCACTTGTTTACCCTCCTCCTTCTCTTATGCCATAAAGGCCCCTAATTTGGTCCTTACTTTCTTGATGTGCCCTCACTATCGAAACTGCTTTTTTGATGGCAATTACCTCTGCCAGGAGGGTGGGCAAACTACAGGCTCTGTCATCACAGCCTCCTTACTTGATAGTTGTCCTAGACTAAATGGTACTGAGAACTAGGACATCATTTTTCCCCAAAGTTGTAACTTCCTTTCATCTGGGACACTTTCTATGTACCTCCGCATCCTTCTAAGGAAGAAGAGCATGAAATGTGAGGGCAAAGAAAGGGTGTGCTGTCCAAAAGAGGACCATATCACACTGGGTTATCCTCTGCATCAAAATATGTTATGCCTTGGCAAAGAAGGAGCCTCCTTAAGGCCTTAGGACCCATTCCACCAGAGCAAAAGCTCCCACCCCAACCCTTTGGCGTGGTGTTCCTATTTCTGACATCTGCCAAGTGGCCACATGTGCATCTCTGCACACGTTTGCCAGACACTTTTGCCCGAGTTCGCAGGGAGGGCATGTTTGGCTGCTCTGTCTTACAGGATTTCCTGGTTGAAAGCTTTTCCGCATTCCACCTCCGGGGAAGGTATTGCTTGGGTATCTGTTCAAAGGTAAGGAATCTGCGGCTAGAGGTCTCTATCAGATGGACAAGTTACCTTCAGTAACGCCTTATCTGGTAGGGACATTTTCTAGCTGCAGATTCCTCACAGACCCACCTATCCTAGGCATAGCACTGAGTGGGCCTTGATTGCTGTTACCGACAACATCAGGCAGTCCCTGGACAGCATACAAGCAGTACTTCTCGTGCTGCTGGATCTATCAGCCGCTTTCTACACAATCTCCCACTGATCCTACTCGGAAGACTCAAAGAAATCGGACTCGGAGGACAGGCGTTCAGGTGGATGGCGAGTTTTCTCTCCCTGCACACTCAGACTATCAACCTGGGTCACTTCCGCTCAAAGACTATGGGACTGACTAAGGGTGTACCTCAGGACTCCTGTCTCAGTCCCACTTTATTAAACATTTATGTGGCCCCTCTAGTGGACATTCTCAGAACTTTAGGCTTCATACCAATCTCATACGCTGACAGCACTCAGCTTTTATTCTCATTCAACAAATCCACCCTGAATGCCCAGTCTTCCTTCTCGGGAGGTATTATAGCCATAGCTAGCTGGATGAGGAACGCAGGGAAGACTGAGATTATGCTGTTTGGAGATGCAACGCTGCCATGGTCTCCAGATTGGTGGCCAATGGATCTAGACAACCCTCCAGAGCCCAAAACTGTTGTCAAGAACCTAGGCCTAGGTCTAGACCAGGATTTGACCGGGAAAAAGCACACTGCAACCACGGCTGGTTTCTGCTTTCATGTACTTGGCTTACTACGGCGAGTCTTCCCCTTCCTCCCGATGTCCTCACAGAAATCTCTTATCCAGGCCTTAGTATTAAACCACTTGGACTAATGCAACCCTCTTCTGGTCTCAGCTAATGAGACCTCGTTGAGAAAACTACAGGTGGTCCAGAATACTGCGGCACTCCTTGTCATGAACACCCCCTCTAGAACTGCCTCCCTTCCCCTCCTTTAACAACTTCAGTGGCTCCTGGTACGCAAGCAAGTCAAATTAAAAATCTGTTGTATTGTACACAAGGCCCTGAATGACAAAGGCCCCAGTTATCTTGAAAAAATAAATCAACACTACATACCTTCCAGGTCACTCCGCTCAGGTACCAAATCTCTGCTTATCATACCGCGGTTTAAGAAATCACAACTGGGTGGGAAATCTTTCTCTCATCTAGCCACTCTTCTCTGGAACCAGCTTCCGATCCATCTGTGGCAATGCTCTGATGATCTCTAATTCATTAGGGGCCAGATGCATCAAGCATCCATTTTGCGATTCCTTATTAGCGAAAAATAAGGAATCGCTAATAAGGAATAGCAAAATGGAATGCATCAAGCAATCACTATAAAAATAGCGATTCCTTAGAATTCCTTAATTGCGACTCGCAAATTGCGACTCGCAATTAATGAATACCTCCCCATTAATTCCTATGGGCCTAGAGGCCCATAGGAATGAATGGGAAGACAATCTCAATTTGCGAATCGCAATTAGCGATTCGCAAATTGAGATTGCGAGTTCAAGGGTGCAGGGGTGTCCAAAGGACACCCTGTTACACCCCTGAATGTGATCTGTACACATATGTTGCGCGCACACATGCCCTTAGGGCATGTGTGTGCGCAACATGAAACTTTGAAAAATGCACTTTTTGCAAATTACCATGAAGTTGTACTTCGTGGTAATTTGCGTGCCCTATTAGCGAAATTCGCTATTTTTGATACTTTCATGCATTGCATTTAAGGAATCTCAATTTGAGATTCCTTAAATGCAAACAATAGCAATTTAGCGAATTCTCTATTTGCGATTTTTGCATTTGGGATGATGCATCCCAAATGCAAAAATTGCACTCGCAAAGGGCCAGATTCTGAGAATCTGGCCCTTTTGCGAGCGCATTTCGCTTGATGCATCTGGCCCCAGGTTCCTTAAAACTGTATTAATTATTTTAACATGTTCCTCCTTACGGCCTACTGCAGCACTTCCACAGTGCGGAGATACTCCTTCGGGGGTGATTCAGGCGCTTTATAAATAAATAAATAAATCCTCCCCGCACTGTGGAATTGTCTTTTCATGTTAGGGCTGTTCCCCTTCAAGGCCCTAGTCTCTTTTTTAACACACCATGGTCAGTCACTTCATGGCTCCACGCTTCTGGAGAGGAAAGTCGAAAAAAGTACTGACGTCAGCTCGCCGGAGTGGCAGTTATTTTGATGACATGGATGTCACGATGACCACGGTGATGATGTCACGTAGTCACCCGACACCACCTGCCGGCGCGCAGAGGTATTGCTAAATAAAATCCTCCAGATCTAGCCTGACGCCTGGAAGTTCAAAGGTATGGAATCTGTGGTTAGATCATGTCTCTACCAGATAAGGCATTACCGAAGGTAGGTAACTCGTCCACCTAGTACCAAATTGTGTCTTGAGTTATCTGATTCTTAGTGCCACAAATCCTTGTTAATTTTGCCCTACCAACCCAGAGAGTAATTTTCCAAATCTAAAAGCCAGGGCTTTTGTAACTATTTCAGAGTATGTGTTAAGTAGGTATAATGGAGAACATGAACTATGTTTACAGCCACATTTGAAGGACATTTCAGTATTAAAAAAAGTCCGACATTTAGTGTTATTCTGATTATATCTGGTTTTGTGGTTGGTTTTTCATTAGCTTTCATCAAAATGTAAAATTAAGTACTACAAAGAATGTGGTCAACATTGTAGAATGAGTGCAAAAAAATTGCATGTTGGGGGGGCATGGCCGTTTCGCGAGCAAGATGGTCGCTTGCCAGAGCGTCTCTGAACCCCGACTGTTCCATCCCCTAACATTCGTCACAAAATCTGTCCCTAACCATAGACTAATGTAGTGTGCGACAGTGTGGTTTTAGGGAACTTCGGTCCTCATCGCCTCAAGGCGCGGAACTCTGCTAATTCAGGAGGGACTGGTCTCAGACTTTCTGCGCCCGGCCTCGTTGTCAACGGTGCTTGGGGGAGGTTTCCAGAAAGCCAACAAGCTGCTGGGTTATCGGACAATGCCCTAGCAGGTGGTGGTAAATATGGTGTGTGTCCCTCTGCCCACACCTCTCCTACGGATCTCCCTTCTGGGGACTGGACCCCACTATATGTGAGTGCCGCGAGGTGAGAGCTGAGGTTGGGCCTCCTCTATGATGGGAGGAAAGGGTCCCCAGGTTGGCCTTCAGACCAAATTGGATAAATGCACAGTGCAGAGGGAGGCACCAGCTCTCAGTAGCTCTATGGAGCTGTTATTCCAGACTGCAACTGGCTCAGCTGAGGAGGAGACACTCGCACTCCGAGATGTGATGGCGGCCCTCCAGGGGTTGCGCACATGCCTTGAAGGCAAGATAGATATGAGGAACTCAGAGCCCACGTTGGTGAGGAGGATTCGCAAGTCGTAGGGGCAAAAGTAAAAGAGATAGAAGCTGCAACGACTGCCCTGAAAATAGAAACATCCTCCCTTACAACTCAAGTGACTGACTTAAGAACGATTTGGACCAATCTGGAGGCCCGAGTTGAAGACTCAGAAGGTGACGCAAGATGAAACAAATCTGTATACAAGGGGTTCCCGAGCGGTCGGCGGGCCCGGCCACAGATCTCTTTGTAGAGTAACTCATACTGAAACATCTGCAGCCTCACGTTTGATGGAAAGAGCACATAGGGTTCCAGGAACTTGTCTGCGCCCCACGGCTCCCCCAAAACCCATCATAGTGCATCTACTCAACTACCGGATCGAGATGTAGTCCTACAAATGACTCTTAGCACTCCACCACCCCATTACGAGAATGCAACATCACATTCTTTCCCAATTTAACTTTTAAGAAGCAAGGGCGCATCCTTTGAACTTTTAATGTTAAAAAGCCCTGCAAGACTAGAATATTAAGTACTCCATGAAGTTTCCAGCCACCTTGAGAGTTGCGGCAGAAGACAAAACCTGGTTCTTCTCCTCCGCGGAAGAGGTTTGGAACTGGCTGGAGGACTGAAAGATGGCCTCAGATCCCGGAGCCGCCAGGGTTGGCAGAGGTGGTAAAACGCTGTCCGGGATTGACAACAGCAACCAGATACTCAAATAAACCAGAGCAACTCCCCCCACTACTATGAGGCTTGAGAACTGGTTGGGAACACTCTTTGTTTGTTATATGTGAAATGGCATAGACAGTAAGGTGCTTAATTTAGGGGATTGACAGGAGGGGGGCGATGGCCAAATCCTTCTATAGAGATTGTTTAAAATATTAATTGGTGTAAAAGGTGCTCTGCGTAGTTGGGGAGGAGGCCAGTTTAGGGCCCGCTTTGCAGGAAGATGGGACAAAGTTGGGAACTAGTGCTTGTTTGATTTACATCACTGTGTGTGACGTGGAATTAGCTTCTAGTCTTGCTGCTTGCCGCCTCCCACTAACAGCACATACCAGAAGAGGTTACCACATAGAGTACTTGGATGGGAGGGGGAATTCAGTTTCGTACGCATACCCAGCCGCCTGGCATGACTCTACCCACAGATAAGGCCCAGTCGCGCCTCATGTCATGGAACGTCAATGGCCTGGGTGATAAGATCAAAAGAGGATTTGTCCTGCAATGTATTAAAAGACATTTGTCCAATGTCGTTCTTCTCCAGGAGTCACATCTAACTGGCACCAAGTTAAGAGCTCTGGACAGATGGGGCTACAAAATGTTGGCCCATAAGGGATGGTCGCTTGCCAGAGCGTCTCTGAACCCCGACTGTTCCATCCCCTAACATTCGTCACAAAATCTGTCCCTAACCATAGACTAATGTAGTGTGCGACAGTGTGGTTTTAGGGAACTTCGGTCCTCATCGCCTCAAGGCGCGGAACTCTGCTAATTCAGGAGGGACTGGTCTCAGACTTTCTGCGCCCGGCCTCGTTGTCAACGGTGCTTGGGGGAGGTTTCCAGAAAGCCAACAAGCTGCTGGGTTATCGGACAATGCCCTAGCAGGTGGTGGTAAATATGGTGTGTGTCCCTCTGCCCACACCTCTCCTACGGATCTCCCTTCTGGGGACTGGACCCCACTATATGTGAGTGCCGCGAGGTGAGAGCTGAGGTTGGGCCTCCTCTATGATGGGAGGAAAGGGCCCCCAGGTTGGCCTTCAGACCAAATTGGATAAATGCACAGTGCAGAGGGAGGCACCAGCTCTCAGTAGCTCTATGGAGCTGTTATTCCAGACTGCAACTGGCTCAGCTGAGGAGGAGACACTCGCACTCCGAGATGTGATGGCGGCCCTCCAGGGGTTGCGCACATCCCTTGAAGGCAAGATAGATATGAGGAACTCAGAGCCCACGTTGGTGAGGAGGATTCGCAAGTCGTAGGGGCAAAAGTAAAAGAGATAGAAGCTGCAACGACTGCCCTGAAAATAGAAACATCCTCCCTTACAACTCAAGTGACTGACTTAAGAACGATTTGGACCAATCTGGAGGCCCGAGTTGAAGACTCAGAAGGTGACGCAAGATGAAACAAATCTGTATACAAGGGGTTCCCGAGCGGTCGGCGGGCCCGGCCACAGATCTCTTTGTAGAGTAACTCATACTGAAACATCTGCAGCCTCACGTTTGATGGAAAGAGCACATAGGGTTCCAGGAACTTGTCTGCGCCCCACGGCTCCCCCAAAACCCATCATAGTGCATCTACTCAACTACCGGATCGAGATGTAGTCCTACAAATGACTCTTAGCACTCCACCACCCCATTACGAGAATGCAACATCACATTCTTTCCCAATTTAACTTTTAAGAAGCAAGGGCGCATCCTTTGAACTTTTAATGTTAAAAAGCCCTGCAAGACTAGAATATTAAGTACTCCATGAAGTTTCCAGCCACCTTGAGAGTTGCGGCAGAAGACAAAACCTGGTTCTTCTCCTCCGCGGAAGAGGTTTGGAACTGGCTGGAGGACTGAAAGATGGCCTCAGATCCCGGAGCCGCCAGGGTTGGCAGAGGCGGTAAAACGCTGTCCGGGATTGACAACAGCAACCAGATACTCAAATAAACCAGAGCAACTCCCCCCACTACTATGAGGCTTGAGAACTGGTTGGGAACACTCTTTGTTTGTTATATGTGAAATGGCATAGACAGTAAGGTGCTTAATTTAGGGGATTGACAGGAGGGGGGCGATGGCCAAATCCTTCTATAGAGATTGTTTAAAATATTAATTGGTGTAAAAGGTGCTCTGCGTAGTTGGGGAGGAGGCCAGTTTAGGGCCCGCTTTGCAGGAAGATGGGACAAAGTTGGGAACTAGTGCTTGTTTGATTTACATCACTGTGTGTGACGTGGAATTAGCTTCTAGTCTTGCTGCTTGCCGCCTCCCACTAACAGCACATACCAGAAGAGGTTACCACATAGAGTACTTGGATGGGAGGGGGAATTCAGTTTCGTACGCATACCCAGCCGCCTGGCATGACTCTACCCACAGATAAGGCCCAGTCGCGCCTCATGTCATGGAACGTCAATGGCCTGGGTGATAAGATCAAAAGAGGATTTGTCCTGCAATGTATTAAAAGACATTTGTCCAATGTCGTTCTTCTCCAGGAGTCACATCTAACTGGCACCAAGTTAAGAGCTCTGGACAGATGGGGCTACAAAATGTTGGCCCATAAGGGTTTACATCTGGGTTTAGAGGAGTGGGCATAATGGTCAAAAAGACGTTAGCAATACAAATACACAACTCCTGGGTGGAAAAAGACGGTAGATATGTGACAGTCACCGGAACCTGGAAGGAACTCCTATTAATATTGTAAGTGTTTACAACCCTCCAAGATGCCATGAGACCACGCTGGCCGACCGGAGTGCACTACTTCTCAACCTCCTGGACAGAGAACTATTCATGGGTTGCAACTTTAACCTTAAACTTAATGACTCCACTGATCGTTGGCCCCCTAGACAGATTCCTGTGGGCCATGCCCCTCTGGCAGACTTTTTAAATGCCATGGGTCCAGTAGATGTGTTGACACACAAGAACTAGGCTGACATCCCACATAAACTACCGCTCAAGCTACTAAAATATCGGGAATTGGAAATGGAAGTTCCCAAAACTAAACGCAGGTCAACCTTACACCGTGTCTATGTGTCTATGTGTCTATGAGGCTGACGATAAGGCAGGTAAACTCCTGGCCTGGTTGAACAAAAAGGAGAGGGCAAGCAGATAGTACTGAGGCTCCAATCAGAAAGGAGAGGGTGAATTACTAATAAGCGGGCCATTGCAGAGACTTTTGCTTCCTACTACTCACACCTCTAGTCCCCCTCTAGCTCTTAAGCTGCTAAGGAATGTCACGAATTACTGACTGACATGCCACTCCCCACTCTCTCTGCTGACAATAGGAGCCTCCCCGAAGCAGACTTAACACAAGAGGAAATAGTGCAGGCAATTCTCAAAATTAAATGTAGGCAAAGCACTGGGCCCCAATGCGCTACTCATAGAGCTCTACAAACTCACAGCACCGAAAATTGCCCTGCATTTATTACGGATGTTTGTAGAGTTCCGTGAGCGGGGGATACTTCCTAGGGACCAAAGAATAGCAGCGATCATCACCATACATATTAAAAGGAATATATAGGCCTAATTTTCTCCTCAATGCTGAAGTTAAAATATTAGCTAAATTATTAGCCTCCCAGTTGCTGCTGGTAATTACCAAGCTAGTACATCTGGACCAATCCGGATTTATGCAGGGGAGAAGTACTGCACTCAACCTGAGAAGGCTGCATTGAGTGCTGGGTAGGGCAGAATATGTCAAGAAGATGCAGTTATCTTATCACTCGACACTCTCGTGGGTTTGATACCATTGAAAGGCCTTATATCTTTGGCTTCGGGCCTAGATTCCTGAGCTGGATGCCACTCCTTTACACTGAACCACTGGCCCAGGTAGTGATCAATGGAGAAATATTGTGCATTTTCCTTTTACAACGTACCACCCATCAGGGATGCCTGCTCTCCTCTCTCCTTTTCGTATGATGTTGGAACCACTGGCTGCATGGATCCGTATGGGCCCCCTCCTCCGGGGCCTCTTTTGGTCAGATCAGTGGGAAGACAGAATATCATTATATGCAGATGACTTCCTGCTATAAATGGTTGACCCCAAACACTCCCTTGCCAGAATAATGAATATATTTGCTATATTTGTCCGTTATTCGGACTACACAATAAATTGGGTGAAATCAATTATATATATTCTGCACAGCCAACCGCCAGCCCTACCTAGGGTCTGTGAGATACTTGGGGATATTTCCTACTGTGGATCCCGCTCTCTACTATGAAAAAAACCTCCTTCCCCCATTGGCTAGGCTGAAGAAAGATGTCCAGCACTGGTGGTCCTTGCCCTTGTACCTCCTCGGCAATGCAGCACTCGTAAAGATGATGGCACTGCTCTGTTTTTTGTACGCCTCCATAATGCACCATACCATCCCACTGAAATGTTTTAACGCTATATACTACACTGTATATACTTTTATGGAACAGGGGATCAGCAAGAATCGCACTTTGTAAGCTTACGAGGGGGTGATATGATTGTGGCATTGCCTTACCAAATGTGCAGAAGTACTACTGAGTGGCACAATTCTCTATAATTATTCAATGAATGCACCTATCAGCCGATGAACTATTGATCAGTATGGGTCAGCAGATGATCCACCCGAAGGGTACCTATGAGCCCTATACTCTGCCTCGTCACGGCCGCTGCAACAGAGCCCGGTGGCTGTGACGATCGGCCTCTGGCATGCAGCTCATGATGCTTTGGGGTGGAAAAAGCATTGACGTGCTCCACGCCATTGTGGGGTTCAGTGGCTTTGTACATGGTGGGGCATTGCTGGGCTTTGACAGGTGGGACCTAATAGACCTGTCTAAAATAGGAGATATATGGATGCAAGGAACAGTTATCCCTTTCGCAGACCTCCAAAGGGACTACAACCTGGCCAACGCTGAAATATTCCAATACCTGCAGGTTAGACATGTGATCTAATCAACAGTTCCCATGGGGGAGGAACTACCAGGCTCCTCTCCTCTGGAAGATCGCTTGTCAGACAAGCACATGGAACGTAAAGTGATTTCGCTCGCATACCGGAAAATCAACAACAACATACCTGACACTCTTCTATGTCTGCTTGAGAAGTGCATTGTGGACTTGAGGTATAGAGGATGACGAGTGGCCAGAGAGTCTGGCCTCGCGAAAGGAAATGGCAATCAGGGCGGGATTTTGCTTGGTATAAGTTAAGATACTACATAGAGCCTACTTCACTTGTACCACGCTGGTGAAAATGGGTCGGGTGCCGAATGATACCTGCCGTAGAAACTGTGCTCAGAAAGGTACCTTCTTTCTTTTTTTTGGGAGTGTCTAACCATACAGTCTTATTGGGAGGCAATTTTAACTTTATGAATACCCTATGGGACATGACAATCGCTCTTACTCCCAAGTGGTGCCTAACTAACATCTGGGAGGACTCAGACATCAATCAAATGGGATTGACCTAGATGACTCTAGGCCTTGCAGTGGCTAAGTACAATATAGCCCGATGCTGGGGAGTGGAAATAGTGCAGAGCCTGAGGGATTGGGTAAAAGAGATGGACATGAATATGGTAGCTGAAAAAACAGTTTACCAGAATAGAGGGTGTCCCAAGAAAATGGAAAAAACTATGGGGCAAATGAAATGACTATTGTGGCGGTTTGTGTACCCTCATACATCAGATAACAGGCCGACCCCCTACCCGACTGTGGGGCAGATTTAAAAGAAACTGACGCATCTGTACAGATGCGTCAGTTTCCCTGCGCCTGAGTGAAAAACCATTGCGCCACCATAGATGCGCCGTATTTACAATACAATGCACTATGGCGCAAGGATTGACACATGCGTCAGAAATTCTGGCGCATCTGTTGGTGGAAAAGTAACGCATTGCTGGAGTTGTGTCGAATGCACGGCGCAACTTCAGCAATGCTTTTTTGGCCTTTTTCCAATACACTGCCTCACTCCTTACGCCTGCTTTAAGCAGGCGTAAGGTTTTGATGCAGTGGTGTCCTAAACGTCATGCAGTAAAATCTTGTAGATTTCACTGCGTCACTTTTACGATGCTTTTCTGCGTAGGAATGCCTACCCTGCATACATTATACCTGACGGATGTATAATATCACGCTAGGCTTTACAACATGAAGCATCTCCCTAGATGCGTCACGTAGTAAATGTGCTGCATTTTTTACGCTGCCGTTGCATCACAAAAGTGACACGACAGCAGCATAAAAGTGACGCGAGGGGCTTGTAAATCTGCACCTGTGTCTTTCTCCAAATTGAAGGGTCAGGTGCTTGGATCTAGAGTGAGTGATATATGGCTACACATGCTAATTTGAATACCATATTACTATGTAACGGTGACGCTATTGTGCTGTTTCTATTTTGTATTGAGCTGTATAAAGAGGATTTATTTTTTATTAAAAAGGTACATGTTATTCATCACTTTTTGCATAGGACACTAACAACACATATATGTACACATGGTGGCCATCTTGAAATGTTTTTTTTTTTTTTTTTGCTTTAAGAAAAATTATTCCAAGATGGCCCCCGAACCTCTTGTGCATGCACAACGGCTTTCTGGGGATAATAAAGAAGTACTGTCAAAGCCTATAGGTGTCATGGGCAAGACCTAGCAGCTTTGACAATGCTTACTAACAGGGTAGTCAAGAATTAAACGTTTGTTTGAGAAGCAGTAGGTGTGTGACCACCAGGGCAAAGTCATTCAGCTACCAGCTCTAAACTCTAATACTTTTTTTACAGATTCGGTTATTTTACCGAATCGGTAATTTTACAGATTCGGTAAAAATTACCGAATCTGTATTTTGAGATGCCCTACATCTTAATATCCAAATACCGGTCGGTAACGGCCGAAAATCATTATTTTCGGCCGTTACAGACCGGTATTTGGATACCTACATCTGGCCCTTAGTTACATAAATGTTACTCTTGGTTTGGATAATAACATGTATGGAGGTAGCATATCCCTCAATCCCAGGATTAGTGTTTCCTTTAAAATGATCTAGGGGCTAGATGTAGGTAAATCTAATTTACAGATTCATAAATACCGAATTTTACCGATTCGGTATTTATGAATCGGTAAATTAGAAGGAGGCAGATGTAGGTAATTTTTTTAACACAATTACCGAATCTGTAAGATTCGGTATTTACCGATTCGGTAAATACCGAATCGGTATTGCCCATTGATTCCTATGGGCCTTGAAGCCCATAGGAATCAATGGGAAATACCGATTCGGTAAATACCGAATCGGTAAATACCGAATACTGCAAGGGTGCAGGGGGTGTCACTTTGACACCCTCTAGCACCCCAAGTACAGGCTTGTGTGACATGTGGCACACATACATGCCCTAAGGGCATGTCTGTGTGTCACATGGCACAGGTGTGCATGCACAGAGGTGCATGCACACCTGAATTCGGTATTTTACCACCCAATAGGATTGGGTGGTAAATACCGACTCCTAAAGGGCCTGTGGCACTCTGTGAAGTGCCACCTACATATTGATTTACAGAATCTGTAAAATTACCGATTCGGTATTTTACCGATTCTGTAAATCAGATGCCCCCTACATCTCAAAAGCCAAATACCGGTCGGAAACGGCCGAAATCGGCCGTTTCCGACCGGTATTAAGGCACTGCGGGGAATGAGATTTTGATATCAATTTATGATCAATCAGCTACCTTATCTCATTCGTCAATTTTGGACCGTTGGTATCTGTCATTGAGTAAAAGACAAACCCCGCATAGGTTAAATAAACCCCATAAACTGACGCCACTCAGAAGAACCACTTACAACTGATAAAGTTTTGAAAGTTTTATATAAAAGTCAAATTTGAATGCAAATACAATCCTCTCAGGATAAATCTCAAAAGTATACAAAAGAATACAAAATCAATTCCAGAATCAGCAATTTAAAGCATCGATGTGAAGTGGTTCCTTTGCGTCATCTACAGAAAGAGAAAAGTATCAAGTTAAATCTGTCCCTACTCTATACTAAGTGACATCCCTACTTCGCAAGTTCCTAACCTAAAAAGGTGTCAGCAGTTTGACTCCCAAAGAAGTTCAAACTCTCTTTAGCCTCTAAAGGTAACTTAAGTTTAAGAAGCAGTACCCTCTCTGCCTACCCATCCGCTCTCTAAGGGTCCTCGGCCTACTGCTCCCTTGCGCCCTTGATCTCTCTCAGCGCATCTGCTCAAGTAATCTACTCTGAGCTCTCTATGATGGCCTCTGCTCGGAGCTGTTCGCTGTTCCCGCTCTCTTCTCCCCGGGGTGCTGTCCCTAAAATACACAATCACAGTGTGGGTGAAACGCCCCTTGACGCCCACCACGGACTTTCCCCGATGATGTCAGCTTCTGGCTTCTTCCATTACTTCATCTCTTTGCGTCGTCCGTTAAGTTGACCCTTCTCCTTAGATGTCATCTTCATCTTCTTGTTGGCGACTTCTACTGACACTTTCAGATCAAAAGTCATATGAACTTAAACAAGACTTTAACTTACAACTGCGATTCTTGACCCTTCTAGGTCCTGTGAACGGTCATTCAAAAACAAGTCTCAAATTCCAAGCGTCTCTCCTCACGTTTAGGCAATAAGCCCCGTCCGGCATTGTCACCTTAAATCTAACAAGTGCTAGACTTCTTGGCTCTCACGTCCACATCAAGCTATTCACGACTCCTGTGAGTCCACTAAATTACACACATTGGACTGTGCTCCTGCGAACCCTTGGTCAGTCAGGTTAAAATCACAAATGACCTAAACCTTTCTAACATTCTTACAAAAAGCCTTCTACACAGTATAACCTTTAACACACATTTATCTCTAATCGCATTTTAGCAAAGTCTTGATTATACTTGAATACATTTTACATAGAATATATATAATACATAGAGTACGAGGATATATGCTTATTCGTTATATCGTCGTATGTATACTTTCTGCGCACTTCTCTACGTTACATTTCTTGTCGTTTCTCCGGTTTAAGGTTACACACGTACATGAATTCTACTTTGCACGTTCTACATTTCGTAAGCATTTCTACATTAGCCCACTACGTATACGGGCCTTCTAAATCTAATACATGTCCTAAAGTGAATACAGTTACATTTCCTATATTACTTTGGATTATATCGGTTTCCTATATGCTATAAGTGTCAACTTCACATTACGATATACATTTCATTTCTACGTTATACGATGTGCTTGTAAATATGGCCTATACATAATTTTTATTCAAATTTGCGCTCTCTCAGTCCCCCCTTTGATGACTTTTAGGAGTCATCACTAAATGCAATTTGAATAACATCTCTAAACAGGACTAGTTACAATATTCCCTCTTTTCATCGTTTCAAGTGCTCTTAAGCTTTTGTACTGTTGATCTTGTAAAACAGCTAATCTCCTTTCTTGTTCTCTCATTGTTCGTTGTAACCGGTTCGACCTATACCATTTATACAATTTTACTAAACCTAACAATGTGATTATACAAATTAATACTATCAATACAGGTTTTAATATGTACCATACTATGCTTTTACCAAGGTTGGCAAACCAACTCCCAACCTTTCCTACTCCATGACCGACTTTTTCCCAAACGTTTATTTTTGATAAATCTTCAATTTCTTGATGAATCTGTGTAATGTTGCTTATGACTTTCTCAAGTGGTTTTGAATTATCAGGAATATAAGTACAACATTCCTGAACCTTCAAAGCCTTACAAACTCCGCCTTCTTTTGCTAGCAGTACATCTAAAGCAAGTCGGTTCTGAAGAACCATTGCTCTAATCGACTGCATCTCGCCTTCTACTAACATTAATGACCTTGCAGTACTTGCAGATAATCTATCTACAACTGTAGCTAGTCTCCTGATTTTAACATCGTTAAGTATTAAACCTAACATAGGAAACATTGCTCCAAATACATCTCCTACTACTTCTGCATCTCCTACTTCCCTTTTCGCTCTCCTCGAAGCCTTTCCTTCTATTATCGCTACATCCTTTGCATGATATATTTTGGGGAAGACAATTGCCAAGTAACACGAACCATACCAATTGTCAGGTAGTTTTACATAGGCATTTCTTCCACATACAAAATATACATTCGGAATCGCTTGCATTCCTTTCATAAAGTCTTTCGTATAGTACTCTAATCTAAAAGCATGTTCGCAATCCACTTCACCTACAAATACACTCTCATAATACGTCTTGCTTCGAGTTAAACATAACTTTCCTTTCTGCGTTCTATCCAAAGCTATTGGACCATTGCTACCTTTCTTTTTATGTGCCTTCTCTTCTTCGGTCCAATCTGTTTTCCACTGTCCTGACATTTTCAGAATCTTCTGCCTTCTATATCTGTCATCTACTTGTCCTATAAACTTCTTCTCTACCTCTGACACTTTGCAAGTTAGATTATTTCTGCGTGCATATGAAGTATCTAGGGTATCCCAAGGAAGAAAGAATTTGGCTAGTCTATCCTCCTTTTTGTAATAGTCCCACTTATTCATTTGTTTATAATTCGGAACTTCAGGCAGTACCGAATCATAATTTGAAAAGTAGTACTCAAATCCTTCTCTACCATAAAATATACTGAGCAGTAAACTACATGTTATCCCATAAGTCAGTGGGAGATGATGATATCTAATGCCTTCGTCTACAGAAGCCGGCAATTGCATACAAACATAGCAATCTTTGGCCTCAATGGCATCGATATACTCGTACAATAGTTTAGCATATGCGTTTGACCTAAAGTTTCCCTGTGACTCGTCTATATGTAATCTACGAGCTTCATCTGCTAGTAACGCCTTTTCACGTATAACATTGCTCTCCTCCTTCTTCCCCACAAGAGCAGGTTTCAAAGTCGTTACAGTTTTTACATCTGTTATTTCCTTATCGCTTTCATGTCCTATTATGTATGATATTGTCACTACTGTAATTATGAGGAATATTACTATTGCTATAAGTGTACCTACTATACATCTGGCTTTTCGGTTTGGGTTGCCGTTCTCCATGTTATCAAAACAGTGTAGCTCCTTCTTCTGCGAAAAAGTTTTTCTTTTCCAGTCTTTGTTCGCTTTATTTGCTTTCTCAGTCTGTAAAGTGCCCTTTATCAACAAAGTCTCTTTTTCGCAACCAATGTCTTTTTCTCTTTTAGCAACAGACAACCCTAACCCTTCTCCGTCCTCTAAATGTAATCCCTAATTTTATTCTTCTTTCCACTCGGCGCTAAGTTATCTTCTTCTTTATAACTTATATACAAAAGTCTTTATGCATCAACAATTATTCTCGTACCTGCAGCTTTCACAACAATTTCCAATAACTCAAAACAAATGACTTTTTCTTCTTCTTCTGGAATTTGATGACCAAAAGTCGGAAACTGTAATCTATTTAGCACTAGATCTTGAATTTGACTCAAATATGGGGGTATGGGAAGTGTGAAAGTCAGTAACCCCTCAGTCTCGAGTCCAGGCGCCAACATCCATATCTCCACTGCCACAAATGGATCGTGATCGATTACTTTCACTTTCTTCACTCTCCCAGATTTCTGTCCCCAAGACATCTGCTAGATAAGTCCACTCTGGGGTGGCGTACCTTCTGCAGGGCACACGTACCCTTCTCGATCTCCTTGGACTTTCAGTTCCTGAGTCTGTAGTTTCCTCCTCCTGATCCGATTCTTCAGCGATCGGGACAAGAGCTCTTTCTTGATCTGCTTTCAAGCTTGGCCTTCTCCTTCTCTCCGGCCAACTAGCTTCATCTCTCCTTGTCCTCCCGCTCCTTGTTCTTCGACTTGTCTCTTGGTCACTCTCTGCTTGTTCAGTGTCTGATTTGATCTCCCAATTACTCTCTTCTCCTGAGGCGACTTCGGTCCCACTGGTGTCCTGACCTTCGTCGACCTGTTCCGTCTCAGTCTCAGCCTCTTCAATCACTTCCACAGCTTGGCTTTCCCCCTCCGTGGCTTCTCCGCTTCCTGCCGGATTCTCATCCGAGAGAGGAGCTGTTTCTTCTAGAGGTGTTGGCACTCTTCGGGTGTGTGAGGCATGTATCCAGTTTGGCAGGCCTCCACACTTTACTGCAGTATTCGTCACAAGTATGACTTGAAACGGTCCTCTCCAGCGCACGTCTAAGCAGTTCTTCCTGACGTTTTTTTTTCACCAGGACCCAGTCCCCCGGACTCAGGTCATGGCACAAATCTTGTGCTGATGGAACCTCTGCAGCCTGGACCTGGAGGGACACAGAATTAACGGCATCAGATAGTCCCTTACAGTAGTCCAAGATCAAATCGTCTGTGATGTTCACTAGGGCTGCAGTCGGAACCGATGGCAATCTCATGGCTCTCCCCATTAGCACTTCATGTGGAGAGAGACCTGTTTTTCTGTCTGGTGTGCTACGTATGCTCATAAGAACCACTGGAAGTGCGTCTGGCCAACTCAGGGATGTTGCGGAACAAACTTTGGCAAGTCTGGACTTTATCGTGCTGTTGATTTGCTCTACAATCCCTGAAGCTTCTGGTCGATAGCTGCAATGAAGTTTCTGATCGATACCCAAAGCTGAACATAGCATCTTCACTATTTCGCTGTTAAAATGAGTTCTTCTGTCCGATTCCAAAGAGGATGGCACCCCAAACCTCGGTATCAACTCTCTAAGTAACAATTTTGCTACTGTAAGTGTATCGCACCTACGTGTAGGGTAAGCCTCAACCCATCTAGAAAATATGCAAACAATCACTAAAACGTATCTGAGTCTATTGCATTTAGGCATTTCTATAAAATCAAGCTGCATTCTATTGAAAGGCCCCCCAGACCTCCCAATATGACTCAATGTGACTGGTGTTCTCTTTCCCACGTTTAGCTGCTGACAGATCGTACATCGCTGACACACTGCTTCTGCCGCTACTCTAAACTTTGGGTTAAACCACGTTTGTCTGAACACTCTCACCATAGCATCTCTACCTATGTGAGCTGATCCATGCAATTTCCTTGCCATTGGATTAACAAGTTCATTTGGTAAAACTGCTCTCCCATCGGCAGATATCCAGAAACTCATCTCACTTCTAGAACAACCAGCTGTTTCCCAACTCTTTTTCTCATCGTCTGGTGCATTTTCCTGAACACTTCTTAATTCATCCCACGTATCTACAGTATCCAACAACATTGTCAATTCCGTTCTTTCTTGGATTCCCCCCACTTTTACATCAGTGTGAGAATATCCCTGTTCTGCGCAGTAACGCGCTACTTCATCCGCATAGCGGTTACCTTGTGACACAAAGTCTACGTTTTTTGTATGTGCAGCGCATTTAACAACTGCAATAGCTGTTGGACCTTGCAATGCCTCTAACAAGAGTCTCACGAATTCTCCATTCCTAATGGGAGAACCCGAGGAGGTCATGTAACCTCTTTGAGACCATAACTGCCCGTAATCATGAGCTACCCCGAAACCATACTGGCTATCGGTGTATATGGTGACTCGAAGTTTGTCGCCTGCTAAACAAGCACGCGTCAAAGCAACAATTTCAGCTACCTGAGCGGAGTGTACTCCTTCCAGGCAAGCGGCTTCTATTACTCTCGTAATTGTGCAAACTGCATAAGCTGCTCTCAGCTGACCGATATTGTCTCTTACACATGAACCATCGACAAAGAATATTTCATCGGGGTCAGTCAATGGCTCATCTACAATATCGGGTCTCGGTTTGGTGCATAGTTCAGTCACATCAAGGCAGTCATGATCTGTACAATTTTCATCTTCCACCTCATTCGGAAGTGGCATCAAAGTTGCAGGATTCAAGACGGAGCATCTTTTTAGGGTCACATTCTCGGCAGCCAGTATGACTTGCTCGTAGCGTGTGAGCCTGCTATTTGTCAGATGCTGAGTCTTCGTCCTGGTCATTAACAATTCCACAGAATGCGGTACGTACACCACTAACTGATGACCCATTACCACACTTTCAGAACGTTCAATGCTGACACCCGTTGCAGCTACGGATTTGAGACATCCGGGCAACGCTGCGGCTACTGGATCTAATGTAGCCGAAAAATACGCCACTGGCCTGCGCGCATCTCCGTGGATCTGGGCTAAAACCGCTAAAGCGCATCCCTCTCTTTCGCAGCAGTAAAGCAAAAACGGTTTTGTGTAATCAGGCATTCCCAAAGCCAGGGCGCGACATAAGTCCTCCCTCAGCTGCAAAAACGCCATCAAACAATCTTTGTCCCATGGTACCGGATCACTTACTCCTTTGTGCGTCAGTTGTAATAACGGTTTTGCCTTCAGTGAGAAGTTGGCTATCCACTGCCGACAATAACCGACCATGCCTAGAAACATCCTGACTTCTCTTTGTGTTGTAGGCGCGTTCATTTTCATGATCGCCTCTATTCTGTCTGGAGACACCTTCCGCTTTCCCTTTTCAATCCTATGGCCCAAGTACTGCACTTCAGTCTTACAATACTGCAATTTACTTGGAGACACCTTGTGTCCGTTCTCGGCCAAGTGATTTAACAAGGTTATGGTGTCTTCTCTGCAAGCTTCCTCAGTTTCTGACGCAACTAGGAGGTCGTCTATGTACTGGACCAGAACCGAATTCTTGGGCAGTACTAGACTTTCAAGATTTTTCTTCAATAGCTGGTTAAAGATCGACGGGCTTTCTGTATACCCCTGAGGGATACGACACCATGTTAAAACGCGATCTTCCAGCTTAAAAGCGAAAAGATACTGACTCTCTTCATCTAAAGGAATCGAAAAGAAAGCCTGGCACATATCTATCACGGTAAACCATTCAGCTTGGAACGGTATCTGAAATAATATCACTGATGGATTCGGTACCACTGGACAACATGAAACAACAATATTATGAATCTTCCGAAGATCCTGCACTATTCTGTATTTTCCACTAGGTTTCTGCAAACCCATGATCGGGGAGTTACATGGACTACCCACGATCTCCTTCAGTATTCCCTGTTTAATCATGTATTCGATCACAGGCTTTATTCCTGCAATCGTCTCCGGTGTCAATTTATACTGTGGTGTTCTTGGATATTCAGCATGGGGTCTTACCAGGATCTTTACTGGTTCTACTCCCTTGATCAATCCTATTTCTTCTCCAGTAAAATCCCATACCTCCGCTGAAACTTTCTCCCTCAAATCCTGTGGAAGCTCCTCCACTGTTAAGGTAGGATATAGTTCCACGCACTCCTGCGAGTTTACAACTTTAAAATCAGCATCCTCATCATTGGTCTGCACTTCTACTCCTTCAGGTGTGCAATGTATTGTGCAGTTCAATTTACACAACAGATCTCTTCCCAGCAAACACACAGGACTAGAATCACAGATCACAAACTGATGTTCGTCACTGTAATTCCCTATCTTTACTGACACTGGTTCGGTCAGAGGATTCGTCATCCTCTTGTTTGCGACTCCTACCACCTGAATCGTCTCTCCCGATATTGGCAGACCTGGGACTACCGCTGATCTCAACGTGGATCGAGTGGCCCCCGTATCCACCAAAAAGGTTGTAGGACATCCAGCTACCTCAGCCTCTACGTAAGGTCCTCTCTGATCTACTTCCAAGGCGGCTCCTAGAGTACAATCTTCCTCCCTATTCACTCGTTGCCCTGTAAGAGGATCAACGTAGTAGCATTCTTCTCCCCCTACGAACAATGGCATTTGTCTATAGGTTTTCCCTCCATTGGCAATGCGAGGTGGTTGAGGGAACGGGGCTCGAGGAGTCTGAGTCCCCCCTTTGATAAACTTTCCCTTCGGGACTGCGACTCCCTTAACCACGTTATTCTGTACCTCTTCCTCCTCTTGTTCTAATTCCCCTGTCTCAACATTGTAAGGACATTCACGTCGCCAATGTCCCACTTCGTTACACTGGTGACACCTCGTTGTCTTTTTTAGTGTCGCAATATCCATTCTCGGTCTTGGTCTTTCCTCCTCATCTCTGCTCTGATTATTCTGTTTCCTTGCTTGCGTTCCTGTTCCCTGTTGCCGCTGTCCACCCTTTCCAGCTGCTTGCATTTGTACCAGCATTAGTTTTTCCTTGAGTTTCTTTGCCTTTGAATCTATTTCATCGCTACAGTACCTTGCATACCTCAGAATCTCATCTAAAGGTTTGTTCTGCCAACAGATCAAATGCTGCTGTATCATCAGGCTTATGTCTGGTCTCAATCCTAAAACAAACTTCGACACAAACTGTCCTATGTCCTTAGGATCCATTACGTCTAACCCACTGTATTGTTTAAATGCTTTCAGTAGCCTCTCATAGAACTCGTGAACTGTCTCTTTGGGCTCCTGAGTTGTTCGATCTATCTTAACCCAGTCTATGTCCTGCACTGGCACTTTCTCTTTTAGCCATGTTATTACTCTTTCGTATTTTTCCATGACTCTATCTGATGGACCATTTGTCCGGTTATCTCTCGGAGGCTCACAAGTAGGCCATTCAACATTAAGCTTGCATGCCGTCCACAGATCTCCGGGTACTACGATATCGAACAATGTGTTCAAATCGATCCACAGCACCTTAGAGATCTTCATGAACCTCTCTACCTGCTTGTACCACTCTACAGGGTTTTCTCTTAACTTGGGGAAAGAATTAGTGAATGCCGCTAAATCCCCCCTACTCCAAGGTACATGGACGTAGTTTCCGTTCGCGATTTCTCGCAAAGGGAAAGCTTCCATTCGCATTAGGTCTGTGTCTTGGGACTTCGCAATTGTACTTCTTCTAACTGATCCCTTCTTGGACCATCTTTCCTCCCATCTATCCAGATCTCTCCATATTCTGATACACATGACTAGTTCCCGTATGTGTACTCTCAGTCCAATCGTTCTACGTTCATCCAAATCTAGGTCTGTGCAATTTAGCCTATGATTGGGCTGTAAAGCTTTGGTTCGTGACAGGTCTATCATATACCTATTTGCCAAATTAGATAAATTTTCATGAGCTGACCTCGCTCTCCGAGTAACATCCTTGGATAAGAACAGTATTTCATCTGGTGCGTACAATTCTAATCTCTCTATTGCCACTGTGCCATCAATTATTTCATCTAAGTCTGACTTCAAACTCATTACATCAATCCGTCTTGCTTTTATTTCAGCTCTCAGTATGTCAGTCCTAGGTGGTTCGCTCATACCCCTCTCACCTCCACTATGCGCCCTACGCCTGAACACAGGTGAGTTATGAGGAGTTTTCTTTCCATCCCTTTGTTCCCACCTCTCTAGATCCCAAGCCTTTCCATCTTCCCGTGGGGTGTGGTGGAACATTACTCCATCCCCCATCCCTACATTGCGCCTTTTCGGCTCGGTTTCTCCAGATACGAGATAGGATCCATTCTGTTCAAAACCACTGTAACTCGCTTGCTGTCTGGTGTCGCTCAATAAACGATAAGGTCCTTCATGGCCCTCCATGCTCCCGCGATCTCGATCCTGATCACCAGAAGTATGGCGAGACGTTTCGCGACTCCCTATATTCTCATGACTTCGCTCGCGTTCACCGGATGCATGGCGAGACCCTTCACGACTCTCCATGTTCCCGTGATTCCAATGTTGCACTGTTTCACTCGGGGTATGGTGAGTGCATCTGAAAGTATTTCGGTACTCCTGCGTCCTTCGTTCCCCTTCACTAAAGGTGACGCGAGGCACTTCGCCACACCCTGTACTCCTGTCGTCGCACATTTGTCTATTGCCGCTGATAGTAGGACAATTAATTCCTCTGCTTTCCTGACTCCCTCTCTCCCACTCCGGGCTGCTTTCGCCAGCTCCACAATGAGAGAGGATCCTGTTATCCTGGTCTCTCCACTCTGCTCCTGTTTCTAAACTTTTACTCCGAACCTCTTCGGCAGTATCCCATTCTTTCAAGTATTCCCTTAATTCCTTATGGGTTTTCGGTTTTGGTCCCCTTAAGTCCATTGGCCCTCTTTGACCCCCTTGCTCTACCCAGGGACCTATTGCGGCATCCAATGGGGTACTCCGACTCATCGGTGCTAGTATCTGTCTCTGAGGATTCATCATGGTATTCCTATTCTCCATCTCTGCCCTTTCCCTGTCCCATCGTGCCTGTTCCTCCTGCTGGACCCCTTCTGGGTTGTAGATTGACACAATAGGGCCTATGGTAACCGGTACTTGTAGAGCATCCGGCATTTGGTAGGACCTTGCATGTTGCGTTTCTGGCATTTTCTGGACCACGAATCTTCCCACTACTCTCTGTTCGGAACTAGATTGAGGTACTTCCTCCTCTTTCTTGGCATCCCACTCTGTTACTGGGATCAATTTATATTCCCCCCATCTAGCTCCGTCCTCTTGTGGTAATATGGGACTTGCGGCCCCTCCGCTGTACGGAGGTGGTCTATCTGTCAATAGCCTCTCTATCAGATCCTCTTCTGTCTCGCTTTCCTCATCTTCCTCTAGAGGTTTCCTTTCTCCCGTAACTTCTAGCATCGGGTACAGTTTATCTGCTTCTATCTTCTGCACCCTCCATTTCTTAGCTTCCTCATCCCATTTGGCATCCTGTACTGCCTTTACTGATCGTCTCACTCTTTCTTGACGCCTCTTTACGCTCTTTTCGTGTACTGTTCTAAACCATACACTAAGTGCTTCGAACTGTGTTGGCCTCGGTAGAGGTCTTGTTGCAAGCATTACCGCTTTTAGTTCGTTCAACACATCTAGCTTAAACGTTCCGAATCTCGGAAACGTCAGTTCCTTGTTCCCTTCAGTCAGCTTATTCCACTCGGAGATCCATAGTATCGAGTGTAAGCCTACATTCACTGCCATATGATAAGCTGGTGTGCCTTCTGGTGGAGCTTCCTCTCCGGCATATAAGTTTCTTCTATTCCTCCTAAAGAGTGCTCTTAAACTCTTAAAACACTTCATTTTCGATAATCTACAATTTTCCCTTTACTCTTCCTCGTTTACGTCCCGATGACAACCACCAACCAATCCCTATGCGGCTCTCGCTAATCGGCCTATCTCAGCGCGACTCTTCGCTGACCGACCAATCTCAGCGCGACTCTTCGCTGACGTCTGACAAACTAACCAATCTCAGCGCGGTTCTATGCTGACGTCACTCGTTCCCTCTGCAGCAGTTCTCCTTCTTACTCAACTCGTCTCACGATTTCGCATGCGTTTTCATTCATACACTGAAAAATGACTACTTCCGTCCAAGCGATCACTTTTCTCTGACTTTACGACCACAGTCTAACTGTAATTGCTACCTCAACTGACGAAACATCTTCCCTCTTACGGTCAGACGATCGCCTCAACTGATAGGTTACTTACACACAGTAAACGTATGACCAGCGTCCGTTACTCATTCACTCACTCATACGCTCCCCCTATCATCGGTCTGTCGGGCGATCAATGGTACCTCATGACCCCCTTTCAATGGTAGACAAATTACTCTGGGTGTTCGATACACCCGAACCACTTAAGTCCTTCCCTGGAGCTTAAGATTTCATCCGGTTGCGCGCGCTCACAACCTTCCCTCAATCACACTACAGGCATTCAACTCCGCTTGACATTACAACACAAGAACAACAAAAAACACCGCAATCTTACAACGCATGACCCTTATACTCACTCTCGACCGACTCTGCTGCTTTTCTCTCGACACCCCGTCAGCACCGTCTTCGGCTGCGATTCTTCTTCTGGTCGTCGATGACTAGGGACCTTGGGGTAAACTAAACCTGGCCTAGGTCGTCTTCCTCAAGAAGATAACCATCCTCTGCTACCAACTGCGGGGAATGAGATTTTGATATCAATTTATGATCAATCAGCTACCTTATCTCATTCGTCAATTTTGGACCGTTGGTATCTGTCATTGAGTAAAAGACAAACCCCGCATAGGTTAAATAAACCCCATAAACTGACGCCACTCAGAAGAACCACTTACAACTGATAAAGTTTTGAAAGTTTTATATAAAAGTCAAATTTGAATGCTAATACAATCCTCTCAGGATAAATCTCAAAAGTATACAAAAGAATACAAAATCAATTCCAGAATCAGCAATTTAAAGCATCGATGTGAAGTGGTTCCTTTGCGTCATCTACAGAAAGAGAAAAGTATCAAGTTAAATCTGTCCCTACTCTATACTAAGTGACATCCCTACTTCGCAAGTTCCTAACCTAAAAAGGTGTCAGCAGTTTGACTCCCAAAGAAGTTCAAACTCTCTTTAGCCTCTAAAGGTAACTTAAGTTTAAGAAGCAGTACCCTCTCTGCCTACCCATCCGCTCTCTAAGGGTCCTCGGCCTACTGCTCCCTTGCGCCCTTGATCTCTCTCAGCGCATCTGCTCAAGTCATCTACTCTGAGCTCTCTATGATGGCCTCTGCTCGGAGCTGTTCGCTGTTCCCGCTCTCTTCTCCCCGGGGTGCTGTCCCTAAAATACACAATCACAGTGTGGGTGAAACGCCCCTTGACGCCCACCACGGACTTTCCCCGATGATGTCAGCTTCTGGCTTCTTCCATTACTTCATCTCTTTGCGTCGTCCGTTAAGTTGACCCTTCTCCTTAGATGTCATCTTCATCTTCTTGTTGGCGACTTCTACTGACACTTTCAGATCAAAAGTCATATGAACTTAAACAAGACTTTAACTTACAACTGCGATTCTTGACCCTTCTAGGTCCTGTGAATGGTCATTCAAAAACAAGTCTCAAATTCCAAGCGTCTCTCCTCACGTTTAGGCAATAAGCCCCGTCCGGCATTGTCACCTTAAATCTAACAAGTGCTAGACTTCTTGGCTCTCACGTCCACATCAAGCTATTCACGACTCCTGTGAGTCCACTAAATTACACACATTGGACTGTGCTCCTGCGAACCCTTGGTCAGTCAGGTTAAAATCACAAATGACCTAAACCTTTCTAACATTCTTACAAAAAGCCTTCTACACAGTATAACCTTTAACACACATTTATCTCTAATCGCATTTTAGCAAAGTCTTGATTATACTTGAATACATTTTACATAGAATATATATAATACATAGAGTACGAGGTTATATGCTTATTCGTTATATCGTCGTATGTATACTTTCTGCGCACTTCTCTACGTTACATTTCTTGTCGTTTCTCCGGTTTAAGGTTACACACGTACATGAATTCTACTTTGCACGTTCTACATTTCGTAAGCATTTCTACACATTTCTACATTAGCCCACTACGTATACGGGCCTTCTAAATCTAATACATGTCCTAAAGTGAATACAGTTACATTTCCTATATTACTTTGGATTATATCGGTTTCCTATATGCTATAAGTGTCAACTTTACATTACGATATACATTTCATTTCTACGTTATACGATGTGCTTGTAAATATGGCCTATACATAATTTTTATTCAAATTTGCGCTCTCTCAGCACCTACATCTGGCCCCTAGTGTTTATGTAGTAATCTGTTTCTTCAATGCATCCTCCTTCCATGGGACCAACATGTATATTAAACTAATGCTTTAAGGTCTCTTTAATTAATAAATTCCTTTACCCAAATGTGCTTGTGCCCAGTAAGATTTAGAACATACAAGCATATTTAACGCGAAAGGATAGAACAGTTTATCTCTCTTAAAGTAGGTGTTTGTAATTGTTTACCACAATTGCCACACAATTATATAAATGTACTCCTCGCTGAATGTTGCCTCCACTATCTTTGGGCATTTGTAGTCATTCCCCCATTGTGTAAACATGCACATTATATTTATACAAACAGATATAGACAGCATAGCTGTTGTAGATGCATGATTTAATCACTTATTGTTTGTTTAGTTTGGCAAAATATACATAAAATGCACAGGTAATAAAATACAAATTAAAGTTGGACAGCAACTGAATGAACATTTCTTCAAAAGCAATGTTCTAATACGGAGTGTTAACATCTAAGACATTTAAACGAGGAAGAAGGTGAGGAAGTTTTGGCCGTATGTTAAGATCAATTAAATGCAGGAAGTTTTTAAAGTACAGTGTCAGTACTTGCCATGGCTTGGGAGGCAATATAACAATGTGTGGAGAGAAGACTGAATTCACTCAGTAGACCTAGAGTTTTGTTAAATTATTGAGAGATAAGATCTATAAAGGGTATGCTTTTAAAGTAAGTGGCCTGATCTCCATGCATCTGTTGCAGAGAAAGCAGGACACCCACAGTACAAATTATCGCCGGGCTGCCCAATTTAAGATTGTACTTCATGCCACCCTGAGAGGAAATCGGTTGTGGGATCACCTGTTCACAAGAGATGGGGACTTAAGAGTGGAGGAAAATCACTGCTGCCAATGGCAGTGACGTCATCATATCTGTAATCAGCATGACTGAAACTGCCAATTGAAGAGATCCGATAAAAAAAAACTCTAAATGTCCCATCTCTTAGACAACTACAAACACAACAAGATGATGGACAGAATGCTGAAACTTTTCAAACATTCACCCTCAGTCAAGAGATCTGGGTTTAATCCATTGTTCTTTTGCTCACCCAGTTTGGACCCAGCCATATGCAAATCAGCCTTGACTCTGCTCCTCATGGGAGCAGTCCAGCCTGAACTGCCAGGCAAGGTCCTACGTGGACTGGAAACAAATAAGCTGGAACCGCTTTCTCGGTATCACCTCTCATCAGCTAGGCTTGAATTCAGTGGCACAGCGAGCAAGGGGCCCATGTCTGGCTACTTAGGGTGAACATAGCAAACACAACAAGATGATGGACAGAGTGCTGAAATATTTTAACTGCTCACCCCCAGTCAAGAGATCTGGTTTAATCCATCGTTCTTTTACTCACTGTGCCACACCAGTTTGGACCCAGCCATATGCATAGTGACATAGGGCCCGATGTAGGTAAATCCCATTTACCGATTTAGAAATACCGAATCTTACCGATTCGGTATTTCTAAATCGGTAAATGGGATGTAGGTCCCAACATCTGGATTCGTTACCGAATCCTTAACAATTCTTTAATTACCGATTCGGTAAATACCGAATCGGTAATGCCCATTCATTCCTATGGGCTTTGAAGCCCATAGGAATGATTAGGCATTACCGATTCGGTATTTACCGAATCGGTAATTAAAGAATTCACAAGGGTGCAGGGGGTGTCACTTTGACACCCTCTAGCACCCCCAAAACGGGCATGTGTGCAATGTGGCACACAGACATGCCCTAAGGGCACGTCTGTCTGTCACATGGCACATGTGTACATGCACAGATGTGCATGTACACAGGAATCGGTATTTTACCATGGATCAGTATTCCATGGTAAAATACCGATTCTGTAAGCCATGTGCCATAGGTAAATTTTCTACCTACATTGCTTTTTCGGTAATTTTAACGAATCGGTAAATATTACCGAATCGGTAATTATTTTACCGATTCGGTACATATTACCAAATCGGTAAATATACCAATTCGGTAATGATACCGATTCGGTAAAATTACCGAAAATGTGCCCCTACATCTCGGTAGCCCTTTACCGATCGGAAACGGCCGAAAATCGGTATTTTCGGCCGATTCGGATCGGTAAAGGGCTACCTACATCGGGCCCATAGTGGGCAAAATAATGATCTATTAAACCCAGATCTCTGGGCTGGAGGTGAGTGGTTGAAAAATGTCAGCATTCCGTCCATCATTTGTTCCTTTTGCTTTTAGACAACTCCAGGCAGATGAGGGACTATGGTTATTCCTGAAATAGACCTCCAAATTGGGGATTTATTTCAAAGAATAAAATATGGGGACGCCATTTCCAGAGATAAATGTCCACAGCAAAAATAGAATTTTGGGGCACATGCATCAAAGGTAGGAATTGCGAATCCTTTAATAGCGCTTATTAAGGAACGCTATTAAGGAATCGCAATTACCTATGCATGTAGGTTTCGGAAAAAAAAATGTGATTCCTACATATTCCTTAATAGTGAATTGCGAATTGTGATTCGCTTTAAAGGGATGGCTTCACATTCATATATGGGCCTAGAGGCCCATAGGAATGAATGGGATTGCATTTGCAATTTGCGAGTACCCAATAGGTACTCGTAAATTGCTCATGCAATTTCAAGGGTGCAAGAGGGCCAAAAGGCCACACTGATGCACCCCCAAAAAAGGTAAGTATGCAAATGTGGTGCACACACATGCCCTAAGGGTATGTGTATGTACCACAATGCACTTTGAAAAATGCATTTCTTAGCATTTTTCAAAAGAATTGCAAATTATCATCAACTTGAAGTTGATGGTAATTTGCGATTCCAAATAGCGAAAACGCAAGTTGCAAATGCATAATGCATCGTATTTAGCAAATTGCAATTTGCTATTCCCTAACTTCATTCGCAAAATAGGTCATTGCAAAATTTGCAATTACTTATTTAGCGAATTGCTTTTGGGTTGATGCCTCCCAAATGGCAAAATACCGGTCGCAAAGGGGCCGATTCTGCCAATTGGCCTGTTTGAGACATGTGGCCCAATATTCTTTTTTTAAATTTAGCTCCTGAGACGTGGCAATTTGAAACGACCCTGAACCCCAAGGGTTTGACTTTCACCTCAATAAAACCGTTTTTATTTGTCAAAGACCTGCCGTTATATTTACAGAACTTTTTTAGCCCAAGTGATGCTTGGCGTCCTGGACCATTTACAGAAATTTAGGATATGTTTACCACAACACTCTTCAACTTAGAGAATGAAATTCAAGAAATTAAGGTACTTTTTATTTAGTTTTTAAAGGAGGAGCTGGGGCTTTACGGTTGGGCGGTGGTTGCAGTGTTGAGATTCTGCCACCACACCTACAGAACCCCCAATACATTTTTGGGACATAGAACGTTGTCAATCAATCATTGGCTTTATATTCTCGGTAGCATCGAAAGGATTTCAGAAGCCTCGATGAGGTGTGTAGTGTGGAATGGCCACTCCATAAATATGCTTAAGGAGTGAAAAGCTATATTGATTTTTTTTTAGGTGTGATTTTAATTGCAAGGTATTTTTTGTTCAAATGTTATCTTTACTGTGAAATATAAAAGCTTACCGTGTAAGTCCTTATTCCCATATTTGTTTAATTTGCATGATTTCGATTATTCATATTACATAGGCAACTAAGTGGAGCAAAGATATTTCTTTGGGGATTTTATATGATTTGTTTCTGTTATTATTGTTCTTATATTTATAGAACGTTTCAGTTTCAAGTTTTTTTCTCAGTTCATGATAGGTGAACTAGTGGCAAAACATAATTTCACATGTTTTTCTGTAATCTTTTCAGGCAATCCTAAGCCACATGAGAGTTGAGTGCAAGTGCCATGGTGTGTCGGGATCCTGTGAGGTGAAGACTTGCTGGAAGGCAATGCCACCGTTTCGCAAAGTTGGCAATGTGCTCAAAGAGAAATTTGATGGGGCCACTGAGGTAGAGCAGAAGAAGATTGGCTCTGCAAAAGTTCTTGTACCAAAAAATTCACAGTTTAAGCCACACACAGACGAGGACCTAGTCTATCTGGATTCGAGCCCAGATTTCTGTGACCACGACTTAAAGAATGGGGTGCTGGGGACAGCGGGCCGACAGTGCAACAAGACTTCAAAGGCCATTGATGGTTGTGAGTTGATGTGCTGCGGGAGGGGGTTTCACACAGAAGAAGTGGAAATAGTGGAAAGGTGCAGTTGCAAGTTCCACTGGTGCTGCTACGTCAAATGTAAACAATGCCACAAAGTGGTAGAAATGCACACTTGCCGGTGATTAGGGATTCTGGATCCCCAGGAGTCCTTGACTCGCGTGGACAGTACAACAGTTCCTCCTGTTGGCTCCCCGTGCCTGCCCCGAGGACCAGACGAGGTCAGAGACTGAAAAAGGAAACAACAAGAAGGGAAAGTGGAGGAAAAAAAACTTTGAAAGAGAAGAAAATATTTAAGTCTCAAGAGATCATTGTTGTATTTTTCTTGTCTGCGTCATTATTTATTGCTAAGGAACAATTATGTGAGGAACAGTTCGGTGGAGATGTGAGTGGTGGAAACTCACTCGTGGTGTTGCTGCTGCTGCTTCTCTGGGGACAGAAAGAGAGGAGAGGACCTCAGAAATCCTGGAGTTATGGAACTGCAGAACACTGAAAAGGGACATGACTGACCGAGAAATGCAAACCCACTATCCACCGTGCCCTTTCAGTGAGGCTTAGCACCCACAGGTTGACCAAAAGAGACTGTGTAAATCTTGATATATTTTTTACTGGAAAAAAAGATAGCATAGGCATTGTTTTATATTGTTATTGTATATCATAAATACATCAGGAGGGAAGGAAATTGTATAGGCCAAGTCTAGTTGTTAGAAATGTTGGTCTATTATCTGTTCATTCCTTGCTTTAGGAGACCCCGTGCTGTGCTTGATTGAAGATAGACACTTTCACCCCTTCTCCTGTAATGCAAACAGCCACATCCAGTACTCCAGGAGCTTGCGTGCTGGATACGGCAGGCATTACACAAAAGAATGAGTATGGCATTTCCAAAACAAAAGTCTTTGCTGTGAAGCAAAACATGTCAACGAGTCTGATACAGTTTTTTTGTTTTTCACATTTCCTCTTTTGTACTTTTTTTGGTTTTTCTATATGCCTCTGTCCGATAGAGGCCCAATGGTCCAATAGAACAAAAGGTTACAGAATTTAAATAGAGAAAGGGTTTTCAGCAGTAGAGGCAGAGAAATAATGTTCTTGAACTGTTCCAGATCAGTCTTTCTCCCTACTCTACTCTGTTTTTTTCTAATTTGTATGGAGACGCTGGGAGTATGTGAACTGGGCTGAACTCCACCAGATCAATAACAGTTTATTGGAGCCAAAAATATCATATAGACAGAATATTGTGTCAAAAAAAATCGAGGATTAAAATATTGATGAGGTAAAGTGCAAATAGATGATTATCTGGCAGATGCATCAACGTAGCCTTTTGCTATTCCTAAATAGCGATTTCTAAGGAATCACTATTTAGGAGTGGCAAAAACGTATGCATGTAGGAATCGCTATTAAAATAGTGATTCCTTAACATTCCTTAATTGCTACTAGCAGATTGCTAGTCGCAATTAAGGAATGCTGTCCCATTCATTCCTATGGACCTACAGGCCCATAGGAATGTATTGGAGATTTCATGAGCAATTAGCGAGTACCAGTAGGTACTCGCAAATTGCTCATGCAATTTCAAGGGTGCAAGGGTGTCAAAATGACACCCTGTTGCACCCCTGAAATTGTACTACCGGTGCCCCACTAGCTCCCTGGTTAAACACCTCTAGACATGAGTGGTCAGCGCCAAGATGCTCCTTGGAGTGTAAGCCGCGCTTTACAAAAATAAAATTACATTACATTACATTACATTTACATTACATTACATTACATCTATGCACATATGTTGCACAGACACATGCCCTAAGGGCATGTGTGTGCGCAACATGAATCTTTGAAAAATGCACAAAAGTCCAACTTCATGGTAATCTGCTCCCCCTATTAGCAAATTCGCTATTTTTTTTACTTTCATGCATTGCATTTAAGGAATCTCAATTTGGGATTCCTTAAAATGCAATCGCAATTTAAGGAATCCTTAAATTGCGATTTTTGCATTTGGGATGATGCATCCCAAATGCAAAGATACCGGGAGCAAAGGTGCAGATTCTGAGAATCTGCCCATTTGCTCCCGGTATTTACTTTAATGCATCTGCCAGTATATATTTACTATTCTTTACTCCACATCTATGTACTTTGAAGAGCTACATCGTCAAGGTACATATATGTAGAGTTATATATAGTAAAACTTTACTTACCTGTAGAAACTTCCCTTCATAATATTTTTGTCCGTGATGTTCTTGACACTATATTTTTCCCCCAATATTTGGGGTTCCGATATTCTGTGTAAACACCACTCCACCACTGCCAGATTGTTATTGCTTTCTTCTGAGATTTAAAATGTATTTCTATGTTCCTACAACAGCAAAGGTTTTAAGGGAAGTATCTACAGAAAAAGCTATAAATATTAATCTTCCCATTGAAGATGTAAAGTGCTTGCCCTAAGGCTATTCACAGACTTGTAAGACAAAGCACAACAAAGCTGGCATTGCTCTTCAGTTGAGATGTGGCCTAAATTGGGTGGGAGTCAACATGTGGATCCCAAACGGGCCCTTTTCCAATGTTTGGTAGAGTTGAGGAGTGTTTTACGACATGTTCAGGTGTGCTATCGCAGACCCAATTCACACGTGAAGTTAGCTGTGTAGTTCTATGTGTATATTTGAGCTTCTTGGAACAAATAGTTTCTATTTGAGTTGTCACCCTTCCCAAGCACTATTTATCACTTTGTAATTGATTTATGTCATGGCAGTGCTGCAGATTCCCATCTTTAGCTGTGTACTGAGTCAGCAAAGCCTGTCATGATATACCCAGTTCATTCTGCACCATCCCAGGAATTCAAGTAGCCACATATAATTTAGGTAGCTAGGAGCAACCTGGACATCTACCATCATTTTAACTCAGACTATTAAGATTTAGGAGAGGTGCACCTCTGTGTTCGGTCACTGAACAAAATGAACTGTACTTATAACACCATGTTTATACTAGGCCCAGCAGCGTGTTAATGCTACATCTTAGCAGTCTAAGACCCTGACGTTTGCGTATACCTAAAGCTCATAAATTGAAATCGTGCCTCGAAAAAGTTTGCTTCTATAGCATCTCAAATCCAAACAAAGAAAACCCCGTGGATTTAGACCAAAGGTGCCAGTGTTAGTCCAGGAGGTCGGATTCCCTGCCATATTTTCAATATGGTCCCCGACTATGTATATGTATATGAATATTTATACTTGTTAAATGTTCTTTTTCCCAGATAGATAGCATACAAATCTGACATGGATTACATCGGCTAATATTGGACACAACTGATTTAGATTGCTCAAAGTTTAGACATTATTTCAGGAGTAATTAATTGAGTACTTCCTTTTGCACATATAGGGTCAGGGACGTAAAAGCATTTAGGAGTACGTAAAGTAATACTAGAACAGTTCTCTTTTACTTACTCTTACATGCCTTTGCCAATTGGCCCCTAACATCTGAAATCGTAATATTTGGGGAACATTCATTTTAGTACATATTTGCGTTTTTACTAATTCTTAACTCCATGGCTGCTAGAGCAATTCCCGCTGGGTGCTGAAATATTCAGAAACCCATGCTCCATGACGAGCTCAGCTCGTCATGAGCGTATGAGAGGTGTACATCATGACGAGCTGAGCTCGTCATGAGCGTCGAAGGTTTGGTTGCTTAAGGGCTGATTCAAAAATGGCATCTAAAAGAATACTCCAGCTGTACAGCCACACATCAATGCTTTTGTGAATGGGCCTCAACGTATAGGCAGTCTGATCACTATTTGAGGACTAGATGAACTTTGAACCTGAATGAAAATAAACTAATTCAGAAGGTGGGCATTACTTCGTATGGCTTTGAGTTAAATCCAAGTATATTAAGAACTGTAGCATACTCTGTAGTGGTAGCCATAAAACTACCAGAAGCTTCACTGGAATGACACCCTGTTCAGCAAGGAAATGATCTGAAAAACGACCTTAAATGTTGGTGATTTATGATATGGTTTCTTACCATTCATCTTTTTATTTCGGAGTTCTACTAATCCTATTCAGTGACGTGTCGAGCACCGAAGAACTGGCACCTTTCTTGTGTTAACTCAGATTTCACTTTTAACTTGCCCCTCAAACTCTGGTGCCATATAGATATGACCAGTGACCACCTACACTTTATAAACAATAATATAGCCTACTGTAGCAAGACTGACTTATGCTAGATTTTGAAGTAAGACCTACCTAGAGGAGTGAAGACAATAAATACAGTGACAATGAATAGTCAGACTCAGCATAATGGTCATAATTGACAACTGAGTCATTACTACCATGTTCTTATTCCTCTTCACAGTACATACTCAGTAGAGAAGCACCACTCATGTAGAAAATAAATAAAGCAGGAGCCAGTCAAATATTTCTCATTAGAAAAAGAATCAAAGTTATCATCAAATTACCACGGAATAATAAACATCAGAAGACAAAGAAGCCAAAAGACTGAAATGATGCCAAATGAATTTAAAAAAAATCCTTACCTGCTGCAAATATGGAAAAGCCATGAAAACAACCTAAACTGCCATCAAACCAGGAGACCCCAATCCAATCAACATCGCCAGTGGTTCCAGGCTAGTTGAACCCATGATTCCAGGAAGGAAACCACAGAGAAATCATTATTCCCAGTGCCAAGTAGAAGTCCAAAACAACAACAGAGTCATGAACCTCTCGGGACACACAACCAGTACTCAACACACTCCATGCAATTTCCACTGATTTAACCAGAGAATTTACCCTAATTGGGGTAGAAATGGAACCAAAATTTAAAAAGTTAGACCAATTCCTACACAATACTTTTGAACACGTTTTATACACTCTATAGGTTATTGCACCTGTTTTGCCATAGAAAAGAAAAAATACTAATACTCTAGCAACATGGCGCTTATCCTGTCATCTGCAGACCCGCGGGGGTCCACAATGCCATATTTAGAAAATCGAAATATTATCAGAATACGTAAATATTTAAACCTAAAAAAGCAATAGCAAAAATTTAAAGATTTAAGCTACCCTCTAAATCTGAAGGAATTTAAAATTGGAGACTACAAGTTAAGTTTGCATCCTTAGTTGACCAGGCATTGCGTCACAAACGAATGCCTCCTTGAAGCAGGTAAAAACAAGGAGAAATATTTTAATTTCTAAAAAAAAAAAAAACACGAATTTCAAGTGTGCTGAAGTGCACAGAGCACATCCAGTGCATGAAATCCTTCTGAAATATGTCTAGGCATAGGAAGAAAAACTACAGGAAACTACATAAAGGAGTTCTTGCCCATACAGACTGCCGCTGTAAGTTCAACCACTAATAGGAGGCCCCACGAAAAAGTACTTTCAGGACTGTCCCAGCTTAAAAAACATACCAATACATCATAAAAGTAGACAAAAAGGTGCAGAACTGACAACCCACTGACGAACACTGACTGATGCATCCACGCCAGGAACCTGTGTTTTGCCCCCATGGTCACAGAGGGGAATCCCCGCAGATTCAGTCAGGTTTTTATCCTCCTGAGGCTGATAAAATGAGTATCATAGAGATAGGTCACAAAATGATCTATTATCAGTGAATAGCAACAAGAGTCCTTCCTGGTCTACACGCATGATTGCTATCTCATGTTATTATCCAATCAATGCAGCATGAAAACAAGAAGAGACACATTATCCAACTAAGACCTAGGATCGTGATTCCACAAACTGCAAATAGGAATTGGTTGCTGTAATCCTAGAAAGCTAGTACAAACTGAATAAACCACTCACTGTTGACATCACCCAAGTACGTTTACGTTGTTCAGTACAGCTCATTACTATAACGTGTACAATGAAAGAGAGCAGACAGCACATGAACATGCCCAGATAACCTGAGCTGAAACTTAACAAAATGGCAGGGAGGGCCTGATGACCTCAAAAATACAGGAAATACACTCTGACATGTTGTATGCTGAGTAGATCATCCCAAAATTAACAGATTTGCATCCTTGTGGACATTTGTCTACATTTCTAAGATGCACATTTTTCTTCAACAGTAGTGCCGCCCAGCTTTGATAGTTGAGTGTCACAATAATGAGTTCCATAATATTGGCCTGCATATATATATATATATATATATATAAACTAGACAGTATCGACTACCACCATACAGTCATGGTAAGCTCATACACTTGCAACATGACTGAAGGCTGTCTGCACTGGCGCCTAGCAGCCAATTGTGCAGCAGTGCAGGGGGGAAGCACACGGATGCGTGGTATTGTTGTTAATATGACGCATCTCTGCGCTTTTAAAGGATGCTGTTCGGAGCAGGAAAATGGCTTGCGGAGCTGCGCTGCATCATTTTGTACAAAATGAGGCCCTACATTTCTGTAGAGCAATACACTCCAGACAAAGCTCTAGTCCAATAAATTGGTATCCCCACCACCCTCCTAGAGACCCTGCCCCAGCTAGCTGCCAGAATTGCCCAATCCGGATAGCTCTAAGCCTCACAGTAATGTCTAGACTGAACATAGAGTTGCAGGACAACCTTTCAATCGTCAAGTCACCATAAGCTTTATCAGTCCTTATCCCAATCCTCAAAGACATCTACCCTACTGGAAGACTAAATAATTTATGTCAAAAATATCTCAAAATACCATGCCATGGCAAAACCACTGAAAGAAAGCAGAATAGGGTACAAACATACTCCGGGAAGATACCTGGGAGCTTTATCTATTGCAGGGTATAGAGACAGTATATATTACAAGGCATGGGCCTGTCTTTCAATCTCAAAGAGCACCCTAGAGGGTGTCAATTGCCAAAATCAATTTTCCAGAGGTACTGTGGTGAGGATAAAGAGTGAGGTTGTACCACAGGGTTTTCCATGACTCATTTGCCATCCATGACACTCTGTTTTTTGTTTTCATGTACACCAAGCAACATTTATCTCAAAGGAAAGACTTTGTTAGTGCCACCACTATGTTTCAGCTAAATGTTGTAATCAGAGTAACATAAGGGTTGGATACGATTGATTCCACTGCCCCAAGCTTTTATAGCAGTAGTGTTTATAGAATCATCTTAAAGGGATTGTGGTAAATATTGGCAGATACCACTGTAAATACCTGTAAGACAATACTCCATATGTACTACGCACACTACTTCTTGCACCTGTTGTTATTTCTTTCAGCACCACTATAATTTATATCCCAAGAGCAAGGTTGTTCACCCACTAGAGCTTTGAAAAAATACCCTCCAAATGCAGTGAAAAAATGATAATTTATTGTACTAAGAGCTTTTATATTAAAATGTAAACTACTACTAAAATGTCATCTAAGATTCTGAGTGTTTCTTTTGCTGTATTTGTTTGTACTTGGTAAGGTGTCATATTGTAGTGTGTGGTCTTTTTGTGGTAATTCACTTGTTGGCACCAGAATGAGTGACAGACAAATGTGCACCTGGGAATTGAGAAGGTTGTAATGCAAGGATGTCTAACCTATGCCCATTTCAGTTTCCCAGGTTAGCAACAGACTATGTAAATAAGTTCAATTCTAATCTATCATTTGTAAATTCAAATTCATTGGATGTAAATGTATTTTACGTGGGTATCTAAAATCCAGATTCAGCCTTCCAGGAGCTAAGCGCGACACTGCTGATCTAGTGCATACTCTAAAGAGAGATAATACTCTTACAGCTGCTAGCTACAACTTCGTGAGGATGGAAATCCACCTAGGTACGCCATACCTAAGAGCTCCTTTGAACAAGTGAATCAAAAGTGGATTAGAAATCAAACTTTTTTAACATTGATTTATATAAGAAAAGAACAGTAATAATTTTTAACTGGCCTTTTCTGGTTATTCATAGGTCTCCCCTACAGACAGACTTAAACTTTAATTGTGGTCAATACGAATACTTACGTGACAGTGCATTTCTTACCATTTGTTTGCTTTCTTGACAATCTCATTTGCTTGCTTTTTATTCAATGGCTTTCCATTCTCTTCTTGTGTGAGTCCCTCCCCACAAGCATTGATTATTTACCATTGTTTTGATTGAATGACTTGTAGCCTTCGATTAAGGTAGCTACTTTTTTCTGTTCTTTTTGCAGTGTGGGGATGTTCAGATATTTTCTTGATGCCACATTTGGGTGCTTCTTCGTCACAAAAATGTCCTCCTGCACCTCTGTATCGCTCTGTTGCTTCTCCTACTTCTCCACCTTTGCTCCCTTCTCTCTTCTTGTGGCTCTCCCTTCCCAAACACATCCTACTTTATTTATTATTTAATTGGTTTTTAATTTTTAAGTCACCCACCATATGTGTTTCTCTTCCAACTGCTCACAATATTAGCATACAATATTTAATATGATAGTGAAACAACTCCAAAAGCTATCAACTTTCTCTATATTGATACAGGTTGAGATGGAATGATAAGGCTGAATCCTTTGAACAAATTCTAACATTAAAAAGATCTTGGAGAATAAATGTATGGCATAAAGCAGTTAACCATTGTACCCACATTGCCTGACCAATGCTTTTGACTTTCTAAGCTACAAAAGCAGTAGAATATGTTCTTGTACACAATCCCAGCACAGGTGCACTCTACCTACCATGCCTGAGTGAATCCAAAGTGGAAATGCATAAACATCTGTGGTGTTTCTGTACACTGGACACTAGAAAACACTTGGATGACTTTAGCGCTGGTGGTGCCCAGCGCGATTATCGTTTTTGGCATCATGCCAATGACCTCCTTCTCCAGGGATTCCATCTCTACCACCCTCCAACAGTGCTCATCATCTCTCCTTAGCCACTTTCTTTCTCACAAACTAACCCTTTTATGCAATATTATAATGAGTGACAGCTGTTCCATTAGAAAGGAGAGTCTCCCCCCGCCACAGCAGCAAATAAAAGGATAATAAAACGGGTATCTGAAAGAGACACGTTAGTGATAGAATCCTTACCTTAGAATTACCCCCAAGCGTCAGACTGGATCCGGAAAGTTTTCGTCAGCCATACCCCTGCACGTCAGAAGGTAGCGTCGTGTGGCTCCGCGTCCGTCGTAGGCGTCGCGATCGCAGGGATGATGTCACGGCAGCTACTTAGATGCCACCCTCGCACACTGACATCAGTTCCTTCTTTTTCCGCGCCAGCAAGCGCAGATCCGGAGAGAGCGGTGCCCCCAGTCAATTTTTGACTGAGTTTTTTAGGACTTTTGTCTTTGTCTTTTTTAGTCTTTGACTCCTGGTGTGTAGGGATGCCCTGTTTCAAGTCTTGTGCGGTGTGTCCCTGTATGATATCAGTGACGGACTCGCACCGCGAGTGTCTCTACTACCTGGGGCGTGACCACGACCCTGAGTCGTGCCCTGACTGCCGGGCCATGGTTCCGAAAACTTTGCAGGAGCAGTCCCGAAAGTTGCTTAAGGCCCGGGAGTCGGCTCTGCGCCGTTCAAGGTCCCCGTCCCGTGGGAGGTCGAGGGACTGGTTGCGGAGCCGCCACCATCGTTTGACAAAGTCTTCGCACTCGGGGTCAGGTAAGACGAAGCACAAGAAGTCAAAGAAGCAATGTCGCTCTTTCCCTTCCCCTAGCCTGTTCGTGACATGGCTCAGGGTACGGGTGGTGCCACCCCGCAACTCCTGCAGAGCCTATGCATTTGCCGTCTGCCTCCCTGCCCTTCCCGGGTCCGTTGGCGACTCCGGCCCAGCTGCAGGAATTCCTGTCCGCCATGGCCCACTTCTTTGGCCCGTTGGGCCCCGCCGGACTGCCTTCGGGCCCTGTGGGTTCAACAGGGGGTTCTTGCCCTTCTTCGTCGGTGGCTCCGGCCTCAGCACCACAAGACCCCCATGGATCCATGCACAGATCCCAGCTGACGTTGGTTGACCTTGTACGACCTCCACCGACATCAACGTCTACAGCACCACCACCAGCGTCGGCCGGCCCCCTGGGCGATGTTATCTCCAGCTTCCACCCCGACATGGAGACGGTGCCGGACCGGTGTCGATCGACACCGATGGGGAATTTTTATCCCTATCTCCATCCTCCTCCATCTTTCCCACCTGCCTAGCAGGTTATGGAGGAAGAGGAGGACTGGGAGGGGTCTGAAGACCCTCTCGGAGCCCAATGCCAGTTAGCCCCGGACTGGGCAGAGGATTTTGTGGACGCCGGTGATCTGGATTTCTCACCAGAACCTGGCACACTGTCTCCTTCTACAGTAGCTACGGAGGAGGGTGGTACTTATTCAGTGGTGTTGGGTAGGGCAGCAGAGGCTCTCCACCTCGAGCTTCCTTCAGTGGCCATCAGGACTAACCTCTTGACAGAAGTGCTTCGGCCAGCGGCTTCCTCTGCGGAGCAGCTGCTGCCCTTTAATGATGCCCTTTCAGAATTCCTTTTGGGCACCTGATCCAAGCCCAACATAGGGGCTCCTGTGGATAGGAATGTGGCCTGACGCCATCGCCCGGCCCCGGGCGACCCCATTTTCCTCTTTGTTCTCCAAGGCTCTGCGTCCCCAAGCGCATTCCCTTCTGCACCGCAGGACAGGGAATCCAAGAAACTGAAGCAGTCTGGGAAGAAGATTTTCTCTTCCGCCAGTTCAGGGCTGCGGTCAGTGAAAACAGCATGCCTCTTGAGCCTTTATTCCCACTTTGTGTGGGAGACGGTGGCACAGGTGCTGCCTCAGTGTCCAGAGGAGGCCTGGACGGTGCTCTCCCAAGCTATCGCTGAGAGAAGAGATGCAGCCAAGTTCACAATTCGTTGTGGCCTTGACACCGCCGATTCACTGGGCAGAGCGATTTCCACGACAGTGACACTATGCCGTCACGCCTGGCTGAGGACCACTGGCTTTTCAGGGGATGTCCAGAACACTCTGATGGACATGCCTTTTGATGGCACTCGCCTTTTTGGTGACAAGGCAGATAGTGCGTTGGAGCGCTTTAAAGACTCCCGGGCTACGGCCAAGTTCTTGGGTATTTCGGCCACGCGCACTCCTTCAGCATCTGCTTTTCAATCCTTTTGTGGCCAAGGAAGGGGTGCCCAGACACTTTTGTTTCAAAGCCAAAGGCCTGCGCAGCCACAGTCTCAGTGCAGCCGCAGACCTGGGACCCACTGAGGTGGGTCACGGGGCCAGCGGGCGGGTCAGTTCACCACCTCCCCTGCCACCACTGCCTCCAAACCTTCCTAGTCCGGTATTTCAGGCCAACCAAACGCCAGTGGGTGACAGGATTCGCCATCGCCTCCCCCATTGGTGCACCATCACTACTGACAAGTGGGTTTTACAGATTGTCTGAAGGGGATACTCCCTCTCCTTCGAGTCCACCCCTCCAGCCATGCCACCTCAGTACCACCGCATGTTGGGTGGATCACTTGGTACTTCTCCAGCAGGAAGTTGCGGCCCTCTTGACCAAGGGGGCCATCGAGTGCATTCCGATGCCAGAAGTAGGTCATGGTGGTTACTCTCACTACTTCTTGGTTCCAAAGAAGGACAAGGGCCTGCGTCCTATCTTAGACCTTCGGAACGTCAATCGCTTCCTCCGGAAAGAGAAGTTCAAGATGCTCACACTTGCTCAGGTCTTGTTTGCCCTAGACCCGCAAGACTGGATAGTAGCATTGGACTTGCAGGACGCTTATTTTTATACCCCTGTCCTGCCAGCCCACCGGCATTACCTGCGTTTCACCGTAGGCCACGAGCACTTTCAGTTCACTGTGCTCCCTTTTCCTAACCAGCGCCCCTCATGTGTACACGAAAGTGATGGCGGTGGTCGCAGCTCATCTGCGCAGATCAGGGGTGTCAATCTTCCCTTATCTGGATGACTGGTTGTTGATGGCGGGCTCGCCCCAGGCAGTCGTTTCCCACCTCCAGACTACAGCTGAATTTGCTGGGGTTCTCCATCAACGTGCCGAAGTCGGGTCTGATTCCCTCTCAGAAGCTCCTCTTCATTGGAGCGGTTCTGGACACAGCGCAGTTTTGGGTTTATCCTCCCAAACAGCGAGTCTGTGACAATCGGGCTATGATTCCGATCTTTCTTCCCTTGTCCTGGGTTTCAGTCAGGCTGACTGTCCCTCATAGCCTCCTGCATCCTGCTGACCAATCATGCCAGATGGCATATGCGGGCTCTGCAGTGGGGCCTGAAGTTCCAGTGGGCACAGCATCAAGGGGACCTGTCCGAGTACATCCAGATCACGGAGGGCACTGCACAACAGTCGCAGTGGTGGCTCACAAACCGGCATAGGGTCAGCAGCAGGTCACTCTCCCTTCTCCAACCGGAGTACACAGTGGTGACAGATGCGTCCCTCCTGGGATGGGGCAGCCACATGGGAGAGGCGGAGATCCGAGGCCTCTGGTCTCCGGCAGAGTCCAGGTTCCATATCAACCTTCTGGAGCTCCCAGCGATCCTACTTGCACTGAAAGCATTCCTTCCCTCTGTTAAGGAGAGAGTAGTGCAAGTGTTCACAGACAACACCACTGCCATGTGGTACTGCAACAAGCAAGGCGGGGTGGGGTCGTGGACCCTATGTCAGGGGGCTCTGCTTCTCTGGACATAGCTGGAACACCAAGGCATTTCCTTGGTGGTTCAACACTTGGCAGGTTCTTTGAACGCCAGGGCAAACAAACTCAGCCGCAGGTGAATGATGGATCACGAATGGCATCTTCACTCAGAGGTGGCGCAAGGTCTCTTTCAACAATGGGGTGAGCCTTAGGTAGATTTATTCGACACCGAAGAGAACGCGCAATGTCGGCAGTTCTGTGCGTTGGAATTTCCAAGGAGGCACTCGCTCGGTGACGCTTTTCGTCACAAGTGGATTTGCGGTCTATTGTACGCCTTTCCTCCTATACCACTTCTACCCAGAGTGCTGAAGAAGATCAGGCGCGACCGGCCCCAAGTCATTCTTGTGGCCCCGGACTGGTCTCGAAGAGTTTGGTATCCCGAGCTACTCAGTATGAGCGTTGATCCCCCGATCCGACTGCCTCTTCGGGAGGATCTTCTGTCGCAGCATCAGGGGACGGTCCTCCACCTGAACCTGTCCAGCCTCCACCTCATTGCGTGGAGATTGAGTGGCAACAGTTTATTCCATTTGACTTGCCTCCTGAAGTCTGTGATATCATTCTGGCAGCCAGGCGTCCCTCCACTAAATTGGTATACGCCTGCAGGTGGAACAAATTTGTGGCATGATGCAAAACAAAGGCTGTAGATCCCCTTTCTGGCCCTCTTTCAGAAGTTGTTTTGTTCCTTCTTTCTTTGGCCCGGCAGGGCTCTGCTCTGTGAACTATTAAGGGCTACCTTTCAGAAATTTTTGCCTTTCTCAGGCTCCCTGATCAGCCCTCTCCTTTTCAAGTCCCCTTTCGTAAATAGATTTCTCATAGGCATTATTCACCTTTTCCCTCCTATTCAGTTTGTGATGCCACAGTGGGACTTTAATCTGGTCCTTATTTGATATGCGCTCCTTTTGAGCCGCTTCACAACTGTGCTCTTTGTGTACTTACTTTAAAGACTGCTTTCCATAGTTGCCATCACCTCCGCTAGGTGCGTGAGTGAGCTCCAGGTTCTTTCCTGTAAACCTTCTTTTCTGTCTGTTTATCCGGATAAGGTTGTGCTCCGCACTCGTCCTTCCTTCTTGCCAAAGGTTGGTACAACGGGAAAACAATCACCTTGCCCACTTTCTTTCCGCCTCCGCACTCTTCCAGAGGGGAAGAGAGGCTCTATCGTCTGGACCCAAAACATGCGCTCTCATTTTACCTGTATCGCACATAACAGTTCCAGGTGGATGACCAGCTCTTTGTGGGCTACGTAGGCGCCAAGAAAGCTGGGCTGTACACAAGAGGATTATCTCCCGCTGAGTCGTCTTGGTGTAAAAGCCTGTTATTCTCTGGCTAAAAAGGAACCTCTGGTTCGGCTACATGCCCATTCTACCAGGGCGACAGCAGGTACTATTGCATTGGGACATGGTGTCCCCCTGCAAGACATCTGTCAGGCGGCCACTTGGGCCTCGTTGCACACTTTTACTAAGCACTATTGCCTGGGCAGCCAAGTCCGGAGAGGCAGCTTCTTTGGCCGTTCTGTTCTCAGTGACTTTATGGTGTGATTTTGGTTCCCAGACCCACCACCGGGGTTGGTATTGCTGGGGTATCTATTCTAAGCTAAGGAATCTATCACTAACAGGTCTCTTTCAGATGCACAAGTTACTTACCTTCGGTAATGATATATCTGTAAGACACATTAGTTAGTGATAGATTCCTTACTGCCGCACCCATCCTCCCTGTTCTGTGAACTGATTTCTAGGGTTAAGGTCATCCCTTTCAGGACCCTAGTTTCAATGCACTAGTGGTCAGTATCTTGCATGGCTCAGCATTCCTGGTGCGGAAAGTCGTTTACAGAACTGACGTCAGTACGGGAGGGCAGCCGCTGAGTAGCGCTGCAACGTCATCCCTGCGATCACGATGATGGGCGCGGAGCCGCACAGCGCCACCTTCTAACACGCAGGGGTACTGCTGACGAAAACTTTCCGGATCCAGTCTGGCGCCTAGGGGTAATTCTAAGGTAAGGAATCTATCACTAACTAATGTCTCTTACAGATATATTGTTACCGAAGGTAAGTAACTTGTGCTTTAAACGCGGTTTATTATTATTTTATTTTAATCCCCTGGACTCGCTCCAGGACGCTGATGAGTCTTGGGGTGGGTCCAGGGGATGACACTGCTGGTGGGGGAGTGATGGGCACTCCCTTCACTGCTCATGAGGGTTTGGCTGGCCGTCTCAGGCCGGCCAAACCCTCATGAGCAGTGAATCTCTCTCCAGCCCCAAATGTATTGCTGGGGCTGGAGTGAGCAGGCACAGACTCCCATGGGAGGGCATGTTGCAGACACTCAGGCCAATCCTGATGCTGCTTTCATGCAGAATCTCGATTGGCCCCAGTGCAGTCTTGAAGTCTGTGCCCAGAAAGGTGGCGACCTGTAGGCATCTCACTTCCTTTCCCTCCCCCTGACACCCATTGTAAGGAACCCCAACTTTACTCCGACCCTAACAGACCCAAGGTTCAACCAAGAGGGATGTAGATCGGGGGGGGGGGGGCACTTATTTGATACAGATGGTCTCATCCTGTTTGATTACCTTCGCCAAGAACACAGACCTCCCGAAGTAGAGAGGTGGCATACACCCAGATGCCAACCACATTAGTAACAGAAAGGATCTCTGTGACAAAAGCAGTAACCCACTGAGCTAGCCGCATAAATACAGTTCTGTGATCTGCATAATACACATTCTTTTCAGCAGGCACATTATTTGTCTGCCCTTCTTAATGAGCAATCAGAACTGCCACTAGACAAATCTCCAATCTCTCTCCAGCAGGAACAATAATCACTAGAGTAATCTTGACAGTTTTATTGTTGCCTGAAAACAACTGGACACTCAAGAAACTCTACAACAGGGGCTTTTGAACCCATAAGATATTTCTAAATAGAGCACACTGAGCTCAACACCAGGTGCAGTGCACCAGTTGCCCAATGCACACTTAAACTGGAGCAACGTAGTATGTGGCCAATCAGTCTTGCTCTCATATTGTGCTATCATTTCTATTAAAATAGCTTTCGATATATTTGGAAAAATCTGAAATTCTAGTTTCAGTCCATCAGTACAGTTTCTTTCCAGCAGCAGAATGCTGCCCTGTTCACTGTTTATGACGACTATATATTTTTTTTAACCAGGTCAAGCAAGGACACCATGATGATCAATTGCAATTCAGACCCAAAGCTAAGAGCTAAGTGGTTCACTATATTGCACCCAGCTCAGACCCTGAGGAGCTCCACGCACAACCTGTTGCGGAGGGCCATAGACTGCCTTTTCATGCCAGCCTCATAGTGTCACACGATAACATAGCATAGGCTCAGATACACTCATAAAAACCTTGATCAGAATATGTTGTAAAACACCACCATGACTGAAATTGAACTAAAATTATTTGATGCTTCCATAATAGACACAGCTCTGATTTCCTCTGTGCTGGACAGAAGTATCCAGTAGAGATGCCTATCAAACAACAATCTCAGGTGGAAGCTCCTTTCCCTATCACCAGCTTCGGATTATCCAAATTCCATGAGATAGCTCTCAACGTCTCTGAAAAATACTTAGTTTTTCCCAGAATAAAGTTTTGTTTCTAAGTTTGCACATGCACTGACTAAGTCTTCCAATGAGCAGTGTAGGCAAATGGTAAATTAACATCTCGAAAATTGGTGTCAATAGGAAATGACACGCGGTAGTAGATTTCATCCCATTCCTTCATAGACAGCCCCCGACCTATCTCTGACTTCCATCTCCTCTCGCCTTGGGGTTTCGTCGTTGAGCGTTCGGGGACCAGGAGCCTATACAAATGGGTAATGAGGCTCATTTTTGTCCTGCTAGTGAGTAGCCAGTGTTCATATGGGGTGAGGTGTCATTGTTGCCCTGGGCGGAATGTGGTTGGCATCTGGGTGTATGCCACCTCTCTACTTCGGGAGGTCTGTGTTCTTGGCGAAGGTAATCAAACAGGATGAGACCATCTGTATCAAATAAGTGCCCCCCCCCCCGATCTACATCCCTCTTGGTTGAACCTTGGGTCTGTTAGGGTCGGAGTAAAGTTGGGGTTCCTTACAATGGGTGTCAGGGGGAGGGAAAGGAAGTGAGATGCCTACAGGTCGCCACCTTGTCCCAGGCTGCCAGTGCTGGCTTGGTGATAGATGAGAGAAATAAGTTAGGGGCATGCGGTTTTGGAGAGAAATTGTATCTTCCACAGGGGTTGTTCTGCAAGCACTTTTCCATAAAAGCCAGTGTTTTTCCGACTCCGTGCATGACTATTCAACAAAGATTCTAGATGGGCAGCCTGGTAGTATCAAACAAGGTCCGGAACGCCCAAACTACCCTCCAAAGGGAACCTATTGCTAGACCTCTGTGGATTCTGGGACCATTGCCCGCCCTGACAAAGTGGTTCAGATCATCCCGAAGTGCTCAGATTGAGCCCGAAAGTGGTTCTAGTGGTAATACCCGGAATAGATATAAAATCCTGGGTAGGATTGCCATTTTCACTGCGGCTATCCTCCCAAGCCAGGAGAGAGAAATGATGCTGCCAGCGATGGGTCGGAGCGTATCTTCTGGGTCAGTGCGCGATAGTTGAGGGCCACTGTCTCAAGTACCGTCGGGGCGATCTGGAGTCCCAGGTACATGATGTGTGATGTGGCCCACTAGAGACGGAAGTGTAGTTAGCGAATTTTGTGGCATTGTTAGGTTTAGGGCTTTGGAATATTCATTTTTAAAGCTGCTACTTGGCCAAAGGCTACCTGCTCATCAAGAAAGGCCAGCAAGGAAGAGGCCAGGCCCTCCAAAGTCGCCAGAACATCATCATCATACAAGCTGATTGTGTTATAGTCAACACCAAACTTGATTCCCCTAATTGCAGGGTAAATCAAACTCTATAGGCCATGGGCTCCATGTATAGGGCAAAGAGTAAGAGCGATCGCGGGTACCCTTGTCTCGTGCCCCTATTAATTGTGAATGGAGTGGAGGAATGGCCATTTATCCGAAAGACTGTGGTAGGGAAGTCATAGGTGCTATAGATCCACCTCCTAAATCTGTCACCTATGCGAAAATGCTCCAAGGTGGCCTCGGGATAGGGCCAGTGGACTCTGTCGAACGCTTTCTCAGCATCAACTGATAAGAGCATTTGTTCCTGTCCATGTCTCTGAGCCTTAGCTAGAAGATGATGGACCCTGCGTGTTTTGTCACCACATTGACGTTTTGGGACAAACCCTGCTTGATCCGGGTCAATAAGGCCCAGCAGTAACGAGTTAAGTTGAGCCACTTAGATGGCTGTGAATATTTTAAGATCAACATTTAAAAGGGAAATCGGTCTATACAAGGGGCATTTGGTTTTATCTGTCCCTGGTTTGGGGATCACTGCAATGGAGGCTATTTTCATCTATGGGGGGAGGGTCACCGAGGTCCTGAGGGCATTAAAGAGTCAGGTAAGGAGGGGCAGAACGTTTTTAAAAGATGGAAAGGAAGCCGTCCGGCTCGGGGGATTTAGAAAGCTTTAGATGGGCTACTCATGAAATGACATCAATTTTAATTGGACAGCGCAAGTCTTCCCTTTGTTCCGAAGTGAGGGCAGATATATGTGCTTCTTCAAGATATGCTGGTATTCCCTCTGCTGGAGGCTCTGTGCTGCATATAGTTTTTGATAGTAATCTCTAAAACTCTCTGCTATGTGAGGATCTTCGGTTTGCACCCAGCCCTCGGAGTCCAAAACCTCCTGGACCCGTTTTTTTTGCCACCTAATCCTCAGCCTTGTCGTGAGAGGTTTTCCCTTTTATCCCTGCGCTCTTTATTTTCAGCAGACAATATGGTGACCAGTTCCCCCTTACCACTGCCTTCAGTGCGGCCCAAATAATGAAAACAACAGATTCCTGGTTATTATTGATAGCCAGACAGTCCTTTATCATTCTAGTGATTTGCTCTACATTGCAGGACGTTGCAGAAGACTATCTCTCAGGCGCCATGTCTTGGGATTAGGGATATGCCTTGGGGTTTCTATATTGACCACTACAGCTGCGTAATCTGACAGGGATCGGGGTTCAATAGTGATTCCTTGTACCCGGGAGACAAGATCTTGGTTGCCCAGGAAGCAGTCAAGCCTGGCATTCATTTTATGTGCAAATGAATAGGATGTATAATCTCGGGCCTGCGCATGTGTATTCCTCCACATATCGGTGAGGCTGAGGCCATATTGTTGAGCCAGGTCCATTCCCTCTTTGGATAGAGCACTCGTCTGACCCTGTCTTTGTGCAGATCTGTCCATGTCGTTATCTAAGACGAGGTTTAAGTCTCCTCCAATTAAGATCGAGCAGCCTAAGGACTCCATGATCTCTGTCACTGATTGTGGCAAGAATGTCTCTTGCCCTTCGTTAGGTGAGTATATAGAGGCTACTGTGATTATTTCAGTGCCTGTGTGTTTTGAAAATGCTTATAGCTTCTCCCGTAACTTGGCCTCTTTGGATATTACCTTGCTTTGAAATGTCGGGAGACCAAAATGGCCACCCCCATTATTTTGTTAGGGAGGGAAGAAGAGTATTGGGGTGGAAAGTATTTAGAGCAGAACCTGTGTTCATCGAGAGGGAGAAGGTGGGTCTCTTGTAATAGGCATACATGTGCCCTGAGTGTTCGAGGTAAGATATGATAGAGGTCCTTTTCAGGGAATGACTGAGGCGTTTGACATTTACTGTGAGGATTCTCAGTTGGTCTGAAATTGGGCACAGATGTAAAGTGCTACACAGTGGCTGCCTGTGAGGGGACAGAGGGTTACATGTGCAGTGTTGGTGATGCGTAATGTGGTAGGTAGTTTAGAGGTCAGGGGCTCTTGACAATAGTTCCCAGGTCCATTCAACAGAAGGAATTAAAAAATATCTAAACCCATAACAGACAATAACAACAAAAAATGTAAACTGGTGTAAAGAGAAATAGAGTCCTTTCTGGTATGTCCATTTAGTCACAAGTTGGGGTCGTGGGTTTCGCCCCTCCTTCTTGCCCAGGCCCAGCCATCCAACCCTGCGATGCTGTGTCAAGGCAGGGTTAAAAGGAGAGAAGGATATGAGTGGAGGAGTAGGAGACCCAAAGGAGAGGCCTTACTGGATCAGGGTGACACAGGTCTTGAAGATGCTCTGAATAAGGTGTCTGCTTCGCTCTGGCTATTGTATCGGGATCCGGTCGAAGTCCAACTCGGGAGGGTCTGGTGCCCCTCCGCACCTGGCTGTTCATTACGTCTACTTCCTCTTGGCTGTTCCACATAGATTCGGAGTGGTCTCCAGTCAAGTCCAATATGCGCGCGCTTCTTCAAGAGATCGGATTTGGTGTAGTTTCCCTTCGTGACAGAAGATTATGCGGAAGGGGTGCCCCCATAAGTAGCGTACTCCTGTCGCATGAAGGTGTGTGGTAATGGGGCGATAGTCTTTTCATTTCTAGAGGGTTGTTGCAGTGAGGTCTTGGTATAGGCCAAGGTGATGGCCTTGATACTGTAAGGCAGAGGTCTTCAAACTGGGGGGCGGGCCCCCCTAGGGGGGAGGAAAGTGATCCCTACCGGGGGGGGGCACCAGGCTCTCGCCAGAAGAAACATTATGCTTTGTTTTCAGTCTAGAAGAGCAGCAGTAAGCACGTTTTTAATGGGCCATCATTAACATCCTTTGTAATTTAAATCCTGGCTGGGAGAAGGTGTCAAAAGGGAAGGGACTTCACATTTTCTCCAAGACCCACACTACCATTTAGAATAACAACACTGTGGATCCTTTGCACATTAGCAAGGCCTGCCTCACTGGAATAGTATGTTTGGAAATCATTTATTTTTTTGCATTTTTAAAACAGTGACAGAACTTAGCGGTAATGTTTAAATACGTCTAGACATATTTAAATATTGCCAGTTAAATAGAATAATTGTGAAATATTATTAGGGGGGGACGGCAAATTGTTTTTCTACACTGGGGGGGGGGCGGGAATCAAAAAGTTTGAAGACCACTGCTGTAAGGGGTGCTTGTCTCTGGCTTTCTGGAGGATACGTTCATTTAAGGGGAAGTCGTGGATGCACGTGGCAGTCTGGTGGGGCTTTATGCGAGCGTTTGAGACCTACTCTGCGTTCTGTCGAGTTGGATGGCTGTCTCAGGACTGACCTCCAGGATGAATCGGAATATGTCCTGCAAGTAGGAGGTGATATCTGATCCTTCGGTTTCAGATGGAAGCCCACGTATGCTGATGTTATTCCGGCATGATCTGTTCTCCAGATCCTCTGCGTTGCTTGGAGATTCAGGTGCTGGTCTCTGAGATGTAGTATTTCCTGTTGAAGATGTTCAATTTCCTCCTCCCTGCTTGCTTCATGGCCTTCCAGCATGGGGACTCTCTCACCCAGCCCATCTAGATCCCGGCATGTGTCTTTGAACTCTGTGTAACCTCCTTCCTAAAAGAGTGAAGGTCCTCATGCAGGGAGGCGAACAGCGACTCCAAGTAGGGGGAAGTGATAGGTTAGTCCGTTGTCTCTCAGTCAGAGAGCCCTTTGGGCACCTTTGAAGGTGTCATCCCCCACAACAAAACTGGGTACCAAATCCTTTGGGATGTGAACTCTCCCTTCTCCAGCAGACACTGCATATACACTTCTGCCACCACTACTGCTGGACTCACTTGCATGGCTCTAGTGTCCAGGTCTCTAAGGCATAGCTCCTTCTCTTCTACCCCATGCCTCTTTTCTTCCAGAGCTTGATCTTTCTCCATTTTTTATTTGTCAAGCTCTAGTTTCAACTTTTTCCCCTCCTACTTGTCCTCAAGCTCCTCTGGGGACAGGTTCCTAGATGACACACTGCTCCCTGCACTTATATGGACTTCTAATCCTGGGACGATGTTACCTCCCTCACCAACTGGTCCCATGTCATGATATGATGCCAGGTCTTCTTCCAACTCTTCCTCAGATCTTGACCCTTCCTCCTCATTGTCTGTGAGGGTCTGGGGGGGGGGGGGATTTTGCCCATTCTCTCAAAGCTGTTTGGAGCTCTGCTTTCTTAACAGTGCCTTTGGTAAACAACCTTTTCTGGTGGAATCCATTGAGCTGGGCCACCGTGTAGCTCTCCTAGTTGTCCAGCTCAAATCCATCGTATCAGGAGAGGTCACATACACAACAGTAAAAATGGTAATTGGGAAAACTGGAAACATTCTAACAAATTTAATCAGTGTGAATTGATTCAAATGTGTGTAGATATGGAGTAGTAGTGTACAGCAGGCCCTCATTTATTGGGATTTGGCATATCGCAGTGCAGCAAGTCACCTTTCTGTGCTTCCCTACACCAAAGTGAAAGGGCAGGAACGCACCATATTTATCTTTCCCCCTGCACTGGTGTCATTTCAGCAGTTTAGTGCCAACCAGGCACCCTTGCACAAATAGCTTTTCCTTCCTACACAAAAACAATTCTAAGATGTGTAGCACACATGGAAAGAGGAAAAACAAAGGGGCAGATGTATCAAGATTCCATTTTGCACTTCTCAAATAGCGATTGTTAAGGAATCGCTATTTGAGAAGTGCAAAATGGTATGCATGTAGAGCTTCGCTATTTTTTAGCGATTCCTTAGAATTCCTTAATTGCGATTAGCAAATTGCTAATCGCAATTAAGGAATAATTTCCCATTCATTTCTATGGGCCAGGAGGCCCATAGGAATGAATGTAAAATTATACTCAATTTGCGATTAGCAATTAGCTAATCGCAAATTGAGAATAATTTCAAGGGTGCAAGGGTGTCTTAAGGACACCCTGCTGCACCCCTGAATTTGACATGTACATGCATATGGCGCACATACATGCCCTAAGGGCATGTATGAGCGTCATATGGTACCTTTAGAATTTAAAAAAAGTGCTTTTTGAAAAGAATTCGCAAATTACCACCAACTACAAGTTGATGGTAATTTGCGAATTCTTAGTCAAAAATCGCACCACTGAAATGCTTGATACATTTCAAATCTAAAATCGCAATTTGCTATTTCTTAAAAGCCTCGCAATATTAAGGAATCGCTAAATTAGCGATTCCTTAATATTGCGAGGCTTTTTGCATGATACATTCCAAATCCCGTTTTTTTTGTCGCAAACGCTGCTATTTTCCGAATCGCAGCATTTGCGACAAAAAAAACGGATGATACATCTGCCCCAAAGAGAAATAGATGTATTTCGCCTCGTTACGCCTCACCTCAGGAGGCGTATGATTTTGACCCATTCCCAGGTGTACAAGTCCTTGTAAATCTGGGAATGAGCTAAAAACCATGGGAGTTGTGTGGGAACACCCAGCCCAACACCTATTGGACGACTCTCTTGCGCAGAGTAAGGCGACCAAGCAATTTGCTCTTCATAAATCTGACTCAGAGGCCTTGCATCACACATGTATAACTTTGTGCGGTGCAAACTTGATGCAAGGCTCTCATCAATATGTCCCCAAGTCACTGTATGGCACAGCACAAACACAAGTTCTATCCTCATCCCTGATCGCCAATATTAAAAATTGGAGGGCATATTTACAAGTCCTCTGCACCACGGGAGAGTCACTTTTTTTATGCTACCCTGCGTGGCTTCGCATGGCATTGTAAATATGGCCCTCTTTCCTGCATTACTCTGCCTTGGCACTAGGCAGCCAATTTTTGCACTAGATGGCTTGCAGCGCCGTACTGGGTCATTTCCTAGGAAATATGCCCCTGGGTTTCTGATTGGCAGAGGTATGCACCCTGTCCAAGCAGGAACCACAATCCTAGTCGGGTTAAGTCAGATACTCACCACAAATTAACCTGTACTCACCCTGTGGTAGCTTGGCACAGAGCAGGCAGGTTTAACTTTAAAGGCAATGTGTAAAGTATTTGTGCCACACTGTAACAGTAACACAATGAAAACATTACAAAAAGACTCACCACCAGTTTAGAAAAATTGATAGTGATATTAAAAATAAAACAAGACTGAAACAACAAAAATCCAATAAGTGGAAGTTGAATATTTAAAGATTAAAAGATAAAATAGTGCTTAGGAGCAATAGGTGCCTATGGGGATTATCTGGTCATGCTGGACCGGTGCAATGTCAAGCGGTCAGGCCGACCGCAATGTAGCACAGACCAAGGGCAGGAGCCACGCAAAGTGTGCTGAAAAAAAGTACCATGATCCTGGTCGCAGCAGTGAGATGTGTGCTGCAGCCGAGCGATGCGTCGGTGTTGATCCCGTATCCTAAAATTTTTCGACCCTTCTACTCGTCAGCACATTGTGCAATCGACCATCCTCTCTCGCCTGGACTATGCGAGCTCCTTACTTCAGCGGTGCAAAATGCGGCAGCTAGAACCTTGATAGGTCTCCCCCGTTTGCATCCGGTTGCAGACACCTTGAGTAAACTCCATTGGCTGCCTGTGGCCAAACGGATCTAATTCAAGGTTCTCGGTGAAACGCTCTTGCATGGGTGGCCGCTAATTCCGCTATCTGGCTGCAAAACTGTGGAATGCCTTACCGTCCCAGCTGCATGGCTTAAACGATCTCCAGACTTTCAGGAAAGCCATTAAGACTTACCTTTTCCCCTCAGATTAAACCTTTTGTACTGTTATGTTAGGGCGTGCCGCACTGTGCTGGAGGCAGCCACCCTCCTTGCTGTTTGATAAGCGCCGGGACGCCCCTTGTCTGGGGCAGCTGAGCGCTATATAAAAATATGTAACATAACATAACATAACAGATGGCAGGAGGGAAGGTCTTGAACAAGCTCACTGGCGATCGCGATGGAAGGGCCATCAAAGTGTAAATTAGGATCCCCCAGGAGTGTAAAATTTGCCCTAGTATTTGCAAAACCCATGGTTGTTTCTAGCAAGGAATTGCAGAATTGGCCTGGCGCATCAGGGGGGTGATATATGAGGAGACCTGAGAGTGTAAGTGAGGGGGTAAATTCAATGGAGAACAGAACATTTGCACAGTCTGCTATTGGGCTGCCAAGGAAACGGCAGGTCATGTCATTTTTTTTGTTAAAGATATTTTTATTGAAAGCACAAGAAGGAAGAAGAAAGAGAGTAAGAAAAGATAGAAACACAAGAAATGCGACAAGAGCCCTCGCAGGAGCTCACTCTACACGGCAGAGGAGACTGAACATTGCTGAAGATTGGTCAATGCGGCCACCCTAGCCAGGATGGTTCTCGAAGTTCGCCAGCTAATAATGTTGCCCCAAAGGGGAGTCCATATAAAGGCATCAGCTCTCAGTGGTGCAAGGCATAAGCCACCCGAGTCGGGGGCTCAGTCGATCAGTCTATGTTGCGCTTCCTCGTCTCTCCTCCGAAAGTTAACAATGCAGCGAGGTGAAACACAAAAACCCATCCCTCATAGAGAGGGAAGAAACAGAACACCCTCCCCCCAAAACTCCTTGAACCCTCCATCCCCCCTCCCCCCTCCCCCCTGTGGTGGCAGCCAAGTAACAGGCACACATCAAAACATCCTCTCACACTTGGAACAAGTGGAGTGCACGCAAAGTGGGCGGGCAGACCGCCGACGGCAGACCTTGAGAAACGAAGCGGACCAAGGGGCCCCATCGAAAAACAAAATTTTTGAAATCCCCTCTGAAAACATCCGCCATACGTTCCATACTCAGCAGTTTCCACAACCTCGCATACCAGAGGGAAAGTGCAGGGGCCTCCTTCTTTTTCCAGGCCGCCGCCAAGGTCAGCTTGGCCGCACCAATGCAGAGCCAAAGGATTTGTTTATCCGCCGTGGTCTGGTGCTCCAGGAGCTGATCACGGAGACCCAATAGAACAAAACTCATCGTGTCAGGAACCGGGTAACCCAGCACATCCTTGATTTGGGACAGTATCTCCTCCCAGTAGGGGCGAATGACAGGGCAGTCCCACCAAATATGACGAAAATCTCCCAAGAGACCACATCCTCGCCAACATCTATCCGATGTGGAGGGAAAAATCTTTTTCAACCGTGCTGGGTAGAAATACCAGTCCAACATCGTTTTCATGTGGGCCTCCCTAAGGTCAATGGAATGATTAAATCTGTGCAGATCACGCCAGAGGTGAGTCCACTCCTCGTCAGAGATATCCCGACCCAGGTGCTCTTCCCACAAACCCATATATCGAGGGCGAGGCGAGATAGCTGTATCAAGCAGAAGGCCATAAAGGAATGAGATCACCCCTCTCATGGAAGCTGTGCAGGTGATAAAGGATTCAAAATCTGTAGGAGGCCTTGTCGCTGCGTCCCGCACCTCAGGTGACAACGCCCAGTGTAACATTTGGGCATGCCGGTAACGCTCGGACGGTAACACCGCATAGTCACGCATGCAGTTATGGAAGGTGAGTGGCTCATACCCGTGGAACAGGTGCGTGAGCGCGTGACACCCTCCCGCCCGCCACACATCAAAGGGGCCCTCCACAAGCGCCGGCGGAAAGGCCGGGTTAAAATGTATATGGGTGAAGGGGGACGGGAAGGAGGTCCACCTCTCATCGCTGGAAACCGAGTCCCAGACCTTCAGGGTAGTGCTCGTAGGAGTGCTAATATAGGCATTCCGAGGACGATCCCCCTTCGCCTTCCAGACCAGGTCCCATATCGACCTCCCCGCCACACTCCTATCCATATGCAACCAGTGCTTTTCTGATTCCATCTGGGTTCACTCCACCAGCACTCGGAGTTGCGCTGCCTTATAATAGAGGTGCATATCCGGGAGGCCGAACCCACCCTTCTTCAAAGGCCTTTGCAGCGTGAGGAAGGAAAGTCTAGCACAACCCCCTTGCCAAATGTAGTGTAGGACCATGGTCTTAATGCGCCTAAAAAAAAACCCATCCAATGTAATAGGGAGCGCTTGAAATAGATATAGGAGCTTGGGGAGCATCATCATTTTAATAGCATGGATGCGGCCCAGCCAGGAAATGAACATGGGCTTCCACCGGTTAAGCTCAGTCTGTATCTGGGCCAACAAAGGCGGGAAATTGGCCGCATACAGAGTGGTGACGGATGAGGTCAGCCGGACACCCAGGTACTGAATAGAGGAGCTGGCCCATGACAGGGGTGTGAGCGGCCGGATGCGGTCCACCTCGGCAGATGGTAGCGTGAGGTTGAGGATGTAGGACTTGCTAGGGTTGACCTTAAAACCCGCCACTGCCTCAAACTGAGAGAGTACCTCCTGTACCCGTGGAAGAGAGCTTCCCGGGTCCGCCAGTGACAGCAGAACATCATCAGCAAAGAGGGAAATCTTATGCTGCTCTCCTGAAAAGGGGAGATCACTGATGCCCGGGTCTTCCCGTACCCTAAGAGCTAAGGGTTCAATGCTGAGCGCAAAGAGAGGGGGAGATAAGGGACAGCCCTGCCGCGTACCCCGGGAGTGCGCAAAGAAAGGTGAAACATGACCGTTAACCATTATTCTTGATCGAGGACCGTAGTAGTTGGCACGCAGCATAGCTATGAATCTGGAGGAGAAACCATAGGCCGCCAGCGCACTAAAGAGAAAGTTCCAGTCCACCCGGTCGAACGCTTTTTCAGCGTCAAGGCCCACCAAGACCGCCGGGATCTTGAAGCGATTGGCCTTCTCAATCAGGTGAATAAGCCTTCTGGTGTTGTCGTGGGTCTGAAGACCCTTTATGAATCCCGACTGGTCGGGATGAATGAGGGCAGGCATAAGGTCCTGGAGTCGTGCAGCCAAGATGGAGGAATATAACTTGGCATCCACATTCAATAAAGCTATGGGCCGGTAGGACTCACACCTCGAGGGGTCCTTTCCGGCTTTGGGGATAATCGAAATCATCGCCTCCGCCATGGAGCCCGAAGTCTGACCCGCCTCCCTAATGCCGTTAAAGAGTGTCACCAAAAAGTCGCACAACTCAGAGGCAAAGGTCTGATAGAAGGGTGCCGTGAAGCCATCCGGGCCAGTCGCCTTAAGTGGCTTAAGGGACTTAATCGCGGCCAACACCTCCTCCCTAGTAAAGGGGGCCTCCAAAAGATCATTCCACTCCTTGGAAACCTGCGGAAGCGGATGAGTCCTCAGATACTCCTCCTGATCCTCCGGCACCAAGCTATCCGCCGAGTACAGGGCGGCATAAAATTTGCTCCGCCTTGGCCGCGTCTTGATGCTCCAAGGCGCCCGAGGGCGCCCGGATGCCACCTATGTATTCTCTCTTGCGCTTATCGCGGAGCTGTCGAGCCAGATGTTTCCCTACTTTATTGCCTTGTGCGTAAGAAAGACGCCGTAAGCGCAGGAGGGTATACTCCGCCCAGTTATTATAGTGGGCCCTGAGTTTACCCCGCACTGCCGCCAGCGGACGGAGCGTCCTTCGAGAAGGATTCTGCTTGTGCGCAGTTTCCAGCGTCGTCAGCTCCGCCTCCAGTGCCTCCCTTTCCTCACGCCTGAGTTTGTTCAAGGCGGAGTTCAAAGCAATGCACGTGCCCCGTGTCGTCGCCTTAGAGGCGTCCCATTGGGTGAAAACCGAAGTGTCCCCTTCCTTATTAAACTCAAAGAATTCACCAATGGCCGCCCTTAGTTTTGTGCACGACTCCTGGTCTCGCGTAAGAGAGATAGGGAAGTACCATTTGCGGTGGGGGGACGTCCCCGGGGCCCAAGTCAGGCACACTGCCAGGAGGCTATGGTCCGATACAGAGAGCGGGAATATCCTACTTTCCCTCAGGTCCCCCTGTAACGACTGGTTCAGAAAGATGTGATCAAGACGCAAATACGTGTGATGAACATGGGAGAAGAATGTGTATTCTCTAGTGTGGGGGTTGAGGGCGCGCCAGCTGTCAATGAGACCCAAGCTTTCCATAGCATCACGCGACTCGGAGGAAAAGAGGCCTGCCTCCGTCCGCTGCTGGTGCGAGCAATCAAGTTCTTTGTCCCAAGCCAAATTGAAATCCCCCATTACCACCAAAGCACCCTCCCCAAAGTCCCCCACCTCCCGTAAGAAAGCCTCAAGGAACCCATTTTGACCCGTGTTCGGCGCATAGAGAACCACCCACGTGCAGAGTTTACCAAGGAGCATCCCCTTCACCATCAGCCATCTACCCTCCCTGTCGCTACTTACCCCCATGGGTTGGAATTGCAGTGTAGTGCGAAACAAGAGTGCCACCCCCGGTGCTTAGTGGCGGCCGAAGACCTGTAAATCAGTGAGTATTGCCTATTCTTGAGCCTGGTTTTGTCCCTACGTGCCAAATGTGTCTCTTGCAGTCCCACCACATCCAGATGATGGTCTAAAATGTATTTCCACACCTTCTGACGCTTTTGGGGGGAATTAAGGCCTTTAACATTCCATGAACCTATCGTGACTGGCATCATTTAGACATTCCCCTCCCCCGCCCGCTCCATGTAGTGCCCCCCGTAGTGCCCTAAACAGTCCGCAGAAACCCACAATCATACCAGATTCACCACTGCCACCACTGAGCCCATTCCAAATCAACACCCCCCCAACCCAAAGGAACCCCAGGACGGGGAACATCACTTACAACGCATTTATTACAACGCACTACCATTACAACACAACCATTACAACGCATTGCGCTGGGGGGCGCTCTAGGATAGGGAATATATTTAATTTACTATCCAACACTTTCCCTACTATCCACGGGGACTGGAGTTGGAATAGTAAATTAAATAAATCACTATCCAGCGCTTAAAAGCACTATGCGTTGTAGTGGTATGCGATGTAAAAACCGCGTTGTAACAGCAGGCGTTGTAATAGCCTGCGTTGTAGTGACACCAATCCCCCCAGGACACTATACAAAGAGAACAGCCCCAGAACTTTAAAGAGAAAAAATAGAGCAAAAGAAGAAGCAGCTGGACATGGCCATAAGGGTCGGGGGTAGAAGACCCAGGTAATGCCCCCCTCGAGTTCAGGGTCGGGGTAACCCTCCAGTGGAGCAAGGTCCCTTAATGTACCTGAGGTGGTAGAGCCCCTCCGGCCCCACAGGCCGATGGTGGGGGAGCCTAGGCTGCCGAAGAGCTGTCTATCCGGCTCGAGTCAGTCACCAAAGCCACCGAGGCAAGGGCCTCTCCCCTCTCATTTTGGCTCGCCGATGGATTCGGGCCTTCCGCCATTCCAGTGCGGCCCACTCTCTGCCATGCCGGGGAGCGGGAGCGGCGTCGTCTTCTTGGGAAACGCTAGCGCCAGCCGACGCGGCTTCTTCCTCGATGCCCAGAAGTTCCCTGGCAGCCGCCACAAATCGTATCTGCACCAGTCTGTTCTGCCATCTAAAGATGAGCCGAAAGGGGTGGCCCCAGGAGTAAGACACCCCGTGCTCCCGCAGGAAAGCCGTGACCGGGCGGAAGTCCCGTCGCTTCTGTAACGTGGAGGCCGCCAAGTCCTGAAAAAGCTGGGGGCTGTGTCCCCGAAACTGTAGGTTGTTGGTATCCCTGGCCTTTCTTAGGATCCTCTCTTTCAATTGAAAGTCGTGGACACATACTAAGATATCCGGCGGTGGTGAACGCGTGCCACGAGGCAACCCAACTGGATGAAGTCTGTCCATGCGGATCTCCGAGAGATCCTCCTCTGCTAGAATCTGTAGAAAAAGGGCCTCCACATACTCCCGCAAGTTTCCACCTTCTCCTTCCCAGGGCACCGCTCGGATACAAATGTTATTACGGCGGGATCGATTTTCCAAATCCTCGCTGTGGGCCTGGAGGTCTAAATTTTGCTCCCGGAGTCTGAGCATGTCCTGCTGTAACTGGTGGACGTCGCCAGCAAGGCCCAGATTGTGTTCCTCCAGGGTCGCCACCCGCTCACCGATGCCATCTACATCTCGGCGGACCTCTCGCAAATCAGAGGCCAGCTCCGACTTCAGCTCCGTGATGTCGTCCTTGATAGATGCAAAGAGTTCGATCAAGAAGGCCTTTGTAACAGGGCCATCCCCGTCCTCCTTCGGGGGTGACTTGCTGGAACCGGGGGGCGATGCAGATGGACCCTTCCGAGGACCGTCCTTCCCCGGCTTATTCATGCGGTTCCTCGTCGACATGATGGGGAGCCGCGGCTAGCCTCCGCGCGCTCCGGGATTGCTAGGAGCGTCCCGGGATATCAGACCACGCTCCCTCGCACCTCCCGGGACCCCCGCTCTGCTGACACCGGGAGGCCGGAGCTATCAGGGACAGCGATCGCCGTGCACCCTCAATGTTCGTTGTGAGGTAATTGAAATTTTTATGGTCAAGTATGTCCCCTAACGTGCACCCCAACGTCTCCATGTACGTGCTTAAAGTACATGTAACTTCCCTCCATGGCCGAATATGAAGACGCAAATGCATTTGCGTCCAACGTTAACATGTCCTCTACCAGATCCACCATGAATAGATCGATAATACAGTCTCTAAACATGCCATGCCAACGTCTTTACATGGTGCACTTTTACGTTTTCCTGGCTCTGTCGAGCTAGGCCCTGATTTCTGACTTCGAAACACTTCTGTCTCTGCCTCTGAAAGCTGCAGCATGGAGATGCATCCCTGACCTCTGCCTTACTTCCTGCCAAGCAAAGCGGTGCCTGGCTCAGCCTGGCCTGCCTGCCAAAACAGTATTTTGCCTTCAAGTTATCAGTTCAGCCTCCTCGAAAACACATTCCTGTCTAGTGATATAGGTAAACATATCCCCGACTGCAGAGCAAAGGGCCAAGCCTTCCTGTCTCCTTCATGAAATTCATTGCTCCCGTTACCATGGTAGGCCCATGGCCCCGCGCATCACACTTAGACACATATGCATTCAGTATAGAATAGCCTCTGCCCGAGAGACCTTTTACTTCAGATTAAACATCCTCCAACACAAGATATCAGATATGTTATAGGAACAGGTCGATCTGACATGCCAGACTTCTGTCTCCTCTACTAGTGCTAAAGTCAAGCCCCCAGCTTCCCCTAGTTCCACGTCAATCACACGTCATACTAATTGCGCGCGCACCCATTGTCAAAGGTTTCTGCTGACTCTGCAGAATCCTCTATGCATCCACCCACTTATGACATTTTCTGTGACGTTTCCAGCACACGCCTCCGTGCACACCCTTGTACACGCCTTTTTGCTACGCACATGTGTTCTTATCTTATTCTTTTCACTTGTCACGCCTACTGTATCCATCACTATTGTACAGTTCTACTATATATATCATGTACTGTTAATAAATCGTTGACATCTTTTTCTGATTTCCATGGCTCGAGCCATTTCAATTAAAGCCCGTATGACTCAGATACCACGGACTCTGCCTCTCATTTGATTGAGCTATTCTTTTACCTGTTATTAATTATACAGAAAAATGACCTGGTAATTTTATTTACCACATAATTTGGCGCCCGAACAGGGGCCCCTCCCCCACCCCACGCGCCGGCGATGCGTCGTAGGCCTTGCCCCCTACCACAGCCGTGACGGACTCCTATGCGCATCTGCAGGTTTTCCTGTATCTCCCTCAGGCCCACGGAGGAGACGAAGACTGCGGGTCAGCATCCAGACGAGGCGGTGAGGAGTGCGGAGGATCCCGACCAGAGCCCAGCCGAGAGAGCAGTGTCCGAGGTGTCCAGAGGCCCACCTGTTCCGAAGCGTCGAGGCGCATGCGTAGTACGTAGCAGTAACCAGACGTCGTAGCAGTCCAGTCCAGTCAAGATTCCGAGGCCTTCTGTTCCGTGCTTCCCGGTGAGTACCGTTGCTGGGGACGCATCTAGACGGGTGCATTAATTTGTGTCCGGTCAAGACGGGTTTGGGTACACAGATCCGGTCTGTACTGTTTCAGCAGTGCATCTGTACTGTTTAGCCGTGCATCTAGTAATTCAGTACTTCAGTAATTCAGTGATTCAGTATTCTGGTCTTCTAGCATTATCTCTCGAGGTTTCCAGTATTTTTTGTTTTAGAATGTACTAGACAGTATCTGTTCGAAATGTTTCAATGTGTTTAATGTCGTGGTATGAATGATTGTTTGCATTCTATTACTGTGTTTATCGTGTTTGCGTTCAGGTAAGAGGTAATCATGCCTCTGTTCTCAAAATTACGTCAGATAGGAACTAGGAAAGGGATACTCGAAGAAGCAGTTCCCGTCCCGCCTAGGGACACTCCAGGACATTTCATGTACCATGAACATGGCTTAGATGCCATACTGTACTTAGACTTATGGGTGGACTACACAAAGGATCTGGAAGAGAAACATAGATGGCCCGTTACAGGGACATGGGATGCCGAGTGCATCATGAGAGTAGAAGAAGCATTGTGGAAAAAGAAAGCCAGACAATCTCAGAAAGATGCCATAGAATTGTGGCGTAAAGAATCGCATAGAAGAACAGAGAAAGAATTCAGGAAAGCAGAAAAACATAGGGAAGATTCAGAAAAAGACAGAGAAAAAGAACTTATAGAAGAAGGTGAACGAGTTAAAGCAGAACAAATAGATCGACAACGAAATGCACTTATGAATGGCATGTATCCTCTTCTGGCAGAGGGCCTACCTAAGGCTACTCCGGAAATGCCAAGTAATCTACCACCACCATTGGTTCCGACTAAGCTCCGTCAGACCGCAGCAGACATATTCCTCTCTTCCTATTTAGATGGCGTAGCTTCAGCATATACCAATGTATCCGTTAATAATGTACAACACCCTGCTCCGGCTGTTCAAGCCACGACCCCTCCACGTCACCAACTTCCCGTGCATGTTGTCACTTCCCCTACTGCTGTTGCTACCGGCCCCCCTGCTACTGTTCCCCCTACTGTTGGTCCTCATAATCCTTTTGCGACAACAGCTACGACTCAGTCAGGTTATACCCACGTTTCCGTTTCAGGAGGTGCCGTAGGAGGTCACCTCCGCACCCCGCCACAAGTACAACGAATGACAATCAGAGAATTAGCAACGCAGCGTACTCCGAAAGCGAGCACATCTGAAAAGCTTAGACAGTATATTACAGATTGTAGATATGATCCCGTACCTGGCAAGCAAGGGGACATGATGTTAGACTCGTTACGTCTACGACGAGTTACAGATTATTTGATAACATTGCCAGAAATGCCAGACCATCTAGACAAAATATATCATTTTATTAGAACTGGGGAGAGGCCAGAAAGTATTCGTGAGGCCATGGCATATCAGAAAGCTGAGACACAAGGGTTAATATTACGATTCTTGATTAATTGTTTGATAAGGGAACAAGATCGGCCAGGTATCGTTCAAGAAGAGATGGAGGTACTGACAAAATGGAGTCAGAATATCGCAGATTGTAAACATGATAAACAGAATTGTATAGATGCCATGTCCAGAAAGATCCGTAAAGAAATAGTGGCAATACATATCCGACGGAAGGCTGAAAGGACAGCCGAGTCAGACGAAAAGGATTCCTCAGAGGAGGAAGAATTAGAGAGTCCAGTAGAGAATCAAGATACAATAGCGTACGTGGGTAGAGCAAAGCAAAGTCCTTTTGACAGACCCATTTGTCTAGAAAACAAGAAACGTTTCCTTTCCTCCATTCCAGAGCAATGTTCCCTTGAACATGTATTTCAACATACTGACAAAATACTGAAAGAAAGAATAGGATACAACGAACTTCATACAATGCATGAACAAGAACTAGTACGGTCCGCAGTACAGTGGGCCGATAATTACAGCATATATCATGATGATTCAGTAGCGCAAACATTTTTGAGCCTTTCCCCAGACGAACAGCGACTAGCTGGTATGTACATGATCCAACATCTTATTACACTGTATGAAAATCAGCATTCTGATCCAGGTCCCATGTATAATATATTAGACGACTTACTTTTGAAAAGATGGAGAGGCCTAGGTACCGATTTGATTAATACCATTTTAGAACAGCGTCACAAATACAGAACTTTCCTGACTCCACATTTTGTTTCTGTCCCACCCCCCGTAAGACAACCATATCACCTAGACAGACAGAATCCCTTACGAGAAGTACATCCGATCCGGAAGCCAGATGATACGCTTGAACGCGTATTCGTATACACTCCTTTGACCAAAATGGAATTATTGGAAATGAAGAAACTAGTACCTTGTCACGATAAAGATCCTGCAGGGTTCCACCGTGAATTAAAAGACATGTTATTGATGGGAGATTACACGTATTCAGACATTCTTAAAATGTTAAAAGTACTGTTACCAGCAGGTATTTACGAAAAACTGAAAGAGAAAGAATGGGAGGTGGGAGACAAAAAGATTGTTTGGACTGAATTAGAAGACGAAGACAAGGGACGTACCCCAGGTTTAGGTCTTGGGGAAAAACTAAAGCATTACCAGGATTATTAGTACAAGTGTTGCCTAGATTATTGACAGTTAAAAAGGAGGACTGGGATGCAATCTCAGCCTGTAAGCAGAAACAAGACGAAGACACTAGTGATTTTTATTCGAGATTCGAGAAATGTTTTATTATTAATAGTGGCCTGAAAACAAGTAGCGAGTCATACCCGCATCGTTTTGTGACCAAATTAGTCGAGAATTCCCTACCACAGGTTAAGAACCGTGTATTGAAAGTTGAAAGTACATGGCAAGCAAACACGCCTTCCCAAATGTTACAAATGTTACAGTACCACCAGAACAGAATCAGGGAGGAACATGATCATGAACAGAGACGTATGAAAGACACGAAAATGAAAGTACTAGTTGCTCAGTCAGTTCCAGCTGATGGTCAGAAACGGGGTACGACACAGTCAAATAATCCGACAGCTCCTGTTAAAGGGACCTGCAACTATTGTAAACAGCCAGGTCACTATATAAATGAGTGTACAGTTCTGAAACACAATATAGCTACAGGCAAAACGAAAGAAAGGCCGCGTCCACCTAGACAGGATCAGGTCCAGCAACATGTTCCGCAAAATGTGCAGCCTATGCAGATTCCACAACAGACCGTAGCGGTACCACAGCCCCAGCCCATTGCCGCAACACAACATGTCACACAACAGATGTACCAGTATGCACAGTCCGATTACCCCGATTATCAGCAGTATACATGAAACAGCCTAGAGAGGGAGGTTGGCTTGCCTCTTATTGAGGTTCCTGTAGATCAAGAGGGTCCTTATGTACATAGTCAGGTATTAGGAAAGGATAGAAAATTTTTGATTGACACAGGGGCAAGCAGAACTACCATTAGTCATGACGAGGTTCCAGGGGCACCCCTCTCAGGCTCACAGAATGTTTCCCTTGGATTTTCAGGAAAGCCTATTGTTAAAGAAGTATCAAAACCAGTTCCCCTTGCAGTTGGTCCATTATCCCGTACTACAGATTTGTTACTCACGAAATCATGTCCAGAAAACTTGCTTGGTATTAAAACGCTAAAAGCTCTAGGAGCTGTAATTTGTTGTTCTCCGGAAGGAGTGGGGTTGTTTCTACGTGATTTTAAGGGTCATTATGTGTTGAGAGATTTTGATCCCAGGTTACAGAATGTTCCTGCACATTTGTGGGCACAAGGCCCAACTGATGTAGGTTGTATGCACATTACACCATACCGTGTCACACTCAAGCCAGGAGTTGTACTACCCCGAATCCGACAATACAAGTTACCACCTGATGCTATAGTGGCTTTACTGAAAATCATTGACGAGCTCATTGCACAAGGAGTGGTTTTAGAAACCGACTCAAATGTTTGTAATTCCCCTATCATTCCGATTCTTAAACGTACTGATCCGAATGCACCTCCAGTCTATCGGTTGGTGATCGATCTGCGAGAATTGAATAAATGTATCGTACCACAGTATCCAGTGGTCCCAGACATCTCGTCATTATTGACAGCTATTGATTCAGAAGCAGCGTTCTTTACTGTAATCGATCTCAAGAACGCCTTCTTTAGTGTCCCCATTGATCCGGAAAGCCAGTACCTTTTTCGGATTCTGTTTAAAACGCCGTAGCTTCAAATTTGCACGCGCCCCTCAAGGATTCACAGAAAGCCCTAGCATCTATAGCCAAGCACTGAAACGTCAACTTGGCAGTATTCACCTGCCTACTAACACTGCCCTACTCCAGTACGTCGATGATCTATTGATCACCGCCCGAAGTGAACAAGAATGTGAACATGCATCACTGACAGTCCTGTATTTTCTGGCAGACAAGGGACACAAGGTGTCTCCTACGAAGCTGCAATTCTGTGCCCAGCAAGTGGTGTACCTTGGGCACTTGCTGTCCAAGTGGGGTAGGCAGCTGACACCTGATCGTATCCAGTTAATTGCACAACTTCCGCAACCCAAGACACAGAAGGAAGTACGAGCCTTTATTGGACTCACTTCTTACTGCAGACAATGGATTCCCCAATATGCATATCTAGCTAAGCCACTCATACAGTTGACAACACAGGAGGCAGCGTCTTCGACTGTCCTCCCTTGGACTCAGGAACATACACAAGCCTTTGACGAATTAAAGAAAGCCTTATGTCAAGCACCTGTTTTAGCAACACCATGTTACAGCAAACCTTTTACACTTTTTGTCACAGAACGCGATGGCACAGCGTTATCGGTTTTCACTCAGGTTCAGGCAGACAAACACAGACCGTGTGCTTATTTTTCGAGTACATTAGACCCAGTAGCCCAGGCTTTGCCTGCGTGCTTAAAATCAGTTGCAGCAACAGCTCTAGCAATAAGACAAAGTGATTCTATAGTACTAGGACATCAATTGACAGTACAGGTTCCACACTCTGTGGAAGTCCTCTTAAACAGAACACAGACTCAGCACTTGACTATAGCACGACTGACAGGTTATGAATTGAAATTGTTTCAACCACACATAGAGATCAGACGCTGCAATACACTAAATCCTGCTACACTTTTACCGTCAAGCACAACAGACCCTACTCCACATGACTGTGTAGAAGTTATTAACACAATCACGAAGCCCAGACAAGACTTGACAGATGTTGCATTACCCGATCCAGACCTGACACTTTATGTGGATGGTTCATGTATGAGAACAAGCACAGGAGAGTTAGTGGCCGCATATGCAGTGACCACTGAAACTGAAGTCATAGAAACACATCGCATTGATACCCTGTCTGCTCAAGCAGCAGAACTCATTGCTCTGACCCAAGCTTGTATACGAGCCAAGAACCTTAAAGTAAACATATACACAGATTCACGTTATGCATTTGGAGTCGTACACGACTTCGGTGTCCTCTGGCAAGAGAGAGGTTTCTTGACCTCTCACGGAGCCAAGATCCAGCATGGTCCCCTCATTCAAGCTCTGTTAGAAGCAATACATTTGCCTACAGCTATAGCCGTCATGAAGTGCAAAGCACATACTAAAGTCACAGATACTATATCCCAGGGTAACGACCTGGCAGATCGAACTGCGAAACATACAGCTCAGACTCATGCTCATGCGACTGATATGGCAAAGACTGACGTAACTTCACTGACACATTGCATGACAGTTAGGGATCCCACACAAGATGTAGTCGACATACAGACACATGCTACTCCAGACGAGATCAAGAAATGGACTGAACAAGGAGGGGTCCAGACAGAACAGGGATGGATGACGAAGGGAAAGACCACATGGTTTCTCCCCGACTCTATGGTTCAAGTTATCATCAACACAGCACATAGTCCAGCACATTTAGGAGAAAAAGCCATGTTAGACAGTTTACAGAACCTCTGGTTCAACAAGCATTTACGAGCAGCAGCAAAACAGAAAGTGCGTACCTGCATGATCTGTTGTCAGTTCAATCCAGGAAAAGGTGTTCCCGTGGAACGAGGTGAATTTCATCCTCCCGACCATCCTTTTGAAGTCCTCCAGATGGATTATATCCAGATGGACCGATGTCGAGGATTCAAGTATGTCCTCGTAGTTGTATGTGCCCTATCCAGATGGACAGAAGCATATCCCTTCCCAGATTATACTGCCGTAACCACTGCCAGGCAGTTGGTTCGTGAATTTTTCCCACGGTACGGTTTGCCCCGTGTCGTATATTCAGATAACGGTCAGCCATTCTCGTCCGAGCTCATGAAGCAGGTTTCACTCCTGTTAGGCTATCAATGGAAATTCCACTGTGTTCGACATCCCGAGGCAGCTGGTCTCGTGGAGAGACACAATCAGACTCTGAAAATCCGTCTTGCTAAAGTATGTGAAGAGAAAGGTGTAGATTGGTTGGTAGCTTTACCAGTTGCCCTCTTTTATATGCGAATGGTAGCTCATTCTAGGACAGGGCTATCCCCGTATGAGGTGGTCTTTGGTAGGCCTCCTAATATGTGGGGGACGCCTATGCCCCGTAAAATTACAGATGTTGACAGTTCTATGCTGACAGATTACCTTGCTTCCTTGATGTCTGCACTACTATCATGTCGTTCACAGGTCGCGGCAGCCTTCCCAGACAACACCGAGGTGAAACCACATGAACTTGTTCCCGGTGATATCGTCATGGTCCGCAACTTTGACAGATCAAGCCCTCTGGAGCCCCGCTGGAAGGAGCCGAAAATCGTTTTGATGACCACAAGGACTGCAGTCAAAGTCGAAGGAAGGAAAGGGTGGCTACATTCGAGCCACGTGAAGAAGTTTTATGGCCTTCCGCCAAAGACTGTTTCTCAGGACTCCCGCATTCCAGACACTGATACTAAACTCCCCCTGGTAGAGAAAACTCCGCATCAGGAGTACAGACTAAAATTGAGGTCTAGTAAGTCAGACAGTTTAATTGTTTAAGTCCCCCTCGGGTGAAGCGGTTAGACAGGTTCCTGACATGTATAAGATAGACCCCAATAGAGAGAGAGATAGACAGGAGATCAAGTAACGAAAATATTGTAAAAGTCTCCGAAGTCATTGCATTCTTACGTTACTTATTATGTTTTTTCTGAGTCTTACGGTAACCTGCATAGGTTGGATGTTATATATATTTTTTCCCATAACACATTCTTTTTCTAATGACACTGCAGAGCACACGTTTAGTGCTCTGCCTCCACATGAATTGTCTTATCGACTTGCGCTGCGCAACAATACATTCATTCATATGTTACACCATTCTCACCAGACCAGCAATGCTACTGATTGTTGGATATGTGGCCGACTCCCTCCCTATCAGAACTACAAGGGAGCTCTGCCCCTCTTTCCTTATCCGTTTACACATAATGGTTCCTGTGGTGCATGGTTTAGTTTAATATCCTCTTTAGACACTGAATCCAGAGTTTCCCAGGGCAATTGGATATGGGGAAATCTGAACACAGTTATGAACAAAGCATGTTTCCCAGATGAGGAAGGTCTTCCACAAATGACAGGGACCGATCTAGAAAATGAAGTGTATGGATTAGGTAATTTTACACTTAACCTCATGATTCTAAATATTCAGTCCGAGACTAATCCAGACTTGCCTTCAATATCAGTCTTACCAGTAAAAGGTGAATTATGCGTCAGAAAGAGTGGTTCAGTACATCTAGGACACAGTGATTGTACTACTGTGGTCGAATTCAATGACAAAGGCAAGTCTACTTTCAAAGCTTCCCGACATTCATATTTTATTTGTGGTCAGACAGCATATATACGTTTACCTCCAGACTGGGATGGTACTTGTTTTATTGCATTCCTATTGCCACCTGTTTTTCTAGCCCCATCTGATTATCACAGAAATTCCCGCCTCACACACGTTAGACAAAAGAGAGATCTCCCAATTGTCGATCAGACTGAAACTACATGGGAACAATATGTAGATTTCAATAAAGGATTCTTTCCTTATTTAGGCACTGTCTCAAATAGTAAACTGATACGCAAATTAACCAGAACCCTTGAAGCAGTAGTGAATGAGACTACTTCTGCTTTAGGTAACCTAACAGAGGATCAGTCTGCTATGAGACTTGTTGTTCTTCAGAACCGCCTTGTCCTTGACGTCATTCTGGCTGATAGGGGCGGAGCTTGTAGAGTCATCGGATCCAGTTGTTGTGTGTTTATTCCTAATAACGCACCATCAGTATACAAGGCTATAACCAGGCTTCATGAAATAGCTCATCAGATACACCAGAATCCAGGCAACTGGACTTGGTCCAGTTGGCTCTGGAGTGTAATATCAGCCTGGGGATGGAAACTACTGTCATTCCTAGGAATCATACTGCTCATAGTATTCAGTTGTTGTCTATGCCTACTATGTGGGCCAGCGATTTGCGGCTTGTGTGCCACAGCCTGTGTTCCACATCCAAGTTCACGTTCCAGTTCCCGTATGAGAAAGGATGAGCAGATGATGTTGTATGAACAGATAGATGGTCTCATGAAAATAGATATATCCTGAAGGGAACGTAGGGGACAAGGAGGGAATGAGGTAATTGAAATTTTTATGGTCAAGTATGTCCCCTAACGTGCACCCCAACGTCTCCATGTACATGCTTAAAGTACATGTAACTTCCCTCCATGGCCGAATATGAAGACGCAAATGCATTTGCGTCCAACGTTAACATGTCCTCTACCAGATCCACCATGAATGGATCGATAATACAGTCTCTAAACATGCCATGCCAAAGTCTTTACATGGTGCACTTTTACGTTTTCCTGGCTCTGTCGAGCTAGGCCCTGATTTCTGACTTCGAACCACTTCTGTCTCTGCCTCTGAAAGCTGCAGCATGGAGATGCATCCCTGACCTCTGCCTTACTTCCTGCCAAGCAAAGCGGTGCCTGGCTCAGCCTGGCCTGCCTGCCAAAACAGTATTTTGCCTTCAAGTTATCAGTTCAGCCTCCTCGAAAACACATTCCTGTCTAGTGATATAGGTAAACATATCCCCGACTGCAGAGCAAAGGGCCCAGCCTTCCTGTCTCCTTCATGAAATTCATTGCTCCCGTTACCATGGTAGGCCCATGGCCCCGCGCATCATACTTAGACACATATGCATTCAGTATAGAATAGCCTCTGCCCGAGAGACCTTTTACTTCAGATTAAACATCCTCCAACACAAGATATCAGATATGTTATAGGAACAGGTCGATCTGACATGCCAGACTTCTGTCTCCTCTACTAGTGCTAAAGTCAAGCCCCCAGCTTCCCCTAGTTCCACGTCAATCACACGTCATACTAATTGCGCGCGCACCCATTGTCAAAGGTTTCTGCTGACTCTGCAGAATCCTCTATGCATCCACCCACTTATGACATTTTCTGTGACGTTTCCAGCACACGCCTCCGTGCACACCCTTGTACACGCCTTTTTGCTACGCACATGTGTTCTTATCTTATTCTTTTCACTTGTCACGCCTACTGTATCCATCACTATTGTACAGTTCTACTATATATATCATGTACTGTTAATAAATCGTTGACATCTTTTTCTGACTTCCATGGCTCGAGCCATTTCAATTAAAGCCCGTATGACTCAGATACCACGGACTCTGCCTCTCATTTGATTGAGCTATTCTTTTACCTGTTATTAATTATACGGAAAAATGACCTGGTAATTTTATTTACCACAGTTGAATCGCCCTCAAGCTGTATAGGGTAGAGTCGGCTCAGCACCTCTTCTCCTCTCGTCCCTCGGCGCTGTCCAGCAGCCTCCAGACAGGTCGGCGCCTCCCCGTCACCTCGTCCAGACGATGTTAGCCGAAATGATCCACAGGGGGGTAGATTAAGCTCGGGACGGTCCCAGTCAGTGCATCCTGTACTGCGATTGTTCGCCTGCGCAAGTCGCGGTGGCCCAGGGTCCCCGGGTAATGGCAGCCGAAGATCACCGGGTGATGCAGTGTAGGCCGCACCAACCTCGTGCGTCGCCGCCTCATCACCTTGGCTAAGTCCGCCGTCCTTGGTCGTAACTCGACAGGGAAAGGCTCAAAAGCAATCAGGGCACCTCAGCAACCCCAATAACTTCGATTCCGGAGCAAGGATCGCCCCAGGGCAGCTATACAAAGCGATGAAGGTCTCGAGGTGCCGGAGGAGCTCGCAGGCACGTCTTACTCCGTCGCCATCTTGGCCACACCTCGGTCATGTCATTTTTATGAACAATGGCGATGCCACCACCCAAGCCTGTCTTTCTATCTAGCCTTTGGATTAGATAGCCCGGTGGGAGGGCTCTAACTGTTTCAGGCTCTGCACTTGCGGAGATCCACATCTCGGTCAGGAACAGAACTTCCGGTTCAAGTTCGGCCAGCAGCAATGAGATCTCTATTGAGTGTTTTGGTAGAGATATACAGTTAAGAAGTAGTAGGTTAAAAGATTTTCCCACGGCAGCCGAGTGGTGTGGGGAGGCCAGGAGCTCAAAGTGGCAGTGTGGACATTTGTGCTCTGGATCCTCTGGCATAATTGATTGAGAACATTGTGGCCCTGGAGGCTTATTCAGCTGCCACAGCTGAGTGCAGGTGTAACCGCAGTGAGCTGAGGACGGAGGAGCAGGGGGGTATACACCTGTTACAACACAACTTTTACAACTACCTACCATTACAACGCAACTTTTACAACGCATACCATTACAACGCATTGCGCTGGGGGGGCGCTCTAGGATAGGGAATAAGTTTAATTTACTATCCAACACCTTCCCTAGTGTCCACGGGGACTGGAGTTGGAATAGTAAATTATACTTACCACTATCCAGCACCTCTAAGCGCTATGCGTTGTAATGGTATGCGTTGTAATGGTCGCGTTGTAATGGTAGGTAGTTGTAATGGTATGCGTTGTAACATGGTACATCCGAGCAGGGGTACTGGCCCTTGGGTCCGTCGGGCGCGGACGGGCACAGACGGGCTTGCCTTAGGTGCACCTTCGGCATGGCCCAACACCTGGTGGCCCACCGCCATCGGCAACCCCACCCCACTCCCACAGACCACACCCGGAACCTCTGCATCATACTTAACTCCTCCCTCACCAAGACCCGACAGATCAATGCCGTCTCCTCCACATGCTTCAACATCCTCCGCAAGACCTTTAAGTGTATCCCCCCTGAATCGAGAAAGACCGTTTATGCATGCACTTATGACGAGCAGACTGGACTACGGAAATGCCCTCTATGCCAGAATCAACAAATCCCTGCTCCAGAAACTCCAGACCATCCAGAACACCGCTGCCAGACTCGTCCTCGGCATCCCACGACATGAACACATCACACAGCACCTTCGAGACCTCCATTGGCTCCCCGTCGAGAAGCGAGTAACCTTCAAGCTACTCACCCATGCCTACAAATCCCTCCACAACACCGGACCCCAATACCTCAACGAAAAGATAAAGCCAGACAAGAGGACTTCATTTGCCATCATTCTTCTCCACAGCGATTGACATCACTGCGTTTCCAATCACCCATTTGCACAGGAGGTGACACCACTGAACTTCCCATTATCCTTCTGCACAAGAAGTGATATCACTTGTTTCCTGTGAAAAGCATCTCCAAAAAAGAAGTGAGGCAATAGGACTTCATTTCGCCATCATCTATTGGCACAGCAAGTCGCATCACTGCATTTCCTATTATCTATCTGAACAGGAAGGGACTTCACTGAATTCTAGCCAAAACCATCTTTAATTGAAGAAGCCAGGCAAGAGTTCTTCAATACCTCTTCATCCCATAGCCACTTCCCAGTAATTACTTCATAATGTCTGGCACCATTTTCAAAACATGAAACAAAACAGGAATGCTCTTAATTAAGCTCGCCCATCCTCAGCTGGAAGGTATAAATACACTAGCATTCACCAGCATTTCCTGTTTTGTAACCTGTCTCGAGAACAAGGACAAGTGAGTGCTGATGTTCTAGCTTAGCTGGAATCTCCTTGAATGAGTCAAGCATTTCTCCCCTGCAGGGCTTGGGGTGCTTGATTCCTGCATGGGTTGTGCGAGGGAATCATTTTGGGAACTGATTTCTACCTTACATTAGTTGGCCAGGTTGGTATTTCTAGGTTAAGCTTACAGTGTTATGCTATTTTCACCAACGAGGTTTATTGTGATATTGGTGGAAAATTTGGATTTTGGCTGTGTGGCAGTTTGACAAGGCTCTTGGCAGGAATTGTATATAAAGGGCAAGCATACTTCAAGTGGGGCCATGTGTCTCCAAATTCTTCCTGATCATCATCCAGCTCCACAGCTCTTTACTGCTCTGTCCCTAAAGGAGTAAAAGTGTTGCCAATTATAAAGGTGAACTCAAGGGGGATATTTTGGATACCCTAGCTTTCCTAAAACATAAAATGAAAGTTGGGAAAGATGTGATGGAGTGCAGTTTTCATTTCAGATTTATCTGCATCATAAGACTCTGATGGTTCCTCTCTTCCACCTGAACAGTTCATGAGAAAAAATGTCAGAAGATTTACTGCCAGAGATGTTAAATTACATTAAAGATAATGTGGGATTTCCCATTGTGGAAAATCCTGTTTCTTCGACTAACACTATTTTGAGACAATTTAAAAGGTTGGCAAGTATTAGAAGGCCAATGCATGTCTATTTTATGGAGGTGATTTTATGAGTGGAAGGACCTGGAAAACATTAACCTCCGCAGATTTATGGCCAAATTTGATCCTTTGGATAAAAGGAATGTGAAATTGCCTGACTCCACACGTCAATGCTGCGGATTCGGGCCTTGTTGGTAGAGGAAAACCTTCACAAAGATCCTGTTGAGAAGAAGGTTGGTACGATCCTTAATAAAGTTTATTGTCGATCCTGTTTGGCTTTGTGTGAATGGGTATATGGAGCCTATAGATCCCAATCATTGCTAGCTGACTCTATAAACCTATTTACAGCTGTTCAAGAAAGTGAAGACTGCGCAGGGAGGTGTTGAATGTTTTGTGGAATTTCTTTCTGATATATTCTTTGACAGTCTAAGAGCATCTGCCCTGGCTTATGGTGCTTTAATTGTTGCTTTTCAAAATCTCTCCCTAAAGGACTGGAATACAGATTCAGCACAAAGGTCAACAGCTCTAAGAATGGAATTTTCAAGAACAAGACTTTTCACCACAGACCTGGAGGACAAATTACACAGGATTTTTAAAGATAGAAGGCATTCTTTTTCTTTAAGAAACAGCAATCCAAGTCTTCAGGTTTCTCATTTAAACATGAAAGCTCTTTCAGACAGCTGCCTAGAAAACAGAATCTTGAAGGTTTTTTGAGGCAATCCAATTCTTTTCCTTGTAAGTCCAAGAGGAGATAAAAGGCAGGATAGTGGCAACAGAGAACAGCGGGGCATATTACCAAGGGGGACGATAGGCAATTATTGCCGGTTTAGCGACCGTTTTCGACCGGTAAGCGGCGATAATTCTATCACTATATTAGCAAGCTATTGCTTACTGATGTTAGCGACAGCTTTTAGGCGATAGCGAGCGGTTTGGGGGCGCTTTGCATGTCAGCGACATTTATCGCTAATGACATGCAAAGTGGGCGTACCTAACCTGTTAGCGACTGAAAGCAGTCGCTAACGTCGCTATCGCCTATTAGCAAGGCGGGCGTAGCGATGGAAATATTCCCGCTATCGCCAAAAACTAACGCCTGTTCAGACCAGTTCTTAGCCATGTTATCCAATGGGAGGTGGATAACATGGCTAAGAGCATTTAGTCGCTAATGCGTGAATTAGCTGTATTCTCAGCGATATTCACGATATCGCCGGAATAATTATCGCTTAGGAGATAAACGTTGGCAATAGTACGTTATCTCAGCGATAATTTACGGCGATGCTTAGCGATAAAAAAAATTGTTGCTAAGCCTGGTTAGCGATAAATATTGCTACTCGTTGGTAATATGCCCTAGCGATATTGACTATGCCAGTCTCCAAGAAGTAGATGGCCAGATTTTTCAAATCTGAGGTAGGAGCACTCACTTCCTGGAGGTTTGGAGTAGGTCTACCACAGATTAGTGGGTCATGAAAATGGCCATGATTGAATATAAGATATTGTTCACCTCTCTCCCAATAGATACTGGGATGCTTCCTGCACCTTACCTAAAGATTAGAGAGAAAAAAGTGGTATTGAAGGAGGGAATTCAAGCACTGCTGATGAAGAAAGTAATTGCTTTTCCAGTCGACCAGAAAGGGAAGGAAGTTTATTCAACCATGTTCCTTGTTCTCAAGTTGAATGGTCGCTACAGAATAGTCAATGAATTAAAGAACCTGAATAAGTACGTAAAGTTCAAGATGGAATAGGAAAGAATATTCCTTTCATTCAAAATTATCATTTCATGGTACCTCTGGATTTGATGGATGCCTGCCTGTGATAGCACGAATTTGGACCAAATTTAAATAACATGGTTCACCGTTTTAATTACTGTCACTTACAGGGTTAAGGCCAGTTCCCGTGTTAGTCTCTTCTCCTCTGGTTGACGGATCTTAGCCACTGTATCATGATTCAGAGAGCTATTTCGGCACCATAAGCAAATTCCAAATACAATTCAGAGTTCTGTCAATGATGAGCGTTTGAATACGTTTTAAAAACGTTATTCTCATTAGGTGATTAGTACTTGACTTTTTATTCTTTACTCTTATTATTCAATAAATCTTTAGTTAGTTTACAGAAATCGCATATAAAGTTCTTTTTAGATTCAAAACGACAAAATAATGCATCAAGCGTGTTCCATAAAGGAATAAACCCTATTCTAAAAGTTTAGAACAGAATTTCAGAATTAGTAGAACCCATAAAGAGTTCAAGTTCAAAGAAAAATAGTAAGATAAAAGGAGCATAAAGCTCAAAGCTAACTTTAGGCAGCAGAACTTCACAGAAAGAGTTGTTCATGAAACTCAGCCGCATCTCAGTAATCGAGTAAGTGACCCTGAATTTGCAGTAGCAATCTGTAGAAATATAGCCTCAATAATGAAGTAAGAAGAACAGAAGAAGCAGCAGCCACAACCATCACTGTAGGACAAGAAGGCAGGTAAGGGGTGGAGAAAGGCATCAGGATAATCATGGAAAAAGGACATGCACTAATATAAAAGACATGAATACATGTTGCAGATGTTGTATCAAGCTTCTTCCTCTCTGGACCAATCAAAAGGCAGCTCTCCTCTGTGAGCAAGTTCCATTCTTCCTTTACCACGAAAATACATGTGTATTGTAAATCCTTTTCACAAGTTAACTACTTATGTAGTTAAGTTCTGGAAAGATAAGCCTCAGTTCCCATAGGCATCGATCACAAGTTGGCGTTCTAAAATAATTGTTTCACCTCGTACACAATGAAGTATGCTAAAGTGAAAGAAACATTATCTTTTGCAAAAATACTGTGGGCCCAATTCCGATCTTGTTCAGAAAGCATACAGACCGAATCGGTTCAGGAATGCTTTCAATACGACTCAGATCGGGGGAGTCCAACCAAATGAGTATGATGCATTTGTATGCATTCGAATACGATTCGGTCGGACTGTCATTGACTTCAAAGGAAGCCTGTGTTCCAAAAGTGAACACAGGCTCCCATTGAAGAAAGGAGTGGGTGGGGAAAACCTTGCACTCTGTGGAGGGCACCCCATGGTGCCTGCCACACAGTGCATGGTTGGAAAGGGGGATCCATGGGTACCTCCACAGGCCCGATTCAGAGGGCCCCGGGAGAAGAGGGCCTGCTACAGGCCCCAAAAACAGATTTCGGCAGCCGTTTTTTTCCAGGCACACAGATTCGTAAAGGCTGTCCGAATAGGTCATCATACTTGCTCGTTCAGTAACCAAGCCCATAGAGCTGTATGAATCGGCTCCGGAAAGGCTCGACCTGTCCGAATGCCTTTCTGAACTGATTCGGTCAGCCCTAATGGTTTCCACGCATCATACTTGGTCGTTCGGAACTGGGAACGAGTCGGTCGGAAACAGGGGCTCCGGATTGGATTGAATGTGGAAGCGTGTGGATGCAGGAGGACAAAATTAGATGGATTTGGTGGTTCATTGAAAGCGAGGAGTCCAGGATGATGCCAAGGTTTTGTGCGTGGTCCAAGGGTGTGAGGGAGGTTTCGAGCGCTGCAGACCACCAGGAGTCGTCCCAGGCAGAGGGGGAGGAGTCCAGGATGAGGGAGTTTGGTCTTGTCAGAGTTGAGCTTGATCTTGAGGTAGCTGTCCTTCATCTAGGTGCCAACTGCCTTCTTCCCATTGTGGAAGCTGCTCTTGGTGGTTGCTGGTTCGTCTGTGAGGGAGAGAAGGTGAGGTGTCATCGGCATAGGAGACGATGTTGAGCTGTGACCTCTGACAATGGCTGTGAGCAGACCATGGAGATGTTGAAGAGGGTGGGGCTCAGGCAAGATAACTGAGGCACTCCGCAGCTGATCTCTGTGGGTTCTGAGTAGAAAGGTGGAAGTCTGACTCTCTGTGTTCGGCCAGGGAGGATGAAGCGGATCCATTCGAGGGCTTTGTCATGGATGCCGGCCACATGGAGTACTGCTCAGAGGGTTTGGTGGGAGGTGGTGTTGAAGGCAGCCAAGAGGTCCAGGAGGCTGAGGGCTGCAGTTTTGCCTTGGTCGAGGAGGCTGCAGATGTCGTCTGAGGCAATGACGAAAGCGGGCTCTGTGCTGTGTTGGCTTCTGAATCTCGATTGGGAGAGGTCCAGGATGTTGTTTGTTTTGATGATCTCAGAGAGTTGGGCATTGGAGATGAACTCAAAGAGTTGGTTGTTGATGGCCTTCTCAAGGGCTTTGACTGGGAAAGGGAGCAGAGAAGTGGATCTGTAGTTCTTGAGGTTCGTTGAGTCGGCAGAGGGTTTCTTCAGAAGGGGGTTGATCTCTGTGTATTTCCAGTCTTCAGGGAAGGTGGCAGTCTTGATGGAGCAGTGTATGGTGCAGCAGAGTTCAGGTGCGATGGAGGTGCAGGCTCTGTTGAAGATGTGGTGTGGGGAGGTGTTTTCAGATGTGAGGGTGGTCCAGTTGAGCAGGGTCTGCTGGGGTCTAGAGCCATTGGGTGTTGTGTTTGTGGGTGGGGTAGGGAGGTCTTGGGTTGCGAAACTGTCATAGATTTCCTTGATCTTGCGGTGGAAGAAGGTGTTGAGGTTGTCGCAGAGGATTTGAGAGGGGGAATGTCTGATGTCTCCGTGCTGGGTTTGGCGTATTCTTTAACCACGGTGAAGAGTTCTTTGCTGTTGTGTGCATTGGCATTGATGCATTCCTGTATGGCTGTTTTCTTTATTTTTCTGAAGAGGTGGTGGTGTGCAGTGGCAGCGGTTTTGAAGGCAGTTTGGTGTGTCAATATCTTACTGCTCCTCCTTCTTTCCAGAGCCGTCTGCAGGTGCGCATGGACTCTTGGAGAACGAGCTGTCTCATGCAGGTCCATAATTAGTAATACCTATTCTCTTTACATTGTGCATACAACTCACAAAGTTAACACCACTGACAACACATAGAATTCACACTATTTCCCACCGTTTACATCAGCCACACCATTCATGTAACTCGCACCAGTCACATCATTCATTATCATGCACCACATAATGCATATCACTGACTACTCCTCACAGGTACACAACTTCGACCATTCACATCTGACACCAGGAATATCTCTCACATCACTTACAACATTCACATTTCGCATACTATTGACATCGTTCACACCAATTAACTCATTCACACTACTCATGTCGTTCTCATCACTCACATTTACATTAATCACATCACTCATATCACTCACATCATTGACCACTCATATCACACACACACACACGATGTACAGCACTCACATCACTCATGCCATTTAAATAGCTCCTATTGCTCACAGCAGATGCATTACTCATACCAATCATCACTAAAACCATTCAAGTCACTCACACTGCTTGCTTTACTCATACAATTCATGCCACTCACTTTGCTTGTGTCACTCATGCCATTTACAATTACACTGCTTGCTTCAATCATACTATTCCCTTCACATCACTTTTAAAGAATTGCATCACTCATACATCACACTCATACTGCGTGCATCATTCATTCCATTCACGCTCACATCACTTGCATCACTCATAGAATTAATTTCATTCACACCATTTACATCACTCACACCACTGGGTTTCGCTCAAAACATTCCATTCACTCGCATCACTCATAAAATACACCTTGCTCCCATCTCTCATATCATTCACGTCATTAGCACCACTCACATCACTCATACCATTCGCATCACTCAAACCGCTTGTATCATTCAAACCATTTACATGATTTGCTTCTCTCATACAATTCACATCACTTCCACTCATGTTGTTCATATCATTAACACTACTCGCATTACTAATACGATTCACATCACTCACACCATTAGCATCCTTTATACCATTCACATCACTCCCATCACTCATTAGAAGGATACATTAGAAGAGATGTCAATGTTCCCGTTAAAAAGTCTCCTAAAAGAACACATGTGCACCATTAGTGCAAGCCTTGAAATTGTTGCCTGCTCAAAAAAAGTACTTTGAAAAGACCCTAAACCTTTTGTGGCTTGGAATCGTGAATATAAAATGTGTTGATTCATTCTCTTAATAAGAATAAATATTTTACCCTTGAAATGTGTAACTCAGGCTTGTGAAAAACTTCCTACTGAAGATAAAATCTGTGAGCTACACAAGAATGGTAGCCTAGATTTAAACCATCATTGTTTTTTAAAGCCTAGATTTAGACCTTTGAATGCTCATTCAGTAGACGAAGCATGACAACTATTTCTCTTTCCAGTAAATGAATTCAATTGTTTTAACTTGTTTACTTTTTTTAAGGGTTTTTTGAATTTGTATTGAATTACATCAATTGTCTTTAGTATGTTAAGCAGACCTCCTACAAGTTAAAAAATGTATAATAAACTTAAACTTAAATTTCAACTCCCATCACTAATCTCATTCGTATCACTCATACCATTCACATAACTTATACCACTCATTTCACTCACTCCATTAACATGACTCACATTGTTCGCTTCACCCATACCATTCACACCACTCACATCACTCATACCATTCATATCACTCACATCCCTCAAATCACTCATTCCATTCACATCACTCGATTCAGTCATACCATTCACATCACTAATACCATTAACAACACTCAGACCACTGGCATAAATCATATCATCCACATCACTCAAATCATGGACATCACTTATGGCATTCACATGACTCCAATCACTCCTATGCACTCTACAATTCACATAGCTTGCATCACTCATTTCATTCACATCACTCACACGGCTCGCTTCACTTATACTACTACTACTTAAATAACTCCCAATTATGATTGCTGCCCTAGAAATGGGACATAACATGCAGATTTTTGTGCTTACTGCATCAAAATCTGCACACTGATCTTTTTCTCAGGTTTTCTTGCCCTTCTAATTTCACCAGGTTTTACATGCTTAATTTTATGCATGGGTGTGAGGCATATTACAATGGCAATACATGCTGTAAAAAGGGCTACCATTCATAACACAATTAAGTGAGCCAAACCCAATTGGGACCTAAGAGTTCTGGTTCAGGTCAACCTTGCCAATATTTATGCCTTGTATTTACCAGAACATAAGGATTTTGGTGCAATGAGTGGCAATGTTGCAATGAAAATGACTGTAGCCTTCATTGGTCAGGGTGACCTTCTTTTGGGACAAGATAACATACATGAGTATAATTCCTATGATGTCGCTGGGTTGGTGTCTCGAGTGCCTCGTAATTTCACAATCACAGTTACTTTGGTGATATCTGTTACTAAGAGGAATACTTTTCCAGTCCTCCTTGACTCAGGTGCCACAGGTAACTTTATGGATATACAGTTGGCCAAAACGTTTTGTGTCCCCTGTGTTTGTAAGACTCATCCAGAACCAGTCAGGGCCATTGATGGGACTGAGTTGTCCTCTGGATTGATAGTAAAACAGATGAACCTCTGGTCTTAATCTGTGATAAAGGTAATTCCAAGTCTTTGAGTTTTTTTTTTTTAAATATATTTTTTATTGCAAAGTCATATAGAAATTTTCAATCACATTACATAATTGCGCCTACAACCCTGAGGCCGGCTTGCAGTATGTTGTACTGATGATCCAGGTACAGATATTTTAGCCTTCTCCAATTGTTGAGGCATTATTGATTACTCAGGATACTTATTCATACGGAACGGATAAAATATACATCGAAATACAATTTGCATTTTGTGTTTTTGTATAACTAATAAACTTCACACGTAAGTCAGTATGGCAACAATTTATACATGGTTTGCTATCTGGTATCGACGCTGCCCTGCGAGAGATCAGTTCTGCAATTCTCCCTAAGTTACATCCCGCCAGCGCACCCCCCCTTCACTAAACCCCGCCGCATTGTAACCAGCCCTGTTCCCCTCACGTGTGCTGCCTTCCGTTGTTCTTGACCCCTATTCAGTGTCCTCCTCATCCCCAGAGCTATCAAGATCCTCCTCCGGCAATGGCTCACAAATATCCCCTCTGTATGTGTTCCACGGTTGCCAAACCCCATTCCATTTGCGTGGATTATCTCTCAGTTTGTATACTGCCCTTTCCGTCAACATGAGCATATCCATGTTTCTGCTCCATTGTGCCAAAGTGGGGAGTTCCGCTGCCCCCCATTTTTGTGCAATGTCCCGTTTGGCCGTCATGAGGCCTATCGTAGTCCATAGCCTCTCATAAAATGTGAGATCTGTAGGTCCCCATACATTCAATAGGCATACACGCGGGCCCAGTGTGAGTGAGGTGTTAAGTGTTTGAGCGATAGTGCGGAGTACCCGCTGCCAGTAGCCAACAATACGTGTGCAGCTCCAGAGTGTGTGTATGAACGTGCCCTCTTCCCTGCAGCCCCTGAGACAATAAGGATGGTCTGCTCTCTGCAATTTGTGTAATATAGTTCTCGTATAGTATACCCTGTGTAGGATTTTTAGTTGTACCAGGCGGAACTTGGACGATATGCCAGCCTCACGCGGAGATGCAATGGCAGCGTTCCAATCGGAGTCATCGAAGTCTTGACTTCGGCCACCCATTTGTCCTTCAACCTCTCCAGTGGGTCAGGTAAGTTATTAATCAATTTACGATATGTTAAGGAGGTTGCGCCTTCCTGCATGAAGTCCGTGAGCAGACGGTCTTCCAGCGGGGAGGACTCTGGTGGTGTCGTATTCGGTGCGATCGCCGCCTGGAGGGCATGTCTGATTTGTATATACCTATACAGCTCGTTATCTCCCAGTTCATACTGGTCCTGAAGGGACGCAAACGGGATCACGCCCTCTCTAGTCCACATGTCCCCCACAGTCGATATCCCAATGTTATCCCACTGGGTGAAGCCCTTAGTGCGCCGTAGGTGTCCCAATGCCTTGGTGTCCCACAGTGGTGTGAGCTTCGTGATGGTCCCATCTAGTGTAACTTCGCTTGCGCCTTGTACCATAGCTGTACGGTATGTTTGGTGGGTCCTATAAGTTTCGCCGCTGTGCCCCGGTGGTATAGAGGTGCTAGTAAACTGTTTGTACCTAGTTGTGCCCTGTCTGACTTGAGTGCCGGGTCGTCCTGTGGGGCGTGTACCCACTGGTTGAGGATCTTGAGTTGGGCCGCCCAGTAATACAACTGCATATCAGGCAGTGCAATTCCGCCATCATACCAGCTCCTGTTAAGTTTCGTGTGAGATATTCGGGCTGGTCGGTTTCCCCAGAGCAAACTCAATATCAGTGCTGTTACCCTCTGGAGGAAACTGGCGGGTACCAATTTTGGGGCATTTTCAAGTACGTATAGGAAGCGCGGTAGCGCCATCATTTTAAATATTGCTGCTCTGCCCAGTAATGTTAATGGAAGTTCCTTCCAGTGTTGCACATCATTACGCAGTCGAATTAGAGGGGGTTGCAGATTGAGAGTTGAAAACTCAGTGTCGTCTCGAGTGATATGTATTCCTAGGTATTTAAAGGAAGAAGAAGCCACCTCCAGCGGGCAGGAGTCTGGCAGGGGCGGGAGTGGCCCTCTGAGCTCAAAGAGTATCGATTTAGACCAGTTGATAGTATAGCCTGACACTCGCCCGTGTGAGTTGCAGATTGCTAGGAGGTTTGGACGGCTATTCTCTAAGTCTGTGAGGTATATCAACATATCGTCCGCATATAAGGACACTCTGTCTTCCCACTGTTGATCCCATCTAATTCCCCTCAGGAGCTGCGTACTTCGAATAGTGACCGCCAGCGGTTCTAGGACCAGTGCAAATAGGAGGGGCGAGAGTGGGCACCCCTTTCGAGTTCCTCGTCCCAGATGTATGTCTCGTGACGTGTGTCCATTCGCCACTACCCTGGCCACGGGGTCTTTGTATAGTAACCTGATCCACGAAAGAAAGACGGGCCCAAAGCCCATGCGAGTGAGCACCGCGAAGAGATAGCTCCATTCTACCATGTCAAACACCATTTTGGCGTCCAATGACAATATCGCTGTGGTTCCTTCAACAGTGAGATTCGCGCCAAAACTCCGTGCACTCTGCGAAGATTCAAGGCCGTGCTTCTATGCGGCATAAAGCCGGACTGGTCTGGGTGGATCAGCTGACTTAAGCACGGCATAAGCCTGTTCACCAGCACTTTCGCTATTATTTTGGCCTCTGGGTTCAGGAGCGAAATAGGTCTATAGGACTTACAGTCGCTAGGCGGTTTACCCGGTTTTGGGATGGCGACTATAGTTGCCATCCGTTGATCTGGGGGCAGCGTACCCTTTTCTCTACTCTCCTCATACATCTGAAGTAGGGGTTCACTCAGGGATTCCGACATGGTTTTAAACCATTCAATGGGCACCCCGTTGGGGCCCAGAGCCTTACCCGAGTGGAGGGAGTTAATTGCCAACTGAATTTCATCAGTCGTTAAGGGGGCGTCGAGGTCCTTCACCGTCTCCTCTGTCAGTGCCGGCAGAGGCACACAGTCGAGGGTGGCTCGGGCTTCATCCTCCATCACTACTTCTGTCGGGGTGTATACTTCACTAAAGTGGTCGGCCAATGCATCTACTATTTCCTCCGGCTGGGTGTGTGCTATGCCATATGCGTCAGTGATTTGCAGTATGTTCCTGCCTCCCCCCTGTTTCTTGTCCAGCCACGCAAGGAGTTTACTGGCTTTGTCCCCAATATCGTAGACTCTGTGTTTAGTCGCGGCGATGTCTGCCATGGTCACACGCCTCAAATGGTCGTTGAGGCGGCGTTGGTGTATCTGCAAGGCGTGAAGTGTGTCTTCTGATGGGTCAGCCATGTGGGCGGTGTTAGCCCTCTCGAGGCCCAATTCCAGCTCCAAAGCTTCCCTCCTTTGTACTCTCTTGTGATTTGTTATCGCCGCAATAGCCTGCCCCCTGAACACCGTTTTGTAGGCTTCCCACAATATTGAGGGGGAGGCTACTGAGGACTGATTCTCTTCAAAATATAGTCGGGTCGCTTTCTTCAGGTCTTTACTAATTTTTGGAATTTTGAGATACCCTGGAAAAATCGGATAGATCCTCCTACGTTTGGTGCCTGTACTAGACATGGTCAGAGTGACCGGCGAGTGGTCCGAAATGCCCCTCGGCTGTATCTTTGCTTCGTCGATGTTGAGGAGGCCGTTTCCTAATGTGAAAAAGTAGTCTATCCTTGAAAGGCTATTGTGGGTTGCTGAGTAGTAGGTGTACTGTTGCTGTTCCGGGTGTAGCAGACGCCACACATCCACCAATCCCTGCGCTTCTAGAAAATTCTGGAGTTTGCTAGGGCCATCTGTGTGTGTTCGTGTGGGGAATCGATCAAGGGTGTTTGTGAGCGTTGTGTTAAAATCTCCGCCAATAAGTAATTCTCCTTCAGGGAGTTCTAACAGGAACTTGCCGAGGTCTGGCAGTGCCACGGCTTGCAGCGCCGGCGGGATGTAAACGGAGACCACGTTTAGTAGTGTACCCTCCCACTGGCCATGTACCGCTGCGAAGCGGCCCTGGTCATTTATTTTCGTGGATTTCACTATGTATTGGCAGGACTTTCGCAGCAATATGCCTGTGCCACGTGACCCTGAGGTAAAGTCCGCGTGCACTATCATGTGGTATCCTCTCCTATCCAGAGCCCGTGTGGCCGCCCCCACCAAGTGTGTTTCTTGCAAAAGAACCAGGGCGGGTCCCTGTCTCTTAATTCCTCGTAGCACCAGGCCCCTTTTGATCCTATCGCCCAGGCCCCTAACGTTCCAGGACATAATTTGCAGTGGGGCTGGTGGAGTGTGACTATTTACCCTGGCCATAGGAATCGCTGGTGGTGGGGCCTGAAAGAACCCATAGGATGCAATCTCCCTCTTGTCCTGCGGAGGGATCTCGATAGGCCGCCAGGCCTTCTCGCCGTGAGTGAGGTGTTGTGTGAGGGCATGCACGAGGCAGGTGCGAGGCTATTGTACCTCCTGCCATCGGGCCTCCCCAATGACATGTGGTGCTGTCCAAAGGCAGTGTCATACCAATCAGCATGTGTGTGTGTCAAAACCATAACTTGTAGGACCAAGTGGTCTCGAACTTTAACCATCCCCTTACCCCTACCCACCCCCCTCCCTGCCCCCTGCTATACAGACTCAAAACTGCCCGCCCCCCCAACTGAGCAGAGTGCATGTCCCAACCCCAAAACAATGTACTTGCGCATCGGGGTGAGGGACTCTCCGCAGCCAGCGGTCTCTAAGTCTCACCCCCAGAGGTCCATCACCCAGTGCTCAATGGCGGGTGACGTGTGAGCAGCACAATAAGTCTAGTAGATTACGAAAACCTGGAGATCATAGTTCTTCGTTCTCCTCTTGTCCACCTTCGTCTCTTAAGGGCCGGCTGCTCTCCGGGCCCCCTCCCGATGCCTGGGAATCCGGATGTCTTCCTACATTACGGCCCTTTGGGTGTCGGTTGGTTCGCCGAGGGTGAGGGCCCGGCCTCCATCCCTCCAGCCAGTCTTGCACGGCATCAGGGGTGTCAAAGAACCATGTTTTATTTTCTGCTACCACCCTGAGCCTTGCGGGGAAGAGCATGGAGTACGGGATCTCTTGTTTCCTTAGTTCTTTCTTTACCTCGAAAAAGGTTCTTCGCCTGCGTGCGACGTCCGCTGTGTAATCGGGGAAGAAGGCCACAGTGGAGTTCTGAAGTCTGATTGGAGGGGACGTCCTGGCTGCCTGCAAGATGGCATCCCGGTCTCGGAAATTGAATAGTCGAGCAACTATAGGCCGCGGGGACGCCCCTGGTTTCGGTTGACCACCTGGTACACGGTGGGCCCTCTCCACGGAGAAGAAAGTGGACAGTCCTTTTGGCTTAAGTTCATTCGTAATTAGGCTCTCCACATACAAGTCCATGACTCTCGTGCCTTCTGACTCCGGTACCCCAATAATGCGGATGTTGTTCCGCCTAGAACGCCCTTCTTGCTCATCGAGTTTCTCACGCAGTACCTTGTTGTCCGTTGCCAACTTCCCCATTGCCTGCTGGAGTTCCGAGACGTCCTCCACAAGGGATTTTGTGACCACTTCCATGGCGTTGACTTTCTCCGACATTTTGTGGAGGTCGGCTCTGAGCAACGTTACATCCATCACTGTCGTCTGTAGCTGAGCCAATGCCTGCATCACGTCGTCTAATGTTGCCTTCTTCCCTCCCGGGGCATCTGCAGTTTTGCCCTCCGTCTCTTTCCCTGTCGTGGGGGAGGTAGCTGGCTTGTCGTAGGCATAGCGTTCTATGCGGGTCTGCGTGGTGCCGCTCTTCGGTCCCTTCCCCGCCATACCTTTGGTTTTCGTGGCTTTCGGGCCTCTCCGCTCCAGCTTGTTCGGAGCGTCTCATCCGCAACGTTCGTGGAGTGTTGGCGTTCTTGCTCACGTGTGAGCGCGATTAGGGAGCTTCCCTGCTGTCCACCGGCACCAATGAGCTGACCCCCCCCCGGGCCCCGGAGGATCGTACCGGTCTTACGAACCGGGTGTAGTTTGCAGGGTGTGTTCTTGTTCACCAACCGGGCATAGGTAGGGCGCTCCGCAGGGCGAGTTATGCTAGCGGTCTGTTGGTGCGCACTGTCTTTCACCGTTCAGAAAATGGCGGCTGTCCTTTACAATCCTGAGCTCCCCTCGCGTGTGGCCGCCAGTCATGCAGTGTACGGGTCTGGAGGTGGTGGCCGTGGTGTGCAGTTGCCACCACTCCACCTCTGATTGTAGGCAGTGCTCAGTCTGTCGGCATGGTTACTGGGTCCCGGCCGCCATTCACAACGTGCGGGCACTTCCGGCGCAGGTCCCCCGGAACGGCTTCACTTCTTGTCGGGCTAGTCGATCAGGGAAGGTCCCGGCTCAGATGGTCGGAGTAGGCCAGTCCGCAGCTCCGACGGAGCTCGGTCACCAGGCGTCGGATTTGAACGCCGCTTTCTGCCACTTGCACCGCCCGGTCCTGGGCTCTGGTTCCCTCCTGCAGGGCTTGAAAATTGTGACGGATTACGAGCCGGATAGTCGAAGAGGCCGCCTTAACCGCGGAGCCTGTCCCTTATGCTGCCGCCATGATCGGCTGCTAGCCACGCCCCCAAGTCTTTGAGTTTTGATCTTATAGACGCCCCTGCTTTTGGTACAATTTTAGGAGTTGGTGTCAAAAGGGAGGAGTGACGGGCTATTACTGCTCTAAAAGGAGCAGAAGGTCCAAGCACGACGTGCCCAACTTAGACGTCTATACAAAGGTTGTCGTGCTGTTCCTCAAGGAAAAGATAAATTGATACAGTCTGTGATTCAAGTGTATTAGGACAGGGTAGCCTGATGGTGACTCTGGGAATCCATTTTGTTGGATTTAATGCCCTCACACACCCTTTCAGGTGTCATGCTTCATCATTTGGGCTTGCTCCTCGTTGGGTCGGCGGTGCAATACCCAACGGGCGACACCTCATAGAGGGGCTCTTTAGCGGAGATCTTTTTCCAACTGCCGTATGGATGAAGTGCGGGTATGGGGCCAGAACTAAGGGTAGATGTGATTTAGTGGGTTAAGATAAAGCTGGTAATACCGGGAATGCTTTATTCAGGAGGGCCACTGCTTTAGTTAAAAACGATTTCCTAGAGGAGAGTAGTGGAAAAATGGTGTTTCCCACTCTCATCTGGAATTTATTGCAGTCCGGTCTGCAATAAATTCCAGATGAGAGTGGGAAACATCATTTCTCCGCTAAAGAGCCCCTCTATGAGGTGTCGCCCGTTGGGTATTGCACCGCCGACCCAACGAGGATTTGTATAGACAATTTTAGGAGTGCCATGGTTGCAGACACATAATCCGAAGATCGATTGGGTCAGACGCACGGTTACCTTGGATTCAGAATATTGTTTGCAACACTGCTATCAGGAAGCTTCGGATGGGATATCTCCTTTGGTTTGTGCTACTGGTTGTACTGTGGAAGAACCTGGTATTCCATCCCAGTACAAGGAGTTTGCGGATGTATTTGGCACAGTGAAGTCCGGTGTTTTACAACCTCATCGCACTTTTGAGCGTCGTATTGACTTGATCCCAGGGGGGCGTTTGCCCTGTAGTCGGATTTATGCCTTGTCCGAACCTGAAATGCAGCATTTATGATCCTATTTGGACGAAATGTTGGCTGCAGGTTTTATCCGGCACTCCTCTTTCCCGGTGTCTTCACCTCTTTTCTTTGTACTAAAGAAGGGAGGTGAATTACGTACCTGTATTGATTATCGGGCTTTGAATAAAGTCACGATAAAAAACAAGTATCCCCTACCTTTGATTTCTGTGTTATTAGACCAGCTGCAACACGCAACCATATTTACTAAACTGGACCTGCGGGGGCATACTATCTCATTCGTGTCCATGAAGGGGACGAATGGAAGACCGCCCTCAGGACAAAGTTCGGTCTTTTCGAATACTGTGTTATGCCCTTCGGTTTGTGTAACGCACCCCAGCATTCCCGTTTTTTATCAATGAGGTGTTGCAGGACTTGTTGGATATATGTGTCATCGTGTATATCGATGACTTATTGGTGTTTTCCAAAACTATAAGGGATCATGAGATTCATGTGTCTCAGGTTTTACAGCGACTATGTGATCCCTTGCTATTCGTGAAGCTTGAGAAGTGTATTTTTCAGACATCTCGTGTGGAGTTTCTGGGTTTTGTTATTTCCTCTGAGGGCATACAGATGGATCCCAAGAAAACAGAGGCCATTACATCTTGGCCGAGTCCTACTTGTGTTAGGGACGTTCAGGTTTTATTGGGATTTGCCAATTTCTATCGTCGTTTTATTTCCTGTTTTTCAGATGCAGTCACACCTATTACATCATTGTTGAAAAAAGGTGTGGTTTTTCAATGGATGCCTGCTGCCCAAAAAGCTTTTCAGTCCCTAGTTGAAAGGTTTGTCACAGCCCCCATTCTACGTCATCCTGATCCTGCGCTTCCTTTTTTTGTATGCTTCACAGTTCACTGTAGGGGGGTATTGTCGCAACGTGATAGTGAGACCGGACATATGCACCCCCTTGCCTTTTTCTCTAAAAAATTGTTGCCTGCTGAGCAAAATTACACTGTGGCAGAAAGGGAATTGTTGGCTACTAAGTTAGCGTTTCAGGAGTGGTGACACCATTTGTGGGGTGCGAGACATCCTATCACGATCTATACTGACTGTTGTTGCAGTGTTTTCTTTGCTTCCTTCTTTCTGTGGGCGGGACTCTGTGGGCGGGACTCAGCGGGTGGGACTCTGCGGGCGGGACTCTGTGGGTGGGACTCTGCGGGAGGGACTCTGTGGGTGGGACTCTGCGGGCGGGACTCTACGGGTGGGACTCTGCGGGCGGGACTCTGCGGGTGGGAATCTGTAGGCGGGAACTGCAAGCAGGATGCTTGGGCGGCAGATGCGGGCAGGATTTGTGGGCGGGAGATTGTAGGAAGGGGGAGTCTCTAGTTGGCGCAGTGCAACACTAGCAACAAGCAGGGACTCTCCTCTTCCTCGTCAGGGCTGAGGGTTACCTTCCAGACAACCTCTGCTTACCCTCTAGGTAGTGTGGCTTAAGCAGTCGCAGGCTAATCTTTGGGGCATATAGGTTAAACACTTGCAATAGTACACCTTTATAACCAACCCACCACACAACGAGACCAGACTGTATTCTGTAAAAATATATATCTTTATATAGATTTTAAGCAGGCTTGTGAATACAGTCAACGTACTTTATGAAAACGGTTGCAAGTTACTTAGTTCGGGTTACCACAGTTCTTATGCAGTTCTCTTGAGGCCCGTAGGCCGGTGTTAACCAAAGTTCTTGTGGAGCCGGCGGCTTCCAGGGGATCTGTCCCACGTCGCGTTGCCTTCCCGGGATCGCTGATCGTTGCGGCTCTTCAGCCGAGCAGGTCACTGGTCATCCGGGGCAGCGGTGTTCTGTGGCGGCAGGGTCCTCTCTTCGTCGTCCGCTCCGACCCTGGAGGCGGCGGCTGTGCCGCGGTGACAAGTGGCAGTACGGTCCCCAAGTGCAGGACATACCCAGCCAAATGTTGGTGCAGCTGTGGGCTCACAGCTGGGCTGTCGGGCAGGCTACCGACCTTGCGGATTCTCGTAGGGCAACTGCCCGTCTTTGCAGGTGAGTGACTGCTCGCTATGCAGTCACCTCGAGAGCTCGGACCGGACGGGTCCTCCTTCACTTTGCTCTTGGGCTCCCGGTGCAGTTGCGGTCACGGTGTTCGGGCCAGCGGCGGCTGGTCCTTACTTTGCTCTCGCTGTTGCTTTGGGCCCCGGTCACGGTGGTCGGGAGGACGTCGATGCCTTAGAGGAGCTTCCTCTGTCGGTACTGCGGCGATGGTCAGCACCCGCAGTCGCTTTCTTCCAAGGGGGTTAGCGTCCACTGGTCCTGGGACGCTGGTCAGGGGGCAAGTTCAGTTGCAAGCCCTTGGAGATCTCTTCAGCAGAGTTTGGCACAAAGTAAAGCAAAAGTCTTCTCGTAGTCTTTTCTCCTGTCTCTCCTTCGGCAGCAAGGCACCAGACACAGGCAAGAGTCAGCACCCTTCCTTGTCTCTCACGGTTCTTCTCGTCGGGCAGAGTCCTTCTGTGGCCCAAACCGGATCTAATTCTCAAGGAGCAGGGCTCCTTCTTTTATAGGCCAATTCCTTTGTTCTCGCAGGCCAGGGGGGCCTTTGCATAGCCACTCTCAGTTCTGGAGTACCCCGGCGGGTGTACTCCGGCTTCTGCTTTCAGTGTGAGGGGCAGGCGCATCAGACGCCCCACAGGGGGTGGAGCCAGCATTGTGCGGACAGGGGCGGCCAGAGTACCTTGTTGATGGAGGCTTCGCCCTGACTGGGCCAGGTGCCGGCAGAGTCATCCGCCGCTCCCCAGGAGGGTGGAGCCAGCATTGTGGTGGCCGAGCACAGTGACAGTTCGAGTCAAGAGGCACTCCTACCTCCCACTAAGGTGTAATCTGCGCATTCATCACCACCTGTCATCCCTCCAGCCCTGTCACTCACACATCCCAGACAGTCGGATACACATACCAGCAGAGGCGGGCTGAAATGGCTAAGCAAGCAAATGCTAACTTTCTAAAAGTAGCATTTGCAAACCCAGGATACTAAAATAAACTTGACTACAAGAAATATCTTATCATCCTGAGTTCAGGCATACTAAACATGACTCGCTACCATGCTCCTTGAGCCTGCGGGAATTATATGGTGTAATAATTCCAGCAGCTCAGTCTGGCCTAATGGAGCAGGTAGCCTTCAATAGTGAAATACGGTCTCGGTTGTAAGTCACTACTAGGACATGCCACACACATCAGGGCCTGTCCTACCTTACACCTACAATGCACCCTGCCCGTAGGCCTACCATAGGGGTGACTAACATGTAGTCAAGGGAAGGGTCGATGCTGGCAAGTGGGGGCACTTGCCCAGCTGGCGTGACAGTACGGGACTGCACGCGGGTTCTGCGGTCGCAGTTCCCAGACACATCTTTACGGCTGCTTCGGTGGGTGGCGCAACCAGCGCTGCAGGCCCACCAGCAGTATTGGCATCTACAAGCCCCGGCACTCTCTAGTGCGCTTTACTAGGGACTGACAGTAGATCCAATGCACCAATCATGGATACCAATCGTATATACAGTTTTACAGTAGGGAGCACTTGCACTGCGGCACGGATCAGCCGTGGCGCAGTGCCCTGAGTATCGGAAAACCAGCAAAACATCGGAGGCACATCAGCAAAAAGTGGAAGGGAGACTCACGCCAAGGTGCCAGGTCTAACATGTGTCCCCTCCAGCTGAAATGTGGGGGGAACTACCCTTCCCCAGGGAGTTCCACATCACTAAGGCGGAAAAATCTGGACAGACCGTCAGCGTTGGCGTGATCGGTGCCAGGGCGGTGTTCCACCGTAAAGTCCATACTCTGTAGAGAAATGGACCACCTCAACAGTTTCGGGTTCTCACCCCTCATTTGCATCAACCATCTGAGGGGCCTGTGGTCCGTCTGAACTCGGAAGTGAGACCCAAACAAGTAGGGTCTTAGCTTCTTCAGCGCCCAGACCACAGCAAATGCTTCACGCTCTATTGCACTCCACCTACTTTCCCGTGGAAGTAACCTCCTACTTATGAAGGCTACGGGTTGGTCAAAGCCCTCCTCAGTCATCTGTGAAAGAACAGCCCCTACACCATGCTCTGAAGCGTCTGTTTGCACAATGAACTCCTTGGACAAATTGGGGGCCAGGAGCATGGGCGCCGTGCACATGGCAGTCTTCAGGGTGTCGAAAGCCTTCTGACAGGCGTCAGTCCAAATCACATTCCTGGGCTGCTTCTTCGAAGTCAGCTCTGTCAAGGGGGTCACGATCGTGCCATAGCCCTTGACAAACCTCCTGTAATACCCAGTGAGCCCCAGGAAGGCTCTCACTGCAGTCTGGGTCTTGGGGGGTTCCCAAGCCAGGATGGTCTCGATTTTGGGCTGCAAGGGGGCTATCTTGCCACTCCCAACCTGGTGTCCCAAGTACACCACGGAACCCTGCCCAATCTGGCACTTGCTTGCCTTGATTGTGAGGCCTGCTCTGCGCAGGGCCATCAACACTTCCCAGAGGTGTCGCAGGTGTTCGGGCCAGGTACCGCTGAACACTGCGATGTCATCCAGGTAGGCGGCACTGAACTCGTCCAGTCCAGCCAACACCTGGTTGACCAATCTCTGAAAGGTGGCAGGGGCATTCTTCATCCCAAATGGCATAACCCGGAACTGGAAATGCCCATCTGGTGTTGAGAATGCCGACCTCTCCTTTGCCCCATCGGTCAAGGCGATCTGCCAGTACCCAGACGTTAAATCAAACGTGCTGAGGAACCGGGCAGCCCCTAGCCGATCAATGAGCTCGTCAGCTCTGGGGGTGGGGTGCGCGTCAGTCTTCGTGACTGAATTGAGTCCTCTGTAGTCCACACAGAACCGGAGTTCGGGTGTGGCTCCCGGCGCAGCAGCCTTCGGTACCAAGACCACGGGGCTGGACCAAGGACTGCTGGAAGACTCAACCACCCCGAGGGCAAGCATCTTGGAGACCTCCTCCTTGATGCAGGCCCGTACCCTGTCAGTTACCCTGTAAGCCTTATGCTTCACAGGTAAGCTGTCTCCAGTGTCCACATCATGGACGCACCAATCTGTGACACTCGGAACCAGGGAGAACAGGTCTGGAAACTGCCCCAGCAACTGGCGGCAGTCCTCCTGTTGTTCGGCGGTCAGGGTGGGTGAGAGATTAACTCCATCCACTGACCCATTGTTCTCACAGGCCACCAAGAGGTCAGGAAGAGGCTCTGACTCCTCCTCCATTCCGTCATCGGTTGCCAACAACATGCCCACTTCGGACCTTCGCAAGTGGGGCTTGAGGCGGTTGACATGCAGGACCCACAAAGGGTTCCTGGGCGTCTTCATGTCCACCAAGTATGTCACGGGGCTCTTGCGCTCCACAACCTCAAATGGTCCTGTCCACTTATCCTGAAGGGCACAGGGCTCCACTGGGGCCAAGACATACACCTCCTGTCCAGGCTGAAGCTCGACCAGAGTGGCGTTCTGATCGTACCACCGCTTCATTTCCTCCTGGCTCGCTTCCAGATTTGCCTCGGCAAGATGTCTGAAGCGTCTGGTCTGGTTTCTGAAGGCCAGCATGTAGCTATATACATTCTGGGGAGGTTTCCTGGGAGATTGCTCCCAGCCTACCTTTACCAAACTCAGCGGTCCTATCACGGGGTGGCCATACAGCAGTTCAAAGGGGCTGAACCCTAGGGACTTCTGTGGCACCTCGCGATATGCAAAAAGCAGGCATGGCAAGAGGACGTCCCACTTACGCCTCATCGGACCTTCCAGGCCCATGATCATGCCTTTGAGGGTTCGGTTGAATCTTTCAACCAACCCGTTACCTTGGGGATGGTAGGGCGTGGTGAACTTGTACGTCACACCACACTCCTGCCAAAGGGACTTCATATATTTCGATATGAAATTGGTCCCCCTGTCGCTCACCACCTCTAGAGGGAATCCTACTCGTGAGAAAATTCCCATCAGTGCACGCCCCACCACGGGAGCCGTCACTGTCCTCAGAGGGATGGCTTCAGGGTACCGGGTGGCATGGTCCACCAAGACCAGGATGAACCTGTTGCCCATGGCTGTCTTGGGGTCCAGAGGCCCAACGATGTCAATACCCACTCACTGGAATGGCGTACCGACCACAGGGAAGGGTTGGAGGGGAGCCTTGTTCTTCCCTCCCGTCTTCCCACTTGACTGGCAAGTTGGACAGGTTCTGCAATAAGCATCCGAACTCTTGTGCATTTGGGGCCAGAAAAAATGGGTGACAAGCCTGTCATAGGTCTTGTCCATCCCCAAATGTCCTGCTAAAGGCACATCATGAGCCAGACCCAGTAGGAAGGCTCTGAACTTCTGGGGTACCACCAGCACACGGGCTGACCCAGGTTCAGCAGCCTTAGGCTCTGAATACAGGAGGTCGTTCTCCCAGTACACGTAATGTGTTTTGGCCTGAACACCATTGGCCTGGTCTGCAGCCTGCTGCCGCATACCCACGAGAGAAGGGCATTCTTTCTGCTCCTTGCAGAATTCCTCCCTGGAGGGTCCTCCTTCTTGCTGCCAATGGGTCAGCTCAGGCAGGTCCCCCAGTTCGGCGATCTGTTCCCCTGTAGGCTCCAGGGCATCCCCCTCAAGGTCTGCTTCCTCCTGGACCGTAGGAACTTCAGGGGCCGGTTTCCCGCGCCCCCTGCGCCTTCTCCCTAAGGCCGGTTCCTGGGACTCTCCCTCAGGCCCCAGGACCTCTCGATCACCCCTACTGGCTGCCATCGACCGGGTGGTCACGCACGCCCAGTCAGGCAGACCCACCATCCGCAGGTGAGTCGTCTTCTCCACCTTTTCCCAAGGGGAGTGCTCCAAGTCGTTCCCTAGCAAACAGTCAACAGGCATGGTTTTTCTCACACAGACCTGCAGAGTACCAGAGACCCCCCCCCACTCGAAGGGAACTTGAGCCATCGGACACTGACTCTCAGAATTATCAGCGTTGATAACCCTACAGTAGGCATGGGGTACAACCTGCTCCTGAGACACCAGGTGCTGCCTCACTGCAGTCACACTGGCTCCTGTGTCTCTAAGAGCCTCAGCTTCCTTGCCATTGATGATCACCACCTGCCCATATTTTTTAGTGTTAGAGGGCAGGTAGTTCGTAGGGATCATCTCGCTGTCTCCTAGCGAGACCAGGGTCATGTGAACGGGATCTCCACCCCCCGGGACCATCATTTCTTCTCCCAGGTGAACGCTAGTCACTTGTCGGGGCGGAGCACCAGTGGGTGCGGGTTTTCCAAATAGGCGACACTTGGGGTCACTGGATATGTGCCCAGGCTCGCCACATTTGAAACAATTGAAGGGCCCCTTTGGAACAGGTTTACCTGTCGGGCCCCATTCTGCTTCGGGGGTGGGGGAGGCTGAGAACCCTGCTGCGGGCTCCCTTGGGAACTACTTTGGGGGCCTTTTTGGAACCTTTCTGTTTTCCCCCCTTGTCCCCCCCACTCTTCTGCTGGGGACCCTGCCCACTCTTGGCGGAATCTCCCACGGGACCCTTGTGGACCCTGGTGCTGAGCCAGCGGTCCGCCTCCTCAGCAAGCTTCCTCGGGTTGGACAGTTTGCTATCGATCAGGTGTTGGCGTAACTCAGGAAAACAGTGATCAGACAAGTGCTCCCATGCAATTAAATCAAAGAGACCTTGAAAATCATTAACTTTGTTACCTTTCACCGAACCATCCAGTGCTCTGCAAAAGTAAGTCACATACTCCACATACGTATTCCCAGGCCGCTTAGTACATCCCCTAAACTTCTGTCTATACATTTCAGGGGTAAGCCCGTACCTGTTCATCAAAGCTTCTTTCATGTGGGCATAGGATCTCTGATTCTCAACGGGCAAATCTAGCAAGGTATCTCTCCCTTCGCTAAGGAACCTTCCCCACAACCCCGCTCCCCAATCCTTGTCAGGGACCCGGTGGGAGGACATGGTTACCTCGTATGCCCTAAACCACTGTCCTATGTCATCCCCCTTAAAGAACTCCTTAACTACGTCCTTCGGGATGTGCACTCTTGACTCTACCTGCACTGGTGATGTGCTGCCACCAGAGGGAGGACGATCCAAGTCTCTCTCCTTGAGACTTATCTCCCTCATTTTCACTTCATAATCCATCTGGTGCTTTCGCTCTTCCAGCGCCATTCTTTTTGTTTCAAGCTCCAGCTGGATTTTCAATTCTGCCAACTTTCTTTCGTGATTCCGGGTTTCCTTCCTGTCCGCCAGCTCCTCTGGCGACAGGCCTTTACCAAAGCTGTGCACGCTGTCTTGCCTCTCGAGATCGATCAGATCCCCAAGTGCATTCTGCTCCTCCGTTGCATTCTGCTCGGCGAGGACGTCTTGCTCTTCCGGGGTCTTTCTGGACTCCACCCAGGCTTTCAGGGCCTTGTAGAGCTCCGGCTTGTTTTTGCAGCCAGCGTGCGGAACCTTGAGTTTCCTACAGAAAAACTTCAGCTCCGTCTTTGAGTATTTGTCCAGCTTTGCGGCGTCCCACTCCACCTCCAACACCTCGGAGGTCGTGGACTCCGCTCCATCCAGGCTCTTCGTGCCCGGCATGGCTTCCGCACTCGGAATCTTCTTTCAGCAAAATTCAAAAAGCAAAGTCTGTGGCTAAGCAACTGGACCGTAATCCTTGTGTAGTGGTCAGAAGCTCAGGTATAGATATCGCAAGTGTAAATTCGAAAATCCTCTCGCTGCTGCCAATGTAGGAAGGGGGAGTCTCTAGTTGGCGCAGTGCAACACTAGCGACAAGCAGGGACTCTCCTCTTCCTCGTCAGGGCTGAGGGTTACCTTCCAGACAACCTCTGCTTACCCTCTAGGTAGTGTGGCTTAAGCAGTCGCAGGCTAATCTTTGGGGCATATAGGTTAAACACTTGCAATAGTACACCTTTACAACCAACCCACCACACAACGAGACCAGACTGTATTCTGTAAAAATATATATCTTTATATAGATTTTAAGCAGGCTTGTGAATACAGTCAACGTACTTTATGAAAACGGTTGCAAGTTACTTAGTTCGGGTTACCACAGTTCTTATGCAGTTCTCTTGAGGCCCGTAGGCCGGTGTTAACCAAAGTTCTTGTGGAGCCGGCGGCTTCCAGGGGATCTGTCCCACGTCGCGTTGCCTTCCCGGGATCGCTGATCGTTGCGGCTCTTCAGCCGAGCAGGTCACTGGTCATCCGGGGCAGCGGTGTTCTGTGGCGGCAGGGTCCTCTCTTCGTCGTCCGCTCCGACCCTGGAGGCGGCGGCTGTGCGGCGGTGACAAGTGGCAGTACGGTCCCCAAGTGCAGGACGTACCCAGCCAAATGTCGGTGCAGCTGTGGGCTCACAGCTGGGCTGTCGGGCAGGCTACCGACCTTGCGGATTCTCGTAGGGCAACTGCCCGTCTTTGCAGGTGAGTGACTGCTCGCTATGCAGTCACCTCGAGAGCTCGGACCGGACGGGTCCTCCTTCACTTTGCTCTCGGGCTCCCGGTGCAGTTGCGGTCACGGTGTTCGGGCCAGCGGCGGCTGGTCCTTACTTTGCTCTCGCTGTTGCTTTGGGCCCCGGTCACGGTGGTCGGGAGGACGTCGATGCCTTAGAGGAGCTTCCTCTGTCGGTACTGCGGCGATGGTCAGCGCCCGCAGTCGCTTTCTTCCAAGGGGGTTAGCGTCCACTGGTCCTGGGACACTGGTCAGGGGGCAAGTTCAGTTGCAAGCCCTTGGAGATCTCTTCAGCAGAGTTTGGCACAAAGTAAAGCAAAAGTCTTCTCGTAGTCTTTTCTCCTGTCTCTCCTTCGGCAGCAAGGCACCAGACACAGGCAAGAGTCAGCACCCTTCCTTGTCTCTCACGGTCCTTCTCGTCGGGCAGAGTCCTTCTGTGGCCCAAACCGGATCTAATTCTCAAGGAGCAGGGCTCCTTCTTTTATAGGCCAATTCCTTTGTTCTCGCAGGCCAGGGGGGCCTTTGCATAGCCACTCTCAGTTCTGGAGTACCCCGGCGGGTGTACTCCGGCTTCTGCTTTCAGTGTGAGGGGCAGGCGCATCAGACGCCCCACAGGGGGTGGAGCCAGCATTGTGCGGACAGGGGCGGCCAGAGTACCTTGTTGATGGAGGCTTCGCCCTTCCTGGGCCAGGTGCCGGCAGAGTCATCCGCCGCTCCCCAGGAGGGTGGAGCCAGCATTGTGGTGGCCGAGCACAGTGACAGTTCGAGTCAAGAGGCACTCCTACCTCCCACTAAGGTGTAATCTGCGCATTCACCACCTGTCATCCCTCCAGCCCTGTCACTCACACATCCCAGACAGTCGGATACACATACCAACAGAGGCGGGCTGAAATGGCTAAGCAAGCAAATGCTAACTTTCTAAAAGTAGCATTTGCAAACCCAGGATACTAAAATAAACTTGACTACAAGAAATATCTTATCATCCTGAGTTCAGGCATACTAAACATGACTCGCTACCATGCTCCTTGAGCCTGTGGGAATTATATGGTGTAATAATTCCAGCAGCTCAGTCTGGCCTAATGGAGCAGGTAGCCTTCAATAGTGAAATACGGTCTCGGTTGTAAGTCACTACTAGGACATGCCACACACATCAGGGCCTGTCCTACCTTACACCTACAATGCACCCTGCCCGTAGGCCTACCATAGGGGTGACTAACATGTAGTCAAGGGAAGGGTCGATGCTGGCAAGTGGGGGCACTTGCCCAGCTGGCGTGACAGTACAAGACTGCACGCGGGTTCTGCGGTCGCAGTTCCCAGACACATCTTTACGGCTGCTTCGGTGGGTGGCGCAACCAGCGCTGCAGGCCCACCAGCAGTATTGGCATCTACAAGCCCCGGCACTCTCTAGTGCGCTTTACTAGGGACTGACAGTAGATCCAATGCACCAATCATGGATACCAATCATATATACAGTTTTACAGTAGGGAGCACTTGCACTGCGGCACGGATCAGCTGTGGCGCAGTGCCCTGAGTATCGGAAAACCAGCAAAACATCGGAGGCACATCAGCAAAAAGTGGAAGGGAGACTCACGCCAAGGTGCCAGGTCTAACAGAGATGCAGGCGGGATTTTCTTTCATTTGGTCCTGATTTGTTGCCGGTAGTGTGGCCACGGTTGGGGGTGGGACTTCTGGCAGTATTTAAGGGCCTCCTCCCCTTCCTTCTTTGCTTGGGTTCTCTTCCGGTTTTCGGCCCTGGAAGTACATTGGCTTTGTCGTCCTGGAGTCATGTCTTTTTGGCTGGCGCCTTGTCTTGCCTTACTGGATCTCTGGATTACTGCACATCTGGATCATCGCCATTTTGGATTCCTGCTGCCTTTGCCTTGTTTTCAGCGTCACACAAGAATGGACTTTGTCTGTCTTCGGCTGGAGCAGACTTGCCTTATGCAGATAAGGCTGTAGTACTTGTTCTGTGCTACACTACTCTAAGAGACTTTTGGAGGCAATATCAGTGGAATTGTTGCGTGGACTCTAGGAGATACGTTTTTTCCCATTAAAGGAATACCTTTTGTTTTTCAGTGCACTGGGAATACTTTTTTGGGACTTTTGTTTTAAGTCAACATTGGTTGTCTTTCATTTCTATGAGTGGGTTTTTGTTCACCATGTTCTTTTTCCCTGCTCTACCCGGAGGAATTGAGGGTTATGGGAGATTCCAGGAAGAGTGACATTAAGACATAACCATATTCCTTGGTGGCCTCTGGATATTCCTTACTCATTGGAGTCACTAGATCCTTTTCTGGGTATGTCTTGATGTATCAGGAAAATGTTTTGGTTGGCCATAGTATTAGCTCAGTATTGTTCTCTATGGGCCTATTTTCCATTTACTGTTTCCTTCTTGTTTTATCTTTCTTGCTTTGCTGCAGCTTATGGAAGATTGGTATGTCTGCAGTCTAGAGGATGGCCGTATGAATGTCCCTACGCCTTTTCCATTATTCTTTCCAGTTTTCCCCCTGATGCTTCGTTCTCTCGTGTGAACATTGTTGTTTTCTGCTTGAGAGGCTAAGGCATTAGACAAGGGATGGATTGGGCTATCTTCTCTCCTGTAGTACCTGTGTGTTTAGTTGAGTGGGGTCGGAACATTTCAAATGGATTTCCTCAGCACACTTACAATGAACTGGACACCACTCTATTTTCACCCTAGACTTTTTGGAGCCTAGGCAGGGGAGGAAGGAAACTTCCAGAACCAGATGTGGGGGAGGTCTAGACATTTCTCCCACTTCAAAGACTGGCACCAAGTATAAATATTGGACCCTCAGAACAACTTTTCAGTTCACTTCTGGACTTCACGAGGACCCCAGAAGGACTGTCTTGTACTTCAGAGTGCTGCCCTGCTGCTTGAGGCTTGCTTTGCACCTCAGACAACTGCCCTGCTGCTTGAAACCTGCCTTGTACCATCAGACGACTGTTGAAGCCTACCTTCATCTTGATCCCAGGACTACCAGAGTGACTCCTAGGGCTAGTTGGCTGACCACCTTTTCTGAGCTACAGGGACACACAACGTTCCAACTTGAACCCTGCACCTGGAACCTGCCTGAAGTCAATCCTAACCCTCTAAGTGGTGCCCATCCAGTCCTAGACCCTTGAAATAGGTGTTAAAGGTGCCCAAATATCCAAAAACAGAAACGTGGGAATTTTCCATGGCTGTGTAACACGGAAAATATATCCACCCGATCGTGGTCTGCATACCTGCGCTGCCGTGATCAGTGGGATGGTTGTCGCAAGGTGGTGGCGGTCTGGGGGCAGGGTGGAGTGAGGTTGAGCCTTCATTTCCCCCCGACTAGAGGAGTCCCAGAACCGGGGTCGATCATACCCGCACTGCCGACGCCAAGCACTTAGGATCACCAGTGGAGCCTGGTGGGACCTCGGAGCCTCGGGCCGAGGGGCGCACGGAGGCCAGGCCTGTAACCAGACCTTGACATGGCGAGTTTACCATACGTGTGCAAAGGTCCTGGGAGACCAAATAAGAGGTGGGTACTTGCGGACAGTCACCTATCGACTGGGCATGGGGGAGCTCCCCAGAGAGTGAGCCTCTTTGTAGTAATCCCATCATTCAACCCATGAGTTTGTGGCGGACTAACGTTGGTGGTCTGACCGAAACACATCTGCATGGTGTTGTGTGAAGCACCCAGACAACACTGGAGTACGCATTACAATAGCAGGGGACAAGTGAATGTTGGAACTAGGTTGGGGGAGGCCAGGTCAGACCCCCCATAACAGTACTGCAGCTCTACTCCTAGAAAGGCTCATACCAAACTCAGCTGGCCTTTCACGTGGATCTGGATGGTCACCCGCATACTTCCCTAATGGAGCCACAAAGAGGCCGCCAGGTACCCTCAGCCGCAAGCTTACTGCAGTAAACGGTGGGCTGGCCCCAGAAGGTACACCTGAACAGACATTGGTGCGTAGTCGGTAACGCTGGGCACGAAAGGACCGCTGAATAAAGAACACCTGCGGAGTCGCCAGCATTACTCAAACGGCCACAACATAATCACAAAATCGCAATGGGTTGTACAAAAGGGAAAAACCAGGACACTGAAGACTCTAATGGCTACGCCTACTGAAGTGGTTCCACCCACTGCAAATGGCCCACAGCCAGACAAGCTGGATCTCATCTTGCAAGAAAATATGACAATCCCGTGCAGGACTTGAACGGCAGCTGGGTTCGCACAAAACAGAAACCACCATAATCAAGGATGAACACAAAAAACTTGCAGATACGGTGAAGAGCAATAAAGCGGCAGTGCAAGAATTGATCCTGAAGCAGAAGGAACACTCTGTCACTTTGGAACGTCTACAGCATCAGATCACAATCCTGCATAAACGAGTTGAGGACGCACAAGGGCGATCACGCCACAACAATGTTCGCATTATAGGATAGCCGGAAAACACAAAATGCGACGCTGTTCATAGAATCATGGCTAAAATCACTGATGCCACCAGGAAGAATAACTGACACACTCTGCATTGAGAGGGTTCACATGGTCCCCACCAGGAGGAGACTGCCTGGTAAGCTGCCTCGCCCTTTGATTACTAGAGTATTGAACTACAGGGATTGTGATCAGATTTTACAGGTGGCGAGAGAAAAAGCACTGATCAAGAGAGACGTATGCATTTAATTATTTCCGAGTACACGCTTCAAGTTCAGAAGAAGAGAGCATCATACTAAGGAGTTAAACGACATCTCCAAGCTATAAATCTGAAATATGCTCTTCCATACCCAGCTAAACTCAAGTTCCTGCATGGCCAGAAAAGTAACTTTTTTGACACCCCAACCAAAGCATGGGAATGGCTCGAACATACATTTCCTGACCTACCTATAATCTCAGCCCACATATAAAATGGCGACACACAGAATAGAGGAGGGCAAACTCAACATCGGCATCCCAAAACCAAAAGACAGGAAGACGACTCAATTCCAACACCTGAAAAGTCATTGGAAGGACAACGAATGGCAATAATAACTGCAGCCACATTTAGAGAAATAAGAACAATTACGGATGATGAATCATCCACTGGTGACGCAGTGCAATCGGAAGCAGACAATAGCCAACCACTCTTTTCGTCGATGTCGCCACAGACGACAAATTAACTCTTAAGCTGAGGATCCGCAAAACAAAAACCTGAATTCCCCGTTGGCCATTTCAAGAGTGCATACTTTGGTGCGGGGCTGCTGTCTAAGACAAAGACCGGTCAGTACAATGCCAGCCGGCTTCCTTGCCTGACAGAGGTGAGCATCACACGCACTGTCCTGTTGGGCGGCACGTCTCAGCAGGACAGTTTACGGCCTGCCAGGGAACGAGGTAAGACTGTTGTGAGAGCAGCATACAAGAACTCCACACAAAAGAGGGAACAGAGTGGTCCCCCACTAGAGAGCTAATGTCCGTATTTTGGAGACTTGGACACTGAGTTTTTGGTGGAGGGTGGGCGGGGTCCCAGGGCGGGAACTTGCATCCTTTATGAGAGACTAACTGGGACTCCTGCAGGATCCCATGCATCACACACCATGACCTCCAATGCAATTGCAATCTTTAGAAATACAAAGTTAATAGGACTTGTTTATAAGGTTTGGTCGAACAAAGTTCGACAGTTGGACTGAGTATTGGGTGGTTTTACAGGGATGCTGACGGGCCTTAATTAATACATATTTAGAATCGACTGGTTCTCATTATTTCACAATGTCATCACACCTGGAATCGATACAACACTATAACTGTTTTACTTGGAATATAAGGGGAATGGGATCTCCACACAAAAGGCATAGAGTACATGCACAATTGACCAGGTGCAGAGCACAAATAGCGCTATTACAAGAGACGCATTTAACAGCGTCGGAGGCTACCAAACTACAGACTAAATGGAGAGGCCAACTGCACAGTACGACTTATTCCGCATTTGCTCGGGGGGTAGCAGTATGTATACGTTCCAGAGTTCCATTTGTAGTACATGAGAGGCGAATAGATAAGGAGGGCAGGTACGTTATGCTTTCAGGTGTCTTAGATGGCAGTCCAATAGTGCATGGGAGTTTATACGCCCCTAATTCAGACCAAGAATCTTTTTATACCTAAGTGAGTGCCGCGCTGGCAGACCGGACAGAACTTCCCTGGATACTAGGAGGTGACTTTAATGCGGGTCTGGACGCTGCAGTTGATCGAGCTCACCCCCCCCCCCAGTCAGGGCTCATGCCACACGTCTATTTAAATTGTTGCAGAATTGGGCACCAGGGTGGTCCCTGAGAGAAATATGGCGCAGTCACAATAAGGGGATGCGGGAATACTCCTATTACTCACCTACACACGATCTTCACAAGAGGATTGATCATATATTTTGCAGTGCATCACTTCTCACACAAACCCCCCGATCTGCCTACGTAGGTAAAACAATATCTGATCACAGTGCGGTAGAGATCACAATCGAATGGGGAAGCGTCCCCATCTGGAGACTGTACTCTCGCCACTTGGAAGATGAGGTGTTTAAGGGAACCCTGGCTTCCACCATTTCAAACTACTTAGCGGAAAACACCGGCACAGCATCGTTGGTGGGGATGGAATGGGAGGCATTCAAGGTGGTATTTAGAGGCACAGCTATTAACACCTCAACAGGAGCCCGCCAACAGATTAGCGGGAAGTTGAAGAAGTTTGAGGATAAATTAAACACACTAGTGACCGGGGCGCCACTAGACCTCGCTGTGAAACCAGAACTCCAAGAGGCCCACATACAATATGCAGAGCTATTGGACCAAATACCCCATACTTTTTTTACACAAACTACACGCAGAAGCATACAGGCCAAGCACACTACTGGCGCGTATTCTTAGAAATGCCATCCCTCAAACACCAATAATAGAAATTATAACTCCTCAACACACTGTAATAACCACGCAAACAGATATCAATAAAGCCTTTTACGATCATTACAAAACACTGCCCCACAACGAGTAGACCCTCAGGGTATCGACTCCTTCTTGGAGGCAGTTGAACTGCCTCAAGTAGCTGAAGAGGGCATAAAACCAATTGCTAATCCTATTACATTAGCTGAAGTAAACGCAGCAATCAAGGGTCTTCATAACAACAAGACCCCTGGCCTAGACGGCTTCCCGGCAGAGTTTTATGCCACTTTTATGCAACAACTAGCCCCCCAACTTAAGTAATTGTGTAAGAAGCATACAAAACTGGTGCTTTACCCCTCTCTACGGTGCAAGCACTAATTACTTCACTGCTCAAACCTGGAAGAGATCACACCAAACTGTCTGCATATCGTCCATTCTCCTTACTGAACACCAAATATAAGATTTTAAATCAAATGTTAGCAAACCGTTTACAACCTCTTTTAATGTAGCTAGTAAATATCGATTAATGCGGATTTGCCCCAGCGCATAATACATCCCTAAATATATGTAGGCTGTGCAATATATTGTTCTCCTGCACCACGGAGATGCCGGAGGCGGGGTGTATCGCACTAGATGTTACCTAACCATTCAGAATTTTAGGCTGGGATTACATGCTTGCCGCACTGTGGAAATTCAAAATCTGCCAAGAATACACACAATGGATTCAAATATGATATCACCTTCCCACAGCAAGGGTATGCACTGGATCACTTATATATTGAGTATATCGAATACAGAGAGGCATAAGACAAGGTTGCCCCCTATCACCCATATTATTTGTGCTTGCCCTGGAGCCTTTAGGCCACCGACTAGGTGCAGACTCCACTGGATGGGTTATCACACTCAATGGCACTCACCACGCGCTATCGCTTTATGCAGACGACATTATACTGTACACCAGAAGATTGCAGGATATCCTGGCCAGTGTAGAGCAAATCTTTACACAATTTGAAACTATTGCGGGGTTGGCCATAAATTACAAAAAATCATATGCATTTCCCTTCGGCAATGATAGTCAAACTATTTCTTTTGAACACCGTCACATAACAATGACCCACACTACTCTCAGATACCTGGGGATACAGGTGTAAAGAAACCAACTAGACCTTATTGAAGGGAACCTGGAAATGGCAATAAGTTCACTTTCTGGACATTCTGGACATCCCTGCCTCTTTCAGTTGCAGGAAGACGGGATATATCGAAATGGTAATGCTCCAGCGCTTACTCTATTTCTTCACAAATTTGCCAGTAATGTTCCCCAAAACTATATTCAAAACACTGAACGCCCCAGACTTTTATGCATATTGCCTATCAACACAACTGCAGTGGCTCTCATATTGGCTAGCTGACCCAAACCTACAGGAAATAGCTTACACAAAGCAAATGATTGCACAGGGTAGCTTACATAGACTGTTATGCCCCGGTAGTACGATTCCGTCTTCGGCTCAAACATTGCTTAAGACGGTAATCACATACTGGAAGCGAGCATTAAAGTACACTATCTCCACCCCAGCATTTGCCCCTAACATACCATTATTAGGTATCCCTACTGATTCGGGAACTCTGACCAATCGCAAGATGGATCCCTGGATACAGGCTGGGGTTACACCGTGGGGAACCTCTTTGGTGAGGGGATGCTGCTACCACATACAGATGTCACGAGCGAACGAGGTGTCACAGAAGCATTGTTTTCAACCCACACGAGTCTGGTGTACTATATAAAGAAAAACTGGGCACCCCAAGTCCTGAACCCAACACAAATGAGCTAGGTCATCTAATGCATCTTATGGGAACAGGTAGCCATCTCACCCACTGGTTTTATCAGGGGGTTACGTGCTCACCAACCATCCCTGTTGACTCCAACACATAGCAAATGGGAGCAGGACATTAACAGACCATTACTAGAAAAAAAAGTGGAAGACAATACTGAAATATTTAAAACGAATATCCCAGAACATGTGATTTAAATGTATTCAATAAATGATAACCCAGAGGGCGTATCTAACACCACACAAACGGCATGCCATTTACCCTAGTGTTACAGCATCTTGCCCCCGTTGTACTGAACAGGATGCAGAGCTCATACATATGATATGGTCTTGTGCAGGACTGCGGGGATATTGGGGAGGGATAACCACTGCCCTGGGAGAAGTGGTGGGAGAAATGGGTTGGCAAACAGCAGAAACATGCATACTGGGACTATATCGACAACGAAAATGATACAAAGTGCAGGCCAAATTTATAGTTTGAGCTCTAATACTTGCAAAACGAGGTGTTACTAGAAGATGGAAATCTTCTTGAACCCCCACAACACATAGTTGGAAAGAAGAGGTTAAAAAAATAGGGAATGGCGGAAAGTGTAGCTATTAGGAGAGAAGAAAAAAAGAGGGCTGAGAAAGGACCCTATTGCTATGACCTGGGACATCCTGTTAGAATCTTTTAAATATGCTGACATATTTAACCCCTGAAGTTATCATATCACTTATTTGTAAGCCCTTCGCTTATTCACAGTCTTGATACTCCTACTCACGTAACAGCATTGACACCCCATGGTAATAAATGGTAATAGACAAGAACATGACCCCTCTGGTTTTTTTTCCATTCCCCGAATCCTAGTAACCAAAATACAGTGTGTATTAATCTATAATATCTTTAAAACCCTCATTTCAAGTATTCACAAAATTAACCAGGCACGGCGTAACTAGCCTTTACATTTCTTACTCTTTTGTTTGTTTCTCTCTCTATTATGCCCGACAGCAGGGGTGGTGGGAGAGGAGTTTAAAATGTTATGTTTCTGTTTCGTTCTCATCCAGCAAAGGTAGTACTGGTGATGTATTAGCAGGGAAGATATCTAATGTACACCTGGTTATGGTCAGAATGGGCCATATTCTAAACAATATGTGACTGTAAGTACTGAGGAAGGACTAAACTTTGTACATATGCACAAATTCATACGATCTTATATGCATATTCTTGACTCTGCTGTATGAAAGTAATTTTCTTATATTTTGAAGAAAATGAATAAAATTTGTTTAAAAAAATAACAAGGAAAATCTCTTTATTTCTCCTCGTTATTTCCTCGATGCCTGTGTATTGTATTATGCAGCACACATACAAAAATGAAATAGCCAGAAAGATAATTTTGGTGCAGAAAGATATCCCTTACTGCACCAAATCTATACTGACCACAATGCAGACACCCTTGCACTATAAGACAATTATGCTTTTGGAGCTAGGCAGCACTAAGTGCGCCAGTGCATGGGTTGAACAGAACTGCACCTGTTCTTTGAAGATAGGACACAGTGCTGCTTTCTACAGGTGATTCAACACAGAGCAGCAACTTTGCCTGCTGTGCTATGATATGCCACTTATTAGTAAATCTGGCCCTTAGACTTTAGCAATGTCAATTTTGCTGACTTGTTGGACAATGTATTTCTGCTTCTTTAGCTATCTGTACTTGTTGTTTAAATGTAAACCTCATGTGTATTAAGCCAGTGCCTAAACACTGTATGAAACTGTTAAATAATTAAACATATAAACAAAAAACCTATCATACATAATTAGGGTCCCGGTTTTATGGTATTTGCTTATTCAAAATTTCAGTCCGTACTTATCCATGTTTTTTTGGGGCCATTTTATCTGTATTTATCCATAGTTATTTTGTGTTTTGTGTATGAATGAAGTTGTAAAACTGTACATTTCCATATTTATTTAGCTGATAGACGCGTACTCATACTTTGATATCTGTCGTGATTTAGCTATTTAAGATGCCAAATATTACATAACAATCCATCCACTAAATATTAGCATTACACCACAAATGTATGATGACATATGCCATTATTTAAAGAAATTTCATCCTACTTTTTAATTTTCCATGCTGTACATCTGCTCAGCTGTTGGGCTACAATTCATGAAAGCTAGCACAGAGAATCCCTTAAAAGAAGCACAATTTTCGGTATTTATCCACTTTTAAAAATAAATGCAGACATTTTTATCACAGCGCACCGCCGCAAACTATCGCCACGTTAACGACGTATGTACAAGCCGACGATAGTGATAGTTTCTCATCTAAGCGGAAAATGTCAATGTTAAAAACAGCATAACAGCAATAAAAATCTTGCAGCTACTGTGAAAAAAGTGGTGGAAGGCCAGTCAGCGGCCAGAAACTGCACGCAAATTAGTGTGACCCCAATTTCTTTCACGTTAGGCCGAAAAAGCGACTAGAAAACGCCCGCAAAGTATCACAAACATAAAAAATACTTTTTTTAAAAAAATAACCCTGGATGAAGCTGGACCCAGTACTGCAGGAGTAAAAACAACCCCCCAAACAGCCAGGAGGACCATCCAGAGAGCCAGGAGAAGGACAAGGAGAAGAGAAAGAGGAAAACCAGGTTCAGCCAGCAGAAAAAACAGGTCCTGATTGCGGAGGTGAGAGAAAAACAACAGCAGCAATTTGTCAGCTCCACTGTGTTATTGGAGACAAAGAATGCAATACGGCAGTCCATTGCAGCCAAGGTGAATACTGTCGGAGAGGGGAGGAGGACAGTGAACGACTGCAAGAAGCGCTGGCATGATGCTAAGCGCAAGACCAAGGAGAAACTGGTGGCCAATCGCAATGCAGCACTACAGATTGGAGATGGGAGTCCAGAGCCACAGGAGGAGCTGGATGCCTTGGAGGAACAGGTGTCCGCAGTCATCTGCTAGTAGTCGGTGGTTGGAGTCCAGGGACAGGACACTGCGGAACATGACAAGCAACATCAGCAACATGGTGAGTAACAACCAGGGACTGGGGGGAGGGGGGATGGGCCCAATGTCCCTCATGCACAATTAAATATCTTCCAGTGCACATCCACAATGACTGCAGATCTTGTCACAGATATTCTTGTCCCTGGATGTAGAGACACATATCATCCTAGTCAACCAATATATTGCAAGGCACATATTGGTGGGGTCATACACTTGGAAATATGCACAGAAAAGTAATTCTAAACATAGCCAAAGATCTATATCAGACCACAATATAAGGGCAACAGGAAAGAGCTAAGTGGTACATAGCCTGGAGATGCAGCAGGCAAAATGTTCCCCTTGCCTCAACACCACGCATGTGTGCTGATATAAGTAGGGACATGCTCACTTGTGCATATCATCTTTCGCATTCACAGTGCATCTTCATTTTGTCATCAAAGAGATACAGCCCTGTGCAGACAATTGTATGTGTGTGGTGTTGATGCAAGGGGCACTTTTTGACAGCCTGTCATATCTCCAGGCAATGTACCCCTTTACATGTTCATGAGATGCAGCCCTGTGTACACCAAGTGAGAAAGCATGGAGTGAGTCTGCATACCATGAACACATGCATTGTCGCAGCAACATAGTGTTCATGCAGCCTATTGTCTAAAAGGTGCATATCCCACAATGTACACATTCAGCACAGTAGAGTCAAAATGTCATGTCATCCCATAAGCATGGGGATATGCCTTCAACAGTACAGTGCATGAACTATGCATAAGAGGAATGTGTCACCATAATGTTTTACTACGTGTCTTGTCTGTGTACCATACTCATAGAAGTAAAAGAGTCCCTGTAAAGAAGTATGATAGGTCAAGTATGACACCAAGCAAGAATAGCAATTTAGCAACCAAAATTCTCTAATAGATAAATGGCACCATCACCCCTTAGCTCAAAAAGCACTCCTATACTCACAAGTGCACACATGTGCCATACCTAAAATTGTATCATGCATTAGTCCTGGTGTGACTTGCCCATCACATATTGATGTGCATGTGAACAGTTATTTTGGGAAAGTCAACAGTGTCAGCGAACAAATATACAGTCAGGACTGTTATCATCTGCACACAAACACTGGCAGCAAAAATTCCGAAATAGTACAACATGTATCATCTATGTCAGCATCAGCATGCAATATTAACAAACACACATCACCCTGCCAATCGCACATGATGTGATGTGGATGCAGGGTTATAGGGTCTGAGCAGCACAAATGAGTATTTCTGAATACACAGCCCTAAAATCCAGGCCCAATTACACACTACATGTGATGTCAACGTTGAGGGTAATGGGTGTTTTAACTGTATGTTCAGCTGGCAAAAACAATAGAAAGTCACGCTGCACCTTTCTTACAACGGTTAAGCCAACAGGAGGGCAGCAAGCAATGCATAAATGGAAAAACATGTATGACACCATGCACACATGAGAAATCACAAGACTCAAAGCTATTTGTATGTACATGTGCGCTGCTCTGAGCAGCACACATGGGAGAATGCTAAATTGATGCAAAATGATGCATTTCTCCTTGGTTTGCCATCCTAAGAACAGTTTATACCTGGTCTTCTTTTTTGCACGGCATCCTATGTACGCCACTCTTGTACATTGGTGGCAGTGTAAAAATGAATTGGCATTGGGATGGAACGGCCACAGTAACACCCACTGCTCGTCCCTTTCACTCTAAGCAAAACACAGTAAGTGGCTTAACGCTGCCTTGTACATAATGTGCAACCCTACTTGCCATCACAACGTCAACATAGGTGAAGTTGTTGTGGCAATAGGGCCTTCTACATATGTACCTATGCGTGTGCATTGTTATGCTATCTGCTTGTACACCAATACAATGCATGATCATACTATAAACACACATACAAATGCATCTCCCCTTTACATCGCATAGAGAGGAACATTACCTCCTGCACAGCAGCCTGTCCCACTCTTCAATGATGAAGAGGAAGACCTAGCAACCATCGACCAGGATGCATTCCAACATCTGCTTGGCTCAATTAGCACCCCTATCTCCAGAAGCAGGGCCATCCAACAGTGTTGTGGAAACTACAGCCCCTGCACAAACAACCCAGCAGCAAGCACCGACCACCACAGCTGTCTCCCAGGACCTTGAGGACCCACTTCTGGCATTTCAACTTTGTGCGGTAGGGGTCCAGCAGGAGATGGCTAGTCAGGTGCGGGTGGGGTTTGACAGCCTGGCTGCAACATGGTTAAGTGGGTGTCTCATTCCCATTCGGGACCACCTACAGACCATCAAAGACACCCACAGTCCCCTCCATGCTATCCAGCATTCCATGGCTGACATTGCTGGAGTACTGACTCAGAGCCAAGAACCACTGTCCAGTCTGAGTGGCTCCAGCGATGTCAGCAAGGAGTTGCATCTCATGCGAATGAGCATGGAGAACATGGAGCAGATGCAAGCCACTCTAATGGCAGCCACAGTTAAACACCACAGTCACATTGCTGGAATCTTTCATGCCCTATTGCTGCTCATCACAGCAGTGCTGCATCAAGGTTTGGAACAAATGAATGCTTCTGCTGCTGCTTCAACAGCCACATCTCTGCCCCCTGTTGTGTCAGTGCTTCTTAGTGATGCTGACAATCTACCACCAAGCACACCGGAGGCACATGTCACATCATAGGACGAAGATGTTAATGATTCTACAATATTGCTAAGAAAAAAAGCTGTAGAATTCAACAATGCCAAATGTTCAGTTTTGCCTTGGATCAGTGATTAGCATCATGCCACAAAACATTATCTTCCAATGCCCTCTGCTACACACTGTGACACTCACCTTGGAACTCAAAATGTACTGCCATAATTTGTGCTGTACCTAAAGACACTGCTATCAGCCTGCTGACTGAACTCTGCCTCTTCCTCTGGACATGTTTCACACAAAGGATTCTGTCAGGCCCTCCCATGGGCATCTATGAAACGTGGGGGCTGTTTGACCTAGTGCTGTTGCAGTCTACACCAAAGCCAATGCACATGCTAAATAAAACCTAAAATGTATACAGATGTGTGTTTAACATGACAATTCAGGTATAGAAGTCTCCAATAGTGTTGAGCAGTGAATCCATCCAAATGTACACCGAGTGACACATGATAAATGTTCATGTTAAACTGTGTCACAGATTGGTAGTGAGATGACTGCGCATGTGAGATCTAGCCGTGCCATCATTGATCGAATATGAACTACTAGAAATATCCTAACATTGCCCTCAGTACATGATGGCAATAGTCATGTGTGGAAATAGGTCCAGTTCTGTTGCATGCCACAAGTAGTGTCTCCATTTGGCATTAATAACAAGTCTCACTTGGCAGACCTACTCACACTCTACGGGGTGGACAAAGCTTGTTGTGATGGGGGTCATTGCATGTCACATTCCAAGATAGAGCACACCACATGCACATAGATGATGATTCGTTATGGCACATATTGCCCACCTGCCATTGTAATCACAATGTCTTTTTCAGTGAAGATGTGTTGGCAATAGGGACTCACCCTTAAGTGCAAGTCCACTGTCAGACACTTACTGTGGCTTAACAATGCCTTAGAAACAAGGAACCCTCTTGTGCTGTGCCCACTGGGAAAGGAGATGGCAATGTGTCCAGGGATGTGTAGTGCACTGTACTTAGCACATAGTCAGATGCTGTATTACCATTTCAAGCATGGCATCACTATGAACAATGACAAAAGTGACAGTGTGGAAAAGTGTGTATGACACTGGCACTACAGGAAGCAATGCTACATTTCCTCTCCTGTTTGCTGCAGAACTGTGTTCGGCCTTGTGCCATGCACATTTGACCAGCTAATTTACAGCATTTTGCATGGGTAGGTGGGTGAGTCACCAGCCACAGGAACAACCAATGTCCATAATGATGACACACTTGCACTACCCAGCAAGTGTGCCTATGTCTGTGCATGTCAGTTGGACTCAGCGCCAGGCTCTTAGGATAAGAAGGGTGTGGACGTAATCTGTGGAACACAGTATAGACATCCATCATCATGATGTACAAGAGTTGCAATGTCAATGTCTGTTCAAGGCCATGTTCTAACATTGTGTTGCAAAGGTGCATCAATGTGCATTCCAACTCTGTGAGTCACACATGAGATGTTCAACTGTACAAAAGAGTGTCCTTAGCCTAGGCCATGACTCCAACTTGCCACACTGTAATGCATGCTAGGTTCACTGTGCTCAAATCAAAAGGATCCTAACACTATCGTCCATGTAATTCTTTAATTATTTTTCAATAGAGAGTGTCGCAATATGATTGATGCACATTTGATTTTTCATTTAAACTGAGGTCAGAATCCAGCGAAGTCCTCCGGGTAATCCGGTATCGAGTGAAAGGGACCTTTCACTCGATACCGGATTTCCCGGAGAACTTCGCTGGATTCTGTCCTCGGTTTAAAGAAAAAATCGAATGTGCAACAATCATATTATGACACTCTCTATTGAAAAATATTTAAAGAATGATGTGATCAATTTGTTTAGCCTTGAGAAAGCCCTGGCACTATGTGCCACACAGGGTGAAACACATGTCGGCTGTCCTTGTTCTTTGTTCAATAAAGTTTTGATAATCTACAACAAGAGTGAATTGGACTACTTAAGAGATGAATGAATGTAGTAACAGATTTTGCCATTACAACATAAAGACAAAAAGGATTTATCCATGCTACATAAATAAACCACCTATCTAAAAGTAAGGAACGTATACTCACACTTAACCCAACCCCCTTTTTCTGAAGCTTTTATGGTCCAGAGCTTTGAGTACGCTTCCTTCGCTATTCTGAATTTTTCACGAAGCAAGATATAGACATGGGACCCCTGACCTACCCCTGCTGCATCTGGATATGTTCTCATCTGGGGATCAGCATTTGGGAGCGCAGATCTGAGTAGGTTGGGTAGCCTCATCCTAGCCAAATCATAGTGGATGTTCACATGAGAACAAGGTGGCTCCTGATTTTTGTCCAGCACTGTCACCTGGCTGTGTGTTGGTTCTTGATGAAGTACACAATGACACTTTGGAAGGACAGAGAACTGTCACAATATGGAGCGGGTGTCAGAATTTGAGCATTCACTCGTCACGCTCTCCAATACTGATTTCTGCTCTGGTTTCCATGAAAAGAGGCAGATTGGAACACAGTGGTGTAGCTAGATCTAGTGCGCCCCGTGGTGGTCCTTGTATCCTCTGCCCACAGAGGCAGCATCTAAGCGCAGGGGTGTTAGCAATTGTTGGGGCGGTCACAGGTGAGAGCAAGGGAGAGGACGGAGGCCAACGCCTCATAAACTCATGCCACCTGGGACAGACCACCCAACCCCCCCTGCTATGCCACTGCTGAAACACCAGGACTCAGAGATAGGAAAATACGTTCAGATCTCTAAATTGACGGACATGAGTGCTCAGATCTAGGGCCAGCTTGGCTGTAGCGGGCACTGGACCTTTCTCTGGGAGGTTGGAAGTGTGGGGGCTGGTTTTTCAGCAGTGAGGTCTGATGTTGTTATTGGGGCCGGTTTTTCAGTGGTGCTGCAATATCGGCCCCCAGTAACAAAAGGATCAGTGAATACTTGCACACCTCCTTGGGGCTGTTCTGACAAAATTGCCAGGGCAGCTTTGGGTTCTCAGTCCGACCCTGCTCATATGATGGGTTAGTTGGACTTTGATGCATCTGAACCTGAGGATTTTGTAAGCCAATAGTCTGCTGATGGTTTCAGATGCCACCCCTCTTCACAAGGTTTTCTATTCTATAGCCACTAAAGAAAGAAAGGATGTGGAAATTAAAATTCAATGAGATATTACCTGGAAAATTTAGGCAGGGTAAAAAATCCAAATGTGTCCACTGCTTGTAATCCCAGTTTAGGTGCAATGTAGCAAATTCACCCGAATTGGGATTACTGAGGAATTAAAGATTGGGCCTATGTTGGATTTTAGTGTAAAATGCATCTATGATATTAGGAACAAAGAAATGACTAAAGACAGGTGAACCTTAAAGTGGGCCACAAAAAGAAAAAGTAAGGTGAGGAAATAAGAATAAATGATTATCATAAAGAGTCAGGTTATTTGAGAGTGATTTAGGGGCTATGTCTTTTCATCCTTGGTTCAGCGTTTTGTGGCTCAAGGGTTTTTACAATTTTCTCCAGGAGCGAACCCTACCTAACTTCTAATGTGGATCCAGGATTAAATTATAATCCAAATCTTTTCAGCGAAAACCTTTTTAGTACACAGCAATCTTAATGGTTTCAGATTATTTGTCACAAGTCTCTTTACATGAAAAACATAGACCATAAACAATAAACTGGCCAAGCCTTTTGCCAATAAGCAATGGCTCAGATTTATGCTGGTAACTGTGTACAGGCTGAGGCATTTCACAATCGTTGTGTCTGATTGGAATCTTTGTAATGTACTAATGCCTTCTTCCATGTCCTGAGGAGGCCCAAAAGACAGGGCCCAAAACACCTCGACTATATATTACATAAAGTTTCTCAATTTTTTCATAAGAACAAACCGAAGAATACCTTTAACCACAAACCTTTTGGACTTAGTTACATCTACTGCAAGGGTCGAAATGAATGCCTTGATGGAATTACCACAAGGTGGGCTTCTTTTCTACAATTAACGAGAAGACAACTACAAACTAAAGTAACCAGCAAGGACTATTAATACATGGGATTGATATTGTTTGCATAGAAAAATGCTGTGTATGGGTTTTTCTATGTTTATGTATGTAAATAGACTCAACAAATTGTGATAAATGATTTAAAATGGCATGATATTATGATCAGCAAAATAAATGCAAATTGAGTTTCACAAACAAACAAAGATTATTCCAAAAGCGAGCAGTGCCACTATTGTTGAATTCCATTAGCGGTACATTGAAAAGTTCCCTATTGAGAACCCCTTATAATTTTCTGTTTTCCTTATTTCCAGGGTCGCATTGGGTTATGCGGGCCATCTCCTTCTTTTTGGCAGAAAGTTTAATAGCTTCTGCTGAGCAGGACAGCCTCATAGGGGAATGCCCATGACAAAAGTACAAAGAGGTGAGAGCAGGCTGCACGCAGCTATGTATGACCCTTCCTAACAGACATAAGGGAGAAAAACAAGAATGTGTGTCCCTTCCATGGGTTCATTTCCATAATACCACAGAATGCAGACCTCACCCTGTATAACCTACCATCTACTAATGGCTACTGGAGTCAAAGTCATTTACAACCAATATTTCAGGAATGGCCCGGGAACTTCTAATGTAAGCCTGTCTCCTCTTTCCTCACCAAAGCGACTGAGCTCCCTCATTCCAGCCAAGAGATGCCAGCAATACACATGTGCTCTCTGGAGAAAGCAGCCTTTCTTCCATGTTGTACCTAGATCCAGGCTGTATGCTTTCAAAATGTTACACACAGACAATCATCACTTGTGCATGGCACACTATTACATCTAGCACACATACACACGTATGACTCATGGGATGTCGCGTTCAGGATTCCGGGTTCAGCGTCAGTGACGGCTGCTACCGGATGGGGATAGTGGGGCAGCACAGGGGTGGTTTGGGGGGGATTTGAGAGAATGAAAAAAAAGAAAAATCTTACCTGGAAGGGTCGGCTGCCGCCTCTCCTCTGTCCCCCTCCTCTTCCTGTCTCCTGTCTTGGCCGGCAGCAGGAACCACCTGGGCACACAGGGTCCCTTAGAGCCAATCACAATGCTGCAATGCAGCATTGTGATTGGTCTGAGTGCCGTGGTTCGGCGCTTGGATGGGAACAGGGAGCCTGTGCATGTTCCTCACCAGGCTGTATAATGCAGCCTGGTGGGGAACATGCAAAGTGTGCATGACTGTGTGGCCGGCCTAAAAGGGATGGCCAAACAGTCATGAGCACTTAGGGAGTGCAAACCACTCCTCCCTCTTCTCTGGCCACCCTTGCCACTTCTTGCAATAGGAAAAATAAAATTATAATAATATTACGTTATTATAATTTTCTTTTTCTGCTTCGCTCCTTTGCCTTAGCGAAGGAGCCGCCACTGTTCAGCGTAAGCAGTGTCACCTTATAATGAATGAGCTCGTAGGTGTCCATTCATATCTCATAGATAAAAGCCTTTCACTATAATTCACCAACCATGGTATGGTGTCAGCATCGCACCTGATCAAGAAACCCGCAGCAGGGTCTGTAGTTCCCTGTCACTAAAAGGGTGTGCTTGGTGCGCTTTTCCGGTTCAGGACTTGTTCCTCAACCTATCGTCGTCAAAAGAACGAATGTAGGTCAATGCACGAACACAAGATTAATGTGTGGCACAACCAAAAATCAAAAAACACAAGATAACAGGTAGGAAGGGGACATGACGGCACACCATGCAGTAGACATTCCCGTTCCAGCAGAGGTTATCTGTCCCTCTTATTTCTCTATCCCAAGCCCGGTCACTAAGATTTGCAAACAAAATTCCACCTCATTATTATTACTGGGGACAGGTTTCCGTGAACCATACAAAGGGGCAGATTTACAAGCCCATTGCGCTTCCTTGTGCTGCCGTTGCGTCACTTTTTTGATGCAATGGCGGTGCACACAATGTGGCCAATTTACAACGTGATGCATCTAGGGAGATGCGTCATGTTGTGAAGCCCTGCGTCACATTATACCTGGGGCAGGTATAATGTATACAGGCTGGACGTTCTGCGGAAAAAGCCATGTAGAACTGATGAAGTGAAATTTCCAACATTTCACTGCGTCACTCTATGCCTTCACTGCATCAAAATCCCTACACCTGCTCAAACCAGGCGTAAGGAATGATGCAGGGGGCTTTGTATGGGACTCACCTATCTGTTGTAGCGCATTGCTGGAGTTGCGTCACTTTCATGAGCAACTCCAGCGATGCGTCACTTTTGTGCCAACAGACGCGTCAGTATTTCTGACGCATCTGTTAATCATTGCGCTATGGAGCACTGTATTGTAAATACAGCGCATCCATGGTGGCGCAAGGACATTTGACACGGGTGCAAGGAAACTGGCACAACTATGCAGATGCGTCAGTTCCTTGTAAATCTGCCCCAAATATCATTTTTACACGGTGACGGGTAAGCAGCTCTGTCACAACGCAAAAATACTCTCTCTCAGGCCAGAAACCAGTCCCTGTAGAAATACAGAAACTGTTCTGAGACCTGAAAAAGATACATCCTGACCTCAGTCTCGGGTTCAAATAAAGGTTTGCTTCTCTAAAACCTCTGCTGAATTTCAATTTCTCAGACTTCATTTCGTGGAATCAAAGACAAATTCCTTCAAGGGCATGCAAGCGACTTCAACCTCACCAGTTCATTTTTTGGGGGCACTGCCCTAGGCTACATTTCCTGTCCATTGTCAAACTAGGATGAGGGCCAACGCTGCATAAAACGATCCAGATGAAAGCGCAGCCAGTTTATGTTGAAAATGTTTTGAAAATGTGGCGGAAAGCTGATCCGAGTTATTGCTATCCAGACATCAAAAGGCTGCGCGCGGTCTGGTTGCCTTCATCATTTCAGCGGCATCGAAAGCGCATGTTTGTTTGTTTACCTTAAGCCGGTCCAATAACAATTGCTCTGGGTATAAGCTAACCCCGTTCCCTCTAATAATATATATGCTTGATTCAAGCAAACAAGGAATCTTCCAGAACCTGCACCTGCGCGCTTTGCCCGTTGATCTGTCGGGGGTCGCGCGCCCAGGCGCGCGGGACACCAGCCGTCTCAGAGGACTAACCTTCAATGAAGTGCATGGAGAACAAACGCATTTTAATGGCCTGCACACAGACTGATTCGAAATATATGTTTTTCTTTAAACACATTGTTTCTGTTTAAATAAAAAATATAACATCCTCTTTGCGCCTTTAATATGTTTTTTCTGTGGTTAAAACTGCTTTCATCTGTGTGTTTACCACCTTTTAGAGGCTGGCAAAAAACAGCGTGATCTCCCCAACCTGGTAGGCCTTTCTTTGCATCATTTACTTTGCCTTAACCTCAACCCTCTTCAGATGTAGGCCATTACACACTGCCTCTGGGAAGCTCTCATCTCTTTTTTACGAGAGTCTCTCTAAACTGGAGCAGCGGTTTCAGCGATCACCCCCCCCCCCCCTTTCCAGGACCAGATGTGCATTTCTTTTTCTCTCTGGGTCTCGTCTCTTTAGCACTTGTTACTTTGATGCACTGCCCTTCTATCTTTAAATATATCCAGATGTTTAATTCAGCCCGTCCTACCATAACAGAACTTATGAGAGCCTTGTACACTTCAACTGATGCCTAGAGGAATAAATGAACTGGGAAACTTTAAGCAAAATGCTTTGATTTGCGTTTAAGAAGTTATATAGCGCTTCATACCTGTGACTAGGCCACAAATCTGTTTGATTTCACGTAGCGTTCTTGAAGACCCTTTTGAGGTGCACGGTTTGGACCTGGGTTGGTCTACATGTGGGGATTAATCGGTGAAGTATGTGAGGTTCAAAGATGTGCTTTAAACATGGCGCTGTATTCGTCACTATGCATCAGCAATTCAGCATGTGATATTGGAGAGCGGGGGAAATAGACACAGTCACGCATACCAACCATTTTTTAGGGTCATCTCTATCATACAATTATGTAGGTTGGGAGTAGCAATAGACCGTGCTGCGTAGGCTTCTAGAGTGTTCCGGAGTCAGATTCTAGACTGTTCCTTGCCCAGAGCATTAAAGTTTCTTGGACTGGTTAGGTCATCAATATTTGGATGGTTCCAGCCTTGGCCAACAGTTTGCGGTAGTGATGTATGGCAAACACCAAAAGATTTCTGGAATGTCTGAGAATGTTCTGGAGTACTACAAATGAAACCAGATGCATGCGGCCGACTACCACTTTAGACATGCACCACACTCGAGTAACTCCCAGCCATCTTCAGCATGCCTTCATGTCCTATACCTACCCTGCAAACCCCTCAATGAGATGCCAGGTTTGAAAACACTCTTCAGATAGGTGTCCCTGTGGTCAGATAGAACTCAGGATTGAGGTAGGGTACTAAGTGTTCTTTACCTTGAGATTTGCCTTCATGTCAACAGACTCTGGGAAAGGCTAGTTTACTTTTTGTTTTAACTCCAATCCTAGGATATCGTCACTTTCTTCAAAATAGTTCAGTATTTTGATTTTATGTTCTAACTCAAATCCTAGACCATTTCGAACGTTTGCAAATAGTTTAAATTAGCATTTAAATGCTGTAAATTAGAATTTCGCTGCAATATCTGTGGCTGCAGTCAGGAGGGTTCAACTGAAGGCAGAAAATGAGGAAAAAAACAACAAAACAGAGTGATTTGTGGAGTAGATTGGACTTCCTTTCTCATCTCTTGAAGACTAGTCTCTGAAAAAATTGACAGGTCTTTTTGCCCCAGCACTGTTTTGCGAATATATTATCAGGTAGAATATCTTGCACCATTCCCTACAGGAGTACCATGCCCTATTTCCTTTGTGCAGCACCTGCCACTTGGAACTAGATACACTCTGAGGTGGACCAGACAGATGCTAGGAAGAGAATGAATGCCTCTGAAGTTCTGAACTCCACTCCAATTGGTAAGTAAACTTCCTAATTCGTATCTGTGCTGGGGGGTTCTTAATTCTCACTCTCCTCCATTAAGGCAGTCATCCATTCAATGGTAAGATATCTGTTATGTACTAGAATGACGGAACACATCTCACCAATACTAAAACCACTACGCTAGCTCCCTACTTAAAATAAAATAAAATAAATGCTACCTTCTTTATACAGCCTGCCATCTAAGGCAACCCCTTATCTGGAGGATAGTCTCAAAATCTCAGGTGACCAAAAGGTTTTAGGAGCAAGCTTTCTGTAAATGTGAAAACATTGAAATTTAGGACCTCTCAAGCATGGAGCCAGTATTCCTCTTGGGCTGCCATCATCTTCTTGAACTCTCAGCAGACATAAGAAATTGAATTTATGGTTCTGTCATTTAGGAAATTAGGTAAAGCTCACCTCTTCCGTATGTATCCGAATGACCATGCTTCCCACAGACTATTGGGTCTAATCCATGCAGCCTTCATTCTACTGTTCAACAGTTTTTTATTGTCATTCTCTCTACTCTTTTTTGCTCACTAAATCACATTGAAACCTTAAGGCGTGGAAGCACTACATAAATGCACTAAATGAATATATCAATCCACTTCCAACACTCACCTTCTGCAACTGAGACCCCCAATAGTAGCAAGAGGCATAGTAATTAGTTTATGTGGCGCTATACACTGTATGACATACATGTAACTCTTCCCATTTTTTGCAAGTGCATTTCAAAGCTATGATCTTTTTCAAAATGAGGGGTATTTAATTTTCTCACTTACTCCTTTCTTTATACTCAAGCTTTCCCGTTTTTAAACGAATATCTCCTGTTTTCAATGCTTCCAATACAGAGTCCTTTCATAGATGACAGTCTCGTTGGAGGCATAGTCGGATTGGTTACCGGCAACTGATAAATCAGCCAATCACATCCATACTTCTTTGGTGCAGTTAATCGCAAATTGATTATAGAAGGGCGACATTGGACTTGCCGCCATATTCATGAAAATCGGCATTTGCGATTCTGAAATAGCGAAAAAAAGCGAATCGCTATTCAGAAATCGCAAATCCGAATTCATGAATAATTGCGATAAAAAAAAGCGATTCGCACGCGATCGCAAAATCCGTTAGCGATGACCGATAATCGCAGAATAATCGCAATTTCCGGCTACCCGCGCCTGGACTGCGATCTCGCAAATAGCGATATCGCTATTTGCGATATCGCTATTTGCGAGATCGCAAACTCGCGAGATCGGGAAAACGGGAAGTCGCATTTCGAGCCCAGTGATGACATCACAACCAGGAAGCTGCCGGTTCCCACCACCATTTTGCACATTGAGGCAGAGAGAGAGGGAGCACATTGGAGAGCTGCAGCTAATCTTGGAGATTACACTGATCCACAACCCTATACCATGGCTGAGGAACCTGCACCTGGGGCCAGCAGCTCGTCTGGGCGCAAGAGAAAACTGAAATTCTCTGAGCAGGAGCTGGAACACCTAATTGAGGGGGTTGTGGCCAACCATGACCGACTGTTTGGTGCTAATTCACGGAGGGTCCCTGAACAGGAGAAGCGGCGCATATGGCAGGGGATAGCCTCAGCAGTGAACTCCGTGGGAGTGGCGGCCAGGTCCCTGGAGGAATTAAAAAAGCGGTGGTACGACCTCCGAGGCCGTGCCAAGGAGAAGGTGGCGGCGCGCCTTGGGGAGTCCTCGGGCACAGGAGGAGGAGGACCAACTGTGCCACCCAACACTCCCATGGAGGACCAGGTCGAGGACACCCTGGAGAAGGAGGCCTGTGTCGGTTTCACTACACTGGACTCATCCCGCCCCACCCAAGACACCCAAGGTAAGTGGCATGCAACTGCGACCCTGCCCCCTATGGATGTCCATGACCAAATAGGCTCCCCCAATGTCCCATAGGCATGCCATAGTTGCACATCAAGGAATGTCCTGAAGCATTGTGGGAGATGTAGTCTGGCCACAATGTTGTAGTACCACAATGCAGCCAGACAGGTCCCAAAGCACACAAAGCCACTGCCATTCAGGGAATGTCACCCAGCATGCATGTAGCAACTGCACGTCTGCCAGATACATGCAACTAATGATCCACCACTTACCCCCACAGGTGGCGATACCAGCGACAGCGATAGGCTGGAGATCGATGAGGGCGTCCTGGAGGTGGAGGTGCCAACACCAACCCAGGCACCAGCCCCTGCCGCTGCATCTACACCAGCAGCAAGTACCACCTGCAGCGTCCCCCCTGCAACTGGTGCAGCACCCACATCCGCTGGCATGTCAGCCCCCATTGTGCCTCCTGCCACCGCTGCTCCTCCCAGAGCCGCAGCCAGGGCAGTCACTCCTGTGCCCCCTGCATCTACTACAACAGCCACACCAGCAGGCACACCCCCTGCGACTGGCGCACCTGCAACACCGGCGGTCTTACCCCCAGCAGCTGTCGCCTCTACATCCGGGGCTGCGCCACTGTCCACACAGCGGCCAGCCTCACACTCAGGCCAGCAGGGCAGGCGTGGCAGGTCACGCCAGCGCTCCACAGCAGCTAGCAGGCGGGCCGATGCTCATGGACTGGCGCGGCTCAGCGTCGAGAGACGCATGCTCCGCATTCACCAGCGCCAGGCTCAGCAGCAGGGAGCTATACAGCTACAACTGCACATGATAGGGCGCAATGTGGCCTCTGTTGCAGGCCACATGGAAGGCATGAGGGCAGACCTGGCAGGTGTGGGAGATGGAATGGCCCGCATTGCTGCAGCCGTGGAGGCCAACACCCGTGCCATGTTGAGAGTGCGCAGTGGGCAACGCCGGCGCCACCGCCAACTATTGACCCGGCTTGCCACTTACAGCAGGGCAAGTTACGTGTCAGCGAATGCGACATCTCTGTTGGCGCGGCGCTCTCTGACCCAGCAGCACGCAATCATACAGTGCAGCGAGGACATGACAAGGGTGCTGGAGACCCTCACCACGGCCGTCGTTGCTCTTCACCCTCCAGCTATTCCATCTGTTGTGGGGGGTGATGATGCGAGTGAGGGGGCGTCCAGCGTCAGCTCACAATCTGCCTCACAGGCCCCACCACCCACCCGCAGCACCAGGACCCCCCCATTGCCTGAAGCCCCGGAGGAGGATGCCCCTCAGAGGCGCTATGGCGGAACGCGCACTAGGCGCACCTAGAGAACTGCACTTAATCAATGGCACAGGCTGAGGTTAAGCCTGCCATGCAGTGATGCACAGCAGTATGGCGTAATACTGTTTGTTGGACTTATTTGGACAGAAACCTTATATTTCATTTTGTGAATTTAACAAATACATTTATTTTGCTACACACATTAGCGGTGTGTCATCATTACATTTTGCATGCATTGTTGATTTGTGGGGTGATGGAAGTGATTGTACTAGAAACTGTTCACTGTGATGTGGTTGCGACGTCTGTGCCCTTCTGCTGGGTTCTCCCCTTGTGCATGGCGCGCATGTGCAGGTGGCCGGTTGTCCCCCTCAGATTCACTGCCAGAGATGTCAACAGGTATCCGGCGCTTGGTTGCAATGTTATGTAGTATTGCGCAGACAGCCACTATGCGGCAGCACTTTTCAGGACTGTAATACATGGCCCCACCTGTCTTGTGCAGTATGCGGAACCTGCTCTTGAGCAGGCCAAATGTCCTTTCTATGCAATTCCTTGTCCGTATGTGTGCAATATTGTAGCGCCGTTGCTGGGGTGTAGCAGGGTTGAGGTATGGGGTCAGGAGGTATTCACGTAGGGCATAGCCACTGTCACCTGAATGAGAGGAGCAGATGGTGATTGCCTGTGCTGCGCTGTTACATCTTTGCAATGTGACATTTCAATCAAAGTGTACTTACCAAGTAGATGTCCTTCCCCAAACTCTCCCCTGACCAGTCGTGTGTGGAGTCCGCTGTGCCAGAAAATGAAGGAGTCATGGGTACTCCCTGGGTACCGTGCGACAATGTCAGTGATGTATGTCTTGGCATTGCAGACCATCTGGATGTTGAGGGAGTGGTAGCACTTTCTATTGCGGAACATATACTCCATGCCAGCTGGTGGGCAGATGGCGACGTGGGTACAGTCTATACATCCGAGCACATGTGGAAAATGGGCTACATTGTAGAATTGTAGCTTGGTCATGTCCAATTCCTGTTGGCTGGCGGGGAATTTGATGTGACGGTGTAGCTTGGTGAGCATGGCGTCAACAAAAGTGTGGAGGCAGCGTGACATGGTGGGCTGGGATATTCCCCCAGCAGCCGCTACTACCCCCTGGAAACTTCAGGAGGCCAGGAGGTGCAGGCTACACAATACCTGCACATGTGTAGGCACAGCATTGGTACGGCTTGTTGGGTGCTGCATCAGGGGGTCAAGGTCCTGTATTAGCTGCATTATCATTTCCCCATTCAGCCTGTATTTAGCATATATCTGCTCTCTGGTTTGGCCCAGCAAGGTGACCCGCTGGCGGAATATCCTGTCCTGGATCCTGCGTCTCCTCCGTGCTAATCGCTCTAGCCTGCGACGCCTCACCACCATGTACATTCCTGGCATTGTGGGACTCCTAATGCTGCTGCTGATGTTGGTCCTTATGTGTGATTGGTCAGGCCAGTACCTGTTGGTGATAGGACAACGGTTTTTTGAAAGTTTTTTTTCCATGGCTTTCATGGTTACCACCTGCTTTGAGTTGTCCTTATTTTGCGCGGTGCAAATTGCGATTTTTGGGTTTTTCGCTAATAGCGATTTTTCTTGAATACCGATTGCGATTATTTTGCGATTTCGTTATTATTTTCGCAGAATCCATGGTGTGTCGCTATTTCCGATTCGCTAATGCTCAGCGGCCGGGATTCTGCGAATATATTAGCGAATTCGCAAATATGTGTTTGCGAATTCGCTATTTTGTTGTTGAATGCCGATTACGGAAATTGCGCCCGCATTTGCATTTTCGCAGCGATTGCTGGCGCAATTTTACTTCATGAATCAGGCTGTAACTTCTTTACTCACTGGATTCCAAAATTCGCACTAACCTCTCTTTAATATTGCTGTCCAGCAAAAACCAATCACGAGTGATGTATTTGGTTACTGAAAATATTTATTAATAGTGTGAGTTGGCAATTTGTGTATTTGCACTGGCCCTCTGAGTTACCGGAAGATATTCAGCCTTCCTTCCCTCGCCTTTGACCTCCTGGGCCAGATAACGAAGCTTCAACCATGCTTTTAGTCTGGATGGTCGTGTAAAATATCCACATGCCACGGACGATAATTACAGTTCGCCACAGGTATCACCTCCTACCCCGTGCAAATTGGAACATTAAAGTCCATCTTGAAAAGTGAGTAACTGAATGTACCTTTATCAGTAGAACCTTTGTTAACTTTAAGTCCCTTTCTGAACAAACATCGACTGTTTTAGTGAACCAATGTTTTTTTTTTCTCAGTTCGGTGTTAATCATTCCGTACAGTGGGAAATCTTGATGCATCACATAACGTCCTCTATACCATAAGGAAGCATGAAACGTATGTGGCTTCTAAATGAAAGTTGTCTAAATTGAACTCAATTGAATCAGAGGAATATTTCAGCATTATTTTCAGGTGTTTATCTGCTTGCACAATTTTTATTGAAGATCTACCAATATTAAAATAATGTTTATTTTCCATATAAAGGTGTCAGTCATTGCACGCTGTGCATTTGCATTGGAAAATGGGCAGAGTGCTGAAATACATTTCTATTTTTAAATTAATGTGGATTAGGGGAGAGGTGAGACCTAACGGCTAGAGCAGTCGATCTCAAATTTGGGGAAGGGGGTTCAAGTCTCGGTAGTGACGTTCAACATCCTGTGATTCTGGGCAAATACTTAAACTCCCCGTCCCTAGAAAAATGAATGTGTCCTTGTGTAACTCAACTGGTTCTCATGTAAAGCACTCTTATACCTCTGGGTCAAGTTTGCGCTATATAAAACTCAGAAAAAAAATGTGCCATGCAAATGACATCAATCTTCAATTTGTCTCTTCCATCTGAATCTTCAAATGTAGCTTGCTCATACACCTTAGACACTACCCACTATGGACATCACATATATAGTACATGACAAGTACAATAAAGTCAGGTGAAAAAGTAAAAACCACATGAGTCGAAGACTATGTATCCACCTAACTGTATTATACATCTAAGAAAATGTATCAGACTCATGTCAGGCACTTCTGGTGGAAGGGTCGAGTTAGTTCTTCAACAAATAAAGACACTTTTTAAAATAGTATATGTGAGCTCAATTAGTTATTCTTACATTTGAAGCACAATTCTGACTTGTGAGGGATTTGTAAATAAGTAACATGAGAACTCCAGGTGAATCGCAAATACGAACTTAACATCTGAATTTTACACCAAGTGAAAAATTCTGCTTACAGAAATGTGAGGCAAATGGGAACTTGCATATTAAACCGTTTTATTTGTTTTTCCCTGGACAAAACAAGTTTCTCACCAAGAAACCGACTCCCCTAAACACTCTTTAAGTATATGGGTGTTCCCTCCCCATTCACCCTCTGAAAACGCTTTTAGTTTTGCTCTTGGGGAGCACATTTCCGTTGGCTTGGTTGGAAGCTACCTGCAGGTGGTATGCAACAATCACACACCTTCAGGTGTATGGATGCTTATCTACTTTTTTTGGTAGGTGCTTCGAAGGAAACCAAAACACCGTCCCTAACCCAATATATGCATTGCAGAAACTTTGTGATTCTGGTAGGACGGCCACATTCACAAATGTCACTTGCTTGAAGAAAACTCCATCAGTCCCAATTCTCTGAGTCAAGATTGAGAAAATACCTTGGCACATTGATGTTTAAAATGTTTTGACAATATTGTGATTTCCTCAAGTTTTTCATTTTTGCTTGAAGGTGTGTGTGGATTGGTGGACTAATAAAACATCTGTTGAGGAAGCAACGCATTTCCATAGTAGATGTTCAAGAAAAAGATTTACAGATACATTCATCTCTGATGTCTAAATATCAGAGGTTCCCACATCACCAGCATCCTGCTCGCAATGGTATAACATCGAGAGAAAACACTTCTGTCAAATGTTGGTTCTGCATGCATGCATAAATGTCAACTGCCTATTTCAATGACATATTTTCAGTCAACAAAAACTCAGGACAGTGAAGAGTGGTCACATAGAGACAGTACACTCATTCACAACATCCCTCATAACAATTTTGCCATGCCGTGTTCCCACATGGCCTACCTTCCACATCTTTACTACAGAAGACCTGGTGAGCCTAGTCCAGTCCCTCACAGACCCATCATTCATTCTGTGATTATCAGTCATACCTGGAGAAGCACAGACACCACACCTCATCCATGCATCCTTTCTGTAAGGCATGTCCACAGTGACTGTCTCTTCTTTAGAATCCCTACCTGAATCTCCATGACCCACCACGATACCACCCAGTTTCATGCCTGCTATTTTTGGCCACAGTCATCAAGAAAGAATGCTGTTATAAACCAGTTCCAAGATCAAGCACTTCGTGTCTGGATATATATCATGTTGCAGCATGAAGACCATGACCATCTGAGTGGTTGATGATTATTTTCGGATCACATGAAGCAACCCTTGCCTTTATGTTCTGCTTGATCACTCTGCACCTCCAACACTGTTGACTACCATGTCATCTTCTCAAAACCCTCACACTTCTAATGGCCTTGCATGGCATTGTTGTGCAGGAATTTGTGTTTTATATGAATAATCAACCTCAACTGACAAAAATAAATTGTTTCTCCAAATCAGAGGCCCTCCCCATGACATATGGAATACTGCAAGGCACCATCCCATTTCCAGCGATTTCCAACACGGGCCCTATTGGTTGATAATGAAATCGGCATGCCCCAGAACACAAATAAGCCACAGCTCTACTGGATGGTCTCACCTGGCCACAAACTCGTCCTGCTGAACAGCTCCATTGCAACCATTCAAGACTGAATGTTTAGTGACTGTCTCTAAATAAACCCAACCCCATGGAAATTGTTCTCTACTCTGCGGGCCAGCATCTCTTGGCCCATGTGACACCCTTGAACAATATCTGCCTTGCACAAGTCTGCATAATCAAACGTTTTCAGAAATCTAACAGGATAACTTTGACTCTTAGAAAAAATCTACTGATGCCATCTGCCTGCATCACCTTAAAGGCTACTGCATTCTCTATAAAGAAACGTGGGAGCATATTTACAAGTAAAATGTCAGAAGGCGGTATTAAGCTAAAATTGCCAATGCCATGCTCCGACAGTTTAAAAATGCAGGGATGCGCCGTATTTACAAGAATGCGGCACACCCCTGAGTTTCCTCTAGCTTTAGGGTCATAAATTTAGCTGCACAGCGCCAACACAGGCACCCTTGCACTCTACTGCAAGGGTGCCTGCTTTGCAGGGAATGATTGTTAATGTGCAGGAAGGTGTCCCTTCCTGCACATAAACAATCAATAATGATGATTTGTAACTTCTATGCATGCTGCAGAATGCAGCACATGTAAAGATGCAAGACGTCATTTTTTAATGATAGGTTATGTGCAGGAAGGGGGACATCTTCCTACACATGAACAATCACTAATGGCGATTTGCTGTTTTTGTGAGTGCTGCAGGGTACAGCACACAAAGAAACAGCAAAAACAAGGTGAAATAATTTCTCCTCATTGCGCCTGTTTAAGACCAGGTTTTCCATGGTCTTATTTTTGGGCCTGCCCCATATTTACCCCACTCTTGTAATTAGGGGGCAGTGTCAAAAAGCAATGGGTGTTGTGTTGGAACGCCCACACCAACACCCATTGCCTGCCCCTTTGCCGCAGCGGACTGCTGCTGTAAGGGGCACATTTACAAGGTGTTGTTAAACCTAGTTAGGTGACTTACCACCACCTTGTAAATATGGCACACAGGAACGTCATTAAAAGTGACGTTTCTGTGGAGCATTGCGCTTGTAAATATTCCCCAAAGTCGGGAGGGCTTTCAAGATGGGCAGTAACGTTACCAGACATATCTCGAGAAAATTCAGGAAGGGAAAGACCACAAGACAGGTCTTCTCTTGCTGTGTTGCAATGATATGAAACACCCGGGGCGACTACTCCATGTGGGTGGAGGAGTGCCGCCCCACTGCTTTTTCACAGTGCGAGAAGCAGAAACATAAAATGGTATTTCAAATACCATTTTCTGTTTCTGCTTCTCGCACTGCAAGAAAGCAGAAGGCAGTGTTTGGTTGGGGTTGTGATTGACTTAGGGGAGGGGCGGGAGGCTGAATGCAACTGCTTCCTGTTGTAGGACGACGCAGACCAAGGACGCGGGACGGGACGGCAAAGGTAAGTTAATTGAACTTTTTTAAATTAATTAAACTTCCCCACGCGCGACCTCCTCCCTGCCGCCCATCCACTAGTCATACCGGCGCCACTGTGAACACACTCCCTGTTAAAATCCAACAGGGACAATCCCTCGTGTGTTTCAGAAAAAAAACAGGATGCTTCTCTACCTGCCAGAGTGTACTTCTGGTTACCTGACACATCCGAAGAGCCACCCCATGAAAAAAATCATACCTGTCGTTCGTGGCGCTCTCCTCTATTTGATCTACCTCTTCCTACCATTGCTGCCAGCCGAGCTGCAGCCCCACCATCCCTGCATCTCCTCACTCTCCCTACTTACTTTAACTGTCCTTCTGATAAGGAACTAACCTCTTCTATCTCATATTTGACACATTGTGACCTCCTGCTGTTTGTACAACACCCTGCAGCTACATACCTTGGCTCCTGCTATGCATGCTCACATACATATGTGCACAGATCAGTACATACGTATGTTACTTTTACTGACATGCTTTTAACTCATCACCCCTCAATGCCACATGTACTGTTCATTAGAAAACAGCTGAAAGTTATTTTATTCCTCTTTGCCTCATGGTGCGTTAAACACACCATCAAATCAAATCTCCCTCCCATTTTTAACTAAAAACTAAAGGAAATTAGATTGTGGGTACCCGAGCCCAATTATAAGAAAAAATAAATTAGTATTTTAAGTTATCCATTGGCTTCCCACATTTCCATAACTAAGAACTCTAAACAGCATTCAAGAAATGTACTGGTTTAGGCTCCTTAACGTCAACAAATGCTTTATTTATGTTTAACATGCTAACACTTAAGACTTTTAAATGGTTACCAGCACCTTTTAGATTTTCATCTGTATAAATCACAGTATGCACGCATGTAGAATATTTTGCTTTCTTAAAGTCGAAACATAGAAAAGCTGAATTACTTCAGTAGGAGTCATAATTTTAAAACGCTGTTTGGAGTCCCCCACTGCTTTCACTTATTTGGGGAGTATAGCCTCATAAAAACAATAATGCATTTCCCAGCTACTTCGATCTTGCGATTACTAACTTTCGGTTAGGACAGCTTCAGGCCTTTCTCAGCAAGCCAACAACTAGAACACGAAGGTGTGGGGATATATTGTTACTGAACAAAGCCACACAAGTTGGAACGCTTAGGCGATAAGCATCTCAACAACACATTTCCCATCATCCTTGGTTAAGCAGATGTCATCAGCTTGTATGTAAAACCGGAAGTAAACTTATGTACCTTATAAAAATAACCAAAAACACTCGTTGTTCCTTATCGCGCTTTTCATAGGATTCTTTGGTTGATTAACTTTGTCTTTAGATCTCAAAGCGTTATGATATTCGCTGTCTGAATGTCTGCCATCACTGGACCTGTGTTGTGGCTTATGCTTAGAAGTTGCCAGACCAACCTGTCAGTCAAAGAGTGAAAAATGGCTCATGCCTCCTGTTTTTCCAATGAACAGTGTAAAAATAGTAGTTTTCCAAAGCCCCATACTGACAAGTGGTGACCAAAGAGGGGTGAATGGTCGAAAGATGGTGTAGAGTGGTGCTGTCAAGCAGCCCCCATTGACACACCAGCAGCCAGTCAGTCACCAGTCGCAAGCAGCTTTGTTGGCTTCGCCCCATTTAATGCCATAAAGAAAGAAAGCATGCTTCTAAGCAAAATATTAAGCTTAGGTTTCAGATCTATGTGTATTTACAATGTGGGCTTTAAAAACACACACGTTGTTTGTTAACCTCATGCGCGCCAGCGGAATTCCGCTCGTACGCTGAGATTTTTAAAAGCGCATGTTACGTGACGAGCTGGGCTCGTCATCAGCGTGTGAGGAGGCTACGCCATGACGAGCCCAGCTCGTCATCAGCGTGGAAGGGGTTAAAGCAGAGTCCTCTAGGGTCACGACACAACAGAAAACAATTTTTGGCAAAGCTCTTTTGTGATCTATCAGCTTTTACCAGCATTTGACACGCCGGCATGTCATTTTGTAGGCGCGCACACCACGCATGCGCGCCTACAAAATGGCATAGCTGCTTTTGTTTTCTTTCTGGTTACTGATTGGTTGTATGACAGAACAATCCAGGGAAATACTCTGCATGCCTTTAATACACATTTTTTGACCCCACATTTTTATAGAATGCATATGCTTTTACAAAGTATGCCTTTACGACGAATTATATATATATATATATATGTATATATATATATATATATATATATATATATATATATATATATATATATATATATATATTCAAAAGCAAATGTCCCAAGATGAGAGGAGCACTCCAAAGCTGGTGCCGGCGGCAAGGTTCGGGACGCCCTTGCAAAGTACTTTTCAGCAAAACCGTTTCAATAAAGAAACACGCCGCACACTACTCCGTTTATAAAGTATTTTGGTTTATTTTATGTAGGTTCCCCACCTACGCGTTTTGGACATAAATCTGTCCCTGGTCACGGTACAAACATTAGTCCTTCATTACTTTTTAAGTTTTATACCTGTGGTCACCACTTGGCAATTATGGTGCATTGTGGGCCCAGTAGTTTTGAGGAATAAAGTGATTCCAACCTGTGCACTGCACAATGCCGGTTCCAAGCATTCTGACGACATAATTTCAACTCGATTATGAGTAAAAGTGGTGTTTACTAATGCGCACAAGTTGGTCCAATGGACCGTGTAAGATGTGGCACAGTTAACTCACATCATTGGCGCATTTATGTACCACCAAGTGAACATATATAGGACTGAGTGTCCGAGATAAAGTGTATTCAGTCCAATGCCTTTATAGAAATAAAACCAGCGGACAAGGGCGGGAACATTGTAATTCAGAACAAAGTAGACTATTTGGAAGAAGCTTACCGCCAACTTAACAATGCAACCAACTATGAAGTGTTGAAAAACAATCCAACGACTAGTATGATGATCAAATTACACAAATGCATAGAAATTTGGCAAGAAAATGGCCTTCTAAGCGTGGAAGAAAAGAAATTCTTGATAACCACACACCCAATAATGCCAACAATATATTTTCTTCCAAAAATTCATAAGACTCTTGTTAAACCACCAGCCCGCCCAATAATATCTAGCTGTGGCTCATTGTGTGAAAACTTACCTTCCTATGTCGACTTTTTTCTAGCCCCAATCGTTCCCACACTCAGCTCCTATATCAAGGATACTGGGGATTTCCTCAGAATCATAATGGGAGTTCAATGGCAACCGGAGTACTGGTTAGCAACCATAGATGTGGTCTCGCTATACACATCAATTCAGCGGGACGTAGGACTGATTGCAACCAAATACTTCTTGAATCAAAGGCCCATATCAGAATTACGACATACCAACATGGCAATAGATATGATGACTTTCTGCCTAGACAACAACGTTTTCACTTTTGACAAGAAAATTTTCAGACAAACGTGCGGATGTGCCATGGGTGTTTCATTCTCTCCAAGCTATGCGAATCTCACCATGGGGTGGTGGGAGAAAAACATAGCTTGGAGGGAAGAAAATGAACCATATACCACGGATGTGGTTATATGGCTCAGATTCATAGACGACTTGTTCCTTCTTTGGAAAGGTTCGAAAAAGAAACTGCAAGAATATATTTAGGCTTTCCTGTTTTCAGTTTTTATTTTTGGGAAATTCTGGTGGTGTTTTCTCAGTGTTTTCCAGTGATTTCAATACCTCAAAAAAACAGTTATTTTCAGTGGTTACTCATTTTCGCGCCATAAAAAAACTATTGAAACAGTGTTTTACCGGTGTTTATGGAACGCTTTGCTTTTATTATTGCTTTTTCCATTTTCCTTTAGAAATTGTATACTGCTTTACATTTCAGAAGCTTAATACAGTCATGAAATACTTTCCATTGTCATTTGATGCTGCAGCTCAGATTTAACAAGCATTTGCAATGCAATATGTTTCGCATTTATGCAAGTTTTAGCTATTTGCATTGTAAATGGCAAAGCCTTATATTTTTGTTTTAAAAACGAATTCAAAAATGAAAGGCATTGTTATGTGCAATGTCAATAGCTCAAACTCGCCTAAATGCGAGACCTATTGCATTGCAAATACTTGTTTTAAATGAAAACGTAAATTGGTCCCTCAGCAAGTTGGAAGTTACAGTCTGTGTTCCAGAGTCACTACCCCTCTTCTGCTCAGAGAGTGTTGCACTCCACGAAGGACATGGTCACCTGACTAGTGCAGTGTCTGCTTCTTAAGCGTGTTTCTGGTAGCCTACCAACTCTGATTAAGGACTTGGTAAACATCAGTTGTATAGTTTGAGTTTGCAGTACAATGAAGACGGGGTATCGTGAACATTTAAAAAACAAGCATTGGCATAGCCAATAGGCCTCACCTTGAGGAGCACATGGTTATGAGCGGGGTCGGCCATTGGGTTGCTACAGGTGAACGTGTGTTGGGAAAGGGGCTCTCTTCCATGTATTGAATAAGAAACATGGCAGACTCAAATGAATCCTTCTCAGTAGGGAGCCAATGTAATCTATGAGTGAAAACAGACACATGCTCCTGTCTCCTCAAACCAAGTATTAACTGGAAGACTGAATTCTGTACTACCTGAATTTTGGACAACCCAGCATTTGAAATGCCAAGATAGAGACTATTACAATAATCCATGCTTGACAGAATGAGGGCTTGTACAGCTAATTTCTGAGTATTGTGTCTTGTTTTCCTTTTTATTGCGCAACCACAAGTAAAGTAAAAGCTGACTTTTAATGGTTGGAATAGTGCTATTTGTTACCAACACCATTTAGGAAACTTCATTAATCAAAAATTAATTGCGAGTTTCCCCTGAATGTGCTTTCACACCAAGCTAACAAATATAATCGTAATAAAAACTTTGACACATCGAGTATGTTGCGCTGCTGGCATTTCAGTGACAGCAATCTGTTAAATGCATGTATGACACGAAATTTCCAGAGCAAGCGTTTCCTCAGATGGATAGAGGTAAATATCCTAAGCAGGGAAAATGTAGAATCCAGGACTGCTACAGGTATCGTGCTGCATGCTGCTAGCCACGATGTATGGTTTTAGACAAACAGTTTTACAGCGAACCCCTTACAAAGGCAATTCCGACGAGGCAACCATCTTACATGACCAACCTTTCCTGTCCCGCATTATTGATTAAAGCAGCAAACGTGCACTACGTCATTGTATCAGCGGGAGATGGCACATGGTCACCCAGTTCTTGGAAATAAAAGAGCATAAAGTAAATAGGTGTCATAATGTATCCCCAAATGGCGTGGCAAAAACATCATTGGCCCTTATGTAAGCATTTCTTAATTCTATTTAAAAGCAAGGACTCAAACCTTTAAAGCTCCAAATCAGGGATACAACACTGGAGCTAGATGATCTCAATGTTAAACAGATCTGGAAATTGAGCCCTAGACTTCAACGGGCTTCTTTACAAGGCCCATGCGCCACTTTTGTGTCATTTTTAACATGGAGAAAGTGATGCAAAAGTGGCGCAAGGGGCTTGTAAATCTGCCCCCAAGTTCTTATCACTGGGTCAATTTACGTCTGGCTGCTGATGAACAGGAAAGTCTTTTTTTTTAAACTGTGAAACTGAGGACTTTGTTTTTTAACAAGCTAAGCAGTGCACTCAAAGGAGATTGGAATACCTCACGGCGCTGAACAATGCCTGCTCATGCCACCCAAAAATATCTATATGACGGACAATTAAGGCCTTAAAAAGACTGCTACCTCCTCACAAATATCAGTCAATCTAGGATTTATGAAACACGGGGACCTCCAAGAATTACATGGTTCTGCTATCAAAGGCTATTTTAATAAACCGTTCATAGAAATATAATAACAGACATTCATCTTTAAAAATGTTCCGACCTTTAGACTGGAGAGACCTTGCTTTTGGAAAACAGAAGTACTAAGTACTACACATACCTCGAAGGCACAATGGACCTGCCCTGGACAAATGCCATGTGTTTTCATGAGCACCCTGAACAGCTTCATTGGAAGGGCTTGCATATTGTTTTTATTGCATCTAACGCGCGCCGTGAGTCACTGTCTGGCGCAGCTCCACTTACACGGGATCCTCCCAGCAAGAGCCCTGACCCAGTTGTCTGAGTAGGTGAAAGAAAACTCAGCAATAGTGAAAAGGAAAAACAGCGCCAAAGACTTAGGAATACATGGGCCCGAGCTCGGTAAACGTCCCCGACTCCCACACAGTGTGACATGAGCGGTCAAAATGGCAAAAGAAATGCTGCAGTGTGGTACGCTATGGCGGCGCGGCCACGGTCTGCACAAAGCAAAACCCCCTATTCAGATTTTGCAGTTAACCATTGCAATTCTTCCATGATTGTTTAGCTCTTAAAAAAGACTGGCTAATCCCAGGGCAGAAACTAGAGGGAATTACTACATTGAGAGCAGAGCTGTGAGTGAGTATGGCCACAACGAGAGCCAAGCTACGAGAGAGTGGGGGTGACATCGAGAGCAGAGCTCCGAAAATGCGGTTTAATAATATCCTGATCAGACTTCGGAAAAGCTTGGTAACACACGTCCGGGTTCAACGCCATCAAGGAAGGCAGCAATAGACTGGATTGTGGTAGGCGCCTGCAGGGCTGCGCTAGGTGAGAACTAACATGCAAGAAACTTGAGCGTGTCGCCTCTTTCTCTGGTGCCCGTCCCCCATCGCCCACTACTTTCTTAACAAAGCCTTGTTATGTAAATGGTCTTTTGAAAGACCTGTAAAGTACTTGTGCGCGGCCGGCTGCAGTAAGACGCAGACCACAACAGCTCGTCTCCCCCCCCCCCCCACGTGAGCCAGGCAGGGGGCCTGGTGTTACTCCGGCCCTTGGGCCATTCACACCTCGGCTGCCCATTTGCAGAAGCAGTGTTTTCCCCAGACACCTCCGTGTCAGACACTACAGGCAGGCCAATGATTTGTATTGCGTTTGCTCCATCAAGTGGCCAAGAGGCGCTACAGCAATGAAAATCAGTGAGACTCGGTTTCAACCGAGTCAGCGGATTTTCATTCAGTAGTGTATTGTCGTTTACAATCGGTTTTAACCGAATTCCGAACAGCCTAAATATATTGTAATCCTTAATGATAACTCAGTAGGGTTACAATTCACGTCAAACATTCAAAAGGAAGAAATAGATTTTCTGGACACTAAAGTGTATGTGAAGAACAACAAGCTTGAAACAACTGTATATAGAAAGACAACGTCAACGAATAGCGTACTGCATGGAACTAGTTTCCATCCTACCTCCCTCAAGAAAAGTATCCCGTACGGGGAATTTTTAAGAATGAAAAGAAATTGCTCTGATGAAAGTGAAATGGAGAACAAATTCAAAGAGACCAAAGACCGTTTCTCCAAACGTGGATATAAATATGCTGATATAATGAAGGGAGAACAAAAAGCGAGAGCCAAGACAAGAGAGGAAACACTGATAACAAGACCAAAATTGATGACAAACAGTATGGAGGAAGAACAACCAAGACTAATAATAACATACTCCAAGGAAAGCTACAAAATTCGCCAAATCCTGTCCAAATACTGGAACGTTCTTAAAAAGGACAATGAAATAGGCAGTCTAATTGGCGACAGACCTCTGGTGACATATCGCAAAGCTCCATCAATCCGTGACACACTGGTAAACAGCCACTTTACAAGGACAAAAAGCAAAAACTGTCTGGAAAAAGGACAACTGAGTTTCAGCAAATGCATGACGTGCAAAGCATGTAAGATTGGAAAAAACTTAAAATCAATAATTGATCCCAGGGGAAGAACATTTGTTATCAAAGACAAAATAACGTGTGAGTCACAATTTGTTGTATATCAAATACAGTGCTTCTGCGGCAAAAAATACATCGGTTCAACAATCTGTCCACTCAAGAAAAGAATTCTTGAACACACAAGAGCAATTCAAAACAATGATCCAACTTACGCAACAGCCAAACACCTGAACTCACATCCGGGAAGAACTTGGAAGGACATGAAATATTCAGGAATAGCAGTAGTTGGTGAAAATGAAAGAGGAGGTGATCGAACTATTGCTTTGAGAAGTCTTGAATCGAAATTAATAATAAGATTCAAAACCAGGAACCCTTGGGGTCTCAACGCCGATGAGGAACTTTATGTACACTTATAATTCCAGAACTAGAATAACAATGCAATTTCTAGAATCCTTGCTTGCTGTTGAGTATGATGAAAAACAGACACCAGCAGTTAAATGATAGACATAATGATGATTGGACAACATGAATTCAATGTTTGTGACATTCGAAAAGTATAATCTGTATTTTAATTATCTGTGCTCTGTGAATGCTGTTGATCCAAGCAGGAACCGACATGATGAAACTTGTAGGCACTCAGCCATTACACTTTATCTCGGACACTCAGTCCTATATATGTTCACTTGGTGGTACATAAATGCGCCAATGATGTGAGTTAACTGTGCCACATCTTACACGGTCCATTGGACCAACTTGTGCGCATTAGTAAACACCACTTTTACTCATAATCGAGTTGAAATTATGTCGTCAGAATGCTTGGAACCGGCATTGTGCAGTGCACAGGTTGGAATCACTTTATTCCTCAAAACTACTGGGCCCACAATGCACCATAATTGCCAAGTGGTGACCACAGGTATAAAACTTAAAAAGTAATGAAAGACTAATGTTTGTACCGTGACCAGGGACAGATTTATGTCCGAAACGCGTAGGTGGGGAACCTACAGAAAATAAACCAAAATACTTTATAAACGGAGTAGTGTGCGGCGTGTTTCTTTATTGAAACGGTTTTGCTGAAAAAAAAAAATATATATATATATATATATATATATATATATATATATATATATATATATATATATACATATATATACTTATAAACAATGAATCTGTGAAGGGAGGCCCGCACCCCCCCCCCCCCAACTTACCATAAATGTGTGGTAAAGACATACGTTGTAAAAGCATATGTGTTCTAAAAACATGTGTGATAAAAAATGGGTGGTAAAGGGATAACGTGGTAAAAACCTTGTTGTAAAGGCTCTTTCCAAAGTAAATAAAACAGCTGGGCAGGGGGAGCAGTAGCAACTCGGGAGAGGGTTGATGGAATTGTGAAGCAACACCACGGGAGGGTGAGGTGTAAATGGCAAAGCAACATGGGGAGGATAGAGGGGAAACTCCGATGCACCACTGCAGGAGACGTGAAACAACAGGTGGGGGGGCTGTAGGGAATCAAATGCAACAGAGAGGGAGGCCGGCAACGAAAGCAAATCAGGGATTCTTGAAAAGTAACATGAAGGGCACGGATGGGGGAAGAAAAGGGAAGAAGCACCTAGGTGGGTGCCGGAGGCAGGGGGCGGGGGAGAAGCAGTTGGGAAACAGAGAGCAATATGGAGTTCAGGGGCAGAGCCGTATATGCGTGAGGTGACTCGATAAGACATGCACTCTTATGGAGTGCTTCACGCAAAAGTAAATCATTGTGCTTGAAAACCAAGCACTGGAAGAAGTGAATCAAAGAGATTGTAAAACCTCCATGGTAGGGACAAACACAAGATTTACAATCTTGGACACGAATACGAAGCAGGCAAATGAGAGTGACAAGAAAAGCCAACCAATAATAAACAATTATCATTATTGTTAATATTGTTATTATTATTATTATGAGTCTCCCCGAAATTCATATTGTATCAAGCATAAATCTTCGGCATCTTGATACAAACAAAATCGCATCGAAACATGTATGTATGTATACATGTGTAAAAGCATATTTGTATTTATGGGTATTTGAGTAGCGCAGACCACGGAAATACGCCGTTGAGCCCTGAACAATGGGAAAGGGATGCTATTCTACATTTTGGGAGTGCAGAAGGAAAAAGCCTGTTTACTGTTGTTTCTTTCATGCACATTTTCGTCTCTAGTCTAAAAGTCCTGGTTTTCCCAGACAGTGTTCATGTTAGGTGGCTAGAGTGGTAAGTAGACATAATATCAAGTTTTTTATTTCGACTAGACATAATATTGAGTTTTTAATTTCGACTAGACATAATATCGACTAGATATAATATAGACTACAAAAATATCGACTAGAAAAATGTAATATCGACTACAATAGCAATAATATCGATTCAAAAATATAGAATGGACATAATATCGACTAGACAGAATATAGACAACAAAAAAATCGAATTTAAGGTAAGTTAATATTAATGTTTAATTTTTGTGTAATATAATTCTGTAGCGGGTTGTGGGTTTATAGGGGAATAGGGTGGGAAGCAATTTAATTATAATTAATTAAATATGTTATTTAAATAATTATTTATTTAAAATTAATTGGTAATTAATTATTAATTGGCAATGAATTAAAATATAATTGGTGATTCATTTTAATTGATTAATTGATAAATATATTATTTTCAGTAATTTCTTTTCTGTAGCGGGTTGTGGGTTTATAGGGGAATAGGGTGGGAAGTAATTTAAATATAATTAATTAAATATGTAAATTAATTAAAAGTTATTTATTTAGAATTAATTGTTAATTAATTATTAAATGGTAATTAATTACAATATAATAGGTAAATACATTTAAATAATTAATTGATAAATATGTTAATTTAATTAATTTAATTTTGTAGTGGGTTGTGAGTTTATAGAGGAATAGTTTTGGAATTAATTTAATTGTAAGTAATTACATTGTTTTAAAAAATATATTGAGTTTATTTTGTAAAATAATTTTAAAATTTAAATTAATTGATTGTTAATAGGTAAATTATTAGGATTAGTAGGTAATTTATATTATTAAATAATTTGTATTTTACAATTTAATAGATTAATTATTATAATTTACACAATTCTAAAATATTTAAAATATTTTGTAATAGATTTTACTATTTATGTTATTTATATTTATATGAGAAGTATTTACTTTCCCTACTGTTGCACTCACTGGAGTTGGAATAGTAAATTTAACCCCTACGCTATCCAACGCTTTCCCTACTGTTACACTCTCTGGAGTTGGAATAGTAAATTTTACCCCTACGCTATCCAACGCTTACCCTACTGTTACACTCTCTGGAGTTGGAATAGTAAATTTTACCACTACGCTATCCAATGCTTACCCTACTGTTACACTCACTGGAGTTGGAATAGTAATTTAAACCCTTACGCTAGCCAACGCTTTTCCTACTTTTGCACTCACTGGAGTGGGAATAGTAATTTTTACCCTTACGCTATCCAACTCTTTCACTACTGTTGCACTCTCTGGAGTGGTAATAGTAATTTCTACCCCTATGCTATCCAATGCTTTCCCTACTGTTGCACTCTCTGGAGTTGGAATAGTAATTTTACCCCTATGCTATCCAACACTTTCCCTACTGTTGCACTCATTGGAGTTGGAATAGTAAAATTAACCCCTACACTATCCAAAGCTTTCCCTACTGTTACACTCTCTGGAGTTGGAATAGTAATTTTTACCCTTACGCTATCCAACGCTTACCCTACTGTTACACTCACTGGAGTTGGAATAGTACATTTTACCCCTACGCTATCCAATGCTTACCCTACTGTTACACTCACTGGAGTTGGAATAGTAAATTCTACCCCTACGCTATCCAATGCTTACCCTACTGTTACACTCACTGGAGTTGAAATAGTAATTTAAACCCCTACGCTATCCAACGCTTTCCCTACTGTTGCACTCACTGGAGTTGGATAGTAATTTTAACCCCTACGCTATCCAACGCTTTCCCTACTGTTACACTCTCTGGAGTTGGAATAGTAATTTTAACCCCTACGCTATCCAACGCTTTCCCTACTGTTGCACTCGCTGGAGTTGGAATAGTAATTTAAACCCCTACGCTATCCAACGCTTTCCCTACTGTTACACTCTCTGGAGTTGGAATAGTAAATTTTACCCCTACGCTATCCAACGCTTACCCTACTGTTACACTCATTGGAGTTGGAATAGTAATTTTTACCCTTACGCTATCCAACGCTTTCCCTACTGTTGCACTCACTGGAGTCGTTAGAGTACATTTAACCCTCTCGCTATCCTACGGTAAAAATATTGTATATGTTTTGTTAATAATATGTAGATATATATATAAGTATTAATAAAAAATTTTAAGTTACAATAATTATTTCTTAATTTTTCGTTTATTTAAGTATTTTAAATATGTTTATAATAATTTAATTTACTGTTATATTACTTTTAAGTTACTTTTAACATGCTAAAAAATGCGATACTTTGACATTCTATATTTTTTACACGATATTTTGGAGTCGATATTTTTGTACTTACCTGTCGATATTTTTTCCTCGATATTTTGGCATCGCGATATTTTGTCTGTCCATGTTCTGTCAGTGATCCCGCTAGAGTCTTGGCCCAGTAAGTCGAGGTATTGCCTCTGATGACCCAGTAGGTGATGCAGTTGGTTTTGATGTGATGGGGTATGGATGGAGAGCTAGTGTAGTTCTTTCAGCATTGTGGGTGGTACAACTGATTTTCTTCTACGCTTTGATGACACATGCTTCAATAAAGTCAGAGTGGTGTTGGCTGGACCATTGAGAAAAGAGCTTCCTCCATTTATGTGTGAAGAGACTATAGCTTGGAATGTTGTCCTGAAAAGTGCTTTTGAAAGAATATTTTCACTTTTTAAAGTAGGATGCAGAAGTACTATGTTGTTGTGGGTTTCCTGGTGATGTGTTCTATGTTGATTACGTCTGCGTTGAGGGTTAATCCAAGTAATTTCACTGTGTCTGTCAAAAAGAGGGTGAAGCAATCTAGATAGCCAAGTATGGATCTGTGGTTGTTTTGAGCTAATGGTGAACAAAAGAAACTCTTCCTTTGATGTGTTGAACTTTAGGTATGTTCTTGGCACCCACTGCGGGATGCACGTGGGGTAGATTTTGAGTCATTGTTGAATGTCATTGGTTGAGGAGATTTTAAAGTAGAATTGTGTGTCGTCATGTATTTGAGGATCTTGAGGTTGTTATCATTAGAGGTTCCTTGATGAAGGTTATGTGAAAGTGGTTGAATTCCTTCTGCAATCTGCAGGAGATGGGGAGATTCTGGGAACTTGTTGTTCCTATCGGCATCATCTGTGAGTGGAGAGCTAGGAGATAAATCCTTGCAGTCTATGGCGTTTCGACCCTTTTACAGTGCAGGGTCTCTTCAGGACCAAGGGATATGGGGACAATCTGATGGCGATTGTTCAGCCTCGTAAGACAGTGAAATAAGTGAGTTGAGTCCTCGGAAACCGGGGACTATGCAGCGCACTGCTCTAAGGTAATATACCTCAATTTCTGATAATTCAACTTCCAAGAAAATACTTTACATATTTAATAAACCAAACTCAAAATGTTTATGAAATCAATAACCATGACATTGAAGATGCTAATTATAAACTTACTCATAATACTCCTAATTATAAACTTTACGCCTTAAGTGCCTAGGCCAGCTTTTTACATTTCTGGATCCACCCCTCTCCTTATCAACCACACGTCGCTGGGAGACTGGCATTGCATCTCCCTGGCCACTGACCACTGCCCTGTTTGCCCCGAGAGTCGTCCGCATGCGGAGGTGTACACGGTCAAGACTCTGCGCTGGACCTGGTCTGGACTGCACCTACTTTCCAACGCCCCGATGCTATCAGCTAACACCATGCCGATTGTTCGGCATCCTGCATTTCCCCCTCTTCAACCAACCGGCATGTCGAAACACGTCTCCCGCTTGGGTCTGTCGATACTGGCAGATCTTTATCCCAGTGACACGTTCTACTCTCTTCCCACCTCTTCTGGTCCGCTGGACACTTTACTCTTTTATCAGTTGTGCGCTATATGTAGGGAGTTACATCCAATGTTCCCCCAGCCTCCACCTACGATGCCTGCTCTTGATTTCATATATACATCCCCAACTCCTCATAAAATAGTCACTAAATTATACGCCCTCACGTTATCGAGGATTTTGCTCATCTAGCGTGGTTGTGGGCAAAGGTGTCAGAGTTCTGGCAGGTGGTATGTGCCGCCATCTCTGAAATTACCTCTGCACTGGTACAGCCCGATCCACCGTTGTGTCTGCTAGGCTTTGTTAAATTTGGCCCGGATGTTTCTCGCTGCCTGATTGCAATGCTACTCGTTCTGGCTAGGCGTAGGGTGGCCATGTGCTGGGGCCACAAACCGACGACCCAGTTCGCTCACTGGCTTGAAGACGCCTCGAGATGTCGGCCTTGCTATCTGAATTCTGTGACTTACTTCCAGTGAGATCTCACCCAATTGACATATGGGGACCCTTTGTGACATATCTTCATTCCTGACATCATTTGAGCCGTGCTGTCTCCACTGCGCTCCTCGCCGGCACCCTGCCCGCGGCGGCTGCTGGTGCTGGTCAGTAACTGCCTCCCTCTCTCCCCCTGCTTCCCCCTCTTTTAGTGCTTACCCCCATCCCTACAGTGGAGCCCCCACCTCCTTTAGCAAATGTGTTAATTATGGTGCCATAGCAGTGCCTCATTGAATTTGACTCTTACATGATGGTAATGTCATTACATTTATGATATTCGCCTAATAATCCACTGTGTACGATGCTCTGATCTGATGCTAAATGTATTTTGATTATGCTGAATTTGTCAATAAAAGTTTTGAAAAATCAAAAAAAAGTATATGGTCCCTCACCTGTAGGTATTTGAAAAAGCATTGCTGCGGTAGCCCAAATGCAGCCGGCAATGAAGTGAATGTCCGAAAACTATGCCTTTCAAACAACTTCCCTAAATTAGTTATGTCCGCCGACCACAGAGTCGCCTGACATTATCATGAAATATATTGAGAAAAATAGGATTGCCCTAAAGAGGGACCAGCGAGTGGACAATTGGTAATGAGAATCTTGTACCAATTTCTCACCAAATTCGGACTACATCCCTTACTACTTTGAACCTTACCTGTTAAAAATAATTGGGTCCATCAATTTGTGCATAGATAATCGTGAATCAATACCTATGCTAGTTGATACCCATATTCAATTGGTCCAGCCTTGTATTCAACCAATAAACTTCGAATACAACCAGTGAATGATGCCCCGAAAAATAGCTTAAAATCTGGGAGTCTAAATCCACCATGAACGTAGGGTAGCTTCAACAAGCGGATTGAGCAAATGGGTCTCCCATATCCCAATATGAAACTGCTACTTGCCTCGTCCAATCGTTTAAAAAAAAGAGTCTGTAACTCGAAGTAGTATTGAACAGAACAAATACAAGAACTTTGAAAGTATACTCACTTTCACAATGTTACACCTACCCAAGATACTCAGCAGGAGTTTATGCCATTGGTGAAATTGCACTACAGCTCTTTTTATAAGAGTTTCATAGTTAAAAGGATTAATTATTTCAATGTGACTACACAAACGTATACCGAGATGTGCAGCGACATCTGCCATTCCTGTCAAAGGGGCATGTGACTTAAAACTTAAAATGACCTGCGTCTTGGAAAAGTTCAGCTTATAGCCAGAGAAGGAGCTGAATTGCCCAGCTGCCTTAGCTAGTATATTGATAGCGTCCTTCAGGTTGCTAGAGAAGACTGCAACATCGTCAGCATAAGCCATCATTTTCAGAGAGGTGCGATTCAGCCGGAGAGGTTGTATGTCCTTTGTCTGATTCAAGTGTCTTATATAGGGCTCAATGTACAGGGCAAACAACAGAGGAGAGAGTGGGCAGACCTGCCTTGTGCCCTGACTGATCAAACAAGACGAATGGCCGGCGGCCATTACCTTAGCTACTGGGTTCTTATAAAGCCTCTGTACGAGCATAATATATCGACTGCTTTCTAGCTAAACAGTTGAAGGCCTTCTCCGCGTCCAACATGATCATGCCTATATTATCCTTAGGTTTACCAGCCACATCAAAAGCTGCGATTGCAGTATTAATATGAACCGTAGTGTCCCTGCCAGGAATAAACCCATGCTGTTGTTCTGAGACCACATTTTGCATAACTGGAGTGAGACGCAGAGCTAAGAATATAGAAAATACCTTTGTGTCCGCATAATCAAGGAGATTGGTCGATAGGAGCTCTGTTTTTCAGGAGGTTTATCATTTTTGAGAAAAACAACAATGTTTGTACTTCCCCATTATGATGGAGCTACCTCTCCATTGCTAATAGCAGTAGCCAGATCTGAGAACTCAGGTGCCAAGATATCTATAACACTTGAATTTGAATTTTGAATTTAAAATACTTATAGAGCGCTGCGTTCACCGTGCGGTTTCTTGGCGCTATGGAGACAAATTTAGCAGAGGAGGCAGTGGATACTGGTGCAATGAAGGAAGCAAAGAGGATAATTTACAGAGGGAAGGCCTGATTGAACAAGAAGGTTTTGAGGTCTTTACGGAAAGAAGAGTAATGCTTAGCGGACCGTAGGTGGTCGGGGAGGGAGTTCCAAAAGGTGGGTGCCAAAGTTGAGAAATTGGCCCCTCCCCACTTTTTGCGTTTGTAGCGGGGAACTTGCAGAAGTGATTGGGATGATGAGCGAAGCTCTCTGGCAGGGACATACTCCCTTATCGGGGAGGTAATGAAAGCGGGAGCAGAACCCTGGCGGGCCTGGAAGACCATGCAGCCAGTTTTAAAAAGGGAACGCTCCCTGACAGGAAGCCAGTAGAGCGCCTTTAATAAAGGGGTTGAGTGATGGGAGCGGGAAAGGCCGTACACTAATCGGGCCGCCTGGTTTTGAACCATTTGGAGTTCCGTAGGCTGTACGCCGGGATGCCGTTGTACAGGGCATTGGCGTAATCCAGCCGGGAGATCACCAAGGCGGACATAATCAGTTTAAGTGCCAGGGGAGAAAAGAAGAGGGAAACAGTGCGAATAGTATGAAGAGTGAGAAAGCAAGAAGAAACAACAGAACTAATTTGTGAGTGTAGGGTGAGATGATTATTCATTTTGATACCTAGGGTCTTAACTGTGGAAGAAGGAGTGGGAGGGGGACCAAAGGAAGAGGGCCAAAATAAAGAGTTCCAGGGACTGGAAGAACCACCCGTGAGAACCAGCTCAGTTTTATCCGGGTTCAGCTTCAGATGGTTGTGGTTCATCCAGTCCCTAATAAAAACTATAATAGTCTGAAAGTTAGAAATAGAAGAAGAAGAAGAAGAGAGGTTGAAGATGAGCTGGAGGTCATCCGCGTAGTTGTATACACTTTTATAAATTTCCAAAGGTATAGAATCTTCCCAGCTGCTTTCCCTGAGGGTAGTGAATTTATGGCTGTCACAACCTCATCAAGAATTATCCCCCCTTCAAGAGCCTGTTGATGTTAAGAATTTAGATGGGGCAAGTACTTATCTGCAGTCTGAATGCCGATGCTATCAGGTCCCTGATATCATTTTTGATAAAATATGGCAAATTGTATCATAATTGATTGAGGATTCTTATACACTATGTCACATTCACCTATATTTTTTATCAGTGATTTGATAAGCCAAAAGGCACCCCACGTTTTCTACATACTCATATGGAAAGGCCCTATTTTTCTCAAAGATGGCAGCCACCCACTCCTTCAGCCCCCTACTGAGCGCTTGACGTCTCTCGGTTAGCTTCAGAAACAGTGACTGCTCCTGTGTGTCCTTTAAAAGGATACCCTGTGCATAATCTTTTTCCAAATTCAATCACTCCTGCCAAATTTGCACCTCCTCTAGTTGTTTACTCCTATTTTGAGCAAAATTAACCGAAGCGTCACTACATATATATGCTTTCATACAGTCCCAAACTGTTGAAGTCGGAGGAGTGTTTTTATTCTTTAATAAATACGCTAAAAGTAAATGTTACATATAAACCCGATATTCCATACTAGCCAATAGTTTCAGAGGAAATGTAAATGATCGTCGGGCATTTCTCCCCTGACCTGGACTGCATATTAAATATGATAGGAATATGATCTGAGGTGACTTTAGGACAGATCTCAATAGATGCCCCTTCCAGGAGCTGCCCTTGGACCACTATCAGATCGATACAGGAGTATTGTCTATGAGGTGCTAAATAATAAGTATTACCGGGTACCCAGGGGTTCAGAGCTCTCCACACATCTACAAGACAATGAAATCTAATTAATTCCATGATAGATGCACGTGTTTTGGGCATCTGTACACTAGCTTGCCGATTAGTAATGTCTATATGATACTAAATCACACAATTAAAATCCTCCATTATGATCAAATTCCCACCCAGGTCTAGCAGTTCCAAATTTAAGTGATCGAAAATTACTGGGTCGTCCAGATTAGGACCATAAACTATGCAGATGGCATAAATCTGTCCATTGATATCCAACTGTATTATAGCCAATCGAGCCCTGCTATCAGAAAAGGTTTGTAGTGTCCTCGCAGCTAGTTTCCTAGCTTTTATAATGGCAACCTCCTGTATAGAAACTGTTTGAGTTGTAGATATGAGTAATTCATACCCCAGTTTCTTCAATGCTTGTCGATCCTTAAATGGCAGATGTGTTTCAGTGGCCCCTATAATTTGTGGCTTGTATACTGTTAGTCCCTCACGAATAAACTGTCACTTCCTTGTCTGATTTAAACCTGCCACATTCCAACACAATAATTGGGCGAGATTTAAAATAGATCACCTGCCGCAGAGGTAAATTCCCAATATAAATAAGTATGGGGCAAGGATAAAGACGCCTAGAGTTCACTGCTTGCTTAAGATTCAATGGTAACCTATGTGCTTGCTGAATTTGGGAATCCATATCCCAGTCTGCCAAGTCCGAGAGAGCTTTCTGTAGTAGACTGACCACGAAGGCCCGAGTGTCATTGCTTTTTTTTCCTTTCGGTATTCCGAATAACCAGAGGTTATTCCAACATTGTCTGTTCTCCAGATCCTCAACTTTATGTTGAACATACACTAGTTAGTGTTCATGCTGTGTCACTACTTTAGTGGTAACTGTGCCAGCCTCCTCGATCCCTGCAACTCGATGCTGAAGCTCGGTGAGATCCGTGGCTAAACTGGACATCTCACTGGTGGCCTGCCTAAGAGCAAGCTGCATGTTTTTATTGTCATCTTTAACCTGAGAGTATTGTTCAAGGACCTCAGTTATTTGCATCCAGAGGAGCTGCAGAATAGCTGACAAAGAGGGCTCAGTTGTCTCTACAAGACCAACCTTCTCTGTAATCTCAGAATTAATAGGGGAGAAACCTTGGTATATTGAGCAGCTTGAAGCTTCCTGAGGGTCATCAGACACATGTCCGAGTCTGATTGCTGGTCTCAAAGTCTTGCTTGTAATAGAACTATTATCCGTTACTGATTGTCCTGCGTCCTCCGCTGGCGATGGGTGGGGCAGAGGAGAGTTGCCACAGTTAGATAGCCTGGAGATCAAAGACTTCATCTCTCCTTTAGTAGTGAGCTACTTCCACAAGGGACTCTACCTAAACCCTTGCGCAGTTCTTGGGGAGCTAAAATCAGGACAGTGGGCCACCTGAGATTTCCAAGCACCTTGGCGAACTTTTCCAGTTTTAGCCTGCCTCTTATCGGGGGTCCCTTTCTTCCTAATAGTCACCTCCTCTCGTAAGGGATATCCAAGGAGTTCCACCGCAGGCGGACCAGGCAACATCTCAGGACCTGCCACCTCAATGATTGCAGACGCCATCCCCCCCTCCAAGCTCTTGCTGTCAGGCTGTACACACTCTATCACACCTGGCCCCACGCCGTCCGCTGCCACTACTGAGTCCATTGCGTCTTCAGTACATTGCTGTGGGTTCCCTGGGCTCCAACCCATTGCTACCTCTCCACTTAACTTTGGCGATCTACTCAGTCTCATCCCCGCTGCCTGCTTCATCCGAGATGGAAGACAGCCATCCTTCTCAGGCAGAGAGACCCCAGCAGAGGGAGTCAATTCCTTCTCCAAATCTCCCAACACTATGCTAGAATCGGGACAGGCATCAGTGCAAAATGAAGAGCTGTTACCTTGCTGGAGGTCAGATCCCAGCTGCTGGGGACAGTAGTGATAGTCAGAGCCTGGTGCTACCTCACCCTCTGACACCGCACTCTTCAGTTCTCCATCAGCGAGGACTCTATAGCTCTGGGGTTGCTAGCCTGCACACGATCACTCGTGGCGCTTGACTGAAGCACCCTTAGAATGGGATGACCAGCCCTCGTAGTAGTGGTCTTCTGCTTCGAGCAGATCCTTAACACCTTGGCTGCTAGGTGTTTTCCCCTCCTATGCTGAATTATCGTCATTTCCATCATTTCATGACGAGCTCAGCTCGTCATCAGCACAGCTCAACCGTGCATCATGACGAGCTGAGCTCGTCATGAGCATGGAAAGGGTTAATTCTCCTTCATCTGTACCGTCCGCTATCTGTTGAGGCTTAGCCACCATAGTGTTTTGCGTTCCACGGCCCCCTCGTCTGCTACGCTGAGTATTCATCCACGAAGGGGCCATAGCTAACTCTGGCTTTCCCCGCACTGACAGATTGCAGGTGTGGATACTGTGGACACTGTGGACGCTGCGAGGGCAGATGCAGTGGAGCGCGAGGGAGATAAGTCAGTCGGGCTCAGCAAACAATAATCAGCCTGCTCGGCGCCAAATGCCAACCACTGCATGTGAGGCTGTCACCACCTGCAACCCGGCACCAGGATCACCGCTGGACAAAGGTAGCATTTTGCTGGGATAGTCAGGTCAAACGGTGAGTGATGAGTGGTGGTTGTGGGAAGCAGCTGGGAACTTTGCAGGAGCGGCCTCAGCTTGGGTTCAGCCCGCCATCTTTCCCCCCCTTCCGACAGCCGGGAATTCAGTTCTATATCGTTTTTCAGTGTTGTGTTAAAGACTTCAAGGAGAGTGTTGGTATATGTGGTTTTTGACAGATTTATGGTATATTCTTTGATAGTGTATATGGGGACATCTTTTGAAGACATAAATGTGAGTTTTTCTCTTTTCGGTTTACCTGCATGAAAGGGAGTGATGTGGAGCTGCGGAGTTGTTGAGGATCATCTCTGTGGAGTGTGAGTGATGGTAATAGTGTGACTATGAGGATTTTGCTTTGGGAATGTGTGGGTTTCATGATATGCTGCTTTAAATCCAGTGCTTTCAGGGGATTGCCGAGGATTACTTCATTGTCTTCATACTACAGATAGGTTGAAGTCTCCAAGAAATGTACGGCGGGAGTGTTGAACTGAGGCTATAAGGTGTAAGACATCTTCTATCAAGTTCTTGTTGGATCTGGGGTTCTCTGGATTAGAGTGAAGGAGGTTGTCTACGATGCTAGGAAAAGGAAGTAGAAGGTGAAAAACTGAAATGGTTGGAATTTCATCACTGAGGATAAAGGGCCCGGAAGGCTTAATGACACTTACTAATCAGAACCCCTGCAAACAAGAAAAAATAGAACAAAGTTCAACTAAAATGCACCTTGGAAAACTAAAAATGTTCTTCTCACTCACTAATCTCATCACCGCATCCAAAGACTCCTACCGCAAAAGAGCATTTGAAGAATCATCTAACACAAACAAATTAAACTATGCACGAACCCAATCGTGAACCCGCCCAGAAGTCAAACTACAGACGAGTGTTATGTCACCAATCAAATAATTGAAACATTACATGCAATCAAGCGCCACATTAACTTCACCAAGATGCCGACCCATACTATCATCTATTATAACCCACGACAATGTTCCAGGGTTGTGTACAGTTAGAAAAGTTGTTCTACGCTGCAATTGACATGTAATACACCATGGAAACGATTAATGATAAATATAATAAGTCATTTAAACTGTAGTTATGCGAATTAATTGATAGGAACCTCCGTCAAATCATAAACTACTGCAATCATACATTAGGAATGAAACAGCTCATTTCAAAAAGTGATCACACGGTGCAAGTGATATAGGCAAAATGTTGCCCAAAAGTGTCTAAAATGAAATACGGCGACAGATTCTAAATGAACGCGCAAAAATAGAAGCCTAATGAACGGCATGGCATACCAAGGCGAAAGTAAAGGTGTGTTTACATGTTGACTAAAAAAGCTCACTTGATTTGCCATTGGCAAAACAACTGCCCAGTGTATATAATTTACACCAAGCATGCTGCCATATAAACATGTTTTTTCTGTCACATGCGTTAGGCTTGCATTTTTATTTTTAGGTCTCGCCTGTCGATGCGCATGCGCATCGAGCTTGCGAGACTATGGGGGCTTAAACACTCTTTAACCAACTTGCAAGGAATCGTGGCGATTCCTTGCAGTGCCCGTGAAATTTAAGCTCAATGCGCATGCGCATTGAGCTTAAAAGCGCGTGCACATGCCCCCAGCCGCCTGCCTTGCCCACTCTCTCTCTCTCACAGCCTCCCCCAGCTCCGCCCCTCACTTCTTGGTTGCACGGCCGCTAGGCCGTGCCTCCCCTACTCTCCTCCCCCCTCCTCCTCCTACTCTCCTCCCCCCTCCTCCTCCTACTCTCCTCCCCACTCTCTCTCTTACAGACTCTGCATGCCTTATTCGATGCAGAGACGATTAGAGTTCACCATCCTAATTTATAGACACGAATAATAATTTTCGACGACACACTACTTTTAGGGCGACGGCTCCACTGTGTTTTTTTGGTCGAGCTGTTTTCAGTCGCTAGACCGTAAATGAAAGTTCTGCCTCTTTAAGAGCCCGGCGAGCTCTTTGTTATGGTAACACGGCAAAGCCCACATGTCCCCAGCCGCCTGCCTTGCCCACTCTCTCTCTCACAGCCTCCCCCAGCTCCGCCCCCTCACTTCTTGGTTGCACGGCCGCTAGGCCGTGCCTCCCCAACTCTCCTCCCCCCTCCTCCTCCTACTCTCCTCCCCCCTCCTCCTCCTACTCTCCTCCCCACTCTCTCTCTTACAGACTCTGCGTGCCTTATTCGATTCAGAGACGATTAGAGTTCACCATCCTAATTTATAGACACGAATAATAATTTTCGACGACACACTACTTTTAGGGCGACGGCTCCACTGTGTTTTTTTGGTTGAGCTGTTTTCAGTCGCTAGACCGTAAATGAAAGTTCTGCCTCTTTAAGAGCCCGGCGAGCTCTTTGTTATGGTAACACGGCAAAGCAGAGTTCTTACTGGTTTGTAGAATGATTCTGTTCACGCCAGACTTCATTGTGGAACCGCTTTACCTCACTCCCGCGCGCTGTCTGTAGCTGCTAACGGCAGATTCCTCTCCACTTGGAGATTGCAATGAAAATATCAGCCAATCCCGGGCCGTGCTGCCACAGAGCATCAACCTCTGACTTCAGCAGCTGGGTCGGTTAGGGACTTCGCTCAAGGACACCAGATTTATTTATTTTCAAAGTGTTGTTTCTAGGTCTCGTGCCAGTAAGGAGTATCTGCTTTACTGATGTATTTCGGTACCTGTTTTATTATTTAGTTGAAGTTCCCAACTGTTTGTCCTGTTGCGAAATTACCAAACTGCCCCTCTCCAAAGAAACTCAGGAGCAAATAGGAACACGCTCCCTTCGAGCCCTGACTTTTTCATTTCAGCCGCATTGAATTCAGGGCAGCAATGAAATCACGGTACCACAGCCTTTTTGAGTTTTATGCCGATGGCGCATTTTTTGTAATTTCAGGCTAAAAATAGCGAATCTCGAAGGAAAGTGAGGCAAGTTTTTCACGTTGGGAGAAACACGCATGCTCTCTTTTAGATTTGCTTGATGTTCAAGGTGGTTACTATGATGTCTGTTTATTCTGCCTTCGGCACAAGCGGTGTTTAAGTGGAATTATTTATATGGCATTACAATTGAAGATGTGGTCTAGTGGCATAGTTACTAATTAAAGGACTTGCAGCCCGCCCACTGCTTATCATTTGTTGAGTCTAGGAAATGTGAGCACTCTGTATTTTGCATCCAATTCATGGAGTACTCTGATGCAATTTTACACAGCTTAGGTTGTTTAGTTTCAAGTACAAGTAAGTAGTCCATTTCTATTTCATTGCCTGCTAGGTCTTGTAATCCTGGACTTGTAATATGGAATTTAAAGTTACACTACCAAAAAAAGGTAACGTCACTCAGCACCAGGCGATTATTTTCAGTTTCTCCGACATCAGTATGTAATCAGCTAACTCTGCCTTTCCTATGTAAACACTGGCCCCATGTGTTGTATGGTAAAACGTCCTATTACAAACCTGAAAAGAGGTATCCTACTTTCAGTTTCACCCACCGCATCCACCACCACCGCATCCACCACCACATCCACCGCATCCACCACCATCACCGCATCCACCACCACATCCACCATCACCTCCACATCCACCATGACATCCACATCCACCACCACCACATCCACCACCACCACATCCACCACATGCACCACCACCGCATCCACCACCACATCCACCACCACATCCACCACACCCACCACCACCACATCCACCACCAGGTGCAAATGCAATGTTCTTGGATTTTCGTCACAATAAAATACACTGAACATAATCTTCACAAAATAATTTACAAACGTTTAAGCTATTGCCATTATAAATTACAATAAATTTTATTTAAGTATTAATTATTTACAAAATTAAAAGCCATTGTTATTTGCAATATCAATACATCTAAGACACGTAAAGACAACACACATTGCATTACAAATGCTATAGGTGTCACATTTGCGAAAGTTAAAACTATTGACATTGTAACTGACAAAGCTATTACTTTTGCTATTTTCAAAACCAACACATAAATAAAAAAAGTGACCTTTACAATACCAATTGCTCAAACTTTCCTAATGAGAGACCTATTGCATTTCCAATGCTTGTTATTTAAGAGAACCTCCAGTTCTTTTTCATCGTCCTAATCAGGGCTGGACTAGGGAACCAAAAGCATCCATTTGTCAAAAATGCTCAAACGAGCCAGGCTCACTTTGTCTCCTCACGCTATCTCTCTCGTCCATCTAATCTCTCTCTCTCTCACTTCTCTCACTTCTCTTTCCTTCTCTCTTAAAGCCTCCCTGTGCCGGCAGCAATTAACACCAGACTTTTACTCGGTGCAAGACAGAGAAAACTAGGAAGAACGAAGGAGATAGTGAAAAAAACATAAACAAGTGACAAATGGAGAAAGCAAGGATGAAAAAGAACCTGTAGGAGTGAGAAGAAGAGCAGAGTGGTTGGGAGTGAATTAAAGAGGCAGGAGGTGGAATCAACAACTACACATACTAGGTATTGGCCGCACTTACATTGGACACCGGTACTTATTTATCTACAAATTAAGCTCCTGGACGCAGTCCTGTGCAAAGGATTTACTAATGGGTTTACGTCAAGAAAACAACATCAGTCACACTTTAAATTAGGAAGTTGACCCGAGAGGGGGACGGATAGGAAAGCGGTCTGTTTTTAGACCACCCCTAAACAAGGCATTATGTCTCACCTGAGCCACTCTCGGAGAAGCAACAGCGATACTCGGTATACTTGCCACTATTTCAAGGGAAAGAGTTACTCAAGCATTAAAGTCTTGATTACAACCAGTAAAAAAAAAAAAAAGCGCGCTGAAGTTGGTACCCACTGGAAAAAATTACTTCAGCATTTCCTTTCCTGATATGTTGTGTAACTCTAAATCTCTGTTGAAACATCACGCTTCCGCCCTAAATAAATATTTCTATTCACATAACCCTCTCTTGGCGGTGGAATCACAGACTCATTGTAAGAAAAAATAACTGTAAAATGACACTAGCAGAAACCTACCCACAGTGAGCAGAACCAAGGCCTGTGAGATCACAGCTTTCGGCAGTGATGTTTGTTCATGCAGACTGTGGTATGTGGTGTAGTCAGCTGTGCGCGTGTCCCCCTGGATGGCTTTGGGAGGTTTACAATGTAGCTTTAGCATGCTGGCTAGAGGACAAGAAAACATTACTGTGCCTTGGTGAGATATGTCCTTGCTTTCTCCACACATGAGGCCTAGCAGGGACTTTAGACTCTTCTTCAGCCAGACCCCCAATGTCAGGCTAAGTTGCTTTCACACAGGCCTCAATTAGATAACATGATGGCTTCTCAAAGACACGCCTCTTCTCAGCTTGTTAGTGCTAAGTTGAGGAAAAGCTCTTTATTTAGAAGCGTGTAGAACCGTTAATAAAGGTAAACCAGTGAAAACAATGATGGTATGAATTATAATTGAAATTATTATATTTAATGCATTACATGATGTGGGGGGGGGCAGGGGCAACTTCTTTTGAAGTATAACTCAACAGGTTGCATGTGAAGGTCAAATTGACTGCATATCAGCAAATACTTGATCCCATTGAGCGGGCACACATATAAAATATGTCATGTAGATGGTTACAACTTAATAAATCCGTGATTTAACAAATAAAGTACGCAAACATTGTCCAAACTATCCAGAAACGTCTCTGGAAGATAAAATGTGGTAAAATCTGGTCACGAAGCCCCTTTGAACAAGGACCTCATTTGAAAGCCTTATACTAGTACCTCACAACAAGGCTGGCCTCGAAACCCATTAAAGCACAATAGGGAGGTAGGAACCCCCTTTTTGAAGCCCTGTGATGATAAACAGGCTTGCTGAGATGACAATGGGGTAGACTCCTTCACAGTTGCTAGATTTACCCGAAAAACAGCCAGCTTTCTGTTGTTGGTAGTATGGACAATGAGGAGCAGTTTTTAAGTAAGAACATGTATCACTCTCCTAACTACTCTGTAATACATTTGAGGTCTAGGGGGTAAATGTCTGACATAGTCAAGTCAACTTTGACTTTGGGTTGTGGGGAATCCTTATCAGGCAAACACTCCGGCAAGATGAAGAGCCTCCGAACCTAGCAGCCTTCAACACAGAGAGAAAATATCTTGAAGAGTTTTTTCGTGCTGCAACATCCCTATCCCACTCTATATCATTTTAATCTTTTAGTCACAGCCACACAGGAGGTGAGCAGAAAGGGTCTCTTTTAGGGCACCCATATTGTTACACAAGTTTTCCTTGTTCCTCCGACAGCTCTGGGCTTTAAATTTCTCACACCTCGATTAGTCTTGGGTTGGAGATTTAAGATTCCCCAAAAGTAGTGATTTAGTTGTATGTAGAAGTGAATGGCTGATCCCCTCATGGACTTTTGTATTGCACCTTTTGCAGTGAGTTCAATATCGTTGAAGGCCTCTTTCTGGGACTTCTTGTCTCTTCACCTTGTGTTGAGTTTTTGTCTTCGCCATGGCTTTTGCATATGTCATTATGTGTCTATTCCTAGCGCTGTCTCAGGTATATGTGCTTGTCAACACACAACAGCGGGGTGTGATTGAGGGCAATTCAAGCTCACCTACCTGCTCTAGCATTACTCTGCCCCCTACAGACAGCACTGGAAAAGTAACTGTTGGCACTGGCCAGCTGAAAACCGTGCACCTCCAGGACACCATGGTCATCACAATGACCACACAAAAGGAGGTGCGAAAAGAGAATAAAAGTTGAGAGAAGGACCTTAGATACTCAGTCTTTTCCATGCACAAAGTCAGGTTACGCAGGAAACCTGGAGAAAAAATGGTGGATGAGAGTGTTTTTGTATTTGTAGCAAGGAATAAGCACATGTTTAAATAATATAGCTGTAACCTCCAAGATAGAAATACCACAGACCTCTGAAAAGAGAGAGAGGTTAGATGTCACTTGAAAGAATAGTCTCTTGTGAATGAGGAACTCAATAGGAGACCAATTCACAGAAGGAAAAAGACCACACTGATGCCCCAGAGAAAGTTATAACAGAAGGTTGGTGGTCAATGCTGAAGAGGTGGCATATGAACCCTGCTTTCCTCACTGGACCACAATCAGTCAGAAGGTACCCTGTGGAAATGAAAGACCCATATAGCTTCCAGGTACAGTAGGTCATCTCTTGGATAAAGAGATGAGGTAAGCATTTAGCACAGACACTAAAGTCATGAAATGGGATACAAACGTATTGCCACACACCAACAAAGCCAGCGTATCCGAGCTGATAAATAGTTCCAAAGTGTTCCTAGAGCCCACGCATTGCAAATGAGCTCTGGAACAAGAACCAAAGTTCTGGCTTAGTCCATGAAGAGCAGAAATCCTCTAGGGCATCGACTGTGCGTGGATCTGAAGCACCTGGTCATGAGATTTCCCCCAAAGGTCTCCACAGAAGGATCAATAAAAGGGAAAAGTGATGGGCATATCAAGGAACAGTTCCAAAAGAATGGGGAAACAAGCTTGATACCTTGGTAGAGAAATGAATTAGACCATGGCAAAGAGGGAAAAACATAAGGCTGGAGGTCTAACTTCCTGCAAGGACATCTATACCAACTAGATAAAGGAGCCAACTGCTAAATAGAGGCACTTGATACTTCAGCTCAATGCCATTAAGACATTAATGAAGGGACACCACTTCAGAAATAGGCTGAAAAGTCTGCTTGTCAAATATCCAATCGATGCTTTCTCTTAAAAATTGAAATTGCGGGGGCGGAGCCGGGCCGGCGGCCAAGATGGTCGCACGGGTGCCCGGCTCCGCCAGCTCTCCTCTCCCGCCGCCTGATCTTCCCGTCCACCCCGCACAGCTCCGGAGATTCCGTGTGTCGGAGGGGGCAGTCTGACCCCGAGCGCTTCCCGTGCCTCAGAAGCGGAGTTACGAGCATCCATGTTTTTGGCCTGCGCGAGACTTCCAGCCCGGCCCTAGCCTGATTACGCCGCCGCCAGCGAGAGCGGTAACAATGGCCGCTAAGCTCCAGGAGGAACCGCTCTACTATCAAGCAGGTCAGCCCGCCCCTGTGCACTTGGCTCCAGCGCTACCCATACACCGGGATGACAGAACGCACGCTGCTTTCAGTGCCGGTTTGGTGTCTCCCCCCCCCTTCTCTCCTTGATGGACTTATTCGTCCGCTACTTGCTGCTGGCTGCTCGGATGGAGAGCTGTTTGGCCTGCAATGTGCTGCCTACTTCCCACATCTCCGTTACGTGGGACTGGCTGCGGCGAAGTATTACCGAGGCGCCTTTTGGATTGTGGGGGCCCGATAGTGTTTATTCACTACGCAGTGGACCGCAGACACTAATGGGGAGTGGCATGGGGGTACTGAAGATTCCATTCCCCCTATATCGGACTTGGGGCGGGCGGCCATGACACTTGCTTCAGCGGCGTTGGAATTTGGGGTCCCCCCTGCGAGTGGTGATTTAAAATGGTGACTCCACAGTAGGCGTTGGAAGTGCGCACGGTGGATGGAGGGGAGTGGAGCGGACGTCCCCCGTGCGCTGAAAGGAAGGAGTTGGAAATGGTTTACTGCAGGGGGGTGCTGGATGCCATCGGAACAGGGAGAACACATTGCCGCAGGCATCTTGGTTGCAAGACTTTGTCCATGTAGCCCTTGTGTGGCCTTTATTGAACAGGAGTTGTGGTGGGACCCTGCTCAGTCTTTCTTGGCGACGTGGGAGGATGTTTACGCAAGTAACACTTCCTGTGTGCTCTTCATTGACTGCTTCTTTGACACTTTATCCCATGGTTACATCATCTATTCGGGGTGTCCGCCGGACACGGTTGCTATATCCTCCTTTTACTTGCCTTTCCTGGTGTTTAGCTTTGCAACTACGAAATGGTTCTTCCATCTAATGTGCTTTGAATTGCAGACGCAAAATGGTGGCGGACACCCCTGACGGTGCAGTTACTCGGAACACTGCAGGGCATCCTATTCCTTTTGGGTGGGCCTGCTCGCTCGCTGTGTTGTTTTATTTGTTCTCTCCCGCTTATAATTTTGTGCTCTGCTTCTGACTCGGGCTGGCGAAATGTATGTACATCACTGACACTCGGCTCCTTTGTCCTAGCACGGGGAGTTTTCCATCTTGCCTGGGTGGCTTGCGGGGGTGGGCGGTACATTTGATTTTGAATCTGCTTATGTCTTTTACATCTCATCATCCACCACGGTATTATTGCAGGGGTGCGGGCGGGGGGGGCGTGGGGGGGTCGGGTGCCTGTATCGGGGACCCCCCAAGTTTCTTTTCCCCTTTCGTGGGGTTTTCGTTCATTTCTTTTTCTTTCCTTCCTTTACTTTGTGTCGAATATTGTCTCTTTCTCTCCTCTTCGTCTCTTTCTTTCTATATTTCGGGTTTAGATACTGGGCGACAGGCACGCTGCTAGGGGGGTAGGCCGTGGCCGTATGCAGGGGTGCAGGGTGGGGGGATGGGGGTGGGGTATTGTTTTTGATTCACTTTTAGTTCTATGGCCTAATTTTTTCATGTTAATACTTTGGCTTTTCTTTCCTTTCTTTATTCTTCTTCTTCTTCCTGTGGGTCTGATTGGAGGTAACTCACTGTGCGTTTCTCTAGTTCAGTAAAAGGGTTTCTGTCCTACTGCTTATTATGTGGCGGGCAGGCACTGTTTGGGTGGGGATATGTAATGTTTGTTGAATATCCTGATTTTACGTCCTGCTACAAATACCCTGCCTGTGATGGTCCTGCCGTAAATATCCTGTCTCAAGTGTAACCCTAGTATTGGCAAGATTTAACTGTGTGATATCAGATCTTGCTTTCCCTTCATTTAAAAAACAAACCTTTTTAATCCTGTGACCATGTTCTATTAAGCTCTCCTGAGTTGCGCATTGACACTGAGAGGTGTACTTTTGCATTGATCCTGATCTATATTGTTTGACTGCACTACCTCTGTACCCTTGTTCAACCGTGACGGTTGGTAGACTTTGAATGTAACTGTAAAATGTCAATAAAGGTTTACCAAAAAAAAAAAAAAAAAAATTTGAAATTGCTCGGCAGCAACCAGGTTTTTGAGGATATTTTTTGTTTTGAGTGAGTTTGTCTTTGCAGTGTTGACCATGGAACCTGGGCCTCCAAGATAATAGACATAACAAACCAAATTATATTGTTCTTGTGCAGAAGGATGCAACAGAATCTCTGCCTTGGGCCAGACTCTTTATGGCTGTCAACAGCTCCACAGCTTTGATGTGTAAGGATTTCTCCAGGGATGGCAATGTTTTGCCCATTGTTAAGAAACCATAGCTTGCACTCCAGTCCTTCTCGCTGGCATCCACCTGCATATGTAGATGTATTGAGGAGGAACCAAAGATTGCTATCCCTTTCATGCATCAATGTGTAGCTTCCACCACAAAATCTCTTCATGGGCATGCAGTTCAAGAAACAAATTATTTCGCTAAAAACACTCATGTCAGAGATGGCGGGCTTTAAGGCATTTACAGAGCAGCAGGTGATGCAATTTAGCATGAATCGATCATTAAAAAAGGTCAAGAATGTATTCTGATATCTCTCACAAAGAGAGAGTGAGCGAGAGGTAGGTACCTGAGATCCTTCCTGTTCTTGGTAAACTTGGGCACTTGCAGTGTCAACTGTTATTCGATAACACTGACCGAAAGCTGCAAAGTTCGGAGAGGAGGGATGGCCTACTTCTTGAAGGTTACCATAAAGCCAGATCATTTAAAGTCAATGTGGGGTGGTGGAGAGGCCCCTGAATGATTTGTGCCATTATGAGAATATTTTTGAGGTAGAAGATAAGATGCAACCCTTCATACTGTAGCCGCTATCAGGGATAACACATTACTTGTAAAAACAGCAAGCAGTGACATAATGCCAAATAGAAGACAGGAAATTGCCATTGTCTCACGTGCCACCAAAACTAAAATAGGGGTGTAGGTGTATTGACCAGATAGGAGCCTTGAGGTAGATGTCCTTTAGGTTTAGTCTGTTAAGCCAGCTTTATTAATGCAAAGCATCTCAAGGGGATTTGCTATCTCTCATCTTGAAGTTCAAGGAGATTGATAACAGAATGCATTCTGGCATTGTTTTCTTTTCACCGAGACAATTCTAGCTCTCCCCTGGAGAGATGGCATAATGTCTGAAATGCAAAACACGAAATTTATCTTTACTTCACATTATATTGTAATATCCCTTGGTTCAAAAATTCTGGGCCAAAACATTTGCCTACTTGAATACGATGGTGAGGGCCACAATGACTCTTCCACCTGAGTTTTCCCTCCTAAGAGTTACTGGGAAGATACCTAAGAAAATGCATAGCATTGTGTCTATGGCACTGCTTCGGGCCAAAAAACGAGTAGAATGTTTTTAAGGAGCACCAAGTCATACAAACAGGTAATGTGGCTACAGAATATGATGTAATGTAATTAACTGATGGAGAGTGATGCCACTGTTGTGCACTCAACGGCCCTTCAAAAAGACTGTTGGGATCCACAACGGCACTTCTTCTTGAAACTGGCAACTGTAAATGAAACATAGGTCACTTTGGAGAACATGTTGATTTGGGATTTCATCCAATGTAAAATCAGTCTGTGAACCAGGGGAAGCTAATTTCTCAGGCCAGTGGTGAGCCACAGAATCCTCTGGCACATCAGGGTTTTTACAGGAACACTTCCTTTCTTGCTGGTCTACAGTGACTATGAGAAGACCCAAGAAAGAAGGAGAATTGAAGACAGGGGCTGCTTTGGAATTCTGCCTTGATGACTTCTGCCCGCATCTTGCACCTGAGACATTCTTTACATCAGCTCCTACCTGCACATCATGTTGGGGGCACTTTTGTTGGAGGTGAGCCATTGTGCTGTGACTGCGGTGACTACATGTCCCAGAAACCATGATTGCAGCTCCACCTGTGCCCAATCAGTGTTATTTAAGCGTGCTGCAGCTCCGCTTGACGGGGGGCTGCTTTCGAACTCTGCCTTGATGGTGAGCCACAGAATCCTCTTGCACATCAGGGTTTTTACAGGAACACTTCCCTTCTTGCTGGTCTACAGTGACTATGAGAAGACCCAAGAAAGAAGGAGAATTGAAGACAGGGGCTGCTTTGGAATTCTGCTTTGATGACTTCTGGCTGCATCTTACACCTGGACATTTTTTACATCAGCTCCTGCCTGCACATCTTTTTGCGGGGACTTTTTTGGGGGTGAGCAATTGCGCTGCGACAGCAGGTGACTACATGAATGAACGAATGAATACCGACTTGTATAGTGCATGGCTACCCGAGGGCATCCCAGTGCTTCCTTACCCTTCACCACTGATCACGGAAACAGAAACGTCTTCAACTGCTTCCTGAACCTAAGATAGTCGGGTTCCAGACGAATGTAGTCCGGAAGCTGGTTCCAAGACTTGGCTGCGTTGTATGAGAACATGTCCCAGAACCCCCATTTGAAGCTCTGCCTCTGCCCGATCAGCACTATTTAACCAAAGCTTAGGTCAAGGGCAGGCCTGTCCATGACCCCCAGAGCCCGAAGGAGTCTTGGCCCCCTCTCTTATGTTTGCCATCTGAGTTACTGAATTTTGCTCTTGTAATAGAACCTTTATGGACAGGTTTGTACTAATTGATTGGCTATGCTATTGGGACTTAGTTTAGGTTAACCCTTCGCTGCTTATTAATTGTTCTATCTACCTTTAGCTTCTTCCTCTAAGTATAATCATGGCTAAAAGGACAGCAGTGGAGGGGGCAAATGGTGCACAAATACCAAGAAATCTAGAAAAAAATGAAATCTGCTGGGTGTAATTGTGTTATCAATCGTATAGATGATCTTCTGGTTGAATATGAAGATCTGCTAGTTTCTGAACCATCCCAGCTCCTGGCTGTTTTATCAGATACAGGGCCCCCTCTCAAAAATTCAAAAAATGTGTAACAACCGCAAATACCGATTATGTTTGGTAAATTAATGACACAGTCTGTACCAGTGCTGATAGCTGGAGCTCAAGATAGGTTGCCTAATCTAGTTGTAGTTTCTCCATCTTTCCCGCTTTTTCCAGGGGGTGCTCTTCCTTGTAGCAATCACTTGCAGCTACTACTAGAGCTGATTGAAGAAACTCTTATTCCTCCTATTCCGGATAACCCTGTCGCTGTAATTGTCCCGTCTACTCCCTCTATCTCTCCTATTGTGCACTGTATCTCTTTGATTAGGGAACTGAAGGCTGAGGTAAAGTAGCTTAAATCTATCATCTGCCAGATGTCAGCTACAATAAATAAACTCAAATTGGCTAGAGATAATAATACACCTACTACTCAGGTTACCTCGCAGCCATCTGCTGATAAACATCTTGCCCAGGAGCTTAAAACTCACCCAGCCTCAACTTATTCACATGCTGTAATGAGCAAAGATTATGGGTTCTCGAGGAACAGGATTCACCCTCAGCCCAGCCCAAGTTTTGTATCAAATACCAACTGGAGTAACCCCCTGAACAGCAACTGTTATGTACAGTAACCAAATACTTTTAGGAATAATAATGTTCCTTGCATTAGGGATTCTAGGGGATGGCGTCACGGGCCCTTTGATAACCCAGTCAGGGGATATAATTCATGCAAATACAGAATTGTAATGACAAAAGTCCCAAAACTCCCACCTCAGGTGAATTTTGAATCGGAGGGCTCACTTATAAATAAGGTAACTCATTGGATCAGGTATGCTAGGGACTGCCGCTCGCTAATCCGAGAATATATTCTCTGTGCCCATAGGAGTCCTACTTCAAACCCAATTTAGCCTAGATGACACTCTTTCAGCCATAACTTGATTAAAAACAGCAAAGGCACCTGGACCCGACTAGATACCTGGTGATTTGTATAAATCTGAGCCTTTGAATTGGGCTCCACATATAAATCTTTTGTCTAACTCAATAGCTGCTATGGGAGATATTCCAGAAATCTGGAAAGGGCCTGAGAATAATAACCACATATAAGAAAGGAGATGCCTCAGACCCCTAGAATTATAGGCCAATTAGCTTAATTGATAATTTGCAGAAAGTCTTCACAGGGCAAGTTTTGGACAAATTGCAAGCCTGGATGGACGATAAGATTCTGTCATCCTACCAGGTGAGCTTTTGTACTAAGACAAGAACATGTGACCAGGCTGTTTATACTACTTACTTGGAAGTTAAAGAAAAAAAATTGTACATAGCATTCATCGATTTGAGAGCTGGGTTTGATCTTGTACCTCGTGAGAACTTGTGGAAAGTCATGTTAGACTTGGGTGCCCCAGCTAATGTGGTAAACCTGATAGCAAGAATGCACAAGGATAACTACACCCTGGTCCGGTGGGGGAAACACAGTAAACTAACTAGCAAGATTCCTATCGACCTTGAGGGGCGGCACAGGTGTGTTCTGGCCCCCACCCTATTTTCCTTGTATAGTAACGATGCAGCCAACATACATTTGGATTGTATAAATGACCCCTGTTGGAACTGGCCCTTCTTGCAGGGTCATCCCCAAACATTTTGCTTCTTCCTCCCTTATTTTCCTGACCCGTGGCTGTTGGCAATAGGACTCTGCGCACTTTACCACTGCTAATCAGTGCTAAAGTGCATATGCTTTCTATGTAAATTGTTATTGTGATTGGATATACATGATTGGCATATTTGTATCACCATGAAGTCCCTAGTAAAGTAAACTGAGTGTGCCAGGGCTGGTGATGACAAATGCTACTAGTGGGCCTGCAGCACTGATTGTGCCACCCACAGGAGTAGCCCTAAAATGGTGTCTCGGGCCTGCCACTGCAGTGCCTGTGTGCAGTCTAGGAACTGCCGTGTCCTCCTGGTCAGTGTCCACACTGACCAGGCCTAACCCTTCCCTTTTTGTGCACATTAGTCACCCCTATGGAAGGCCCAAGGTACCCCCCTGGGCAGGGTGCAGTGTATGTAAAAGGTAGAGCATGTACTAGTGCAGGTGACATGCTCTGGTAGTGAAAGGCAGCCATTTTCGTTTTTCACTATTGTATGGCTATCTTGCTTCATAGGTTAACATGGGGGATGCTGGCTACAGTGGCTTCCAGCATTTCTTCCAATAGGAACAAGATAAGACATAAGTATCTAGTATCCCTGAACTCAGAATTTAATAACACATCTTTTAGGAAACGTTGTTTTTAAATCCTGTGTTTGAGAACAGCACTTTTAGAAAGTTGCTGTTCTCTTGTCTGACCCTTCTGTGTGCCTTGGCCTGTTTGTGTATTGACTGTCTGGTTTGAGGGTGACAGGGGCTGGGGATTCCCCAGGAGCTAGAATCAAGGGTCCCTATTTGGACAGTGGTACCTACCTCTTCTAACTAGAGACCCCCAGTTCTAACAACCCCTATTTTAACAGAAAGAAAATACTCATCCTGCTGTTCGCAGATGACTCTTTATTTATTTCTACAACTCCAGTGGGTCTTCAGAATCTATTAGATACATTTCTGCATTTTTGTAACTGAAGGGGTCTGGAACTTAATGTTGAAAAAACTAAATTCATGGTCTTTGGGAAAGGTATGAGCAGATCACAAGCAGTTAGGATTGCAGAAGAACCCCTTGAGAGGGTAAAGCACTTTGATTATTTGGGGAATAGGCTGACCGACTTGTTAGGATGGGAGCCACAACTCGATAAAATTTATCTTATCCTATGCCACAAGTCCATATCAATAATGCAATTTCACAAACAGACCAGACGCAGTCATTAACCCCTGCGTTGGAGGTATATTGTGGCAAACCCCAAAGCTCCACAATCTACGGCACTGAGGTTTGTGGACATGAGACACACTTATACTTATGCTAGATCTCTTGTTTCTCTACCAGCTAACACCTCCCTGACCCCTTTATTTTTTTGCCTTGGGATCAAAAGAATTGGGGATGTGGCATTGCTAAAACCACTAACGCACTGGTTGCTGTTGTGGACTACGATCAAGTTAATTGAATTTCGTGAGTCACTGAGGGGACTGTTAAGGATTAATTGTGCTACAAAATACATTGGCTAACTTGTGCAGGTTGCTGAGAATGCCCAGCCTGTGGGATGATCCAGAGAAGCCAGCAAAGAAGAATTGGGGACAGCAAGAACCAAGTATTGGGCATTTGTAGTATAATGATTGTTAGAAGGTGGTTCTGACACTAGGGCCGCCCGGATTTTTCGCTTTTTGAGCACCTAATTATGGAGCTTTTACTGTGGGGGAGCCTCATAATCTGGGACTCATCCACAGTGAACTCATAATGAAGGAGACTGCACAGAGATTTTACTGGTGTCCGCCTGGCTTGACTAGGCCGCTGTGCAGCAGCTGGAGTATGGGACACTGTGCTGGTTACATGCAGACACGGGTGTACATGCGTGTGCACAAGTGTAGGAGATGCGCAGGGGAGATTCCTAGTGTACGAAGTCCAGGAGCAGCTACAGAGTGAATGGTGTGGCAGGACTTATGCAGAATTGGGTGGTGACATGGAATAGGCTTTATGCCCTGGGAAGGAACATGCCAGGGAAAGTAAGTGCGTTTTACGGTGTTTTCACTTCATTATTCCTCTATGGGGATGTGGGGCCCATGGCTAAAATGACTTCCACAAAGCCTACAGATTCCAGACATGCACTAAAGTCCATTGAAGAGTAGGTGAAAATAAGTAAAGTCATATTTGTACTGCTTTTGGGTCATACAGAACTGTCATATTTCTCTGAACCAGCCATGACCATACCCAGGCTGAAGGTTGACCTCAGCTGGAAGGATTGATAACCTTCCTTCCACAAGCTAGGGCCTCCTCTCCACAAAGAAGAAGATGGGTGGGGCTAAAGGCTCATCCATTAGCAGCTGTCACTGGGTGCCAGGCACCAGGCTGCACCAAGAAGGAAAGAGTTGGATTTCAGAGGCCATGTGGCCAGAGACACTGGACGACTCCATTTTTAACAAACTAAGAGGCTGGACAAGAAGGAGGGAGCAGGGGCAGGGAAGTGATGTGTCGCTGTTTGATAGGACCCACAGAGACTTTCTGCCAGCCCCCTACTCAACTTTTAAAAAGTACCTGCACAGGAGGAGAAGCTCTCTCTGGGGTGTGGTCTGCTGAGGTGGAAGGTGCTGGAGCCTGGCAATGGGCAGTTGGAAGGAGAGACCCTCTGATTGTCACCCAGGCCCCTAACAGCACCAGAAGAAGCGCCCAGGAGCAATGCACAGAAGCAGGGGCCTCTGCGCAGGGAGAAGAGAGGCGGAGGAGGAGAGCCAGGCGAAAGGCTGGCGCAGGGAGCCAGTGCAGACCGCTCCCTGCAGAGTGCACCCTCTTGGAGACCTGGAGAGTGAAGGAGAGGGCTCCCAGTGGCTGGGGACGCCGCCAGGAGCAAGAAGATGCAAAAATGGGGCAGATCGGACCTCCAGGGGCTGAGATATGGCCCCCAGAAGGTGAGCGACCTTGGACCTGTGGCCCCCTGGCGGTGAAGCGCGTGAGGCTCTGCCGCTGGACCAGGAAAGGCCCCCAGGGTGGGTCAGGTCCTGGGGACTGACCTCCAACGTGGAGAGCTTGCGGGGGTCCCGGGTGGGACCGGGGCCCCAAACAAGGAAGGAGGAGCAAGGGGCCCGGGTGGGACCGGGCCCGACCAAAGCGCGGAGCGGCCGTGTGTGGGCTTCCCGCGTCGCATACCCTTACCCAGGGGTCCGGGAGGGACCAGGCCCCCCACCGAGGCCCCAGAAAGCGGCAGGAGCTTGAAGCGCCCCATGATACCTTGCAAGGCATGAGGAATGGATTGTTTTGGGCGTTTTGGTGGCCCCCAGAGGAGAGGAGTCACCCTTGAGTGTGAAAAGGTGCTGGGGGGAGCTGCTGGAGCAGCGCAGTCTCGCCCCCAGAACAAAGCTAAGTCCCACCCTAAGTTTCTTGAGGATTTAATAAGAATAACCCCTCAACTCTCAGCGAAGATTGCATCACCTCCTAGGCTGGAACTTTTGTTCTACAGCTGGGGGTACATTGAGAAGTGCATCAAAGATTGAAGGGCTGAGTTGGAGATGTCTCGAGAAGGGCATCCCCTGGAGGTGAAATGGCGTATTTGCACTGAAATGCATTTATTAATGGTTATTTCTTTTAGAGGGACTGATGTTCAATGTGAAGTACTGGTGTAAGGTGATGTCACAAGCAAAGTGGATTTAAGTGGCTAGACACTCCTGCTAGGGTGTCTGACGGTATTTACAACTTAATCCTGTGATCATCTGTGATGCCTTGAGGGGCTGTAAATGCAATGCATTTTTAATGATATCCAAAAGTGCCAAGTACTGTCATTCTAAAGTGTGCGTAATCATGTAGTCTTGCTGCTGCGCTTAGGTGAAGACCCCAGACGGTTAGCCCTTAAGATGTAGAGATGTATACTTTAGGGTCAGTAGGAGATGCTTGGTCAGGGTCATGTGTCACCAAGTCAGGTGTACCCCTGTTTAATGCTTGTTGAGGTAATGGGAGGAGGGCTGCCAGTGCGCAGGGCCCTCGCTCCAGGATAGGTTCAACTAATTGCATTGGGGGCAAGATGATGTGCATACATGGGAGTGGTGGTACTAGACCCCACCCCCTCTGCGGGAGGGGTGGAGATGTTATGCAATGTCACAAAGTAATTCCAACAGCTTATGTATATTTGTAAATTGGTGTATAGTATTGAGTGGCGTGTGTGTTTAATAAATGTACTCTTACTTTTATAAAGCAAAGTACAGACTGGACAATCAATTATTGAGTGCTATTTTTGCGCACCTGCAAATGGCGATTACTAGCCCACACCACCTCCCTTGAGTAAGCCTCAGACTGCTCTGCAACGCTACCCTCTGAGAGTCAGGCGCTGCCCTAGGGTGTTTGGTTCCCAGTGAAGGACAAATGTGTCATGTTATTTTTGCAGGCCTCACAGATGCTGCCTCGTTTTCCAACAATGATACACTATGAATGTAGCCAATAGTCGCATAACTACACAGTTCCTATGCTTCAAACCTTGCCCCAAGATTGAGCCTTTTTTAGACCTGATTTCACCACTGTTAGCTAAAAGTCTGTTAGGGAGGTTTAGTTTGGGATGCTTACCAGTAAGGACTTTTAGCCATTGGGCTAATGATCAAGTCTCTTTAACATGTCCTGTTTGTGGCTTGGCACAGGAGTCTGAGGAGCATATCCTGCTTTTTTGCACTAACTACGATTTAATTTGCAGAATGTGGATTCGGTCGATATTCTTGAACATAGCAGTTAGGGAATATTGGGTCGCTCATAAAACCATGAATCTGATACTTCTGACTATTGTTTTTGCTGTCAGCTGCTTTTTATTCAGTGTTTGGCTTAGGCGTCAAAAGTTTGTGACACAGGCAGATAAGGGAGAAAATATGTCTGGTACACTAATATGTGATGGTTGATTTGGCTTCTCATTATGTGATTACATCATGGAAAAATTGTCATAGACCAGGAAAATTCAGTTAAAGTATACTTTAATGTTTTAATGCATCTTGCAGTTTATCTATTTTTTTTAAAGATTTCCAATAGACTCTGGTGTTTGTGAAATGTTGTTTTATCTTTTTATCTGTGAACTCAATTTTTATGCTGTTATTTTATGCAGAATCTTATGCTCAGAGTAAATGTATTAGTATACGATTATTTATAGATATTGTGTACTAGAATGGTTTGAATAAAGCAGAAGAAAGTGTATTTATAGTAATGATTGAAGACAAGGAAGGCAATGCCTAGGAGATCCAACCTTTGAAAAACATGTTCTGGAATATCCGACACACATCAAATGTCGCTTTTTGACTGGAAGTAAACCACACAGAGTCAATCCTGTAAACCCACAAAACAACCTCTTTTATGTGGTGCTTCAAGTCCCACTTCCAAGCTACCCTACAAGAAATAGGGTTTGCTCAAATTTCCTAAGAGAACATAGCAAACAGGTTTCTCGAGACAGGAGAGTTCCACCACCACCATGTCAGTATCCACTGCTACTCGGAGCAGAGGCCCCCTTCAAGAGTTCTGCAGATGCACCAGCTCTGGAAAATCAGCTCACACTACATCAGAACAGAAATATACTGTGAGAGATCTGCCCCAGTACTGCCTACAGCGCAGGATACTAACCTGTACGGAGTTACACTGTAAGATCCCTGTGATTGTCTCAGCACAGTGATACCAGTGTGTCAGGCATATCAGAATAGAAATGATTTGTGAACTCTGTGGCTGTCTCTTTGCCTGGGCACGAATACCTTCTGTATCCAGAATATAGTTACTTAATGTCTCTTGGAGACAAAAGACTGATTGGCCTTAGGAGAGTTCTGTTGAGGTAGTGCTGGTCCATGCTATAGTGCAGTAAATAGGTGCAACATAAGCGCCTTGTTAATGTCTCAGTACTGGGACATAAGTGCATGCTATAGGTTACTATATATAGAGGTCCATCGCAAGAGATTTGCAAATGCCCCAAAACCGGGATATCAACGGGTTGTGAAGCTCAGTAAAGATGTACATTGCCACAGCACCACAAGCATCTCACTACCAGGCCATCTGAGATCCAAAACCCAAGAGGCATGCAAACCCCAATTGATGCACATTCCATCTGATTCACAGCGTGCATAGCCTTCCCATAACAGAGACATCAACAGAATTGCACCAACGCGCTTTCACTCAAAACTAAAGAGCTGAAAGACATCTCAGAGCCAAGATCTCGATAGAGTGCCTCCACAAAGCATTCCACGAATCAGTTAGATGCTACCATTGAAAGTTGATGTGCACTGCAGGTCTCGAGTTTGAAGACTGCTAAGCCTAAACGATCCTTTCACCTTTCTGCGCTCAGTAAATAGAGTGCCAACATTTGGGATAATAGTAACACATGTTTGCAGTGCTTAAAAAGGGCAGTGCGGCGTGAAACACTACCTGAAAGAAAGGTAATTCATCATTTTTTTTTTACAAATTACTTCACTTTAAATGTCCTATATCAATGGTTCTTAACTTGTGGTCTGGAGACCTCTGGGCGACTACGATGCCTATTCAGGCGGCCTGCTGCTGTTTATAAAGTTAAATTATATCAGCAGATAAATAAAGTACATACGCATAAAAAAAGAACATTTTTAAATTGAAAGTTTTAAAACGTCCTGTATATGTGAAGAAACTGTAATGGAAAGCTAAAAATAAAATTGGTATAGTTACCTAAATTTGGGAGAGCAGCAAAAATACAGCAAATGGACACTAGCATGGACTATGTGTGACCTCACTTGAAGTAGACATTGTATGCGCTGACAAAAAGAGAGCATGCATAAGGAGCAAACAAGACAAAGAGATATGCTAGAGTCTAGTGCATTGGTTTGTATTTTAGATAGAAAACTAGCTTGTGAAAAGATCCAAGTTTCACATAAATGTTGTGTATTTGTTTGCATATTTTCTGTTTGTTAATTAAATAATTTCAATAGTTTGTATACATGTTTGATGTATACATGTTTTCGTGTAGTGGTTTCTTGTTCAAATCATAGAATTTGTCTAGCCAGGGGTCCCCGGCTTCCAGTAATGAGTCACTGAGAGTTCACAAAAGTCAAAAGTTTAGGAACCTCTGTGCTGTACAAATGCTATTTCCTCAGTGTACAGTACTTCTTTAAATCACTGTATATAAAGGTCAAAATGAGTTCAAGAATCCCATACAAGAGTTCAGGTCTCTGTATGGTGTATAAAAAATAATCTGAGGTAAGCTGGAAGTTGACTTCTGAGTTCACCACCGTCCACATAAAAATATGTAAAGTGTAATTTAAAGTTTCCAATATCACCAAGCAAGACAAGGGTTTAAGCAACTGCTGCAAGGGTTTAAGGAAGGACTCACATCCAGTGGAATATCTTAACCACCTTTGAGAGGGTTTTCCCTGGAAGCTTCCATGTAATCCCTCCCTGTCGACTACATCGCCCCTCTACAGTACATACAAGTGCTTTCCCCCCTCCCTTGGCGGGACGAGCTTGCCACTCTGGTATGCCACTTACATCTGCACCCCTCCATCCACCACTGTGCATGAGGCAGTATACACAACTGCTTAAGCTCCGATGGCTAGCTGTGCATCTGCGACTTGCTTTCTGAGGGAAACTTGAAGCTATGGGGCCTGATTCACAAAAGTAAACACACTTTTGTGTAAGTTTACATTATTTTGGGTATTCACAAAGTATGAGTTATTAGTAACTTTACGACTGTGGACATTCCTCAGCTGAGGCAGAAAACTCTACACTTTAAAAGATAGGGCAGACCCTTATTTTTCCTTTTTGGAGTATTAGTGAAACTTGGTAAAAACCTTTTTCACTACACAAAGTCAGAAATTGACAGTGCTAGCTTAGCGGGGTCAATAAACCTAAAGCACAGCCTTGCTGGTGCTGGACAAGCGGGTTGTAATACCCCTTCTAAACCGCCATGCTTCCATTAATGATATCAACAGAGCAAAGTAACATAGGCAGTCCAAGCTGCAGCAGGGTGAGTGTGTGGCAGGGAGCTACTGGTATGTATTGTTGTTCTTCTGGTTAGTAGAAATCTCAGGCAGTAAACAGGATTGTGTGAAAAAGCAAGTTTCCTTCAATATCATGTGAAGCTCAGGAATGCCAGCAATGTCTTCGGTTTGAGATAATCACCACCTTTCAGGAACTCCTGGCTGCGTGTCTGCTGACAGCAGCCACTCTGTGCGCATTCGCTGTGTCAAGGAGTCTGTAGGTGCTTAGGACATTGTTACATTCAAGTTGGTTCTGAGTTATCAACTATCAACAGCAAGTTTGAATAAACAGTCAACACGTTTTAGAAGGGAAGTGAGTGGGCGAAGAGGATAACATAAAAAGAACAGTTTCTATTTCTTCTGTTTACAAAATAATTCAATAAAATCATTTTGAACTTAAAAAGAACAGTTTCTTTGTGTCAGAATGGAAGAACATTATTTTCTCCCTATTTAGTGTGTATTGGTGGGTATACGCTATCCCATCTGCCCTTTTCAGAGTGCTTGCTTAGATAGATATATGCATTAGGCCCATATCCCTTCTGCACTGTCTAGAGTGTGTATACAGTAGAGTGTGTATACAGTAGTAGAATATCCCATTATCCCACCCACCTTTTTTAGAGTGCATAGAAAAGTATACAATATCCCACTATCACATAGGCCTTTTTAGAGTGTGTACACAGGTATACAATATCCCGCTATCCTATCCACTCTATTTACATGGCTTTGACAGATAAACACTATAAATAGGATGCCAGTTTTGGTAGATGTCCTTCATCCTCCAAACCCTAAATATCCCTCAGAGTTAGTTAAATCCACCCCCTCTCACTACGAATTTTACAGAAGGATTAGTGTCGCTCATAATTTTATTTGAAATAAGCCTATGTAGCTTTAGCCTTGATCTTCTGTGCTGCCATATTATATGACTGATAATGTTAGGAGGTGGATTCTGGTGTGATGGATTTATATGACGTCTTTCAAGTAACATTTGCCTACCTGCAAAATCCTCACTGTTTGACACCACTCTGGTAAAACTGTCTCTCTGGACCAAACTCAGAAAGAAAAACAGTGTAATATATGCAATGAGCTCTGATCCAGCTAGTCCAGCCTATAAGCCATTTCAGAAACTAAAGCATCGTAGATGACTATAGGAGAATAAGGGCCCGCGTCATGAAACATCCTCTATTCAGAAACCGGTTACCATCAGGTCAGGAAGCTCTTAAAAACCACATTTATCTAGAAGGCTTTCAACTAAAGTCTTCTTCAACAGGGAAGCAATTGGAGAATGCTAGATCAAGGATTACCTTTCCGGGATATCATTGACTACAACTGGATCTAGACTATCTCAATGACCAAGCGAATATTAGCATTGGTTGACACAGACTGCAGATGATATAGATTGTTACACAAGGTCTTTTCCATTTCGGATGGATACCCTTTAGGTTTTATGGCATACCCAGTCACTGTGTCTCCATGGAAAACTTTAGTCTATGTACCAATGCACCAAATATTCTATGCAATGAATGTAATATCGGGATATCAATGGCATAAAAGTAAAAGAAGAAACCAAAGCAATAAAGGCCACAAATACCAAATATATTGAAGAGGATTAAAATATTTGGCCCCAAATGAAAAAATATATAAAAACTGTTGTGGGGCCTAACCCCAGACTCTGGCTTCTTGCTGCTTTTGAAGTAAAACGCAATGGTCATGGTAATGATTCCCGCTGAAGAGTCACTTGCCTTGGGCCACAGACATCAGCACCATTGGTCCAATTCTGGGATCATCCAAACTTGCCATGAGCTTATTTTGACCCCACATCTAGACACAAAGCCAGCTATAGGGAATCAAGACCAACATACAGTTTAATGAAATCTCAGAGCTTTTTGTGCTCATAATTTAGAATAGTTTTGAGATAATAGATAATTTTAGAATAATGGCCTAATTTAGAGTTTGTACTACTACTTAGAGTTTGTTGAACAGGTGCTCTGCCACAAACATGGTAGATCTCTCATCTGCCATTTAACAAGGGTCATAGACTATAATGCACTTGCAAGAAGGCTGACAGGATATCCATCAGGTTTATGAAGGATCTACAGAACTCTAAATCAAGCCCTTAGTCTCTTGGAGGGACAGAATAATCAAGGGATGGCTTTTCCAGGTGGGCAAGCACACTGCTTGTTTTAGTAAAATGAATGCTGACTTTGATGAGGTGGACATTAGCAGTAGGAGACAGCCTTTTTAACATTCTTCAGGACGAATATCTTATCTTAAGTTAATGAGCGGCAAATCTAAGGAGTGCTCTTGTTTCAGAAGAATACCCTTCTATGGGCATACCAGGGTCGGGCATTTTGACTGATGTTCCACAGTTGAAAATGTTCTTAACCTTTATTAAAATAGCTAGGGAACTCTTTACATTGAGAAAAATAGCACTTTTTAAATTTTTACAGATGAAAATTTAAGCTCATTAGGTTCTTTAAAAAGTTCCCCAGATGCATTAGGGGGAGAGAAGAACTTATTCATGAAACATTTTGCTTGAGGTCTTGTACTGTGCACCAGTTTTGTGTCTCAACATTTCTACATCACCTAAGCCAAGTCTGTTTAGATATACCGGCAGCCACCTTGAAGGGCAGTGCCAAAGAATATTTAGAGGAGACAAATATCAGCAGAAAAGACGTTATCGTTATGGTTTTTTTCCCTCCCATAATAAGGAGCTTGTGCTGTATGTGAATATGAGCTTAAAAACTATGTAGTAAAAAACAACTTATCACATATAAACCTTCACTAATTTCGAAAGTGATATTCATAGAATTTAAGTTATAAACTAAAGTGCGTTATTGCAATTAAAAGAATTGAATTTAAAAACTGCTAAATGGGATGCAGGTAAAATTAAGGGTATCATTATGATGTCAGTCAGACGAGCGTCCGATTGACACTGTAGCAGGATTGGAACCGGCTGACTATTAGTTGCGCTTCCACTCACAGTATTAGGATGCCACCGCCCTATGGGGGATCAGAAACATCAATTTTTCTATTGCAGCTTGTGTGGTGGCCTGAAAAGGGCTGCAGCACAAGCTGCAATAGAAAACTTGATGTTTTCAAACATTCCTGCACTATGTGGTAGGCTCAATGCAATGCCTGAAACATGGTGAAGGGATGTTTAGGGGGGCACCATAAGTGCCCCCATGCCCCATAGCTGAGGGCCCGGGCGGCCCTGCTATCGACCATCAAAGTCACTTTATGCCTGCTTTTTATGGCGGGCGGAATGCCATGAAAGCGCAAGCGGAAAGGTGGAGCGTAATCCCCAGGGTGGTACTTGAGAAGTCACCACCTTCATTGGGGGGAATGCGATCCATTCGACCACCGACAGGCTCCTTGAGCCATAGGAAGCTGTTGGGTGGACCCTGTACCTATGTGGTCCGACCAACCACCTTGTAATGTGGCAGTCTGAACATGGCCTCAGCTGTTGGTGGGACTGAGACAGACATGTTGGTCCCATCGACATCGTAATGACTCTCTAAATTTGGTGACTAAAAGTGACAAACGGTTCCCATGGAGCCACATTACCTTCTGAGGTTGCACTGGCTGCCCTTGAAACATAGGATGTCTTTCAAGAATCTTACAGTAGCCCACTGAAACCAGATGCTTAAGATCAGTCTCCAAGTAATCATTTCACGGCGGTTGTACACCTATTTAGATCCATTGCAAGGCATTACCGATGTACCTACAGTGGCTGTCTAGAGAATTGCCAATAAAATGGAGTTCAACAGTTTCTTGTCTTATCCTCAAGTTACATTTTTGGAATTGGATTGTGCCGCCCACCCAACCAGCCTTTCAAAGGGTTCTCAGACCTGCTGCCTGCCCACAGTTTTAAACTGCTATGTCGACCTGGCAAGTGCTCCCACTTGCCAGACCCTAACCTTCCCTATTCTCAAAGAAAAGACACCCCTATGGGAGGCCCAAGGTGCCCCTGTGGGCAGGGTGCAGTTTATGTACAAGGTAAGACATGTACTGATGTGTAAGACATGTCCAGCTAGTGGTGCCACGGACAAAAACGTTTACCTGGGGTGACCGCCGTTTTGTGGTGTCGCCCCCTAAGCTATGGAACACTCTTCCACAATCCATTAGGACCAGCCCTTCACTTCTTCTTTCCGCAAGTGTTTAAAGACCTGGCTTTTTAACCAATAAAACTGTAGCGAAACACTAAAATCGTAGTTGGTTTAGCGCCGAGACGCCTACGGGTATTCGTTCGTGCTTAATAAATATCAATAATAAATAAATAATAAATAAATACTGTGCATTCCTTTTTCCACTATTGGAAGGGTATCCATCCCATAGAGTAAAATGGTAATTTATTTGTAACATCTTACAAGTATAACTTTGCATTGGGACAAGATGGAAAAATGGAGTTTAGGCTTTCTAAACTCAAAATTTAATAATACATATTTTAGTAAAGATGGTTTTTAAATTATGTTTGAAAATGCTACTTTTAGAAATTAATTAATTTATGCCCTTTAATTTAAATTAATAAATTGTTTTCTTGAAATCAGGAGTTCATTGTAGTATTCATGCACTTGAAAAATTGTTGTGCAGTTTGTGATATGTATATATATGTGATGTATATAGTCTCCAAATTTTTTTTTCAATTTGTCGTGCATTTTCTATACATGTTGTTGATTATTAGGTTACGTGGAATTATTCATTTTGCACACTGTCCAAGTATAATTATGTCTAAATATTGAATGTTTAATTGTATTGTGTGTTTCTCTGAAAAAAGAGATTTTCCACAGAAGAATTGTGTTGAAAAAACTAATTGATGGGTAAAATAAATAACCCAAAACGCTAAAAGTACATATTGTGGTTTCTTAAAAATTGAATCAATAGGACTCCAGGTATCTCTTGTTTACTTACTGTTTAAAGGCCCTTCCTGGGTCCTGTCAAATGGGCCTAACCCCCTTTTGGTGTCCACTTTTAGAAAGTGGGCATTTTCTTGCTTAGCGATCCTATATGCCTTAGCTGGATTATGTATTGACTGTCTGGTTTTGGAGTGACAGGAGCTGGGGATGTGCGTTCATTGAAGACAGCCACTGGGGGGTTTGAGGTGTGTACTGCCTTCCCTAGATTACTCAGAGCTGAGCTGGATAGACCTGAGCTGCATTTAGAGTAGTTGGAGGAGATTTCCTTGCACCTGTATAGGCCCTGTCTCCTGTGCGCAATGCTTTCTTCACCTCCTGCCAGGACGCTGGACTAGAGAGGACCGAACTGGTTTGGACTGAGCTAAGAGACTTTATATGTATAAATATTTGGGCCCAGACCCCTAAATTTTGATTACTTCTGGATTCATGAGGAAGATCTGCCAAGGAGAAGAGCTGGGAAAGCTGAAGGAGAAGTACTGCCCTATTGCTGTGTTGATGCTTTGCTGGGTTGGCCTACAGTGGCTGCTTCTGCCAAGGAGAGGACAAAGACTGAACTGTGGTGTATATCCTGCTTGAAGAAGATCTCCAGGGCTTGGTGTAAATCTTGCCTCCTGTTTTGAAGTATCAGGAACACAAAGACTTCACTCCCTCAGTCCTCCTGCACCTGGAACTGCTGTTTAAGATGCCACAGAGGGAAAAAGAAACACTGCTCGTGACGTGCACGACGCACTGCCCAAATTTACACCGCACTCTGATGCCTGCCGCCACTGCACCGTATCGACTCTGACACCGTCACCAAGGCCTCTGACCACACCGAAGCCGAGGGCACAGCTCGTGACGTTCACGATGCACCGCCCTGACTCGCACCACAGACCCGACCTCAGCGACACTGGTGCCTCATTATTATGGAGCAAATACCGGACATAGGTGACCTCCTGAATCCATCTGATCCTATACCGCTGTAAGGAACCGACGCATCGCCAACATCACAATGTCACCTCCCAAGCAACAGTAAGGAACCAAAGCCTCACCTCCCCTGCGGTCGTAAGAAACCGACGTCAATTATGTATCACCTCCCCAATGCCGTGCACAGTCTTTGTTTTCATCGTTTGTCAAGGTACTGTTCTAGGGGGTCTGTGTGGCTTCGCGCCTACCCCGCGTACCTCGCGGTCGGCGCCGTACTTTGGAATTTTCATCTGTCACGACATCGTATTTGCCCAAGGTGGAGCTATTTGTTGCTATAGCCTTATTTTTGTGAATAGCCTTTTTTATGATATCTTGATATATGCATGGTGGATTTTTGTTGTTTTGGCCTTGTTTTGTTTACATAAAGATTTCCTATTTTTCTAAACTGGTGTGGTGTCCATATGTAGTGTTTTCACTGTGTAACAGTGTAGGAAAGTAGGATCTGCTTTTATTGTCACCCCCACTTTTTGCTGGTATTATTATGTGTTCCTGACTAGTCTGATTGGGATCTTGCTAATCAGGACCCCAGTCTCTGTGATTCTTCCTTAAATTGGTTACAAACAACAGGGGCAATCCTAGAACCTGAAGCAGGGGCCAATTAACACTATAATCCAAACAATGGTTCAAGTAAACCACATAAAATGAAAACAATTTTGAAAATAGAGAAGGGAAAAAGGGCCCTCCACAAATAAGAAAAAGAAAGAAGAAAATAAAAAAGAGATAAAAAGGGGTTACGCAACTATTGAGACACCTCTGGTTGACTGGGTCTCCCCATCTGTAAGATGGCAGGAACTGAGAGTTGTGCTTCACCTCGCCTCCCCCACGTGAGGGGTGGGGTTGGCAAACGTAGGCACACCTCTCATCCTAACTTGGGTTTCCTGCCGATTCTCCCACCCAAAGTGGAGTTTAGAACCGGTGGGGGCCAGTTGCTAGGAACAGCAAATGGCTGGGGTAGCTTACAAAGGCAGCAAGCCTTTGAAGCTTACCTTCGTGGACCCTGCCCTTCCTGGAGGAGGAGGCTTGGCACCTCGCCCCAGTATGTGCTTGGTTTCAGGGCCCGAGAGCGATAGGCTCTTGACCCAGAGGTCCAGAATCCTGCTGGTTGTGGCAACTGGCGAGCAGCCACTCAGCAAGGACGCTGGTGTTTGGTCGTTTTTCAGGGGGCATCTTTAAGATGGCCTCTGAGTGCATTTTTCATTAAATCCTACACTGCCATTCGTGTGGGTTTAATGTGCTGGGAAGTTTGATACAAAACTTTCCAGTTTTCAGTAAGCTATTATGGAGCTGTGGAGTTCATAATGACAAACTCCCAGACCACCATATATTCTTTATGGCATTACTGTACGTATCATGTTTAAGAATGGACTTGGACACTCTAGGGGTATAGGGCTCATACACCGGTACCCTCGCCACTGGTATAGTGTACACAGGCAGAGTGTGTGTCTAAAGGTGCAGGGCCTCTACAGGTGGCACAATAAGTGCTTCAGCCTTTAGAGGTCTTCCTGGTCACAGTGGCCTTGGTACCCATGGTACCTTTTACAAGGGACTTACATGTGGCCAGAGAGCTGCCAATTGGGTTTTGCAACAGTACAGTTTAGGGAATTAACATAGGCCATAACTACCAGGTTGGCTGGAACCCAGGGCACCGTCAGTGGAAGTACATCAACATTAGGCAAAAAGTGGGTGGCAACCATGCATTAAGGGGCACTTTCCTACATGTTTTATCAATTCTAAAACATTGGGCTTGATGTAACGACAACAAAATGTTTTCTCATGACTATGTACTCTCTTTTTACCCTGGAAACCTGCAGGCTTGAGACGGATGGTTGTTCTTTCTTTGTTTATACTATATTTCTACTTATTAGTTCTTGTTGGCAGAGTGACAACCATAAGTGCTGATGAATGCCTCCTTACCTACTTTAGGGGTTAAAGATAGGCAGGAACATGTCATCTTTCTACCAATCAATTTGGCTGCATAATTCCCCACTCAGGTTTAACCTCTATCCCTGAGGAACTTGAACAAGACACTTTAAATAGTTCTACAAAAAGGTGGGTTTAAGCAACTATTCTTATACTGTACTCTGCTTCAAGGTATGCTATCTATTAAAATGCTCAACTCTCTGCTTTGTGGAAAGTTGTAGCTCACACCACTGGCTTCAGCTACTGGAGTGAGGAGAGACACTATAATATATCATGCCACCACAGGGTGGGTGATGGTTTTTAGCCTTTAAATGCCAAGATCTAGACACTCACACTTTTACTTCATCTGGTACTTACCTCTGCATTCCCTAAGTTCATTTTGTGTGTTTTTTCATATGAACAGCAAACTATGCTTGTTCATCTTTATTCTCCTGTTTTCCCTGAGTGATTTGATATTATGAAGAAAGAACTTGGTCCGCTATTTGTATTTTGTTGTATTTTCTATGTTCTTCTCCTCCAGTATGCTCAATAATGTTTGGAAGACATTTACGTTATTAGTAATAAAAGTGAAATCTAAGCCGTACAAAAAGTACTGGAACTTCTATATTACGGATTAATGCATATAATGAAATCTCTAGTGACTAGCGAATTATTCTGAGGGATTACAACCTTCATTTAATCCTTTGTGTTAGAAATGGGGTTCTCTAGTTGGCAATTATTTGCACCTGTGTTCAAATAAGGAGCCTTGCTTCTAGTCAGGGTAAGGGAGTTACACCCTTAGACAACCCCTGCTCACCCCCTTGGTAGCTTGGCACAAGAATACAGGCTTCTCTCAGTTGCAATGTGTAAAGCATTTGTGCACACATACAGTATGTGTGAGGCTGACCTAGTATATGGTGCTCACTTATTTAAGTGTAGCACCCTTCACTAATTCAGACAACCCTTATGGTGGTTTTAGTGGTCTTAGACAACCTTAGAAAGCTCACTAAGTGGTAGCTACAGAGAGCAGCCTTCAGGCTTAGTCCAGAAGGAGTGTAAAGCAGCCTGTTTTACCAGTATTTATTCTTATGGTATAGGGTAAGTGAAAAAAAATCACACAGTGTAGTTATCAAAATATTTATTTTATTACATTCACTCACTAACACATTTGCACTATCTCCTACCCGAAGACAGAAACACAATAGCCACAATACCTAGGAAATAGAGCATGCAAGTAGCACACATACACAGTGGTCTCTAGGGGGAGAGCAAACTATATACTAAAATAATGGAATGTGAACCATGACTCAAGTCAAGAATGGACCTAAAAGATGTAGCAGTGTCGGGGACTCAAGGAAAGCCCCTCTAGTCAGACTTGCATCAAGGTGTGCTCTCCGCGGCATCACCTAGTTGTATTCAGCTATCCTCTCCTCCTTTCCCTTTATTCCTCCTCCCATGGAGTACGTAGGGTGAAGTCAGTGGGGTTACAAAGAACCCCAGGAAGTGGAGAGTGACATAGGTCACCCCACCTAGTGGTTTTCTCACCGCAGAGTTGGTAAGAACGGAGCCCCTGATAACATAGGTCCTGATAAATGTCATGTACCACTGTATGACACTAGGCAGAAACCTGTCAACCACATTATATACGGCGAGGAATTAATAATATTCCCCATATCACCGTTCACTTATTTTTAATACCATACAGCTACCTGTTCCATTAAAATGTAGTTTGGCAACTGTAATGGTTTTTAAATCCCACTCACTCATTTCGGGCCCCCATTTAGTTTAGCAGTGCATCCCCGTTGTCAGGTGAATGTCCGCCCTCTATCAAACCAAGTTTTTAGAGGGCGAGGACAGCCGATGATGAAGCATGACACCAGGCAGTGTGTGAGGCCAGTCCTAAACTTTTTGTGAGATGCCTACACTCACACTCACAAACCAACCTTGAGCACCCTTTTGGTCATAATACCGGGAGCGGCCTCATTTGTGTATAACAGTTAGTGTTGGAGGCTGGCCTGATCCTTGCACCCTTTCTGCCTCTAGTTCCCTTCCCCAGTAAAGTCTGGGGCTAGTGTGGTCACTGGGTAGCAATGTTTCTCATCTCCACAGATAATGGAGGGGTCAGGTATTCGCCACAACTTACTCCTCTTTTTCATGGGGGACAATGATCTGGATACAGGTGGGTGTCCCATATGCTTGCATGTCCCAGATGTTAGACAAAGATGGCAGTTATACTTTAAAGTGGGGACAATGGACAGGATGCCACCACTTTAAAGTATATCTACCATCTTTGTCTAACATCTGGGACATCCAGGAGTAGGTGTCAAATTTGGACTTCCAAGACCCATGGAGGCATAGAATTGGGCTTATACAAGAATACTCATCTTAATCCTTAGTGTATGGCTTACATGTCTGAACGGAAAAATTGCTGGCCTCTCCTTTGGTGGGGGGAACAGTGACACAAACTGAATTTTTAGCCAAGACTCTCTCGGATCACATCCCACTGCTGAAGAGTTTGGGATGGGAATGGTGTCTGTACCTGGTCCCTACCTGGTAGTTACGCCTTGACCTGATCCAGGATCAATTTTTTGTGACTCCCAGGAAATACTTCCGACACAAAATCAACACTACATAAGCCCACCAGAACTGGGAGTTGTTTAAAGTGGTAGTCAGGGGTAAATGCCTGTGTAAGCAAGTGGACGTCTATAAGACCCTGGAAGCAGAACTCACTCAATTGGTAAACACACATCTGGAACTTCAGGACCACAAGTTAGCGGACCCCACCAAGTAGAAGCATCTACTGAAAGCGCAGGGGAGACACATGGAAGTGGTAAAGCAACTGGATCTCTATTCTTATAAGCAATACATAGCTAAGTAACATTCGGAAGGCAGTAGAGCAGGCAGCTTTTGGTGTGGCTGGTAGACTTTGAGAGATGAGCAGGGACAGTACAAAAGATCAAAGATGGTGGAGGAGTACTGAAACACTCACTAACAGACATCCATGATGTGTTTGTGCAGCACATTAGGGAAATGTATGGAAGGGCAAACCTTGCTACAGCTGGCTCTACAGAGGTGTTCCTAAACAGGGCAACACTACCCACAATTTCGAATGACATCCGGCTTGCATTAGGGCACAAAAAAATCACTGAACAGGAGATACGAGGAGCCCTTAGGAAACTCGGTGAAGGGAAGACTCCAGGATTGGATGGCCTCTGGGTTGAATTTTATCAGGCTTATGCTCCATTTGTTATCCACTGCCTGGTGTAGATGTATAATTTTGCCTGGGAGGAGGGCATCCTACCCCCTACATGTAGAGAGGTGCTATTCATTTCCCTCCCCAAATCTCATAAAGACCCACATGAGACTTCCTACTATCCTCCCTTAACAATGCTTAATCTTGATATATTTGCCAACCGCCTATTGCCCCACTTGCAACAGCTGATCCCCGTTGATCAAAATGGGTTAATTGCAGAATACCTCTTTAAATATCAGACGCCTTTTCTGGGCTTGTGATGAGACATTGCAGAGGTTTTGGTTCTCTCTGTGTATCTGTGGAAGGCTTTCAATGCTATTCAATGGCGCTCCATGCACGCAGCAATGCCTGGAAGAATCTGAGTCTTGAGTGGGATAAATGGATAAAGATTCTGTAGGCAAGGGCCTGAGCTAGAGTGAAGGTGGGACAGAACATGTAGGAAGTGTTTGAAATATAGAGAGACAGGCGTCAAGAGTGCCTGCTGTCTTTGTTACTGTTTGCGGTTTGAGCCTTTTGCAACCATTATCAGAAACTATGGGAGGGTTATACTACTGCATGATGGCAAACATAACATTTCCCTGTATGATATGCTTCTATTTCCCTAGAGAGTGAGAGAAGTAGTGCCCTGGTGCATCCAGATGTTGGGGTTATTGGGTGAAACATCTGGCCTCTGCAGCAAATGGGAGAAGATGTGCATATTCCAGTTGGTGGGGAATACCGCAAAATCCCAAGAGGGTGTGAGCGAATGAGGCATATGATGAGAGCCCCGGGTACTTCAATACCTGGGAGTGAGACTTTACCATTACAAGAAGGACAACAAGGAAGGCAATTTATGAAGAGCATTGCGCACCTTGAAGGGCAATGTCGTGTGCTGACATACAATGAAGCTCCATATCATGACACGTATCTCGCCAACGAAAATGATTATGCTTCCAAAAGTACTCTATTTATTTGTGAATCGTCAGATCTGGATTCCCAGGTCTTGGTACCAAGAACTTGATACCTTGGTGCAAGACTTAGTCTGGGATGGTGACAGGCGCGGGGTTCCTGTTCACATCATCAAGCACATAACTAGAGATGGGATTCTGGAGTGACTTCAAATTATACCACATCATGGCCCAACTAGAGTGGCTGGCCTGATGGGTTGCTGGACTTCATCTAACAGAACTGGGGACCCTCGGAATGCCACAGCATGAGGGAGCTCTGGTCGCCCTTATGTTGGGAGTGAAACTGCTGGGTGGGCATCTGCCTTTGCTGCTGAGGATGTGATAATGCTGCTGGCACAAATTTGTTAAGAAATCCCATGACACTTATTGTATGTGCCGGCTATAATGCTGGTAGGCCTCCTGACATCTAGAGGTGGATACATCATGGTGCGCACATTGGCGATGTAGTCGGAGGCAGATTTGTTAATGGTTGGGAACTGCTTCAAGGAGGGTGAGCTGCAACTTTGGAGACACTTGTTGCTGACATCGGCAGCTGAAACTTGCAGTTATTAACTACGTAGCAATATCCCACGCAACACAAGCAAGGTAGTTGTTGGGCCACTACGGAACCACCTACACAGGAGCTGCTGCATATGCTTCATACATTTGGAGGGGGTGTAAGCTGGTTTCCTGGCTCAACACAATAGCCTAACTTATGACCAAGTCTGACATAAAGCAGTTAAAACAAAAATGGGAGGCAGAGGTGGGGCGGGAATTTCGAGCTAACGGTTGGATGGCGATTCTTCAACATATACACACAGTCTACCGAAACACTAGATTCTGCTACACACAGTTTAATCATCTCCACGTGACCTACCTCACCTCCACGCAAGCTTAATAGAATGCATGGAACAGAGGATAAGTCATGCCTGAGACACAAGGAACCTAATACTGACTTTTTGGTTATGACCTTGAACAGCGAACAACGTAATGAATCTGGCCCTGGTACTAGCCAGGCATGCCTAAATAATGACTGTGAGTGGTGACTAATTTTATATGATTTTGTATATTTCTCTAAACTCGCGAATACACTGCAATGTGAAAATTAGGCCTCTCTGCGGGTGGCAGAATGAGGGCACTGTGTCATTCTGCCACCCGCAGAGAGGCCTAATTTTTACATTGCAGTGTATTCACAAGTTTAGTGAAATATACAAAATCATATAAAATTAGTCACCACTCACATTGATAGAATCCCATTGTTTACAAGTCTAGCTCAGGAGGGTGATTCTATCATCTCCTCTACACTTCCCCGATTGATTTTTTTGGAATGCCTAAATAATGCACTGTTGATCACCTGACGGTGGTCCCCTGTATTGCAGATGGAAGAATGAGATTGAGTGATGACCAATTGCAAAATAAATGACTTTGTGTGAAGAAGAAAAAAGAGGTCTAAGACCGACCAATTGCAGACGACTGGCCAGTGTTTGTGGCGACCTTCATAGGAAGAGAGGAAGAGTGATTAATCCTTGTGAGGATAAGGATGGAGGACTGATTTGAGTCAGACCGCTATGCTGTGACTGGTGCCTACTGCTCGATACATGATATATAGGGCAGGGATAATTTTGATGTAATTTCTGTACAGATAGCTTGGGTTGGGTTATATGCTTTTGTTAAATTAAACTTGAATGTTAGTTTCTTCCTTACTGTGAAACATAGCTGGGCTGACCAAGAGTCCACACTGCAGAAGCTCTACTAAAATGGCAATTACATATGGATTATAACACGATTAATTGGCTTGGAACAGCTTGAATTGTATTGTAAAACATTTTTTCTTCATAAAGGTAATACAAAAATACAATAAAAACTGTTTTTAAAAAATCAAGTGTACTTCTGAAGGGTACCAGTGGCATTCAACAGACCATCTTCCAAAGCCTCAGAGAAAAATGTGTGCTGCAATTCTCAGGATTTTTATTTGTGAGTCTTTGCGTCTTGAAGCAGGGTGGCATACCTACAAACCCTTAGCTCAGACCTACAGAATCAGACGAAAGTAAATTCAAACTGCGCATTAGCATTAGTGGTAAGAGTAGCCCATTAGACTTACAGTTTTTGTATTTCAGAGAGCTGGTGCATATTCACAGCCCTCCGCTGTCAAACAGAATGTTATACACCCATGCGTCAATACCGGCAGCTAATGGCAGGGCTTAAGTCCTGATTACAGACCTGTGGTTGCAGCCGGTGTACTGTCAGACTAGTGGTCCACCTGCCGTAATTCAAGTACGGTGGTAGGACTGCCACTGGGCCACTGCTACCACCAGGATCCTTGATCCAGTGGCAGTGGCGCAGCAGTCTGAGGAAGTAATAAGCTGGCAGTGCAACAGCGGCACCTCCAAGCATATTACACATTTCCTCACTGCTCTACTTTTCATGCCAGTGAGCCTATCACGAAAAGGGTGGCAGTGAGGAAACTAAGGGGGTACTCCAGGGCTCCCTGTTGCCTCTGTACATGGGGGTGCACATGTTGTGCCCTGCTGTATTTTTGCACCCTCTGTTCCTGCACGGACAGAAATGCACAACATTGTGCATTTTGTTCCATGCAGGAATGGGCTGCGGTACTCCTACAGTAGTGGTACTCCTACAGTAGTGCCTTTCTAAGGTTCTCCTTTGAGCCTTAGAAAGGCACGCAGTGAGACCACCGCCGTAGGACTGCCTACCAGGATTACAACTCGTAATCAGGCGGACCGACTGACTATGGGTTTGGCTGTTGTGGGGCTCTGGTGTGGCCGCCCGCACCTAGACTGCCAAACTTGTAATCAGGCCCTTAGTGCTTACACTCCGAAGATTGTGACGGACAACTCAGGACTGCCACATAGAAGTGTGTGTTCTTTTGTACAAAGTTTCAATGGATTGTGTTTGTGCATATGGAAGTCTCTGTGTGTGCATGAGAGAAGTAGTGAGTGTGCATGGTAGCTGTAGTGTCTGTCAGACTTGCCCTGTCACTCCCTATTGACTAACTGACCCATAGCATCTTTTGCTATCCATTGGATCTGGTTGACTCCAGGGATAGCCATATCTGGTATGACAAATGTCACAGCTGGAATATCGGTTGCCATACCTGGAATATTGTAGGCATCCTTAGCATTATGGTGCTAATCCACTGCAAAATGCTCACAGTGGTTTAATAGGCAATAAATGTGACATGTTGTGAGTAGATTTAACATGTTACTACCTACCACTCACATAATACTGACCCCAACATAATGGTAACAATTCCTAGCATACTGCGGATATCCATGGCATGATAGAGCCCACCTCTGGGATAATGCTGGCCCAGGGATAACACTGATAATTCTTGGACATTGTGTGTGTATCCTAGACGTTATTGTGCCTGACCGTGACATAATGCTGGCACTGTTACAAAGGTGATAGTTCTTGGAATTCTTGTTAAGATGGTGTCATCGTCTGCCATAATGACAGACGTCCTTAGTGGATTATGGGTTTCTTGAAATTATGGAATCCATAATAATGGTCATTCTTGCATAGTACAGGCATCTTCTGCCTGATGATGCCCTAATTACATCCTTGGTGAATTGTGGGCATCTTTGCCATGAAAAAGCAAATCGCAGTGCCACAACATGCATTCTGAACAATGTTCCAGCAAGGTATCTGTGCTATCCTGAAACATTAATGGCTTGAAAAATGTTTCCTGGTTAATTGATGACACACATAGTCTTGTGCCACTCAGATGAAGGGAACACATATTTCTTAGAAGGAGAATGTCCTGCCTAATCAGTGTCTAAATGGTATGTAAGTGTCCTTCTGTTGGTTATGATGCCAACTTTCCAGTATCTTGAATGGACCCTCCATTTTAAGCAGAAGCAGCAAACCTATGCCAATAGACAATTTGCCAAACCAAAAAAGAAAAGAGAAAAGAGATGGATGGCACATAGGATACAAGGTAGAGCAGAACAAAATAGATCTCCTCTTTGTATTGAGCTCCTGATTCCTTACTTCTACAGAGCGGGCCTCATAATTCCTGAGCGTGGTCCAGGAGAGGTGAGGTCTAGTCCCTGGTCTGGGTGAGTGACTAAATCTTTAATGTTGTTTCCTTGTATAAATATATATACAGTATCCATCATGTGGTGTTTGTTATTTCAGGTGTAAGACACTTTAATTGACACGGAGGAATAGGAACAGGTTCCGGTTTACTATATCCTTTTTGAATACTTTTGAGTTATTCACCAAATTTTGGATTATTTAATACTTTGGGTGTGAATATCACTTGCAGTAGCATTAAAGATTAGAACAGAGGCCCTGAAGAAAGCCTAGGGTCCCTTCCCTGATGGCTAAAACATGTTGGCCCATATGCAGCTATTTGATTAAACTGCTTTTTTTGCACTGTTCTCGGTTTTAACTAGGAAGAGGTCAGGTTTCAATCAAATTATCCCTTTTTTGCCCTCTATCCTATTTTAAGTCACCACTTTTTGTTTTTGCACTGCACGTGGTCCCATCTACATCAAGTTTGCATGGTCTAAGAGTGATTGTGGGTTGGAACCCAACCCCGTTGGAGGGTATGGTATTTGTCTCAATGATCTAGAGACACACTATCCCTGATGGATGACCAAGTGATAAAATTGATCATTACAAGACTTTGATGGGAATCCAATGTATGTTTATGAGTTTCACCTAAAATCACCGGTGGTCCTGTGTTCTGTGTTAATGTTCTACTTTATAGTTAGACTACTTTGTCTGTTGGTTATTGATACACTGAGAGAGGCATCAATAGCCATGGATAGAGGTTCCTTTACATCCTCTCTTGTAGACCCCTAGGTTCCTTTGTTGTGAAATTAGACAATTTGCATCAAAAAAGGCATGGTTACATTGGTGTGTGTTGATATGACAAAAGTTCCAAAGGTTTTTTTTTTGGGTGCGAGGTTGGAAGTATGTGATAAAGAATGCAACTGACTGACCACACACATAATTGTGTAGTGAGCTCATACCTGACATGGTCTCTAGGAGCTGCTGGCCAAAGTTGGTCAGAATGAGTGAACTTTTAGTAGAAGCTTAAATGCGGTTACTTTAACGGCCAATAGAATTCCAGCACCAATAGGAAAGGCAGCTAAGTTTCACCATTTGCATGTTTTATTGCCAAATACAGGGACTCTGTTTAGCTCTATTGAGCTGTTGTTAACAGCCCGCATCCATTCTTCATTCTTTATAAGGAATGACTTCAGGGGTCGAAGGCCCTTGTCTGGGCTACATGCGCCTGTATAGAGTTTTTAAAAAATGTTTTATTAAGATATAGCATAGAGTTATTGTTACAGCATCACAATAAATTTCAAGGGTCATACAATACATACCATTATTTTTGGTACAACGTAGATCTCAGTTAGTGGAGGGCGCTGGTTCGGGATATTCCCATCGCCATATCTGCAGTAGGAGAAGTACATATTTCACCTCTAAAAGCATTCCACCCTCCCGCCCCCCCATTTTTTGTCCCATTTCTTGGGGCATCTCCTTTGTTTATAAACCTCTTTCTCTGCAATCATACATCTATCCATCTCTGCAACCCATCCAATCGTTGATGGCCTTATGGTGGATCCCCATTGCATCGCTATAGCCCACTTTACTAGCAAATAGCCCATTGCCACCCATTGCTGCTCGATTTCAGTTAAGTCTGTGGCCTCCCATATGTTAAGGATCCCCAGTTTCGTAGACAGTTGAATAGGTTTACCCAGTGTGTCCAACATTTTCTTGGTAGCCCTGTCACACAGAGGCCGTATTTGGGGACATTCCCGCAGAAAATGATAAAAAGTACCATCCTGGCCACAGCTTCTGAGGCACAGTGCATCTGCACGACTACCTATTTTGGCCAAGAGTACTCCTGAGAAGAAGGACCTGTGAAGTATTTTTAATTGTATCGGGTGAAAGCAATGGTTTATTGCTATTTCCCTGGGGGACATTAATGCCGCCTGCCAATCTTCGTCGTCTAATATTCCCACATCTGTCTGCCAGTGGTCTCGCAGCTTTTGGAAAGAGTCAGGGAGATTATTGCAGAGTTTACTATAGGCACATGAGATGACTTTCATCGTAAGTGGCTCAGTGAGCAAACAGTCCTCTACGGGTGAGGAGTCTGGCAAAGAGGAGAGGTCTGGGACCTGTGTGTGAAGAGCATGTCTGATCCGTAGGTATCGGAAAACCTCTCCTTGTGTAAGTGCATATTTTTTTTGTAATTCTTTAAAGGTGAGGAGTTTCTCTTTGCTGACCAGGTCACCTAGGTTAGTAATGCCAATGATGTCCCATTTGTCAAACCCTGTATGGAAGCAGAGTGATCCCAACCGCTGAGTCGACCACAACGGCATAGCTTTTATGAATGTATCCGCCCACCCCAGCGTTTGGTGGTCCTGTGCCAGATGGTTACTGTTTGTGCCATTGGCCCTATATAACGTTCTTTCCAGTGCTTAATTTGTGCCGGTGCTTTCTGGTGTTAATCACCAGCAATTAATTTTCAGGGCTGGGTCTACCCGTTTTAACAGCTGTTCACTAAATTCACAGGGGTCTCCCAGGTGAAGAGCTAATATTGCACGTGATTGTGTTTAAAATAGTACAGTACAAATTGGATGCTGCAGCAGCAGTCCGCTTTATGGGGCATGTCACACCCAGATTGAAACTGCAGTGCCAGGGCTCCTGCCTCCTTGCAAATTACAGGTCACTCCAATCAAGGCTGTGGCCTGCACGCACTGCTACTGCTGGGTGGTGATTGCAGCTGAGTCATGGGCTTCTATCAGGCTGACAGCACTGGTGCTACTACAATGTATTCTGATGCCCGCCCCACGGCGCCGCAGAGGGGGGATGTAAAGCAAAGTCTGCCCACTGTGCCACGGGGGAAGGGGGAGACGTCACCTCCGGTCCTGTTGCGGGAAGTTTGCAGAGAAGGCAGCTGGCTACAAGATGCGTTTGGGTACGGGTAGTGAAGGAGGAAAGATAGGAAGAACTGGCCCTGGGGCATATTCACAAACAGCCCTCCATCCAGACACAGCCAAAAACAAATCACATGTAATGTCAGTCTGGAGGCGGCAATTGGCAGAGCAGATAAACATGCTGATGTAGAGTGGCACTCTAGTGCATGCACGTCGCGTCACAACGCGACGTGCGGGCGGCCATCTTTAGGATGCGCGCGCACCATAAGCAAAACGGCGCGAGTATCTGAGCACGGAGGTTGCCGGCTCGGCGCTCTCTAGTGAAGAGTTTGATTAAATAACGTTTAAGCCCAGCAAGTGTCCTGTCGTTATTCTGGGGTACAGCAGCATCATTTCAATGGCAACGAGGTCGGGATAAAGACCTAAGGAGGCACACCAGTTAAAAAAAAAAAAAATAACGACCTACACAGGAGAAGGACCACGGCTGGGAGCCAGACATCCGAAGCATCCACAAAGGGCCTGTAAGTACACCCCACAGACCAGAAATCACCAGAGAGCGCGGCAGAGCCCGCAGTGACATGAGGGGAGCAGTAACTGTGCACAGGGGAGGAAATACAGGGTGCGCACAGGGAAGACCACCCAGGGAACCCCATGACGCAGCACGACCAAGGACAGGAGCACTGGCGACCGAAGGGAAGAGCAAAGGGGCAGACACAGAGACCCCCAACTGAAAACAGAGAAGATAGAGGAAAACAGTGCACCGGGCAGCCCAAGAAGTCACAGTGATACCCCGCCCACGGAAAAGCGCGAAAGAATGTGTGCGCAAGCAGCCTCGACGACGGCCCCCGTACAATTTTTGCCCAAGCCAGGAGAACCACTGATGAGGTGGGAAGATTGGAGAGACTATATTGACAACTTCATCGAAGTGCTAGAAGATGAAAATGAAGAAAAGTTCTCAAGCAAGAGGAAGAGGCGAATATTATTACACAATCTAGGCCCGGAGGGGCTCAGGATCTTCAAGACTCTAATACCCAAACAACGGGGGAGCACAGATGACGACGTATACGCCCACGCAATAGAAGAACGGAATGAACACTACAAACCGGCGGTCTGTGTTTCGATTGACAGGTATAACTTCCAGCAAAGAAAACAATGACCTGGGGAATCAGTGGAAGAGTACGTGGCGGCATTAAAGAAATTGGCATCAACGTGTAGATATGATACGTTTCAAGACGAATTTATCGAGGATCAAATCGTAATGCACACTACTAGCACCGCAGAGCAAGACAAGCTGTGCACCAGCGGCAACGCCACGTTACAAGAAGTGATGATAATCGTCAAGAGAGCTGAGATGGCGCGAAGATGTGCAGAGGTGGCAAAAAGAGAGGCTGCTACGACGCCCGTGGTGAATAGGATCGAAGACGAGGAACCCCGCAGGGACAACAGGAACAAGGGGCCCATATCGAAGGGACCGAATAGGTGGCAAGGGAATCCAGGACCACCGGGAAAGCAAACACGGAACAACAAAAAGGCCTGCTACAGATGCAGAAGTTGGGCACATCAGGCCCATGACAGGAAGTGCCCGGCGTTTCGCGCCAAATGTATGTATTGTGGAATCATAGGACACTATGAGAAAGTATGCCGCAGGAAGTCATCCAGAACTATGGTTAAATACATTGACAATGGACAAGAGGACAAGGAAGGGAGTGACCATGAAGACGAGGACACGGTACTCTGCTTCTACGACAAAGTACTGAGTGTGGATAACAAAAGGTCGACCAAGCCAGTACTGGACATGATGATCGGAGGTGTGCCGATAAATATAGTGGCGGACACCGGGTCACCCTACACCATTGTACAGAGGATGGTGTGGAATGAAACCTTCAGCCCACACTTGGGCCCAGACTTGGAGAAGTTAATCATAAGGCCGGTCACATACAATGGAGACCGCATACCCATGTTAGGATTCCGACCGTTGAGATTTGAATTCAGAGGGCGCAGTGCCTACTGCAAACTGTACATTTCTGAAAAAGGACCATCGGTGCTAGGTTGGCTAGACCAAGGGGACCTGGGCATCAAACTAGATCCCGGAGGAAAAGAACAGATCCTCCTCACGGAACCGGAAGAATGGCCGAACATGGACAAATGGAAGAAGGAGTACCCCAAGGTGTTTGGAGGCATGGTGGGGAAGCTCGAGAAGTTTGCACACAAAATTGTCCTCAAGGCAGGCGCCACACCGGTAACTCACAAGGTGAGAAACGTACCTCTCGCAGTAAGAGAGGCAGTACAAGCAGAATTGCAAGAATTGGAGAGAAGGGGAATCATCGAACCGATCACGTGCGCAGAGTGGCTGGCACCATTGGTGGTAGTCATGAAACCCAGTGGGAAGGTCAGACTATGTGTGGACCTGCGTGAATTGAATAAGAACATTGTGGTAGAGAAGTTTCCCCTACCAAGGATTGAGGAGATGCTAGCCAAGACGAGAGGGATTAAGTGGTACTCCACCATCGACCTAACCTCAGCGTACCATCAAATTGCATTGCACCCGGAGAGCAGGAGGTTAACATCATTCATTACCCCCTTCGGGTGCTACCAGTTCCGCCGCATGCCGTTTGGACTGGCATCGGCGGCAGCGGTGTTGCAGAAGTTAATGCACCAACTGTTTAAGGACATGGATGGCATCCAGTATTTCCAGGATGACACCCTCAAGATGGGCCGCGACAGATTAGACCACGATGCCAAACTTACCAAGGTGTTGAGAGTATTAGAAGGCAAGGGCCTCACAGCGGAGTGGGAAAAGTGCCGCCTGGGCATGGAATCGGTGACCTACCTAGGGCACGAAATCGGAGTGCAAGGGATCACCCCAAGGCAGAAAATGTGAAAGCGATCAACGATTCACCACCGCCCACCAGCAAGGAGGAGGTCAGGTCCTTCTTAGAAATGGCCGAATACTATAGTAAATTCGTGCAGCATTTTGCAACAAAGACCAACCACATGAGGAAGCTAACGAGAGAGAGCTTGGTGTTTTGCTGGACGGAAGAAGCACAAAAGGAATTCGAGAGGATAAAGGAAGACGTGGTGAGAGCCATACCCCTGCAAGGATATTACCCCCATGGAAGGACTGTGCTCACAACGGACGCCAGCGACAAAGGCTTGGGCGCGGTGTTGATGCAGGACCGGGGACAAGGGGTGATGGACACACTAAGCTTAGCTTCTTGCACCCTGAGTGACACAGAAGAAAATACAGCGTCATCGAAAAGCAGATGCTCGCAGTAGTGTGGGCAATGACCAGGTTCAGACAATTCCTGTGGGGTACGCGATTTCAGCTAAAGACAGATCATAAACCCTTGGTGAAGGTACTCACCTCTAGTGGGCACGCGAGTGCCTCCCCCAGGATCTCAAAAATGACATTGAAGCTGCTAGAATTTAGATATGATTTGGAGTACATTCCAGGCAGTCGGAACAAAGTCGCAGACTATCTAAGTAGGGCGGCGGCCATGGAACCTGGAGGAGAAGAATCGACAAGTGGGGAAGAGATGGTGGCCCTAACAGATGACCAGGAGAAAGTCATCAGCAACCAGGAGTGGAAGGAAGCCTAGAGTGAAGACCAAATGATACAAGAGGTGAAGAATTTCATAGTACAGGGCTGGCTGGAGAAGAAACACACCAGCGACACCCTGAGAATGTACTATGAGGTCAGAGAAGAGTTGTCAATGGACGACCAAGGAGTGTTTGTGTTCAGGGGAGACAAGGTCATTCCCCCAGCTGGCATAATCCCCAAACTACTGGCCTTACTCCATGAAGGCCACTTAGGGATAGGAAAGATGAAATTGAGGACTAAAGAAGGGTACTGGTGGCCAAGCATGGATTTACGAGCAGAACGTCATGTCAGAGATTGCCCACAGTGCCAAGGAGCAGATAAACTCTCAAGCCTTTGCGCCCAGCGCTAGGAAGATTTGACCCCCAAAAGAACCCGTGGGAGGAATTGTCCATAGACATTTTGGGCCCAATTCTAGATGGACAAGGAGTCCAAAAGTATGTGTGTGTCCTCATCGACAGATACTCTAAATGGCCTGAAATGAAGGTGGAGGAAGTAATGGACACAGAGGCCATCTTGAAGTTTTTGAGTGACACGTTTGTGAGAGAGGGCATTCCAAAATCCATCCTGAGCGACAACGGCCCCCAGTTTACCTCAGATAAATGGACCAACTTCATGGAGAGAAATGGCATCCTCTCCAAGCACACATCGATCTATCACCCGGCAGGAAATGGACTAGTAGAACGGTTTAACCGTGTGGTGATGGGATCGGTGCAAGCAGCGATATCCCAGAACAAGGACTGGGAGAAAGAGATATGGCAAATGGTATGGGCATACAGGATCACCCCCACGGGGACTGGATGTAGTCCTTTCCAAATCTTGAGAGGACGTGATCCATTCACAAAGGACAATCGTGTGTGGAAGGAGAAAACCATAATGAGTAAATGGTCCCCTGCGGTGGTTCAAGCGAACTTAGAGAAGGCACAAGCTGTATATGCCAAGCACTACAATAGACGAAGAAATGTGAAGGATACCGGACTAGAAGAATGCGAATGGGTGCGAGTTAAGTTGGCAACGATGCAAAGGAAGGGGGAGAGCAAATACAGCAAACCCCTGCAAGTTAAAAAGGTATATGACAGAGCAGCCTTGTTGAGTGATGGAAATGTGTGGTCTCAGGACCGCATGGCGAGATGCAACAGGGTGTTGCAGTGGAGCCAAGGGGGTCAAGACCTGGAATCGGCGGCTGAGCCTGAGACAGGAGATGAACAAATCGACGAGGAGATGGACATGGGAAGTGGAGAAGACAGGGAGGAGCAAGGTGACGGAGGTAGACCCAGAGCGGAGCAGGAGATGGACATGGGGAGACAGGTGGAGAGCCAGGCGGCGCTGAGGAACAGGGGAGGCAGCGCAGAGACTCCTGGGCGAGAGGCCATTGCTACTCCGGTAAGACTGACCCGAATGGGGAGAACGGTGATGAGACCGGCCAGGTTCCAAGACTTTGATATGAGCAACGGACTGTAAGTTAAAGTTTCCATTGTTTGGAAAAAGGGAGATATGTAGAGTGGCGCTCTAGTGTATGCACGTCGCGTCACAACGTGACGTGCCGGCGGCCATCATTAGGGTGCGCGCGCACCATAAGCAAAACGGCGCGAGTGTCTGAGCACGGAGGTTGCCGGCTCAGCGCTCTCTAGTGAAGAGCTTTGATTAAATAACGTTTAAGCCCAGCAAGTGTCCTGTCGTTATTCTGGGGTACAGCAGCATCATTTCAGCTGGTGCCATAAATCTGGGACAGGAGGGCTGGAGGCGTTCCCCTCCACGAGTCTTACGGTAGGGTCATTATCTGAACTCTGGCTACTGATTCGAGGGACTCAGGCGCGCAGCGCTGGCCTTGCAGCGCTGTCTGCTGCTGTTAATATATGTATTTAACTGAGCAGATGGAAATGTTATAACTGTGCGTAACAGTCACTGTATTGTCCTCCAATCATTGGCACTCAACTCCTCTCACCTGACCCACTCTGCTGCCAATGACGTAGGGCACACGTGGTACACAGACAAAATATCGATTTTTAAATATCGATATGCAAAAATATCGAAGTTTAAATATCGATATACAAAAATATCGAAGGTAAGTAATATCGACAGTCTAAATATCGATATTGGTATGATATCAGTAATATCGAAGTTGTAAATATCGATGTTAATAATATCGAAATTAATAACTTTGATGTTACTAATATCAATTTTTAAATACATTTAGTGTATATTATATTGTATTTATTATGTTTTATTATTTATTTTTAATGTTATTTTATTAAATATTGTCTTTTACTACTGTAGCGGGTTGTGGGTTTAAAGGGGAATAGGGTGGGAAGTAATTTAATTATGTTAAATTAATTATTAATTAGTAGGAATTATTAATTAATTAATTGAGAATTAATTTTAAATAATTTTTAATTAATTTATTAATTGATAAATATGTTCTGTAGCGGGTTATGGGTTTATAGGGGAATAGGGTAGGAAGTAATTTAATAATAATTAATTAATTGATATATGTTTGTACATATTTTAAATAATTAATTGGTAATTAATTTCTATTAATTAGTTAATTAATTATTATAATTTTTTATCATATTTATAATTATTAATTAGTTGGTAATTAATTATTATGAATTATTTAATTAAATTAATTAAAGTAATTTTTATATATATTATTTATTGTTATTAATTAATTAATTGTGCAAAATAATATTAATTATTAAATTAAATTAATTACAGCAAATGTGCTAATATATTTACTTTATTGTTATTGTTAATTAATAATTAATTGGTAATTAAATAATATTAATTCATTTTGGGTACAGGGGTATTTTTAGGGTTCAGGGTCAGTTTTCAGTTCATGGGTACAGGGGTATTTTTAGGGTTCAGGGTCAGTTTTCAGTTCATGGGTAAAGGGGTATTTTTAGGGTTCAGGGTCAGTTTTCAGTTCATGGGTACAGGGGTATTTTTAGGGTTCAGGGTCAGTTTTCAGTTCATGGGTAAAGGGGTATTTTTAGGGTTCAGGGTCAGTTTTCAGTTCATGGGTAAAGGGGTATTTTTAGGGTTCAGGGTCAGTTTTCAGTTTTTGGGTAAAGGGTTATTTTTAGGGTTCAGGGTCAGTTTTCAGTTCATGGGTAAAGGGGTATTTTTAGGGTTCAGGGTCAGTTTTCAGTTCATGGGTACAGGGGTATTTTTAGGGTTCAGGGTCAGTTTTCAGTTCATGGGTAAAGGAGTATTTTTAGGGTTCAGGGTCAGTTTTCAGTTCATGGGTAAAGGGGTATTTTTAGGGTTCAGGGTCAGTTTTCAGTTTTTGGGTAAAGGGGTATTTTTAGGGTTCTGGGTCAGTTTTCAGTTCATGGGTAAAGGGGTATTTTTAGGGTTCAGGGTCAGTTTTCAGTTTGTGGGTAAAGGGGTATTTTTAGGGTTCAGGGTCAGTTTTCAGTTTGTGGGTAAAGGGGTATTTTTAGGGTTCAGGGTCAGTTTTCAGTTCATGGGTAAAGGGCTATTTTTAGGGTTCTGTGTTAGTTTTCAGTTCATGGGTAAAGGGGTATTTTTAGGGTTCAGTGTCAGTTTTCAGTATTTGGGTTAAGGGGTATTTTTAGGGTTCTGGGTCAGTTTTGGGTTTTTGGGGTACAGTCGTACAGGGTAAAAATTAAATAAATTTAAATTAAATCAATTAAATGAAATTACAAAATATAAAATTACATTAAATTATTACGTTTTTAATTTATTTTAAATGTATATGTATTAGTTATAATTTTTTAATTATGTTTTCATATTTTTATTTAATATTTGTAACATTATATGTATTTTATAATTATTTTAACATTATTATTAATACATTTAAAAAAACGATATTTTTAATTCCGATATTTTTGTACTACGATATTATTTTTTCGATATTTTTGTACTTACCTTGTTAGGGATAGGATTCCGATATTTTTGACTTCGATATTTTTCTCCCGATATTTTTGTATGTCGATATTTTTGATTTCGATATTTAGTCAGACATTCGGCACACGTGCCGTGGTGTTTCTTAGACCACTGCCGTGTTTCAGGTGGAAATGTTTTTGACATATACACTAAAAAAGGTCAAGTGGTACAAAAAAAGGCATTGAGTTATAAGCACGAGGGGGACACTTGCCCGGTGGCGCTCCTGAGCACTGTATTTAACAGACACCATTGCACTGAGTCTGTTCGTGTCTCAGCGCCAGGAGGCCCACTACCTAGAAACCCGAGAGAAGCACAACACCAGCAGCGTCTCAGCTCAGACCACCTGTGGTGCTGAGCACAACAGCACAGACCTCCCCTCAGTTCATGCAGGACGGTGAAGGAATCCTGACACGTTTCCAAGAACTACCCATGTATCTTCAGAGAAACTATTCAACAAGCCCACCTTCACCCTTCAACCAAGATCAGAGTTTCTCCCACATTTCTCTTAGCATGGCAGCAAGGTCCTTATTCGACCTCTAGTGTCCACGTTGCAAACAGAGGTCCTTAAAAACATTTCACGGTGATTTATTTATTTTGAGACTTACATTTTCATATTTTTTTAAATTTCCGTACCTGTGGGCAGCAAAACAAAAAAGCCAGCTGCGTCTATTTCAGGATGTGTTTTGTGGTGCCCAGCACAAGATGTCTGCAAAAACAAACCATGACAAAAGGACCCAACTACTCATACCCTCCAAAATCACTGCTGGGAGTTTATTCAACTTGTTTTGAAAAAAGATATGATAATTGAAGTGCCATTTATGGAGCAAAATAGCCACTTCGACAAAGCTCTGGTAACTGACTTAAATAGTCTGCAGATTCTAGCAATTAATGCAAATACATTACCTACTTTATCAAAGGAGCTACTGCTGCGATCAAAGACCTGCAAGATTATTTTACAGAACTTGTTTCAAGTGAGGAAGGGAGGCAGCAATAAGCAGTAGGATACCAGCAATTACAAATCATGCACTCCACCCTCTAGAACTATTTCCTTAGAGAAACTAAATTAAGGCCCTCGTTGTGAGTTACCATCCCTGTGTGAGCCTCTGAAGAGCGATACAGGGGGCCCCTCCATCCCACAACAAGACCCTAAGCTCCTCTTCTAAGGTGTTGAAGTAATTATCAGCCATAGGGAACGGGCAGTTTTGGAGTACATACAAGAACCTGGGAAGCGCAAGCATTTTAAATAGGGCCGCCCTACCCAGGAGGGATAAGGGTAGCATTCTCCAATGCTTAACATCTTCCTGTAGCCGCTTGAGGAGGACCATCAGATTAATCTCATAAGAAAATTTGGGATCTGGGGTGACGAAAATGCCTAGGTATTTGAAGCCTCCGGACGCCAGTTTTATTGAGTAACAAAGGGGTAGGCGAGGAGGGCCGTGCAATACGTACAATTCGGATTTGGACCAATTAATAGTTACCCAGCGTATTTACTAAAATTAGTAATAGCATTAAGTAAGCTGTTAATGGACTTTTGGGGGATGCCAAAATATATAAGGATGTCGTTGGCATAAAGTGATATTTTATCCTGGTCTGCCTTCCATCAGAATCCCTTTATGGAGACATCTCGTCGTATCCAGTGGGCCAGCGGCTCGAGGGTCATAGCAAATAGTAAGGGGGCCAGGGGACATCCCTGTCTAGTCCCCCTCTGTAGAGCGAACGTTCAGGATGTATGGTTGTTCACTCTAACCTGCCCCAATAAATCAGTATATAGCAGTGCCACCCACTTTCGAAATCTTGGGCCAAATCCAAACTCTGCCAATACTTCAAAGAGGTAGGGCCATCCTATCAAATCGAATGCCATGGTGGCATCGAGGGACAATATAACCACATCTTCTTGTAGTTAGGGCGGCCTACCTAAGACATTATCGACACGACGGATGTTCAGGGCTGTATTTCGACCCGGCACAAAACCCGATTGGTCTTCATGGATCAGAGATGAAAGGATTGTGATTAACCGGGATGCAAGAAGTTTAGCTAGCTCCTTGGCCTCCCTGCTAATCAATGAGATGGGTCCATATGAGCCGCAATTGCACGCCGGTTTACCCAGCTTACGGATGACTACTTTTGAGGCCAGTCTCCGATCCAATGGGAGAATACCCCGCTCCCGACTCTCATCATACATGTTTTTTAGTGAGGAGCAACTTTTAGGGTCACCCCCTTAAGGAATTGTATGGGAATCCCATTGGATCCCAAGGCCTTCCCGGAATTAATGGCATAAATAGCCTTACATATTTATCCGCTGTTATATCTGCATCTAGGGCGTCTATCGGAGTCTGATAGTGGGGGCAGAGTCATTTCCTCCAGAAGCTGTCATGAGTCTTCAGGAGTGGAGCTAGTCCTATAAGTGTAAACGGTTTGCAGGTGATGCGCAAATGCCTCTGCTCCCTCCCGGGGGTCTGTTACCTGCCTCATCAAGTAATAATTCAGGGACCCACTTAGCCCCTGATCCCATTTTTTAAGCCATGCTAGCATCTTTCCATCCCTTTCTCTGAATTCGTATACTCTGTGTCATGTTTGGAGCAGTGTAAATAGGGCCTGTTCTCAAGCTAAAGTTTTGTATTCTAGCTGTTTGTTTCAGAGTTTATGGGCTGTAGCTGTGGTAGGAGAGGTATTGTGTCCTGATTTAAGAAGGAGCAGATTGCTCTCCAATTGAGTCAGCTGTTTGTTGTGGTTTCGGAGATACCCGACCTTCAGTGCCAGGGCACGTCCCTTGATTACCTTCTTATAGGCCTCCCATAGGGTGTTGGCCGAGTCAACGGATCCGACATTTTCTTCGAAGTAATAGTCTGTGTGTTCGGCAAGATTTTCTCTAATGTCTGGAATGGTCAGGAGCCACGGGTTAATGACTATGGGGCCACGGGGGAGTTCCTTTGAAGTGTGAGTTCTATCCTTAGTGGAGAGTGGTCTGAGATACCTCTTGGGAGTCACAAAAGATCCAGAAAGTGCCCTATATCTGTGAGGGATGTGAGGAAATAGTTAATGCGGGACATACTGTTGTGGGCATTAGAGTAGTGTGTGAAATGGGTTACGCCAGGGTTCAACACTTGCCATATGTCAATCAGTCCCATCGCATGGGCGAATTTCCCCAGATCAGTTTTGTGTCAGGCAGATGCTCTTTGAAGGTGTTGGTCCATTGTATCGTCCATTGTCATGTTAAAGTCCCCACCCAGTATAAGAGTACCCATAGGGAGATCGAGTAGTAGCTTGCTCAGATCTTGTAGTGCCATCTTCCCCATTGTTGGTGGGAGATATGCGGAGACTATATTTAATTACCTACCCTCCCAGGTTGCCTCTAAGACCACAATCCTTCCCTGGGGGTCGTCCCAAGTCCGGGTGGGTGTAAAGGCCAGGTTTTTGCGGATGAGAATACCAGTACCCCGAGATCCTGACGTAAATCCAGCGTGAACTATAAGGTTGTAGCCCCATCTGTGGATAGCTTTACAATTATTTCCCACTAAATGCGTTTCTTGCAATAAGATCATATCTGGAGAGTGTATTTTAAGGTATTGTAGAATCACCCCTCTGTTTATCTTGCAACCTACACCATTCACATGTCACGTCATTATTGACAGTGTCACCTCTTCAGTGTCATTGTCAGGTATTAGAGAAAGTAAGCGGAGTGCTGTGCCTGAATGGATGGCCCAAGCGCGGGCTTACCTGCTGGAAGAACACTTTGACCCTCACAGTGTTTATGGGATCCCTCCCAACCCGTCCCCTCAAACCGTTGACTGAGGTAGAGCTCTGACCCGGTGGGTTGGTGTCAACCTGTTCTTTGGAGTGCTCTATGCAAATAAAAACTGTAACTAACAAAGCCTCAACTATCCCACCCCTCCCTGCCAGTGGAATCTAAACTATCCACTCCTCAACAAGGCAGAGTGCCTGTCACCCACCCATCCATTTGCGGGGTACCTGGGTAGCTACCTCCCGCCCTCGCCTTGTCAGCTTATCGGTTTCATAGTAAATTAAACATTATTCAATTCTGTCCAGTCCCCTTATGGAGTTCATGGTAGAGTCGAGGCTCCGGGCTGTCCTCTCGGCACCAGAGGGAGCGCATTGGAAGTGTTGACCATGAATCGTCAGTTGATGCGTGAGGAATTCCGGCCACCAAATCAGTAGATTTCCATTTCATTTGAACTTGTTGAATAGGGCTTCAGGATTCAACTGTACTCCATCCGATTCTCCGTCCGGTCACTGTTTGTTTGTGAGAAGAAGGGACCGCTGGCCGTTGTGTGGGCCCCCAGTGTTGCGACCTTTTGGTTTTTTCCCCACCGGGCGCCATCCTTCCAGCCAGTCCCAGGCCTCCTCGGGAAATAGAAAAAAACAAGTCTTGCCTTCCGATTCCACCCGTAACTTGGCTGGCATAGTATGGAGTATTTAATGTTTTTGTCACTAAAGGCTTTTTTAACTTCTGTAAAACTGCGTCTCTGAGCCTGGACTTTAAATGTGAAGTCCGGAAAGAATGTGATATTGGTGTTTTTAACTTTTAACGGGGTCCGGTTCTTGCTGTCTGTAAGAGGATGTCTCTGTCTCGAAAATTGAAAACCTTGACAATTATGGGCCTCGGGGGAGCTCTGAGGTTTGGACGGCCCCCGGGAACTCTGTGGGCCCATTCGATGGAGAAAAAGCTAGAGACCTTTGGGCTGGAGCTTATTTAGTACCAAGTTCTCCACAAAGAGGTCAGTTGCCGGACCTTCCATTTTTTCAGGCACACCAAAAATACGTCTCACCAGTCCTTCATAGTCGTCCAGGAGCTCACCCATCCATTTATGCTGATTCTGGAGCTGAGCAACTTGTTGCTGAAGGATGTATGTGTTGGACATGAGGGCTGTTGTGGTGGTTTCAACTTCTTTGGCCATAGTGTCCATCTTCTTCAGGTCCGCTCTCAGGAGGGTCACTTCAATATTTACAGTCTATACAGGTTTCTAACAGGTCCTCACTCCTGCTATAGCCTCCATAACGTCCTCCAGGGTGAGGGTCTCAGCTGGGGGACGAGATTGTGAGGGTTTAGCTTCTCCTCCCGATGCCATTTCGTTATCCTCTCCTTGCTTTGTCCAGGTGAACTTCGCCAGTTGTTTCTGAACTTGAGATTCGACTGCTCTGTTGGCCGCCATTAGCAACAGATTGAGGAGAGGGGGAGCAGCCGTATAGAGAAACAAACCTGTAATGGCCGCCGCCTGCACGAGGAAAAGGGGTTACCCCTCGCTGGCCTGTCGGTTTTCCAGTTGGTTTCAGTAGACTTAAGAAAGTGAGTCTGCCTCCCCGGTGGCAACAAGACTTCGAAGTCTGGTTTCGTTGATGTGGGCCTCGATTTCCTGCGCCGGAGCATCCCGGTGGTTGGTTGGGCCCTGGGCTTGTGCTGCGACTGTTACCGTAGGGATCTAGCTGGGGCCACAGGATTTATATGGATGCTCCACCTAGCAGCGCTCCACCATGCTGCCCTGAGCCAAAATGGAGAGGCCCTCTGTACCTGTTACACCTGAGGCGGGTTGTGGCGTAGTGTGTTCAGATGCCATATAAATGTCAGCAGGAGGCCCCCCAAGGCTGAGCTGATCAATTCTCGCAAGGCCCCCACTCACCTGCTCTCCTTTCAGGGATTCCGGAGAAAGATTGAGGTGTCTGTGCCCCTTGCTAGCTATATAGGAGGGCCTCTGATGTCAACTGGGAGCAGTCACGACTCTGTGTCCTTATCAAATGTCCACTGCCGAGCCCCCTCCTTACTCAGTGCGGGCGATAGCGGATACTCCCATTCCCGCCTAGTGGCAGGAGTATCAGCTGTCCCCAATTAGTCCTTCTCACCTCCGTATTGCCGTTTGTAAAGGGGACCAATGGGATCCGAGGAGCCCTGAGCCCACGCGTGAGGGCCTCACAGCCGGGACCTCGAGTTGGCCGGTCCCCGCTCAGGGCTCCACCATGGGTGAGTCTTCGCCGTGTCCTCTCCCCCGCGGCCGCCGCACCTGGTTATCTCCACAGCTCCAGCAGTCCTCAGAGGCTTCCGATGGTTGTAGCGGTGTCCCACTGTGCTGGTGTCTATGTCCGAGGCCGTGCAGTCACTGTTTCATGGTCCCAATGCGGGTCAGTGTTCCTGCTCCTACCTCGCTGCCATTTTGGGTCCTCCGGGGCTCTGCCGCCCTGGCACTCTCCCCGGCTGGGATAAGGGTGGGCAGCCTTCCCGGGCTGCTCAGACTTGCCGAACTGGGTTTAGGGAGAGTTCCCCTATGTCATGGGGACATCTCCAGCTCTGCAAATGGAGATTGTAGGGGATATATTGGCAAGGGCAATGGATCCGCTTTAGAAAGTGACCATTCCCAAGGCCCACTAGCCACCCCCCCCCCCCAACCCGCCTGTGTAGAGTTTTGAGTCATCAGTTTATCACTGACATTCTACAAAATGTCCTGGAATTATATAAACACATAATAATGTTATTATGCAACAGGGTTTTTCATTTATTTAACTTATAGTTGTGTATCCTTTGAAATCTTGACTCATTATGGCAAATTTGTAACCAGGAATGCCCTCAAAGGGTTCGAAATGCCTCCACATAAAGGACATAGAACAATAGGCTGCACACCTGCTCTCTAATATAGTCAATTACATCATGGGCACGTCAGTGGTGGATGCCCACTGCATTTTCCGCTCTGATTGAGTGACCAAAATATCGCATTAAAAATTTAAAGTGAATATAGTGTCAAAAATATCATGACTACCAAACTATGATGTAAGAATATAGGAGTTTTTTTGGTCTATGATATTGTATTCAAGAATATTGTTGTATTTAATGTTACTTACTTTTATATATTTTTAATAATCTTTTTTGTAATTATATTTATATTAGTTAGAATATTATTTGATATATATTAGCTAGTATTGTTGGTATAGTTTTTATTAATGTTTTAAAATATAGTTTGTAATTTTTAAAGTGTCATTTATTTTTATTTAATTAAATTAGTCATTTATAATTTAATAGAGGGTTGGGAGTTTGTAGAGCAACAAGGTTGGAAGTGAATTACATTATAATCAGCTTAATTTGAATGTTAATTATGTTTTGTTACTTAAATAGTTAATTGATTATTAACTATGTAAGTTGTTATTTGACTTGTTTGAGTTCAATTTGTTAATTTTAATTATTTTTATATTTTTTAGTTTTTGTTTGTCATTTATCTTTTCGAAGTAGGTTATTGCAATAATGTAGGGGAACAGAGTAATATGTTAATTAAATTATAATTAAACTTATTTATATCCCAATTATTGTTTATATTGCAATTTGAAAATGTCATTAGAATTTCGTAAATTGTTTAGTTCTTTTATTTATTTATTTAGGTTTATTTTGTAAATTATAATGTGTATTTTATTTTCACACTCTGGCAGTATTTTAGTAGCACATTGCTGGATTGATAGGGAAATAGGGGGGGGGTTTCAGATAATATTTTTTTTAATAATTCTTAATCTTAATTTTACTATTGATAATTTATGATGTATATTGTAATTGTTTATTTAATATTTTAATGTGTTCATGTATTTAATGTATGTAATATTTATTGTTACATTTTGAATAGCAAAATCTTTAAAATGTATTTTATTTGTTTAATTTAAGAAATAACTTCATTTAAATATTCTCCTGTTTACTTTTAGGTGCTTTTGGTTTTTTGGGTTGTAAGAAGAAAAGTGAATTTCATTTTAATTGATGTGTCTTTATTATTATTATTTGTTTGTGCTCTTTAGGTTTATATTGTATACATTTTTATATAAGATATACAAATGTATTGTTAGATATTTTAATACTTACTAGAAAATAATTATGAGATGGAATAGTGTATATATAATCCTTATGAGGTTCTACACTTTCCTTACTGTTGCTTACATTGGATGCAGGTATGCGAGAGAATTCAGACTTTAACAGCCTCATTCCAATGTTGGTAGGCCCGCCACTGAAAGACTGACAGTGGAGGGCCTCCCCACATCCGGCATAGCGGTCCGACCGCCACATTACGTTGAGGTCAGTCGGACCCCAGCGGGCAAAGGGACAGACTGAGTACTCCAAAAGGCTGATGGAGCAATGGTCAGAACAGAATCCCTACAATGAGATCGGTGCCTGTGAAGGCACCTCCGTAGGGATTAGAGTGTCCCTTTTCCCTCTGCCTTTACATGGCATTCCAACCTCCACGTAAAGGCCGACAGCAAGGGACTTTGTGGCCCCTAGCATGGCCCCTGTCCTTTGTGGGCTCTGCAATGGGGCCAGGGGGCATTGAACGTGTGCCAGGCTCCACATGGGGCCTGGCACCCAGTGCATGGATGTTTAAAGGCCTGCCGTTTTCAACAGTGGCTTGTGCTGCAGCTGTTTTCTGGGCCACAGCCCAAGCCACAATTGAAAAAGTCATGATTCCAACCACCTTCATGGCGGTCAGATCTATATAAGGCAGATGGAGTCACCGACTACATTTCGGATGGTCTCCATCCCGATACGATGGCGGTCAGACGCTTGTCAGACCGCCATCGTATTGATGGCCTAAGTATTTGAATTCTTCGATCTGTATAAGATATTTATCCCACCAGTTCTTGAACAGCTATCAGAAAGGTATGATAGTCCTGGTGTTCTCCTGTCTGCTTTTCTTGGTGTAATACTTATTATCTTATAGTTGTCTTTGGGTTTCTTCTATATATAATTCCCTGGGCATGATGATAAAATGTCTACACTTATCTGAGGGTTTGATTACTCTACTTTTGTCATTAGCAAGGGCTTTTATTGCTTTTATGTGACATCATGTTATGTTGCCATTTCCTTTATAGCTTTTCTTCCTGAGCTCCTTCAGATTTTTGGTCATCACTTCCTGAAATGTATCAATTGCATCATGTGGGAACACAGGTGTGTATCTCGATCTGGGCCTGAATTCCTCGGTGCTCTTTTATGATAGCATATTCCTAGGTTATCTAAAAATTGTTCTAGTTGATTACTTATGATCACCTCTCCTCCTTCCAGCTTATTCAATGTAATGTAAGCCCTGAAAAATACTTTTTAGAACCTAGATATTTCTTTAAAAGTACAATACACATCTAATGTATACATTTATCATGATTAACAAAGCTAGATACAGCACACCTACAACAATTTATCAAAAATATATGAATGTATTTTCAAATTGAATTTTTTATCTATCACACACAATTCTTTACAAAATCAATTGATACGAGTTGTCAGACATAAACCACAAAAATACAGTAATAATACACAAATATTTCAATAAGTGACTGAAGTGACAAAAAGTGAAATTAATAACATATCAAATTCAAACAAAAAAAGACAATGACATAATTCTCTGTCCTTCTCTGGTCATTTCACTATAATTCATACTATCTATTTAATTCCTAGCTATGGTGAGCCTGGAAATGTACTGTTAATGAATTTTTGTGGTTTATGTCCGACAGCTCGTATCAATTGATTTTGTAAATAATTTTATGTGATAGATAAAAAATTCAATTTAAAAATAAATTCATATATTTTTGGTAAATTGTTGTAGGTGTGCTGTATCTAGCTTTGTTAATCGTAATGAATGCATACATTTGATGTGTATTGTGCTTTTAAAGGAATATCTAGGTTCTAAAAAGTATTTTTCATCGCTTACCCAATGGAACCAATTATAGCTTTATATATCTATCCCCTGGTTCCGAGGGAAACAGGGTGACCCCATTGTTCTTAATGGTATGCAATGTAATGAGCATATCAACATCATTTATCCATAAATCATCATTAACTTAGCCTATTTCTCCACACCCTTTCTCAGTAATACTGTTCCATCTCAGTTTAAATGCTTGGTTAAATTTAAGTTTTCAAATTAATTGGAACAAGTCAATCTGATTTGCACATAGTCAAATTGTGCTCTGGGGAAGAACTACAATTCAATTGTATTATATGGAGTTAATTCACTCCATTGTCTGTTTGAAAGATTTATTGCCATTGTGGCCATGTTTTTTATTGATTCTTGTTCATTATCTGTCCCCGTTTCTCCCTAACTACCAGGGTGGCATCTTGATTCATCATTGTTTTAACTTCAGCCTCAGGATCCTGCATCGCCACTTCGTGATCTTCCTCTTCTTTTTCTTCTTCCTCCTTGCTGGAATGTTTTCCTCTCTTTCCTCAGGAGGCTAATCTCGTATAAAACAGTTCCCCACTGTTCATTTTATGAGGTGTTTATTTCTAAGGAGTCGCTAACCTTAATAGTGTTGGGACCTTTTTCAGGTGTCACACTATCTAGCATTTTTTTGTCTGTCATTTTTATATAGTCTGTCAAAATTTCTGATAAATGTTAAAATTCTTCCACTTTTGTAATCCTCTAGGTCACGAGCAAACTTACTGTTGCGCTGTTTGATTTCATCTTCTATTTTCTCTAGCCTTACATTCATCTCTGTTTTGAACTTCTCAATTCATTCCTGATCCTTTTGTAATTTAGCCAGTGTAATAAAACATCAATTTCTTTTAGGATTTTATCTCTGTCATTCCATGCATACTTTAACAAGATTTCAAGCAAAGTTCTTGAGCATGATACCAGATTCAGTGCCCCTTCTTCCAGCATCTTAAGATCTGGATCATCGTACAAGGGCATTATAAAGATTCTTAGATCCCCCTGGGACTTTCTAGTGGCCTACATAATTTTGAAGCACTATGGCTTACCACCATATGTTTATTTCAGCATTGGACAATTTTTCAGTTTGTATGATTGCTGCTCTAAGGAGATTTAGTCAGGGTCTTTATTTAGAGTTTCATTTCTGTTAGCTGTTATGTTTATTACTCCAGGAAACACTGTTTCTGCTGCCTTCTGCCTTTTTTCTCCTCCCTATCAGATGCAATGTTGTCATCAAGCTGTGGGATTTCCGAAGCCAGTTATTATATTGAGTGTCACTAAGGCACTTTCAGCCACCTATTGTGCCACCGTAGTCCATCTTAGGACGTCACTAATGTCATGCGGCATTATTGGGGGATTGCCCATGCCTGCAATAGCCCTTTCTCCTTTGTGGCCAGAGTCCCCGTGTGTTGCAGTGGTGAAACTTAAGCCGACGGGGCAGCCCGTCATTCTCGTATCATTCAACTTGATTCTGGCTGCTGCTCTCAGCGATCCGTGCTCTCAACTTCTACTTTAAGTTAGGTCTCTTTTCCGGGACTAATATGCTCAATTCGATTGCTTTGATGATTGAGATCCAGTCCTATAGATATCACTGTTATTTTCCTGCGGTCTACTGGTAGGTCTTCTTGGAGTTGGGCAGGCCATCGGCAGTCAGCATTTGGAAAACAATCCACTTTTTCCACCATTAAGCCTTCTTGTGGTCAGAGCACTGTTTTGGGTGCTGATTTGTAGAGGAACAGGGTGGCAGGTTAATTAAATTATGATTAATTTACTGTATATGTTAATACAATTTTTTGTACATTATTTAATTATTATTTGGTAATTGTTATTTTATTAAAGTTTAAATTGTAAACTAAAATCTATATTTTAATTTTTATACTTTTCTTAGTAGTTTATATTTTATTAGTGGGCTGTCGTGTTTGGTGGTAGAAAAAGGTGGGAAGTTATTAAAATTATATAATTTTTTTATGAATGTTTTATCTTAATTTTTTATTGATAATTATTGATGTATATTTTTTACCTGTTTATGTCTTGTTCTAATGATTTTATACTTTAACTGTTTCATTGATTGCTAGATGTTTTAATATTAATTTTATTTAAAATGTATTTTAAATTTCTTATGTTTAATTAATATTTTTCTGTTCCAATAGTCTAATATTTATTTATGAGTATTTGTGATATTTTTAGTGTCAGAAGTAAATTTAATTTAAATTATTGTAATGTTACATTTTAATTATTGGGTATTTGTTTAGTTTTTCTGAAGTGTATATTGTAAGCATTTTTATATAAATTTTGATTTACATATGTATTATTGTTAACAATTAAATCTGTAATCCTTATAAAGTTCTACACTTTCCCTATTATTGCATATACTGGAGTGGCAACAGTAAATCTAACCCATCCAAGGCCAACACTTCCGCCTCTTTTGTTTAGGATGGAGAGGGAATAGTCAGTGTAACTCCTTTGAATTCTAATACTTTCCACACTGTTGCTGAGACTGGAGTGGGGATACTAATATAAATAAATCCACTAAAGTCCAACACTTACCCTACTGTTGCTTAGAATGGAGTGGAAATACTAAATCTAACCCCACCAAAGTCCATCAAAGTCCATCACTTTCTTTACTGTTGCTTAGGCTTTAGTGAGAGTAGTAAATTCATCCCCTCCATATTCCAACAAGTTACCCATTTTTGCATGCTTTGCAGTGTGAATGGAAATCAGACTCTCCCCCTCAAAGTCCACAAATTTCAATACTGTTCCATACTTTGGAGTGGGAATAGTTCATCAATCTCTCTGAAGTCTAACACGTTCCCTACTGCGGCTTAGACTGTAGTGGTAATAGTAAATCTAACCCCTTCATAGTCCAACACTTTGCCTACAGTTGCTTAGACTTGAGTGGGAATAGTAAAGTGCAACAGTTTCCCAACAGTTCCTTAGCTTGGAGTAGGAAGAAAGAATCTAACCCCTCTGAAGTCCAACACCTTTCCTTCTATTGCATTAATTGGAGTAGGAATATTAAATCAAATCATTCTGAACTCAAAGAATTTCTCTAATGTAGGTAAGAGTGGATATATATTTATTTTAATATTTTTTTCATTGTATTTGTTTTTTCTGTTTTGTTATATTTAATGTACATATTATTTTTACAATGTGTTATAGTTTTTAAATTACCTTATTTAATAATTTTATTGTTTGTGTTACTTTTCTACATTTCATAAATTGGTAAAATATTATTATTAAAAAATATGTTGATATTATTTCCATATTTAATTTATGGTAATAAGTAGAACTATGTTTATATCTTCATTTTAATAGTTCAGTTAGGTTACATATTTTTTTGTGGGTTGTATTTATATTAGCTAATTTTCACTTTATTTTACAGTTAATATTTAACATTACTTCAATTTAAAATATTGTCTATTTGTTGTTATATTTTTCAAGTTTATATACATATGTTTATAGATACCTTAAAGAATATATATGTATACAAATATAAAAATACAATTACCACAGTACTCCTCCGACAAGGAAAATATGCACTCCAAACTGCTTAATTGGTAAATTTATTTAACAATCACCGCAGAAATCAGCAGGAATTAGGGCACTGCAACACTAGATGTGTTTCGGCAAACAAGTCGTCTTACTCACAGGTGAGGAAGCTGTTGCCCTCTCCCAAATTTAAACAAAACCTTGAACGGGATCTGACAGATATTGAGAAGAGGCTGACAGAGGCAATACAAACATAGTAAACATGAATGCTATTTAGTAGCGGAGAGGCATGCGCAGTTAACATGGTGCTAATACATCTGTTGGCATATACCAGTTCTTAAAATGACTGGAACAGGCACATATCCAGATATCTATGTTTCTCCATTTTAAAGAGATATAAAATCCTCTGAAATGTAATGTTTGTGCATACAGTGGTTAGTAAATCTCTATACAAGACACCACCCCCTCCGTGCATTTGGAAACAGTCTGACATCTGTCCCACAATGCTCTACTAGCACACACTAGTCTGTTAAGCTGTCATTTTTTATCAATATCTGATTAGTACTTGCATGCAATCAAAATGTCTGAAACATTTCACTGTGCCTAAATAATAATACTGTCCCAGTGGCCTGGCGGAGGCAGTGTGGTAAAATGAGTGCCAATTTGACGCATTACTTTACCAATTATACATATTGATGTATCAACCGCAGTGTGTGTGCATAAAATAATAATACTGGCTCCCATAATGATCATATACACCTATTGTGTTACAATATTCCCAAATCATCTAACTGGAATAATGCGCTCAGCTCTTAAAATAATGAATACATGTCACTGCCCTCATGAAGGGATATAGGAATGGTTGAGTGGAAAGACGAGTGGTCATGTCCCTCCCAATTATTTTTAATGGTTGTGCTGATACTGCTCCAGTGGGCTAAGCAATAGCTTCCACACGTAATAGCCCCAAGTACCCTATCACCCAGTGGGCCTGGTAATAGTATGAAATAAAAGCTGGACCCTGTTCCCTGTGTACTAGACCCTGAGGTGATAAACCAATGGACAAATAGCTGAAATTGGAATCCTTTCAGCCACAGTAGGCATTCACTCATGAAACAAAACGCTCTGCCCATGGTGCACTGACACCACAGTCTCATCCAAGTGGTACCACAGTTCATATGTTGAGAGTTGAGATCACATCTGACTACCTCGTTGGCATTAAATTCAACCTGAGGTACCCAAGTCCAAAACTTTCGTTACACTCAACTGGAGGAACTGTCACTAACCTGCATCACCAGACCATGGCCCTGTAAATGTCAGTTAACTGGCCTGAGTGAAAAAAGTGGACAGAACAGAAGAAGGAGACCACACAATAAAGGATAAGAAAACAACACAATAGCTTCATAAAACAATTAAAATGAAGTATTGAGCAAGAATATGATACAAGGTTAAGTTTCCCTGGTTGGGAAGTAAGACAAATGGCTTCTTAACATGCAGGAAATGCAAAGCGAGCAAGGATGTACTCCCTCCTGTTGGACAAAGATCAGAACATTGAGAAACATCTAACATGTAATTCTTACTTTACAGTATACATACTCTCATGTTCATGTAAGAGAAGGTACATTGGGAGCACAATTCACCCTGTAAAAAAAGAAGGTATTTGAACACCTCAGGGCAACTATCCATGATGATAAACATTACCCCACAGCCAGACACTTTGCTCAGGTACACAACAGTGACAGTAACCTACTTACCTTTTTTTCTATAGATAAGGTAAACTCTTCAGCTATAGGGAGTGACAGGAAGAAAGCGCTGAGGATACTAAAGTCACAGCATATTCTAGAACTAGATACTAAAGTACCGGCTGGTCTCTATGCAGACAGAGAAATGAACGTGCATTTGGGCTGAGGCCTAGGTTGGGTTTTGTGATGTGCCAGCAATGTTGTAATGTAATGTAATGTAATGTAAAAATTACTTATAAAGCGCGGCATTCACCGGACGGTTTCTTGGCGCTGTTCACTTTATTTGGTGAGAGGCAAAGAGGCGAGGAGAGGAGAGCTTATGTGTAGATGCTATGGAAGAGGTGAATTTTTAGGAGAGACCTAAAGTGAGGGTAGGAGGGAGAGAGTCTCAGTTCCAGCGGAAGAGAGTTCCAGAATGAGGGGGCCAAAAATGAGAATCTGAGACCTCTGTGTTTTTTGCGCCTGAATCGAGGTGTCTGGAGGAGCGCATGGTGAGAGGAACGGAGGTGCCTGGGTGGAGCGTAAGGGTGCAGGAGAGAGGAGATAAAGGAGGGACCGATGCCGGCCAAAGATTTATGAGTCAGGCAACCTAGTTTGAACTTGCAACGCTCCGAAACGGGAAGCCAGTGAAGGGCTTTGAGGAGAGGGCGGACGTGGTGATGTTTTGGTTGATGGTAGATCAGGCGAGCTGCCTGATTCTGTATCAGCTGCAATCTGTTAATTTGGTATTGTGGGATGCCAGCGTACAGAGCGTTGGCGTAGTCGATCCGAGAGATGACTAATGCCAGCAGTGCCAAGGTGAGGGCTTCAGTGGTCAGAAAGGGGGCTATTTTCTGAATCTTCCTAAGCTGGAGAAAGCAGGAGGACACAGTAGCACTGACCTGGTGCTTCATTGAGAGGTCCTGGGAGATGTAAACCCCCAGGCTTTTCACTTTGTCAGCAGGGCGGGGGGAGGGGCCGAGGGAAAGGGGCCAGAAGGTGGAATTACAGGGATTGGATGGGCCTCCGACAAGAACAAGCTCCGTCTTGTCGGGATTAAGTTTGAGATGGTGAGCGCCCATCCAATTACTGATATGGCAGAGGGTGGACTGGAAATCTTGGGCAGCTTCATCCGAGGAGTCGGGATTAAGGACAAGCTGAATGTCATCTGCATAATTGAATGCAGTGACATTCCTACCACGGAGGGAGCGGATCAGGGGGGTGAGGTACAGGTTAAAAAGGAGGGGTGACAGGGACGAACCCTGCGGGACGCCGCAGGTGACCATCATCCTGTCTGCCGTAAACTGGGAGAGACGACCGATTGATGGCAGTCCGCCAGGAAGGAGCGGACCCAGTTAAGGGCCGTCCCACTGATGCCCGCCTCTTTGACACAGTCGACTAAGATGGTGTGGTCGACCGTGTCTAAGGCCGCCAACAGATCCAAGAGCACCAAGGCTTGACTGATGTTGGAGTCAGCGCCTCTACGAAGTTCCTCCATGACAGACAGGACAATCGCCTCTGTCGAATGGGCAGGTCTAAACCCGGCTTGCTGGGAGTCTAGAAAGTTGGAGTCTTCAATGAAGGAACTGAGGACGCTGGTCACATGTGTCTCAAGTACCTTGCTCAGGTAAGGAAGAAGGGAGATGGGACGGAAATTGCCCATGACTGTGGGGTCGGCGTTGGTTTTTTTTAATATGGGGACCACTTCAGCGTTCTTGAACTGACTGGGGACCTCGCCGAGCAGGAGAGAGTTGTTCAGGAGGGCCAGTGAAGGGGCTGGGCAAGCCGAAAAGGCGGCCCGGAGATTCGCCGAAGGGCAGCAATCTGTGGGGGAACCAGATGAGACTTTGTTAAGCAGGGAGAGGAAGTCTTCTTCAGGTATAGGGGAAAGTTGGGTGAGGGGCGTGGCTTGGGCGCCGATGGCGATGGTCGCCTGAGAGCTCGGCTCCGGGACTGAGCCCGGGTTTATCCTGTAAATCGGAGGCCGTGGGGCACCCTAACCCCCGCAAACTGTTGATCGGCCCGACGGGGACCTGCCGGGGCACTTGGCGCAGTCCGAACGTGTGGTGACCCGACGGAAAATCGAAGTTTGTGGAACCGCGGAGTGCGACCCAACATGGCGCCCGGACTTCATTGTCCCCTTGGCCGGGACCATTAGACTGGAGGAGCATCACTAGCAGCGGCGCACCCTCCACCCTTCCGTCTCCCTGTGATATGAGGGTCTGGATATCGGTCTGATTGGACTCTGGCAACGGGGATCGCACCTAGATGGTCGGATGCCCTCGCTATAGCGGATCCCGGCACGCGGACGCCTGGAGGCCCTGACCGTAGCGCCCACTCCCTACACCGCACTTGGCTGCATCTCCCTGACCGACCCACTCCCATGGGAGGCACAACCCCTTGGCGCCACAAAGTATCCGGTAGAGTTGGTGACCCTCATTCCGGGACCTCATCAGCCAAACGGGCCTGCCCAAGTTGGCGCCGATTGTCTCCGCCTCCTCCTCGGTGCCCTCAGACGACGTGGTGGTGGCGCGAGCCGAAGCTGAGAAGGTCCAACAGGCCCTGGCGACGGGGATCACCGGCACTCGACCCGAAGACCAGCAACCGGGAGAGACATAGCCGACGCCCGCACTCGGTGGCGCCTGTCCCTGGATCCACACTGTGTACCTCCGGCGACATGGGGAAACCAAGGGGAGCCAAGGGGACTACCCCAGCCGCCTCAGACTCGGAGGCCCCGGACAAAGAGGAACGTGGAGACCCGGAGAGTTCTGGTGGTGCACCAATGCAGCAGCAATTTGACCGCGTCTTGGAGGCGATTGCGACCACACGCTCGGCCCTCCAGCAGGACATTGCCCAGGTGGCGACGAGCCTAGGACTCCTTAGAGCGGATCACGGCAAGCTTTCGGATAGGGTCAAGGAAGTGGAGAGCTCGGTGAAAACCTTGGAGCCGGCGCAGCGAACCTTGGCCGCGACTATGAAGGATGCCCTGTCCCGGATTACTGCCCTGGAGCAGCGAGCGGAAGATGCGGAAGGCCGTAACAGGCGAAACAACATTCGTGTGGTGGGCCTGCCGGAGAAGATTGAGGATGGCGACATGGTGGCATACTTGGAAGCCTGGCTCAGAGACACGGTGGCCCCGGAGGGTCTATCCTCCTTCTACACCCTGGAGCGAGCTCATAGAGTCCCAGCGAGGCCACCACAACAGGGACGTGCCCCGCGACCGGTGGTGGCACGGTTATTGCACTTTCAGGACAGAGACCTCATCCTCAATGCCGCCAGACATAATGGCCCATTCAAAGTGGCGAACAGCCAGGTGAACATCTTCCCGGATTACACCTATGAAACCCAACGCAGGCGGTTTTCATTCTTGGCGGTCAAGCGCGAGCTCCGGAGCGAGGGCATCCAATACTCGCTCCTATTTCCTGCAAGGCTCCGCATAATTGTCGTTGACAAGACTCAATTCTTTGATACCCCGGAGGATGTCTGTAACTGGCTTGAACTCTATAGAGCCGGGAAAGATGGCTTTAGTTCCTCATCTCAACTGGCGGCGGAGCCGGAGCAGAGACGGCGGTCCAAGAGGATTCGGAGTCGCCGTGGCCGATCAGGCGGACCCTCAACTGCGGAGACATCGACGGAGCGGAAGGGAGTGCTGGAGGTGTTATCTGCGCTGTCTGGCTCACGAGACGGTGCCATTGAAGAAGAAGCGGACCCTGGTGACGAGGGGGTACCGACGGACTCAGAGGAATCGGTGACTGATAGCGTCCACACGCCGGTGATCACACCGAAATCGGTGGAGGACCTTCTGGATGGACAGGGTTAACGGGGTGAGCTACATCCATTTGGGTGGGGGCCCGAAACGGGGGTGGCGGGTGCCGACGATTGATGCAGACTCCCGGGGAAGGGGGGGTGGGGTGCCTTGCTTTTGCCCCGAGGGTTTCTAGTACTGTTTTGGGCTTGCTTTAGTCCTGGTAGCCAGGGCATCGAGGGCCCACTGCCAACGCCCGGCCCGCACCTGGCACTTAAGGCCTTCCTACTGTGGCGACCGCAGGATTAGTCGGGGACAGGGGGTTTTTGGAGGGTATGGTTTGGATGGGAACTAGATGGTGCTATTTGGGTCCTGTTCTGGGGAGGGTGGATGGGGGTTTGGATCGAACTGGGGTTGTTAAGTTTTGGTTGGGGAAAATGGCCGCCATCAGTGCTGGGTTGATTGATGCTCTTTCTTTGTTGGGACCCGGATGGGGAGACTTTGCACGAACGATATGGGACAATGGCTGATGTTGCTAATGTGAAATGCATTACTTGGAATGTGCGGGGGCTCCACACCATGTCTAGGCGTCATAAAGTCCACGCTTATTTAGTGCGTAGAGGGGTACAAATGGCGCTGCTGCAGGAGACCCATCTGAACAAGGCGGAAGGGGCGGCGCTACAGCGTAGGTGGAGGGGGCAGGTCTTTTGCACTTCGTACTCCGCGTATGCCAGGGGGGCGCTGATTTGGGTTAGAGCTGGGGTTCCCTTCCAGGTCACGAAAACAGTGGTAGATCCAGAGGGGCGTTATGTGGCCATTTCGGACACCTTGGGAGGGAGGGACCTGAACGTTTGCTGTGTGTACGCTCCCAATATAGACCAGATTGCCTTCCTTTCCAGGTTATCGGGCTTGTTGGCCCACTTCTTCTCCGGGCCCCTCCTGCTCGGTGGAGATTTCAATTCAGTGGTGGATGTGGAAACTGACCGCTCCCATCCGCCCCTCCCTGACTCTCCGGTTCGCCGTGTGTCTAAAGGTCGTAGGGACTGGCAGACACACTGGGGTCTAACGGATATTTGGAGGGCGCAACACCCCGCAACTAGGGACTATTCCTACTTCTCGGGCCTACATGAGTTACACGTTAGACTGGACGGATTTCTCGGCTCGGCTGAACTGGTTTCAGCGGCGGTCCGGTCTGAATATTTGGCCAGGACCATCTCAGATCATAACCCCCTCCTGCTGGACCTTCGTTGGTTTCCTGGGGTGCCTGCGGTGCCCACCTGGAAGCTACGTCCCGAGATCCTTGAGGACAGCGTTTTCAAAGCGGACCTAGGAGATAAGATCTCGGAGTACTTCGCGTCCAACGGGGGCACCGCGAGCTCGAGAGCGCTAGAATGGGACGCTTTTAAGGTGGTGGTGAGGGGATACTGTATTTCCAAGAAGGTCGGCATGAGGCGAATTATCCTTGCCGACTTAGATACAGCTGATCGGAAACTCCGCGAGTTGGAACTCCGCCGCCCCGGGCGCCCTGAACTACAGGAACGCACGGCGAAGGCGAAGGAGGCGGTAGCGGCGGAGGTCGAACGGCTGCGCTGTTTCGACTACAAGGCCTACACGGTTCGGTCCCTCGCAGAGGGGGATAGGTCGAGCGCGTTGCTGGCATGGCTAGCCAACCCTACGCGCCAGTCCTCATTGACGACGTCCATGCGCATGGCGGATGGGACCGTGGTACATACTCAGCCTGAGATTCTGAGCTGCTACCTGCACTACTACGAACGTTTGTACCGCAGTCGCTCTGTCAGGGACCCTGGCCTGCTTGATAATTATCTACGGCCCCTGGAGCTCCAAACAGTGGAGCAGGACGTGGCGAAGGCCCTGGGGTCCGACATAGAACTGGGAGAGATCCGCAGCGCCATTAAAAAGATGGCGAGGAACAAGACCCCGGGCCTAGACGGCCTTCCTGTGGAATTTTATGCAGCTTATGCTGATCTCCTAGCCCCAAGGTTATTAATAGTACATAGAGAGGCGAAGAGGCTTGGTCGGCTCCCAGGCTCGATGTGCGAGGCCTTAGTGGTTCCCCTCCTCAAGCCGGGAAGGGACTCGTCCGATCCGGGGTCTTACCGTCCCTTATCAATGCTGACGGTTGACTATAAAATACTGAGCAGCATCTTGGCTTCGAGGCTGCTGGGTCACATGAGCTCTCTGGTACATGAAGACCAGGCTGGATTCATCCCCAGGCGAAACACGACCATGAACATTCGCAGGTTGTTCCGCTTGCTGGGAGAACCGCTCGTGGATGCCCCATGCCCGGTAGTCCTATCGGTAGACTTAGAGAAGGCTTTTGACAGCCTGGAATGGGACTACCTGAGCGCTGTGTTACGGAGGTTCGGCCTTGGTGAGGGTTTCATCAGATGGACCGCGGTCCTGTATGCCTCTGCATCGGCCAGGGTTCGGGCGGGCCCGCTGATTTCCTCACAATACCCGGTGGAGAGAGGCACGAGACAGGGTTGTTCGTTATCCCCGCTTCTCTTTGCGCTGGCGGTGGAGCCACTCGCGCTGCACCTCCGATCGGGAGCCCATAATAATGGCTTGTGGACACCTTCGGGCCCACACTAGATTTCGCTGTATGCCGACGACCTGCTGCTCTTCCTTGAGGACCCGATTGCTGCCCTGCATGGAGCTGCGACGGCGCTCACGACGTTTGGGGAGGTCTCGGGCCTCCGGGTGAATTGGGCTAAGACCTGTCTTTTCCCGGTTCGCAAAGGCACCCCTAGCCCTGCTCTCAGTAGAGAGATTAGGTGGGAACCTGACTGCTTTAAGTACCTGGGGGTGTACGTCTACCATGAACCATCTGACCTCCTGGATGGGAACATTGCCCGCGGCACTCGAGCACTACGGGGCAGTATGGACTTCTGGGCTACACTACCGCTCTCGGTGGCAGGGCGGATCGCTTTGCTCAAAATGGTGGCGCTTCCCCGGTTGCTGTATTATTTCCGGGTGCTACCGATCTGGGTCCCACCGGCCACGTTTAGACTATTACGTTCAATGATAGTCGGATTCCTCTGGGGCTCGGGCCGCCGAAGGGTGGCCCTCAGAACCCTGATGAGGCCGAAAGCCGAGGGTGGGCTTGCGGTGCCGGACTTTGAAAAGTATTACTTAGCGGCGCAGCTCCAGACCTTCACCCAGGAGATCGCCCGGGAATTCCGGGGCCCAGAAGACAGGAGAGGTACGGGTATGGCCAGGCATGTTCTCTCCTTCATAGCGCTGCGACAACGTTTGGCCTTACAGGACTTGTCGCTAGAGGAGAAGACCATTCGCCTGTGTTGGAACCGAGCTCACGCCCGGGGCCACCTGAGAATACCGTATGCGCCCGAAATACCTTTGGGGATGCTGACGGCCTTGCCCCATGGCGGTGATTGGTCACGGTTGGCAAACTGGGAGGACGCAGGCTTACAATTGGTAGCTGACCTCTACGAGGACGGGGCGCTGTTGCCCTTTCAGGAGCTCATTGATCGCTGCGAGGTTCCTCGCGGCGACTTTCTCTTGCACTCAGCCCTGGTCCGAGCGATCCAGGCGCACTGGAAATGCGGACAAGAGGAACCCCCTATATCTCCGGTGTGCCAATACGTCATGATGTCTGCGGGTACGGTGAAGGCGGTCACTTGCCTCTACGGTAGACTGATCAATGAGGGGCTGGCTCCCCTCACTACTCTGAAAACCCGTTGGGAGGAGGACATAGGCAAGGAGATCCCGGAGACGACCTGGTCCCAACTGGTGCGGCGAGCCTGGAAGGGAACACGCCACGCCCGCTTTCAATTGGTCCACTACTACGTACTCCATAGGGCATATCTGACCCCGGCGAAAATCCAACGATATTTTGCTACGGGCTCGGCGGACTGCCCCAGATTCCCGGCGCCGGAGGCAGACCTTCTCCACATGTTGCGGTCCTGCCCGGGACTGTCCTCCTACTGGATGGAAGTGGGGAAGACCCTGGAGGAGGTGACAGGGAGATCCTTATCGGTTGATGCGGCAGTGGGACTCCTACACTGGTTTCCAAAAACAAAATTACCAGCAAATTCATCGATTTGGGGCTTCTCCTTGCTAAACGGGAGGTGACCAGGAACTGGAAGGCACGGGCTGGTCCGACAGGGAGCAGGTGGCACAGCGAACTCTTGAAGTGGGCAGCGGGGGAAAGCACACTGAGATACCAGCTAGCTAGGAGACAGCATAACGAGAAGGCACAGGAGGCAGCGCTAGAATGGGAGACATTAGTGCAGGCCCTCAGGGATTATTGCGCCCCCAGCGACTCCGAAAGTGAGGAAGCAGCTCGCCCCGAGTCCCGATAGACGATTGCGCTTTACAGCTCTGTTGCTTTCCTCATGGGTCCTCTCACAGATCCTAATGCGGTTGTTACCGTGCACTGATGGCGGGGTTGGGTAGGGATTAATTTGGTTCATAGTGTTTTGAGGGTGGGGTTTTCTTTCTGGGTTTTGTAGGCTTGTTTGGAAAAGCAGATGACGGACAGTGGATCATCCGGACCAGCTTCGCCTTCCTGCTGAGCCCCCATTGAATATCGCCGCCCGACCGTAGGGTTGTGGGCTGAATGGCTGTGTAAGGGTACATACTGCTGGGGGACGGAGGGTTGCATTTCATTGATTTTGTTTGATCTACAATGCTGGTCGAATATGTAACGATTTACTGATTCCTGCAATAAAAATATATTTAAAAAAAAAAAAATAGGGGGAAGTTGGGTCAGGGAAAGGGAATTAAAAGAGGGGGCAGCCTCTGAGAGGGACGTCGCCGGGGCTCCAGAGGAAATACTGTTTTTGATTTTGCTGATTTTGTCTATAAAGAAACAATTAAGGGAGTCGTAAAGTGCCTGAGATGGGAGGGGTTTGATGGTCACCCTATCCGGGTGTGAAAGCTCCTCCACAATAGCAAAGATTTCTTTAGATTTTTGCGCGGAGTTAAGAATTTTTGTGGAGAAGTAGGCAGTTTTGGCAGCTGAAATTGCCTGTTTGTATTCTCCGGATAGTTTTAGGAAGTGTGATTTTTCTGAGGGGTCGTAGTTTCTGCGCCAGCGACGCTCCGCTTGGCGAAGTCCCAGTTTTAAGGTTTTAAGGCTATCTGAGAACCAGCGATGTGCGTCGTGAGGACGCTTAGTTCTAATTGACTTAAGGGGGGCGACCTTGTCGCTGGCGGACTCCAGCCATTTGACAAGTGCGGCTTCCTGGGAGTCTAGAGAGCCTGGGCTGGGCGGAACCGAAGATGTTAGAGAGGTAAGAAAAAGGTTGAGGTCTACTTTATTCCAGTTGCGGGCCAGGAGGCTAGGGACTCGGCTACCGGGGGGGGGTGGGGGGACCAGGAGAAGAAAAGAGATTAAGAAATGGTCCGACCAGTGGCAGGGTAGGATCGTGAGTCACTTGATTTCGAGGTTGTAGGTCCACACCTGATCTAGGGTGTGGGCTTTGGAATGAGTGGCTTTGTGGACGTGTTGAAGGCCATTGAGCCCGCTTAATAGGTCAGTGAAAGCCAAGGAATGGGAGCTTTCATGAGGGTCTGAAGGCCAGTAATTAAAATCTCCTAAAACCAGGAGTTTGGAGTTATTAATTGTGAGCTCAGATAGTAGATCGCCAAAGAGAGAGGGGAAATTGGGCATGGGTTGAGGGGGGGCAGTATACCAGGACACAGGTAAGAGGGGACACCGAGGATTCGAGTCTGATAGCCAGGCAGTCGGCCTGGGGGATGGTGAGTAGAGAGAGGGAAGTGAACCTGATGGAGAGTTTGATAATGGCGGCTACGCCACCTCCAGATTTACCAGCTGGTCGGTTGGCTTGGAGAATGTAATACCCCGAAGGAATGGCTGCCAAGATGTCAGGGGAGGAGTCCTCATTCAGCCAGGTCTCAGTTAAGAGTAGAATGTCAGGTCGGTCTGAGTCCAGGAGGTGGCATATGTCATGTTGGTGACTGACTAGCGACCGGGTGTTGAGGTATGTGATTGCTAGTTCCATGTTAGCAGGTGCCTGAGCGGGCAGGGCTTTAGGAGGTGGAGAGGAGGCAGTGTGCTCGGGGGTGGTGGAGGATGGGAGGGCCCTGAGCTCTGGAAAAGCACTACGGGCGTGGTAAACACCAAGTTGGTGTAGTTTTAAGTAGCTGGTGGGTTCCAGTGGCCAGAGTGAATGTAATGCGATCAAGTCCCTAGGGGCATAGGATGTGATTTGGGCAGAGAGGCGGGCCCCAGGCCCCAGCCGGCCGCGATTGGGCGCAGACGGACTTGCCTTAGGAGCGCCTTCGGCACGCAATCGTCACGCCCGCTGCGCTCGTCCGCTGCGCTTCCGGTGTGGACACATCCTATATACAAGTGAGGGAGAGGGTTGGAAAGGGGCGTGGCTAACGCAGGTGGGCGTGGCCTGTGGGATGCGGAATTGGCGGCAATAGTAGTCAGAACCACCAAGGTAAATACGCTATGCCAAGAGCAGGCAAGAGTGCAATTTTAAGTAAAACACAGGTTTAAGCAATTTTTAAAAACACAAGCGATCGTGGCTCCCGGCTGTGCCTCAGGAGAAGTGAGTGAATCAAGGCGGCGCTAGTGCTCAGCGCTTAAATGGCTTGGCGAAAGGGGCGTGGCTAACGCAGGTGGCCGTGGCCTGCGGAATGCTGAAATGGCGGCAATAGTAGTCAGAACCACCAAGGTAAATACGCTATGCCAAGAGCAGGCAAGAGTGCAATTTTAAGTAGAACACAGGTTTAAGCAATTTTTAAAAACACAAGCGATCGTGGCTCCCGGCTGTGCCTCAGGAGAAGTGAGTGAATGTGTCAATGTTGGTATTGATATGGCATTAGTTCACGCTGGAATCTGGAATATGATTGTTTTTGTTATGTGTAGAACTACAAATCTTCTGAGTATGCTTCACTTTAATTGTTTTTAATGAAGATTTTTTGTTGTTTTCACCTCCTTTATTATGTGGTCTCTCTCTTCTGTTCTATCCACTTCTTTTCACTCTGGGCAGTTAATCAGTATTTACAGTACCAGTGTCTTGTGGTGCAGATTGGTGACAGCCCCTCCAGTTGAGTGTAGAGAAAGTTTTGGACCCAAGCGCCTCAGGTTGAATATAATGCCAATGAGGCAGTCAGAAGTGAAGTCAACTTATGAATTGTGGTACCGCTTGGGTGAGACTATGGTGTCAGTGCACCATGGGCAAATATTTTTGTTTTATGAGTTCATGCCCACAGGGGCTGAAATGATTTAAAACTTGTTGTGCATTGTTTTATCACCTTGGGTTCTTGCCCACTGGGAAAAGAGTCCAGTTATTATTTCTCACTGCTACCTGGTCCACGGGGATGTTAGTGTACCTGGGGATATTACGGATGGCAGCCCTTGTTCAGCCCACTGGGGCAGTGTCAGCACAACTGTTTTAGGGAAGTGTGAGGGACATAACCACTCGTGTTTCACTCGACCATTCGTGTATCCCTTCATGAGGGCAGTGACGTACATTCAGTACACCAAGATCTGAGCGCATGATTCCAGTTAGATGACTTGGGAATACTGTAACTTAATAGGTGCATAAGATCATTATAAGATCCAGTATCATTATTTTATGCACACGCTGTGCTTGATATACCAACATGTATAATTGGTCGAATTTGCATTACTTTTGCCACACTGCCTTCACTAGCCCTCTGGGGGCAGTATTATAATTTGGGCACTGTGAAATGTGTCGGACATTGTGATTGAATACAAGTACTAATCATGTATTGTTAAAGATGGTAGCTTAAAAGAATAGTGAATACCAGCAGAGCATTGGGGGACAGATGTCAGACTCTTTCCAAATGTACGAAAGGGATAGTGCATTGTAAAGAGATTGACTAACCACTGTACGCACAAACATTACATTGCAGACAAATTTATATTTGTTTAAAATGGAACAACATAGATATCTGGATTTGAGCCGGTTCAGGTTATTTTAAGAACCATGTATATGTCTAAAGATGTATTAGCACCATGTTAACTGAGTATGCCGCCCGCTGCAAAATGGTGCTCATGTTTACTATGCTTGTATTGCCCCTGTCAGCCCCGTCTCAATGTCGGTTACAGCCCTTTTGCAGTTTTGTTTAGATTTGGGAGAGGGCGACAGCTTCCCCCTTGTGAGCAAGATGTCTTGTTTGACGAAACGCTTTGGGTGTTGCTGTGCCTCAATTCTTGCCACTTTTCGCTGTGATTATTAAATACATTTACCAAGCAAGCAGTTTGGAATCTGCATATTCCTTGCCATAGGAGTGCTTTGCTATTTACATTATTTGGGTCTCACGATTGAATGTGCACCGCTGCTGTCAGGTCCGGGGACTCTTCGTGGGAAGGAGATGTATTATATATGCACTAACTATAACAGATTAATTTATCTGAAAACATGACATGAACATTCTCTTGCAGTCATCAGTGATGTCATTTGAGATGTCATCAGTGATGTAACTGACCATGTCATAAATTGATGTAATATGTGAGGTCATAAGCAGAGCATTGTGGGGGAGCAAGTTGTAGTTAACTCAGGTACCTATAACCAAATAAATGAATCTGGATTTCTGCATAGGGTTTTAAGAATACAGGAGAAATTGGCGCACAATGCTCCAAAGGGGTATTTCTGGCATTAATAGAGGTCTCAACATTACATTCTTGACCACTTTCCCATACCTTCACAAACTGTTGCCTGATATGTGGGTAGCGCTTAACCGTGGCACCACCCATCATTTACCCATTGTGTAGAGTTCTGTCCAGTTAAGTCATGCAGTAAACAGTTCTCCTACTTGCCAGCCTTCTACTGTTACTGTACTTCATGTTGTAGCTGGATATTGTATAAGTCCAGTCTCCATTTCTCACGTGGCACCTTCAGGGTCCCTAATTTAACTCTGCTCCTCTTTGTAGCCCAAACCTGAGGTATCATGAGCGGATCCATCATCCTAAATGTGTGCAGCGGAACAGAAGTCATGGATCCCTTTAACCATCAAGACAATGCTGGAGAAACAACATCTTCACAAATGAGACCACACTCTTTACTACCAGTAAAGTGTTGAGTCCACTGACTTCGATTCTCCCACTATTCTGCACACAATAAGGTTACAGTGACTGGCCATATAGTTACCTAAATACCCATGCATCAGAATTTTTGCATTTCCGATCACAGTCCCATCCTAGGCTGGTGCACCCTGTCCAGCCATGCTAAGCCTGCCAAGAGGAACAAACTTGACTTCCCCAATCGTACATAGTTCTAATATTTCCTTGAAATTATTAAAGTCAGTTAGAGAGTGGGCACGGAGGTTACTGAGTCCTTCAGGTACAGCAATGTATTATCTGGGTACGAGGACACCAGGTGTATAAGCTGTCCCACTTTGATATCCCAGTGAAAAAGCTTTACTCCCTGCCAACAAGCCAGTGGCTCGGCAGCAAATGCAAGCAGCCTCCGCAAAAAGGAAGGTTCCTACCTCGTTCCACTTTGAAGTGTCCAGTTGTCTGATATTATACCGCCTGATTTTGCTCTCACCGAGAAGTACAACCCTTTCACCCAATTAAGATACACTGGGCCAAATCCCATGCCGTCCAGATACTCCCACAGATATTCCAACCCCTCTGCATCAAAACCCTTCAAGGCCCCAACACCCCCAGAACATATTGTTCCCATGACCCATCCAGGCTACCATAATATTTGTAAAGCATTAGAGGCGGTACAGGACACTCCAATCTGGGACAACCCCACCCTGTTAATCATGGATCAAAGACCTATGACTTAACATTTATGTGACCAGTATCAGGGGCGGCCTTAGGCATGTGCAAGCTGTGCACCTGCACAGGGCCACCAAACCCCAGGGGCCACCAGGCCAATATATATCCTTAATATAATAATCCTCTGAGGATAGATACATATTTGTGTGGCGGCCCCTGGCAGGGATTTGGCGGCCTCCGGCTCTGTTCCACTTCCAAACTCCCTGACCCCCCCCCCACCTCTTCACTGGCCTCTGCGCTCTGCCCCGCCCGGACCTCCTCTTCCGGGGCCCCCTACCTACGCTCCCTGCCCAGGGCCGCCATGAGCCTAGAGCCACCCCTGCCAGTGTTTTGCTTAGTCGCATTCATCAGTGTTTATGATGAAAAAGGGTGCAGCACGACATGATTTCCGATAAGGCCTTTGTCAGGCTTCGAAATCAAAATGACATCAGCCTCCTTCATTGTGGGTGGTAGTCTTCCCGCTCATATGCCTCCTCGTGCACTTCAGGGAGACACCGCCCAGTGAGCGTCCTATAAAATTCTGCAGCTCTCCATCTGCAACTTGTCCTGCAAGGAGGAAGTGGAAAAGGGCTGGTCCTCACGCCCTGCACCATTTAGAGTGGTTGCAGCTCCCTACACAGAATACCTACAGCGCCAGCGATCATGGTGACAATATTCACGATGATAGGTGTGTAGCCACAGAATCAGACAGGAGAGGGTTACAGTGTGCAAGGAGGAGCCGCAGTCATTTGCAAATAGTCGGTCATCATGCTTGGCCACTCCCCTGCCTCCTCCCAACCGCCTTCTTAAAGGAGTAAATACAGTTACGTGTAGTGTCCAGGTAGCAACGGCCAATCTTTCAAATAATGCCCACAGATCCCAACTGCATTGTTCAGTGAGCAATACAGTAACATTTCATCTCTGCAGTTTTCAATTGTCCTGTTCTTAAACGATCGAACTTGTCTAGTATCTTTCGGATGTTTATTACAAGTGTGAGTAGCAAGACATTTGGCAAATTAAATGACCAATGCTGCAACACCATAAAGAAATATATGCTGCCCTTCTTCACTGCATTGTGTGTCCCCTTTTGTAGCCCGTTATATTCATGCTTATCATATTAAGCTCCTTGACTCTCTTGTTTGGGAAACAAGTGAGTGTTCCTATTGTGTATTCCTACTTAATGCTGATATTAGATCTATGCTTTCTTCTCCGCAGTGTGTACCCCCTTCGTGGTCTGTTACATACCCGTTTAGGGTGCTACTCTCCTTGATTCATTTGTTTGGGATTTTTGCGATTTTTTGTTCTGTACTCATGCATGTTTTCCTGTTGTGTAATCGTTTTCTGTTGGCGATATTGGATTCATGTCCTTCTTTTCTTCCTTTGCACGCTCTGTTCACCCCCCCCCCCCACACCTCCTCTCTTTCTTCTTTCCTTTTAGTGGGGGTACAACATGGTGACCGAGAACAATTTACGCCAGCCAGCAATTCGAGAAATGTCGACTTCATTAAGCCATACGAGCCACTACGCCTAATGTAACCCCAAAGGCGTTTGTACGCACCCTCACGCACCACTACTACTGTACTGTATATATCTATATAATATTCAATAAAATACTTTTAAATAAAAAATTAAATTAAATTAAAAAAAAGCGCTCTGATATCCTTAGGGATCTTGTTCGCGCTATATAAAACTTTATAAATTAAATTAAATTAAATGCGAGGCAGAACTTTGTTTTTAAACCCAGTGTTTGCATAACCAGCGCTCCTTTTGTTGGCCAGGGATGCAAAGTAGATGCTTTTTAGCAGGGCTATTTTTTTCACTACTATTGAAACTTTACAGTAATAGCTTGGCACGTGTGAGAATGTTTTATTTACACTTACATTAATTGTAATCCATGGTGCACGAAGTGGCTCAACATGGAGGCCAGTTTGGTAGGTAAAAAACTGTTATATTTGGGGTTTAGTGGGACCTTCACCACCTTGTATCTTGATGCGACTATACCTCCTGCACTATTGACAGCCACCCATGACCCTGCAACCACGTCCGTGGATTGTCCTATCTCAGAGGGCACTTAAGTACAAAAATGAATCTCTTTATGTGTCACGAGGTCATTACTTTTATACTTTACATTTTATCATCTGATGTTTTGATTTATAATAGCTTGCTTCCCTTTAAATTAGATGTATATGCCGCTTTTTTTCTAAATTATATGTCAATAAGAGTTTATTTTAAAAAGTGCACAAAGGCTATATGTTTGTACACTAAATAAAAAATAGAATGAGAATCCTCGCAATTAACCTTTACAATGTGTTTGTGTATCTAAAATTCCACTAGCCAGAGCTTTTAAATGGTCAGCGCTGTTTTTCAGGTATTTTCTCAACATAGTGACTGCTGTGTTTTCGGAATAGGCCAGGGTCCGTTTGTGCTTGCTTGAATGCTCATTCTTAACATTAAGTTAGTGACTATGAATTCTTGGTAAAGTTTTAAAGCAAATGCCATATTATTGGTCTTCTTCTGTCTGGTTTCTATTGGCTGCGTTCAACTCTTTCTCCAACCAGTAACATAAGTTAGGAGGTTTGTGAGCCAGACCTTGATTCCAGCCCTGCCAAGTACCACGTATGAGGCGTTAGACTAACACATTTCAGTGTGGAGGTCTGCATCACTGCACTGAAATGCAAAGTCACACATATAGGGCCTCCTCAGCTGTCAAGCGGCCCAGGGCGCTGGCTGCAACACACTATTTAGTGACTGAAAGCTGGAGTGACAGTGCAGGGTGCGTGCTGATACCGGCAGGCTTGGGGACTGGATGAGCTCTGACTGCTACTGCTACAATGTAACACGGCATCACTGAAACATTTCACTGATGTCAGAGTAGTGCCCAATGGCTACTACAGAGATAGTGTCAGCCAGTGAGGACGGGAGTGAGTTTGTGAGACAGGGGTGAAGAAGGAATAGACTGTGTTGTAGGTAATCTTTCTCCAATGGGTGGACTAAATGAGCAACCAGTTTTATGTATAACTTGGAACATAGCAGGGTTGAAACATAAATTAGAAGATGATGAATGGCAGGAGTCAACTAATCTTAGTGAGATTTACTTGCTACACTGGGCTCTAGAAACTCCTCACAAGCTCGGGTACAAAACCTTCAGTGTTAGTGACACACCTTCGGTAAGGGGTAGACCCTCGGGTGGCCTTGTCCTTTGGGTAAAAATTACTCTAGAAGTGGACATAACTCAGCTGGAATGTCCAAGCTTAAACATAATGGGGATTAAGTTAACAACATTGGACAAAACCCCCAATTTATACAATGAACATCTATAATAGACCCGGTCCTTCCAGCAAGCAATCTCCAGTTATAGAGCTGTTAGACCAATTTTTGAATACAATCGACCCTGGGGAAATGATAATTATAGTGGGGGACTTCAATTGTAAATTTCAACACATTGTAGGATTGGAAAACCTGTTTGATGAAGAGGATTTGGTCAACAACATTCCCCCTCTGGAAGCAGGCACCGCAACTCCCTGTACAGCAGCGGCTGCACAACTCATTTAACTAATTTCAGGGCATGGACTTAGGGCCTGCAATGGCCGACTTCCTTCAGATAGACCGAGTGCCCCTACATTTAGTAGGGGCTCTTCCAAGAGCTGCATTGACTATGTTTTGGTATCGGCCAATTCGTGCTCCAACATCCACGACCTAAGAGTGGATGTCAGAGGAGATAGCGACCATTACCCCTTATGTCTATCATTAGTAGGCTCCCTCTTTTATCCCACAACCAGGAGGCACAATGATGACAATCCTAGCCAAATTCAACTAATGGTTAATAATAACCGCCAAGCCTTGAAATGGCCATCAATAGTATGCAAACATGAGGAAATGGCAAGGATTTACAATACCTTCTCAGATGCTATCACTCCCTATATTGAACTACCAATTTCAGAGATCCCCATTGTGCAGATCCACCATATAACGGCAGATAAACTAAAACTGATTTTGAGCAAGATCCCAAGAGAGAATGGGGCAGGAAATAGAGCAAGACACAACTCAGCCAATTCGTGGTATACTAGAGAGTGTCTCAAAGCAAAGAGTGAGGTCATAATGGCAGCAAACTCAAATGATATCACAGCATTGAGGGACAATAGGGCCAAATACAAAAGCATTCTACTACAAACTAAGGAAGAATGGAACAACAGTGTCTGTACAGAATTGATTATTGCGCTAAAACAAAGGATCACGCAGGCTTTTGGAAATTGCTAGCCAAGGGCAATAAAAGGGGGCGTAGCAATATGGATCTTTTTCTGGACGCAGGCACGCGGGTCAATCATTTTTCGAAATTATACTCTGAGATCACCAATGAACGAACAAATAAAAAGCACCATGTAATATCAAATACTGAAGTATTGAATAATATGGATCATGCTCTGGTTTCAAAGTTTAGCATAGAGGAAACACTGAAAGTAATGGATGCTATTAAGCCCGGCAAGGCTCCGGGCCCTGATAAAATGCCAGGAGATCTTTTGAAGCCCGTTTGGGGGCCATACATTAATATACTTTGCAATGCTGTAGCTGCTGGTGCCCCAGTACAAGACTCATGGAAAGGGGCAGAAATTATTACAATCTTTAAAAAAGGAGACGATCAAGATCCCGCAAACTACCAGCTAATAAGCCTTATTGATACCCTACAAAAGATTTATGCCAAGCAGATTTTAGTAAGATTAAACGAGTGGGCCAAGGTAAAACAATGTTCTATTAAAGTATCAGGCAGGGTTCAGAGCTAAAACTAGTACAATAGATCAGGTTTTTAGACTTTTATGTATGGGGTGGAAATACACAACTTTAAAGGTAGGTCACCTGTTTATAGCGTTATAGACTTGAAGGCCGCTTTTGACCTTATACCAAGAAACTTGCTCTGGCACTCCCTAAAAGATCAAGGGGTGCCAGAGGAACTCCTCATACAGATAGTGAGTTTACATGAAAACAATGTTGCGAAAGTCAGATGGGGGCCGAGGGGAGAACTCACTGAGGCTATCCTCATAAAGAGGGGTGTAAGGTAAGGATGTGTATTGGCACCCACGCTCTTCTCCCTATACATAAATGATATCCCAAAATATCTTTTGGAATGTAGGCATGATTCACCAAAGTTAGAAGGCGTCCCAGTACCATCCCTTTTATTTGCAGACAACACTATTTTAGTATCCCAAATGTCAAAGGGACTCTAAAATCTTTTACATTCTTTTAGTGAATATTGCAAAATGAAGGGCCTTGAAATAAACTCAAGTAAAACCAAATGCATGGCAGGTAAACCACACAAGACATTTAAAAAATATATTGGTATTCAAAAGCAGAAGCTAGAATATGTATCGAACTTCAGCTATTTAGGCATCACACTTGACACAAAATTGACATGGCATCCGCAATTGCAAAAAAACAAGACCATTTTGCTTAAAACTCAGTACCCATACTAAAAAGGTACCAGAAAAGTACAACTAAGACAGTGTCGCCTGCACTAGAGATGTACAAATACAGGGTACAGTCAGCAACCTTATATGGAGCTGAACTTTGGGGGGTCACTTGTCAAAATACTTTTGTGGTGGAAGAAAATAAGTTTTATAGGACGCTGCTATGTCTCCCCATACATACGCCAGTCATCCCCATTGCTATGGATCTGAACACAAAACGTATTGATCACCAGACAATATTAAGACCACTCTCGTTTTGGGTGCGACTGTGGACCACTGCAGAACTTGAAAGCTATGAAGAGGGGCTAGAAGAGATACGACCACTGTGGTAGTCTTGAGTGGATAAAGCATGTGAAAAGATGGTTCTACAAACTAGGACTGAACCATTTCAGGGAAACACCAGCATTACTGACACCACCCTCGTAAAAAATACTGAAATCAACATTTTGGGCATATATGAAAAATTGTATTTCTGACAATTCTGATAATGGTAGATTGACTCCTCAGTTTCTCCTTATAAAACCCTATCCATTGTTTGAACAATGTATTGATGAAATTCAACCTCAGTTGGCTAAATCACTATATATGAAATTCCGTAATGGTATTTTGAAATTAGATCCTACACAGCAAAATGGGGTTTGAAAAATGATGACAATTTTAATGATCATTGCCTTTTATGCAATCCTATTACACAAGAAACTGACTATCACATGCTATTTTTCTGCTCAACATATGCCACACCAAGGCGAAAATCGATTAAACCGTTATGCTGTAATTTGGGGGTTCGGTCTTGTACTGACACAAGTAGAATATTGAAAAGCGATACATCGCAGAAAATTGTTTTTAGCATTAGCAGATATCTGTTCGCTGTCAAATTATTGAGGGAGAAAAAGGCATGGAATTTTAAAAAGGAAAATAGAGACCAATACATTATATACATTGTTTGTTGTATTCTATATATGCACTTCATTGCGTTAGCATTTTATATCCACCCCACATTTGATGAAAAGCAGTAGAACATTTTAGGTGGCATCTGTTGACAAGTATCGTGCATTTTTTGCATTAATTAAGCATCTGTACTTTACTTGTCCTGCCAAATGCAAATACGAAGGTCCAACTTTTTTATAAATTTCTGATAGTAATTGAGTTTCAATTAGTACATTTTAGTACTGGCGTATACCCATTGATGGTCGGATACTTCTACTATTGTATTTTAAGTGTAAACCTTAAAGACCACTGTATAAGTTCAAAGACGTGATCGTGACTGCTAATTGCCTAAACTGTGTTTCCAAAATGCGTTTTTTTATTTGTATATTTAAATATTTTTTAACTTGTATCTTTTATGTTTTTTTTTAAACCAAATAAAGATTATTGAACTTGAGTTTGTGAGACTCACAGTAATGGGCGGGTGGGTCCTGCTGTGCACGGCGAGAGCGGGCGGCAGTTGAATCAGAAAGAATAAAGTTTTGCCTACTGTTGGCAGAAATGTAGGGCAGCTCGGAGGTGTAATGAATCCCACGAAGCCCACTGGCGGCTGACTGAATCATAGACTCGTGGCCGGAGTGGTTCAGAGCTGCTCAGAAGACACCTGTGAATGTGTAGACAGTAGCTGGATCGAGCAAGCCTCAATCATGTCTGGCTGGCGTTGCCGCAGGTGAGGTCCGAATCGACTTTGTGGCAGTCGGCCACCAGGCAGGCTCAGGCGTTCCCGAAATGCTGCTCTCGCCAGCCCTCGCTGCAAAAAGGTGTGTGCATGGCCCTTGGAGTGAGGTATCATTCCTACGTTTACGGTAGTGATACCTAATAAAAATGTGTTTGCACATGCGCATGGCACGCGCACACACCGCACACTGACAGATTTTGCTTACGAGAAAGTGTCACTCATAGTCGTCGAATGCCACTCAAAATTACACTAACATTAAGGAAATGTCACACATAAGCACTCTGAAACCTTGGCAGCTGTGCCAGCTTCAGGCACAGCCAGCAGAGGCCTTGAAGTAATCAAGTTAGTAGAGAACTGTCCCTGCCAGCAAAGTAAACCTATTGAAGCATTACTACCTCTTCTTGCTTTCTTTTTAGGGCTGCCATAGAGACAGCTTAGGCTGTCTTGCCACACTCATGTTTTCCAAACATATCATTATAACAAGCATTGGCTTATCCAATAGGTCTCGCCTATGAAGGCTATTGACTTTGTCAATGTTTTGTAGCCATGTTGAACCGCAGCACATCACTGTCCTTGTCTTTTTGCTGCACACCCAATGCAACATGGAAGGAGGGGGTGCAAGATGCAACATGGAGGAGGAGAAGGCAGGTGGCAAGGATAATTGTGTGGGGGGTTTAAGAAAAAAGTACTATCACGTGTTCAGGGCTGGTTGCATCTTAGCCCTCTATTTTTTTAGTGCTCTCTGAGGCAACATGGCGGGAGGTAGGCTGGTCAGGAGTCAACCTAGAGATGGGAGGGTGGGAGGCAACACAGAGGGAGGGGCTCAGGCAAGCAGACTGGCAACTCGGGGTGTTTGGGATGGGCTGGGGGCAAGCAGACAGACTACATACAGATGACGCTTAGGGGGGCTGAGGACCAGTGGTCAAAGTAATTTTTTGAAAAGTATGGGAATTGTGATGCTGCACACAATGGGGGCAGGGGTGAGTGAGCGTGGGGGCAGAGTCAAAAGTGTGACTAAAAAAACGACATATTCTGTCATTTTTTTTCGGTCTTTCGCCTTCAGGTAACTGCATATATAATAGCGCACAGCTTAAATTAACATTAAATTCAAGTTATGTTAATCAGTGGAAAATTACATTATAAAACCTCTATTAGTTAATGCACTGCAGTAGACAGCCACAGAATTGAATCCTGGTTGGTGCAGTGAAGAATAGTGGCTTGTGTATGTTCAGTGCCTCAACGTCCTGGTCTGTGACAGAAAGCACTGGGAACATGCAAGTCATTACTTTAAACTTGTATTACACACAGTATAAGCTGGGCTGCTACAAAATACACAAAAAGGTTTAAGATAAAAAAGTACTTGCAAAACATGGATTTCAGTAACCGTGCACAGTGCAAACTTCTTTTAGAAATGTCTTTTAAAAGCACATAAGTCACACCTTAGCTGGTAGCTCCTTACAATAACTCTGGGAAAAAAATCTGTGTTCTCGAGACGTGATTCCATCAATTGAAGCTAACACCGGATTCTTAGCACCCTTTAGATTTGCAGATTGACTAGTTATGCACATTTACATTTCTTTCAGGCAGTAGGCACCCTGACTAGATGACTTGTTTAGTTGTCTGCGCCTCCCTGGGTTTCACAGTATAGGAGACTCTTGGCGTATATTTCAGGAATCAACCCTCTGGGCACTGTCGTCTTTTCACTCAAAGTAGGGGGAACTGTTTTATTAACTTAAAAAAACTATGGTCATGCCGTGCCCCTCCGATTCCGACCCCTCCCCCACCCCTCCCCTCCCTACCCAATTCAATCACTTCTGAGGACAAGCGCATGAACAACAGTGGTAGAAGGGAGTGGCTGGGGCAAACAGACGAACAACAGAGCAAGTGAGTGGCTAGGCCAAAAAGACGAAGAACAGAGAGGGAAGGGGCTAGGCAAGCAGACAGGCCACGGAGAGAAGAAGAGGCTAGGGGCAAGCAGACAGACAGCAGAGCAGTGGAAGGGAAGGTCGGAAGCTAGAAGAGACAGACGACAGAGCATTAGAGGTAGGTCTGGGACAATCAGACAGAAAAAGGGTGGCAGGGAGGGGTTGCGGCAAGCAGACAACAGGAGCAAGAGACTGGGGGGAAGCATAGAGGGGGAGAACTACACGAGGGAGTCAGCTGGAAAACACACGTTCATAAGGAAAGGGTGTTAAAAATAAAACAATAAAGAAATACAATTTTAGCATAGCAAATATTTCGTAACAAAGGGTGGCATGAAAACCAAGGTCATTGATGTTTTGAAATTAAAATGCATTTCGCGACCATGATGGGGGCATATAGAGAGAAGCAACACAATGAACACAGGGGTGATGGAAACAACTGTGAAGAAGCTAGGTGAAAGATGTGGCCATAGAGAGGACGATTGGAGGTTAGCATAAAGACAACGGTGGTTTCTTAATGAGGGCAGCGGGAGCATCGCCCCCCCCCCCCCCACCCGCTGCGAGTGACACTAAGTGCCACAAAATAAAATGCCAATGAAATGATTTCATTGCCATTTTATTTTTAAACACTTAGCACAGCTCGCAGCAGCCGCCACCCTGTCCTGAACCAGGAGAAATGGAGGAGTGTCCTGATTGTCTTCTGCTGCCCATTGGCAGCCGGGAGGACTGGCCAGACACTGCAAAGTACTCAAGTCAGTTTGGCTGGCGGCTTTACGAAGGCTAGCCTGACATGCACACTTTGCAGTTCTCCACTCAGCTGTCTTAGGCAGCTGGGTGGAGAGCAAGCATAGGCCTCAAGGGCCTGAAGAAGCGTTGCTGCAACCCGCTCCATCCAATCCTGATTCTCATCTCATGATGGTTAACAGCATGAGAGCAACATCTGGATTGGTTAGGGGAGCTCTTCCTGCCACAGACTGAAGGAGAACACTAAGGAGGACATGTTGTAGCCTGTGGGTAAGTACAGCTTATTTTTATTTCTATTAAATTAGTAATTCACATGTTTGTGTTTAATTTTGGGCTTTTGGAGTGAAGAGTTGTTTGTATTTGGAGGGAGGGGTTGTGTTTTTTTGAAAGTGGTGGGGCACTTTGCTCGCCTCTCCACTTTCGGAGCGTACCTGCCGTTCCTGCAAAAAGACCAAGCAGCTCATGGACGGGACAAATAGAGGAAGCAACACGAAGGACACAGCATTCGAAGGATGAAATGGGGCAATAAAGAAACATAATATGCATGGGGCTAAAGAAGTAAAACAGAGACCAAGATAAGAAGAAATGAACAGATCCCATAGAGAGAAGAGGTGAATAGAGACCGGAGCCTTGTACTGTCAATGGGAAGTCAGTAAAACACATGGATATGTGACGTTACAACGCATGCCATTACATTGCATGCCGTTGCAACGCCAAACTTTACCCCACCTTTTTGTCGGGGGAACGCCGGAAGTTGGAATAGATTAATTTTCTATTCCAACTCCAGTGTGTGCAACAGTAGGGAAGGTGTTGGAGTTAAAACCAACACCTTCTACCCACTGCTGCACACCTTTTTCATTGCAACAGCATGCAGTGTAACTGCATGCGTTGTAACGGTTGCGTTGTAAAGGCTGCTTCCCAAAACATACCCACTCTTATTAAATGCCTAATCCCAAAGAAAGAGTGCAAAGAAAAACTGCGGATAGCCACAAGTAAATTGGTCATGCTGCAGAGGTGGTACAAACAAAAGGAGAGGATGGGAAGTATGCAGAAGCAAATGAGACGTAAGCTATCATACGAGTGACAAACACAACCAATGGTATGCCATGGGTGGTGTCTAGGCTCACTGTTAGTGATAAAATGTCTCACAGGTGTGCAGTGTCTTAGTCAAAACCTAAAAACAGAAAGCAGTGGAAAAATAAACACTGGTATTTAAAATGAAAAATTCTTGCCAAACTAAGAAATTGCCACCAATTACATTTTAATTCTACCTATTGAACATGCAGCTAGAGAATACGTTTTACAAAACTGACATATATAGAAGTAGGAACGCATGTTAACAAGTTAAAAAGCAAATGCCCACATGCATCAACCTATTTAGGAAGTGCAAACGGTGCGAATCGCAAAATTCGTCCGTTTGCGATTCCTAAATAGGTTTCTGGGATGCATCAAGCATTTTTGGTGAAATCGCTATTTTTAGCGAATTCCAAAAATGCGATTGCTTTTAAGGAATCGCAAATTTGCGATTCCTTAAAAGCAATGCATGATTAATTTTAAAATTGCGAATTCGCAAATCTGGGGTGCAAATTACCACGAGGTTGAACCTCGTGGTAATTTGCGAAAATGTGTTAAAATGCTCTAATTTGCATTTAAAAACATTGTCATGTTACAGACACACATGTCCTTAGGACATGTGTGTTTGAAACATGCACTTCAAAATACATTTCAGGGGTGCAGGGGGGGTCCAAAGGACCCCCCCCTGCACCCATGGAATGCATCAACATTTTGCGAATTCTAATTTGCGAATTCACAATTCCCATTGATTCCTATGGGCCTTTTGGCCCATAGGAATCAATGGGGATTGCGAAATCGCAAATTGGAATTCGCATAATATTTGCGATTCGGTAAAAATTGCGATTTTTACCGAATCGCAAATTTTATGCACTTTCAATCATGCATCCCGTTTTGCGATTCCTTATTTGCGATTCGGTAAAAATCGGAAAATAGGAATCGCAAAACCGGACTTTGATGCATGTGGGTGATAGCTCTTATAACGAAAGCATTCAACGTTCATTTGGCATTTAATTGACTGTAATGGGACCCTGTCTTGCAAGTGAAATTGAGAAGCTGTCAATTCTTCATAAGTTAAATCCTTTATTCTAGCCCTTTGCAGGATGACACTCTTCCTGCTGCCACTCCTTAGTCACCCAACCTGTCTCATGGAATCTGATTTTTTGTTTCCAGAATGGTGGCCGTATAGGAGCACCAGTCAGCCAACAGTAAAAATAGGAAACATTGCACCCTGGCAGCACCTGCATGCCTCCAGTGATTTCGGCATGTGGGATAGTTGAATAGAAGAGCACAAACAGGTGGTACCTCAGAGAACTACATGAGTAGCATGCACTTTATGTCCACGTATCTGGTCTGATGGACAGTTGGAGCATCAAACCATCAGTAAAACTGAATCATTACATAAATGCTCTTTAGTAGCAGGGAGGAGTGTGTCGTCATGCAAAAGGAGGTCTTTGGAGGTGTAGACTGTTTGTGGCATGGACCAGCTTGATAGCACTGGTGTCTCTTTCAGGTTAAGAAAGTGCTACAGTGGAAAATGTGCATACATGGGGAACACAGAAGCAAATTGAGACAAAACGGGGTAGGTACTTCTATGGCAGAAGAAGGGGATAAGACTACTTAAGCCCCCTGTGAACTGAACTTAGGGGAGAGAATGTGGCGTAAAGACCAGACCCGTTGGTTTTGGAACTGGGGAACTGAATTCGAGTCTCCACATTGGCTCAACATCCTGTTATCGTGGGCAAATCACTTAATATCCCTGTGCCTGATAAAATGAATGTGTCCTTGTGTAAAGTAACTGGTGCTCATGTAAAGCATGCCAATTATACCTTCAAGTAGAGTTCTCGCTACATAAAACGGCATTAAAAAAAAAAGAGGACAGAGCAAGTGAAAACACGAACCCTTGTATGGAGTGCTCCAAAGCAGGGTAAAAAGTAGCTCCCAAAACTGGAGCAGTGGATAGACACAAGTTATTGATCCATGCTCTAGGGAAGGGAAACACAGGAAGAGGAATGACTCATTCATGCCATGGACAAACAGGGACAAAGGATTTGAGAGCGACGATGGAGTGAGCAAATGGGAGGCCTATAGGCAGGTTGAAGCCCACAGATTGAAGACAATACGTCTCTTCAAGACAGCTCATGCCTTTTCTAGCCGAGACCTAAAAACACACTATATATATATATATGTTGAGCCCTTTTGAAATGCCTGTTTTTTGTTTCTCCCCTTAAAAAATACAAAAAAAACCAAAAATGTTCAGAAAAACCAAAAAAAGAAAAAAATGTTTAAAACCCCCCCCAAAAAATATAAAACAACAAAAAGAATAAAAAAACAGTTCTTTTCAGAACTACCTCCCATTTATATAAAATGACTTAAATTTTAAAACTCTGCCATTCTCTTTTCTCCCTGGTGCGCTCCCCGGTGCGCTCCCCGGTGCGCGTACCGGGCGCTCCCCCCGCGCAAATCGAAAAAAAATATTTTATTTTTTTTTGCCCCGCGGGGTCCTTTTATAGCCCCCACATGAAACCTAGGGGGTCAGGGGGGTCTACTCTGCCCCCTAATGGTCTTTTCCCCCTTTGTTTTGGTCACTTCTTGTGTCTCGATCATACCGAGACACAAGATGGCGGCCGCTCCAGACCGTTTGGAATGTTTACAGACACCCGAAAGCCAATCAGCTGTCCGTGCGCAAGTCGGGTAGCGCGCCCGGAGAGCTCCCTGGAGCGTGTACCGGGGCGCGCTTACAGATATATATATTTTTTTTACCCTAAATTACTCAAAATCCACTGGAGCACATATCTTGAGACATAGCAAAGGCACATCGGGCTACCAGTCCCTACAATTTTGCCAAGATTGGTAGAAATCCATTCAGCCGTTCGGGCTAAAAGTGAGGTCGACCGCCCTAAGGAAATTAACATGGGGAAAACGCGTTTTGGGACCCCCCTTTTTTCTCGGCCCCCGCTTCACGCATCCCCCCCAAACTTTCAGGGAAGGACCGGAGCTCAAAAAGGCAATTTTGAGGAAATGTTCATGCAGATTCGTCAACCGGCGCCAAAGGTTTTCCAAATAGAATTTTGAGATTTAACATTGAAAAAAATCCTAACTATAACTACCTACTGGCGACCGCCAGTAGGTAATATATATATATATATATATATATATCCCGAGCACTCTAACCACTTCCAACTGCCGCACACACAGCGGCTTCGGCGAGGAAAGACACGCAGACCTCGTAGTTTTCTGGGCAATGTTCTTTCTTTATTCAAAGAGACCCCACACACAATGTGTTTCGAGCTCTGAAGCCCTTGATCATGTGTATCCCAGTGAAAACGCCATCTACCATTTTAAAATGCAAGCAACCACACCCATTGCAGGACATCACAGGCCACATGATGGAAAACAGACTCAATTGTATAACATTCCACATAGCATTTGGGGGTAAGAAAATAGCACCGTTTGATAACATCTATGTATCATAAAACAAGTCAGTGCTAGATATTATATATGTCATAAATATAAAATCTATACAAAAATATATCATATTTTTTTAAAACACTTTTTTTTGCCATTTCATAAAAAAGGGATTTCTTTAAATATATCACATCTTATACATTAATTGAATTTTTAGTAAAAATCACATCTTATTGGATAAATCCAATTGCCCCCTGCAATTTCTAGATCATGCAGTATACATATACATACACATACACATACACATACACACACACACACGAGCTTTTGGTCTATCCTCTTCATCAATTGGTCTGTTAAAATGTCATCAAAACACAAAGAAGGCCACAGGAGGTTTATAGACCTGCAGGAGTTACCTCCCCAACTTAGAAACCAAAACCACAAAAGAACTTCTGGGGCTACAAGGTGTGAGTGCTAGATAAGTGTCCCTTTCAAAGGACTGTTTTCCTCACCCACCCGAAGGTGGCATGCTTCTTCATAGGGTAACCTCCTTATGAACCTTGTCACAATAGAGGCTACAACCCCCTCTCTGTGAAAAAGGAGCTCAAGGATGTTTTTTTTGGTGAAAAGGGGTATGAATGAATGAATGAATAAAATATTTAATAAAGCGCACGATGGCCGAGCGGCTCCCTGGCGCTGGGGACCTGATCAGAACTCAACAGAGGGGACCCAGGGAGATTTAAGAGGGGAATGCCTGAGAGAAAAGAAAGGTTTTAAGGGCTTTGCGGAAGTGAGTGTAGATGGGAATGGAACGGATGGAAAGAGGAAGGCTGTTCCAGAACTGGGGGGCCAAGACTGAGAATCGAATCGAGTGCCCCCTGTTCTGGATTTACGGAAGCGGGGGATATGAAGAAGAGACAGAGAAGAAGAGCGAAGAGTGCGGACAGGGACATGAGAAGAAACAAGACAGGTGATGAACAGGGGCGCAGAGCAGGAATGAGCCCGAGAAGCTAGACAGGCCAGTTTGAAAAAGGATCTGAAGCGAACAGGGAGCCAGTGAAGTGATTTGAGAACCGGGGTGATGTGAGAAGATTTAGGGAAGGAAAGGATGAGACGAGCAGCTTGATTTTGGATGGCCTGTAGACGGCGGGATTCGTAAGCAGGTATGCCCACATACAGGCTATTCCCATAGTCAAGGCGGGAGATGACAAGGGCCATGACTATGGATTTAAGTGCATCCGTAGAAAAAAAACGTGAAATTTTCCGAATTAAACGAAGAGAAAGGAAACAAGAAGACACCACGGAACTGATCTGACTGTGCATTGATAGGTCATGACTGACCTTAATCCCAAGAGTGCGGACAGAGGAAGCAGGCACCGGGGGGGGACCAAAAGAAAGGGGCCAGTGTGCAGGGGACCAAGGGTTGGAGGGACCACCAGTGAGAACAAGTTCCGTCTTGTCTGGATTGAGCTTCAGATGGTTGGCGCTCATCCAGTCAGAAATGAAAATTAAGGTGAAACAGAACTTGGAAAGGGAATCAGGAGTAGAAGAAAGATCAAAGACGAGCTGGAGGTCATCTGCGTAGTTGTACACAGAGACCCCCAGCTCAAGAAGAGAGGTGATGAGGGGATGAATATAGAGATTGAAAAGAAGAGGGGAAAGAGAAGAGCCTTGGGGAACGCCACAAGTGACTGAGAGGGGTGGAGCAGAAAAGCCGAGGAGATGGACTGCCTGGGACCTGTCCCGAAGGAAGGACGCCAGCCAGGAAAAGGCCGCACCCCGAATGCCCGCTGCACTGACACGGTCGAGAAGGATGGAATGATCAACCGTGTCAAACGCAGCGGACAGATCGAGGAGGACCAAGGCTTGGGGGAGATTAGAGTCGGCTTTCCCCTTGAGCTCGTCCAAGACTGCGAGGACCACCATCTCCGTGGAGTGGCCCGGGCGGAATCCTGCTATACTAAATACCATAGGTGAGCTGGGTGTGGTGAACGGTGCAAAACAAAAATCGGCGTTAAATAAAACGAGTTCCAGGGTATGCATCAGATTTTATTATCTCTTTCTCTCTAATTGTTCCACTGGGGTAACTTGGTTGTCATTGCTCTCCAAAACATCAATGTTGCCGGACTTACACTTGAGGTCGAGCAAGGTGTTGAACAGTAAGCTTACAATGTAGTGTTTAACACAGTTTGTAAATTGCGCTTACCAGTCCATTGTGTGGTCTTTTGATGCTTTATACTCAGATGCTCTAAAAAGTCTTTGAACTCGACTATCAAAAGACGGGTCATTGACAGACTTTAGTAGGGCTGGAACACCCCATGTTGCGAAGATGCCTTAATTTTTTCAATGACTCGTTCTTGAGGGGTGGTTGAGATATCCTCGATTAATAGAAATCGTGAGTATTCGTCCACCATCACCATCAGGGGATGTCTGTTGTAGAGTGGACCAATAAAGTCAATGTCTATTCTCTCCCAGGCATTCTTTGGGCGTTCTGAAATGTTTATGGTGTGCTGAGAAACTTTTGTAGATAAATATTTGCATAGATGACAGGCCTTTGATTCCTTCTCAACTCGCTCATTGAGATATGGAAACCAGAATCCGTCTCGGAGAGCTCGGTTTGTAGCAACGATTAACTTAGGTCCTTCGGGGGGCCACTTCAATCATTTTCTGTCACAGGCTCTCTGAAATCAAGATTCTCGACACTCGCAACCTAACTCCCTCTTGAGTTATGGACAGTTAAGCTTTGACATTTCTGTATTTTTGATATTCATTCTAAATGGTGAGAGGTCGAGTGCTGGTTCTACGACTGATGTGTAATTATATCTTTCAACTTTGGCATGTCGCTATCAAGGTTTGTGGCAGTTACAATCTAGGCTAACGAAATGGTAGCTGATGTGTTTGATTTTATGATGAAGTTGATCTAAGCTTCAGCTGGCTTGGATGGAGTGCCTTGACCTTGAATAGGCACTCTGGAAAAGTAGTCAACGGGATTCTGATACTTTCCTAGCTGATGCATAATGTTACAATTGTACTCTTGTAGCCGTATTCCCCAACATTCAATGCGAGTAGGCATCTTGGCCTTTAGATTGACAAATATTGTTGGAAATGCTTGATGATCTGTTACCAGCATAAAAGACTTTCCATACAAGGATCCAAGTGCTCACAAGCCCATCCCATGGATAAACTTTGTTTTTCAGGTTGTGAGTAAGCACGTTCTGGTTGGAACAAGTTCCTACTCACACATGCCACAATATGCCTTTGAGCATTCAGATTTCCAATGTGCTGTGCAAGAATAGCACCTAACACTACTGGGTTAGCATGAACAACAACCTCTGTATGAAGTTTTCGATTGAAATAAGCCATTTCAGTAGCATTCTCAATGGTTTGTGTGATTTTCTTAAAACTGTTCTCACATTCATGGGACCACTGAAATAGTCAGCTCTCTCAATGCAGTGCTTACAGTGGCAAAGTCTTGTATATATCTAGAACAGTAGCTGGCCATGCCAAGAAATTAACGTACCATGGAAACATCTTGTGGGGGATTGGCATTTGACAGCGCATGTGCTTTAGCAGCATCATGTGCCATAAACCCATCAGAGAAAATATGCACAAAGAATTTAGCTTTGTCTTATAGAACTCACATTACTCTGCATTCAAAGTCAAACCTGCTTCAGCAATTAAACAACATACTTGTGTAAGAGCATTATCATGTTCTTTTTGTGTAGTTCCAAAACCCAATATGTCATTGCTGTAATTAAACGCATTCATGACAAGCTATATGAAACATCGAATGACGTCTTGAAACAGTTCTGCAGCGGATGACCCAACAAAACGTAGTATTTTGTATCAAAACAGACCAACATGTGTAGAAAAGGTTGTAATGTACTTGCAATCTTCGTCAAGTTCTAACTGATGATAACCTTTATTTAAATCAATGAGAGAAAAGACTTTTACATCATTCAGTTGCATTATCATGTCAGCAATTTGTGGACCTGGATGCCATTCTCATTCAATTGCCTTGTTTGCCTGATGCATGTCAACACATATGCGTACCGCTCCCTCATTGCTTATTTTCGGCACTACCACAATTGGAGAAACTCATGGCATTGGGCCAGTAGAACGCTTAATAATATCGGGATTAAGTAACGATTCAAGTTCTTTCTCAACAGCTTCTTGCAAATGAAAAGCAATTAGTCATCCTCATTAATATGCAACTATACTTTCATAGTCTTAAGCTTTGCCAAACCATGAAACAACAAAGGGAACTGACTAACTGTTTCAGGGTGCGCATTCATATTGTAGTTCCTGGAAATCAGTCCCATATCATCAGCTGTGCTGAAACAGATAAAACAGGCACTCAATGCTATCCCTTGAAGCACATGAATAGGTGTTTGCACTTTTTGTTTTCTTATGTTTCATAGTCGGTACAAATGATCCTTGACTTCTTAAGGGTATTGATGCAGCCCATGTATACACTTTAGTTTTCTACAACATACGTTGTAGTAAGGGATGTAATTCCTTATATTTTTTCCTCAGGCATAATATTTATCGACGCACCACTCTTGATAATGAAATATATTGAACAACCATTTACTTTCAGTGTAATTTTTGGACAATGTTTGAATGACTTTCTTGCTTTGGCATGTTTACTTTTCCGTGACTCACATTTTTCTTCACATGTGTCAAGCCCAACATCTGCTTGCTTTTCTGAAATAAACATCAACATGGAAAAATCATCTTCTTCACTTTCACTTGAAACTAATATGAAGGAACTGTTTAGCGATGATTTAGATGACAATCGACTTTGTTCAATGTCAATTTGTTGTACCCAACGTCTCCGCTGGGCCTGGTTGGTCCGTGTCGAGCGTTGCTTCTGAAACTTTCCGGTGAGCATTTTGTCTTCGTGTCATGACACACTTGTTTTTTCCATTGCTTTGCACACCATCACAAAATGGTTCTGCTTCCCACAGCCCTTGCATATCTGTCCAACGGCAGGATAGTTGTCTTTGTGTGGAAATGAAAATTCACATCTAAAACATAACTTCTTTTTTACATAGAGACATCACCTTTTGTCTTTCAGTATTTTACTTTGACTTGCTTTTCACACTCATGACTGATTCATTTGGGACGCCTCTGCCTCCATGTCAGCAGCTTGTTGATTGGCATTCTCCTCAGCTCTAGCAGCCATCAATACTCATTCCAGACTCAAAGTTTCTCTCAGCAGGCGCTATCTGAATGAATATGCCAAGTGTCCATAAATGACCCTGAGATGTATGGCCTCTTCATCATTGAATTCATAGAACTTACAGTGTTTGATGAATGTGTCAAGTCTCTCTACAAATTCATTGATGGTTTCGCCAACTTTCTGTCATTCTTGACCAAAAATGTATCTTTCATAGTCAACATTTGACAATGGATTAAACTTGAGATTCAAGATTTCTTTAATCTGACTCTATGTGAAGTCTTCGTCAGTTTGTGTCATTTTCTTTATGACTTTCTTCATGCCATCGCCAGCAAGATTTTTGAGTGCAATCAATATCTCTATCCACGTAGTCCATCCGTATTTTGATTTTTGGCAGTATCGAGTGATGATGGTGGTTTCAAGAAAGCTGCAGACCTTAATGAGGGTTGGGACGTGGCAGTCTTTCAGCCACTGTTTCTCACTCATTCTCTCTGAGATCCTGTGACATACAGGCCTCTGGATCATCCTTTTTTTTTTTTTTTTAAACCTTTATTGACATTTCAACCAAATACAAGTATGGGCCTACAACCCCCGGGGCCGGCCGCTAAGCAGATAGATAAACAGAGAGCAATTTTAATCACATGCAGCGCCTCGGGGAGCAGAATCTCCATGCTAGCATACTCTCGGTCACTGAACAGCCCAATTAGGAAAACAGAATATAAAAGGTTTTCATTTTATAGTATAAGATGGAAGGATCAGGTGCCAACCAATTTCCCAGCAGCGAAAAATGGCAGGCAAAATAGTAAACGTGGCAACAGTAAACAGTAATCAATCAAATCAATGGCGCTGAAACAGGAGGTCAGGATGTGAAGGGACATTACGGTCAATTCACGCCTGCAGTCACCTTCCCTAAGACCCAGAGAACACCACGAAAATTGAGGCACAGATGAAAAAGCAGTGATTGATACCAAAGGAAACCCACTGCACTGACCCAGAAAAAGAAAAAGACAAAGAAAGATAAGAGAAGAGAAAAAAGGCCATAGAAACAAAATAAAAGCAAAAAATCCCCTCCCCCAACCCCCCACCCTGCACCCCTGCAAATGACTACGCCCCCTCCCCCCAGCAGTGTGCCTGTCGCCCGAGAACCAAACCCGAAATATAGAAGAAACAGAGAAAAAGGAGAAAGAAAAGAAACCCCACCCAACGGGGAAACGGAGGAGGGCGATAGTCCATGCGCTCCCGGTCCCTCCCCCCCGCCCTAACAAAGGGGGCCCCCCTAAGCCAACACGAATAAAGTTGTCCACCATACAAAAATACCCCAGGGGGAACCACAACCCCCCGGCCCCGGAATCCGTCTGTTAATGAAGCAGTCCCGTTACCAATAGATCCATCGCAAACAATTCAACCCGCAACTCTGGATCATCCTTGATGATGACTGGAAACTTGATTTTCTTCTTGGTCTCCATTGGAACAACAACCTGCCACTACTCCAAACCACTCACTGACCTTCACTCTTCAGGAACTGTGAAGTTGTTCTGGGCCCCACTCATGTTCACCTCTTCAGGTCTGGACATCTCTGTAAGCCCAAACCCAGGCACTTCTCCTTGGGTTGCAGTGCCTAGAGCTACGGTATGAAGTCTCTCTTTAATTACTTCTGGTAAGCAGGCAATTGTATTCTTGCATCTAGGATGCCTTGCTTCTGGCACTTATTTGCACTTGTTTACACCTGGTTGATGTTAATGTTAATGTTAATGTTAATTGGGTATTTATTGAGCGCTCGTACGCCCGGAGGCTTCATGGCGCTATAGAAAATGAACCAAGCAGGCAGATAATAGAAAAAGCAGTGTTATCAGTAGTGAGCTTGAGTGAAGAGCCAGGTTTTCAGAGAATGTCTGAAACTGAGGATGTTATCGTTGAGTTTAATGTTGAGGGGGAGAGAGTTCCAAAAACCTGCAGCGAGGTGGTCGAAACAGCTGCCTCCAAGGCGTTTCCTTTTAAATGGGGGTACGATCAGGAGTGATTTATAGGTTGAACGAAGATGACGGGAAGGGCAGTATTTTTTGAATAGATCTCTGATGAATAGAGGGCCAGAGTTATTCAAAGACCTGAACAGTATGCACCCGGCCTTGAAGGCCACACGCTGCTCAACTGGCAACCAGTGGAGCTGTTTGAGGCCAGGTCTGATAGATTGCCTCCTAGGTATATTCAGAAGAAGCCTGGCGGCTTGGTTCTGGACAAGCTGGAGACGTTTTAGCTCTCCAATTTGCAGGCCGAGATAGAGACTGTTGGAGAAGTCAAGCCTGGACAGAACCAAGGAGATGACAATCTGTGTGAGAGCTGCAGGGGAAAAAAAACGAGCGATTTTTTTTATTTTCTGCAGTTGGAAGATGCTGGAGGATACCACCGCTCCAACCTGTCTTTTTAGCGAGAGATCCTCGCTGATAAGGATACCTAGGCTCTTGACCACCGTTGATTTAGATGGGGGGACTCCCATACTGATGGGCCAGAAGCTGGAGTTCCAACTAAGCGAGCTCTGTCCGGGCAAGATCAACTCGGTCTTGCCCGGATTGAGCTTCAGATGGCTGCAGCTCATCCAACTCAGTATGTGGGACATAGTTCTTTGGAATTCAACCACTGAGTCCTGGGTGTTAAGAGGAAAGATGAGCTGCAAGTCATCCGCATAGTTGAAGATGGTTACATTAGCATTACGGAGCGAGTGCAGAAGAGGGCGTAGGTACACATTAAAGAGCAGGGGGGACAATGAGGAGCCTTGTGGTACCCCACAGGTGGTAGGTAGGATCGGGGCAGAGAAAGAGCCCAATCTGACCGATTGAGTGCGGCCCGTGAGAAAAGAGCGGATCCAGCTCAATGCAGGACCCCTGAGACCTGCCTGTTCGACACGGTCGACCAAGATGGTGTGGTCGACCGTGTCGAATGCAGCAGATAGGTCCAAAAGCACAAGCGCCTGATGGATTCCTGCGTCTGCGTTCCGCCTTAGAGTGTTTAGCACCGAGAGGATGACCGCCTCGGTGGAATGGCAGGGACGAAACCCTGCTTGATTAGGTGCCAAGTACTCGGTTTTTTCCAAAAAGCTGGAGATGCTTTCACAGACATGTGACTCCAACAGTTTCGCACAGTATGGCAGCAGCGATATAGGTCGGTAGTTGATAGGATCTAGTGGGTTTGCTCCTGCCTTTTTTAGGAGGGGGACAAGAAGAGCTTTTTTCAGACCACATGGAACTTTACCCTGTGAGAGAGATCCGTTCATTAAAGAAAGTAGACACTCAGGAAGATAGGTGCCCACTTCTTTCAAGATGTAAGGGGGACAAATGTCATCGGGGGAACCTGTTTTGACTTTGGTGAGAAGTTTAGGTAGTTGAGTCTGATCTATGAGGGGAAAGGAATCTAAGGTGGTGGGGTTGTGCAGTGTGTCATCAGACACAAGAGGACACTGAGTGATGGGGATACTTTGCTTGATTGAGCAGATTTTATCATGGAAAAAAGAGTTCAGTGTGTTACAGAGTTCTTGGGTGGGGACTATCGGAAGAGAAGTTCTATCGTTAGAGCAAAGATTCTCCACAATATTGAATAGCTCTTTTGACTTATTTTGAGCTTTAGAGATTTTGTCTGAAAAGTAGTCGGTTTTGCATTTAAGAATAAGATTTTGGTAGTCCCTACGAGCTCTGCGAAAATTGACCCTGTCGTCTTCTGAATAGGCTACGCGCCACTTACGCTCCATTTGACGAGCCTTAAGTTTAAGGCTTTTCAGGTGAGGTGTGTACCATCTGTGAGCGTCATTGGGGCGAGAGCGGGAGAAGTCGATATAGGGTGCATGAGCATCAGCTGCAAGAAGCAGCCACTCAGTAAAAGCTACTTCTGATTCATCGATGTCCTGATCAAGTGATGGAGAGGTAGAGGTTAATGAATCAAGGAATGCTGGAATAACTACATTCTTCCACATTCTTGCCTTCCCACCTTGATGTGACTTAGGTTTGTTGTTTTTTGCGATGGAAATGCTAAAGTTGATCAGGAAGTGATCCGACCAAATGCACGGCAAGATGGAATTCACTGCCAGAGAGATGTTCTGGGACCAAATTTGGTCAAGGCTATGTCCTTTCTCATGGGTAGGGAGGTGAATGTGTTGAATGAGATTGAGGTCCAAAAAAGACTCTTTCAGTGTGGCTGCCTGAGAGTCAGATTCCACAGAGTCCAGCCAAAGATTAAAATCCCCCAATAGTACAATTTTGTCATGGGTGATAATTAGGGGGGCAAGTTGTCCCGCTAGGGATGCAACAAAAGTGGGCATGTGTTGAGGGGGCCGATATATGAGGATTACAAGAAGTGATCCCGTGTCCAAATCCATTTTAAAAATTAAATTGTCTGAGCCAATCAGATCACAGGAAGGTAAGAGGGAGGCTTTAAGGTTTTTGCGAATGATCGCAGCGACCCCTCCGCCCCTTTTACCAAGTGGCCTGTCAACATGCAGTATGTAGTACTCAGCAGGGACTGCCGCCAAGATGTCAGGTAAGGATGCCTCGTTTAACCAAGTCTCAGATAGACATAAAAGATCTGGTTGTTCGGCGTGGAGCAGAAGGAAGATGTCCAGGTAGTGTTTTACCATGGACCTGGTGTTTAGGTACAGACATTTGAGAGTAGTCAGAGGCATGGGTGGAGACGAGGGGGCAGACCAGAGTGTGGGCTTATGGACTTTTGCGAGTCCGAACTCAGGTTTTAAGATACCATGTGTGGCGGCACGCTTTAAAATGTGGGCGGGTGGGGGAAAGCTAGCGCTGTCAGAGGGTCTTAATGATAGCAGCGAAGCAGCGGAGTATTTGTGTTTTTGACCAGGGGTTGTGGCCCCGAGCCCCGGTCTGCCGCGGACGGGCGCAGACGGGCTTGACTTGAGCGCGACTTCGGCGCGCCTTCGTCGCGCCCGCTGCGCTCGTCCGCTGCGCTCCTGGATGCATCTCAGACTTGCATCACTTATAATCGCAGCATTGTCTTGCTCTTGGCTGTCCCTTTGTTCTTTTTCAAACCACGTTCATCTTGGCTTAGCAACACTTGTAATTGCAGATTTATCACTCCATACTGTGAATGGCACTATGTTGTATAATAGCGCTGTACCTTTATGTACGGCCTGACCAACAAGTTCTTGACCAACGATGTGTAGATTCTCTTTAAATGCTTATGTTTACACCTGTTTCATAGCGGCTGGAACTACACTTTGACTCCACTTAGACTTGGTGTCTATTCTGTACTTCAACGATGACACACGTGGCATGCACAAGCAGTTTGCTTGGACCACGGCAAAGTCTCTGAAAAAGCACTGTCAATCCTCTGGTTACTTATCCCCTATCTCATGCCCATGTGTAGCGTCTACCCAGCTGGGGTACCTGCCAATGACTATGCCACCCACAGAGCTTGATATCACATGTTTTTATTTGTCTGACTGTAACTGTGAACTCAACATTCTAAAACAGCCTTACCTGCAATATACTCTATTCATTATGTCATAGCTCTACGAAGTTCATTAGGAGTCAAAAGAGTTCCATCATTGTTAACTTGCAAAACACTACACAGGAAAGTCACAGGCTAGACAGAACAAATAGGGCAAGTTCTTGCTGAGCAGCTCAAGCCTCCGAGATGCACAAGCAGCCATGCCAATTTCAACCAGCTACAGTCGCAGGGTGGATGTCTGGGATGAATGTACATTGTAGCCCAGAAACTAGAAAGAAGTGAAATCAATGTGGTTTCTCAAAAACACAAGTCAAGAGGCAGCTGCAGGAACAGAGATTCTCATATTGTTTTAACCTCAACGAAGGTGACCACAGCCTGCTACTGCATGCCGTGTCCACAAAGAAGGCACCAGTCAAAGTGCACAATATATTCCACACATGATACAGCTGCATAACGCACAGGAGAAATTGTGGCAGTTCTGTTAGGGGGCAGTGAATATTTTCCAAAAAGTCACCACATACATCTGTGAGATGTACACTAAAACACTTTTGTCCATGCATTAGAATTAGCAACAACCAAAAGACGATAGTCTGGAAAGAGAGCATAAGCCACCCTTCCAAGCAGCCAGTGGCACACCTGTGCTCTGCTCTTGAGGCAGACAGAACGACTTAGAATACAATGCTAAAAGGTTTACAATCCACAGGGAAAACACACGGTCAGCCAGAAAAGTTTAACATGCATTGGCATAGCAATGGGTCTCCCTTACTGATTCTGTACAGAATGATTAAAAAAAGAGGGAAAAACCCATTGAAACAACAGCAGAGTCATTTTGTACATGGACGCAACAAGCATGCATGCACCTAAAAAATAGCCCAAGCATTTTCTTTTGTTTTGTTTACCAATCCAAGTTGGATTAGTTAACAAAAAAAAGTAGCTCAGCTGGGTGGGGGAAGCATCACTGAGGGGGGAAGAATCACAGAGGGTAGGGATGGGGAAAGCAAATGGAGGGGCAGACGAAAGCAACACAGGAGGTGGGCAGAAGCAACACAAGTGTGTGGGGACGGAAGTAAACGGACGAGAGAGAGAGCTGGGGTAGAAGCGCACAGGTGACAAACAAATGCGGGAGAGAATGACATGGGTGCGAGCACATTATGGAGGGGTGGGGAGATGCACTCAGGCAGAGAAAGAACAACATGAGTGTGGCGGGGGTTCTTAATGGACATAGCTGGAAAACAGGTGCATTCTTATGCTAAAAAATAAAAACAGGCCCTGAGAAGAGATCAGTGTAATGCATCCATGCTCCAAGGAAGGGACAAACCCACAGAGGAAATAAAGTCCACACAAGAAAACGAATAAGAAGTAGAAAATGAGAGTGACAATGAAGCCAACCAACGGTAAGCAATGGGAGGCCTATAAGCCCACTGTAAGCTGACAATAGTTCTTGCAACAGACAGCACATGCGCTGTCTAGTTGGCGAGACCCAACAAGCATTTACAATGCAACGGTTTCGCCTTCGGAAAAGTTTGAGCCATTGGCATTCTAAATGGCAAACTTTTTATTTATGTGTTGGTTTTGAAAACAGATAAATAAATGGCATTCTCATTTACAATGCCAATACACACACCCACACAAGAGCCCCCCCCACACACACACACACAAGAGCCCCCCACACACACCACACAAGAGCCCCCCACACACACACACAAGAGCCCCCCCCACACACCACACAAGAGCCCCCCCACACACCACACAAGAGCCCCCCACACACACCACACAAGAGCCCCCCACACACACCACACAAGAGCCCCCCACACACACACGCAAGAGCCCCCCACACACACGCAAGAGCCCCCCACACACACGCAAGAGCCCCCCACACACACACGCAAGAGCCCCTCACACACATACGCAAGAGCCCCCACACACACGCAAGAGCCCCCCCCACACACACACGCAAAGAGCCCCACACACGCGCAAAGAGCCCCAAACACACGCAAAGAGCCCCACACACACGCAAAGAGCCCCACACACACGCAAAGAGCCACACACACACGCAAAGAGCCCCACACACATGCAAAGAGCCCCACAATTAAGAGTGGAACTACGGATAGATAGATTTTTTTTTTTTTTTAAACGAGATAGAAAATTACTTTCATATGTAAACCTAAGGAGGCATGCAAGACTACTCCCCGGTGACCTACGGTTATACTAACGCCCTGTATATAGAGTCTAAGAAAGGCTAACAAATCAAAGAAGCTGTCTGAAGGAGAACATTTTTTAAAGAAGCAATAAAGCTAAGGATAGAAACATGGTAAATGTTGACTCCATGGCAGGCATGTGGTATTGAAAATAGGTAGGGCAAAGTGTAAAATAATTTGACATGGCAAACATTATCTGCCCTAAATTTATCATACGTAATAAAAAGTAAATCATTAAATACCTGAAGGAAAAACTACACCAGTGTAAAAAAAAATATTTAGATAACAGAAAGCAAGGTTCCAAGTAAACCATCACTAAATGGGTGAACCTATGTGGCACAAATCAAATAAAATTGTTTCAGGAGCACCATTACATATCTCCTTGGCATCCCTTTTATGTACAACTCCCTTAAACATGTATCTACTCCATACATTTAATCACCTTATTATCTACTTAGACTCCTTTGAAACCTCAACCCTCCTGTCTGTTTATCGAAAGCAAAGGTTAAATGGAGGGCAAGGGAATCTACTTTCACTTGCTAGATAGACCTACATCTAATTTGACAAATAGCAGTAGCAAAACGTGGACATTATATTTTGTAGACTCTGGGGGGAGTTAATATCATTGAGGTCATACCAGAGAAAGATCTCCATGTTCAGCACAATTATTTTGGCATTATGGTACCCTCCCTCAAAGGTACTCATCTGCTCCTTGTGCCAGCTCCGATTCTCTTGATCTAACCACGAATGTTTGACAACCCAACTACCTTCACAAAGTAATCACAGCACCAGATAGGTCCTTCTCCTCAACTACTACCTAAGCATCCCTGACATACTTACTGTTATTTTCTTCAGCTTCGTTCTCTGTTCTCATCGGAGATGTTTTAAGGCTGCCTTTTTCTTTAGTCCCTTTAGCGGACTTTTACATAAGTCCATTGACTACCAAAGGATTCTCCACAGGACGGCCTTACTTATATATCCCTCTGTTCTTGCAACCGCTGTAAAATCTTTTCCACTCTTCAAGACCACCGAATCTGTTTCCAGGCTCCTCTACCAACTTCATCATATTCGACGAAAATGTCTCATCGTCAGAGCGCCTCCGAAACTATTCACCTCCTTCTCTTGTGGCACCAATGCTTTATGTCTAGCTCAAGCCCAGCCCACTGCCCTCTGCTCCCCCGTCTCCTCATTTACAATGACCTCTCTTAACCTCCCAAAATGTACATTTCAGTTCACTTCACCTAATCGCCCACCCCTTCCCTCGCACTGTACACCATCAGCTGGCCACTTTTTCTCCATGCTACATTTACACCTTCCCCTGGTGAACTGACGGCCCCACTCCCGCCCCCATCGCCCCACCCTTTTAGAGGTTATCCTAAGCTCTTGGTTATCCTGGACCCTTTCTCCCCTCCATCTATCGCCCCATAGCACCATCACACCCTCCGCCCCATGTGACCTCTCACCTCCTCTTCGCTCTCGCTCCTGAAGCACAGACAGGCCGCGCGTTTCTTGTAGCCGTCCCCATCGTAGGTGCGCGTCTGGTTGGACTTCAGCTTCATCATTCTCTAGCGGCGGGGCACAGGCTGGTGTGAACGTGGAGTCCAAGGGAACACGGACAGGGCGTTCTAGGGGCGCGGGTTTAAAGAGAAAGGGCCGACAGCAAAGGCAGGAAGGCGGACTGGGGACGAGTAGGCCGTTATAAACAGGACAGGGAGGATGGGTATGGAGCTCCAGGGGCTGAATGGGGCGGTTACAGAAGCAGGCACAAGGTCGGGAAAGGTGGCAACCAAAACAAAAATAAAAATGGGACAGACGCCGGCACTAGATTGGGGTGTGGGGGTCGTAAACCACGTAGAAGGGCAGGGCTGCGATGATTAACGGACGAGGGCAGATTCAGGCCTGGCGCAATGAATGCCGTAATAAGGGTGACAGGTCAGAGGGAGCACGAAGTAGTAACAGGTTAAGGGGGTTTACTGTAGGCAGGGACGGTCCAGTGGGTGGCGACAGGCCGAGGGAGGGGGTAGGAGCAGCCGGGGGAGCACTGGGACCGGACAGGTGGTAGTACCTCACTGGAGCCCCACGGGGAGGCCTGAAGGCCCCGGGGGCGCTAGGTCAGGCTCGGCCCTCCTTGCTGCTCTCTCTCCGGCTTTACCGCTCTTAACGCTGCCTAAGCCGCCGCCTGGTCTCCTCCGCCCGTTCCTCCTCGCTCAAACCCGCCATCTTGGGTCGCGCTACGTAAAACACGCATATGCGGCGAGCCCGCCTCACCAGATACTCCTGGGACTCCTTGTTTACTGATCACGCTCAGCCTCGCAGCCCCGGTGGATTTAGGCGCACCGCGCCTCACAGAGCACACTCGCTCCTTGCCCCGGCCGGTCCCAGCAGCCCTCCGCCCGCTCTCGTTTCCTCGGGGAGCGGCGGAGGACTAGCGCTGCGTTCCAAGCAGGGACAGGCAGGCCAGGGGCAGGGGGCACTCACGGCGCTCCCTCGGCGAGGTCGGGTCGGTCTTCCCCGGCTTCGTCACTCCCACGCAGCTTCCTACCAAGCAGGGCGCCGAGGACCAATCCGGTCGCGGCGTTCACGCCAAGCCTCCACACACGCCCGGGAGTCAGCCAATGACAGCGCGGCTCCCGGGACCTGCCCCTGGATGATGCTGAGCCGGCAGCCAATCAGTGTGCGGCCTCGGCGATGACGCGGCGGCGCTGGGCCAATCCCAGCGCGGCGTTACTGGAGGGGCTCGTCTTGCTGGGCCAATAGGAGCGCGGCGGCTTCGATCTTTGCTGCTGCAGCTCCTGGTCACGAACGGCCGCTTTGGAGGGTGTTTCTGGCCCCGGGCCGCGACGGTGATTTGGCGGCAATAGATTTTCGGGGCCCCAGGTCGCGGTTAGACCGTTTCTAACCAGCAGATCAACAGGGGGGATCCTGGGCGCAGGGAAACACCGCGGGCCTCGTTTCACCCCTGAATCTGTGCCAGCAGCAAGCACGGCCCGGCCGGACCAGACACGGGGGCGTTCCCGGCGTCGCGTGACGTCGGCAAAAGCCAAAGAATCTCGGGAACGCCCCCGTGTCTGGTCCGGCTTTGACGGACGCCTCTCTGTTCCAATGGCTAGCCTCCATTTATGGAGCTAGCCAATAAAGCAGAGAGGCGTGTTCAAGTCACCCATACTAGAAACTACAGATTTCTCTGGAGGAGGAGCCTAACGGCTCCGCCCCCCAGCGAAACCTAAAAAGGGCAGGATTCACAGTTGTTTACCTAGTGCTAGGGCTTTCAGTATAAATTATAAATAAGTATCACCAAAGCCAACAGATCTGGCTTTATTGTGCCAATACATGTAAAAATTGGCATTTAATTTTGTTGTTCATGTGAGGTTGCACAAACACTTTTTATCACATTAAATCCTGTCCTATTGACCTTGCCAAAGCTTTAAAAAAGTGTAGCAAAAAGGATTGTTTTCCATATAGAATGCATATAGGAGATTAAGAATTTAGGGGCATATTTATGTTGTCTGACGCATCTCTGCAAATCAGCAGAGATGCGCCAGGAAAGATGCGGCACACAAGTTTATCCTTGCACCACCATGGCGCAGGGATAAACAAATGCGTGTCGTATCTAGGGCGTGAAGTTGGCACAGTACTGAAGTTGTGTTGCATGCGGCACGCAACACCAGCACTTTTCCAACTTGCCCTAGCTGTAACGTGGTGTGTCAAGCCTTACGCCTGCTTGAAGCAGGCACAGGGTTTTGACTCAGCATGGGCTCAAAAGTGACTGAGTGAAATCTTGGAGATTTCACTCAGCCACTTTTAGGAGGCGTTCCTGCGCCGGAACACCCCCCCCTGCGCTGGAACGCCTCCGTCTGGCGCAGGGCTTTACAACGTGACGCATTTCCCAGATGCGTCACGTTGTAAGTACCCTGCACCATGGCGCATCTTTTGCCCCGCCGCTGCATCACAAAAGTGACGCCACTGCGGCGTAAAAGCGGCGCAAGGGGCTTATAAATTTGCCCCTGAATGTGACCAACAGCGTGATGATTAAGCTTACTTTTCAGATGTTAAATGGCGCTTTACAAATTACAAAAGAACCGCTTTATGGAAGGCAGAAAGATACACCACACGGCTAATTGCATTTGGTGAGAGACTAATGCTCCTCTGGGTGGAATCAAAGCCCACTCTGTGTATATTTTGAAGAATTGGTAACAATAGGTCATGCAGACAGCGCTTTAAAGCAAAGCTAAACAGAATATACTTAGCACAATATAGTAGCTCTTTTTATTTCAAGGTAAAAAAAAAAAGATATTGCAATTACTGCTCTGTTCATTATAACGTGTTGCTGAGGCAGGATAGGCACTTACAGTCCATACTGGAAGCATTATGGCCTGCCTCCATTAACAAGATTTTAGGCCGCAAGCCTCCAACTACTTTCCTCGATCCCCGGCGCTCCACTACATCTTTTACCCCCTCCTCCCCGAGCAAAGCCCGATACTTGAGTCTACTTCTCGCGGACTTGCACTTCAGAGGTAATTAGCAGTTCAGCTGCACTAATTCCCAATCCACCGGCTCCAACACAAACACCGCATGTGCCGGGTCCCGCTACGCACACCCCCCTACGCACACTCACCTCTGTGTTTGTCAAGTGCCAGGGCGGCCCTGCCAAAAATAACAAAAATAACGAAATGCTTCTTCAGGTTAAGAGGCGACCCTGGAGGCTCGGGGCTGGCCAGCGCGCGCACACTGGGCCCCACTCATCACGAGGCAGAAAGAAGGGCTCTGTCTGAGTCCCGAAGGGGAGAAAAATGAAGGGAAATGCAGCATAAAACAAGGAATCTTGTATTCACCTTGAGCTCCCCGGGGAGTGCAGGAAGGGGGGTGGGGGGCACAGAGGCTGGAAGGAGACAGAGACCGACCAGGGGGCTCAGGAAACCGCAACCTGCCGTCCCTTACCCACGCACCAGTGTAACGGTGAACTATATACAGCAGCTTTATTAGAAACACACAAATACTTAAAAAAAATAACACCTGTGCTCTGTTTTCATGGAAGTCAGACATGCAGTGTGCAGCTAATGGAGCGCGCGCTCCTGCAGCTGAAAAAACAACCAGGTGGTAAAAAGTACAGAATGTCTTTTTTGGGGGGGTAATAAGGTCCACAAAGAAGCCCTCTTGACATCTATGACAGGGCCTCTACTTGGTGAAGGGATGAAGAGACTGCAGGAGAAGGGATATATGTAAGCATTAGATGACTGACTCGAGGAGGAATTCCACCCAAGCCAAGCTCAGCTGGCAGCGTTTGGGAGTCTTTATTAAACACACTGACTGCTTCTTTCAAAGACGCACGTGCTGGAGGGAGAACATATTTACAGTACACCTGAACTAACCCCTTCCATGTAATCTCTCCTTCGGTGACTTTTCTGGCATTATTTACAAATCAGTAATCGAAAATATTTATTTTGGGTTTTAAGAACGCTCAACTTTCAGTCATCATTGGTTAGCTGCCAAGTACTGTCATGCAATGTCTAACCAGGGCACTCGCATTGCACAGCCAATCCTGTTTTGGTTTTTTTCCTTTGCATTCTGGGAGTCGTACTCCAGTTTATACAATTATCACAACAGAATTGCAGCTTCTCAGAATTCAAAGAAAGGTTGAGCTGCTCATCACGGATCAGGTAAAACTGTGCGCTCTGAAGTCTTACTGTTCCCAATATTGGGTATGAGTGCCCCATCCAGACCTTTTTACCTTTCCATCACTAGTTGTTGTCCTGCATATATTATAGGGACAGCCAAAATACAACACCAGAGTGCATCGTGATTCTCACTGCTGCTGTGTTATATTTTTTTACCATTTTACGGACGTGTGGATGGCCTTGTATTAAATGCTAAATGTGGTTATTTTTTGTCTGCAGGTGCCTGTTGGTGGTTAGGCTCAATGCTAATCAACAGATAGCATTCTGGAACTTGTAGTTTCGTTTATCTCCTACCTATGGATTCAAAACAACAAGCACGTAAAATGCAATAGGATAAAAAAATATATGGGTTGAAGGTATCACACGTGCCGTGAGGCCACTTGGCAGCAATGGCACTATTGCAGTGACTTTATTCTATGCAAAATAAGGATGGAAATACTTTGTTAAAGGAAGTGCTTCTCACATTTTTTGATAAACACTTCTAGTTGTAATCACATGAAATATGAACAAGCTGTAACTATCAGCTGTTGTCATATACTGTTTGATTTCAATAATTTTCATTGGATATTTGGGAAATAAACATGCTTCATCATAATGTGATCATATATTGCCATACGTGTCAACTGGTTATATTCCATGGGAATAACTTACCAGGAGTCCTGTTTTTTAGATAATGAGACTAAGCATTCTGGGAATTGTGGTTCACTGCTGATAAAAGGAAACATATAATGACAAGACACAGCACGCTTTTATTACCAGGTGACTCCTTGTCATATGAGAACTAAGTTCAAATTTTGGACTTCCATTTTATTAAAAGCCCAGGGTAGCCTGGGATTTGTAGTCCTGCATAACATCAACCAAATTAATTGGAATAGAGTTCTAGAGCGCACTGGTTCATAAAAGAAAACATTGGACTGGTATATGGTGCCCATGATGGCATGGAGTCAACTGATGATCTTGTGTACAATGTTGAACTGTTCTTGCTACACACACATCAAATTGCATGACAATGATCCAAGATAAGTAGATTTTACAGGAAAGTATCTTATCAAAAGCAGACTTGAGGGACAGAAGTCACTTGCAATTAAAGTTTTAGTAGAGATCTCATCAAGAAGCATTTTGGGAATAATGTTCACACATGAGTCAATTCTTGTAAAGTTTCACAAGGTTTTAAAGTTTCTTAACATTTTGATTCCAGAGTTTAGATTTTATGCATCCAAATTCCATCTAAAGTCCTGAGCCAGTGCTACTAACGTTAGTATGATGTTAGCATGAAGCTAACGCTGTGCACGTGGGCCTTTAAAACTTAAATAAATTGACACTAGTTTTTTACATCAGGTTGTGTCGTATGAGCATTCATATATAAACGTTTATTGTCCAATTAATAAAAATCATTACAATCATAGCGAATAAAAACAAATTTCTTAAACAGAGTCGCCAAAATGAATTATTGAACACATGTACTACAGATATTGAGATAATTTTCTGATAACATGCCGTACTGGGCCATTAAAACCACATAAAACATCATAAAATAGATATTTCATTCATTGCATTATGTAATGACTCTATATAATAACAATAAAACATTACATACATTCAATCTTAGCTGATTTTCCCAGCCCAATATTTAAAGTGCCTTTGTGCAATCCTTCCAAACACGCTATATTTGATACTGACACATCATATATAATAATATTATAAATACATTAATCTGTATAATGCCTCCATAACTCTACTCAGAGTTTAACAGCATTTTATTAAGCTCATATGCGAGGGAACCTGTATTGCAAAACAATACTAATACAACAAGGGTATTTAGGTAACCATTAATCATTCCTGTATGATGGGCAGAACACCAGCCTGGGTCAGTTTTTTTCTCACCCCTAAGGATCAACTTAACAAAATGATTTATTAAAAAGGTGTTATGCCCTAAGAGGCATGATATAATTGTTCGGCGGCAAGTTCTTACTCCTATTTCCTTAAAAATGAGATTTAACAGTATTTGGCTCTCTTGTAATCTGGAGCAAATACATGCGATATGCAATAGTGTTTCCTTGACACAACCACATAATCTACAATTTTGTGTTGCCAATTTTGTAACCTTGAGAGTTCAATCCTTTGTTGGATAGCAGCCAAATCTTAACTTAAGATATCTATCCCTCAAAACCAGTTGTAAATGGAAAGTTAAAGAAAGTTGGGGCTTGCATTTTTTGTACAAATTAATAACTGACCATGCATGCTTTCTTTTTGCAATTGCCTCATTGTCCAATAAAAAACGATACAAAATTAGTTGTTTAATTTAACATTGTTGTGTCCTGCTGGACACAGTCTAGTGTTTCTGCCAGCCACTCTCTCAAGGGTTGGCCTACACACACACACACACACACACACACATACCCCCTCACCCATCCAACACGGCCGTCGCGACGAGCGGGGGATCAGGCCTGCGTGTTGTTGCTGCCAGGAGTTCCTCATTGTTAGACCTGACATCATTGGCTTGAGTCTCCCAGGAAACCTCCCCAGGATGTATACAGTTACATGCTGGCCTTTCGGAACCAGACTCGGCGCTTCAGAGAACTTGCTCAGGCAAATCTGGAGGCCAGCCAGGAGAAGATGAAGCGTTGGTACGACCGGAAAGCCACTCTGGTAGAGCTTCAGCCTGGTCAGGAAGTGTGGGTCATGTCCCCTGTGGAACCTTGTGCGCTCAAGGACAGGTGGACTGGACCGTTTAAGGTTGTGGAGAAGAAGAGCAATGTCACCTACCTGGTGGACTTGAAATCTCCCAGGAACTCCTTGCGGGTCCTGCATGTCAACCGTTTGAAGCCCCACTTAGAAAGGTCCGAAGTGGGCATGCTCCTCGCTACAGATGCTGGAATGGAGGAGGAGAGCGAGCCTCTTCCTGACCTCCTGTGTGCTAAAGAGCAAGACGGGTCAGTGGATGGTGTGGTCCTCTCTGACACACTGACCCTTGAGCAGAAACGGGATTGTCGCCACCTGTTGGGACAATTCCCGGATCTGTTTTCCTTGGTTCCGGGTGTCACTCATGTGTGTGTGGTATGACGTTGACACCGGAGACAGCCCTCCTGTGAAGCACAAGGCTTACAGGGTGACTGAATGTAAATGTAAATGTAAATGTAAATGTAAATGTATAGGCATTTATATAGCGCACTACTTACCTGGAGGGTCCCAAGGCGCTTCGACCGCTGCGAAACCCTTCCTAGCTTCCCTGAGAGATGGTCCCTTAATGGGTATCTCCAGGGTGAGACCAGGCATCCCCGGCGGTCTGGTGGGGCGTTAGTGAAGATGAGGCAAGCTAATGCCCAGAGTTGGCGAGTGTGATTGCTGATCAGAGTGGGCACCGAGGCGAGAGAATTATCGAGTCCGCTGACCCTGGTCCAGAAGCCTGCCGCGCCGGGAATCGAACCCTGGTCCCGGGCCGTCCTCTGCTCTCGGGTCTGCCGCCTCGAACCAGTGAGCCACACTACTTCACTTCACTGACAAGGTCCGAGCTAACATTAAGGTGGAGGTCTCCAAAATGTTTGCGTTAGGGGTGGTTGAGTCCTCTAGCAGTCCTTGGGCCAGCCCAGTGGTCTTGGTCCCGAAGGCTGCAGCGCCTGGTGCTTCACCGGAACTTCGGTTCTGTGTGGACTACCGAGGACTCAATTCAGTCACGAAGACTGACGCGCACCCCATCCCCAGAGATGATGAGCTCATCGATCGATTGGGGGCTGCCCGGTACCTTAGTACGTTTGATTTAACGTCTGGGTACTGGCAGATCGCCTTAACCGATGGGGCAAAGGAGAGGTCAGCATTCTCCACACCAGATGGGCTATACCAGTTCCGGGTGATGCCCTTTGGGATGAAGAATGCCCCTGCCACCTTCCAGAGGTTGGTCAACCAGGTCTTGGCTGGACTGGAGGATTTCAGTGCCGCCTACCTGGACGACATCGCAGTGTTCAGCGCCAGCTGGGAGGAACACCTGCGCCTCCTCCAGGAAGTGTTGTTGGTCCTGCGCAGAGCAGGCCTCACAATCAAAGCCAGTAAGTACCATGTTGGGCAGGGTTCTGTGGTGTACTTGGGGCACCAAGTAGGGAGCGGCAAGGTTGCCCCCCTGCAACCCAAGATTGATACCATCCTGGCTTGGGCGCCGCCCAAAACCCAAACTCAGGTGAGAGCCTTCTTAGGACTCACGGGTTACTACAGGAGGTTTGTCAAGGATTACGGTAACATTGTGCACCCCTTGACTTCGCGGACTTCCAGGAAGCAGCCACGAAACGTGATCTGGACTGATGCCTGTCAAACGGCCTTCGACACCCTGAAAACTGCAATGTGCACAGCACCTATACTCCAGGCACCCGACTTTTCAAAAGAATTTATTGTCCAGACGGACGCTTCAGAGCATGGCGTGGGGGCTGTTCTAGCTCAGGTGAATGAAGAGGGCCGAGACTTGCCTGTAGCCTTCATCAGTCGGAGGTTACTTCCCAGGGAAACGAGGTGGAGTGCGATAGAGAGAGAAGCATTTGCTGTGGTCTGGGCGCTGAAGAAGCTGAGACCCTACCTGTTTGGGACTCACTTCCGGGTTCAGACAGACCACAGGCCCCTCAGATGGTTGATGCAGATGAGGGGTGAGAATCCGAAACTGTTGAGGTGGTCCATTTCTCTACAGGGGATGGACTTTACGGTGGAACACCGCCCTGGTACAGATCACGCCAATGCTGATGGTCTGTCCAGATTTTTCCGCCTTAGTGATGAGGACTCCCTAGGTCAAGGGTAGTTCTCCCCACATTTCAGCTGGAGGGGACACGTGTTAGACCTGACATCATTGGCTTGAGTCTCTCCTCCATTTTTTCTGTTTGCCTCCACTGTTTTTCGATGTTCTGCTAGATAATGCTTTGGGCGCTGTGCCACTGCTGATCAGTGCCACCGCGCAAGTGCTCCCGATGTTAAATTGATGTATCGATTGTATCCATGTTTGGCTTATTTGGTTTACTATCAGTCCCTAGTCTAGTGCACCAGGAGTGCCGGGGCTTGTAAATACAAATGCCGCTCGTGGGCTTGCAGCACGTTTTGTGCCACCCACAAGAGCGGCCTCGTAAAAGAATGTCTACGGGTCGGTCATTGCGAGACCCACGTGCAGTCTGGTACTGTCACGCGGGCTGCGCGAGTATACCTACTTGCCAGTCCCTCAAACCTTCCCTTAACTTCATGTTAGTCACCCCTATGGTAGGCCCACAGGCAGGGTGCATTGTAAGTCTAAGGTAGGACACGCCTGACCAAGTTGGCATATCCTAATAGTGAACTACAGCCATCTTCGTTCTTCACTATTGCGAGGTAGCCTGCTCTCCATTAGTTAGAATGGGCCGCCGGGATTATTAATGCTACGATCCTAGTTGGCTCAGGGAGCATGGTGCAATGTCGAGTTTGGTATCCCTGAACTCGGGGTTTAATTACGCATCCGTTGGTGTGGAGGTTTTTGGACTCTGGGTTTGAAAATAGCACTTTTAGAAAGTGTCTATTTTCTTGTCTAACCATTTCTGGTTTCTGCTGGTCTTGCGTGTGTGTGACAGGAGCTGGGTGGCTCCAGAGGTCTGGATGAGTCAGTCTGGGATGAGTGGGACATTTGCGTTGAGAGTAGGGGGAGAGTAGTTGCTCATAGCCTGCCCTGCCTGATACAATGCTGGCTCCACCTCCTGCCAAGCGACTGATGGCTCTGTGCCTGCCATGGACGATCCTAGCCCCACCTCCTGCCAGGAGGCCGATAGCTCTGCTCCTGCCAGTGACAATGCTGGCTCCACCTCCTGCTGGGCGTCTGAGGACCCAGCCCCGCTCAGTGAATAAGCCAGGTGCTTCTGCCTGGCTCCACCCACAACAGAATCAGGATGTTGGGAAAGTCCCCTGCATGGACAAAGGGATCAAAGCCGAAAAGGGGTATAAGAGAAGGACCCCTGAACTAAGAAATCAGATCACTTCTGACAAGGAACCCTGTAACCAAGGACAAGAGGCCTGCTGATCTGAGGACTTGCCTACCCCTTCTGCCAGTGTGCTGTTTGCTGGAGGGAATCCTGCAGTGCTTCTTTATTTTTGCCAAGGAAACCAGGAGAGAGGAACTGTGTGTGTACTCTCACGCTTGCTAAGAAAATCTCCAAGGACTGGAAGAGTGCCAGGCTCCTGCTGAAGTCACAGGGCTAAAGGACTTCATCTGCTTAAAGTGCTATTTGCTGGAACCTGTGAATCCAGCACCTCTGAAAGATCCAGCAATCTCGACGCCGACGGACGTCGGCGAATCCAGCTCGACACCGTGAGTGACGGCTCAAGTGTCCCGCTTCCTCGCCGCCGGCCGCCGGGCCCGATCGACGCCAGCAGCAACGCCAGTGAGTAGTGAGTTCGGCTCCAGCTCCAAGGGACCTCGTGTCTGCACCGCTGCTGATCGCATCGCCCTCGTGCCCTCTCGACGCCGTGAGCGCTGCTCACACTTTTCAACAGCATCATCGACATCGACGACTACTGAGGCTGGATCGACACCGAAGACGCGACGCCGGATTGCTCGACGCCGCTGATCATCGTGTGCACCCTTTTCCAAGGTACTGTGTTGTTGGGGGTCCGTGTGACTCTGGGCTCGACGTAGCGCTCCTCGCGGTCGACGCCGAACCTTTAGATTAACTTTGCCTCGACGTTGTGTAACTCCCGTGTTGGTTACATTGTTGCTAAGAACTGTGTTTCCAGGAAGAAGAGTTGCTTTGATACGAAAGACTTTGTGCTGAAAAAGAAACTACCTTTGAACTATTATTTTCCCTTCCATAAGTATTTATTCGGATGGTGTATATTTTTGTCGTTATTTGGTCTTGTGCTAAGCCTTATATAAAAATCCTTATTTTTATAATAGTACTGTGTCGTGTCCATTTGTAGTGTATTCACTTGGTTACTGTACGTGGTCATAAATGCTTAACACACAGCCTCTGAGATAAGCCTGTTCTGCTCTGCCAAGCTACCAAGGGGGTGAGCAGGGGTTATCAAAGGGTGATCCCCTTGCCCTGACTAGAAAAGGTGTGTCCCTATTTGTCAGAAGTGCATACCTCTGCCAACTAGAGACAGCCGGTTCTAACACTCATGAGGAGAGAAGGTAAGCCAATATGAGAGGAGCCCGCCACCTGCTGCCATCATGATGATGATTGAAGAATGGGGGAGTCAGGTCCTGGGACGTGGGGCTAGCTGGACCATTAATATAACTAAGTACACAGATTGCCAGCCACACACTTACTTAAATCCTCTATTTTTGAGGGAACAAACCATAAGAGACTTCCTGGTTCGTACGGGTATATCACGGACGGGTAAATGAAAGCCCCTGCTTTCATTTCCCTCTGCTTACACCCTTATGCTCCCTCCCGACACCTCAGATCCTCTGCCCACAATCTGCTGATCATTCCCAGGTTCAGACGCAAGAAGCATGGTGGTGCTGGCTTCTCTTTCCTTGCCCCATCCACTTGGAACTCCCTTCCCCTCCCAATTCGGCTCACTTCTGATTATCCCACTTTCCGCAAATCTCTGAAAACTCATTTGTTCCGTCTTGCTCACGGCTAGCTGCCTACACCCCCTGTGTCCTCTTCCATGGTCCCCGAGCGCCAAGAAACCAATTGGTGTATGTGCGCGGTATTAAACACTTTTAACATAACATAACATTATTTATTTGTTTTTTGTCTTTTTTTAAGTATTGATGTATGAAAGGGACACTTTATCGTTTTGTACACCTTATATACAATTATTTACAATTCGCGATTATTTACAACACAAACACATACACATAACTAGTTGTATTATACAAAGTGAATTGCTCTGATATATATACACTCAAATATTCATACTACGAAGAAAAAATCATCCGTAATTCCATAAAGACCAGAGTCAAAAGTATGAACTTGATGACAATCATAAATCAATGAACTACAGTTGAATGTAGGCAGTTCAAAAAAGGAAAAATAGACTTCAAATTAATTCATTCAGTCCATTCAACCAATAAATGGCTAATCTTTTTATGCCAACGCGTTTCGAATCCGGTATGTCAACTCCACGGATTCTCATCAGGGCTCTGTCTTAATACGGGATATCTGCAAGTGTATAAAATAAAACTTGTTTTAGCTACATTTCTGACAGTTGTTTAGCTTCCAACTACATTTAACTCGGATTCCTCATATTACCTGTTGAACCAGCAGCCGCCGGTCAAGGGTAGGGTATGAGTTCTGACTGAGTTTCTTTTCTTTTCGGGATCTAAAAACAAACGCAGGTATCATGACCTGTTCTTGCTCACTTTCTAAGACCAGAATGGGGCACATATGTTATCAACATACCTTACTGGATCATGCTCGTGATCCTACGTTTCCACCAAATGGGAGTTAATTTTCAGTCCTGTATTACAGCCTGAAAATAATGAGATTAACGTTTTACGCGCTTTTTATGCACAGATGGAGAGAGTATGGCACTCGTTGCTCTACTCGGCATACCTGCTCTGAGGGATTCCTCTCTTGGGCTGTTCGTGTTCTAATCGGTTGCAGCGGTAAACGCTTTCTAACCATGTAGGCACCGCTTTCCTCAGTCCTTATTATTTGCGCTCGCTTTCCCCAGAGGAAATAACAGCATTTTATTAGGTTTCTGGGGCTACTGCAATATTGGTGGCAAATCAAACCCATGTTAGCTCTAGAATTACTTGAACAAGCTGTGACTCGGCATCTAGCTCTCATTCACTTAGTTTGGCAGCCATGTTGTAACATGGATTTGGACCTACTTATAGCTACTTGCTTGGCGGCCATCTTAGAGTGGGGTCGCTAGAAAAAGCTCTCATTCACTTAGTTTGGCAGCCATGTTGTAACATGGTTTTGGACCTACTGATAGCTACTTGCTTGGCGGCCAGCTTAGAGTGGGGTCGCTAGAGAAGGCTATCATTTAGATGTGAAAAAAGGTGAATTTAAACCACATATGAAAACATACGCGCAATTACCATCGACCCTTTCTTTTGGAGGCACTATACTAGATAAAGCTCACACTCTAGATATTTCAAAAAGCGAGTTGAGCCCGCTGAGTGCGCTATTAAACTTAAGTATAAGGTAGGCCTCTTTTTTTAGTAGAAGTTTATCATGGTCAATGGGTCTAGACTGTTGCAGAACATATAGAATTGACCACTTTAAGTCATTCTCAGTGTGTTTATTTTCAATGCAATGCTCCACTATAGGTGCTGTAAGCACTTTATTCTTGATTCTAGACTTATGTTGCGTTATGCGCATATTCACTTGTTGTGTTGTCTTGCCTATGTAAATCTTATTACATGGGCAGATGACTACATACACAACATTTCGTGTTTTACAATTTGAGAAACTTAAGTGTTTCCACTTAATATTCCCATGTTGGAATTCCTTCCCTTCCACAGTAGTCCCACAGGCCACGCATGTCCCACATTTATGATGTCCCTCAATGGGTTTCATTCCCCATTGAGACAATAGGTCACTCTTAGGTTTGGGTAATGCTATCTCGGCTCGGACAAGATGTTGTCCGATGCTCCTGTTCTTACGATCCGTGAAAAGAGGACGGGGAAATGGACAGTCCAGGTTTTCTAGTAAGTGCCAATTTTCTAAAATGGTTTGTCTGAATTTGTTTGTATCAGGCCCAAATGTGGTGACACAGACCATCCGGTCTAGTTCAGCCTTTGATTTTGTTTGTAGCAAACATTTGCGTGGTGTACATCGTGCCCGCTTGAATGAGTTTTTTAACAGTTTTTTAGGATAACCACGGCTTTCCATTTCGTGACAGAATGTGTCAGCGTGTCTTTCATACTCTGACAACTCTGTGCAGTTTCTCCTGATACTGAGCAGTTGGCCATAGGGCAAGTTAGCCTTCAAGTTCCTGGGGTGGTCACTTTGGTGGTGCAGTATTGTGTTTTTATCAGTCTGCTTCTTGTACAAAGAGGAGACCAACTTCCCGTTTGAACATGTGATTTCCACATCCAGGAACGTCATTCTTGTGTCACTGATCTCAATAGAAAATTTAATGTTTGGATGTTTGGAATTAAGCCATCCATGAAATTTCATCAACTCCGTGTGGCTCCCCTGCCACAGGAGCTACACGTTGTTGATATATCGTAGCCATTGCTTAATGTGACTGCAATATGGGTTATCCTTTTCAATAAATTTCTTCTCATATTCTGCCATATACAATATGGCCATCTCAGGAGCATAGGGGCATCCCATAGCAGTCCCTTTGGTCTGCATAAAGAACTGCTCATTGAATCGGAATTAATTTTTGCGCAACGCTATTTCTGCCAATTTGAGAATAAAGCTGGTAGGGACTCGATGTGGTCTTGCACGAGCTTCTAAATAAAGCTCAATTACTTCCAATGCCTCTCCCTGGGGTATTTGAGTATAAAGGGACGTGACGTCCATTGTCACAAGCAATTGTGATGCAGGATTAAAATCAGTCCCTTCTACTTTGACGAGGAAATCCATTGTGTCTCTGAGATATGATTTAACAGAGCTAACAAAGGGCTTCAAGACAAAATCAACATATTTCGCAAGTGGTTCCAGGCAGGAATCGCACCCAGAAACAATGGGTCGTCCTGGCGGCTCATTTAGACTTTTATGGATCTTGGGGAGGAAGTACAGGATTGGAGTCCTGGGATATTTTTTGATTAAAAATTCACCTTCTCTCACACCAACATAGCCTTCATCTAACCCTATTTTAACAGTATCTGCTATCAGTCCCTGAATGTTTTTGACCGGATCTTCCTGTAGGGTTCTATACCAAACAGTGTTGCTCACCTGTGTATTGGCTTCAGCAAGATATTGTTCTCTTGGCCAAAGGACTACAGCTCCGCCTTTGTCGGCCTGTTTCACAACTATCGACGTATCATTCCTCAAGTCATGTAGTGCACTTCTCTGTCCTTTACTCATATTCTGTTGGAAATATTTTTTATTTCTCTCTAGTTTGTCAATTGAGGAAAGCATGATTTGTTCAAAGGCATAAACCTGTTTAGGAATTTTTTGACTGGGTATGAAGGTCGATTTATTACGTAACCCTGTAGTTTCTTTTTCTATCATAGGTGGCTGATTGGCAAAAAAGGCCCTCAGTCGAATTTTGCGACAAAATTCTATGGTCTCTAACTTCATTTGGGTAAAATCGGTTTGTTGACGAGGTACAAATTTTAGTCCAAGATTTAGTACGGATTCCTCATCTTTTGTGAGTGTTTTGTCTGATAGATTGACTATTGTGGATGGCGCCTTTATGATTTGTAAAAATTCCTCCTTGTCCTGGCGCCTTTATGATTTGTAAAAATTCCTCCTTGTCCTGGCGCCTTTATGATTTGTAAAAATTCCTCCTTGTCCAAGGATGAATTTTTACAAATCATAAAGGCGCCATCCACAATAGTCAATCTATCAGACAAAACACTCACAAAAGATGAGGAATCCGTAGAAGTGCACTACATGACTTGAGGAATGATACGTCGATAGTTGTGAAACAGGCGGACAAAGGCGGAGCTGTAGTCCTTTGGCCAAGAGAACAATATCTTGCTGAAGCCAATACACAGGTGAGCAACACTGTTTGGTATAGAACCCTACAGGAAGATCCGGTCAAAAACATTCAGGGACTGATAGCAGATACTGTTAAAATAGGGTTAGATGAAGGCTGTGTTGGTGTGAGAGAAGGTGAATTTTTAATCAAAAAATATCCCAGGACTCCAATCCTGTACTTCCTCCCCAAGATCCATAAAAGTCTTAATGAGCCGCCAGGACGACCCATTGTTTCTGGGTGCGATTCCTGCCTGGAACCACTTGCGAAATATGTTGATTTTTTCTTGAAGCCCTTTGTTAGCTCTGTTAAATCATATCTCAGAGACACAATGGATTTCCTCGTCAAAGTAGAAGGGACTGATTTTAATCCTGCATCACAATTGCTTGTGACAATGGATGTCACGTCCCTTTATACTCAAATACCCCAGGGAGAGGCATTGGAAGTAATTGAGCTTTATTTAGAAGCTCGTGCAAGACCACATCGAGTCCCTACCAGCTTTATTCTCAAATTGGCAGAAATAGCGTTGCGCAAAAATTACTTCCGATTCAATGAGCAGTTCTTTATGCAGACCAAAGGGACTGCTATGGGATGCCCCTATGCTCCTGAGATGGCCATATTGTATATGGCAGAATATGAGAAGAAATTTATTGGAAAGGATAACCCATATTGCAGTCACATTAAGCAATGGCTACGATATATCGACGACGTGTGGCTCCTGTGGCAGGGGAGCCACACGGAGTTGATGAAATTTCATGGATGGCTTAATTCCAAATATCCAGACATTAAATTTTCTATTGAGATCAGTGACACAAGAATGACGTTCCTGGATGTGGAAATCACATGTTCAAACAGGAAGTTGGTCTCCTCTTTGTACAAGAAGCAGACTGCTAAAAACACAATACTGCACCACCAAAGTGACCACCCCAGGAACTTGAAGGCTAACTTGCCCTATGGCCAACTGCTCCGTATCAGGAGAAACTGCACGGAGTTGTCAGAGTATGAAAGACACGCTGACACATTCTGTCACGAAATGGAAAGCCGTGGTTATCCTAAAAAACTGTTAAAAAACTCATTCAAGCGGGCACGATGTACACCACGCGAATGTTTGCTACAAACAAAATCAAAGGCTGAACTAGACCGGATGGTCTGTGTCACCACATTTGGGCCTGACACAAACAAATTCAGACAAACCGTGTTAAAAAATTGGCACTTACTAGAAAACCTGGACTGTCCATTTCCCCGTCCACTTTTTGCGTATCGTAAGAACAGGAGCCTCGGACAACATCTTGTCCGAGCCGAGATAGCATTACCCAAACCTAAGAGTGACCTATTGTCTCAATGGGGAATGAAACCCATTGAGGGACATCATAAATGTGGGACATGCGTGGCCTGTGGGACTACTGTGGAAGGGAAGGAATTCCAACATGGGAATATTAAGTGGAAACACTTAAGTTTCTCAAATTGTAAAACACGAAATGTTGTGTTATGTAGTCATCTGCCCATGTAATAAGATTTACATAGGCAAGACAACACAACAAGTGAATATGCGCATAACGCAACATAAGTCTAGAATCAAGAATAAAGTGCTTACAGCACCTATGGTGGAGCATTGCATTGAAAATAAACACACTGAGAATGACTTAAAGTGGTCAATTCTATATGTTCTGCAACAGTCTAGACCCATTGACCATGATAAACTTCTACTAAAAAAAGAGGCCTACCTTATACTTAAGTTTAATAGCACACTCAGCGGGCTCAAGTCGCTTTCTGAAATATCTAGAGTGTGAGCTTTATCTAGTATAGTGCCTCCAAAAGAAAGGGTCGATGGTAATTGCGCGTATGTTTTCATATGTGGTTTAAATTCACCTTTTTTCACATCTAAATAATAGCCTTCTCTAGCGACCCCACTCTAAGATGGCCACCAAGCAAGTAGCTATAAGTAGGTCCAAAACCATGTTACAACATGGCTGCCAAACTAAGTGAATGAGAGCTTTTTCTAGCGACCCCACTCTAAGATGGCCGCCAAGCAAGTAGCTATAAGTAGGTCCAAAACCATGTTACAACATGGCTGCCAAACTAAGTGAATGAGAGCTAGATGCCGAGTCACAGCTTGTTCAAGTAAGTCTAGAGCTAACATGGGTTTGATTTGCCACCAATATTGCAGTAGCCCCAGAAACCTAATAAAACGCTGTTATTTCCTCTAGGGAAAGCGAGCGCAAATAATAATGACTGAGGAGAGCGGTGCCTACATGGTTAGAAAGCGTTTACCGCTGCAACCGATTAGAACACGAACAGCCCAAGCGAGGAATCCCTCAGAGCAGGTATGCCGAGTAGAGCAACGAGTGCCATACTCTCTCCATCTGTGCATAAAAAGCGCGTAAAATGTTATTCTCATTATTTTCAGGCTGTAATACAAGACTGAAAATTAACTCCCATTTGGTGGAAACGTAGGATCACGAGCATGATCCAGTAAGGTATGTTGATAACATATGTGCCCCATTCTGGTCTTAGAAAGTGAGCAAGAACAGGTCATGATACCTGCGTTTGTTTTTAGATCCCGAAAAGAAAAGAAACTCAGTCAGAACTAATACCCTACCCTTGACCGGCGGCTGCTGGTTCAACAGGTAATATGAGGAATCCGAGTTAAATGTAGTTGGAAGCTAAACAACTGTCAGAAATGTAGCTAAAACAAGTTTTATTTTATACACTTGCAGATATCCCGTATTAAGACAGAGCCCTGATAAGAATCCGTAGAGTTGACATACCGGATTCGAAACGCGTTGGCGTAAAAAGATTAGCCATTTATTGGTTGAATGGACTGAATGAATTAATTTGAAGTCTATTTTTCCTTTTTTGAACTGCCTACATTCAACTGTAGTTCATTGATTTATGATTGTCATCAAGTTCATACTTTTGACTCTGGTCTTTATGGAATTACGGCTGATTTTTTCTTCGTAGTATGAATATTTGAGTGTATATATATCAGAGCAATTCACTTTGTATAATACAACTAGTTATGTGTATGTGTTTGTGTTGTAAATAATCGCGAATTGTAAATAATTGTATATAAGGTGTACAAAACGATAAGGTGTCCCTTTCATACATCAATACTTAACCTCTTGGATGCTAATGACAAAGGTAACTCGTCATGATGCACTGGTTGTCCTGTGCTGATGACAAGGATAACTCGTCATGATTAGTGGGAATGATCAAAGTTCAGCACAGGACGGGAAAACCCCTTAGCAGCCAAGTGGTTAAAAAAAGACAAAAAACAAATAAATAATAAAACGGTTTGAGTGATATACCCGTACGAACCAGGAAGTCTCTTATGGTTTGTTCCCTCAAAAATAGAGGATTTAAGTAAGTGTGTGGCTGGCAATCTGTGTACTTAATCATGATGATGATGGCGGCCGGATGAGGCAAGGGCCGTCCTCCAACGTGTTCAACAGCTTTTACCGATAAGGCCCCCACAGCTACCCTAACACCTCTGTAACCTCTGCAACCTCTGCCTGCTGTGATAAGCTGCCTGGCACGGAAAGAAGTGAGTGCCGTGGGCCTAGTGCCCAGAACATAACAAACATCTGTTTTAAAACTATTTTATTCTATCCAAGTGTTCCAAAGATTTAACCCGTGGTGTGCTGGTGACGGAACCACTCCGTCACCAGCCACAGACGCGCTGTGCTAATGACGGAGTGGTTCCGTCACGGCCCGGCCGCCGCGCCTGCGCGGCATCAATGCTGCGCGTTCTATTGAGCGGGCGGGGCCGTGACGAAACCACTCCGTCACAAGCACAGCGCACCCGTGGCTCGTGACGGAGTGGTTCCGTCACGAGCATGGCGGCGCCACGCGGCCCCCCTTTCCCCCAGCACCGCGGCGGAATTACCGCCGCAGCCAAGAGGTTAAAAGTGATTAGGCTTACGAATGATAGCATGATGTTAGCATAAAGCTAGTGCTGTGCATGTGGGCCTTTAACATGTTAAGGAAATTGACACTATTTTTTACATCAAGTTTTGTCGCATTGGCATTTGAACACAGCTTTAGTAAATAAGGACCTTATTCTCTTACGTAGTCAGTGTAATACTCTTGCTGCAATGGACCATTAGGCCGACACATATACGGCAAAGTCAAGTAAGTAATTGCACATCGAATGCCAAATGGAAAACTATTAGTGTTTCCATACCACTAAATGTAAAAACAAAAAAACACCTAGGCCCTGTTTTATGAGTGGGTCGAAAGGTGTAAGCTATTCAAAGCACAAAGTTATTTAAAATACACTGGGGTGCAGTTTACCAGTTGAGGTACATATCATAAACCCTGAGTAGGCTCAAGAAAAAATTTGCAATTTAATGTAGAATTGGTGTATTTGACACCAAATTCAACAGGCATTGACATTTTCAGGGCATTTTATCTCAGTAAAGTTCGTCAAACTCAACCTGATTAAGTTTACCTGGGAAATATTGCCGCACCATTTATAATTCCAGTTTCTGTGCAAACAGGAATTTGTTTGCTAAAGTCAGACAACATGATCAATCTCAAATACGAACTTCAAAAATGTAAGTCGAAGCAATCTAGGGGCATAATCACAAGCCACTAGCACCAGCGAAGTGTCATTTTTCTTATGCTCTGGAGGCGCTGTGAGCTTGCCCGTATTTACAAAGCCACTTTGCATGGCTTTACACAGTATACTGCGTTAAAGAGGTATGTCATGGCTGTTGCGGTGGTGTTTTCCTGCTTAACATTCATGGCTTTTTGACACTGCCACAGATTTACAAGGATTCATAAAGCTGAGCAATGGCCGAAAACTGAAGCCTTTCAAGGTGAGGCATTAAAGTGGTGCAATGAGGAGAAATATTTTTATTTCTCCTCATTGTTTGCTCTTTCTATGTGTGCTGCTTACTGCAGCACACATAGAAGGAGCAAAGTGCCATTAAGGATTATTTTTGTGGAAGAAGGTGTCCCTTCCTGTACAAACACAATTATCCATGCAACGCAGGCACCCTTGCATCATGATGCAAGGTTGCCTGCGTTGGCACGCAGCTGCTGTTTTAGCACTAGCGCAGGGGAGAGTACAGGGGTGCACCGTATTCCTGTAAATATGGCGCATCCCTGTATTTTTTAAATTACTCATCTTGGTGCGGCAAAATTGCTTGCAGCACCACACTGTGCCATTTCATTGTAAATATCCCCCTAGTGTTTAATCAACATGACTTCATTAAGCTCTCTGACTCCAGCTCTTTGTTGGATAACCTATACAACAACAATCCAATGGCTCTGGACAAGCTTACCACTCCAAAAACTAGAAAAACAGGCAACAAATGGTACTGTGCTGTGCTAGCTGAGACCAAACAAATCATTTACATATCAATGACCATTGAGAACAAGAGTGACTGTAAGATGCACAGGAGAAACTACAACAAAGGTATTCAAATTGTAACTTGTAACTCACTGATCCTCATGTAAAGCGCTCTGATAACTCTGGGTCTAGCCAGCGCTATATAAAACTCTTCAAATATATCAAATAAATAAAAGAACCAAATGACCTACCATAAAATATTCTTTCATTAAGCCAATAACTAATTGTGGGAGTTCTTTAAGACCTGCCAAGAGCTGTCAACCCTGATACCCTGAAAAACAACCCTTCCACAAGCCAGCAACATTTTAGTGGCCTCATGACATTCGTTGAGTGTAACATCACAAAATTACTACCATCCTGGAAACGCAGAGCCTTCTCCTTACCCACCACTTACCCCATCACTGCTACAGTCTACTTGTTCTGTGTTCCTTTCATGATAAAGGAGGAGATATTGAATTCGGCCCTTCATCATGCCTTGAGATATTCATGTATTTGCTCGAAGATGAGCTCATGTCCATGTTCCACATTAAAGACTAACTCATACTCAACGGCTTTGACCACTAAAACAGATCTCATCCTCCAGGATCTATTAGCATTTTACACTAGCACGGATTACCACATTCGTCTGAGAAGACTTGAAGAATAGACTGGAGCATCCAACTCTGCACTGGTGTGGACCCATTGTTTCAATAGAGCGGTCCCTTCGCATGGTGTCCCACCAATTCCCATGGGGTCATCCTTGTCTTGCCTGTTTTTCAACATCTATAAATACACTTAAGTATGGCTTCTTCAGCAGTGCCTGGTGAACCATCAAATGTACTTTTAAAGATATCAAAATTGAATGGGAGAATAGCAAATGAGTTATGCTCTCACATGACTGGGCTATGCATTCAGTGGGTTGATAGACAGCAGTGGCGTAGCTAGACCTACTCCCACCCAGGGTGGACCCTAAGTTTGCCGCCCCGTGCAGGTAAGAGGGAGGGGTGATGGATGACTTGATTCAGGTGGGGATCAGGCAGCCAACGACAACATGTTCTCAGGGGGCAGGGGTATAGTGGTAGTAAATAGACATGACTTGCTCACCTCTGCCGCCCCTAAAAAATAGATCTGGTCAGGGCCGACCCCACCCCCCAATTTGCACGACTGAAAGACAGCTCTCTAGGCTTGGATGGGGTCAAAAAGAAGAACCGGGTTCTGGCTGAGCAGATTTCAATGTTTTAACCTTGAAATTGCCACCCAAACCATAAGCACCCCAGCTGGTGAAGGAAACAAAATGATCTTGAAGTCTTATGTGACTGTAGGTTTTGGTCAAAAGGATTAACTTGCACCTCCTCTTGATATGTATATCTTCCTTCTCCTCTAAAGAGACAACCTGGTGCATCAGACAGAGATCCTGGCGATGGCACAACTACAGTATTGCAACAATGTCTACAGAAGACTCCTGAAGAAATCCATCACATTGCTACAAAGACTACAGAAGCAGGTGGCCAGGATATTTCTAAACTTAAAGAGACAGGCCCATTTAAAACCAGCAATAAAAACTCTCCATTGGGTCTAGGTGGACACCAAAATAAAACTGACAATCCTCCATACCATTCATTCACACAATAAATCTACACAGAGATGATATCTAGGGTCAAGATACACTGGGCCTGATTCACAAAGGTAAACTTACGTGTTTGTGTAAGTTTACGCTTTTTCAGTATTCGCAAAACTGCATTTTAATAGTAAATTTACAGGTGCGGAGGACAGGCCTATCTGTTTATGCACTTAGAATCCACCCTCATAAACTTACTATCAAAATGCAGTTTTTTAATACTGAAAAAGTGTCAACTTACACAAAGGTGTTGTAGTTTCGTAGTTTGTGGGTGAGGTTCGGTGGTTCCGAACCCGTTCAATAAAGATCGTCGGAAATAGACGATTTTGGTGTCAGCAGACCGCAAATCACGAGTGTAGTGTGTACGAGTGTTTTCGCATTAATTGATCAATGAGAACACTACGTATTCAAGGATTTCGTTTGGACCTTCGGGTTCCATTTTGTGTACGGCAGCCATTTTGTGTGGTTGCCCTCACATAGGCCGATGACTGCGACCGAACGAGTCTTTGAGACACGTACACCTTAGCTGACTTCTGAGTGACCTGGCCGAATTGACTCCCCTGCCCGAGGCTGACCTCGTTGAGCCAGTTCCTTGTTAAACAGCTGGTCAGATAAAGATCAAAGGGTAGGACATGCCGAAGTTTATGGTACACTGCTCCCACCTTTCTATCTTGCTTTCAATCTGCTTCTGCTCCTTCCTTTACGACATAATCACTGATTTGGGTTGAGGGTTTTATGATGGGTTTGTCCGGCCTGAGCGAACAGGAATATTGGAATGTGCTTGGTCATTTCTGGTAGGCTGGGCAAAGGAACGTGGGATTCTCGTCATACGCTACTTTCAAAATGTCACATTTCTATTGGTCAGTTTGTATGAACCCAATGCTAATTTGGAATGTTGCCTGAGGCTTAATTTTTGGCATAAAAGACCATGCTCCGCTCATTGAATTTGTGCAGTCTCTAGCGAACCACCTGTGTGTGCTTCGTAGACCTCTGTTCCTGGTTGCAGCCAATAAACTTTGGTCGTTGACGTCATCAAGAAGTGTCCTGTGTCTCTGTTTGCCAAAGCAGGGGAACTTGAAGGCATTGGGTGGTTTCCCTGACTCCGCTGGGTTCTAAAACCCGGTCCTTCAGTTGGTGCGACTTCAGCGGTACCGGTCCAAGCCCGAAGATCGTGGAGAGCTTCGTGTGAAAATTCTGGAGGAAGGCCAACCACTTCATCGACCCCTGTATGTCGTCGTGGTCCGAAAGTCTTTGCTGCGAGGTTCCCAGCCTTCCGACGGCTACGAAGGACTGCTGTCCTGACTGTCGCCCTGTCTTGGAGCCTTAGACGTTTGTAGAGCGAGACGATAGACGGGTCTTCTGGTGATGCTATCGACATTTCAGTTAAGTATGAGTGGAGCGTCTCCTAGTCCTTAGTTTGTTTTGGTATCCCTTTAGTGGATCGCTTTGATTTGGTACCTACAGGCCCCAAAGCCAAGGGACTCGTGTATTTGCGAGACTATTGTTTTGAGATTTCCCTTGTAGTTTGAAGCTAGACTAGTGAGCAAGATGCCTGGTCTTAGCAGACTTGGAAAGATATTTGGTTGTGGTTGTTCTAAGGATTCCCGATTAGAGGATTCGTGTCCGGTTCCTCCAATTGGAACTCCTATATATGAATTGTACGTGAAGCCTGGTGTGGGCCCTATTAGCTACAATGAGATCTGGGTAAGAAATACGAGGAAATACGGTGTCCTACAGTGGCCCCGTTACGGTAGTTTTGAAGCTGAGATTTTAGACAATCTCGAAGTGAAGTTGTTCAAGAAGAAAGCCCGGCCGGCAATGTTTGACTCTTTCCGCATACGGCGTAAAGAAGCCAAACAGAAAGATATTAAATTAGCGAAGAAGAATAAACGAGAACGAGGTATGTCAATGGTACAATCTGCTATTGCGTATAGGGATAATGAGAAAGAGCAAGAGAGCAAACAGATGCTTAGGGTGAAGAAGTTAGTGGTAGATAGATGCTACCCAGTTTTGCCGCCTAAAGAGCAGGACGAAAAGAAAAATCTTGCAAAAGATCCTTTAATGTCGCATCTATTGAGTTCACCACCTCCTTATGCACAGAGTGCTACGGCACCACCGCCACCAGTTGTGGCTGTGCAACCTCCAGTTGTTGTGCCACCTGTAATTCCTCCACAGCCAGCTCCTTTTCCGTTGGCTACTGTTCCTTTGGCGCAGCCTCCTCAGGGGCCACCAACTTTGCCTCCCCTTTTGTCTGCTACTCCTACGCCTGTCTATAATACTCCTTCTGTTCCGATTTTGGATTCTTCTACTATTGTTCTGTCTTCCCTTATTCTTCCATCTTCTCCTTCTACTAGACAGCGAATGACTGCTGCAGTTTCTGGTTTCTTTTCTCCTTTGTTGGGACAATTGGGTATGTCTCCAGTTAATGAGCGTAGACAATCACGTAGTCAGTTGCCTGGTATAGACGAGCGTACAGTTTTTGATCACATGGCACGTAGATGGGTTACGTATACGTCCCAGTATGATCTTGAGGGTATTATGGATGTTTTCCGCCAATGGAAAGCGCCAAAGCAACGGTACGTCTTTGAAATGATGTGTGTGTTCCTCCATGAACAATGGATTGATGAAGTAGGTAAAGCTCCTGAAGAGTTGTATCGTATACGTTCCGAGTTTGCGAAAGGGACGATTGTGAGTCTTCTTGATATTGAGAGAGCAGTTGCGACGTTGTTGTCATTCCGTAATAGCACTCCTTCTGAGCGATTGTTTGAGCCTGATTCGTCAGTTAGGAGAAAGGCGCGTCAGTATCCGATGTGTGAGGTTCCTCCGGTGTGGAAGGAAGCAGTTCAGGCTGATGCTGGGTTGGGTATTGTAGCTGCGCTTGCACACTTTCAGCGAGTATGGGTACATATTCCTTGGAAGCGTGTTGAAGTTTTGGCGAGTAAGCAGACTTTACCTGATCCGCGCAAAAATCCGGCGGGATATTATAAAGAGCTCACTCAAACTGTGGGTTCGTGCATCATGAATTTAGCAGACATAGACATGTTGTTTGGCAATGTTGTTCCACAGCCTATCTGGAATATGATTCGACATACGGATCATGATAATGAATTGGGTGATACATGGGTTAATATTGTTGCTGCGAATGATAGACAAGTTGAAGGTGCTAAGCCTGAAGATCTAATTGCTCAACTCCCTGGTAGGATTATTAACTATATTCCTTGCTCCCTCGTAAATGCAGCAAACTATTTCCATTGTTGGCTGATGGGTTGACTAGTATTTTTAACACCTCTTTTGAGAGTGCTTCTTTTCCGAGTAGCTGGAAATTGGCGCAAGTCAGACCAATCCTTAAAAAGCCTAACAGTGACCCCTCTATTTTTTCCAACTACAGACCGATTTCCTTGTTACCTTATTTTGGCAAGGTCCTGGAATACCTGGTTAATAAACGTTTATCTTCTTATGTTGAAATTCATTCACTTCTGGACCCGTCACAATCTGGCTTCTGTGCCGCACACGGCACTGAAACCGCAATCCTAGAAATAGTGGATAACATCCGACTCTCCTTGGATATGGGCGAATCAGCTTTTTTGGTGCTATTGGATCTTTCCGCTGCCTTTGACATCATCTCCCACAGCATCTTGAAACATCGGCTGTGGGAGGTTGGTGTTAGAGGCAGTGCCTTGGCCTGGTTCGCGGACTATCTTAAGGACCGTCATTCCTACATCAGGATGAATTCTTTCTCATCCGATACCACTCCACTCTCGATTGGGGTACCACAGGGATCCATCCTCAGCCCTTTATTATTTAATCTCTATCTTCGCCCTTTGGCCCTTATTATAAAATCTTATGGCTTCTCTACTGTGTCTTACGCAGATGATACGCAGGTACTTATTACCTGTAAATCTAACCTTCAGGAGACCTGCTCCAGTTTTAAACAATGAATGACTCACATCAAAAACTGGATGTGTGAAAACAAACTCCAACTCAACTGCAGTAAGACTGAAATTTTATTATTTGGCAAGGCCAAGACCTTCTGGTCTCTGGACTGGTCGCCCTCGGATTTAGGGCCTTGCCCTGAGCCTAAAGAAGCTGTAAGAGATTTAGGGATTATACTTGACGGGGATCTCTCCATGAAGACTCATGTTAATCATGTGGCTGGAACTTGTTTTGGCATTCTCCGATTACTGCGAAAAAAATGTAAATGGCTCCCAGTTGAAGCCAGAAAGCCTCTGGTTCAGGGACTGATTGTCAGTAGGCTCGATTTCGGAAATGCCTTCTTTGCTTCCATTAAGGCGAGCTTGCTGACTAAATTGCAAACTATACAGAATGCGGCGGCAAGGCTGGTGCTGGGCCTGCCTCCCAGGTCTGCCTCTAAATCCTCCCTTAAACAGTTGCACTGGCTCCCCGTGCGCCAAAGATGTCATTTCAAAATCCTAAGTTTAACTCATAAACTTTTACATGGGATTGGCCCGTCCTATTTAATAAAGAAATTGGCCTGGTATACCCCTTCTAGAGCTCGTCGCTCTAGTTCTAGGTTCATGTTGACCCAGCCTCGAGCTCGTTCAGCTAGGAATGGGTGCCGCTCTTTTTCATATGTGGCCCCCCAAATATGGAATAAACTACCCACCCATATCCTATCCCTTGATAACCATCTGGAGTTTCGAAGGGTTCTAAAAACGTGGCTTTTTCCTAAATAAAGCCCCCCTATGCTATCTTGCTCCGGGGGGTCAATGCCTTTCTCCTGCAAAGCGCCTTGAGACCGTTCCGGTGATAAGTGCGCTATACAAGAGCTTTTGACATTGACATTGACATATGAAGACTTTGATGCCCGAAGTGCGTGTTAATTGGGACAAGTTGTCTGCATGTAAGCAGAAGAAAGATGAGACTGTGTCTGACTTTTTCACGCGGTTTGAAGAGACTTTTGTAGATCATAGTGGTCAGGATATGGCTACCGAGGGTGGCCAGAGATTGTTCGTTGATAAGTTTGTGCATAATTTGCTTCCAGAGTTGTGCACTAAGTTGAAGGATTCCGAGAGTGCTTGGGCTGTTTCTACGTCAGCTCAGATTTTAGCTACGGCCCAGTACTATGAAAATAGGCGCAAAGATGAGTTAGAGAAAGCGGATAAGAAGACTAAGGAATTGAAGACTAAAGTTCTTCTACAACAAGCTTATCCACCCCGTACTAATAGTCAGCGCGATTATCAGCAACCTCAGCAATATTCGAGAAACTCGCAAAGGAACGAGTCTTCTCAACAGCGTTTTCCGTATGGGCCTAATCAGTGCGCGTATTGCAAAGGAGAGGGTCATTTTAAGAATAATTGTCCGGTTTTGTCGCAGCGCATTAATGGTACTTCTGGTGTACGAGGTAGAGGTGCTCAACAGGCGCCTAGAGGTAGAGGTCGCGGACAGAACTCGATGATTAGTTTTGATCAACAGCAAGGTTCGTCTGGTAGGACAGCACAGTACTATATGGATGATTACTATGTTGAAGGTGATGAAGCAAATGGTGTCGATTGTTAGGACAGCCATGGACAAAGAGAGGGAGTTGTTTCAGTTCCAGTAGATCAGAGTGGACCCGATGCTGAAGTGATTGCATCAGGTGTGTCAGAACCTTTTCTGCTAGATACTGGTGCCACAAAGAGTTCTATTATGCACTCTAAACTCCCTGGCGCACCTTTGTCTGGCTTTGATAATGTTTCTGTAGGTTTTTCTGGCCCCCCGTTACAAATCCGATTTCTGCTCCATTGTCTCTTTCTGTTGGACCTCGTAAGTTCAAAGCACCCCTTCTTTTGACTACAGGTTGTAATGAGAATCTGTTGGGATTGGATTTATTGAAGAGATTGTATACAATGCTGTATTGTTCTCCGTCAGGAGTTCATCTTACTTTGGGTGAGAGAGTGATCTCTCCGATGTACATGTCGAAAGACAGACTTCCATCTGAATTGTCTTCTTTACCTGAGTCATTGTGGGCTACTGGTCCGAATGATGTGGGCCTACTGGAAATTCCTCCATATGTTGTGACACTGAAGGCGAATGCTAAATTACCGCGCATTCCACAGTACCGTATTTCGAGTGATGGTGAGCGTGCACTTTTAGCGATTATTTATGATTTGATCGAAAAGGGTGTAATTGAGGAAACAAGAGGTAATGTGTGCAATAGCCCCGTTTTGCCTGTTCTGAAGAGAACTGATTCTTCACAACCTCCTGTATATAGGTTTGTCATCGATCTTCGCGAAGTGAACAAGATTGTTGTTCCACAATTTCATGTTGTGCCTGATATCACCGCTTTGTTGACTTTGATTCTGGCTACAGCCACATGGTTTTCGGTGATCAACTTGAAGAATGCTTTCTTCAGTATCCCAATTGCCATAGAGAGTAGGGATATCTTTGGATTCTCTTTAGGAGGACGAAGTTTCCGCTTTAAGCGCGCTCCTCAAGGCTATTGCGAGAGTCCATCGATCTATAGTAAAGCTTTGAAGACACAACTTGATCTGTTGGTTTTACCTGATGGTGCAGCCCTTATATGTTGATGATTTGCTAGTTGCCGCTGATACTGAGGAGATTTGTAGAGAAGCCACTTTGTCATTGTTACACCACTTGTCTGATTTTCATCACAAAGTTTCTCTCTCCAAGTTGCAATATTGTCGACAAGAAGTAACCTACTTAGGTCACCTCTTATCGAAGGAGGGAAGGAAACTGACCCCAGAGAGAATTCAAGCTATTGCGAAAATGAGTGTGCCTACGACACAGAGAGAAGTACGTGCGTTTTGGGGTATTACGTCGTACTGTAGACAGTGGATTCCTAATTTTTCTTTGTTAGCGTAGCCTTTGATAGCTCTTACTGTTAAGGATACTCCAAATCCTATTCCTTGGACTGATGAATGTCAAAAGAGCTTTTCTGAATTACGCAATGCGTTTTGTTCGGCTCCTGTGATGGGTACTCCCGACTACAGTAAGCCTTTCACATTGTATGTCCACGAGAGAGAGGGATGTGCATTGTCAGTGTTGACTCAGCAGTTTGGCGATAAGCAGCGTCCATGTGCTTACTTTTCATCGACCTTAGATCCAGTAGCAACGGCGTTGCTGAGTTGCTTGAGAGCTACAGCAGCAGCGGCTGTTTCAATTCGACAGTCTGCTGGTTTGGTTATGGACAACACGTTAGTGGTAATGGTTCCACATGCAGTGGATACCTTGTTGAACCATACGAAGACACAGCATTCAACTAGTGCTTGGTTGTCGGGTTACGAGTTGACGTTGTTAGCGAGTCATGTGCACATTAAACGATACAACACGTTGAATCCAGCCACGTTGTTGCCAATTTCAGTTGAGACAGATATTGAAGAACAACATGATTGTTTTCTGAGAACTGAAGAAGAAACGAAAGGGAGAGTAGACTTAAGAGATACTCCTCTTCTAGAGTGTGATGGTACTTTGTGGGTTGATGGCTCGTGCTTTAAGCTGCCGAATGGTGATGCGACTGCGGCATATGCTGTTACAACTTGGCATACGATTGTTGAAGCTGCACGTATTCCACATAATTCAGCACAAGCAGCGGAGTTGATTGCATTAATGAGAGCATGTGTGTTGGCGAAAGGAAAACGAGTGAATGTGTATACTGACAGCCAATGTGCCTTTTGGCGTGGCTCATAGCTTTGGGCGTTTGTGGCGTGAACGTGGATTCTAGACTTCACATGGAACGAAGATTCAGACTGGACAGTTGGTGAATGAACTACTTGAATCCCTTACCTTGCCATTGCAAGTAGCGATTGAGAAATGTAGTGCCCATAAGAGAGTTACGGATGATGCTGGTCGCGGAAATGCGTTTGCGTATGAAGTTGCGAAAGAAACTGCGAAGAATGTGATGAGTCGAATGTATGTTGCAGGTCCAGCGAGATTGGTTCCAGAGAAAAGTATGTGTGAAGATACGATTGAGAGTGTGAAATCTATTCAAGCTGAAGCTACAGAGAAAGAGTTGAATGAATAGAGAGAAAGTAGGGGTAGATTGGATTTGAATGGTTGTTGGACTGATTAGTCCGAGCATCAGAGATGGTTGATGCCTGACGAGTATGTGCTTCCAGTTGTTACAATGGCTCATGGCATGGCACATATTAGCGTGAAAGGGATTTGTAAGTTGTTGGCTCCGGTTTGGCAGAATGCGGGAATTCCGAAATGTGCAGAGAACTTGGTTAAGTACTGTATGGTGTGCTTGATGTATAATCCTGGTAAAGGAACTCCAACACCAGCTGGTCATTTTGCTCCTCCTACGTATCCGTTCGAGGCTTTGCAGCTAGATTTCATCCACATGGAGAGATGCAACAACTTGAAATATGTTTTAGTGGTTGTTTGCTCCTTTTCTAGATGGATAGAAGGTTATCCCCTTAAGGACAATACTGCCTTGTCCACAGCGAAAGTCCTGATAAAAGAGTTTTTCCATAGATTTGGAATGCCGAGAATTATCTGGAGTGACAATGGGAGTGAATTTGTGGGTCAAGTTATGAAGAGAGTGTGTGAGGGACTAGGAATCCGGCAGAAATTCCACGCTGCAAATCACCCCCAATCAGCTGGTTTAGTCGAGTGCTATAATGGCTCTCTAAAGCTAAAGTTAGCTAAAATCCAAGCGAGCACTGGTTTGCAATGGCCAGATGCTTTGCCTTTAGCGCTTTTGTCCACAAGAATGACTGTGCATTCGAGAATTGGTCTAAGTCCATAAGAGGTGGTCTTTGGCCGCCCAGCGAATGTTTGGGCGTACCAAGGCCAACTAGGTTTAGCGAAATTGAGTACCCTGTGTTGCTTGACTACTTGCGCAAACTGACGACTAAATTGCGTGTTTTACACCAACAGGTGCATGATAGCCTACCACAAGCTTCTGAGGATCCAGGCCACGCTATTGAACCTGGAAGTTGGGTGTTTGTCAAGAATTTTCAGCGGAGCAAGAACGATCAGCCCCGCTGGACGGGACCCTATCAAGTGCTCCTGTCTACACGTTCTGCAGTTCGAATGCAAGGCAAGAAAAACTGGATCTACGGCGTACACTGTAAGCGAGCACCATTGCCCTTACCGTACGATCAGTGGGTCCAGGAGGGACTTCCAGACTCTGAAATCGAAACTGTTCCTCGATTTTTGTAATTCAGCGATGCTCGTCTGATTGGTACGAACTCTGAGAGACAAAGTGACGATCTTTTACAAGAAGCTGTGCCTCCTTTGAATCGATTGAACACTACTGAGCCTGAACTCTTGTTTAAAGATCAAGAATTGCCTGGAAAAAGCCGCTATAATTTGCGAACGAGAGTCATGGACAAATAAAAATAAATAAAGCTTTTATGATTTTTTCTGTTTGCAGGTTAACTCTCCACCGAGGATCTACTCATTTTTGTTTTTTGAACCGCAATCCGGGTTCAGCTGTAGGGTCGCGGTGCCTAAGTCTTTGGAGTGCAAGCCTGAGACACTAGGTCGAAGGTTCTGGTTGGCCTAAGGGAGTTGCCCTGGGTTGACAGAGGCATTCCTTAGCATAGAACACCCTACCATCTCGAGCAGCATATTTAGTTAGGATGGATTTCTTCGAGTTGGCGAGACCTGCAAGGACAATGGTTTTTAGAAAGAAGATATGCAAACTGATATCAAAGAAAAGATTTTTAATACCGTGTTTATTTTTGCTATTGAGTTTAATGATATTCATAATTGGTTATGTGACATTTTCTTTTAAAGTGACGTTTATTCCCACTGTGCAACCTACACCTCCACCCACTATTTCTTCTCATTCTTTTCATCCTTTGCCTGAACATGAGGTAGTTAGACGACTGGAATTTGCCAATAATTCCTTTATTCAACTTGTGCACCAACGCCAGTTAGTGATGAACACGACAAACTGTTGGATCTGTGGTCTAATGCCCCATACGACTGATAATGGTATTCCGTACTTAGTTTTGCCTTTTAGTTTAAATGGTTCGATTTGGGCTTACAGAACGATGTTTATCTATGCCCATAGTGTCTATCCCCAACGTTCACCGAAGGACAATCCGAAGAATAGTGCTGTTGCTAGAGGCATAGTCGACATGGTTAAAGGGACTAATGCCGTTGAAACTATTCCGATAGATGAGAAGCAATCGTATAGTGGTTGGGATATTACTGGGTATGGAGTTAGTCTGAGTGTTAACCAGCGAGCGAAAAGTTCTCCACCGATTTGGATAGTGCCCAATCAGGGTCGCTATTGTCTGCAGGGTAATGGCAAGAATCCGAGAGCTCAGCTAGGGAAGAGCGTTTGTACTGATACTTACGTATTTACGTCCCAGTCTTCCCCAGCATTTTTAGCCGCTAAGGGTACCTACTTTGTTTGCTATGACAAAGCATATACATGGTTGCCCCCTGATTTTTCGTTTTATTTCTTTCCTGTTGCCTCCCACTTTTACAGCTGCGGCAGATTACCATAAAACGAGAGTTGCTAGAGGTGTCCTTAGTCAAGAAGACACCGCAGGGCAAGAGTTGGGAGATTTCTTTAAGGGTTTTCTGGGGACCGATGGCTAACAGCAGGAATATTCGCCAGTTGACGAGAGTGGTTGAGTCCACCATAGTCGAAACTGCCGGTGCCCTTAGTAACTTGACTGCTGAGCTCCAGTCGGATAGGCTTATGACACTTCAAAATAGAGTTGCCCTTGATGTCATACTGGTAGATCGAGGTGGAGTATGTAAACTGATTCAATCGAGCTGCTGCGTTTTCATTCCAGACAACGCTCCGTCAGTCTTCCAGGCCATTTCCAAGCTACATAAGATCTCCGATTCTGTCCATTTGGACAAAGGAGATTGGTCGTTGATGGGATAGTTATGGGGATTGATATCCACTTGGTGTTGGAAGATTTTGATGGTCATTGGGATGGTCTTAGCTATCCTTTTCCTGTTCTGTCTTTGTGTACAGTGTGCTCCTGCTATTTGTGGCCTCTGTGCTACTTCGTGTGCAAGGAGACCTGTCCAGAGAGAGGTACTAAGTAATAGGATGATGCTACAGCAACATATCGATGATCTGATAAATATAGATACAGATTCAGATCGACATGGGTTTGGGTCTGTTGCCTATGTAAGGGCAAAAGGAGGGTCTGTAGTTCCGTAGTTTGTGGGTGAGGTTTGGAGGTTCCGAACCCGTTCATTAAAGATCGTCGGAAATAGACGATTTTGGTGTCAGCAGACCGCAAATCACGAGTGTAGTGTGTACGAGTGTTTTCGCATTGATTGATCAATGAGAACACTACGTATTCAAGGATTTCAATTGGACCTTCGGGTTCCATTTTGTGTACGGCAGCCATTTTGTGTGGTTGCCCTCACATAGGCCGATGACTGCGGCCAAACGAGTCTTTGAGACACGTACACCTTAGCTGACTTCTGAGTGACCTGGCCGAACTGACTCCCTTGCCCGAGGCTGACCTCGTTGAGCCAGTTCCTTGTTAAACAGCTGGTCAGATAAAGATCAATGGGTAGGACATGCCGAAGTTTATGGTACACTGCTCCCACCTTTCTTTCTTGCTTTCACTCTGCTTCTGCTCCTTCCTTTACAACATAATCACTGATTTGGGTTGAGGGTTTTATGATGGGTTTGTCCGGCCTGAGCGAACAGGAATATTGGAATGTGCTTGGTCATTTCTGGTGGGCTGGACAAAGGAAAGTGGGATTGTCGTCATACACTACTTTCAAAATGTCACATTTCTATTGCTCAGTTTGTATGAACCCAATGCTAATTTGGAATGTTGCCTGAGGCTTGATTTTGGCATAAAAGACCATGCTCCGCTCATTGAATTTGTGCAGTCTCTAGCGAACCACCTGTGTGTGCTTCGTAGACCTCTGTTCCTGGTTGCAGCCAATAAACTTTGGTCTTTGACGTCATCAAGAAGTGTCCTGTGTCTCTGTTTGCCAAGGCAGGGGAACTCGAAGGCATCGGGCGTTTTCCCTGACGCCGCTGGGTTCTAAAACCCGGTCCTTCAGTGTAAGTTTAGCTTGTAAGTTTAGCTTTGTGAACCAGGCCTTTGGAGTCCAGCGCCCATGGCTGTGGAATGCTCTATCCCAAACCTGCTAGCCGAACTGAACAGCAAGCACGTCACGAAGAGCACTAGAAACACATTGTTCCCAATCACCTACTCCTAGCAGTTATTTGATGGGGCTTGTGATTCAAGAATATCCGACTCAAACTTTCTTTCCTTCCTGCATTGGACTCTAACTATTAGCGGCCGGTGGTGGGAGTGTTGCATGGTGGTGATGCGAGGCAGGGAAGGAGCAGCGTGGCGGGTAGTAAACTATGGATTGCAGCCGAACAGGGGTAGGTAAACAAATAAATAAATAAAACTAATTTCATTGCACGCGCTGCATTTCCAAATGCGATGCAGCACGCGCAACGTAATTCGTTTTATTTATTTATTTGTTTACTAACCTCCGTTGGGCTGTATTCCATAGTTTACTACCCCCCACCCTCCTCCACCCCCGCCTCACCGCGCCGCAGCACTCCCACCACCGGCCGCTACTGACTCTAACCTTCCTCTTTTCAGATGGAAATGTTGCTCAACCACAGCACTCTGAAGTCATTAATGTTGAAATGTTGCTAAACAAAACTTCTTAACTGCTAAACTGCTGGGATTATCCCCCACCCCCATTTTTCAAAATTCTGGGGATTCTAAAGCTACTCAGAATTTGTGGATTCCCCTTGAGGGGGACTGAGAAAGGAGGCAAAATATAGCCAAAGGTTTGTGGGTTTTTTAGGAAAAATCGGAAGAAAGGGCCCCAGATAAAAGTGGCTGTGCTAAAGTTACAATCTTTCAAGTTTACGGGAACATACAGAGCTGAATAAAATAAAGTCATTTTTCCCACAGTTTTGCCATTTTTTAAAGAAGTAGTCCATTTTCCCTATTTTCTGTGCTCTAAATCAACTTCCAGTTTGTAGTGGAAACCTGTGTGAATGTCATGGGTGATCCAGAAATGCTATTGATGTCCGAAAAGTAGGCAACATTTCAAATTCAACAAGGAGTCATATGTGTAGATCCCTCTAAAGAACGTAACTGTTAGAATGATGAAACATTGAAAATGAGTAGTTAAAAACAGCCATTTGATACAGCATTTTCATCTGTAACTTTTTGACACGATGGCTGATTTACCAAATCAATATACCATTACGTCCTCTAGACACTTTTGGTTGTGGGAATACTCAGCGTTTGTAGGTTCTCCATGAACTTAAGGTACCCTGAGCAAACAACTAAGTTCCACTGTACAATGGTTTTTCACTATGTACCGAGAATAGACTAATTCATACGGTGAAATATGTAGAGTGAACATTAGGTATCAAGGAAACCTATGTATTTCAAAAATGGGTACAAGATATGGAGTTTAGGACCAGTGGTTATCTGCATATCTATGAATTTGTAGGTACCAGTACTAGCATACGATTTAGAGAGTACTTTTCAAAATATTTTCTTTCTAACACAGGGGCTTACATTTGAAGGCATAAAGACAGCAAAATCCAACTGGTAATAACATATTTTCTACTATTCTATACTCCCACATTTCCTGGCATAAATGGTACCTCACTTGTGTGGGTAGGACTAGTGCCTGTGACAGGAAACGGGACAACATTTAATATGGACACATCACATTTTTCTAGTGAAAACTGACCCTTTTATGCCAATCCGGCTAGCTGTGGATTTTGGGCCTTAGCTCAGCAGGTTTTTTAGGGAAACCTATCAAACCTGTACATTTTTGAAAATTTGACAACTAGGAGAATTCAGGGTGGGGTGACTTGCATGGCTCTCACCAGCATTTGTTTTACCCAGAATATCTTGCAAACCTCAAACTTTGACAAAAAAACAAATTTTCTTCACATTTCTGTATGGAGAGTTCTGGAATCTGCAGAGAGCCACAAACTTCCTTCCACCCAGCATTCTCCAAGTCTCCCAATGAAAATGGTGCTTCACATCTGTGTGTAGGCCTAGTGCCCTTCGACAAAAAAACGGCCCAAAATGCAATATGGATACATGACATTTTTTCACTCAGAATTGACCATTTTCTTGCAAAGTGGGTAGCTGTGGATTTTAGGCATTAGCTCAGCCAGCACCTATGGAACGTGGCAACCATGCACACTTTTGAAAATTAGACAACTGAAGAAATCAAGGGCAGGATGACTTGCGTGGCTCTCACCAGCCTTTGTTTAAACAACATGAATCCCTTGCAAGCCTAAAACTAAGACTAAAAAACAATTTTTCCTCATATTTCTGTGATGGAAAGTTCTGAACACTGGCACCTCCTCTACTAAGGCGAAGGAGCGTCGCCCCACTACTCAAAAGGAAAAATAAATTGATAATAACATATAGTTATCATTATTTTATTTTCACTATTGTAGTCAGTGATGGGGTGGGTCTGGCTAGAGCAGGGGAGGAGTAGTGCGCACTCCCCAAGTGCCCATGAACGAACTGTTTGGAAGGCCGTTTTGGGCCGACCAAACAGTTCATGCGCATTTTGCATTGTCCGTCCAGGCTGCATTACACTGCCTGGTAAGGAACATGCAAGGACTTCCTGTTCAAGCCTGAGCACAGATCCAAGGCCCTCAGACCAATCACAATGCTGCTTTGCAGCGTTGTGATTGGCTCAGGGGAGCCTGTCTGCCCCAGTGCTTCCTGCTTCCAGCTGGGACAGAAAGATGAGGAGGACGGAGGGGAGGCGGCGGCCGGTCGGTAAATGTAAGTCCTTTTTTAAATTATATTCCTCCCCCAACCCTACCACCACCGTACGATATCAGCCGCTAGTGGTTCTGAAATCTGTAAGGAGCTACAAACTTCCTTCCACCAGCATACCCCCAAGTCACCTGAGAAAAATGGTACCTCACCTGTGTTATTGTCCGTGACGGGATACAGTCCAAAACACAATATCACATTTTTCCATTTAAAACAGCCCCTTTTTGTTTTGCATAGTGGGTAGCTGTGGATTCTGGGCCCTAGATCAGCCAGCATCCAAGGGAAACCAGCAAACATGTATACTTTTGAAAACTAGACACCTGGGGGAATCAAGAGTGGGATGACATGCGTGGCTCTCACCAGTGAAGTTTACACAGAATACCTTGCAAACTTCATACAAAAAAACACATTTTCCTCATATTTCTCTAATGGAAAGTTCCGGAATCAGCGGAGTGCCACGAACTTCCTTCCACCCAGCATTCCTCGAAGTCTCCCAATAAAAGTGATGCCTCACTTGTGTAGGTGGGCCTTGTGCCCGCCATAGGAAATGGCCAAAAACACAGCATAAATACATAACGTTTTTCCCCTCAAAACAGACCCTTTTTGGCAAAGTGGGTAGCTCTGGATTTTGGGCCCTAGCTCAGCGGCCACATAGGAAAACCTAGCCAACCTGCACATTTTTTAAAGCTAGACAACCAGGGGAGTATAGAGGTGCATTACTTACAGAGCTCTCACTAAGTAATTTTAACCAGAATCCCTCGCAAACATCAAACTTTGGTATAAAAAACATATTTTTCTCATATTTCTGAGGCAGAAAATTGTGGGATCTGCGGCGAGTCACATATTTCCTTCCACCCTGCATTCCAACTTGTCACCCAATAAGAACGTTATCGCACTTGTGTGGGTGACCACAAAACCACGACACAAAAGGACGTAAAGAGCTAGGTTGAGACATAAGGAATCTAGGTAGCTGCGGTATTTGGGGCCGTGCTCTGGGACCACCTGTTCAAACCTATGAACGGCAGTCATTTTTTAAATAAAGACAACAAAGGGATTCCAGGGTGGTTGCCTTGCCTGGATCACATGAGGTTTTGTTACCCACGATGCCCTGCAACATCTCAAACTATGTCCGAAATCACACATTTTCCTAATATTTATGTGATGGAAAGTTCCGTAATCTGCAGGAATTCACAAAAATCCTACCACCCTGGCTCACCCCTCTTGTGCCGAAAAAAACGCTGTGCCACTTGTTTGGTTGAGACTAGTGCCCGCTACAGGAACGGATCAAATCAAGGTCAATGGGAGTCCCCTGGGCTTAATTGCCACCATCTGACTCCTGAGGTGCAGAAAGACTGTAATCATTATTGGGTGTGGGAGCACAATCCCTTGCTCAAGGGGCTGCCCCACCAGAATCCCTGGAGTCTTGCGGGTGGATCCCTGCTTGGGGATTGCTCTCCTGTTGTGATCCCAAAAAACGGATCTAAGGGTAGAGATATCATTGGAAAGTGGAATTCACATCTATCCAATGATACCTCTCCCAAGATTATTAGTGCTCGGAGACTGAGATATGTCCCCAAGCACTGATTCAGTGAAAGTAAAATGAGCCCGTCAGCCTGTGTTAATTTCACATTAGTGTAATGACTTCAGCGCACCCTGTGCAATGTTTGTCATTACAGAAAAAAAATACTCAGGCTGCTGGGGAAGTTCTTCCCGAGCAGCCCAATCTAATAATAAAATAAAGGACTCCATCTGGTGAAGAGCACCAGAAGGGCGTTTAAGTACCTCGCCTTTGTCAGCCAATGGCGGACACCGCACTGGGAAGGTAGTGCGGCCATCCGCCATTGGCCGAGGTCTGCTTCTTAAAGGTTAATGAATAAATATGGCTGCCAAACACAGACATTTGGGTGCAAAGGCTGCTCTTTGCCTGCCCCTGCTCCAACATGCGCCCCTTGCCATTGCTGAAAAGGACACATATCCCAAACAACTCAAACCTGAAGAGAAACACTGTCACTAACTGTCATTCAAGGAATAAGGAGTTGACATCTTTAACGGTTTTGGCCATTTTATTAGTAAATTGTACAATTCCTCCTGTGTTGGTCATGGCTCCACAGCCATGTGCACATATTATCCTTACCAGTCTGTGTTAATTGTCAGGTCTGCGAAGATTTCACACAAAAGTACCACCATGATAGGTGACAGCATGTACACATCACCGCTGTAGATCAGGAACTGCCCTCCGGTAACTAACAGCCTGCAAGTCTTCCTCACATTCCAGCTTCAGGGACTGCAGGCTCCAGGAAAGAGCCTGGAGAAAGGACAGCTGTGCCTACTGGTGGCACAAACTATCCCTGGAGCACTGGTATGGTGTAACAAACTGTGGGACCAGGCAGAAATGAGGTAGGGCAAGACACCAACCACTGTGTGGCTGTGGTCCTGCCATGCATGCCTGCCCCTGTCCACAGAAGCAAAACTGCATCAGGTAGAGGATATGCAAACTACCCCTGTGTATGCTACAGTACGAAGTGTGGAAAGTAGCCACCAGGAAATCGCAACAAGATGAGGGTCAGCCAGCCACAGAAAGTAGCAGCACATGATAGGTGAGCAGCCATGAGTGATAGCTTAGCCTGGAAGCACTGTTCATTATGCCTCAAGAATTGTGAATGCAAGGGTATCAGTCGCCAGGTGATGTCTCACACCTCTTGTTATCTGTGTGGAGGCAGAATAAGTCACTTTCATGCATGTCCAAATATTTTAGACTATCCATTGTCCAGCACAATGAAGAAGGGAGCGGGCAGGTGTCAGGTCTCAGCACTCAACTTTCTGATGCCAAAACACTCCTAAGGCTGGAGGTGAGGGAAGGAACTGGGCGATACATTTGGTGGTGCAAAACTGAGTTAGTCCATTGTCCGAATTTGAGAATGATACACTGATTGCCATGTATTTACTTTTCATTTTGTCTTGTTCTTATGAAGCTCTCTAAACATCCATTTATGACTTGGACCACCCCAGGCTCCTTCCCATCTGTATCTAAAGAAGTAAAAAGAGAGATGTGTCAATCAAAATCACTGCCTAAATGTAATAATATGGCATGCAATTTAAGGTAGAGGCATAAGACTCTTGTACCTGTTTGTGGTTGGTCCAACCTGTTGTAGATCAGAAGTTTTAGGCAGCAGGTGCTGTACCGTTGGCGAATGTGTCACTACGGGGAAATGCCTCTTCTCTCCATGATAATAACTTAGGAACACAGGTAATTTAAAAACCTAATCTAAAAATAGGTAAGAGTGCCTTATGCCTCTACTTTAACTTTCATGCCACATAAATTACATTTAATTATACAAAAAATTGATGGATAGAATGCCTGAATTAATATCAGACACTGGTAATTACTCAAGGCCACATCCCAGTCCATCGTTATTTTGTGAACCATGCTACCTCAGTTTGGACCCAGCCATATGCAAATCAACCTTGACCCTGCTAATAGGAACATCCCATTCCAAACTGCCAGGCCATGTCCTCTCTGAACCAAAACACAAGCAAACCAGGGCCAGTTTCACCCTAGTAAGACCTTTTCAGTCAGGTATATCTTGGTTCCAGTGGCACATTGTGCACAGGACCAGGACCCAAGTTTGGGCAACCCTGTCCAACTTAGGGGAACACACTAAAGTATACAAAAAAGTGAAATATGAAATGCTTGAATTAATCTCAGCCATTTGTAATTACTCAGGGGACATACCAGTCATTGTTATTTTGCACACCATGCCACCTCCGTTTCGACCCAGCCATTTGCAGATCAGTCTTGACCCTGCTCCGAATGGAACAGTCCAGCCCGAACTGCTAGGTCAGGTCCTCCCTGAACTGGAACACAGGCAACCCAGAACTGGTTTCCCCCTTGTTAGGGCTCATCAGCCAGTAATAGATTGGTTCCAGTGGCACAGTGCACAGGACTCACAACTGAGCATACCCATCCCACTTACGGCAACACACTGAAGTATACAAAAAAGTGATGGATGGAATGCTTGAATTAATCTCAGTCACTGGTAATTACTCGCGTCACACCCCTGTCCATCGTTATTTTGCACACCATGCTACCTAAGTTTGGACCCAGCCATATGGAAATCAGTCTTGACCCTGCTCTAATGAGATTAGTCCAGCGCGAACTGCCAGGTTAGGTCCTCCCTGAACCAGAACACAAGCTACCAAGGACCAGTTTCAGCCAGGTACAGCTTGGTTCCTGGGACACAGTGTGCACTGGACCCACATCTGTACATACCAGTCCCTCTTAGGATAACACACTAAAGTTGACAAAAAAGTGATGATGGAATGCCTGATTCAATCTCAGCCACTGGTAATTACTCCAAGGTCCCCATCCCAGTTATCGTTATTTCATGCACCGTGCCACTTCAATTTGGACCCAGCCACATGCAAATCAGTCTTGACCCTGCTCCTGATGGGAACAGTCCAGTCCGAACTACCAGGCTAGGTCCTCCCTTAACCGGAACACAAACAACCCAGTTCTTCTTTCATAACCCATCTGCGTTTCATTACTTTTTATCATGGCAAAGGCACCAATAGAATAAAAGCGATAGTTTAAGGGTTAATCCCCAGTCATTTTTAGGCAAAACTGGATCTCTGTACTTATCCCCAATAAATTATCACAATTTCCTATCCAGTGGTTGAGCCCATTCGAATGTTATAATCCTACTAAGATGAGGAGAAGGTGCCTAGGATGAGGCTTGCCACTGCTAATCGTGGATGAGGTGTCTTCTCCTAATATGAAAATATTCTCTGTGAGGTAGTAGGAGATTACGCAATGTGACACAGGAGAGAGACTAAAGCAATACGCTATCCTACCACATTGCATACTGGATCAGAGCTGGGAGAGACTAAAGCCCCTTACCGCCGGAAAGCCGCACGAGGGGCCAGGAACGCCAACACCGCCCGAGAGTCATTCTTTGCATAACAACGTGCCGCCGCCCCGGGACCACAACTCCCGGAAGCCTCAGCGGCGACGCGCACTTCTGACCTCGCGCCAGCGCCCGGAGGCGCTTTAAATCGGCGTTGAGGTCGGCGGAGCTTTGGGAGAGATTAAAGCAATACGCTATCCTACCACATTGCATACTGGATCAGAGCTGGGAGATACTAAAGCCCCTTACCGCCGGAAAGCCACACGAGGGGCCAGGAACGCCGTCACCGCCGAGAGTGATTCTTTGCATAACAATGCGCCGCCGCACTTCTGACCTCGCGCCAGCGCCCGGAGGCGCTTTAAATCAGCGCTGAGGTCCGCTCCGCGGGACGCTGGGCCAAGCCTGGGCCAAGGGTGGGCCCGTTTAAGCCTGTTCAAGCACGAGCAAGGAAGGGACGGGCTAGACCACTAACATCTCCATTACAGATATAAGGTTAGTGTTAATTCAGACTTTCTTGTGTGGTCCATATGGTTGGGAGGACTAGTAATCTTACATCAGTGATCATGGCGACGCCACCAGAGGCAGTCCTTAATGGTAGAAGGTCTACAGGAGGCTCTCTATTGGGAACACTGGATAATTTCCTGATTAGGGTATCGTCGGCCCTTGCTAAGGATATAGAACTCACGGAAAAAAGGCTATCCTTGGACACCGTGCTTGATAAACGTTCATCTTTGGGGAATTTGGCAACAGCTGGATCACCGTTACCTCGGCAGGAAGACACCCAGGGAACACTTCCTCCCTCGGGGGTGGTGAATGTTAATTCTTCACCCCACCTAGATCTTACGGAAGAGCTAAACACATCTTCATCTATGTCATTACTCCCCCATCCTGGTGCTCGAAGAGTCCCCTCACCGAACATCAAAACCCGCTCAGCTTGTAATGTAAAATCAGGCCCAGCACGGATAGAGGGGGGGTTGTCAGCTAAAAGAAAAACGTCCCGGTCCATCCATACAAGCGGAGGGTAGGAAAGCAAAGTGTCCGAAGAAGTCTGCCCGAAAGGAGGTGGAAGTAGTAACGCCAGTAGTAACGTCATCTGGTAGCCAAACTCAGACTGTACCACCTATATTGAAGGTCATGGAGGGCCACAGGTACCTGTAAGGAACGCGCCACTTCTTGATTTAGGCCAACCATTTTTGAAAAAATTGGAGGGATCTATAAAAAAGCTATGCAACCCAATATACAATCGGTTGGAGTCTATTGAAAATAGACTGGTGTGTCTGGAACTTTCATTATCAACAGTCCAGAAACAGGTTGGATCACGGCGTAGTGTTCCAAACCTGCAACGGATATCACCAATAGCCCAAAACCCACCAGATCCTCCCAATTCTGGGGAAACCATTGAGGGAGCCAGAGTCCCTGAGGGAGCCAGAGTCCCTGAGGCAGCTAACGCGTTGACTTCTCTGGCACCACTGCCACCTACACTGCCTGATACCGGGAGCATAGTGGGGACGGAGCAAGGGCCTCATGCTACAGAGATTAGACCAGCAGTACCTCGGTCAAATCCATCTTTGGGGCCCATAGCAAGTACCGTGGGGCCTGTAACAAGATCTGTGGCTACCCTACCGACTATTGATCTCCCACCTGAATCAGCACCGTATGTGATAATATTAGCGGGAGTACCTCCAGTAGCTCAGGGCAAACGTGAATCTTATGGGGAGTTGAAAAATAAGTGTCTCTTTTGGCTCAATAAGCATCGCCCATTACCACCGAACATTTTTTCGGAAATTCTGTTTGCAAGGAGAGTGAACTGGTTGGGAAGGAGCCCTAAGTCTTCTGAAGGGGACTGTGTCATTATTAACTTTAAAGACTGGAGAAGTGTAAACCACATTTGTAGCTGGCCACTATCTGATCAGTCACTTGAGATACAAACTTTCCCCCTATCATATTTCTATGGCCCCAGGGTACCCATTGGAAGGAATGCTGTTAGATCGGTAGAGCAAACTAATATACACCCTCTGGGCAACTTAAGGCTGTTCAATAGGTTTGAGGCTTTGTCGGGGTTGAGTGAGTGTGACTGACGCTATGTGCCCCAAAATATCGCTTTAAGTGATGTGTCCACAGGTATAGGTGAGGATGGGTGTGGAAAGTGGGCAGCTGAAGTGACTGCCAATGATGGTAGATGCATAGAGAAAGGTGCCTGCAGTCTGTCATGACAGGTACTGGAAATATAGTCGAGACTCTAGGAGTGGAAGGATTGTCTATGCAGAACAAGGAATTCCAAACAACCGTGAGTTCTTCTGTATCCGGAAACTTAGTCTGTGATCATGCTAGGGTGGTATGTCGGACATCGTTCATTTCATGGAATGTGGCGGGTGTGGGGACCAAAATAAACTCACCTGCCTGGATGGAATTTATCAATAACTTTGACATTTGTCTGCTCCAGGAGACTTGGGCGATTGATCCTGTGTTTAAAGAGGGTTATTTAAATTTTTATGTCCCTGCAGTTAAAAGCCACCCAGGTCGCCCTAAGGGGGGTCTAATTATTTGGGTTAGGCAAAGTCTTAACTGCTATAGCCATTTACTCCCCGGGTCAAATTGTGATATACTCACTGTAAGGCTTTCCTTCCCTCTGAATTTGAAAATTGACATTTTTAATGTCTATGCTAGGGGTCTCCCAGGAGGGAAAAAAATCAGAGGTGGTAGTTGCCCTGGATACAATGCTTCAGGAAACCCCTGGAAATGTACTACCAATAATAGCAGGTGATTTTAATACCACTTTCGAGCCACTGGGCCCGAGGATACGCACCTGACGGATGAAGAGGATAGCAGATGGGGAGTCCCCCAGCTAGACACCAACCCTATAAATAAGTGGACCGAGGCTGCAATTCAACTGAAAGGCCTATGTTTGGGGCATCAGTTGAGGGCAGCCAATGGCCGCACACCATTGGATAGAATGAGTAAAGTAACGTTTGATAATGGCATTAGAGCAAGCCGTATAGATTATCTACTTGTTCTACTCAAGCTGTGGTACACCCTTCTTGATATGGAGGTAGTGGACCGCATCGAGAGTGACCACAACCCCATCTCCGCGGTGTTTAATTTGGGTCTAAAGATGGTGGATGAAACGACTAGGGGTCCCTTTAAGTCGAACCTAGTTTTAGCGAATGATGAGCGCCGCTTAAAGTGGTGTCAGGTGGTTGAACACCAGGATATCATTACAGAAATTGAGGAGGGATTGGAAGGTGTCCTGGCAACTATGGAGGTTGAACCTAATGATGGGCTCCCGTATAGAGCTTTTATGGAGACCCACAATATTTATTTTACTAGTCTGAAAAGCTACTTCTGCAAGACTCGTAAAGGAAAAAGTGTGCAAATTCGAAGATCTGAGAGTTGGTATGATGGCTCCTGTCGTAAAGCCAGGGGGGAGCTATCTAAAGCACTAAAATCAAAGGACCCAAGTGAAGTAAGGGCGGCTAGAGCCAACTATAAGCACAAACAGTTTGTTGCTAAAAAAACATGGGAAGAGTCTAGTTGGCAGGACCTTAAAGAAGCTTGTGAAGCAAAAAACACAAAAGCTTTTTGGGACTTCTTTAAATAGGGTAGGGATGGGCAACATGAGTCTCCCCAAAATGATGTAGCCCAAAGCGCCTGGGTTGAGTACTTTAAACCACAATACGCCGCTAATGAATCGGGAGGCACAGAGGGAGCACGGGTCCACATTTTCTACACTGAAGTAGTATTTACAGTAAGAGATGTGGACAGAGCGTTAGATCTGGTGACCGCGGGCCGCGCACCTGGAATGGATTGTGTCCCCGCCGATTTGTTTCTACACAATAAGGGAAGATGGCGACTGTATATCATGCATTTGGCAAATGCCATTGCCCAAGGGATGGAAGTTCCATTTTCATGGAAATGCGCGGTAATAGTTCCGGTGTTTAAGAAAGGGGACAAGTCGTTAGCAGGTAATTACAGGCCCATCAGCCTGATCGACTCTGTCCAAAAAATCATGGGACGGCTGGTTTTGGGAAAAATCCAGACGTGGATGGATGATAATAACATCTTGAGTCACCTCCAGGCTGGGTTTAGACCCAAGACCAGCACTATAGATCAGGACTTCCGATTCATTATTTTATTTTGGCGCACTGTCGTTTTGGACAAAGGTACTCTTTACGCCGTCTTTGTAGACTTAAGGGCGGCTTTTGACTTGGTGCCCCGTAATAAATTGTGGCAAGTGCTGGAGGAATTAGAGATGCCACCTGAGCTGCTGAGTTTGGTCGTCCGGTTACATGAAGGTACGTTTGCTCGGGTACGGTGGGGGGGCCAGGGAGATGTTACGGAACCCTTCCCAGTTGGGCGAGGTGTGAGGCAGGGTTGCGTCTTGGCACCTACCCTGTTCTCGCTCTTTGTGAACGGGGAAGCGAGTTTTCTCTCCCTGGTCCCGACCAATGCCCCTGTGATGTGCGGTGAGCGAGTCCCGATCCTCATGTTCGCGGACGACACCTTATTAATTTCAAAAACTCCTAGTGGCCTGCAGCGTGCTCTTAAGCGCTTTGAGGACTTCTGCCTAGAACGGGGTTTGGAAATAAATATAGCCAAAACCAAGTATATGGTTCTTACTAACCGTAAATCTACTGGGTGCACCAAACCTTTTAGAGGGAGGATATACATGAACAATTCCCCGCTTGAACAAGTTGAAGTCTTTACCTACCTGGGGGTTACCCTTCAGAAAGATCTGGGTTGGACTAGCCAATTTGAACTAGTAGTCCTTAAGCATCGCCAACAGGCAGGTATCCTTCTCAAAGGTTTAAATCTTCTGTAACAAAACCCATTAGTCCACTGTTCAAAATATATGGGATGAAGGTACTTAGTTCGGCTCTTTATGGAGCTGAACTGTGGGGTTTTGAAAAACTAGGGAGCCTGACCCATGCAGAAAATGAATTCTTAAGAAAAGCGACTAGCGTCCCGATAAGTACCCCGTTGCTACCCTTAATGTGGGATCTAGGGAAAAAACTGTCCAAGATCTTGCTTTCCTGCGCCCGCTTTTGTATTGGCGCAGGATATGGACCACAGAAGAGCTTCAGCACTATGTAGAGGGCCTAAAAGAAATAATAGCCAAAGACTCCTCCCAAAACATTTGTTGGCTAAAAGCCATAAAGGCTCTGCTGATTAGTTTAGGGATGAGGGAACTTTGGGATGACCCGTCGAATGCGGTTTTCCTCTCTAAAAAAGATTTAAAGATAAAATATTGGGACATGACTACAGCAAATGCAAGAACGAAGGGCCTCTCCCTGCACCGTACAGGTCGCTTCCTTGATTTCAAGGGATACCCTAAGCTGGAATTGTATTAGGATGCCATTGAAAAGCAGCTGGACCATAAACTTTATTTTCAAACTAGAGTAGGCTCCCTTCCAACAAGGTCATTCACAGCCAATTGGGCAGGCGAAAATCATCATGGCAAATGCCCGAGGTGTATAGAAGAACTGGAGACGACGAGTCATCTCCTTTTTTTCTGTCCTCTCTATGTGGCCGCTAGAAAGATGTGGACCAAACTAATATGTAAATTAATAGGTATCCGCCGACATGAGGAGGCGCTACGAATCTTGTGTACAGACCCCAATCACCCAATTGCCATAGCAGTGGCAACATTTTTAAAATGGGCATGGATAATCCGGGCAAGAGCTCTATTAAATTAGACTGCGAATACCATCTAAACTGTTTATTTACATTGTAAATGCTGGGATGTAGCTGGGACATGAGCCTTGCTATATAGCACCTGACCCACACAACTGATGAGTTTTTTGTAAGGATGTGTTTTTAGCTATGTGATATTCGACAACTGTCTCTTGGAGTTTAATTCTTTTTTAAATCTATTTATTGTATAATCTTTTTAATGATTTTCTAATTAATGGAAAATGTGATTTTATGTCTCGCTTTTATGACTTAATTGTCGAATAAAGTTTATTTGATTTGACACAATTACACAACAATTACACAATATCACGAGCAGGAGCCCAATATTTCCCCTGACCTCTTGCTGAAAAAATGTTTCTCCCTTTTGCTTTGCTTCCCCCTCATTAAGGATTTGGAATCTCTGCCCTTTCTGAAGCAGAAGGTACGTGCTGTCCCCACCTATTCTCTGGGAACGGTGGCACCGGATGCTACATTTTATATGAGTATTTTGCTAATATTTTAGCCAAGAAGACTACCGCAGTTCTAAAGAGGTATTAATGACATAGTAAGGGGCTGCCACTGTACTCGGGAGAGGCGTTTCTTCATAGCAGCAAGTCATGTACGTCATGTACGTCATGTATGAAAATGGTATGCTCAATACAACAACTCGATGTAAAGCATGAAATATTTGCATCACAGGAAAAGATTTATATCAGAAATACTTAGCTTGTCTCTCTAGTGGTCGACCAAAGCAATAACTTCAGTATGTGTTTTAATATCCAATCTATGTATTGTATTGTACTTGCTTTATATAACGCTTACTACCCCTGACGAGTAATTGTATTAATTGTTTTACTTTTATTCTGTCATTTGCAAGAGCTCGGCGATGTCCATTTGTACCAGCTGTTTTATATTGTAAAGGATAAATATAACCAGTAGGGGGAGAGAGAGGGCAAGTGGATTCAGTCTCCCTCGGCAATATGATTAAACAAAGTGGAATCCACTCAGAAAGTGGTCATGGTCCCTAAAGTGATGGGGAGCACACAGTGTTGTTTAAATGCCCCTCACACACCAACAGGCCCCTTGGTGTCATGCTTCATCATCGGGGCCTACGCAAACCACTGTTTGCCCACAGACGGGGTAGGAATCTAAAAGACATGCTCGTCCATACCAGACCTCCACCACACAGAGTGGAACAGACAAGATTACAAGGGGTAAAAGGCCACCACCCATGTGGCAATTGTAACAGCTGTCACCTCACCAAGAAAAGCCACACTCTTACCTTTACTAATGGTACTAGCTGGGAACAACGTACATTCACCAACTGCAACAGCAAGAATGTAGTGTACCTAATCACATGTCCCTGTAAAAAGGAGTACGTGGGAATGACAACCCCCGCGCCGCACGGCCACCAGCTGCTGCGTGTGCCCCATCGCCTTGCCCTCTGCCTCGCTGCCTGCCTCGTTGCCGGCTGACGCCGCTGCCGTCTGTTTTGTTCTGTTTTTGAAAATCATTTGTGCTTGTTCTCTCAGTATTTTCCTCCCGTGTTAGCGTCTTGTTTAGCATTTGAGCCGTCTGTTTTGTTCTGTTTTTGAAAATCATTTGTGCTTGTTTTCTCAGTATTTTCTCCCCGTGTCAGTGTCTTGTTTAGCATTTGTGCCTGTTGTATTTTGGTCACTTTTGCCCGTATTCTCGTTCTCCTTCCTGTCTGCCCGCCTACCTCGCCGCCCTCCGCCTTCCCTCCCTGCTCCCCGCTTCCCGCCACCACCGCTGACCACGCCCCTTTTTCCCTTCTGTTCCCTCCCCGCTCCCGCCTCCCAGCTGCCCTGCCCACCCGCGCACTTGGCCTTAAATGGCGACCGTGCGACGCAGGTGAGTGTGACCCACTTGTGGGACACCCCCGCGCTGCACGGCCACCAGCTGCTGCGTGTGCCCCATCGCCTTGCCCTCTGCCTCGCTGCCTGCCTCGTTGCCGGCTGACGCCGCTGCCGTCTGTTTTGTTCTGTTTTTGAAAATCATTTGTGCTTGTTCTCTCAGTATTTTCCTCCCGTGTTAGCGTCTTGTTTAGCATTTGAGCCGTCTGTTTTGTTCTGTTTTTGAAAATCATTTGTGCTTGTTTTCTCAGTATTTTCTCCCCGTGTCAGTGTCTTGTTTGGCATTTGTGCCTGTTGTATTTTGGTCACTTTTGCCCGTATTCTCGTTCTCCTTCCTGTCTGCCCGCCTACCTCGCCGCCCTCCGCCTTCCCTCCCCGCTCCCCGCTTCCCGCCACCACCGCTGACCACGCCCCTTTTTCCCTTCTGTTCCCTCCCCGCTCCCGCCTCCCAGCTGCCCTGCCCACCCGCGCACTTCGCCTTAAATGGCGACCGTGCGAACGCGCAGCGGTCACGCGCAGCGGGCGCGCCGATTGTGCGCCGAAGGCGCGCCAAAGGTAAGCCCGTCTACGCCCGTCCACGCCTGGACCGCGCCCAGTGCCAGAACCCCTGGACCCCGAAGACCCCGACCGACTCGCAGGACGTACTCAGCCGCCACCCTCAGCGCACTCAACACCGGCCGACGCCCAGAGTGCCACCAAGCCACACCACGACGCACCCACAGACCCTTCAGCTGCCACGCCTGCAAGTTCACCTGCATCCGGACCTGCCTCGCACCAGCACCCGCCAAGTCGAACACCGGCAGCACCCACCTCAAGTGCATCCTGCTCAACACCCGCTCCGTCCACAGACATGCCATCGAACTCTGGAACCTCCTAGACACCACTGCCCCGGACGTTGCCTTCCTTACGGAGACCTGGATGAACGCCTCTTCAGCTCCCGACATCGCCATCGCTATCCCAGAGGGCTACAAGATCGTCCGGAGGGACCGCAACGCCAACCAGATGGGAGGAGGCATCGCCATCATCCACAGGAACACCATCCGTCTCACGACCAGCACCGACAACACCCTGACCAGCGCCGAACACCTGCATTTCCAGATTCACACCGACCCGAACACCACCCTCAGAGGCACCCTGATCTACCGACCTCCGGGACCACGCACCCAATTCAGCGAGGACATCTCCGACTTCGTCAGCCCGCACGCCCTCCCCTCCGCTGACTACATCCTCCTGGTGGACCTCAACTTCCACCTGGAGAACAACAACGACCGCAACACCAGCACCCTGCTCGACAACCTCGCCAATCTTGGACTCAAGCAGCTGGTGTCCACCCCCACCCACCTCGCCGGACACACACTCGACGCAGTCTTCTCCTCCAGCACAGACATCGACTTCAGCCACGCCACAGAGCTTCAATGGACGGACCACAGCTGCGTCCACTTCACCTTCAAGAGAACGACGACCCACCACCACCAGCATCAGGCCGCCCGCAGAAGCTGGAACAAGATCACAGCAGACCAGCTCACCGCTTCCCTGAGCCAGCACCCTCCCGCCAACTCAGCGAACCCCAGCCAGGCCGCCGACAACCTCACGAAGTGGATCAACAACTGCGCGGACGAACTCGCCCCGCTGAGAACCCCGCCCAGCAGATCCGGCAGCAAGAAAGCCCCGTGGTTCACTGACGAACTCAAGAGCTCCAAGAAGAACTGCCGAGCCCTCGAGAAAGTCTGGAGAAGGGAACCTACACCAGACAACAGGACCACCTTCAAGCTGGCCACCCGGAAGCACCACCAGCTGATCCGCGCCGCCAAGAAAACTGCTTTCAAGGACCGGCTGGACAACAACGCACACAACTGCAAAGAACTCTTCAACATCGTGAAAGAGCTATCCAACCCCAGCGCAGGAAACAACGACATCACCCCATCGCAAGACCTCTGCAACTCCCTCGCTTCATACTTCCACAACAAGATCGCGGACATACACAACAGCTTCAACAACCAACCAACGAACACCAAGACCGAACAGCCACCCCCCACCACCACCCTCCACGCCTGGACCCCGATCAGCACCGAAGACACCATCCGCACGATGAACTCCATCCACTCCGGATCACCGACTGACCCCTGCCCTCACCACATCTTCAACAAGGCTGACGCTGTCATCGCACCCCACCTGCGAGACATCATCAACACATCCTTCGACACCGCCACCTTCCCTGAGAGCTGGAAGCACGCCGAACTCAGCGCTCTTCTCAAGAAACCCACAGCGGACCCCACCGAACTCAAGAACTACCGCCCCATCTCGCTCCTCCCGTTTCCAGCCAAAGTCATCGAGAAGACCGTCAACAAGCAGATGGCCGCCTTCCTCGAGACGAATGGATCCCTCGACCCCTCACAGTCCGGCTTCCGAGCCAATCACAGCACCGAGACCGCCCTCATCGCCGCCACCGATGACATCCAAGCCCTGATGGACAACGGAGAAACAGCGGCCCTCATCCTCCTAGACCTCTCCGCGGCATTCGACACTGTCTGCCACCGCACCCTAGTACAGCGCCTCAGCAACGTCGGAATCCAGGACAAGGCGCTGGAATGGATCATCTCCTTCCTCGACGGAAGAACACAGAGAGTCCGTCTATCACCGTACAAGTCAGAGGCCACCGAAGTCATCTGCGGCGTCCCTCAAGGATCCTCTCTGAGCCCCACCCTCTTCAACGTCTACATGAGCCCCCTCGCGGCCATCGCACGCCAGCACAACCTCAACATAATCTCCTACGCCGACGACACCCAGCTGATCCTCTCCCTGACCAACGACCCCGCCGCCGCCAGAGCCAACCTGCACGAAGGGATGAAAGAGGTAGCCGAGTGGATGACGACCAGCCGCCTGAAACTCTACTCGGACAAGACGGAGGTCCTCATCCTGGGCTCCTCACCCTCCGCCTGGGACGACTCCTGGTGGCCTCCCGCCCTGGGCACCGCACCCAAACCGACAGACCATGCGCGCAACCTGGGCTTCATCCTGGACTCCTCCCTCTCCATGACCAGGCAAGTCAACAACGTCTCATCGGCATGCTTCAACATCCTTCGCATGCTACGGAAGATCTTCTGGTGGATCCCCACCGAGACCAGGAAGACCGTCACCCAGGCCCTCGTCACCAGCCGACTGGACTACGGCAATGCCCTCTACGCCGGTACCACCGCCAAGCTCCAGAAGAGACTCCAGCGGATCCAGAACGCCTCAGCCAGACTCATCCTCGACATCCCACGAACCAGCCACATCTCCGGACATCTGAGAGACCTTCACTGGCTCCCCGTCAACAAAAGAATCACCTTCCGCCTCCTCACCCACGCACACAAAGCCCTACACGACCAAGGCCCGAGCTACCTCAACAGCCGAGTCAACTTCTACGCTCCCAAACGCCACCTCCGATCAGCCAACCACGCCCTCGCCGACGTCCCCCGCATCCGAAGAGCGACTACAGGAGGAAGGTCCTTCTCCTACCTGGCTGCCAAGACCTGGAACTCTCTCCCGACCGACCTGCGCCTGACCCAAGACCACCTCTCCTTCAGGAAGAAGCTGAAGACCTGGCTGTTCGAGCAGTAGCGGCACCCCCTCCCCCCCCCCAGCGCCTTGAGACCCTACGGGTATGTAGCGCGCTCTATAAATGTCTTTGATTGATTGATTGATTGACAAGTAAAGATAAGGATTAACGAGCATAAAAGCAATATCAGATGCAAGAAGTCAACCACGAAAATGTCAGCCCACTTCCTAGAATACCAACATTGTGTTAATGAGTTACAGTGGACAGTGATGAAGCAGCTACCCTCAGAGACAGGGCTATTGGAAAAAGAGCAACGGTGGGTGTTCCGCCTCGGGACCGACACCTCTGGGCTCAATGACTCGATTCCATGGAGCCAACTACGCTGAACATCAAAATACCACGTCATGAGAGATATATATACTGGGTGCGATGTATGACCTGGTCACACCCATTGAGACTTGGCAGAACCTAACTGTTTACTTTGCAGGGATCCTGTACCCTTTTCTGTTAACCAGAAACTCTGCCAACATCCCCTTATGTTTAGAGCCAACCACGCTGAACATTTTATGATGTGTGTTGAGGGTGTGGTTTATAAACTCAGCACACCCAATTGAGCCTATGTAGAACCATACTGTTTACCTCTCCCCAAACGTTGATGGGATCCTTTATCATTTTCTATGAGTTATAAAACTCTCCTGGTATTGGTAGCGCGATATTCATCTTATGCGCTATTCCCCACTCCCTCACACTCGCATTAATCAGTGCCCGATTATTAAAAAAAAATTCTTACTATCTTTAAATAACCAGAGTTGGTTACAGTCAGCACTGCCCATGCGCGTAAGCCTAGCGTCTAACCAACAGCGCATGCGCGTGTCAATTCCAGCTAGCGCATGCGCAGATCTTCCTACGCTACCTCCTCACGCAGGTGCAGACCCTTGCAGCACCGCACCCTGCTGATCGCGCAACACCGGATCCGGTGGGCTGACTATTGCCGAATTTGGGCATACTTCCGAGGCTCATTAACCAATCTTCCCCCATTAATCACCGAGCCAAGAGTATAAATAGAAAATCGCTAACCCAACCGCTCACCTCACCGGAGCTGCGTTGAGGGAAAGGCAGGCGATAAAACCATGCAGTAACCGTGAGTGGGGTCACACGAGTTAGGATGAGCATTGTGCATCTGTTCTTTGTACTTTCAGCTTATCTCTCCTTTAAACAACCTAAAACCTACCCTTGATTATCCTTTAGGTTGCTTTACTGAGCAGTGAGGAAGGATCCCCCCAATACCACACATAGGCTCATGAGGTTATCAGACTTTAAACAATAAGTAAGCCTTCATTTGATCACTCTCTCCCTCTCTTCATCCATACCAGGGAGACAACAATTTAGATGTATGTCTGTGTTTTTTGTCTATATGTCCTTTTAAATGTCTTTTTTTACAGGGTTACAGAATCCCATTTTGGGTCCTGCCTTTTACCCTTATTGATTAGGAAAGCAATTTTCTTCCCTAAGTTCCTGGACATCCGACTAGTATGTTGATTATGTCTTTTTTTCCACAGGTTCTCATCAACGCCAATTGGGCGCAACTGAACTATCCTATACATTAACATTGTTGGGTATATTACACATTTATTTTTGTATGTAAAACTTTAACATTTCATGTGAGTAAGGGGAGGATAATGTGCATATCCTTGTCCTGAAGAAGGAGTCTTGGCGCTCAGAAACATGTTGACACTTTGAAGTGGTTGATATACCCTAGTACGTATACTATCAACCTCACCCTGCACCTTTTTAATAATACCAGCCGGGGACATAATAAATTAATTTTTTCCTACATGCCAGGTATTTTTTAACTCGTTTTTTCACCTCACCTCACTCACACTCTCACACCCTCACATAGCTCACTACTAAGTGCTCCTACGTAGCCGTCAGTCGTAGCACGCCGCATCCCGTAGAGGGATGCGAAGGCCCCGATGATGAAGCATGACACCAAGGGGCCTGTTGGTGTGTGAGGGGCATTTAAACAACACTGTGTGCTCCCCATCACTTTAGGGACCACTACCACTTTCTGAGTGGATTCCACTTTGTTTAATCTTATATTGTAAAGGACCATAAACAATAAAGTTATTTATTATTATTTTTATTATTAGCATCACGGGGAAAGTCTAATACAGTGTTCAAAATCGGAAAACAAGTTTATAAAAAATCCTATGGCTGGTGAAATGACACCACCCGACACCAACCGTCATATCTCTTGACTGGGGGAGAGTGTTGGAATCATTCGGCATTCCGTCCATCATTTGTTGCAGTTACACTTTTTGCCTTAAGTGGGACGGGTATGCCCAGACGTGGGTCCCATGCACACTGTGCCACTGGATTCAAGCTAGCCTGGCCGATGAAAGGTGTCATACCCTGAAACCGGTTCCAGGATGGTTGTTTCTCGTCCAGGGAGGACTTGGCTTGGCGGTTCAGTCTGGACTGTTCCCATGAGGCACAGGGTCAAGACATGTCCTACCTCGGCCCATCACTCTTGAACTCTCTTCCCCCCGACATCAGCAAAGAATCCATTTACACACGGTTCTGCAGATCCCTTAAGACCTGGCTATTCAACCAGTAACCCTGTTTCTGTACATATATGCGCTATATCCTGCAATTACCCCGTCCAATGCTGGGAAAGCCTTTTTGGGTAGCTGCTGTGCCCTACAAATTCAAGAAATAAATAAATGGCTGCATCCAACCTGGGGTGGCCTTGTGGGCAAAAGAACAATGGATTTAACCCAGATCTCTTGACTGGGGTAGAATTGTAGAATCATTCAGCATTCCGTCCATCATTTGTTATAGTTACACTTTTCGCCCTAAGTGGGACGGTATGCCCAGACTTGGGTCCCCTGCTCACTGTGCCACTGAATTCAAGCTAACCTGGCTGATGAAGGATGAAATACCCTGAAACCAGTCCCAGGATGCTTGTTTCCGGTCCAGGGAGGACCGGGCTTGGCAGTTCGGTCTAGACTGTTCCCATGAGGCAGAGGGTCAAGACTGATTTGTATATGGCTGGGTCCAAACTAGGGTGGCTAGTGGGCAAAAGAATGATGGATTTAACCCAGATCTCTTGACTGGGGGAGAATGTTAGAATCATTCAGCATTCCATCCATCATTTGTTGCAGTTATACTTGCAAGAACTGGCCATGTCCATTTGTACCTGCTGTTTTATATTGTAAAGGACCATGAAAAATAAAGGTATTTATTATTATTATTAGCATCAAGGGAAATGTATAATACACTTTTCAAAATCGGAAAACATGTTTATCAAAGTCCTATGGCTGGTGAAATGACACCATTCGACATAAGGCTGCAACATTCTACCGGTGCATGTTAATAGACAATCAGATGTGATTGGGTGGTGCTATCATATGCTAGGTTAAGGACAAAATATATCTGGTTGATATTCATATTTTGGATGTTGAAGCTAAGCATTATTCTCTGGTACTCTGGCATTCCATGGTAGTGCTTGTGATCGGATGCTCAGTACTCTGACCTGCATGGGGTGTTTCTCACTCTGTTCCTCTTTGTTAATGAGCTAAGGCTTTTCACTGGGTTTTGTAAAGTGATTCACAACTGCAGCAAAAGATTCTTCAAATTCAGAGGATACCAGCACAAAGGGTGAACATATTCAGCTTGTTTATGGTAATAACCTGGGATGGGGAATGAAAATAAGCAGTAGGAATCACTTTTTGGTGTAGCGCCATTTTGTATTTCTAAGGTCATGAAAACTAATCAATAGCCGAATAAGTGCAAACACTTTGCATACGTCAATAAAACAATAAAAGAATATGCGACCTCTGGAAAACTATAGGAACGTAAATAGTCCCCGCTTTCAAGATAATTCTACCCCTCCAAGTAAAAATAAGAGTACAGGGGACACAGAGAGGTAGCAGAAAATCTGCTCCCTTGTAGAATGTTCCCCTTTATTTCAGCCATTAATCTATTAAGGGCATGATTTCTGAACAATGTTATCCTTCATAGCAATGGTTGTATTTCAGAGAGATGGTGTAGATTGTTAATCTATTTCCCAATGTGTATCATGGAAGGTCATAATTTTATTCGGTTTCCTAGGTTCTGATGCGATACACCCATCGTTTTTTTTTGTTTTTTGTTTTTAATGTTTTGTATAGCGCTAGCTAGACCCGTAGGAATCAGAGCGCGTCACATACATATTGTGCAAAGCCAAAGGGCCTTACATTATCTAGAAGGCTGACAGTAAGTAAGCAAACCACGGATAAAGAATACAGTATGAACAATAAGTAAAAACAAGGAGATAAGCATAGTCCGTTCACCAACAATCCTTGAATGGGAGTCAACTCGGGGTATTGAGGTCTAGGTTAGTTGACGTTGTTCAGGAAAGTATTTATTAAGGAGATGGAGTTTGAGATCTCTTTTGAAACAAGAGAAGGAGGGGTTGCATCTGAGGACTCCTGGGAAAGCGTTCCATATCCTGGGAGCGTTGCCAGAAAACGATCGGTATTGGGTGGTTTTCTTTTTTATTTTTGGCGAAATGAGAAGGAGTGAGTTGGAACTTCTCAGTGTTCTGACTTGACCTGCTCTTACCAGTTTGTTGTTCAGGTAGTAGGGGGCCGGAGATTGGAGGGTTTTGTGTGTGATGCAGGCCAGCTTATAAATATATCTCCCTTCCATGGGAAGCCATTTGAGGGAGTTGAGAGCTGGAGTGATGTGATCAAATCTTTTTACTCCGGATACAAGTCGAGTGGCCAGTTTCAGCACTGCCCTTAGAGGGGCTAGGTGAGCTTTTGGAGTCCCTGTAAGGATGGCGTTCCCGTATTAGATTTTAGAGAGAACCAGGGATTGAACTACTGTCTTGAGGTCATCATGGGGAAGAAAAGGTTTCAATTTCTTGAGGTGTTTAAGAGAGAAAAGAGCACTTTTTGCAGAGTTTTTGATGTGGGCCTCCATTGATAGGTTCTTGTCCAGGGTGATGCCTAGAGACTTAACTGAGTCGGATAGAATGAGGGGCAGTTTAGGGCAACCAGATTCCTTAGCCACTCTTGGATAGGACGATGGTTACTTTTTGGATAGAATAAGATCAGTTCCGTTTTATCTGGGTTGAGCTTTAAGTGATTGACGTTGAACCAAGTTTGGATCTCCGTTAGAGTGTTATTGAGGTGTTGGATGTCATCGGGCGACTTTATTTTGAAATAAATGTAGGTGTCGTCCGCATAAAGGTGGTAACTCACTCCAGCTTTTTTCAAGATGATTGTGAGGGGCTCCATGAAGAGATTGAAGAGGGACGGGGAGAGGATTGAGCCTTGTGGCACCCCAAGTGTGACTTTTGTCAGCTTCGATAGCCAAGATTTGATTTTAATTTGTTGCGAGCGATGCTGGAGGAAAGAGGTGAACCATTTGAGTACAGTACCATTTATGATGGAGCCCTTCGACAAGGTCTCTAGAAAAGCTGGATGATCAACTGTGCCGAATGCCGCAGATAGGTCAATAAGGATGAGTAGGCAGGCATCGCCATCATCTAAGGCTTTGCGAATATCGTCCAAGACGTTGAGTATGGCTGTTTCAGTGCTGCAGCCTTTCCTGAATCCTGATTGAAAGGTGTCAAGGAGGTTGAACTCATCAATGTGTTTATTGAGTTGGTGGAGAACACATGACTCCAATGTTTTTGCAAGGAATGGGAGGTTTGAGACAGGTCTGAGGTTGTTCAGATCATTAGGGTCGGCCCCTTGTTTCTTGAGAATGGGTGTGATTTGTCCTAGGTGAAGGGAGTCTGGGACACAGCCTGAGGTGAGAGAGGCGTTGATGATTTTCGTCCAGAAAGGGGAAATGGTGTGGTTGAGTTCTTTTATGATTGTGGAAGGGAGGTGGTCCATGGTGTGAGAGGAAGGTTTTAGATTAGAAATTGTCTTGAAGACCTCGTTTTCTGCCATTTGCTCAAAGTCGGACCAGTGCGCATTGTTTTTTAGCTGGAGGCCGGTCTGATTGTCCTTGTACAGAACTCTTTCTGCGTTGTCGGGGGAAGTAGAACGGGGGCAGGTAATGAGGGAAGGAGTGTTTGCGGTTTGTATGAAGGATTGATCAATTTTTGAGACTTAATTGGTGAAGAAGGTGGCAATTTCTTCATATCGCTCATTTGTGGCTTCGATATCTTGAGAGGGGGTGCCGTTAGTTTGGCTTTTGACAATGCTGAAGAGTTCTCTCGGTCTGTTTTTCGCCACATCTAGTTGGCTGTGGAAAAAGGACGCCTTTTCCCTGAAAATGTGTTTTTCGTATGCCTACCGAGCAGATCTAATTTCTGTTAGGTGTAAGGTCGAGGGGTTAAACCTCCAAGCCCTTTCCGTTTGTCTGAGTTGGCACCGTTCATCGTTTAGCTCCGCATTGAACCAGGGTTTCGATTTGTTTTGCCTCTGTTGTTTGAGTTTGAGTGTAGCGACTTGGTCTAAAACCTCTGTCATTTTTTAGTTAAAGTGTGTAGGGAGGTCATCAGCCGTCCATGATGAGGGGTGGAGTTGGAGATGAGGATGAATCATGGATTCAAGTTCGGATAAAGGGATTTTTTTGATGTTTCTGGTCAAGAGTTTAGGTTTGACATCACAAATAGGTTGGTGGCTGACAGGTGTGTCAATCCTGAACAGAATGAGGTGATGGTCGGACCAGTCAATGGGAGAAATCTCTCTCAGAGAGACCAGTTCGTTGTTGGTAATGATCGCATAGAGTGTTGCACCTTTGATGTGAGTTGGCTTATTGCAAAGTTATGTATTTCCAGAAGGTTGGATAGGTTCAGGACAGTGGAGTCTTTTGGGTCGTTCCAGTGGATATTGAGGTCACCCAGGAACACGTCTTTGGTATCTGTCAAGGAGAACCGTGTTATTAGGTCTGTTAGTTCTTCGGGAAAAAGAGTACGTTCTCCAGGCGGATGGTAGATGGTGTGGAATTTGATGGATGAGGTGCCCTTAATGGTGAGTTTGACACCCAGGTATTCAAACGATAGGTATTCTGCAGGTTTGAGATTGGTAATCTGTATTCCAGCTTTGTGGATGATGGCTAGTCCCCCCCCCCCCGTTTTGACCGGCCTATCTTGTCTGATAATGTTGTACCCGGGGGGGGGGTGAGGATGTCAAGGATGGGGGTAGAGTGGACATTGAGCCAGGATTCAGTGAGGAAAGCGATGTCAATTTCTTCAGTGAGCAGAGCTTCAGCAATGTCAGTAGCGTGTTGTAATGCTGATCTGCAGTTTAGGAGCATACAAGAGAGAGGGCGGGGAGCCTCGATGATGGGGGAGTTAGGTGGATAGAGGTGTATTGAGCAGGGGGTCTGGGCGAGTGGACAGTATTAGGGATTCTGTTTGTGCCAATAATAACAGGGATGTGGAAAGGGGAAGACTTCTATTGGGAAGCGAGGTAAGAGTCATTGATCTCATCTGGTTTCGGTACCGAGAAGGGCTGGCTATCCCAGTTGGGACTAAGTGTCTGACTCGCTGCTGGACTGGGGGGTCAAGGGGTGCTCTGGGGGGCATGAGATGTGTATCGAGAGGGGCCATGGGAGGTGTATTGAGTGGGGTAGAGGCAGGAATACCCAGGGGGAGGGAGCACGGTGGCTTGTCTCTGTTGAGGAGGTTTTGCTGTAAGTGAAATAAATCAGCAGTAAGGGAGTTAATTTTGCTCTCCATTCTGTTCAGTTGCTGTGTTATTGCACTAAAAAAGTTTTAGGTTTTAGGCAGGGGTCGAGACAGACTTGGGTCTATGTAGGTAGATTTAACAGGGGTCAGGGATAGGATGGAGTCCCTGGGATTATGAGAGGTTTTACACAGGGAGCCGAATTAGTCATGTTCCCATTCGAGGAGTTCAGGGGAGGAGAAGTGGGACTTGCGTCCAGGAGAGGAGGGTGAGAAATTCTAGGCAGGGCATCCGAGTTCTGGGTCATGTCAGAGAGATTAGCGGTGGTGGTTGGTTGTGTACGTGGGAGTGCTGCAGCGGAAGGGGAGTGTGCAGAGGAGGGAGGGGGGAGAGAGACCATAGGATTGGGAGTGGCGTTTGACCCGGGGGAGTCAGGGTCGGGGAAACAGGGACTGTGTAGGGGGTCGGGGAAGAAAGTGAGGAAGGGTTCAGATTATCAGGGGTGGGGAGGGGAGTGTCTGAGGGGATTATAGTCGCAGGAGGGCTAAGGTCAGAGACCAAACTGTCTGGATCGGCCATGTGGAGATTGTTAGTTGTGAGTTTGTCGCTCCTGGTGTGCTCAGTTGATGTGATCGTGGTGGGTATTTGGCGACGGAGAGTAATGATAGGGGTGGTGTGATTGTAGTGATTGATGGTGGATGTCCATGAGTAGAAGAGAGGGTCTTCAAGGCAGGGAGATTGGATCAGTTCCACGTTATTAGTGAGGGTGGTGAGGGATGGGGGAGATAGGGTTTGATGGCTCAGTTGAGTTAACGAGGAGAGAAGAGTGGGGAAGTTGCGGTCAAAAGTGGTGAGGTGCGGGTCGGTGGCTTGTATGAGAATGGTTCCAGTTCTGTAGATGGAAATGGCGAGTTTCCCTTTGAAGGTCGGGGAAATGGAAGTGGAGATTTTTTCACCATAGGGAATGATTACTGACTTGGTGACTTGGAGGTGAAGAGAGAAGGTGTTTTTCCATTTAGCCGGGCGATTAGTGTAAAAAATGAAGTTAGTTTTCATGCAGCCATTGGACGCTGAGTGGTAGTTACCTACAAAAAGTGTTTCTGGGTGTTGTTTTAGAGTACTGTGTTTGAAGTTCTTTTTAGCGTTACTGGTCATTTTGTTAGGGTAGTTAATGGACCAGGAGTTGGGTCCGTAACGCACGAGCGTAGAGTTTCGGGTGGGGTTAGGCGGGCGCATGATTGGAAGGTAGAAAAGTCGAGACGTAGTAGGTGAAACCTAATAGGCATAAAAGCACATCTAAAAGCATAAATCAAGATGCATAAAACATACTACAAACATTACATTTCCTAGCACCTATAAAAAGCAAATGTAATAGTCCCCTGGGCCAACTGGCCATCTCTAAGGGGCTCCAATGCCCTCTGTCCAAAGTCAGGGCGACAAACCTAAACGTGGCAGCTGCCCACTACTTGCTGGGCCGCTGGGCATCTTCAATGACGGGCCTAAATGTTGCAGCTGGCACTAAGTGCTGCACAGTTGTGCAGGCCAAGGTAGGGGCAAAGGAGTACATCTCACTCCTATATAAAGCCCATGTCCCCTAAAAGTGAAGAATCTAAATGGTGCAACTGCCCACTACTTGCTGGGCAGCTGTGGAGTAGGGAAAAAGCGGCATGGGCTCTCAGAGGCCCTTTAAACAAATTACTGAGCTAGTTCAGGTCTCTTTTTCAGTCCTCTTCTCACTTTTCTTCCTTCTTTCACTCTTTCTCCTTTACTTTACCCTATCACTTTTGTCGCCTTGTGGTGGAGCCGTTCGAATATAGCCGCCTCCTTTGGATAGCATATCGTGGGCAGCTGTGTAGACCTATTTCTTTTCCCATTGACTGTGGGTTGACTGTTGTAGTCTTGTTTCCCTTTCCACTCTTATTTCCAAACAGCCCGTCTCGTCCGGGCTGTTTCTTTTAATTGTCTGAAGGACTACCCATTTTAGATCAACATCCCTGTGGTTTTTCTCCAGGTAGTGTTGTGTTAGCTTGATCTTTGTCTTCTTGATCTTTCTTGTAGTCATTCCTACAAACATAAAGTCGCATGGGCAAGAGATTAGATAAATGACGTTTTCGCTGTTGCAGGTGCTGAAGTTCTTCAACACCCATGGCCTATCAGTCTTGATGTCAAATTCCTTAGTTGTGTTAGTATAATTGCATGCTATATATTTTCCACAAGGGTAGTGTCCGACTGGTCGCTGGTTACCCCACAATGTTGTCTGAGTCTGGGTCTGTGGGGTCGGCGTCTTAGCGTGGCCAGTTCGTCTCATAGACTTGTGTTTGTCTTAAATGCAAACAGTGGTTGGGGCCAGTGCTTTTTGTTCCATTTAGGATATGGGGAGGGGAAGCACTCAGTGTTGTGTAAAATACCCCTCACACACCAACAGGCCCCTTGGTGTCATGCTTCATCATCGGGGTCTTCGCACCCCGCTAGAGGGATGCGGCACGCTGCGACCTACGACTACGTGGGAGCGTTGACAGGTGTAAACTATGTGTGGTGTGTGTTGATTGTGAGTGATAAGAGGATTAAATGTGAGTGGGAAACGTGGTGAGGAATTTAAAAAGTACCTGGCTAGTGGGAAAAATGAAAAAAACTTTTTTCGTACCCCTAGCTGGTGCTATTAAAAGGTGTGCAGAAAAAGACGAGGTTAGTTTGTCTTAATTACGGACAAAACCTCTGGTGTGCGTCGACATGTTTCGGTACGTGTGTACCTTCTTCAGGACGGGGCACAACTCCCAACCCTACTCACGTATTTCTAAAAAAAAGGGGGTTATTATATTTAATAAAAAGTGAAATCACTCATTTCAAGTTGGCTACAATGTGCCTACAGCGGTTCTTGGGATCATGTATTTACATGTCCTGCAAAAAAGGAAAAAACCATTAGGTTTGGTTACCATGAGGTATTGGCTCAGACAGGTGCAGTCACCTGGAGCCCCAAACACTGAACAATCTGTAAAGGAAAAGACATACTAGACACACAACACATAGGACACACTTAGGTTTTTGTACTTATTGTTTTTCAGACATACTCGTAGTCTTTGATGTCTACTGCATCATGAGCAAGTCCTGAACATCAAGGTGGGTAGGTGGATCCACAATCTATAATGATAGAGAGGTGGACTCAGTGCTGTTACTTATATTTACTTCTTACCTCATCCATCTACCTAGCGAGGCTGGATTCTGTGTGGAGAGAATACTCACGAAATCCGCCTGTATTGGCCTCCTTCTACCACCCCGTGCTGCTCCGCCGTGAATGAATTGCGGACGTGTTTGGTGGTATTTAAAGAGAGGCTAGGTGTATTGTCATTGGTTAATTGCCGGAAGTCACAGGGACCATGTATGAAGACTATCCGTTTTCGCCTTTATGCATGTGATCTAATTAACTTCGACATGTGACCTATTGGTGTTTATTCATTACCGGAATGTCCATGTATGGTCTTTCCGTTTCTTGGCCAATCATGTGCTATTCATGGGTCCGGCGCTGAACAGGGAACAGAAAAGGGGAGCGCCGTTGTTGACACGACTGTGTATCATGTGTGCATGCGCATGAGTTGTTTCCCATTGGTGTCTATGCGCATGCGCAATAGCCGGTTGGGGGTAGTGCATGTTCAGAGATGTGATTTTTAACGTTGATATCAGCCGTGGTGGTCAAGTGATTTGGCTCCACGGTATGTCATCGTTTAGTCCCGTGATATGGGTACCCAGGCGGAACACCCAACGTTGTTCCTTCTGGAACAGGCCTGATTCCGAAGGCAGTCGCTCAATGACAGTCCAGCGAAGATCATTTATGCAGTGCTGTAATGACAGGAAATGTGATGCCATTTTGGTTGTTGATTTTTTACAGCGTATATTTGATTTATGTTCACCAATTCTTGTTTTGACCGGTCTGGTGGTCATGCCTACATATTCCAATCCACATGGACAGTTAATCAAGTATACCACATTTTTCGTGTTACAGTTTGAGAACTGGCGCTGTTCCCATGTCATGCCATTCCTGAAGGTAAGGTTCTTGCTTTTCTGAGTCTGGTGGCAGCAGCTGCAGTCACCGCATGGGAAGTGGCCCTGTACACTGGTCGGATTCTGTCTCGCAGCCTGGTTTTCCCGTGGTCTAGTATGGACCACGATGTCTTTTATGTTCTTGCCCCTCCGATGTGCATGCATTGGTTTCTCAAAATTGAGGTTTCCACAGTTCAGGATGCCCCAATGTTTTTCGATCACCTTTGACACCTGGTTCGATATTGTGGAGTAGGTTGTCACGCAGATGGGTCTCCTGTTCATATCCTTCTCTTTAGGATTTTCCTCTATGAGAGCCTCCCTATGGTTGTTTTTTGCGCGTTTCCTCGCTTTTTCAATGGTCCTCGTTGGGTACTGCCTTTCCACGAGTTTCATTGTTAAGTCCTTTGCCTGACGGTTGAATTCACTTAGTTCCGTACAGTTCCTCCGTAATCTCAGAAACTGTCCGTACGGCAGATTTTCCCTCAGGTGTCTAGGGTGAAAGCTGTCATAGCGTAACAGGCAGTTCCTGGCGGTGGGCTTGAAGTGGGTGTTACTTTTTAGCCTTCCATCCTCGCTGTAAATGTTCAAATCTAAGAAGACCATCGACTTATTTGAAAAGGTGCTAGTGAATTTCAGATATTGGTTCTGGTTATTAAGCCAGATCACAAAACTCTTGGCACTGTTGGTATCACCGTTCCAAATGATGAAAATGTCATCGATGTACCGTTTCCAGATGCCAATCTGGGAACGGTAAGGATTGTTCTCATGCAGGATTTTTTGTTCTTCAAGATGGTGGACGTATAGTCCTGCCAGGCTCGGCGCAAACGTGCTTCCCATACTTGTCCCATGGGTTTGTAGATACAGTGTCTCTTTATACTGAAAAAAATTGTCTTTCAGGGCCATACTGATACACTCCAGGACTAGGTTTCTTGGTGTTTGGTATTTCCACGGTCGGCTAAAGAGTACCTCCTCGATTATCTCCAGTGTCTCCTCGTGGGGCAAGCTTGTGTATAAACTTTCCACGTCGAGACTTACTAGGAGCTGCATGGTTGGGTCAAAAGGTAGGTCTTCCAAGAGTTGTAGGACCGACTTGGTGTCCTTGAGGTATGTATTTGTGGCTTGTACCATCGGTCTGAGGAAAGCGTCAGAGAATTTTGATAAGGCTCCCAGGATAGACCCAATGCCAGACACAATAGGTCTCCCTGGCGGGTTGTCAAGATTCTTATGTATCTTGGGGATACAATAGAAATATGGAATCCTGGGATTGGGTTGCTGTAGGAAATCAGCTTCCTTCTTGCTGATCCAGTCGTGGGCAAGTCCTTCTTCCACCATGCCACCAATTCGTGTCCGTAGTCTTTCTGTTGGATCACTATCCAGTTTTCTGTAGTTCCGTGGGTCAGACAAAAGACGTAGGCATTCCTTGTCATATGCTTCAAGTGTTTGCAATACGATTGCTCCCCCCTTGTCAGCAGGTTTTATGACAAGTTCACTATTAGCTGTTAGTTCTCGAAGGGCTCTCTGTTCTTCTCCACTCGTATTGTGGAAGACATTTCTTCCTTGGATGTTTAGTTTGTTAACCTCTGTAACCACCGCTTTCTCGAAGCCAAACACGTCCGCAATTCATTCACGGCGGAGCAGCACGGGGTGGTAGAAGGAGGCCAATACAGGCGGATTTCGTGAGTATTCTCTCCACACAGAATCCAGCCTCGCTAGGTAGATGGATGAGGTAAGAAGTAAATATAAGTAACAGCACTGAGTCCACCTCTCTATCATTATAGATTGTGGATCCACCTACCCACCTTGATGTTCAGGACTTGCTCATGATGCAGTAGACATCAAAGACTACGAGTATGTCTGAAAAACAATAAGTACAAAAACCTAAGTGTGTCCTATGTGTTGTATGTCTAGTATGTCTTTTCCTTTACAGATTGTTCAGTGTTTGGGGCTCCAGGTGACTGCACCTGTCTGAGCCAATACCTCATGGTAACCAAACCTAATGGTTTTTTCCTTTTTTGCAGGACATGTAAATACATGATCCCAAGAACCGCTGTAGGCACATTGTAGCCAACTTGAAATGAGTGATTTCACTTTTTATTAAATATAATAACCCCCTTTTTTTTAGAAATACGTGAGTAGGGTTGGGAGTTGTGCCCCGTCCTGAAGAAGGTACACACGTACCGAAACATGTCGACGCACACCAGAGGTTTTGTCCGTAATTAAGACAAACTAACCTCGTCTTTTTCTGCACACCTTTTAATAGCACCAGCTAGGGGTACGAAATAAAGTTTTTTTCATTTTTCCCACTAGCCAGGTACTTTTTAAATTCCTCACCACGTTTCCCACTCACATTTAATCCTCTTATCACTCACAATCAACACACACCACACATAGTTTACACCTGTCAACGCTCCCACGTAGTCGTAGGTCGCAGCGTGCCGCATCCCTCTAGCGGGGTGCGAAGACCCCGATGATGAAGCATGACACCAAGGGGCCTGTTGGTGTGTGAGGGGTATTTTACACAACACTGAGTGCTTCCCCTCCCCTCTTTCCTCACACTAGCAGTAGGATTCTTCTTGTTTATGTATCAGTGCCCGTGGAGTAGGAATCCTACTTTGTACTCTACCTCCCCTCTTTGTTTAAAATACCATTTAGGATATGCCTATTCTGCCGTACGATGGTCTGAACTATATTTGATATCGGGGTCTACGTAGTGACGCACACTAGTCTGTCATTGTACTTCTTTTCTTGGTTCTCAAACAGTGCCTCTCGGTTGTTTCTTGCTCTCATCTTCGCTTTTTTAATTAGTGTCTTGGGATAGTGGCGAGTTATCAGTTTGTTTTTCAGTGTTTCTGCTTGTATATCAAATGTTTCTAGGGCAGAGCAATTCCTTCTAATCCATTGAAACTGAACCTCTGGAAGGTTTTGCCATAGGGATTTGGGGTGGAAGCTTTCGAATAGGAGGAGGCTGTTTCTCGATGTTGTTTTACTGTGGACAGTTGTTGTAATGTCGCCTTGGTCCAATGTTATTACCAAATCCAGAAAGACAGCTTCTTCTTTGCTGATTGTGTGTGTGTAAACGTCAGGTATTCATCTCTGTTATTTCCCCATTCCACAAATTCCATGGTTTGTTCTCTGTTACTGTGCCACACTACGATGATGTCGTCAATGTATCAACGCTAAAGTTTCAAGCTGTGTCCTGTAGGGGTTGTCTTGGTGGAAGATGTAGTCTGCTTCAAATTAGTGCACGTACAGACAAGCCATACTAGGAGCAAATGTGCTCCCTATTGAAGTACCTCTAATTTGGTGGTATATTGTGTCTTCGTATTTAAAAAAGTTCTCTGTCAGGGCTAGACCCTTAGAGCCATTCAGGCAAAAACATCTCGATGACCACAATCACGGTGGTGATGGGGTACTAACTCTCCCATTCCCCACACTTTATTTTAATACCAAGTAATTGCCAGTTTAATAAATGTATTGTGGGTTTTACAATGGTTTTTAAAACCACTCACTTTCACGGGCCCCCACTTAGATTTAGAAGTGCCTCCTTGTCTTCAGGTGTAGGCCCGCTCTCTACCAAACTGAGTTTCTAGAGAGTGAGGACTGCCAATGATAAAGCATGACACCTGGTGGTGGGTGAGGATAGTCCTTCACTTTTTTTGAGATGCCTTAAAACTCCTGGTTAGGTTGGAGGCCAACTCACCCTGAATACCCTGTAGCCCCTAGTTTCCTCCCCAGGGAAACCCCAGGGTTTAGTGTGTTACACAGTTTCTACTACCCAGTTGATAAATGTGTCCCACTTTTATTTGGTGCCCGGGTCAATTGCCGGAAGCTGTTGACAAAAGTGGTGTGCAAAACTGAGTAACGTTTCAGCCTGCAGCCGCCTTTCAGTACCTCCCAAAAATGTCCACCTCCTGCTGTTTCACATGAGGAAAATTTACTTTTCTAATGGTTGACCTTACAAGAGGCAGACTTCAAAATAGTTTGCTTGTGTATGTGTCTGCAACTACATGACACCCCTGGTACACCATCACAGCTTCCCACATATACTGCTGGACATTTGTTGTGTGGTCCTATAATGTGGGCCCATGCTCAAGTGCCTGGCAGTTCTTCCCTGTGCCAGAGAGCTGCACAGTATACCAGGGTGAATGCGTACGATGATTGGACCATTGAGGATATTTATCAACCTCAGGTTCCTCAGAAAACAGAGTTACCTGTTGGATTACAGATGCAGCATAATACCAGTGGCCAAATTGGACCATTAGGAAAAGCGCAGATTGCCATGTTAGTTTAACCATTGCAGCACTAAGAAAATTCAATGTTGGCAGGCCATGACAGATGATGCTGCATCCAAGTATTTAAAGAATCCCTGTGAGGGGAATGGGGCATAACCAGGGCCAGACTGGAAACCCAAAAAAGCCCTGGCAATTTTGTCAGTCCAGCTCCACCTACCACCCCTCCCGGGTGTGGGTTGGGGTTGCAGGAGTGAGGCACTGCTGCTTTTGTTACTGGGGGCCGATATTGCAGCACTGTTGCAAAATTGGCCCCCACTCTTTCAGCCTCCTGGGGAAATGCCCGATGAGCGCTGTGGCTAGTGTGGCCCGGGGCCTAACTGTCAAAGATGGTGGCCACTAGTTAGTTCGTCTCTGCTTAGACACCGAGTTAATTTCCTTAAACATCCTGTTCTCCATTTCATTTCAAACATCTGATAAACCAAGACCGGGGCGGAGGGCACGCTCCAGCCGGCGAAGGTGAGAAGACAAGGAGGCAGAGGAGGAGTGGGACAAAACCGGAGCGCAGCCTCTGGCATTGCGCTGGCTGCAGGCACTTTGGAGGTGGAGACACCAACAGTAGTGCATAGATGCATATCAGTTCCGCTATTGGACCAAGCACGCTGCCTGGGTGCTGAACGGCCCTTGCCTTATGGCCAGCAGCGGATGTGAGTTTAAGCGGGGACTGCAGCTGGTGAATCCGACCGTGTGGAGGAGAGGCATTGGCTCTCGGCAGCACCCAGGGATGCTGGTGAAAGGTGACTGTAGTGTGGTTCAGTCCATGCCAGAGTCGTGACTTGGAACTGATTATGCCCTGTGGTAGTACATCTACTGGGAGTGACTCGTAGATGAGTCTTAGGATTCTTCTTCTTCTCTTGCCCTCCTCACTTTTCTGAGAGGTACAGCTGGACAGCGGGAAGGACCTCGAGCAATGGTGAAATCACATGTGAGGCATCTGGGTCACTCTCTCTCTAGGCCTAGGAGTATCTACTGTGTAATTTACTGGACCCTGCAGGAGCCAAGTCACCCATGCTTCAGGTGGGTGGTGAATGTGGCTGACAGCCGCTGGTCCATAAGAGGAGGGTGAGTGTTACTGGAGCGCGCTTGGTGGGGCTGCATCCAATGCCTTCACCTCCCGCCCCAGTTCCTCGCTGCACAACACCTAAAACTGTCCTATGGGGTGTCACCTTTGCGTCCTGCACCCCCCCCCCCCTAATGGGGCAAGACTGCTTATGACACCCTGATTGATTTCCTGCACTTGGGGGATTGATACATGCACATCTGCAGCTGGGATACATTGGCCCATGCCCACCTACGGCCCACAAGATTGGCAAAGATAAGTATCCCCTATCTGGCAAACAAGGAGCTCTTTTCTAGTTCACACACATCAAGGGCCTTCCCATTCACAAGGCCCAAAGATGGTGAACTGTCAGGTCACTGGCGATCAGGCGAGTGGGGTAGTTGCCTCTGACACTGTGATGATCCTAGCTGCCATAACCCAGTCACTTGACATGCTAGAAGTAAAAATTGGAGCGGTTTGGGCAGACGTAATGTTGCTGCGCCAAGATCTCAAACAAGATGTGAACAGAATCACAGAAGCTGAGATTCATGTATACAGCTTTGAAGATAAGGTGAAAAAGATGCAGTTGGCAGTGGCCAAGTTGTCTCAACCTCCAAGTAGCTGGAAGACAGAACAGAGGACGCTGAAGGGAGGGCTCAAAGAAACAACCTCAGCTTCAATGTTTTCTAAGGGTTATAAAGAATCCTCCCAGAAAAGTTCCTAGATCACTTGCTGAGATCCATTCTGCCACCAGAACTGTTTTCCTCATGCTTCATCATTGAGCGAGCACTCAGGCCGCTTACACAGCGACTGCTTACTGGGGCCTCCACCCGCCCTATGATAGCATGCTTACTAAACTATCATGATAGAGATGAGATCCTGCAGTTTGATTGTAGCAAAGATGCTTAGCTCTTTGAATCACACTAAATTATGGTCTTTTCGGACTATACAAGTCTAGACCAGCAGCAACAGAAAATATTTGTGGAAGCCAATAGCCTTAACATTCGCTACATGCTCCTCTATCCGACCAAGATCAAAGTTATTTTTCAGTCCCGCACTTTCTTATTTGAGACTCCTGAGGTGGTGTGGAGATGTGCGGAGGAGAGGCTCAATGACCAACCAAACTTAAAACTGATCCTTCTCTGTTGGAGCACACCTTGGGACCCTCTGGACGGCCCTGTAGCTGCCTTTGCAATAGACTTTTTTCCCTTTCTATACGATGCACGAACACCGTGGATTCTGAAGTGTGTACCAGGAGATGGGGGGGAAAGGCCAGAGCTGGTGGTGGAGGGGTCACGAAGTGGCCCTCTGAAGTCATCCTCAGGGTGACTGGGTATTGCCTTGTTGTGCTGCCGTGTGTGATCGCCCTTTATCCTTCGATTTTCTTTCCTCCTGTGCCCTCCATACAGTTACTAGGGGAAGCAACCTTTACAACGCAACTTTTACAACGCACTACCATTACAACGCAGTCATTACAACACAACATCCCTTACAACGCATGCCATTACTACGCAACCATTACCAAGCATGACACTACAACGCATACCATCACAACGCATGTCATTACAACACAGTCATAACATCGCATACCATTACAACGCATTCCATTACAACGCATAGTACCCTTACACTATCCAACACTTACCCTACTGTTGCACCCCCTGGAGTTAGAATAGTAATTTTTACCCCTACACTATCCAACACTTACCCTACTGTTGCAACCCCCTGGAGTTAGGATAGTAATTTTTACCCTTACACTATCCAATACTTACCATACATGCAATATAATGGTATGCTTTGTAATGGTATGCGTTGTAAAGGTAATATGCATTGTAAAGGTGATATGCGTTGTAATGGAATGCGTTGTTAAGGTAGTTTTTAAAAATTCATTGTAATGGCATGCGTTGTAATGGAATGCATTGTAATGGATGTTGCGTTGTAAAAATGTGTTGTAAAGGTATGCGTTGTAAAAGTATGCGTTGTAACATCATACATCCAGTTACTAGAGACATAACTATATTTTGTTTGCTGACTGGGGATTCAGGAGCATATGTGGTATCGAGACAAGGTTGATAGGGGGTTGTTAGAACAGGTACTGCCTGTTCACATGCTATCATAACACACATTTGTTTTTTTTCAGTTTCCCATTCTATGGCAGCTCTTGTTTGAACATTGATATTGTCCACGTTAGGCAATGGTAATGTCATTTATTGTATTAGGATATAGTTTCAGAATTATATGGAGATGGATAAGTCGGTTGTTTTTTTTTATTTTCAGAGCCCAGTCACCCGGTCTTCCCCTTCTAGTCTGTATGGGGACAACCAACTTCGATCGCATGATCATGTATTATGACTAAATGCCCACTCTGTCACCTAATGGTTGACCATGCACACAGGGCTGACACTAAACAGATGCGCGTGAGAACTTGGAATGATATGGTTTACTGGATAAGGTCAAGACAGGAGCTGTACTTAGGCCAGCTAAGAAACTTCATGAAGACAGGCTCTTCCTCCAGGAAAACCCATCTTGTGGGGAATAGAGTTCCATTCCTTGCCAGACTGGGTTTTACCCAAGTTTTTGCACTCTAATGGCCTTATTTATGAAGGTCTTGCGCCGCCGGTGCGTCACTTTTAAAATGGGAAAAAGTGACGCACCAGTGGCGCAAGGCCTTCATAAATGAGGCCCTAGGTTTGTAAGAGGCTCCCAAGGAATGGCCACACTTGTAAAAATGTGAAAAAAATGGTACGTATCATGACAAACCCCTCCTCCGCACTGCTAAATGTAGGGAAGTCAAGGGGTCAGGGCTCACGTGACACTGATTACGCATATGTGAACGAGATCAGAATATATAAGGGCTGAAAAGAGGCATTGAGTTGATTCAGAGCACAAGTAGATGAAGCGGATAGAGTCCAGAACGTGGCTTCTAACGTATATGTCAAGTAGGGCTATGCTAAAGATAATAGAAGGAGCCGTTGTATTTAAGGAGCTCAGGGAGATCTAAGGTGGTTGTAGGAATGTTGTGTAACATTGTGCTGATGAGTTTCACAAACTCATTTTTTAAGAAGCACTGATGAAGTTGTTTATAATTGGGTGTATTCACTGTTGGGATGGATTGTGCACTGTTTTCATTCTAACACTTGGAGGAATTTGAGTTTACTATGATAGATTAAGAGTGGGGCACAAAGTGAGTATAAAATGATGTTTTACATCCGCGGTTTATTTTAAAGTTGGTTCACTTACCTTTCTCATTTTGTTGTAGTAACCCCTGACGAAGAGCCTTTTAAGGTTTGAAATGCATTGGGTGGATTGTTAAGAACCTGCTCTACACGAATGTTATTTGAACATGTGAAGCTTGTAAAAGTCAGGATGACGTCAGCAGGCAGTTGAAAATGTCGAATAAAACATTCAAGTGGAACTATGCTGTCTCTGCAGTGGTTTTATAAATACATGGATTAAGATTTGGATGAATATGGATTTAAAGATTGGTTTACAAGATGAAAATTCAAAGATATATTTCAAGATGTAACAGAGTTTCATTCACTGAAAGGGATGATCCATTCATTTAGCAGTGCGGAGGAGGGGTGCGTCATGATAAGTACAATTTTTTTCACATTTTAAAATCACTGTGTGTTGGGACATTTCACAGTACCGACCGCACGCAAGTAATAGTTTTTGCCATTATGATTATCGAAAAGAAAATGAAGGGGAGGAGTGCATTCTTTCATCTTCTCCCTTGCATCACACTTGTAAAAAGGAAGACTCCCTTCCATATGTTGCGAGAGTGGGTGGATGACTGGGTCGATATGTAGCAATAACAGGTCTTATCCATGGGTTACTTCTAGCACTGATTAATGTCTATGCCCCTTGACCACTAACTGCTTCTTTCTTCAAAGTAATATCACGCCTGATTGGCCACCTACCTTTGGGTCCTTAAGGAATGGAGTGGTAGGAAAATACTGAGTCAGACTAAGGGGTTCTCCTAGATTCACAAATTGTCCTTCAGTAATAGCACAGTTTATGTAAGCCCTGGTTCTGTCTGGCACTTGGCGTATGCTACACTCACAGGAACAGGGATTCACCTTTGATTCTTGGCACATGGTCAACTCTCTTGCCCTGATTATTTCTTACTCGATGAGGGGGAATTGAACAAGATTACGGATACGTGTATCCTAGCCTGGAGCCTTTCCGACCACTCTCCAGTTGAGCTTTGACTCTCTTTGGAGCGACGCATAGGGTAAAAACATGGCATCTGTGACACATGAGGTGCAGTGCACACACAGGGGAGGCCACTGATACCTATTTTTCTTATAACCAGAATTCAGTCTTTCTCCCGGAGTCCTCTGGGAAGCCTTCAAGGTAACGTTGAGGCACAATATTGTAAGCTACCAAATGAGTCCTAAATGCAGACAACAGCAAGTGAAGATGGACCTGGAGTTTCATATTGTGACCCTGGAGGTGCAATACCTTGCCACTCCAATACTGGAAATATGCAAAAAAATGTTTTCATAGCCTGACACTGTTTAAGCAATCAGAGATGGACAAAGCCAGGAAAGTTTGTATGGCCTTGCAGGGCTGGATCTGCCAGTAAGGGGACAAAGCAAGTGTGAGACTTTACCAATTATATCAAAACATTCAGCATTAGTCCTTCATTGCACATATCTCAGCACAATATGACTCAATGATTACAGATGATAGGGATATTGCTCAACACTGCCCATTATTATGCTGGGTTGTACTCCTGAAGAGTAGACCTCTCTGAGAGAACATAACCCATCATTAAGGTAGCAGGGGCTAGAAAAAGATGCAAAATCCCTAATGTAAACCCCCCTTGTTACTAAAAAAGCAACTTGAATTATACATAGTGCAACAAAAGGACCACACCCTGCTGCCATAAGCTGTAGCTAAGGTAGTCACGGAAGGCGACCCAAACAAGATAAAGTACAAAATGATTTCAATACAAAATGGTACTTTTAGGGACCCTTCACAGATGGATAACATCACATTAAACATACATAGAATGAGCCCAGATAAAACAATTTTACAATAACTGTGGCAAGTATCTAGTCAGTCATTCACAAAAAAATGAAAAAGACACAAATGATGTAGGGCATGTTTTCTGCTCCAAGCAAAACTCTTCCCTGGTGAGACCCCCCCACTCTTGCTGCCAAGGGGTCAGCTCAGGCAGGTATCCCAGTTCAGCCACTTCTTCCCCTGTAGGTTCCGGGGTGTTCCCCTCAGGTTCTGCCTCCTCCCGGTCCATGGAAATTTCAGGAGCGGGTTTCCAGTGATCCGTGCTCCACCTTTTCTTGGCAGACACTTGGGCCACTGTTTGAGCCTCCAGGTCCTTCTGATCACCCTATGCTGTCATGGACCGTAAGGTCAGACATGCCCACTCAAGCAATCCCAACATCTCCAAATGGGACCTGTATTCTACCTCCCTCCAGGCAGCGTGTTCCAGGGCGTTACCTAGCAGACAATCCACAGGCATGGATAGGCTACCTTCAAAGGACCTGAGACTTCCTCCCCACTCAAAGGGAAACTGAGCTACTTTCCAAAAGCACTATCTACTGCAACTACTTAGTGAAGTATGTTTGCTCTTCAGAAACCAGGTGAAACATGACAGAGGTCACACTGACTCCCTATGTCTCTCAGAACCTCTACTCTCTATCCATTGATGGTCATCCACTGCCACATTTCTTAGTGTTATCAGGCATGTAGGTTCTATGGAAGATCTCACTGTCCCCTAGTGAGACAAGGGTGAGGAGTTTATTCCCACACCCACCTGGGAATAAACTCCTCCCCAAGCACTACACTGGCCAATCCTGGTGTCTGCCCATGAGTGGGAGGGCTGTACCCGCATGGAACACTTGGGATCCCCTCTCATGTGACCCTCCTGATCATAACCAAACATTTCTGGGATCCCTTCTCTGCAGGTTTACCTGAAGAGAATTGTGGTTTCCTGTCTCCTAAGGGTTGGGAATTCTTACCCTGGGAATTAGATTGGGGTCCTTTAGAGAACTCCTTCTGTTTACCCTTATCTCCTTCCTTCTGCTGTTGGGGACCCTGTCTACCCTTGGAGTAGTCTCCCTAATACAACTTCCTTTAGACCCCGACACTCACCCAGGGGTCCGGCTCCTGAGCAAGCTTCCTGGGGTCAGGAAGCTTGCTATCCATCAAGTGCTGGCGCAGCTCTGGAAAACACAGTACAGACAAGTGCTCCCATAGAATTAAATTGTACAGCCCCAGGTGATTTGTTACCTCACTGCCTTTCACCCAAACATCTTGTGCTCTGAAAAAAGAATCCACACACTCAAGCCATATCGGGGAATCAAGCTTCTTACTATGGACTGAATAGACCTGGGAAAACGGAGCTCTGGACTCCATCTATGATTTTCGCGGTCCCAGCTGAAAACAGGATTCGTTTTGAGGACAAGAAAACTGACCTGTGTTGTGGCCATTGACTCGATATTTGCTGCTTTGCTGTCCGGGACATACCAGCTGCCGTGGGTGTGCTAGTGCGCTTGAGGTGCTCCGAGACACCCGTTGACCGGCCGCTGCACAACTACAAGATCCAGGGTGCAGCGCGGTCTCGTGGGAGGTACTCGCCACTAGCCCCGCCCTCTCTGGGACATTTAAAATCTCGGCGGGAGAACACGTCCCGGGACGCGAGCGGGTGAAGCCCGGGCACAGGGCAGGCCGTCTACGGCCGTCCAAGGCTGTACAAGACTGGACTGGGCTACCCCTCTAAAGCCTCTACTGACGGGTAAGACGATTTAAGGATTATATCCACTTCTACTTTACTTAAAGTAACTTAGACCGGCTATGGCCCATAGTGCTGGAAAGGGGAAGAAACGTGGTGCATGTACACCGGGGGGAAACACAACCGGATCACTGGATGATTTCTTTACGAGAGCTGTTGGGGTCTTTGAGCGAGAATTCGCCCTCACCGAAAAACGTCTATCCCTTGAACTTACGAGTGAAAAGCGATCCTCGTTGGGCTTTCTGAAAAAAGCTGTTACACCAAACCAGGATGACCCGCCGAGGCTAATTACCTTTAGCCCTAACCCACCGGAACGTTCAACAGAGAAAGAGAAATCATTAGAATGGGTAGGTGATATACCGACACTGAACATTTCATCATGTACTACTATGCCCTTGGAGGACTTTCACCCCATTGTTGCTAGAAAGAGCGTTCAGGCCGCCGATTTGCAAATAAAAACAGCTATATGTCCCAAACGAACGGGCAAAAGAAAGAGGGGAGGGGGCCTATTGGGTAGCAAACCAAAACTTTCCAAACTGTCGGGTAAATTGTGCACATCTGCGCCAAAGGCAATTATCTTACCCACCCCCTAATACCCTGGGGCAACAGCCCCAAATCAGTGCCCAATCACCAGGGAACGATGCTGGATTGACGGTCTGCAATATGACTCACCTGTTAAGAACTTTTGCACTCCCCCTGATTGAGAGACTAAAGGTTATCAATGGGAAATTGGATGCCTTGAGGGAAGTGACTCTAGAGAATACACGCAAGCTGGCCTTTTTCGCGCCCATAGAGGGAAAAAGGGATGCTGGGAGAGAGCCTGTTAAATCTGTAGTAACTAAAATTGGTCCCGCTAACCACCCAGTCCCTAAGTCTATAATTGATGACCCCAAACTAAATGAAATGATAAATAAAAAGAGGCTAATAAGTAGTGGCCAAGCAAATAAACCCAATGAAATGAAAAATACCACAATATGTACCCAGAATACTCCGCTACAGACAATAAGTGAGAAAATGGATGAGGGGGCTGGGGATGGCTTAGACGTCCGGAACTACCGGCTCCTCTGCCCGTAATAAATCTACCCCCCTGAATCCTCACCATTGGTACTAGTGCTTGGTAACGTCCCAGCATTGAATAAAGGAACAAGGGAGAATTATAATCAACTTAAAAATAAGGTGGTCCACTGGTTAGCAACAAATACAAGAGAGGGAGATAGGATAGGGCATAATGTCATAATGGCCCGAAGGGTGTCATGGTTGGGTAGGACACGTAAAACTAAAATGGGGGACTGCATTATCATCAATTTTAATACCCCAGAACCAGTAGGCAGGATACTAAGGGAGACCATGTTCAACGTGGGGCCACGCAGACAAGGCATTGAGATCTTGTCACTGGAGTATTTCTACAGGGACCTGAATAAAATAAGACCCAATAAAGGGGGAGGGTGGGGACATAATTGGACATCACACGTACAAGCAAGACAGGGGTGGGGCTTCACCAGAATGAGGCCATTGTACCAAGCAAACTGGGTGGGGGAGGGCCCTATCCCACCCTTTGAAGGAATAAATAGGTTTGCAGTGCTGTCTGGTCTCAATGGCTGTGATTGACTTGGTGTTGGTAAAATTAAATCAACTAATATTCATATGCATCACCACATTGAAGGACCGGGTTTTAGAACCCAGCGGCGTCAGGGAAAACGCCTGATGCCTGCGAATTCCCCTGCCTTGGCAAACAGAGACACGGGACACTTCTCGATGACGTCAAAGACCAAAGTTTATTGGCTGCAACCAGGAACAGAGGTCTACGAAGCACAACACGGGTGGTTCGCTAGAGACTGCACAAATTCAATGAGCGGAGCATGGTCTTTTATGCCAAAAATCAGGCCTCAGGCAACATTCCAGATTAACATTGGTTACATACAAACTGACCAATAGAAACATGACATTTCAAAAGTAGCGCATGAAGACAATCCCACATTCCGTTGTCCAGCCCACCAGAAATGACCAAGCACATTCCAATATCCTGTTCAGTCAGGCCGGACAGACTCATTAAGCATGGGCGAATTTTGCGAATCTGGCGTTCGCGAATTTTGCGAATTTGCGAACTCGCAATCCGCAAAATCCGTGAATTCCTGCGAATTTGCAGATTTTTTTTTGTGTGTTCGCATGGGTTTCTGCCAGTTTGCGAGGGTTTGGTACCAGTTCGCAATCGCGAACTTACTTGTCGGCTCGCAACGGTCGCGGCTATGTTGTTTCTACGTCTGGTTCATCATCACAGGTTCCCAGCACCCTCTGTTTCACCACTGCCACCCTCTGTTTCACCCATGCCACCCTCTGTTACATCATTGCCACCCTCTGGTTCATCATCACTGTAGATTATGGGGGGAAAAGCAAGCACACCTGCCCTGCTTCAATTGACATGAATTAATTTGGGGTTAGTTTATTAATGTGTCACTATTTTAAAATTCCAGGTCTGGCACCTGCTTCCTTATCAGTATTTTGCTTTCTGTTGCAGTGCAATTTTTTTTTCCAGGACCTTTGTGGCCTACTTGTAGCTATTCTATGAGCCTGCTGTGAGGGTCAGAGCAGGGTCATACAATTGTTGCAACTAGCAACTGAACTCTGGAGGGGCCCCAGTCAGGAAGCACTACAGGGAATGGTTACTAATGATGAGTTTGAACTCTTGCACCTGCCGAGTGCTTTCAGTTTTGCAAAACTCGTTTTTCTGCAATTTCGCGGGATTCGCGGGGCGTGAACACGCGCGAGATCGGATTCGGAAGCCGCAAATTAGTGCGAATATGCGATTTGTTTTTTTGCGGCGTGTTAATTCGCAAGGTTTTGTGCGTTTTCGCGAGCCGCTTGTAGCGCAAGGCGTGAAGTTACCCTCGCTGTCGTTCAAGGGCGCGGCCATCTTGCTTGCATGACGTATTTCCGTTTCCGGGCGCGAAGTGTAATCTCACAAAGTGTGCGGCTCGCCAGTACAATTTCGCGAGTGTTCGCGAGTAAAATCTTGCGCGAACTTACCCGCGCGGTTGTGAACGGGCGCAGCCATCTTGTTTCTCATTCATTGCTATGGTTCTGGGCATGCTTTTTGTATCCTCTCTAAATCTCTGCCATCCTTTGCTTGTTTGAAGTTTTTTTTTATCTATTTTACTTATTATCTATCCCTCTATTTTTCTAGCCCTATATTTTTGTGTTTACTGCTACTTTTGGTTAATTTTAAACTACTTTTTTAAACTCTTTTCTTTTCTTCTCTTCCCTATTCTATTTTCTTTATTCCTTTCCGCCCAGACCATGGTGAAGGGAGCCGGGAAGCATCCCGAGAAGGGGAAGGGTCCCGCACCCCGTGCCCGGCTCCCGTGCGGGCGTTTGAGGGGGGAGCAGGTCGTACCCAGGGAGATCTTTAGCCCGGAGAAGGTGGCCGCCTCCCCAGGACCATCATGGCAGGCGGCAGGATCGGTGTCGGGTACGGGATCCGGGAGCGCCGGAAGCGGTAGGATAAGGTGTGGCGGACTATGTACCACCACTCTCGGGTCCGGCGCACCTACAACCAGGCCACTCACTGCTGGACGGATGTCCTGACCCGTGAACGAGATCTGCTCGACCTGCTTGGCCTCGAGATCCCCGGGCTTGGTGAGTCGTAGTAGCTATTTCTTTACTACTCTGTTTTCTCCTGCTGTGTTATTATATTGCAAATTTTTGTTTTTTACCAAGAGCAATAATGCTGCTCTTTACATTGTAGGTTAATTATATTTCAAAATCTTCTGTGCATTTCTGTGCATTTCAGGTGCACTGCTCTCCTTCTCAGTAGTGTTGCTACTATGCTTATTTGTTTTCGATTTTGTGTTCATTTCATTGGCCTGTGAAATTATGTATGAGTGTAGTTTAACGAACTGCGTAATGCTACACACTAAGGTTCAGATTTGAAATTACCGGCGCATCCCTGCAAAGTAGCAGGGATGCGCCAGTAATTGTGCGCCACGCCACCATAACCCATGGTGCGCCGTATTTACAATGCGGCGCACCATGGGCCCAAAACTTCACCAAAGCGTTACGCATCTGTGCCGTAAAGGCGGCGCATTGCTGGAGTTGCGTCGCAACGATGGGGCAGCTCCATCAATGCTCTGGGGTGCCCTATCTCCCCAATGCTGCGTCAAGCCATACGTCTGCTTCAAGCAGGCGCAGGGTTTGAGTCACGCATCATTGTCGTTAAAGTGAGTGATTGAAATCTTGTAGATTTCCCTCAGCCACTTTTAGGATGCATTCCTGCGCAGGAACGCTCTCCCTTGCGCCGGAACGCCCCCTGATGGCGCAGGGCTTTACAACGTGATGCATCTCCCATATGCGTCACGTTGTTAATATACGCCGCACCATTGCGCCTCTTTTGTGCTGCCGCTGCGTCACAAAAGTCACGCAAAAATGGAGCAAAAGAGCTGCAATGGGCTTCTAAATCAGCCCCTACAGACTCAAGTCCAGTCCTTCCTTTGTACACATGGCGATAAGAAGAAATAGTGGTGGTGGATTGATAGTTTGAGTATTTTAATGACTGGTTAATGTAGTAGGAAACTTTAGTGTTGTCGCTGATCTGCAATCACGATGGACTTTGGCTGTCACTTCGCGTGCTGCGGACTGCTGCCTGCCAATCCTAGGCAAACCTTTTTAGTACTTTGTTTAGTGAGTTACATAAGAAGTTTCCAATTTGACGGTCCGCAAATCAAGCAATACTAATAACGTAGTAGACCACATGAGATTGGTCAATAATATATCCTGTGGAATAGTTGTCTATTTGCTATTTCTCCAAAATATTTTGTTAGTTCTTTTGAAATGTTTGATTTGGTTGACAAATATCATCCATGTTTTCTGTTTTTCTTTCTTTCATGTTGTACATCAGCTTCCCCAAGGGGCAAGAGGAGGACACAGGAGGAGGAGGAGGAGGAGGGTGCTGTTCAGGATGCAGGCCAGGATCAGGCAGGCGAGGGCTCCTTTGCTGGCCCCAGTAAGTTTTAATTTTAATATAGAGTACTTATTTTTTCCTAGCGTTCCTCATTCGATTTTTTTTAAATCGTCTTTGATCTTCTTGTAGACTGGATCTAAATTCTTATCCTGCCTCGACTATGACTCCGTGTGGTATAACTAGATTATTCTTATTAGTCTGTCTGTGTAGCTAAATAAGATTGCACATTTGGCAATTCCATTGGACTCCCATTCTAGTCAGCAATAGCTCTATGCACTGAGTGCAGTCCTCTGGGATTGTCCATAATGTCTTTTCAAGTCTTCTAAATGTTTATGCTTTGACAATTGCCAACAATAAAAAGGTGAATGACCACCAAGAAAGAATAAGATGCTACTTTACTTTTGGTTTGGATAGGAGGACAATCCATTCTACTACTGTTGCAGGGACAAATCTGCACAAACAGAACTATGGACACTAAATAATGCATTGCTTAGCTTATCAATTATAATAGGTGCTGTTAGACTTTCCACATACCTCAGTGATAGCAGACTTTGTAGTTGAACCCCCAATCTCCTTACTGACTAGATAGTGTGGCAGAGTCATTTAGCTCCCAAAGTCACCGATGATTGATCCCCAATGATGTCAGAGGCACGGACTCATGCTTGCAAAAATTGCAAAACCTTTAGCTCATCCACTCTAGTCTGGAGGACCAAAAACCACAGAGTCTATTTAAGTTTAAAAGCTTTATTAAAAGTAAACACATTTATTAAAATCAAGTTTGTCATAAAAGTAAACGTTTAACTGAAAATGGAAAAGTGCTTAGTGCTGACGATCAATTGGACACATTTCTTGTGGTCGAGCCGAGCTCTCACCTGGTTTGAACTTGATCCTGCTCGTGTTCTTAGAAGTCAAGCTTCTGTCTGTTAGGAGAAAAAGTGGTGCGTGTTAGAAATAAAAAGCAAGCATTCATCAGTTGTGCCAAAAAGTGCAGCAAGACAACAGCCTTCCCTGGAAAAAGGGACATTTTTACTGTAGAGTAGACAGTCACAAATTATTAAATTGTATACTGTTTTTTTCACATTTCTTTCTTCCTCCTAGACCAAATATTATATAGTAGTGAGTGGTGTATTCTAACATTATTAAATGTACTTTGTAGGTGGAACATCTGGAGGCGGGGCCAGTGCGGCGGTGGTGGCGGCATTGGACGAGGACAACTCTGGGGAGGAGGCGGTGCAAGTGCCGGACAAGGACATGCCTGTGAGGGATAACACGGTGGTGGCGGGCAGAGGTAAGCTATATATTCCTTACTTATTGAGATTGAAGACTGCAGAGTGTGCTTTCTGCACGGGTGTATTATAAATAAACCAGGTAGTAGCCTCTTCTAAATGTACTTCGACTTAGCTGTGAAGTTTTTGGCGAGAAGAATCCCAATCAGATCTGAGATGAACTTGATGGATGGGATGAACGAAAAAGCGAAAGAAGGGTGTAAGTAAGTGTGGAAGGACGAGAAATGTAATGATGACTGGCAAAGAAGAATGATATGTGTTTGCTTGGTCCCCGAGGTGGCTGGGAAGGAAAGAATATGGTAGGATGCATGGCAGGGTGAATGATGAAGCAAGGATGGGTGGAAGGAGAACAGCCTGGGTGGGTGAAACAGAAACTGTATGTGTGCATATACTTTGAATAGATGGATGCCTGGATCATTCATGGTACTATCTGACTCTTAGATAGCATATGTGTATCTAGAGAGAGTAGACGGTCACTGGATGAACTAAGTGTTACTTTGAAGAGCATGTAACACCGCACCCGCACGTCCGTTCCAGTGTGGGAAAGGCAAGGAAAAGAAGTTGTAATTTTGTCCAAATACTACCATGAATAGTAGCAGTAGTTTGTATTGCAACTGCAAGCACAGCATATATCTGGTTATTACGGTGGACACTCCCTACCTCTCTTAATAACTTTAGTTTAGTAGTAGTACGTCATTCATGTGTGGGTGTATCACTGTTCACTCAATAATAAGCAAAGCACCTAAAGTCATCCCATATGTCATCAAATACATCCCATGCGAAGTGATAGATAATCAGATTGTTTAGCTTCTTCATTTTCCTTTTCTAATACTCATTTGTACTATAGGGTGAAAGCTAAATTAATTAAGCAGTAGCCCTTTTAACAGAGTATTCTCAGTACCAATCGTAATAGAAAAGTAAGAGCTTCACCACCTGCATGTACTAGACCGGTACAGTAATGCAAGTCTGTCTCACTCACCATGGTGTGCGTCTGTTTTTCTCGGGTACAAGTTCACTGCGCTGGCATCATGCCGGCTTGTATAAGATAACGTACCAATTTTCCTAAACAAGAGAGAAGAAGAAGAATAAAACTGGTGTACTGTCATAGTCGACTGTAATGGAAGTCCATAGTGCTCGTAGAATTTGTTCCTTAAACTCCCACTAATGTTAGAGCAAGGACGAAGAAGTCGGAGGTTACATAGATACTGTCCTCAATAGTTATGTGCTGTGCTTTCAATTTGCTACTTGTACTGTGACACAACTTTCTGCTCAATCCTTTTGTGTTAATCTTAAGGAGCATTGGTTACAGACTATGTCTTTCTTTCTTCATATAGTTGCTCCTTCCAAATCCAAGAGACCATCAAGGAGGAGGGAGCTGGCTCGAATGGCCCGGCAACGAGGCTGGATGCCACTGTCGCTGAATATCGGCGGCTGGTGGCCCTGGAGGAGGAGGAGACGCAGTCTGGTACTACAACAACATCCACTGGGACAGCTGCATCCTCCTCCGTGCGGGCTGCCAGCCAGCGCAGTGCTCCAGCGGTACGGAGCCGGGCTACCAAAGCCAAACGCCACCGCCGAGCAGCAAAGACAGCAGCTGCCCCCCACAGGATTTGCAAGGCACGCCGGTGCCGCTTATGCCTCAGACTGTCCTACCTGGAGCAGGAGGTCCTAAGCTATAAGAACTTGGTGGAGGGCCTCCGCTTCGAACATGCCACCCTCCGCAAGGAGCATGATGCCCTGGCTGCTAAAGTCAACAGCACCCTTCCGTAGTGTCCCTTGCCCCTTTTTTAGAGACTTTTGGGGGGTGGGAATTGGGAGTTGGGTTTTTGGGGGACTTTTGAAGGACAATCGTTGGTGTTAGGGAGGGTCTTGCGGGAGATTATTTTGTTAGGGCTATAAAAATATACTTTTTGAAACTTTATCTGACCATACCTGTTTTTTACTGCTTTTGAGTCTGGTGGGTGGGGGTTTAACAGTAAGTTTGTTTTCCTGAATAGTCCTAGGACTTTAGTAGTACTACCGTCAATCTCTCATCTCTCCTAATACTCCATTATACTACCTCCAACCAAACGCTTATCTTACCTGTAATTTGTGTTTGAAAGTAGGGCTAGGCCCAGGGCTGGCTCCACGGGAAATGGAGATTAAGGTTGGCAATCCAGGGCGGATGAAATTTCCTCCTCATTGCGGTGGTACTAGTGGTGTGACACAGTGGCAGTTGCATGGCTATGGAAAAAAAGAAAATGAAACCTGGTTTGTCCTTACTGTAGCATTACAACGGTACGATAGAGAATATAGCAGGTGACAGTACACTAGACTAGAACAGTGCCACAATGTAGCCTAACAAATGGTAAAGTATTGATAGTATAACTTGTACTTGTGTAGGATTTCTTTGACATTGGCTACTACTACAAGAAATAGTACTGAAGCTGAGTAAGTCTAGAATATATCCTCGGATTCCTTCACCAGCCTGTTGCTATGACCTTATCCTCCCCAGCAAGTGTGTGGAATTATTGATGTCATTTAGTCACACATCAAGCAAAACCACACAGCCCGGGGGAAGAGGGTTAGGGTTTGTAAAATGGATGGGAATGGGGGTTTCTTTTTGGGTAGGATTTGTTGAGAGAAAAAAAAAAAGCACAGCATGGACAAACAATAATTGAACATAAAGAAATTTTTGGGTACAAAGCTAACCATAAATCTTTTACGTGACATAAAGGAAGTGCATGCACTACTGAATGCATTGTTACTGAAAAGTAAGTAGTACTTTAGACAACCGTGAATGACAGAATGCGACAGTACAGGGCTACATTAAATTAGGTTTAAAAAATAGCCGAAGTAAAACCTATAGAATGGCTGTAGGGATCAATTTAGAAGCAGAGAGAGATCCAAGAAATGCAGTCACACTCATAGAAGAAAATAATGGATACTGTATCTGTCTGTATGTTGTTGTAGTTGTCCTCCTATTGAATTTGGTAAGTAAGTTGCATGCAGCAAACAATTCCTCTTATTAGCGGCACTCATCCATTCCAGCTGACGCTTCATCCCTCAATGTTGGTGACCAGAAGACACCCTGTCCACTGCCTGCCTGGCGGATGCTGAATTGCGGCTCGCTAATGTGAAGCCTGACTCCATCCTTTTTTCCCCATTGCACCGACTGAAACCCGGCCTGTAATTATTGAACGAAAAACAGCACTGATAAATAAATATAAGGTATGTACGCTGTGTAGTGCAAAAAGTCACACTTTGATTTTCCTAATAGACAGTACAACATTTTTGAAAGTGCGTACTCCGTCTGAGTCACCTATTGAAGGATAAATAAGTATGGGCAAATTAATTTAGCGGATCTTTCCCCTCAAGCTAGGTGTACTGTAAACTGTGTTTTAGAACAAAATTAGACCTTCCCAGCAGTGCTCCCACCCAGACCCTTACTAAAGCCAGTCGCAAAAATGTAGAAGACCCCCAATCAGATCTCAAAAAACGAGGCCTAGCAGAAAACTGGTGACAAAACGTGCTTCGAAAGTAAAAGTAGGCCCAAATACCCCCTTACCCACCGTGGATTGTATTCAAACCACTTGCAGGCAAGCAAAATTATCCATAGCCAGCATCGCTCCAAGACTCGAAAACCCCCCCACCCAAACACATGCAATAGAAATACTGCTAACCCTAACGAGCCCTAAGTTAAGAATAGTGGCAGAGACTTTCTTTAACTATGCCAAATCCCCCCTTTCCCACCATGGATTTTCTTCAAATGACTTGCAACCAAAATTACACATTCTCACGAGTGCTCTAAGACCCCAGAACTCAGTTGCAAAAATCTAGAACACACCGAAACACATGCAATCCTGCTGCTAGGGCTAACCCTAACGAACCCTAAGTTACAAAAAGTGCCAAAAGGCTTTTCCTTTTGGATTTTGTCCCAACCACTTCTATCCTGTATTAGACCGTCCCAGTAATGCCCCAAGACCCGCCAACCCACCCGCCAAAAAGCACAACACCCCCAAACAGCCCAAAAGGAAAATCTCATACTTACAATATTTCTCGGCCTTCGGTCCAAACGCGCTGTGCAGCTAGGCCATAACTCCCGTTTTCCAGCACGGATTTCCTGAAAAGCAAATGCAATCAAGATTAGAGTGTCCCAGCAGTGCTCCCAGACCCCAAAACTCACCCGCAAACACCCGGAAACCCCCAAAGAGCACCTCAAAGGCAAGCAAGTCAGCAAAAAACACACAAAAAATTCCGCCTCCGATTTGGTCCAAACCACTTTTATCCGGTATTAGAGCTTCCCAGCAATGGCCCCAGAGCCTTCAACCCAGGAGAAAACGAGTAGAAGACCCCCAAACAGCCAAAAAGCAAAAGTACAAAAATGGGGACTTAGTCATTTTTTTGCCAATTTCCCAAATCACTCCGCGCGCGCTCTGCAGCTAGGCCCTCACTCCCCTCTGCCACCATGGATTTGCTTCAAACCTCTTGCAAACTAAAGTATCCATAGCCAGCAGTGCTCCCAGACCCCGAAACCCACCCACAAACACCAGGAAGCCCCCCAAACAGGCCCCCGAAAACGCTTCATTGAGCAAAATGTCAGAAATAGCAACAAAAAAAATCAGTGTGGATTTTGTCCCAACCACTTCTATCCGGTATTAGACCTTCCCAGGAATGCCCCAAGACCCGCCAACCCACCCGCCAAAAAGCACAACACCCCCAAACAGCCCAAAAGGAAAATGTCATACTTACAATATTTCTCGGCCTTCGGTCCAAACGCACTGTGCAGCTAGGCCATAACTCCCGTTTTCCAGCACGGATTTCCTGAAAAGCAAATGCAATCAAGATTAGAGTGTCCCAGCAGTGCTCCCAGACCCCAAAACTCACCCACAAACACCCAGAACCCCCCCCAAAGAGCACCTCAAAGGCAAGCAAGTCAGCAAAAACACACAAAAAATTCCGCCTCCGATTTGGTCCAAACCACTTTTATCCGGTATTGGAGCTTCCCAGCAATGGCCCCAGAGCCGTCAACTCACTTGCAAAGAAGTAGAACACCCCCACAAGTGCTGAGTCTTTCTTCATTGGGCGTAATCCAGCCCTCTGCTTTGATGGAAATAGGAGTCTGGAGGAGGAGGATAGAGGAGCATGTTCTTCTGAACTTGTGAACCTGAGGAATGCAGTTCTGCTGATGGGCTTGTTTTTGTGATTAGGTGATTAAAGTTTGAATTATATTAACTGTGCACAACAAAGAAAGACAGACACACAGGAATAAAAGTGAATAAGGACGAAAAAGAAAGTTATTTGATTCATTGTCTCATTTTCAGGGCTCGGTGTCAGGGTCCAGGAATAAGAATAAGGCTTCGTCATCATACTCTGCGAATTCAGGCAGGGTGAGCTCAGTGTCACCTGACAGAGAAGAAATTCCCTCATCTACGTTGCTGTCTACCTCATCTTCATCCGGCGTGCTTTCCCGTACTCTGTAATCTGGTGGTATGAGGTGCTGATTCATCTTGATCATTGTTAACCTCTCCACATTTTTGGGCGAGAAGCGGCTCCGTTTGGGAGTTACAATGCCACCAGCAGCACTGAAAACACGTTCAGAAGACACGCTTGCGAGTGGGCAAGACAAGTAGTTTAAAGCCAGGTTGGAGAGCTGTGGCCACAATTCTTTTTTCCCATGCCAATACGCCAATGGTTCAGCATTAACATAGACCTCTGTTGAGTCATTCAGATAGTCATGCACCATCGACTCAAGGTCCTCCAAGGTTCCTCCACTTTGCTTAGCTTTTGCTGTGACCTTTTGAGAACCAAACCCAAGCCGATTTAGCCAATCCTCTTCAGCATCCAATGTTACTGTTGTGTCTGGTGCAGATGATCCGGTTGCCGGTGTCTTTAACGGCTGAGAGGTCACTTGTGCTACAGCCACAGGTGCAGAAGTGGATTGTTTTGACTGGGGATTGCCTGCTGATTAAGCATGGGCGGAAAATCCGTTTCGCTCGCGGATTTTGCGGTTTTTCGGTAAATTCGCAATCCGCGAGATTCGCGAATCTCCCGCAAAATCCGCAAATCCGCGAGCAGCGGATTTTATGGCTTGCTCGCACTGTTCGCGTGAGTTCGCGGCTTCCCAGTACAACTTCGCGCCCCGCGAATAAGCGCTAAATTGCAGAAATATGATCTTAGCAAAACTGAAACTACTTACCAGGTTCAAAAGTTCAGGCTCATCATTAGTAGCCATTTCCTGTAGTGCTTCCTGAGGGGCCCCTCCAGAGTTCAGTTGCCAGTTGCAACTATTATGTGACCCTGCTCTGAACCTCAGAATAGTTACACATATGCCACAAAGGTCCTGAATTACAGCTAAGAGAGACAAGTAGGAGCCAGGCTGGAAGTTCAAATCCATTAATCAGCCCCTAATTCATTATTGTCAGTTGGGGCAGGGCAGGTGTTGTAACTAATTTTGCAACAATGAAAGCACTTAGCTAGTGCAAAATATACCTAATCAGGAAGCACTAAGGAAGCAGGTGCCAGCTTAAAAAATATTCTGTGACACATTAATCAGCCCCAAATTAATTCAGGTCACTTGAGGCAGGGAAGGTGTGCTTTGCTTTGCCACAATAATGTACACTGACTGGACAACCAGAGGGTGCTGTGATGAAACAGAGGGTGGCATGAGTAGTCAGAGAGTGGCAGTGGTGACAGAGAGTGGCAGTGATGAAGAAGAGTGTCCCAAACAGGCTGGACACGTAGAAACAACAAGTTTGCAAAACTTGCGACCCGACAGGTAAGTTCGCGTTTGCGAAATTGTACAAAACCCTCGCGAACTGGCAGAAACCCGCGCGAACACAAAAAAAAATCCGCAAATTCGCGAGAATTCGCGGATTTTGCGGATTGCGAGTTCGCAAATCCGCAAAATTCGCGACCGCGAGATTCGCAAAATTCGCCCATGCTTACTGCTGATGCTGATGCTGATGTACTCCCTTTTCCATCAATTTTCTGCCGTTCTCTTTCAAACCTCTTGGCTGACAAGGCTAGCCAACATTTGTACTTTGTAACATCTTCATCAGCAAAAGGAAAGAATGCTCGGACTGCCAGCGCCTTTTTGTAGCGTGGATCCAGAATAGTAGCACAAATGTAATGCTGGTGTGAGTGGATCATTTTAAGACGTTCATCACCTTGTAGGCGCTCTAATAATTTCTCCGCCAAAACAAAAGGGTCTTTGTTTTTTTCATCTTTTTGAAACACAGAAGACACCTCCTTCAGTTGGTGCTCCAGCATGTACAACAATGGGATAGCTTTTCCCAAATTACAGTCCTCTTTGCTGACTGCACGCGTGAAGACCTCAAAAGGACGAAACATGCGTTTCAGGCTTTTAACTATGTCCCATTGTGCCGCACCCATCCTCAGGTCCTTCTGAGCTGTACCCTGTTTTAAGAAATAGTGATCGAGTACCGTATACTGCTCATACAGACGCTCAAGCATGTAGAAGGTTGAGTTCCAACGTGTTGCCACCTCCTGGATGAGTGCTTTCACTGGCATTCGACGTTCATGTAGCAGGCTCCTCAGATGCTTCCGGGCCTTAAAAGGATGGCTGAAATGGTTGCACATTTTTCGGCAGGTGTCCACTACCTCGTACGCTGGACTGTCTTTCTCACTCAAGAATTTTTTGACAACCAGGTTTATACAGTGCGCCAAACACGGCACTCTGAAATACTGACCCAGCTCCATGGCCTTAACTACATTGGCGCCATTATCCGTCGAAACATAACCAATCTGGCGTTTTTTTGGGGACAGCCAGTCAAGGACCTTTGTGTTAAACTCATCCAAAATGTTTTGTGCTGTGTGACGTTTCTCCAAACCAAACATGGCTAGTGTTTCATGTTTCCGAGCAGCTTTAAAAACTTGGTCCGGGTCAACACCTGCGTTTAGCTTTGCTTTAACCCCTGAAAAAGAAACCCAGTGTGCAGTGATACACATGTAATCAGCGCCTGCGCCACTGGTCCACATGTCTGTTGTCAGATGTATAGTGTGAACAGTACTCTTCTGCAAAGCTGCCCCAATCACCTCCAGCACATCTTCATGTAGTGCTGGAACCGCAACTCTGGCAAAATAGAACCGGCTAGGAACCTTCCATTTAGGGCAGAGCGCTGCCACTAATTCTAGAAAACCAACACCTTCTACAAAAGAAAAAGGGAGAAGGTCCAGAGCTAGCATTTTAGCCAGCTTAGTGTTATACAGATGCGTCAGTGGGTGGTTGCGTTCATATTGCTATTCTGTAAACAGCATCTTTTTAATGTTGCCCTGGACCAAGCATTTATGGGATGATGATGATGATGATATTGGGAGGGCGGGATTTTTGATCTCTATCTTATCACTCTAGATCTAAACCCCGTTCTGGTCGACTGAATCTTTATTGCCTGTCATTGAGGAAAGAAGGTGCATCAATACCAGGTTAGTTTAATCAATAATGGGCTAGACTCTGAAAAACCACAGACTACTTCTAAGTTTTAAAGGTTTATTACAGAGTCATTGATAACTGCAAATACAGACATCTCAAAATGAGATTCAAAAGATACAGAGGCACTAATACAAACATATGTTCTCTGAAAGCTCTTAGGCGAGCAAAGAACACTACTAAGACTAGTTGCCAGCATAGACACGAATTGCGATCTATCCGTCATTTACAAAGGGAGGAAGGAATCAAGTTAGGCTGTCCCTACCCTGCACTAGATGGTATCCCTACTTAACAAGGTCCCAACCTATCAAAAGGTGTCAGCTGTGAATGTCTTCCTGAGAAGATCACCCACTCTTAGTCTCTAAGTGAAAACCTATGATCTCCAGTCATGACCCCTCTCTGCCTACCCATCCGCTCTCTTAAGGGTCCTCAGGCATCTGCTCTAACTCCACCCAGGGGTGCTGACCCTAATACAAAACACAGTTTACAGTTGAAACGCCCCTCACGAGACGCCCCTCACGTGATGTCGATTCTGGCTTTTTCCATGATGATCTTCCTCTGGGCCTTGTGTTCAGCATTGACCTTGCTTCTCAGGCTCTTCTCCTGCCCGCTGATACCCCCTAAACATTCCTGAATCCTCCTCCATGTCTGTACCAGTCTACTCGAACAGAGCTCTATTCATTAAACTTTTAATCGAAACCCCCTCGCACCTGCAGACAGACATCTGCAGCTCGAATCCCATTCTCATAGACTTTTAACAGAAGTTTGCAACTTAGTTCTCAATACAACTCGACATGTGTCAGCACGTTCAACTAAGAAACCCTATTTCTCTTTTCAGGCCTACAACCCTTTTCTCAGAGGTTAACTGAAATAATATGTTAGCATCTTATGCTTGAATAATAAGAAAACACTTCTATGGAATATAAATCTAACGAGTAAACAAAATCACTATAACATTATTGCAATCCATGTTTATGTATGAGTGTTCATTTCTAAACCCTTCTGCCCTGGCCATGAGGCCTGCTCCCTTCGATGCCTTGCAGCATGACATTCCTCCATTAGCAGCTACATAACATGGATCATGATTAATCACGTCTAATAAGAATACATTTTCCACACATTTCTGCATCAGTCCCACTTCTATATGTATTTTCTATGTTAACTACACACGTCTAAGTATAGGTGCATATATATATCTTCAACACTTACAGGCACTTCTATTATAATTGTGCGACTAACATGTGCTTATGGTGCACTCGTGCATTTTTGTTCAGTTTGCGCTCTATCAGTTCCCCCCTTTGATGACCTCCCGTGGTCATCACCAAAATTCAAACTGAACTAGTTGCCATCCTCTCTCGTTTCAGCATTTCTAGAGCCCTCAGACTCTTGTACTGATTGTCTTGCATGGCAGCTAATCTTCGTTCCTGTTCTCTCCTGGATCTCTCCAACCTATTTGATCTGTACCATTGGTACGACCTCACCAATCCCCACAACACGATCACGCAGATCAGTATTATGATGATAGGTTTCAGTATGTACCATACAAAGCTCTTCCCTATGTTGGCGAACCAACCTCCAACTTTACCCATTCCATGACCCACTTTTTCCCAAACATTTACTTTAGTCAGGTCTTCGATCTCCTTGTGAATGTTAGTTATGTTCATGATAACTTTCTCCAAAGGTTTTGAATTGTCTGGAATGTAAGTGCAACACTCCTGTACCTTCAAAGCCTTACAGACTCCGCCCTCTTTTGCTAGCAGAACGTCTAACGCAAGACGGTTCTGAAGCACCATAGCCCTTATCGATTGCATCTCTCCTTCCACCAGCATTAAGGATGTAGCAGTACTGGCAGACAACCTGTCTACGACTGTGGCCAGTCTTCTGATCTTGACATCATTGAGGATCAGTCCTAATATAGGAAATGCAGCGCCAAATACATCTCCAACTAGTTCTGCATCCCCTACGTCTCTTCTTCCTCTTGTGGAGGCCTTGCCCCCTATGTTCTCTAAGTCTTGGGCATGGTATATTTTGGGGAAGACAATTGCCAAATAACATGATCCGTACCAGTTATCAGGTAGTCTCACGTAGGCATTTCTTCCACATACAAAATATACATTTGGAATCACTTGCATTCCCTTCAAAAAGTCTTTTGTGTAATACTCTAATCTAAAAGCATGTTCACAACTGACCTCCCCTACAAATACATTTTCGTAGTACGTTTTGCTCCTGTGAAGGCATAACTTCCTTCTCTGTGTCCTATCCAAAGCTATAGGACCACTACTACCCTTTCTTCTATGGTCCTTCTCCTCCTCGGTCCAATCTGTCTTCCACTGTCCTGATTTCTTCAGAACCTTTTGCCTTCTGTAATGATCATCCACTTGCCCTATAAACTTCTTCTCGACTTCTGACACTTTGCAAGTCAGATTATTTCTGCGGGCATGTGAAGTATCTAGAGTATCCCAAGGAATGAAGAACTTGGCCAATCTGTCTTCACTCTTATAATAGTTCCACTTATTCATTTGCTTATAATTGGGGACCTCAGGTAACACTGAATCGTAATTCGAAAAATAATACTCAAAACTATCTCTACCATAAAATATGCTAAGCAATAAGCTACATGTAATGCCATAAGTCAATGGGAGATGATGATATCTAATGCCTTCATCTACAGACGCAGGCAGCTGCATACAGACGTAGCAGTCTTTGACTTCCATGGCATCTACATATTCGTATAATAATTTGGCATAAGCATTTGACCTATAGTCGCCTTGGGACTCATCCATGTGTGACCTACGGGCTTCTGCTGCTAATAACGCTTTCTCCTGTGCGGTTTCACCGTTCTTACCAGCAGCAGTGGGTTTTGGTGTCACTACAGATTTTGCATCTGGTACCTCTGCCTCACCCTCGTGTCCCATCACATATGATACAGTAACTACTAACGCTATAAGAAGTATCACTCCCACTATAAGTGTGCCTATTATACATTTGGCTCTACGGTTGGACTACCGGCCTCCATGTTCCTCAGACGGTATGGTTCCTTTCTCTTTTTCAACACAAAGTTCCTTCTCATGAGTTCCTTTACAGTCTTTTTTTCTTTTTCAGTCTTTAGAACCACACAACCGGAAGCTAGCAAACTTCTTTTTGCAAAAGTCTTTTTGAGCTTTATCTCAGACAACCCTAGCCCTTCTCCGTCCACTTAAAGGAAACCCCTAAGTTTTCTCTGCATTCCTAGGCGCTAGGTTATCTTCTTACTCTTGCTTATTTACAAAGTCTTTAAGCATCTACAATGAGGCTGGGACCAGCAGCTTGGATAGCATAGTTCAATAGCTCCAAACGAAGAATGTGTTCCTCATGACTTGTTATCGTTGTTCCAAAGTCGGGGAATTGCAATTCGGTGAAGAACATGTGCTTTAACTTGCTCAGGTAGGGAGGGTTGGGGACTTTGAACGTTAGTGACCCTTCTGCTTCGTCTCCAGGCACCAACAGCTGTACTTCTACTGTGATGATGGGTTCAACGTTGGCCACTAGCACCGCCCTTATTCTCCCTGTCGTTTGTTCCCAAGACATCTGTCGCCAGATAATTCCACTCAGGAGTGGCGTATCTTCTGCTAGGCACGCGTACTCGCCTTGACCTTCTTGGACCTGCTGCCTCAGCGCCCAGGGCACCTTCGTTCGGATCTGAGTCTTCGGATACAGGAGCAAGAGTCCTCTCTGGAGTTGACCTCAGACTTGACCTCCTCCTCTGGGGCCAACTAGCCTCTCTACGCCTTGCCCCTTCGCTCCTTGTCCTTCTGCTTCGCTCGGGCTCACTTTCAGCTTGGCCCGCGTCTGATTCGTACTCCCAGCTACTTCCTCCTTCTGTGGCGTCGTCGGTTTCACTATTGTACTGACCGTCCTCAGCTTGGTCAGACACACTCCCAGCTTCTTCTTGCACCTCTACATCTTGGCTGGCCCCCTCTGTGGCTTCTCTGTCCGCAGCTGGACTTACATCCGAGAGAGGAGCTGTTTCTTCCAGAGGTGCTGGAACTCTCCTCGTGTGAGAAGCGTGGATCCAGTTGGGCAGACCTCCCACTTTCACAGCAGTGTTCGATATCAGGATGATCTGGTAGGGCCCACGCCAGCGGACATCTAGGCAGCTTCTTCTGACGTGCTTTTTAATTAGTACCCAATCTCCAGGGCACAGGTCATGACACAAGTCCTGGCACGTCGGGACCTCGGCAGCCTGCACCTGAAGGGACACAGAATGAATGGCGTCAGACAGACCCTTACAATAGTCCAGGATCATATCATCTGTGATATTCAATAAGGCTGCAGTCGGTACTGATATCAATCTCATTGCCCTCCCCATTAACACCTCATGTGGCAATAGTCCCGTTCTTCTGTCTGGGGTACTACGGATGCTCATGAGAACCAATGGCAAGGCATCGGGCCAACTCAGAGACGTCGATGAACACATTTTGGCAATTCCGGATTTGATGGTGCCGTTTATCTGCTCCACAATTCCCGAAGCTTCTGGTCGATAGCTACAATGCAATTTCTGGTCTATGTTCAGGGCTGCACAAATCATCTTCACAAGCTCGCTGTTGAAATGTGTTCCCCTATCTGATTCCAAAGAGGCCGGTACCCCGAAGCGCGGAATGAGCTCCCTAAGCAATAACTTGGCTACTGTGAGGGTGTCACACCTGCGTGTAGGGTATGCCTCGACCCATCTGGAAAATATGCAAACAACCACCAGCACGTATCGAAGGCGGTTGCACCTTGGCATTTCAATGAAATCAATTTGCATTCGATTGAATGGACCACCAGACCTCCCTATGTGACTCAATGCAACTGGTGTTCTTTTCCCTATGTTCAGCTGCTGACAGGTCACACAACGCTGGCACACTGCTTCGGCTGCTACTCTGAACTTAGGGTTGTACCAGGTTTGTCTAAATACTCTCAGCATAGCGTCTCTCCCTAGGTGTACTGGACCATGTATTTGTCGCGCCATTGGGCTCACCAACTCATTTGGCAACACTGCCCTTCCATCGGATGAAACCCAAAAGTTTGTGTCTCCCACCACACATCCTGCAGTTTCCCATGTGTTTTTCTCAAAATCGGGTGCATTCTCTTGTGCACATTTTAACTCGTCCCAAGTATCTACAGTCTCCAATATCATAGCTAATTCAGTCCTTACACTGATTCCACCCACTTCCACCTCCGTGAAAGAGTATCCCTGCTCGGCACAGTATCGTGCCACCTCGTCCGCGTACCTGTTGCCTTGTGACACAAAGTCTTGGTTTTTTGTGTGCGCGGTACATTTCACAATGGCAATAGCTGCCGGACATTGCAAAGCTTCCAACAATAGGCGTACAAACTCTCCATTTCGAATGGGGGAACCTGAAGAGGTCATGTAACCCCTTTGAGACCATAATTGCCCGTAATCATGAACTACCCCGAAACCATATTGGCTATCGGTGTATATGGTGACTCGAATTTGGTTGCTTGCCAGGCAGGCACGCGTCAATGCAATAATTTCAGCTACCTGAGCGGAGTGTACTCCTTCCAGGCATGCGGCTTCCACTACTCCAGTAATTGTAAAAACAGCATAGGCTGCTCTCAACTGCCCAACATCGCCTCTTACGCATGAGCCATCAACAAAGAAAACTTCATCAGGGTCAGTCAGTGGCTCATCCACGATGTCGGGTCTCGGTTTGGTGCATAGTTCAGTCACATCGAGGCAATCGTGGTCTGTACATTCGTGATCATCAATGTCACTTGGGAGTGGCATCAATGTAGCAGGGTTCAAAACAGAGCATCTCTTGAGGGTCACGTTCTCTGCAGCAAGAATGACTTGCTCATAGCGCGTGAGCCTGCTATTCGTCAGATGCTGTGTTTTGGTCCTGGTCATCAACAGTTCAACAGAATGTGGCACATACACCTCTAACTGGTGTCCCATAACTATATTCTCACACCGCTCAATGCTGACACCCGTTGCAGCAACGGATTTGAGACATCCGGCCAACGCTGCGGCTACTGGGTCTAAGGTAGCCGAAAAGTAGGCAACTGGTCTACGGGCATTCCCATGGATTTGGACCAGGACTGATAAGGCACAACCCTCTCTTTCACAACAGTAAAGCAAGAATGGTTTGTCGTAATCAGGCATTCCCAGAGCAGGAGCACGACACAGGTCCTCTCTCAGCTGCAGGAACGCCATAAAACAATCTTTGTCCCATGGTACCGGATCTCTCACCTCCTTGTGCGTCAGTTTTTGCAAGGGTTTTGCTTTCAGTGAAAAGTTCGCTATCCACTGTCGGCAATAACCCACCATCCCTAGGAATATCCTGACCTCTCTCTGTGTTTTAGGTGCGTTCATTTTCATGATCGCCTCTATCCTGTCTGGGGACACCTTCCGCTTTCCTTTTTCAATCCTGTGCCCCAAATACTGCACTTCTGTCAGGCAGTACTGCAATTTGCTCGGAGACACCTTGTGTCCGTTTACTGCTAGGTGATTTAGCAATGCAATGGAGTCCTCCTTGCAAGCTTCTTCAGTTTCTGACGCGACAAGTAGGTCGTCTATGTACTGGACCAGAACCGAATTCTGGGGCAGTACTAGACTTTCAAGATTCTTCTTCAAAAGCTGGTTAAAGATCGATGGGCTCTCTGTATACCCCTGTGGGATACGACACCATGTTAATACGCGACCTTCCAGCTTAAAAGCGAAAAGGAAATGGCTGTCCTCGTCCAAAGGGATCGAAAAGAAAGCCTGGCAAAGGTCTATCACGGTGAACCATTCGGCTTGGAACGGTATCTGAAACAATATCACTGATGGATTCGGTACCACTGGACAACATGAGACAACTATGTTGTTGATTTTTCGAAGGTCCTGCACTATTCTGAATTTCCCACTTGGTTTCTGCAAACCCATAATCGGGGAGTTACATGGACTACACACAATTTCCTTCAGTATTCCCTGCTTAATCATGGACTCGATCACGGGTTTTATACCTGCAATCGTTTCTGGTGTCAATTTGTATTGGGGTGTTCTCGGAAACTCAGCATTTGGTTTCACTATTATTTTCACTGGGTCCACTCCTTTGACTAGTCCAATCTCTTCCCCAGTGAAATCCCCTACTTCTGGTATCACGGTCTCCCTTAGGTCCCAGGGGAGCTCATCCACTGTCAGAGTGGGATACAGCTCCACGCATGTTCTTGAGTTTGCGACCTTAAAGTCAGCGTCATTATCATTAGTCAGTACCTCCACTCCCTGCGGTGTGCAGTATATTGTACAATTTAACTTGCACAATAGATCTCTTCCCAACAGACATACAGGACTAGAATCACAAACCACAAACTGATGCTCATCACTGTATTTCCCTATTTTCACTAGCACTGGTTCTGTCAGTGGGCTTGTTATTCTCCTTTTTTTGCGACCCCCACCACTTGAATGGTTTCTCCGGACATTGGCAGACCTGGAACTACAGCTGATCTTATCGTGGATCGAGTGGCCCCTGTGTCTACTAAGAAAGTCGTGGGGCACCCTGCCACTTCGGCCTCAACGTATGGTCCCCTTTGATCTACTTCTAAGACGGCCCGAGGGTACAGTCCTCTCTCTCCACTCTCTGTCCTGTTAGGGGATCAACATAGTAACACTCTTCTCCTCCCACGAAAAGAGGCATCTGTCTATAGGTCTTTCCCCCTGTCGCTATTCGGGGTGGCTGAGGGAACTGGGCTCGTGGTGCTGGGGTCCCCCCTTTGACCACCTTTCCTTGGTATGCTGTTGTCCCTTTTCCTGGAGTGTTTTGAACCTCTTCCTCCTCTATTTCTAGTTCTCCAATCTCAACGTTGTAGGGGCACTCGCGTTTCCAATGTTCCACCTCGTTACATTGGTGGCACCGGGTCATCTTTTTCAATGTCGCAATATCTACCCTAGGTCTGAAGTTAGAGTTCTCCTCATTTCCTTTGTTCTGGTTATTCGGCCTCCTGCCCCCAGTCCCTGTTCCCTGGTGCTGTTGTCCACTCTTACCAGCTGACTGCATCTGGACCACCATCAGCTTTTCTTTTAGTTTCTTGGCTTTTGAATCTATCTCATTGCTGCAGTACCTAGCATATCTCAGAATTTCGTCTAAAGGTTTATTTTGCCAACAAATCAGGTGTTGCTGAATCATTAAACAAATATCCGGCCTTAAGCCCAAAACAAATTTAGACACAAACTGCCCTATGTCTTTAGGATCCATTACGTCCAAACCGCTATATTGTTTAAACGCCTTCAGCAACCTTTCATAATATTCATGGACTGTCTCCTTGAGTTCCTGTCTAGTTCGATCTATTTTGACCCAGTCTATGTCCTGCATTGGCACCTTATCCTTCAGCCAAGTCATCACTCTCTCATATTTTGCCATTACTGTCTCGGACGGCCCATTAGTCTGTGCATCTCTCTCTGGTTCTGATGTGGGCCATTCAGCACTGACTTTACATGCTGACCACAAATCCCCTGGTACTACGATGTCAAACAGGGTGTTCAGGTCAATCCAGAATACTTTGGAGATTTTTACGAACCTCTCTACCTGCTTATACCACTCCACTGGATTCTCCCTCAATTTAGGAAAGGAATTGGTAAAGGCAGCTAAGTCCCCCCTACTCCAGGGCACATGCACGTAGCTCCCGTTTGCAACCTCACGCAAAGGGTATGCCTCTATCTTCTGCAGTCCTCCCTCTGTGGACATCCCAAGCATGCTCCTCCTGACGGTCCCTTTCTTGGACCATCTTTCCTCCCATTTATCCAGTGCTCTCCATGTCCTTATTCCAGTGATCAGTTCCCTTATGTGTGTTTTTAATCCGATTGTCCTTCTCTCATCTAGGTCCTGATCTGAATAATGTAGCCTGTGGTTACCCTGTAATGATTTAGTCCTTGACAAGTCTACCATGTACTTTCCTGCCAATTCGACTAATTTCTCGTGTGCTGCCCTCGCTTTCCTGGTGACGTCCTTTGCAATGAACAGTATCTCATCCTGTTCGTACATGTCCATTCTCTCCAGGGGCAAAGTACCATCTACCATGTCATCCAGATCTGATATTAAACTGGCGACATCAAGTCTCTTTGCTTTTATCTCGGCTCGCAGTATGTCTTTCCTAGGGTGTTCATTGCTCTCTCTCCCATCCCAGCTCCGAGTCCTACGCCTAGGCTCAGGGGCGTTAAGGAGAGTCCTCCCTTGTTCCCATCTCTCTAAGTCCCATGCTCGGCCATCTTCTCTTGGAGGGTGATGAAACACTGCCCTGTTTCCCCCAATTTCATTTTGTCCCTCCTGCCTGTTCTCGTTGGCCCCATGATAGGACTCTCTGCTGTTCTCCAGCCTGTCGCTATTTCCTTTTTGTCTAGTGTCGCTCAATATCTGGTAAGCTCCCTCTCGGCTCCCCATATCCTCTGGATTACACCCATGTCCGTGATCACAGGGGTCATGGCGAGACCTCTCGCAACTTTCATTTTTTCCGCTATTGCCAGACGTATGGGGTGTACACTTAAAGCTGTCCCTGTACTCTTGCGTTCTCCTATCCCCTTCACTGAGAATGGGACGGGACACCCCCCCGCATTCCTGGCTCCTGTTCTCCACTACTGGTCTACCTCCGCTTCTGGAGCGACAAGTACCTTCTCTATTTTCTTGACTCCTCCCGTCCCACTCCGGACTGCTTTCGCCAGCCCCGCAGTGAGTCCGGATTCTGCTATCTTGGCTTTCCCCTTCAGCTTCCGCTGCTATCAGGCTCTTGTGAGCCTCTACTGTCGCATCCCATTCCTTCAGGTACTCTCTTAACTCCTGGAAGGATTTCGGTCCTGATCCCCTCAGATCCATCGGCCACCTCGGGCCCCTCTGATCTCTCGTGGGATCTACTGCTGTGTGTACTGAGGTACTCCAGTCCCTTGGTCCTGGCAGCTGCCTTGGGGAATTGATCGTGTCGTCCCTCCTCACCATTTCTGCTCTCTCCCTGTCCACTCGTACCTGTTCCTCCCCGCTGGCTCTCTCTGGGTCATATATCGATACTATAGGACCTATAGTAACAGGTACTTGCAGGGCGTCTGGCAGTGCATAGGATGTGGCACGCTCCGTTTCTGGCGCCTTTTGTACCACAAACCTTCCGACTACCCTCTGCACCGGACCAGGTTGAGGCAATACTTTACTTGCAGTGGGATCCCAATCCGTGCTAGGAAGCGGTCTATACTCCCCTATGTCAGGCCCTCCTTCCCTGCTGGGCTCGGCATTTTCTGTCTCTCTGTTGTACGGGGGTGGCCTATCTGTTAGCAACCTATTTATCACGCTGTCCTCTGTCTCACTCTCATCATCTTCCTCGAATGGGCTCTTGTTTCCCGCCACCTCTATCACTGGGTACAGTTTGTTTACTACAGGGTTATGCACTCTCCATCTTTTAGCATCCGCATCCCATTTGGCGTCCTGCACTGCTCTTACCGATCTTTTCACCCTTTCTTGGCGCCTGTTCTGGTTTCTATCGTGCGCCGCCCTAATCCATGCATTGAGGGCTTCAAACTGGGTCGGTCTAGGCAGAGGTCTCATTGCGGTCATAACTGTTTTTAATCTATGCAATACCTCTAATCTAAACGTCCCGTACTTTGGAAACGTCAGTTCCTCATTCCCTTCTGTAATCTTACTCCAATTTGAAATCCACAATATAGTATGCAACCCAACATTCGTTGCCATATAATCTGCCGGCGTACCCTCCGGCGGGGCTTCTTCCCCATCATAAGATCTCCGCCTCTCTCTCTTAAACGCCGCTCTTATCCATTTAAAATATTTCATGATTAAGCGCACAATTTCCTGCTTCGCTATTCTGTTTACTTCCTGGTGACAATCCGCCAATCCTAGCGCGGCTTTGCTAGCTGGCCTATCACAGCGCGGTCTCACCTGTACCGGCCAATCCCAGCGCGGCACTTGCTGACGTCACTCGTCTCACGGCGCAGTCTCACCCTTGCCGGCTAATCCCAGCGCGGCACTTTCTGACGTCACTCGTCTCCCTTCTGCAGCAGTTCCCCTCCTTTCTCAGCTCGTCTCCCGGTCACGCATGCGTCCCATTCATACACCGAAAAATGACTACTTCCGACCAAGCGATCACTTTTCTTGACTGTGCGTCCACAGTCTATCTGTAATTGTCACCACAACTGGCGAAATGCCTTTCCGGGCAATCGTCTCTCTGATAGGTTACGTACACACAGTAACTTCCGACCAGCGTCCGTTACTCACACGCTCACTCTTACGTTCCCCCTATCACGGTCCTGCGGGCGATCAATGGTACCTCATGACCCCCTTCACACTTGGTTGACAATTACTTTGGATGTCCGATACACCCGAACCACTTAAGCTCTCTTCTGAACTTAAGATTTGCACCGGTTGCGCCCGCTCACAACCTGTTCCACAGTCACTCTACAGGCATTCAACTCCGCCAAACATTACAACATGGAAGCAACACAAAAACACCGCAATCTAACACGCATGACCCTTTATACTCACTTTCGACCGTTACTGCTGCTTTTCTTTCTCGCGCCGTCAGCACCCTCTTCGGCGGGCGGTTCTTCCGATCATCGATCACTAGGGGCCTTGGGGTAATCTAACCTGGCCTAGATCACCTTTCTCAAGAAGGCAACCATCCTCTATAGCTACCAACTGGGAGGGGGGGATTTTTGATCTCTATCTTATCACTCTAGATCTAAACCCCGTTCTGGTCGACTGAATCTTTATTGCCTGTCATTGAGGAAAGAAGGTGCATCAATACCAGGTTAGTTTAATCAATAATGGGCTCGACTCTGAAAAACCACAGACTACTTCTAAGTTTTAAAGGTTTATTACAGAGTCATTGATAACTGCAAATACAGACATCTCAAAATGAGATTCAAAAGATACAGAGGCACTAATACAAACATATGTTCTCTGAAAGCTCTTAAGCGTGCAAAGAACACTACTAAGACTAGTTCTAAAATCAACAGGGCTGCCAGCATAGACACGAATTGCGATCTATCCGTCATTTACAAAGGGAGGAAGGAATCAAGTTAGGCTGTCCCTACCCTGCACTAGATGGTATCCCTACTTAACAAGGTCCCAACCTATCAAAAGGTGTCAGCTGTGAATGTCTTCCTGAGAAGATCACCCACTCTTAGTCTCTAAGTGAAAACCTATGATCTCCAGTCATGACCCCTCTCTGCCTACCCATCCGCTCTCTTAAGGGTCCTCAGGCATCTGCTCTAACTCCACCCAGGGGTGCTGACCCTAATACAAAACACAGTTTACAGTTGAAACGCCCCTCACGAGACGCCCCTCACGTGATGTCGATTCTGGCTTTTTCCATGATGATCTTCCTCTGGGCCTTGTGTTCAGCGTTGACCTTGCTTCTCAGGCTCTTCTCCGGCCCGCTGATACCCCCTAAACATTCCTGAATCCTCCTCCATGCCTGTACCAGTCTACTCGAACAGAGCTCTATTCATTAAACTTTTAATCGAAACCCCCTTGCACCTGCAGACAGACATCTGCAGCTCGAATCCCATTCTCATAGACTTTTAACAGAAGTTTGCAACTTATTTCTCAATACAACTCGACATGTGTCAGCACGTTCAACTAAGAAACCCTATTTCTCTTTTCAGGCCTACAACCCTTTTCTCAGAGGTTAACTGAAATAATATGTTAGCATCTTATGCTTGAATAATAAGAAAACACTTCTATGGAATATAAATCTAACGAGTAAACAAAATCACTATAACATTATTGCAATCCATGTTTATGTATGAGTGTTCATTTCTAAACCCTTCTGCCCTGGCCATGAGGCCTGCTCCCTTCGATGCCTTGCAGCATGGCATTCCTCCATTAGCAGCTACATAACATGGATCATGATTAATCACGTCTAATAAGAATACATTTTCCACACATTTCTGCATCAGTCCCACTTCTATATGTATTTTCTATGTTAACTACACACGTCTAAGTATAGGTGCATATATATATCTTCAACACTTACAGGCACTTCTATTATAATTGTGCGACTAACATGTGCTTATGGTGCACTTGTGCATTTTTGTTCAGTTTGCGCTCTATCAATATCTTCGACCCAGTTACGCTCGCTGATGAACTTTTTCGCATTGGTGTCTCACTCTCTCCCACACTCTTAGTGTGGCTCACATGGGGTGTGCTGCTGACAGGGGTACTGGGTGTAAGTGAAGTGTTTGACACGTCTTCTTCCTTCTCGTCATCATCAGATGAAACAGCATTACGTGCAATTCGGGCTTCCTTGATCGCCTGTAGGTGCGCAAACCATTTGACAGCGTGATTTCTTTCAAGATGACCTCTCTGGCCTCCGGTACCATAGTTGGAACCAAACTTACCACGACTACCTGCCAACTTACAAATGCTACAAATGGCAACGTTTTCCTTTTTTGGGCAAACACTAAAGAAGTCCCAAACTGCGGACTTGAAATGTCTTTGTGGGCCGGAGGAGGCGGCGATACTGGTGGTGGTGGTCCTGCTGCTAATGCCAGATGAAGTGGAGGATGTGGATTGCCGAACTTCAGTACGTTTTGCACTTTCACCACCACTAATTGAGGTCGATGTGGATGGAGGTCCCTTCTGGCGACTAAGAAATATGGAAGCGGTAGGTGTCGGTGTACTAGTTAACTCCAATGATTGTGGCGTTTCTTCATTTGCCTCCTCGTCGACAACATCATCACGCTCAGCAGCTTCTCGGGCTAGGGTCAAAATGTCTTTTTGCTGCATGCCCGCTGGGACTGCAGTGACCTTTATGATGACTGCGTCGTCGTCGTGAGAGTCTTCATCAGTAGGAGTATCCGCCACTTCTTGTTGAGCCTCATCACACTCCATAACTATGAGTCTTTCGACGACCTTCCTTTTACGCTTAAGTACCTTTGTCAAATCATGGTGTGCCTCACTCTCAGACGGCCGTGGTGGTTCCCAATTTTCATCCAGTTCATCAGAAGGAGGTGGGCTTGAACAAGATATAGACACCCCCTTGATCTTTTCCTTGCTAGGGATGTGGAAGACAGTGAATGATCATCAGGAGGAGTGGCTTCCTCAAATGATACCTCGGCTTGATTGTCGATTTCCTGATGTGCCCCGACTTCGGGAGGAACAACTATTGTGGGCACTTGTGACCCTCCATGCACCTCTGCTTGCGCATCTCCTTGCGCTGCCTCTCCTTCCACATGTACTTGGGCTTGTACTTGAACATGTGTTGTTGTTGCGGCTGTGGTTGTTCAACACTTGTCAGATGAGTTACAACAACCTGTGTTGATTCAGGGACATTGCTGCTACTTTTGTTGCGATGAGCCAACATCACTGGTCGATGGTGATTGAAGAAGTACACTGACTGCCTCTGCAGCACTCAAGGGCTTGAACTTAAGTTGGCTTGGTGGTGGTGGTGGAGGCACTGAGCCCAATGGAGCGGGGGTGCTGCTCCCAGCTTGGGCTCCAGCAGATCCCGCTGCTGCAGGCGTACTTTTTTTTTACTCCCAAAAAACGCGGCAGCCAGCACACCAGCCTTCTTGTTAACTTGCTTCTTCTGCTCCTTACTGGCAACTTTCTTGCTAGAGGAGCTACGGAGAACTTTTTTTGGGGCCATCCTCTTCAGAGCAGGTCAGAACAGCAGGCCGCAGTTGCACGAGTTGCAGAGTTGTCTGTGGCCAGACGTGACGTCGCGTGACGTTATGCTGCACACACACCGCTGCAGGACTTCTTCCTGGCACTGGTGGTTCTCTTGAGTCTTGTGCACCTAAAAGCAATGGAAGACAGAGGAACATCAGTTCAGTTATACACACCCAAAAAATCGAAAAAACACAGAGAGAATCAGCACAATCCCATGCCCTCCATGATGTTTAAATTCAAGACACCCCACAGAAAGACTAGGCCCATGCAACACTCACTACCCCTGGTGAAAAGGCCACAACAACAGGCCAAAAAAACGAAAATCACAGAGAAATCAGAACAATCACAAACCATCCAGGCCCTCCATGATGTTTAAATTCAAGACACCCCACAGAAAGACTAGGCCCATGCAACACTCACTACCCCTGGTGAAAAGGCGACAACAACAGGCCCAAAAAACGAAAATCACAGAAAAAACAGCACAATCCCAAGCCATCCAGCCCCTCCATGATGTTTAAATTCAAGACAACCCACAGAAAGACTAGGCCCATGCAACACTCACTACCCCTGGTGAAAAGGCCACAACAACAGTCCAAAAAAATGGAAAATCACAGAATAATCAGCACAATCACAAACCATCCAGGCCCTCCATGATGTTTAAATTCAAGACACCCCACAGAAAGACTAGGCCCATGCAACACTCACTACCCCTAGTGAAAAGGCCACAACAACAGGCCAAAAAAAACGAAAATCACAGAAAAATCAGCATAATCCCAAGCCATCCAGCCCCTCCATGATGTTTAAATTCAAAACACCCCACAAAAAGACTCAGTGCACCCACCACTGAGTACCCCTGGGCAAAAGGCCCCAAAACAGCCAAAAAATCGAAAATTCCAAAATTGTAGTTGCAGCAACTGAAGTCAAAAAGGCCTCAAATCCAAATATGCAGCAGCATCCACAAAAAGTAGTCCTTCCAGCTCCAGATCCAAATGAAAAGTGACCAGGAGATGGACAAAGCACTGGGAGGAGCCTGCTGGACAGGAACAGGAAGTTGAAGACTGTGGGGCACTTCCTTCCTCCCACCCCCCCCCCCCCTCCCCAAAATGGACTCCTCGCAAAAAAAGTGCAGGCAAATGTCAACCTGAGGAGTTATTCAGATAAAACTCATCATTTCCAGAAGGTTTATGCTGCTTGCTGGTGGATTTCTTGTGCAGAATTGCAAATTTTGTATTTTCGCGAGTGCGAGATTGTTGCTGCTCGCCGCATCTACAAGCTCGCAATTGCGAAGTCCCGCGATACGTGATCACGGCGTACTTGCGTTGACAAACTCTCGCTGTGCAAGTTGGCAAGCCGCGATGACGTAATCGAGCTCGCCAAATTCCCGCGGGATCCCGCAGCAAGATCCAAAATGGCGCAGCACTCGCAAAATATCGAGAAAAACAACTCGGCAAACGCTGAATGACGGTAAGTAAACGCCGCGCGCCGCAAAATTGTATCACCAATAAAAAGAAATCCGCTGCGTGCGGATTTTCGGTAAATTAGCGAGCGTTCGCGGATTGCGAATTTACCGAAAATCCGCAAAATCCACGAGCGTAACGGATTTTCCGCCCATGCTTAAAACCCATCATAAAACCTCAACCCAAATCAGTGATTATGTCGTAAAGGAAGGAGCAGAAACAGATTGGAAGCAAGATAGAAAGGTGGATGCAGTGTACTATAAGCTTCAGCATGTCCTGCTCCTTGATCTTTATCTGACCAGCTGCTTAACAAGGAACTGGCTCAGCGAAGTCAGCCTCGGGCAAGGGAGTCAGTTCGACCAGGTCATTCAGGAGTCAGCTAAGGTGTACGTGTCCCAAAGACTCGTTCGGCCGAAGGCATCGGCCTATGTGAGGGCAACCACACAAAATGGCTACCACACACAAAATGGAACCCGAAGGTTCAAACGAAATCCTTAAATACGTAGTGTTCTCATTGATCGATTATTGCGAAAACACTCATACACACCACACTCGTGATTTGCGGTCCGCTGACAGCAAAATCGTCTATTTCCGACGACCTTTATTGAACGGGTTCGGAACCACCGAACCTCACCCACAAACTATGGAACTACAACGTCCCCCAGCCCAGGAGGTCCCTTAGAATGACTGCACCTGAAGATCAGGGAGTCCTGGTGGAGAATGTACCAAGGGAAGCATCTACTGCTCTCCATTTGGGAGGGCAGAAAACTCCCACCCCCACTCTAAATAAAGCTAGTGACAAAAAATATAATAGGATTATGCCCTCACTGGTGTATGGAAGTGACACCGCATTGGCGAATCTTGAAACTAATGGGGGCAAAATCAAGAAGGATCCTGAGCGGAGGGACACTGCGGCAGATGTGCCGAAGGATAGCCTTAAAAGCAATACATTACGGCTAAAACAAAATTTCCCTATTCAGCAGGCCGGTCAAGTGAGGATTGTTTCCTGGAATGTTTGTGGGTTGGAGAGTAAAGTACATAATACCATATGGGGGGAGTTTGTGCAGAATATTGACATCCTTTGCATTCAGGAAACCTGGCTCCTGAATGAAAAACATCTAGATGGTATTAAGACTTTCCTCATCCCGGCAGTCCACTCCTCACACAGTAGGCATAAAGGTGGCATATGTATATATATTTCCAACCTGTTGGAGGTTGTCAAGTATGTTAGTAGAAACTGCTCTCACTATTATCAAATGGACTCGGTAACCCTGAATCCCGGTGTTGAGTTAGTGATGGTAAATTTCTACAATAATATTGATAACTCTGAATACGTAGAAGTCCTAAGCAACTTACAGGTGGAACTGGGTTGCCTTAATTCAACGAAAGGGAAAGATGCTATACTGATCTGGGTTGGTGATTTCAACATGAACATATGTGAACTTGAAACATGCGGGTTCCAGGAATATGGTAGGGAAGAAGTTGTCAGCAAGAGTCACTTTAAACATACTGACAGAGGGGAAACATTAAATTATATTATGGCCAATTTTGACCTCGGTTTTGCTAATATGATGTGTTCCCCCAGGGTCGACTTTAGTTCCAGCTTCCTAGCTAAGGGGTTTCAATCTGTCATTGATTTTATCATGGCTCCTAATAGATTTTCCAACCGGGTGCAAAAATTTGAGATCCATACAATGGGTCTGAGTGATCATCTTCCCCTTAGTGTGTCCATTGGCATCTATGAGTATAATAAGGTCTCGTCTATTGAGTCTTTGGTATGGACACAAGATATTACTGTGGCACGGCAAAATGGATTGGCACTGAAATGGAGTATCGTGGGGCCAGTGGAAAAATCCACTGCAATTGTAGCCAAGGCTTTAGCACACTTTATGGTTTGTTTAGATGAGAACTCCTCCATGGATGACACCTTGGAGGCTTTTGGTCATATTACAACTGTCATCCAGGACACGCTAACTAGGGCTCATACCGGGAAGACCAAAAAAAAGTAATGGCTGGTTTGACCCTTATTGCACTAAGGCGTATACTGCCCTGAAGGTCGCCTTAAGTAATAAACCAAGGGACCTTGATGTAATTAGAAAATGCAGGAAGGAATATAACCTAGCAAGATGCTAGCAGAAGAAGGAAATTAAAGACCAAGCATGGCAAAACCTATTAAGGGCCTCACAGTGTACTGATTCCAAATCATTTTGGCAGGCAGTAAGTGAACCATTTTTTATTAAAAAGGATGCTGCAAGAATCGAAATAGCTATAGATGAAAAAACTTGGATAGAATTTTTCTCTAATGTGTACAAAAATACACGAGGGTCTATTACGAATGAGAACGAGGAAAAAAGGCACTCCCCAACAGAGCGTGACCATCTTCCGATAGGTATGGAGATTTCCCTTGAGGAAGTACAACTGGCAATAAATGCCAGTAAAAATAACAAAGCCCCGGGACCGGACAGGATCCCTAATGATATGTATAAAATGAACGTTGACCTTTGGGCCCCTCTTTGCACTCAGGTCCTTGAAGCATGCTGTGCAAAAGGTTTTATAAAAACATGGTCCGAATCGGTAATAATACTGATATACAAAAAAGGGGATAGGGAGAGTCCAACTAATCCCTACTAGACTCCTCATGAAAATTGCAGGTAGAGTGGTTTTAAATAAAATGCAAATTTGGGCTGAGGAGCATGGCCCTGTACAGTACGGGTTCCGAGAAGGGATGGGTAGCATGGAGCAGGTTCTAAACTTTGTTATGCTACAAGGGAAATACACCCGGGCCAGGGATGGATGTCTCTACGCAATCTTTGTCGACCTTTCGGCCGCCTTTCATTGCGTGGAACAAACAAAGCAGTGGCAAATCTTGGAGGAAATGAATGTTGAGCCTGCGATCGTGCTTTTTCTCTGACAGCTCTATTCAGGGGCAACAGCTAAGGTTAGACATGGCCTGAGGGGGGAGTGTACGGGGTCTTTCCGCATAGAGAAGGGTGTAAGACAAGGCTGCGTGCTGGTCCCCTTTCTTTTCTCCTTATATAAGAACAACTTGGAGGCGGAACTGGGGGCCAGCACAATTGACTCCCCGAGTTATGGTAGCAAACAGATTGAATGGCGTTTTATATCGCGCAAAACTTAGCCCCAAGGGGCATCAGGGCGCAATACGAACAGACATGGAAAGTCCCGACTCCAGATAACTAGACCAAAGGCCATTGGGAGAGCAAGAATCTAATATGCTTGGGAAAAAAGCCAGGTTTTGAGAAGTTTTTTGAAAATTATCAAGGAGGATTGACTGGTAAGCTCAAGGGGAAGGGAGTTCCACAGTTTGGGAGCCAAGGTGGAAAAGGCTAATGCAGACAATGCAGTACTGATGGCCAGAACGAAGGTGGGTTTGCAGAAGGCCCTTTTGAAGTATGTAGAATTTATGGAAGCCAGGGGCCTTAAAATTAATGCTAAAAAATCATTTGTGATGCTTTGTGGCAAAGGTCGCTCTTCTTGCAAACACCTTAAAGTGGCAGACCTAAAAATCAAACACACCAAAACTTTCCCATACCTGGGGGTACTAATTGATGGTTCAGGCACCTGGGGACCCGAGGTTAAAAACAGGACCCTATCTTTTAAACGATCCATAGCGGCGTTGATGAACTTTTCCACCAAACTAGGCAAAAGTGGAGTGGTGTGGCACACTGGTTAGAGGCGGCAGACCCAGAAGCAGAGGACGGCCCGGGACCAGAGTTCAATTTCCGATGCGGCAGGGTCGTGGACCAGGGTCAGCGGACTCGATAATTCTCGCCTCGGTGCCTACTCTAACCAGGGATCCCACTCGGCAACTCTGGGCATTAGCCTGCCTCATCCCCACAACGGCCCCCCACATACGCCGGGATGCCTGGTTTCACCTTGGAGATACCCAGTAGGGACCATCTCACAGGGAAAGCCAGGACGGGTTCCCCAGTGGTCTACTGCGCGGAGATACCCCATGTGGGGGGATTCAGGCGCTTTACAAGACATCATTACATTCATTACAAAAGACCGCCCGAAATCATGCTAAAGATCTATGTGGCCAAATGCAGAAGTATTGCACTGTATGGGGCAGTAATTTGGGGGTACCAGGACACATCTCCCATGCAAATTGTAGAAAATAACTTCTTTAGATATTTGTTAGCTCTCCCACAGGGCACGTCTGTTTTTAACTGTCATGCTGAACTTGGCATGGATCATATAACAGACTTGATCAGACTGCAACCGATCTTGCTTTGGCGGGGAGTATGGGCCACTAAAGCACTTGGCTCAAACCAGGATATCATTACGGACGTAATGGGCTTGGATAAAGCGAAGCGTATTGCCTGGCTCGTGTATGTAAGGAAAACGCTAACTGACCTGCAAAGGCCAAAGCTATTTAGTAACCCGGACTTGATCTGCGGGGTACCAAAGAAAGTACTAAAAAAGCTATGCATGAACCTCTTTGATGTATTAAGATGCTCAGGGGAGATTACAAAGAAAACGGTTATCCAACACCAACTGTCCTTGGTCTGTTTTACAATACAACCTTATCTAACCTTAAGCACTATGGGCTTTGACCGCTTTATCCTGGCCAGGTTTAGGTTTAACATATTTCATCGGCTGGTCACATTTCCATCGAAAAATGACTGGACCAGAACCCTAGAACCACGCCCATGCGACAATTTGTCGCTACAATCTACTTTTCATGTGGTGCTGTTCTGCAAATTGTATGATGGGGAGCGTAGCAGATGGATCAAACAATACCTGAGACAGGGAGCCTGGCGGCAATGTAGGCCCGCGTACCTTAGCCTGCAACAGTTGGGAAACGTTAAATGTACCATGGTCATGATAGGTTTTTTAAAAAGTGTTTTAAGGAAACGTAACCTAATGATTAGCTAAACTTTGATATGTGAAAGCCTTTGTATAATTCTGATTTAATACTTTTTTAAACTTAAATGTTATTGATTTATTAACACGTGAAATGTTAAGATGTATATATATGTATTGCTGCTTTTATGATTTTATGCTACGAAAATCGAATAAAAGTAATCTGAATCTGACAGGCATTTATTCCAGGATGTATCAGGATTGGTAAGCAATGACCATAAAGTGCTCTTTAGAGTATGACGGCGAGCTTGTTTTGTTTTTAAACTATAAGCAATAAATCTTGCACTCATGACCCAGTGTTGGGAGGACAGAGAGAATTCCATTTAGATTTGAGCATGTGGGGTCGAGTTCTGCGGAACCATGCTGACTGGGCTCTATCTAGCCAGGTAGACATTTTGGCCCACATGCATCAAAGTAGATTGCATTCGCAATCGGTGCGAATCGCATAATTCACCCGTTTGCGAATGCAATCTATGTATTTGAGATGCATGAATCTTTTAGTAGTTTTCGCTATTTAAGGAATCGCAAGTACATTTGCGATTCCTTAAATGTCTCGCAATTCATGCGAATCGCATTTTTTTTGCGATTTGATCCAATGCATCAAAATTCACACATTACGATTTTACTGCAATTCGCAAATTGCATTACCAAAAATTAGAAGAAGTCTTACTTGGTGTTATATTTTCGCAGACTTTGGGTAACTAGTTTTCTTCATGGAAACAGCTCTTTTGGGCCTTCTTGGAAGTGGAAGTAGCCTTACATCATTACTAATTTCTATTACATGATGTAAAGCAGGCCATATATCAAAAAGTATGGGAAAGGCTGATGGCGTGTGTCCTCAAACATGCACACAATGGTGTGTTAAAAATTGTAATTTAACAGGATGGGTGTACAGATTTAATTTCAAAACCCAAAACAAGGTTGTTATTGTGATATGTTGGTAGTTAAACTTGTACATATGTTTTGTTAAATTTATGGTGCTACTACCATAAAATATTTTTGCTAAGGAATTGCAGATGCTAACATGTGAGTGACATTTGGGTGTGTAAGTCTAGTTCTGATACTCACATTTATTTGCACTGCTCTTGTAAGCTGTACACATATCACAAGTGCCTTGTTGATTGACAGCCACAGTATATAAGTCAGGTGTCTTTCAAGTTCCCTCTTTTGTTGGGCTTCACACAACCTAAAGGAACATTGCATAATGGCTGCGCTTTTCTTTTTGGCACGCCGCCACAGATTGAGAGTAGCAGCAGGATTGAGGAGAAGGCAGATCCAAGAGCGAATATTTAGAGTACGCATAACCTTGCTTGGGCAAACTGATGATGAGATTTATGATAGGTACCGGCTCACTGATGATTTAATTTTAGATTTAATCAATGATTTAGATCCCATTTTGCAAAGGGAGACTCGGAGGACAAAAGCAATACCTACTCTTGTACAAGTCCTATGCTCTCTACATCTCCTAGCTTCTGGTTCTTTTCAAGGAGTAGTAGCCATTGCTGGTGGTGTGTCCCAGAGCTCCCTTTCACGATTTTTTAATGTTTTTTTGGATGCTATGTTGCAAAGAATAGGGAATTATATTAAGTTTCCTACTACTCAACAAGATTTGTTGAAAACCAAAGTTGATTTTTATAGTTTGGCACAATTTCCGCATGTAATAGGCTGTGTGGATGGGACACATGTACCTATATGTCCTCCCTCAGAAAATGAGTATATATTCTGTAACCGGAAATCTTTCCACTCTCTTAATATTCAAGTGATATGTACGCAAATACCATTATCACTGACATAGTGGCTAGTTACCCTGGCAGTGCCCATGACTCTTACATCTTTAAGCACAGCGCAATACATGCTAGACTTCTTGCTGGACAGTTTGGAGATGGTTACTTGCTAGGTAAATATGAGAAACCAATCTATATTCATTTTCTTAAAGTTAAATTTTTTGAATGTTTTGCAAATTACATTTATATATCCATGTTTTAAAAAAGGTGACAGTGCCTATGGTGTCCGGTCTTATATTTTGACTCCATACCTCAACCCAGCAACTCGAAAAGAGCAACATTTCAACCAAGCTCACAAATCAACTCGCAATGTCATTGAGAGGACCTTTGGTGTATTAAAATCAAGGTTCCGCATACTGCATAAGACTGGTGGAAGTTTGCAGTATAATCCAAAAACTTGCTGTAAAATAGTTGCAGTCTGTGCAATGCTACACAACATGGCAACAGAGAGAGACATACATTTGGATGAAGAAGATCTCCTACCACCAAATCACAATCAACCACAGCAACCCCCAGCCAGACAACATGGACCAGAAGCAGCAGAAGGAAGGAGAAGAAGAGCTGAGATTACACAAAATTATTTTTGAATAAGGTACAAGTCTTTATTTTTCAATGTAAAACAAGTGTATTTTAAGAAACATAAGATGTAGTTCTTGCAAAGTAGCTTTTTAAACAATTAACTGAATGAAATCATGACATGTTTGTATTGAACAAAAACTTTCAAATTTCAAATTGTTGGTAAATGCAACATATTTCGAATAGTCATGGTTTTTTAAGAATTTGAATTTATTTTACTTTTTACGCCCTCGCAGACCTAAAGCCTTCCCAGATATTTTACCTTTCACCAAAACTACTTTGCTCCCATCTTTAACACTCCTATGACTACGTCTTGTACAAGAATTCGAAGACTCTGGTGGGTCTACAATTTGAGAACCCTCAACACTGTTAACATTTGAAAAAGAAAGCCCTGGTGGTTCACAAATGTTTGTAGCTTGTACTACATCATTCCCTCTCAACATTCCCCTTGAAATGTCACCCAAAACATCATGTAATTTGTCATGCATGACTACATTTTGTTTGCTGAATTTTGCTGCACAATTTGATATACGTGACAACTGTCTATTCTGACCATGTAAGCTGGTCATTAGCCTCAGGTGCCTATTCGAACTCTCCTTTTGTTGCATTTTCATGACAGTGCACATTGATTCTAAAGACTTAGCAATCCTGTTCAGTTTCTTAGCAGTTGTCTCATGGCCTTTTGATAAAGCCTCCACCATCCTATTCATGGTGCTGTGAATTGCAACAAGTTGTTTTTACATATGTCCAATTTTGCCTTTAATTATTCTGACATCTTTGCCTTGCAGGCGCTGTATTTTCAAAATGTTGTCCTCAACAACACTGCCAGTGCATGTCCCGTCTTCAAATGTGGCCAAGTTTGCTGTTCTTGGACGTCGTCTATAAAATTGACTTTGCCTCCTTCGCCTACTAGGCCTTGCGTTGGTGACTGCTGATCTGGGTTCAGTTCTTGACTCAGGAACATTTTGACTGCCACCCTCTTCTGAATCAGTTTGCAATAACTGCCGCACTCTTTGCCTTTCATTTACTGGCAGATTTGCAGTGGAAGTACTGGGATTATTTCCCTCTTCATTTACATTTAGTTCAAGGGTACCGAAATCCCGCAAATCTTGCTCGATCAATTGTTGAAGTAATTCTGTTGGAGAAAAGGTGAAAGATATATTTTACTTTCCATGTTGCTTTTGAAATGTTGAAATAAAAACAAAATTACAAAATGTCGATTTGCTTCCTTGACATGCTTTCATTAACATTGACATTGCTCGGTGTCTCACTATGTATTTCAGCCAACAACATATATTTGAAAACTACATTTCCCAAGATGCTTTGCTTAAAGCATGGATATATTTCTAATCTAAAGCTGGCAACTTCTTAAAATGAAATGTCTTGAGTAAATGGATTTCTTTAACAAACACTTTCCCTGTTTCCACTTTGCAATAGGCCACAAAGTTACAAAAAAATTATTTTTGGAAACATTTTATAATCACACTTACCTTCAGAGGGGGTGATGAGATCAGACGTATCTATGTTGTGTACACCAACAACAGCCTCGGTCAAAAGTGTCCCTTCCACAAGGTCATCCAAAGGGGTAGTAGGTATGTCTTTAGGGGGTCCACCTCCAGTTTTGTTTGCAGATTTCACTCTGGACGCAATCTTCTCCTTTGCGCGACTTCGCAAGTCGTACCACCTTTTTTGTGAGTTGCTGATTTCACGGTGGGCCACACCAACAGCATTTACCTTGGTTTGAATGTTCAACCAAATATTTCTTTTTACTACATCAGGCACCTTATGCGACAACTTGCCAAAAAGTTGATCATGCCTGTCAGTCACCTCTTCAATTAGGATTTCAAGTTCCTTATCTGAAAACTTAATTTTCCTTTTTCGTGAGGACCCATCTTCCACATGATTCTCCATCTGTATTTCTCCTCGAAAATGAAGCACACAGACTGCAGCAGCAACCTCTCCAAGCAGACTCCAAAACCAACTGCCAGAGCCACTTTCAAACCACTTCACAGGTGCCTGTGATTGCTTTACTGGCTTCCTGGCAATCACAGTAATGCAATTCATCATGTGGTGTTTTTCGCTCAATGCGAATTCGGTAAATGCGACTTCGCACTTAAGAATTCGCATTTTTGGTGCGATTCGCACAAAATTGCGATTCACAGCAAATCGCAAAAAAAATGCGAAAAACATGATGAATAACAATATGTGATTTCTTAAATGCGATTCCTTCACAATCGCAAATAAGAAAACGCAATTTCTAACAATGATGCATGTGGGCCTTTATCTTTGCAGGTTGTAGCACCAAAAGCTATTGTAGGCAAGAGTTTTATGCCTATCAGTCTTATTAAAGGGGCAAAATCCAGGGAATGGAGGGCTCGCTTTGTTCTAATAAAAGCCCACTCCAAGCAGCGGGCAACACTCTGCATTGAGGTTATGTGCGCGGACGGTCGCCCCTTGTTGTCTATCCAACACCCAAGTATTTATATGTGGTGACTGATTCCAGTGCCTTCCCCTCAACAAACTAACTGCTCTTTCTTGTTTTCAGGGGCGAAACTGTCATGACTTTTACCTTAGTGATGTTAATATCCAATGTGTTGGTATTGCAGTACAGCACAAGGGAGTCGAATAATCTTTGAAGGCCCACCTGGGTTTGATCAAGTAAGGTGGTGTCATCGGCATACTGCAAAGTTTGAATTTTCGTAAATTCAATTTGTGGAGGAAAAGCACGGCATTGAGCTAGCCATTCAGGGAGGTCTGCAAGGTACAGGTTAAAGAGTAAGGGTGCAAGGATACATCCTTGTTTTAGGCCTCTGTTGGTGAAGATTTTATTGGTTGTTGACCATTTCGAAGTAACTCTTATTTTCACCCAGGTATCTGTGTGCAGAGGTATTAGAGCTTTAAATAGGGGATGAGGGATACTCCATTTTGCCAATTTTGCCCGAAGTTTTGGGCGGATCACACTATCGAAAGCCTTCTGAAAGTCAATAAAGCCCAGGTGTAATGATTTACCTTTTGTGGCTAGTGTGGTCTCTATCATATGAGCTAAGCAGACCAGATTGTCTTCAATATGACAGCCATTTCGGAAGCCTGTTTGTGTAAAGGGAATTAAGTTACGATTCTCCGCCCAAGTTGTTAGTTCAGAGAGAAGGACACTCACATACGCCTTTCCATCTACGTCAAGTCAAGTCAACAATTATATACCGCACTACATACTCAGAAGGGTCTCAAGGCGCTTGAGGAAGGAGGGGAATTTAACTTATCGAATATCCAAGTTTTTAGTTGTTTTCTGAAGGAAAGGTGGTTTTGTGTAAGGCGGAGGTGGATGGGGAGGGAATTCCAGGTTTTGGCCGCTAAGTAGGAGAAGGATCTTCCCCCCATGGTGGCTTTGTGGATGCGTGGAATAGCGGCGAGGGCTTGATTGGATGATCGCAGGTGGGGGTGTAAAAGGATAGGCGCGTGTTAAGGCATTCGGGTCCAAGTTTGTAGAGGGCTTTGTGTGCGTGGGTGAGGAGGCGGAACGTTATCCTCTTGTTGACGGGGAGCCAGTGAAGGTCTTTCAGGTGACCGGAAATGTGATCTTTGCGGGGGATGTCTAGTATGAGTCTGGCTGAGGCGTTTTGGATGCGTTGGAGTTTTTTCTGAAGTTTGGCGGTGGTTCCGGCGTACAGGGTATTTCCGTAGTCCAGCCGGCTTCTGACCAGTGCGTGGGTGACCGTCTTTCTTGTTTCGGTGGGGATCCAACAGAATGTTTTTTTGAGCATGCATAGGATGTTGAAGCATGATGATGAGACGGCGTTCACTTATCTAGTCATCGAGAGTGAGGAGTCCAGGATGAAGCCCAGGTTACGTGCGTAGTACGTCGGTGAGGGTGCGTTTCCCAGGGCCGGTGGCCACCAAGAGTCGTCCCAGGCGGAGGGGAATGTACCTAAGATGAGGACTTCCGTTTTGTCCGAGTTCAGTTTGAGAAGGCTGTTCTTCATCCATTCGGCTACTTCTTTCATCCCTTCGTGTAGGTTGGTTTTGGCGGTGTTTGGGTCTTTGGTGAGGGAGAGGATCAGCTGTGTGCCATCTGCGTAGGAGAGGATGTTGAGGTTGTGTTGTCGCGCGATGGTTGCGAGGGGGCTCATGTATACATTGAAGAGGGTAGGGCTGAGTGAAGATCCTTGTGGTACCCCGCAGATGACTTTGGTAGCCTCTGATCTAAAAGGGGGAAGGCGGACTCTCTGCGTTCTTCCGGCGAGGAACGATATGATCCAGTTCAATACTTTTCCTTGAATTCCGATGTTGCTGAGGCGTTGTATAAGGATGCTATGACAGACTGTGTTGAATGCTGCGGAGAGGTAAAGTAAGATGAGGGCGACCGTGTCTCCCTTGTCCAGTAGTAATCGAATGTCGTCTGTTGCTGCGATGAGGGCGGTCTCGGTGCTGTGTTTGGCTCGGAAGCTGGACTGTGAGGGGTCGAGGGATTTGTTGGTTTCGAGGAAGGCGGCGAGCTGGCTGTTGACGGCTTTCTCAATTACTTTGGCAGGGAATGGGAGGAGCGAGATGGGGCGGTAGTTTTTGAGTTCGGTGGGGTCTGCTGTGGGTTTTTTCATAAGGGCGCTGAGTTCAGCATGTTTCCAGCTTTCCGGGAAGGTGGCGGAGTTGAGGGAGCAGTTGATGACGTTTCGGAGATGGGGTGCAATAATGGAGTCTGCTTTGTTGAAGATGTGGTGGGGACATTGGTCTGTTGGGGATCCTGAGTGGATGGAGTTCATCAGGCGAATGGTGTCATCAGTGGTGATAGGGTCCAAGTCGTAGAGGATGTTCGGGGGGGTTTTGGTTCGGAGGTGGGAGGGGTGGACTGGTCTCCGTCAAGAAGTGCTATCATTCAATAGTTGTCAGGGCTGGAGCGAGAGCCTATTTTATGGATGGGAACGAGTAACGATCCTTGCCAGGAAACCGGAATAGATCCACCTAGTATTGCGGTTCAAAGAGAGGAGCCAGCAGGTAAGCCCATTTCTGGGCAGAGGCTTTATATACTTGGGTGGGAATGCCGTTTGGTCCTGGGGCGCCCCCTGAGTGCATTTTCTTTATTAAAAGCCGAACAAGATTTGGAGTTATCTTAGCAGTTTGCTTCGTGCCATCGTGGGAACTAGAATGAGTAGAGGTGGAGAGGCTGTTATGGATTACACCAATCGGTTCTGTGTAAAGTGCTTTGATGTAAACCTCCCAGTCGGCAGGATAAATATTTGTTGCGCTGGGTGGTTTGGTGGTTTTAGTAGCCTTGTTTATCCAACTCCAGAATTTTCTTTGATCTTTTGACTTTATGATTTCATAGGCAGTTGCCCAGTGATGTTCTTCTTCCAATCTCTTGAGGGTGAACCTTGCCTTCCTATATTCTTTTCGAGCAGTTGTTATTTCGGCCCGCAGAGATTTAAATGCACTTTCATTGCTGGTATGATTACGCTGTAGCTTATTTAATTTGTATTTGGTGGTAATTATAAGGTGCTTATGCTCTGAGAGGGGAGATAAAACTGGAAGTCCTTTACCTTGACTTTTTGTTTGCTTTAAGGCTAGTTGTTCTCTGAACTCGACCACAAGGGTTTCCCATGATGGTGCTGTCAGACACCTATTACGGTCTAGATCCCATTTGGTCAAAAGATCGTCTGTTAGGATTAGGTCCCCAGTCCTCTTTTGTTGACCATGTCCAATACCATCACATGACACACCAGTAGCATAAAAAGGAGTCCTACCCTTATGTCAATGCTTGTTATTGCTATCTGTGGGTTCCTGCATCCTGGCTCCAGGCTTTCCTGTTGATTGCAGCTGTCTTTGCACGGGCTCGTGTAGAGACTTGAATATTTCCCTTTTTTCTTAGCTTTTTCATCCCCCTCCTTGTTCAGTTCCTGGTCCTGGTGCTTTGTTTCTTGTAATCTCCCTTTCCTGCCCGTCCCTTTCATTAGTGAGTTACCTATTTAGTTAGTCATTAGTTAGCGTCCTTCAGTGTACTTCCCGCCCCTCCCGCCCCTTATTTTTGTGTTTTTTGTCCGTATTGGGCGATTTTTCGCCGGCATTCAGGGGCTCCTGTTTGTTGATTACCGCTCTCCTGTTACGGAGACGCGGTGAAGGATCCGGTGATTCGCGCGCATTGTTTTTGGTGCGCTACCCGTCCGCCTCGTTGTAGGCGGAAGTGACGTTTTCGTCCATTCCGCGAGGGAAACCTGGCTGGGCTTTTCTCTTTTTTGAACACTACGGAGCGGAAGAGACAACGCGTCTGTGGAGTATTTTACCCCCCCATTCCCGAGACCACATAAGACAGGGGCTTTTACATGCCTGAAGAGTTGGTGTGTTTTTTACCCTGTAATCCCCTATTTTTCCAAACCAAACACCCTTACAAGATGGACAGTCTTGCACTTCAGTCCCCTGAGAGAGGTTATCTTGGGTAAGAGTTCCTTTTGACTGACAACTCCTTGAAGCGAAGCCTGCTCACGCTTTTGGTAAGTGTATGTGATATGGTAATAATTGGATTACGGTCATATGGCTTAGAGGTAGGATTGGGGACTGAGAAATTATCATAGGGTATACTTTGTGTTTCCCTTTGTATGCAGGTGCAGAAGAAGGAGGTGGGTGTTCCTTGTACAGCACGTTCCAAGGGTGGAAGGTTTGGTTGCCTTTTGATTTCCACCCTCTTTTCTGGGTCAGCAGCTTCCTCATTGTATCATTCAGTGAGTGGCTGGTGAGTCGGGGAAGTGGACTGGACTAATCCTCGTTCCTGCAGTGTGTGGGTTGGGCAGGAGTCCAACATCGTCCACCTTTGCTTCCATCTTTTCCCGATCGACCTCAGACCATCTTAGTTTACTAATGATATCTAAGTTAGATTAATTTCCTATCAAGGGAATTTTTGGGCGATGTGAATGCCAGAGATCAATTCTGCATGTTAGAGTTGTGTGATCGCTTTCTAGTGAAGGAGTTACCAAGAGCTGCTGTACCAAGTGAAAGTGAGTAACCGAGATCCATATATAATCCAATGTGGCCATTCGAGAGGCAGATACGTGAGTGTATGCCACTGGTTGGTCTGAATCGATTCTTCCATTTAAAATATGAAGGCCTAGTTGGTTTAGATATGTTGTCAATTTAATCCCTTTGCCTTCCTTGCGTTGGGACTGCGATTTTATCTCTGGGATAGACCACATTTCATCGATTGAGGATGGTTGAAAAGTGGGATGGAGCCTACCTCCATCAAATTAGTGTTGAAGTCGCCCATTATCAGCCATATGTCGTTTGGGTAGTGAGCTTCAAGGTTATTTATATCAGGAAGCATTTTGCTCAGTGTGACCTCTCGTCTTACTTTAGACGGGTGCAAATAGACGCAGCGGAGAATAATTTTCTGTTGTCTCAGCTTTTCTTTTTCATGGCACTGAATCTCCATGCTGATAAAAATGTAGTCACCCTGGCCCTTGAAGAGCAGTGCTACCTTTGCAACCAGAGTATTCTTCACGGCGATCAGCACACCTCCGGAGGCGTGGCCACCTGCAGCAGAGAAAATAGCATGGGATTCAATAATGGTAAAATCTTCCCAGACTGTGTTTTCCAGGGCCCAAGTTTCTTGAAGAGCAAATATGTCCTGAGACTTCTGGACGCCCTTGGTTAACTGGTCACTTTTCTCTTTTGTTAACCCTCGAATGTTCCAAGAGCAAATGTTAAGATATTGTACTTCGTCATAGTTGGTTTTTTCATTGTTCTTGTTTTCTGAGAATTTCCTGCAAGAGAGGAGCAGAGGAGGAGGAGCAGAGTGGGGCGGCTGCTCCTGAGCGGTGGAGTGAAGGCTGTGGCGGCGAAAATCTGCCGACTTCTTCTCCTTTTCCATAATTCGCAGCCCAATCCACACTCTAAAATCTGCTCCCATGATACGGCCGTGGTGTGGAGGCCGTATCCCCTGTGCTCCCTCCGCTCCACTTGACAGACCGGTTGTGGCAGCGGTGAGGCAAGTTGAGACGTGTGGGAGAGGGATCAGAGACAAGGCCCGAGCACGGCCGCAGAGTAAGAGCCCGGGGAGTCGACTGGAAGGCGGCCAGACTAGGTCCGGCGAGCCCGCGGTCCTCCCTGTGTGCTCCGCTCGCATCACAACACTCTAAAACCCAGTGAGTCCTCTGCCACTATTTCATCACCACTTGCCAGCAATCCGGTGGCCAGCCTCCTAGAAGTTACGGGAGTTACTGCTGGAAAGTGGAGCATCGTTTTTAGCGAGACTCAGCTGGGAGAAAGGCGCCATCCTTACCTTGCTGTTTCTCACACCCGCTACTCCCACTGTAGCTCGTTCTCGGTTAAGTGCACAAGTATAAGCATAAGTATAAGCAGAAAGCAGAAAGGCGAGGAGCAAAAAAAACAAGCGAAGAAGCGCCTAGAAGCTTACATTTAATATAAAGAGAAATAACCACTGATAAAGCAAAGCAACGCAATAAAGCAACAAATCATATCTAAGATCAATATAAGCACAGGAGAAGGAGAAAGAGAAATTGAAGGAAAAGTCCCTTTCTCACAACGATGCGAACAAGGAGCTGCACACAATTACAAAGTACAAGAGCGCTTAACGACAGAAGACCAAACTGCTCTATTCTCAAGTGGGAGGCCGTGGGTGCCAGTCGTCCCCGTGTCCTGCATGACTTGTTGGAGCAGTCGGAGCAGGCGCCCCCCCCCGAGGGGGAAAAAATGCAAACACACCTCCCAGTGCAGCTACCTAAACGGGAAAACAATTGATCCAGCGATATCAGGGAATACTTTACTCGGATGGATCAGTTGAATAAAAGTGGCCCTCCCTTGACGCATAACAACAACAAAAGCCCGCACAATCAACCTGCTACAGTTTCAACTTCCCCTCATCTGTCCTCCCTTTACCCCGAAATAATCGTTCGTGATAAGGTCTCAGTTACTGCACCCCCTGCCTGTTCAAAATTTCCCCCTTTTCTCTTAAGTCAGCAACTACTGCACCCTAGCTCAGACAATCTACAAAAAATTAAGTCAGCGTTGGATTTGCCATTACCTTCCGTTACCGTGAATCTTCACAGAGCTGCTCACGACCTAGAGCTTGAGCCAGAAGTTCTGACCCCTCAACGGGCCAAAGCTAGAATCCGAGCACAAGTCTCACTTTGCAAATCATCAGAGTCCATAATATGGATCTCGTCGACACATTCCCCAACAAAAGCTCTTCAGCTCCTGGCCTCACAAAACTCAACGCTCACCGATGAAAAATTAACACAACTCAGTGGGCCAATGGAAGACGTAATCCAAAAACTCAGGGGCATATTACCAACAACTAGCGATAATTTTTGTCTCTAACTTGTTTAGAGACAAAAATTATCGCCGCACATCGGCGATTTTTATCGCAGATAAACCTTGCTATTAGCAAGGTTTATCGCAAATGCGATAAAAAACGGCTGAAATGCATGAATATCGCTGAAAAGTCAGCGATATTCATGCATTATCGAGCAAATGCTCTTAGCCATGTTATCCACCTCCCATTGGATAACATGGCTAAGAACTGCTCAGGGCAGGTGTTGGCTTTTGGAGATATTCGCGCTCAGCACGAATATCTCCAAAAGTTGGTAATAGGAGATAGCGATGTTAGGGACTGTTTCCAGTCGCTAACATCTTGGCACGCCCACTTTGCATGTCATTAGTGATAAATATCACTGACATGCAAAGCGGGGCCCAAGATGGTCGCTATCTCCTTTTAGCTGTCACTAACTGGTGTTAGCGACAGCTTGGTAATAGGGAGATAATTTTATCTCCGCTTTCTTGGCTTTAAAAGCCAAAAAAGCGGAGATAAACCCCCTTGATAGTATGCCCCTCAGTTTTGATTTTCCATCGTTAACATCCACTCCATTTCCAGCTGTTGAAAATCTCTCCATTTTAACTGGGATCAACGACCTAATCCAGCACGAGACTAAGGTTAGCGCTTCCAACGCCCCTTTAGTAAATACCAACAGCTGCAATGCAGGAGTCAAAATCCGCAGCTTCCATCGAGACTCAAACGAAACCCCCCAAAAGAATAATCCTTTATCAAGCAATTCAGATTCCAATGTACTTTCAGCCCATCATCAATTCCCTGAAAAAAAACACCCCCTGATAGAACCTAGCCACGGAGATTCGCTCGATAACCCTGCCATGCTCAAGGTTGAGGCTCTCCTCTCAATCACCAATCAAGCGTTGAATTCAATGGCTAATGCTGCTCACATGCACGCAGACAAATAAGACGCTCAGATTATTATTTTACACTTAGTAGCAGATTCAATAATGGGAATAGACATAAACCTTGAGCAGCTAATTTCTCTGATACTTAGAGCTCAAAACAATGCTGAACAAAATCAAATCGTAAGTGCGAACCCAAGTTTGAATTCAAACGAAAATACAAACCTAAACTTAAAACAAAAATTAAATGATTGCAATTGCAACCCGTTATTAAAAAAATTAGAATTACTCCCGGAAATAATGACCACCCTAATTGAAGATTTGAATAATGAGGCCCAGGCCAGGCCCCAGAAAACATCCAGTTCCACGTACCCTCAAACTCAGAGTAAATTAGCTATAATAAAAGTACGCTCACCTAACCCCGAGCAATTAAGCTGCAATAAAAGTGGCACGAGAATTAATCATCAATCTCAAGACCCTAATTACAGCAGTCAACAAGAACAGCCCCTTACTGCCGCTCAAGACCAGGTACCAGCCACCCAGAGAAGCGTTGATTATTTTGTCCACATATCTACCTCAAATTCATTAACATCGAACGCCCAAGATAAAATAACCCTACTTAACACTGAACATATGTTAGTTACTTCACAGAGTCTTGTTAGGTCCCTAAATACGACCATACAAAACACGAAGGAAGGAAAGCCCATATCAAGGAAGAACAAGAAGAAATTAAAGAAATTAAATAAAATTAAAAAAAGGCAACGCTGTATAACAATGGCTAGGAACAGATAAGAGGGAACTAAAAACCAATTTAATTGCGACAACTGAAAAATCTGTCCATCACAACGAAGAGCCTACAGAAAAATGGGACACAATTCCAATTAATGCTAACAATGACCATAATTACTTGTCAGATCAAGTTAAGAACCCAACGAATCCAATGAAAAAAAGGGAAATTGTAGGGAATAATAAAACCAAAAAACCTTACAGTACCTTTAATAAGGTCAGGGAAAATTTTATCAATCCGCTTAACAAAAACCCTGCGCATACTGAACGAGTAAAAAAATCCATTGACCAGGTCCTAAAGCACAAAGTAACAAACTACCACGATGAAATCTCCTTGCCAATAATAGAAGAGCAAGCATATAATATCTATAGAAGCCTCATCAATTCAAATCAAAAAGAGGGACGAGAGTGGAAACAACAAGCAAATAGACAAACCCCAGACTCCTATGGAAAAAGCCAAGCACATGATGCAGCTCACCCATGAAATGACGAGAGGAAGCAGCCACCCCATAGACGCTTGCAGCCCGTGCCCTAAATCAAACAGCCAAGAAGACCCAGAACACTCAGTTAACGAAAAGTTACACTGAGAAATTAGTGGCTCACCCCAAACAGCAATTCCTGACCAAACTAAAACCAAACCTTCGAGAATTACCCTATCAGTTTCAAGATCATAAAAAAATATCACTGAATCCAGAATACGTATCTCAAGGAAAATTAGACATTTTAAATAGAGGAAACATCTTAAAACTATGCTTGCACCTCCCTGGATTAGAAAATATAAAATCAGTGGATATTGAAAGCGTGGCCTTTCTTGAACCCGAGCAGGGCCAGAAAAATGAAACAACGGTGGTTACTTTCTATAATAAAGACCAGGCCTCAATTTTAATGAATAACAAAGACAAACTGAGTAACTGGGGCGTCCAGATCAGTTTTCCTACCAACATCAAATACCCAAAGTTCCTAAAAGATAACATATGTAACTCACCAACGGCTGGCAACAACAAATTACTGTTAAACCAAGACAAAATCTCCCAGCAGCCCTCTCCAACATTATGCGGCCCAAGACCAGGAACAAAAACAGTGCCTTGGATAGAGAACCCGCTCCAAATAATAGCCCCAAAATCGGGTGGCCAACGTTAGTGTGTACTCATGTCTCATAAATCACAAGATTGGTCTTGGCTTTCTCAGGCCTTAGGGTAAAACTCAGAAAAGAAGGAAAGAAGAAAAAAACAACTATGACGAAGTACAATATCTTAACATTTGCTCTTGGAAAATTCAAGGGTAAACAAAAGAGAAAAGTAGTGTACACCAATCACCCTTTGCAAAGTACAAACAAAAATCATATCCTCACTGCTGATCACGAATGTTGGAAGTGGGATCTCTAGTTGGCAGTGGGTTGCACCCTGTCCAAATGGGGGCTCTCACTCCAGTAGAGGTAAGGGAGTCACACAGCTAAGATAGCACCTGCTCAACCTCTTGGTAGCTTGGCAAAAGCAGTCAGGTTTATCTCAGAGGCAATGTGTAAAGCATTTGTACATACACATTGTACAACAGAATGAAACACTGCAAATGGACACCACACCAGTTCAGTAAAATAACCAATATTTATCTGAACAAAACAACACCAAAATGAGAAAACATCCAACATACATAAGTAAAATATCACTTTTAAAAGGTTCAGTAAGTTCAGTCCATAGAAATCTATTAATGTGTCACTTTTAGCACAAAGTACCTTGAATGTGTCAAAATCAAAGATGAAAACAGGTGCAAGGAAGGTGAGGCGCCGGAAAAGCAATGCGATGCGTTGGTTCCTTACTCATAGGGGAGGTGATGCATCAGTTCCCAACTGTCAGGGGAGGTGATGCTTCAGTTCCTTACTATGAGGAGAGGTGATGCGTCTCCGGACACACGGCCTCGGTTCCTTAATGCTGGGCAACGTCTATGAAGAACTTGGCGTACAGGGACGATGCGTTGAGAATCCAGATGCGCTGTGTTGATGCAGTGGTGGCAGAACAGTTGCTACATTGATTTCAGAGCCACAAAGCAGGTGATGTGTTGATTTCTTCAGCTGCACAGCAGGGCCCATGTCAGAATCGGAGCGTGCACCATGGATGTCAGTGACACGGTACTCGGGACTCGGGTTGCAGTGATCTTTCAGCGGCACTGCAGGCGCTGCATTGATTCTTCAGCCACACAGCAGAGATGACTTGATTTTTCAACTGCTGTGTCGTAAAAACAGGTGCTGAAAGTCAATGAGTGGATTTTGTTCTCAGATTTGCCAGATTCCACTTTCAAGGGCCCAGGAACTTAATTTGGCACCACTTGACAAGCCAGGGCTCCCAGCAGAAGAGCCCAGGCACTGGTAGGTGAAGTCTATGATGGCCTGAGACATCCCAACAGTAGGCAAGCACGCACAAGCCCTTGGAGAACCTTGGCAAGCAGGATGTATAAAGCAAAGTCCAGTCCTCTCACTCCCAGGACAGAAGCAGGCAGCTAGCAGCAGGCCAGCACAACAAAACAACAAGCAGAGTGCCAGTCCCTCCTACAACATCCAGCTCTTCTTCCTGGCAGAATGTATTCTTAGTCCAGAAGTGTTCTGAAGTTATGGTGTCACGGCTCCAGTACTTATGCCAGTTCCTGCCTGCCTTTGAAGTAGGCAAACTTCAAAGGAAAGTTTCTGTAGTGTACAAAACCCTGCCTTTCCCTGGCATGGCTCCAGACACACTACAGGGGGGTGGAGACAGCTTTGAGTGAGGACATGCACAGCCCTATTCAGGTGTCAATTACAACTCCTCCAACCACTCTAGATCAGGAAAACCCATCAGCCTGGTGATGGGCCATCAGGATATGCAGGGCACACCTCAGCTCCCTTTGTATGACTGTCTAGAGTGAATGCACAACAGCCCAACTGTCACCCTCCCTCAGACGCGAATTGCACAGGCAGGCAGGGGCACAGAATGGTGAGGCAAGAAAATGCCTATTTTCTAAAAGTGACGTTTTCAAACACGCAATTTAAAAACAACTTTGCTAAAAGATGTATTTTTAAACTGGGAGTCCAGCAACTCCAAATTCCAAATGTCTATCTCGTCCCAATTGGAAACTACACTTGTAAGAGATTACAATTAAAGGCAGCTTCAATTAAAACCTATGGGAGGGATAGTCCTTGCAACAGTGAAAAACGAAATTAGCAGTATTTTACTTTCAGAACAGGGAAAGCACAACAGCACATGTCCTATCTTCTAAATGCACTGCACACTGCCCTTGGGGCTACCTTGGGCCTACCTTAGGGGTGCCTTACATGTAATCAAAGGTAAGGTTTGGGCCTGGCAAGAGGGTGCACTTGTCCAGTCGAAATGGCATTTTATGAGAGGCACAATCAGTGCTGCAGGCCTACTAGCAGCATTTGATTTACAGGCCCTGTGTAAACACAGTGCACTTTACAGGGACTTACCAATAAATCAAATATGCCAATCATAGATAACCAATTACAGATGCAGTTTACACAGGGAGCACTGGATAGCAGTGGTAAAGTGACAAGCGTCCTAAAACCAGCAAAACGAAATGCATCTCACAGTCAAAAGCAGGAGCTCAGAAGCAAAAAAGACAGGGAAAACACATGCCAAAGATGCAAAGTCTAACATGCATATGCTCTACTATCGAAATAATTAGACATTCGCAAAGCTCTCACAATGCATCTCTATCCTGAACTACACCCTGCACTGCAGTTCCTGTACCTCGACATCTACATAGCTCTCATATTGAACCTCTGTCTTGATCAAGCCCCTGCACTGCTATCCCATTAGTGAGAGATACACCAAGCTTTTACAAAATATCTCTACCCTAACTTGGGCCATGTGCCGCTATCCCAGTGCTGACACGCCCACCGAGCTCTCACAATACCCCTTTAATTTGGACATTTCACATATGTTTCATAATGCACGTCGGTAATGACCTGCATTGTACAAAACTGATCGCTGCGTTCTCTGTCCTGAACGTCATCTTGCATACCAGTGTTGACAAACCTATGATCTTTCACAAAGGAACTCTTACATGGCTTCCAGAATGTTTATGTCATGTGTATGGCTCATGTTCTGCCATTCGTTGGGCCTTGCAGTGCTCTCATGCATGCATTTCTATCTTAGCATAGAGTCATTCACAAAGCTCCTACAATGATTTTCTCCACAGGCATACCACCTGTGGTAATGTTGTTTTTCAGAGACTATCGAGGGTCCCATAGCACCCCTCTAAGCTGACATGCATCATGTACTAGCATAGAAACATGCACAGTTCTCTCATAATGCATGCATAACCGTAACTGCGGCAGATACATATATTACAATACTGGTGTCTCTGTACGGACACACCCTATGGTCTCTTGCAGACAACCTCTGTTCTGTCTTACAGTGTGCACTGGTATGTTATTGATGTATTGTAGCAAAGCCACTCACAGGCTTTTAAAATAAACGATCTCAAAGTATTTAATTAAGGAGTGATAGCAAGTTTCTCTTTCTGGTTAGATATTGAAGGGGTCAACACATCTAGTGCCTGATGTAGAAAGGAAATTTGACGTAGTAAAGCCTGTGATTCTCAAAAATCACCTCGTTTTTCGACAGCAAAATAGTTTTTAGGTCGAGGACCTAAAGGCTGCGCTTGCGCAGTCTCCGGTCGGAGATTTAATGATTTGGAGTATGGGGGCTTGAACCCGCCTCTCTCCTCCTCTCTCCTCCATTGGCTGGCTTCCTAAATGGAGGCCAGCCATTGGAGGAGACAGGCGTCACTCCAAACAAGCCCCGTCTCTTTCGGATTCGGGGGCGTGTTTTTGGTGTTCTTTCCACCTGTGACGTCATCCGTCACTCAGAACGCCAAAACATGCCCCCGAATCCGAAAATGTTAGGAGCTTTGCGGCCGCCATTTTCCTGCTCCTTACGATGAGGTAGGCCGCTGCTGTCTCATTCCCTGCCGTGTCTTTTTCCCGCCCCCCTCCCGCTGTCCGTGTCTTTGTTCCCACCCACCTCCCGCTGATTAGGTCGGCCGCTGCTGTTCTCGTTCCCCGCCGTGTCTTTTTCCCGCCCCCCTCCCGCTGTACGTGTCTTTGTTCCCGAACCCCTCCCGCTGATTAGGTCGGCCGCTTTTGCTGCTTTTATTGTTTGGTAATTCTATCTGATGGAGGTGTGTCTATTCGGGACTACCCCCTGTATTCGGATCCCATGGCGGGTGGTTGTATCAGAGGTTGTGGCGGGTGTACCTATGGAGGACTACATGCCCCTTCTCACTTGGCAGGCGCTGGGAGCGCTTTATTCTTTCCCTAGCGCCTGGGAGCACTTTATCTGGTCACTAGCGCTTGGGAACGCTGTATTCACTCCTCTGAGCGCCTGGGAGCGCATATTTGCCAAAGCCGGTGCCTACCCGCCATTGCCCTGCTAGGTTGCAGCCTCGAGGGGGCCCACCTGTTTTATTTATGTAGGTGTATGGGAGCCCACCCCGTACTAAGGAAAATAATTCACTGCCGGCCCCGGGGATCGTGGAGGAGACGCTGTGCCCGCCTCCCTGCTCAGGGCCGTGCTGCCATTGGCGGCCCACCGAGACAGGAAGCCAGGCAGACTCCGTGAAGACATGGGCGGGGCCTGGTCGTTTTCCGGTGTCCGGAGAGAAGAAGCGTGCTGGCTACCCCGCGGGGCTCTCCCGAGGAAGAGACCCCCGCCCGCCGCCACTACCAGCACCCGGCCCCCAGAAGCAGGACCGGGTGAAGAGGAGGGCGCCGCCCTCGCCGAAGAGCAGCGCTGAAGAGAGCCCGGTGAGTAAGGGCTCCCCCTCCCTCTTGTCCAGGTCCCGGAGTAGACCTACGGGGCGCTCCAGCGTGAGAGGGCATTGCTGTCATTGAAGCCCGAGGACCCGGGCACACCTTCAGGTTCCGAGTCCCCTGGGCTGGACTCCACCAAAGGCATTCTTTCTGCAGAGCCCAATGAGGCTTTAGGGGGCATTCATTAGTTCCAAGCCGACAAGGCTCTTCAAGTATCCCGGGCACATTTCTCCCGAGTCCCCCGAGGGGTGACTCCACCGCCTGGGCAGCCCACATTGTGTTTAAGCCACGAGAGGCTCAGGATTTTATTAAAATATCTTCAAAACTCATGAATAACTCCTGAATAAGGTTACTTTTTAAAATGTCCACAAAGAAGGGACCTTCACATTCCTCATACGGCGTCTTAGCAAACAAGCATCCCCTCTAGATATGTCTCAATGGCACATTTGCTGCGCTGAAACCGACTGCAGGGCAAGCAGTAATTAAAGCTCCATACAGTGAAATAAGTTAGGTCACATATTTCAATTGCTTCATAAAAATGGCAGTACATTCTTACTTTTCTGCATATGTATTGGTAAAATTTCTCATGTCAGCTGTAAGCCACTCCTTTATTTAGCACAGTTGTTGTTGTTTTTTTACTATTCTTGCTGGTAATTGTAGCCCTGAACTCGAAATGGAAAATACAAAACTATAAATAGCACACATGAAATAAACAAAGGACTAAGCAGACTATAATGCCCAACACTGACCAACCAGAGATCTTTAAAATGAGGACCAAGGAAGGGTGAGGTTCATTTTGCTCACCAAAAGGTTTCTGACCTAGCCAAAGTGATTCCAGCTAGCACCGTTGAGCATTGTTTGCTAGACAGTTAGTGTCTGGGCGATGGTTATCTCTGGCATCTGAGACTACTCATGCACTGAGTGGTCACTGTATATAATATGTGCCCTGATGGACTGTCATAACAGTAGGTTGAATAATACGATTTCTGTGAGATTACCATCCAGCAGCAATCACTCTGCGCTTATTTGTCATTTGGAACATCTTTGGGTACCAGCACTTGAATGTGTTCCATCTCTTCTAGGAACCTTTGGAATGTCTCCTCCATTGTCAGCGCTAGGAATATTTTCATCAAGGTAGCATGATATGCACCTTTTCTTCGTTACATTGGGCGATATGTTGTACAGCCATTCTTTGCTCTCTATATTATTCATTGTATATTCTCCTGCCTCCGTGGTCTTCACTTTTTTATCATTGTATTTTGATCATGTTTATAGTTTGAATTTTCCACAAGCAAGATGTCTTGAGCCTGTCTGAGTAGTGTTGCCTACTTTGTTTTCTGTAGGTAGCAGATCCATAGCTTGCTTTGCCTTGCTGTAGGTAGCAGATGCGTAGCTTGCTTTGCCTTGCTGTAGGTAGCAGATGCGTAGCTTGCTTTGCCTTGCTGTAGGGAGCAGATGTGTAGTGCTGTAGGGAGGGGATGCGTAGCTTGCTTTACCTTGCTGTAGGTAGCAGATGCATAGCTTTCTTTGCCTCGCTGTAGGTAGCAGATGTGTAGTGCTGTAGATAGGGGATGCGAAGCTTGCTTTGCCTTGCTGTAGGTAGGAGATGCCACGTAATTAAATCTTCTGTTGTTGCATAGTGTCAGTGGCCCTGTGTGTTGGCTGTTCAAATCGAATGTACAAAATTATTCTCCAGTTTTTTTTTTACACATTAGATGGTGTAAATACAGAGGAATGAATGTAGAAAATGAAATTGTCTCCCTGGCTTTGCCCATACTCTGTGTGTGTTGGGATCTCTGTGTGTGTGTGGGGGGGGATCTGTGTGTGTGTGTGTGGAGATCTCTGTATGTGTGTGGGGATTTCTGTGTGTGGGGGGATCTCTGTGTGTGGGGGATCTCTGTGTGTGTGTGTGTGGGGATCTGTGTGTGTGGGGGGATCTGTGTGTGTATGTGGGGATCTGTGTGTATGTGTGGGGATCTCTGTGTGTGTGGGGGGGATCTATCTCTCTGTGTGTGTGGGGATCTATCTCTGTGTGGGGGGGGTCTCTGTGTGTGGGGGGGATCTGTGTGTGTGGGGGGATCTCTCTGTGTGTGGGGATCTATGTCTGTGTGTGAGATCTCTGTGTGGGGATCTCTGTGTGTGGGTGGCTCTGTCTGTGTGTGGGTGGCTCTGCCTGTGTGTGGGTGGCTATGTCTGTGTGTGGGTGGCTCTGTCTGTGTGTGGGTGGCTCTGTCTGTGTGTGGGTGGCTCTGTCTGTGCGTGGGTGGCTCTGTGTGGGTATGTTTTTTTGTAGGTGGCTCTATGTGTGGGTGGCTCTGTCTGTGCGAGGGTGGCTCTGTGTGTGTGAGGGTGGCTCTGTGTAGGTGGCTCTGTGTGTGTGAGGGTGGCTCTGTGTAGGTGGCTGTGTGTGTGTGTGTGGGTGGCTCTATGTGAATGGCTCTGTGTGGGTGGCTGTGTGTGTGTGTGTGGCTCTGTGTGGGTGTAAATGCAACAGGTCATGCATATGCGAGTGATTAAGCTATTAGCATTGTAAATGACAATGCCATTTATTTAACGATTAAGCTATTGGCAATGTAAATTACAATGCTATTTATTTATGATTTTAAAAAAAAATGTCATGAGCAATGCAATAGCTCTACCTTTAATAATGCCGAGACCATTGCATTGTAAATGCTTCTTTACTATTTACCAACTCCCTTTTCTTAGCCAGAAAAGCTGTTTGACTCATAAAAAGGGGTTGGGACCCTGTCTGAATTGCACGTCAAGGAGAGCCCCGGATGGCAGCAAGGGCTTTCCAAGAGTAGGGTGACCAGGCCTCCCAGATTTACCCGGATGGTCCCTGTTTTTCACCTACTCTCCGGGGCAAATTTCAGGAAATTTAGCTCCTCTCCCAGTTTTTAGAGAGGGGAGACTGAAAACTGTGGGAAGTGCTTTTTTATGTTTTACAAAGCATGGATAGTTAGCAGTTGATTCAAGAAAGAAATCTAATTAACAGGTTTAAAAATTGCACTTTATGTATCTTCTAGCTGCCTGTTCTGTAATTCTCTGCTGAGGAGCACTGTCATTCTGTGCGCTCGCTTGAAATAAAACTGTAGTCCTTCTATTTTCGTGAAATGTCAGAATTTTTGCTTTAAAATTCTGGTCACACTATCCAGGAGCCACATGCGAGCCGTGACCGTGACTACTAGGTAAAAGAAGCAGGTCAGTTATGGAAGCCGTTGAGGTTGCTCCAACAGCTGTTCCAGCCCTTTCCAACGGGTTCCAAGCTGGGCCTGTACCACAATAGATAGCCGTGGAACACAGTAAGGGAGGAAATGCACATGGATTGCAGGCTGTTACAGTACCCTGCGGCGGACCTCTCCACATACTGGACCATCGGCAATCCCAGGGGGGGACTCTGACCGTCCTTTGAGCTTGGAAAACTTGGGTTGCCCCTCCTTAATCTTGCACAACTACGCTGCAAAGGGCTCAGTGGTAAAGCTGAGACCCCCGGGCAACAGTAGCTCCTGCGGCTGAGCTGATAGCCGAGACCTTCAGAGTACAGTGATGCCCACTCGTAACACCCGAATCGGGGCACCCCACGCAAGTCAGCCCTACCCGACATACTACCAGTGGCCTAGAAGGACGCAGTGCCAGACACTCAACCTCAGGTACGCCGACTGAGAGCGAGACCTACAGGGGCATTGGAAACCCCAGCTCCTAGATCGGGACATTACCCACCAGCAAGAACCACTTTCGGGTGAGTGACCTACTTATCTCAGCATCACTGACATGGAGGGGGCCTTGATCCCAAACTCCCTCCCCCCCGGTCATTTCTAAAACCAATCCTACAGCTGTCTCTTGTTGGGCCATTTTAAACTCTACATCCTCATCAGGAGTCTGATATTCAGGATTATCCGGTGTAAAGTAAATTGTGCAGTTTAACTCACACCACAAATGTTTTCCTAGCAGACTTACAGTGCTTAATAATAATAATAATAACACCATTTATATAGCGCCTGGTTACACTAGGAACAGTGTGTCCCCGCGCTTTGAAACCAATTACCAGCACAAGCTCCAAACTAAGAAAGACAACTAGGGTAATAGTTCAAGGGCTTGAGTCACAAACATCAAATTGGTAACTCTCCTCAAATAAACCTATACATAAAGTACTCTGTACATAAAACTGACATATACATGCACACTAGAGGGCAGACCCTGTGCAGACAGAGCTGCCGACGGGCATCCAGGTCAATCCCGGTGGGCCCCGTGTTGGAACGGACCGTGACCCATGACCAGAAGGGCCTGGCCCTAGCTGTTTAGGTCCACCTGCCGTGAAATTCTACCTTCCTATTCGGCCCTCCAACATGGACTGGGAGCCCACGGGCCTTTGATACTGACCTCCCCATTTGTCTCCCATGTGGGGTTGACAAACCAGCACAGGGCCAGGACCATCAGAGGGAGTCTCCTCTTCCTAGACTTGGCCACACAAGAGCAACGCAGGGTACTGCCATTTATCATCTGTCACATTGCCGTCAGCTACCTGTAGTGTACCCCTCTGATGCGGACTCCGTCTACACCCAACAGGATGAACGGGGCACCTCCAGAGACTTTCCACACATGGAGTGCTGGGCACACGAGCCCCACGCCTGGAGAATGCCGCTACCCTAGCATATCAGTATTCTTGCGACGCACTCAACAACACAGAAGTTTGGTCACCCTAAGCCCCCCATGGCAGGACTAACTGCCCCCTCCTCTTAACCAGAGCTATACTGGACACACCCACTTACGCAAACCTGACCGGCCTTCGCATCTACTCCTCCCCAGGCCGTGTCATACACACCCATGCCCACTGATTGCCGGAATTGGGACACCAGTGTGAAACTCACCCACGTGCATTGAGACCCTCACGGGTGGCCCAGGAATGTCTCCTGGCAAGACGACAGGTAAGCCTGTGGTCCAGCTCCTCTTCAGGGAAGCACTGAATCAGTGCTGTTCCACCTCCGGCGCTCAGAATACCAACCCCTTGACACCGGGGCTCATCCCATACCACTATGGCTACCTCATCCCACACCACCATGGAACGGATACTACAAGAAATCTCAGTCATAGGCTGACTGCTGGAAGGCATGGAGTTGTCCATCTCCGCCCTTCCTGCTGAGACCCAATCCATTCGCGCGGACATTGCCGGATTCCAGAACCGCATGAATGGCCTGTTTCAACATGTCTCTGAAATGGAGGACCGCTTTAACACTATCCCAGAATGAGACCAAGAACTCCTTTACCTTCGCAGCAAGGTTGTAGACCTGGAAGACAGGAGCTGTTGGGACTATTACCACTTTTTTGGATTCCCAGAAAATGTAGAAGGTTCTGATGCCAAATCTTTCCTTGGGGCCACCCTCCCGATGCTCACAGGCCTAACTTGTGACTCACCAATGGAGCTTCAGAGAGCCCACCGAATGGGACCGCCATGCAGAGGAACACTTCTGCGCCCATGGCCGCTCATTGCTTGCTTCTTGAGCCACGGATAGGTCCGACAACTGATCACAGTGGCCCGCAATCATGGACAATACACATTTGAGGGCCATGAGATTCGGATAGCAGGGGACTTTTCCAAAGAATCTAACGAACATCTCAAGGCCTTTCTCTCCCTTAGGCCTTTCCTCTGGCAACTGGACATTAAGTATGACCTCTTCGAACCTGTGTTCCTCCAGATCACCAAAGGCAGCGTTTCCAAGGAATTCTTCGACCCAGAGGACCTCCGCCACTTTCTGGAAGGCCTTACCCATCAGGACATGGACCAAGCTCCCTCCACCCCCGGAGACCCACAGTCAACTCTCCCAACAGCCTCTAGCGGGCTCCGGCAGAACTCAGGAGGCTCCTGATACAGGGGCAGAGACCCGGACTGAGTTGCCCGCTCCCTGGGAGACAGGACCCAGACTCTACAGGCGGTGGCCGCTCTCACACAGGAGCATGACTGAGACAAGTCACGCTCCCCCCTGAAACCTGCCCCTGTGGAAGAGGGCATGTCCTAAGATATGGTAGTCTGGGTCACCTAAACCAGGCAGGGGGAAAGAGGATCGTCGTCCGGTAGCCTGATGAACACAAACAACGGACGGCTGAGTATCAGATTACTTGTTACATATTGTTTCTCATTTTCTCTTCCTTTAGCTAAATGTTCATCCTAATGTTTAACTGCCACTGGTCGATTACTCTTTGCCATGTGCCCTGGGTCTTGTGGGTTGCCTCATCCTTAGTATACTCTCCTCCGTTTCACCTACCTGATACCACTCCAGATACCCATCCTGAGCGAGCATGCTAATAATGCCACTGGGTTTGGACTCTCAGCAGTAAGGCCAAGCCTCTCTACACAACAAAACTAAACAACTGCCAGTACTGCTACATTACTTATACTCTCATTTATAGGGGAACATATTGAAGATCCAACAACATGTACCTTAGACTTCTCTTTCTGTCTGGAATTAATCTTTTTCTTTTATTTGATTTTTCACATAACAAAATTAAACATTTTCTACAGATACCAACATTGTTAACATTGCACCTCTTAACAAAATCTTATTTCATAAAAACTTATCATCACATTCAACATTCTACCTTTCTCATACTCTCTTCACAATCTCTTTAATTTCATTCACCACTCAACACACACACACCCTTTAAATTTAAATTTCTGAAAAACTTTGTAGTTCTTATTTGAAACACCAGCCATGGTAAATGATATAACAACACATGTGTCAACCAATTCAAAACAATTGCACTCTGTTTTAGATTCCTATAGCTGGAAAACAAACTGGTCTAGGCGTTTCAAACTCATGCTCATTATAGAGTTCTCATCAGGACCACGCAGCTCCAAGCTGTTCTATTCAATGAGACCCGAAGTTGGAAACTGAACGAGGCAACCGACTCTCTCAGACTGTTAGTTGTTATCATAGAAGTGCTTAGGGAAGAGCCGACCACTCTTTTCTTATCGTTGGCAGAAGGAGTGTCAAATGTTCTCCTATCGCTGGTTTCTAGAGAGGAGAGCCTATTTCGTTTGTAGCACTCTCCTGACAAGCCGGGACGCGTCTCCACTTCCGCGTTCACGACCTGTGAACACGGAAGTGGAGACGCGTCCCGGCTTGCACTTCCGCCCCCACGACTGCACAACACCTATCACACAGCCTGGCCTCCTGACTACACCCCTCCCATAAATGCTAACGTCCTACCCACTCCTTACTTCCCATTAGAGACCGGACATTTCCAACCACTCCTCAGGACACAGGTGGCAGCGCCCGCCCCCTGCCCCTCTCACCCATTGCGCAACCTCTCATGGAATGTCAACTGTCTTACACATTGTTTCAAACGCATGAAAGTACTCTCCAGACTAAAAAAGGCAGACTTTGCTCTTCTACAGGAGACACATCTAGATGCCTTGGAGTCCAATAAACTTTGCCGCGACCGGTTGGGAAAAGTAATCCATAGCAGTGTACAGCACAGCCCAATGCTGAGGGGGCCCATCCACGGAAATGCGGAGTCACTATACTTCTCCACAAATCCCTACCCCTCACCTTTGTTAAGGCATGGTCCGACCCAGACAGCAGATACACATTTGTCAGGTCAAAATTGGGGGACAGATCCTTGTGTGTGGGTTCAGCATATGCCCCAACAGGGATCAAACTCTCCTTTGTTCTCCACCTGAAACGGCTACTTTTGAAGTTGGGGGCAACTCGATACATCATAAGAGGCAACTGGCACCTTGCCCGCGACGTAGTATTAGACAGGACAAGACCCTTAGATAAGTAAAATGAAGTGGGCAGAGCCCTGCTGGAAGACATAGCCACAGATCATGGCGTTGTGGACCCCTGGTGCCTTTGCCACCCTGCAGACAAGGAGTATACTTTCCTATCATCGGACCACAGCACTCAGTTTAGACTAGACTATTTTCTCGTATTCCACTCTGCAGTTGCGCTTGTTGGTGAATCACGCGTATTAGAGGCTGCACTCTCCGACCAGTCCCCGGTTCTGCAAACCCTTGACATAGGACTAGTCTCACCAGGCTGCAAACCATGGTGCCTAAATATCCAGAGATATCACTTGTTCCAGGGCAAGGCCCAATTGCAGGCACACCTGTCTACTTATCTGAGAGACAGCAAGGCATCAGTGATCTCCTATAGAACCCTATGAATGGCTGATAAAGCAACCATCCAAGGGCAAATAATGAGAAACGTGGCGGTGGCCAATGAAAGCGTCTCTCCGTCTTATCGAACTAGAAGACCAGATTACTTCCCTCACTCATCTCTACTCCTCCCACCCCTTAGTGCCTAACCGCCACCATCTAGAACTAGCCCGTATGGCTCTCAATGGCCTCTATATATCCAAAGCCAAGTACGACCTTCAGCGCCGCAAAAGCCAGCATTATGAACAAGGGGAAAAATCTGGACGACCACTGGCAGGAAAGCTGTGGCAACGAGAGACTGAGATGGCTTTCCCCGCTATCGGTGTAGCCGTTGTTAGAAACTCGAGTGAAACTGGAGATTATCCTATGATACAGAGGCTAAGTCAATTTATAGAGCTGCTATTAAGAATTTTCACAAACTTAAGCGCTCAGTAATGAGAGAGATTTTGTCAAGAAAGTTTATTCTGCCGCTAACTCCTCTAAAACCCTTTTTAAAATAGTGTAAGATTTTACTAAACCGTCCGCATTATCTAGCATGATTCCCCCAACTCAGGAACTCTGTAATGGACAATCGGATTTCTTTCATGACAACATTTTAGATATATACTCTACGTTAGGCCATACCCTTGATAGCCCGGTCCAAAATACTGCGGTAACTAATAGTGACACATTCACGTCCTTTTAACCGAACCCCATTGACATAGCTCTCCAAAAACTGTTTGCCTATAAAATAGGCTCTCCAAAGGATCCATGCCCGGCACCACTATTTAGCTCTTTAGCCCCCCTCATTATTTTCCCTTTGAATTTTCTTTGGAACTCCTCCCTGCGAACTGGGGTTTTCCCTTCGAACTGGAAACAGGCCATGTTAATACCTGTTCTAAAAAAAAGGACGCTGATTCTTCTGTTTTTAAAAACTACCGCCCTATTCCTCTTCTACCAAACCAGCCAAAGTCCTGGAAAAGGTAGTTCAGGAGCAATTATCCAGCTATCTCGTGTCCTTACATCTCTTACATGACTCGCAGTCCGGGTTTAGATCTGGATATGGCACTGAGACTGCGCTACTAGAGGTTTCTGAGACCATTCACAAATGCATGGACGCAGGTGAAGCAACAATGCTCGTGCTCCTTGACCTGTCCGCGGCATTTGATGCGGTCTCTCATGCTATTTAGGGTATCCCGCTGTCCTGGATCAGATCCTTTCTAAATGGCCGCACTCAACAGTTCTCCCTTCAGCCATTTGTTTCCGAGGAGAAACCACTGAGTTGTGGAGACCCTCAGGGCTCCGCGCTGAGCCCACTATCTTTTAATGTATATCTCTCTCCTCTTGCCTCAGTGGTAGAATCTTGTGGCGTCAGACACCTGGATGGCATTAAACACACTTAGGCTCAACTCTGATAAAACCAAGGTGGTGTTTTTTTAATAAAAAAAAAACCTCTGCCACTATTGTGGTGGCCATCGGAGTTGAACCCCCCTCCGGAACCTGTGGACTCAGCCAGGTATCTTAGATTCCGTTTAACAACGAGTTATCCTGTAAATCTCAAATTAACCAGGTTTCCTAAGCATGTTTGGGTAAATTACACATGATTCGTAAAATTCTCCCTTTTCTCCCTCGGGAATCTCATCAGACCATCGTTCATGCCCTGATTACCTCACATCTGGACTATGCAAATTGTCTGTACGCTGGGTCTTCTGCTTGCCTGATCAAACGCTTGCAGATTGTTCAGAACGCAGCGGCTAGGCTGATCAATTACATCCCATATCGCCATTTGATCTCTCCCCACCTGAAGAAGCTCCATTGGCTTCCAGTGATTAGACCCATTCAGTTTAAGTCGCTGGTTTTGACTTTTAGAGCTTTGCAAGGACAGGGCCCAGCCTACCTTAGAGCTCGACTTAAGCATGCTCAGTCTAACCGCTCACTCAGATCGAACCATTTTCGCCTCTTGGTGTTCCCGTTTTGCCGCTCCAAAATGGGTGGCAGAGCTTTCGCAGTGATTACTGCAAAAACCTGGAATAGCCTGTCGCTGTCTTTGTTTATGGCTGAATCTGAATCCATTTTCCGACGCGGCTTGAAGACCTGGCTGTTTTCCAATTCTTAGCTCGCTATTGATACCCGCATCTGCCGCCTACCTGGGACACACCCATTGGGGTAGCTGTGCGCTTTATATGTTTAAAAAATAAATAAAAATAAAATAAATCCCAACTATGACTAGAGCAGTCCTCACTCAACCCCAAGACATAGTCAATGTTTTTGCCTCATTTATGAAAAACTGTGTACCCGGAAACATCAGCCAATGAGGAGCAGCTGACTGAGTATCTTGAAAGCATCAAGCTGCCACGCTTGTCAGACAAAGTCAGAAAATTACCAGAAAAGGACATCAGCGTGGAGGAAATTGCAACAGCCATTGCCAAAATGCCCTCCCGTAAATCCACAGGTGAAGACAGGTTCCTTGCAGAATATTACAAATGGTCAGGGGAAGAGGCAACTCATACTCTACACGCTGCCCTGAAAGAGGCTGAAAGAACTGTGGGACATATTAGCAAGAACCTCATTAAAATTATCGCCGTTTTAGTGGCAGGAAACTGCCCCTAAAACAGCGCTAATATGCGTTATAGAATTCCAATAGAAGCCCATGTTTGATGTCCTGCACATCTAACCTGGGCTTCTATTGGAATTCTATAACGCATATTAGCAAGCCCATTATTGCCGTTTTAGCTGCAGTTTCCTGCCACTAAAACAGCAATAATTTTAACGAGGTTCTTGCTAATATGCCCCCATATCCCTAGGTCCTATCTCCAACAGAGCGGTGATCTTGGTCATACTCGGGAACAGACCCACTCTTTTGTGCCAGCTACTACCCCATTTCCCTCTGAAATGGGGATGTTAAATCTTGGCCAGTATATTGGTGGCACAACTAAGCAAGGTCATCCCATCCCTCATTCATAACATTCATAACATGCAGGTTTGCTTTGTCCCGGGCCTCTCCTCCAGAAATCACCTTCGCACACTGGCCCACACTCTATGGGCCGCAAAAGACCTACCAGATGATGCAGTAGCCCTCTCGCTGGATGCAGAAAAAGTGTTCAACCGAATTGATTGGGGAGATCTTTTTGCTGCCATGAAGCGCTTCTGCCTCGGAGTCCAGTTTATCTCCAAAGATCGCCTACTCTATGACTGTCCTGTGGCACAGGTCAACTGCGAGGAATTTCTATCAGACACCTTTCAGATTCTGAGAGGCACCCTCCAGGGCTGTCCATTTCCCCCCCTCCTGTTCTTGCTTGCCATTGAACCCTTAGCCTCTCTCATCTGCCACTCGCCATGTATAACGGGTATACCCATTGTGGGAGGTCTATCCAAAATATATTTATATGCCTACGATATACTCCTCACAATTAGAGATCTCCCATGCTCTCTACTGGCACTACTAGAGGGAGTGATGTGAGGACTTGATGGTACCTTGATGAATCACCTGTACTCGCAGCCTCTATTATGTAACCTTCGTGCAAAATGGCAGATGCACTTACAAATCACTGTCGATGACGAAGAGTGGTTGAAAATCATAGAGGCCCTAGAAAAGGGGACCTGTGAAGCTCAAATGAAATTTTGCCTGTTTAAAACCCTTTAGTACTAGTACTGGACACCTTTGAAACTGCAACATGCTGGGCTTGCTGCCACATTCCAGGTGTTGAATATGTCCGGGACTGAGCCGTGACCTCCCTCACATTCTATGTGAACGTCCTTCTGCCCAGCCCTTTTGGTTCTATATTGGCAAAATAAGAAAGTCCATGCCTCTCCGTCTACCCCTGACCTCTACGTAAATATCTTGCATGGTATCAGAGATGCCTGTGACTTTACTCGCCCACAATGCCACCTACTACAAACGGCGATCTTCACAGCTAAGCTCAGCTCGGTGAGGATGGTCCAAACGGCATCTCATGAGGGCGTCATTTATAGCATGCAAGATCAAGAAAAGGTTTTTAAACAAACAAGGGCTCCCTTCCTCCAGGAGAGTGTCCACTAAATCCTGGCCATTTCTCTTACCTCCATATCCCCCGCTCAGTACGTTTTCTCCCCTAGCCCCCCTAGTCCCCTTACCCTACCCAGCTCCTCACCCCCAGCCTCTTCCTTCCTCCTTCTACCTCCCTCGGACAATGGGACAGGCACCTACTCCCATCTCCCCTCAACTGACATGGACAGCTATTCTCAGACGTTCGCAACTTAGTATACTAATCTCGCCGCCCCTTAGGGACATCACACTGCTCTGCATTCACTGCGACTATTACTACTCCAGACTGCGCCGCCTCCGGATACCTCCCCCACCACATTACATCCCATCTACCTCTCTCTTTAATGTGTTACCAATGGCAGAGACACACAAAATCTCCCCAGCTTGGATACACTAGAGGGTTGCCTCTCCTCCCTTCCCACCCCCCACTTCCCCCGCACAACACCACCCCTCACTACACCTTCAGCCCAGAAAGGAGGCCAGCACTGGCACGCATCCCCTCCACCGTCCCTCATTCAGGTAACCTGTCACCAACGTCTACCAAATAGGTATCAAAGATGGATTTGGCTGCAACATTAAAGACGTTGTGCAATATTCTGCTCCAGAATACATCATATTGCCTATCAGGGGTGGCCCTGGGCAGGGAGCGTAGGTAGGGGGCCCCAGGAGGAACACAGGCGCAGAGGCCAGTGAAGAGGGGGGGTCAGGGTGTTTGGAAGTGGAACAGAGCCGGAGGCCGCCAAATCCCTGCCAGGGGGCGCCACGCAAATATGTATCCATCCTCAGAGGATTATTATATTAAGGATATATATTGGCGTGGTGGCCCCTGGGGTTTGGCGGCCCTGTGCAGGTGCACAGCTTGCACATGCCTAAGGCCGCCCCTGTGCCTATAATAACGCTAGAACTTACTTCTACACTACCAATGCTGATGATGTATATGATGTATGTCGTACTCCTTCTCCATACTGTTAAGCCCCCCTTTTCTCAACCCCTTCCACTTTTCCCCCCTCTTTTTATCCCCTCCCCTCTTAACCCCTTCCTCATTGCAGTACAAATGTACCTAAAATGCCGTAACCTACGTGGATGTACAATGTTGTGCATCAATCGCTGCACTGTTGTGTTCTTTGAATCTCAATAAAAAATTGCAACCAAAAAAAAGTATTTCCCCTTTGGAAATGCAAATGCAACAATGGAGCTCTGCTGTCCCTTGCAGGCCTCCATCCCGCATTTGCAGTCAATTATAGGGGGTCGCAAACTTAACACTGTCTAATTAATATTCATTAGGCAGATAATTTCCAACCTTCTGCAAATGTACAATTTGCAATGCTACCTATTAGTAGGTCAGTGCCAAGATGCCCAGCGGTGACAATGCACCTTTTTTTTTTTTTTACAAATACACATAACATAGGTCGCATCTCAAAATGCATTCCCATTCTCAAACCAATCAGTGTGCAAATTTCGAACCCCTAGTTTGCGGGTGGGGATAGTTCATAAGGGCAGGGCCCTAATGCAGAGTTCTCTGTACCATGAAGGCCATAATCCCAGATTGATACCATTGTCATTGTTTACTGCAATGAGTACTAATGGCCACATTACATGTGTTGGGCTCATACTGGTGCAATCATGTTGCACTCAAAATTATCAACACAGAATATTTTTACTTTCAGGATACACAATTGATGCAGTATTCTAAGCTATCCCTTGTGGAATACGAAACAACATCAAACATTTGTGTTTCTGCAGCTGTTTCAGCATGCCATTCCAAATGTGTGGCACATTTTTGGGACAAATTCCTTCATTTCAGTTCTAACGAATGCGTCCGCAGAAAAAAATTCCACACCAAAAAACTGCATTACGAGCATTTCCAGTTTGCACCAAAACGATTATTCAGAGATCTCTTAAAATAGGGGCCTGAAACAACGTGTAGTAAGTTGTCAGACTACGTAAAGGGTAACCGTAAGGCAGGGGGCTCCATCTGTGTATTTTGCTGGAGGCCGCCTGAGATTTTGCTTCACCACATAGCCCGAGATTTTGTTACGTCATTGATTGTCCGCGTAAAGCAGAACTGGAACCAGTCCATCTCCCGGTTTAAGGGCGGGCTGCTCCTATCCTGGGACTTCTTATTAATGTTGGGAATGGGATCCGGGGACGCCTTAATAATTCTGTGGTCCCTGGGCCAAACGTATTTTTAGGGCCCCTCTTCAGAACCGTTTCGAATTTGTTATTCAATTTCAGCTCTTTCATTGCCGCTTTGGCCAGGTAACTCACAGTGCACAGTCACACTGGTCCAAATTCTAAATGTGTTTGCATCTAATATTCAGGGATAGTGATGTGTGTTTTCAATATCGTAACACATCAGCAGCTCACTAATTTTACTGCAAATATTCTCTATGACATCCTCCCATTTCTCATGTGTGTGGTCCTACTTTGATCTAAAAGAAACTATTATTGTCTTTGCATGAAAAATAAACCAAACATTTCTCTGCAAAATGTCTATAGTAGACTTTCCCATAGCACTCACATTACATATAAATTAAGGGAGAATGGTATTTAAAATTATCTGTTTCAGAATTATTCAAGTTCATCAGGTAAAGACTCTGCAGAACAGAGCTGGCCCAGGACTAGAGCCCAGTTTGACCATGCTTTAAAACGTCTCTGCTCATATCTCACTCAAACAGGCCTCCAGCCTATTAACACACAAAGGGGCAGATCTACAAGCCGCTTGCGCCACCTGCTGAGCGATATTTACAAGCACAGGTAAAGCCAACCTGCGTGACTTTACCTGAGCTTGTAAATATCACCCCTTTTCACGCAACACTTTGCGTGTTAGGGGCATAACATGGGGGTTGCTGTGGGTGTTGCCACGCAACACCCATGTCCACTGATGCATTTCCAGATTACGAGGAATCGTAAATCTGGAAATGTGTCAGAATGCTACACCACTCCAGAGGTGGCGTAGCGAGGTGCAACAAGGAGAAATGTTTTAGTTTCTCCTTGTTTTTTCCTCTTTCAGTGCGTGCTGCATTCAAAAGCACACATTGGAAGAAGAAATCACCTCAAATGATTGTTTTTGTGCAGGAAGGTAATCCTTCCTGCACAAAAACAATCTCCCCACGACACAGGCATTCTTGCACCATGCTGCAAGGGTGCCTGTGCTGGCGCATGGTAGCAGTTTGTGCGCCGGCGCAGGGGGAAGCACAGAGCTGCAGCATATTTTTGTCACTATGTCTCATCCCTGTGCTTAGAAACGAACGCATTGTGGCGCAAAAAAATTACTTGCTGCACCGCACTGCGTTAGTTTCTTGTAAATCTGCCCCTCAGTGACCAGGAAAGGAGCAGAATGCACTCTTGTGTGAGTCTCCTCCCACTATCTTGATCGGGTGAGTGCACCACCTGAAGGTTCATACGTAGTGACGTCTATGTGCAGTTGTCGCAAGAAAAGTACTAATAGTTCTTCGACACTCATAGAGCCCCTCATATCCGAAAGTTTTGACCGATTCACGCAGTTACAGGCAGATCTTTGATCCAGGAAGAAAAGATGGAGACAGCACTTCGTCACCCTGGTATATTTGTTATTAAAGAACTATAGATTCAAGCAATGCCAAGTCCAAGTCCCCCCCACGAAGCCAAACTGGACCACCCACAACATTAACCGGCTTCCACTTTCAAACAGTCCTTCATGCAACTAGCATTTGAGTTCCTTCACAATGCTCTCAAGCAAGCACAGCTTAACCTCAAAAAAGACAGATACAGTATAACAACATGCAAATAAGCCTGTGGCATCCATCACAGCCCTGCATAACGCCAGCTCTGTTCTTTAATCTATTACCAAGATATTACAATGCATAAGACTCTGCTTGAACAACTCCTCTGTGAGCCTGGTTCACTTACCCATGTCCATCCTTTGTTTCTTTCAGTTTGCACCTTTCTTACAGTGTGGAGGGGGATCCAAACTTGTTCATTTTAGCCATTGCCTTGCTTGATTCATGCAGTGTTTTTGGAAACCCATGGTAATGGCCATAGTTTCTTGGTTGGGCGCGTCACAAAGAACTTATGAATACCGCCACCAGAATTTTCGTTTGCATGTATACTAGCTGATGTTTCCTCTTATTTAACCATCATGCAAACACACACTTGGATGACTTCTTTGAGGAACCTTTAATGGCCAGTTGCATCTACTCAATATTCCTGTTTTCAATCACTGGGCTATTTTCCTATCCAATGTGTTGTTGTCAAAGGGAGCGATTTTAAGTCCTGCATGTTAACCCTCATACTTCACTATTCTTCGCTGTACAACTGGGCTTCCTAGTGGTCCTCTGACTTCATGTTTGCTTTTTCTCTGCAACTGATTAACATTTGTAACTGGACTTTGGAAGTGAGCTTTACTTTACTGTTTCATGAATACTTATTGTTTCATCTTGGATAGCATTACTATTGGAGCACAGAGTAGACCTGTTCCTGTATATATCAGGAAAGTCTGTCCATGGGCGTCGATTCACCAAAAGGACAGGTGTAGAGGAAGTGACATCACATATGCTTTGATCTTAAGGCCATCACAGGAAGTGACATTATGTGATCCTTCAAATTGATTTTTTCCAGGAAGGCATGTCACATGGCCCTACCACCACAACAACTGATGTTGCTAAAGTTTCATAATAACTGCATGATTAGTATAACAACATAACACAGACAAATTTACATTTTAGGTACCACATTTAGTATGGTGCTGACGGGCTTTTGGAAATTTCTGTGGCATAATACTTGACCTGAACTGATCGAGCTAAGCCAGTAGGCAAGACCTCTTGTAAGAGGCTTCTCCTCCTGAGAAAAAAAAATGAAAAGAATGGAGTGAAATAGTCCATTTTACAGCACATTTTCCACACACATTTGTAAAAATGCCATAAGTGCTGAAAGACACTATTTAAATAATACAATTGTTTCATAGCATGCCAAGCCAATGAACCCTTATATTTCCCAGGAATTCACCCCATTTTTTTGAAAATGTGCTATGGTTGACCTCCATATGTCAAAAATTACCTCCACTGTGCCAGAGCAAATAATTTGTTATGGGTGCCCACTTATATAAAAAATGGCATAAAATATGCTGTTGCCAGAATTTTGCAATTTATGCCATCCGTATATCATAGCTGGTCCTTATTCCAAAAATGACCCCAGTATGTTAGGGTAAACACTTTATCATAGTTGCCACTCTCCCTTATGCAAGGGTATCGACCTTTATGTCAAGAATGACTTCCAGTGTGCTACTACCAGCATTTCTCTACTGGTGTCCACATACCAATAATTTTCCTCAATTATATCAGTATTTTGGTGCCCTTTGTGCCTCTGTGTAGGACTGTCGCTTGGCCTCAGTTTTTTTACCCTGCTCTTTTAAAATATTACTTGCATTGTGCTGCTTTTTAAAAACGGTGATTTGTCTTTAAAAATTTAATTTCCAGTTCCTTATCGGCATTGGTCACTTCATTGGCACTGATGCCAGTTGCCAGGTCCTGATTGGTCCATGGGATATCTAATCAGGACAGACCCGAGAGTCGGGCGTGGCCAAGCAACTTGGCTGACAGGACGTGAGCCCCGGAGCTCCCAGCCAACTCACCGTTAATCCTGCATAACCCTGAACAATACTACCCGAAATAACTACAAGACATAAAGCAGTACAGACGACAGGAGCAGAAATACAAATATTCCACCGTTCCGAGCAGAAATCATCGGGAGCTGACTGTGGCTCGGAGAGAGGCTGCTGGCCTGCGCAGGCCTGCAACAAACGCAGAGAACCGGACGATGTGGGTCTGATGCAAATGAGACCGGGGCAAGGCTCACCTGGTAGTAGGAGAGCAGAAGGCGAGAGGATCCTGAGATTGCGTCCCGGCCTGAGGCTGGGCTGATGGCAAGTCAGAGGAAGGAGGGTGCCCTGGCTCCCTGAGGCTGACGAGGGGTGATGTTGTCCGCATGGAGCTGTATAGAGTCAGTGAGCAAAAAAGGAAGAAAACGGGGAGTTGAATTCAAGCCGGCAAGAAGCACAGCAAACAGACCAGATCAGATGAGCCGATAGTGAGTGCACTAGAGGCCGATGGCATTGGCGATCTGGGTGAGGAACACTCCCTGTGCGGCCTGGGGTGTAGTTATTCCTGATCACCGCACCAAAAGACCGACGGCTCCCGCCGTATCGAATGCCACATGGCGGAGGAAGAGTAATTGGGCAAGAGAACAACAGAGGCCCAAGGGAAGTACCCGCACAGATAAAGGCTGGCTCTTGAAGAATTTGGACCGGATGGTGGAACCGGCGACAAGCACTTTGGAACCCCCAGGAGCGGCTGACTGAGACCTGGTCCATAGAGGTGAGTGGTGGGCACTGTGGGTGACAGAGACTGTGCCCGGAGGCGGCCGGTGCATACAGCTTTCGACCCCCCCTAGGGCCCCTGCACCTTTGGATACCTGCGCACCCCCACGGCCTGATCTACTGCCTCTTTCCGCTGTACAATATAGAGCTCCATCCCATATCTTGATAAATGCACTCTATCTTCCATGAAAAATATATCGCCCCATACCTCAGCTCCGGGTGCTCCATTCTACCCAAACTTTCCTTCTCACAAAAAGCTCTCATCTCCCTGTTAATTTTCCTCCGAGTCCTGTCAATGGCCCCTGGCCTCTCCGCCCCTCTCCAGCACCTTCTGGGAATGAATTCCAACCAAATGACATGACACCCCCCCCCCCCACTTTCTCCGAATCTCCAGCAGATCCCTCTTCATTTGTTTCACCAGTGCCAGTCCCTTACACTGCACCAAATCATTTTCACCCAAATGGATGACTACCACATCCGGATAGACCCCCCCGCACAAAATTGTTCAAAACCGGCACCAACTCATGCCAATGCATGCCCCCTTTCCCCCTCCAATGAGACACCTAAACAACTGTTCGTCCAATTCCAAATTGAGGTTCCTGTGTTTCTCCCATTCGGCCCTTTCCGCTCTCTTAACAAAGGAATGGCCCACCACATAAATGCTCATCGCTGTCGCAGTAGGCCCCGCCACCGCACCTGCAAAGATACATATGTAAGCAAATGGGCTCAACATGTCAATTTTACTCCACACCTACCATCCTGACGTATGTCTTATAGCAATCTGATTTCCAGCGTCCAAGCCTCTTAATCTCTTCCTTCCCCCAACCCTTCCGCGCCGCCTCTGTCGCCGCCCCAATGCGAAAGGAATGTGCCCCGAATTCCCTCAGGTCATCACCCATAGTCTGTAGGGCGTGCCGCAGGACCCACAGCAGCTGAGCCGCCGTCACCCGACCGACCTCTCTCCGGCCAAAGACCTCCGCACTATCCTGCGCATGCCAGTCCGCCAGCCTTCTCCCCCACTCCGCCGGACACAGCGCCTCCGATCCCCCGGGACCCAACACCACCCAAGTACCCTCCCCACGCTGATCTGTCTTTGACCGTCGCAGCCGCACGGCAACCTCCTGTCCACGCAACTCCACCTCCCCCCACGTCAAACCCGGACGTCCTTTCAACCCCACCAACTCCGACATCCGGAAAGCTCCAAAAAACATCCACGACATCAGCGTGGAAAACAACACCGTCTCCGTCTGATCCCTGCACACCCCCGGAAGGCGTCGCACCAAGCCCTCCAACATTGCCTCCGTAATTGGCTGTCTCTGCGGCACCCGTGCCCCCTTCTCCCTTTCCCAACCCTCCAGAAGACGCCCCCCCAACTCTCCCGCCAAAGGTGCATAACCCCACCAGAGCTTTCCCATGAAAGCCACCCCCGCCAATTTCACCGCAATCGTCACCCTTGCCAGCCCCTTGTCCATCAAACCACCATGAACCGCACCACCTGCTCCTCCCGACGCCACTTGCCACGCTGCCTTACCGCTCCAAAACGTAGAAACTCCAGCCAAGCCTGCTCATAAGTCCTCCACGTGGACGCTGCCATGGACGCCTTCACCAACTGCACGACCCGCGCTCTCCCACCAACCAAAGCTCCTCCGGCACCTGTGTCTTGACCGCCGCCGCCTCCATGGTTAGCCCATGGAACCTCTGCCACTGTGAACGAGACAAAGCATCCACAATGTCATTGTCCACTCCCGGAACATGTTAAGCCTGGAACAAAATGTCATGCTCCAAACACCTCAAGACAAAAATGCGCATTAACTTCAGTACCTGAGGCTCCCTTGCGGACTGTCGATTCACCACCTGCACCACCGACATATTGTCCACCTTGAACAAAACACGCATGTGGGCCAAATCCTGCGCCCACACTGTCACAGCCACCACCAATGGGAACAGCTCCAGGAACGCAATGCTCCTGCCCCCCGCCTGCCAATGATCCGGCCATTGCTCCGCGCACCATCTACTTGCCCAGTACAGGCCAAAACCTCCGACTCCCGCCGTGTCCGACGACATCGTAACGTCCCACTCCCAGTCCTCCGGGGGCGCCATGGGCACTCCATTGAAACGCCCCAGAATAGCCAGCCACATGCTCAGGTCCTCTCTCAAGCCCACCGATAGGCGTACGTGGTGATGCAGCAACGTCAACCCGGACAATGCCAACCCCAGTCGACGACAAAAGGTCCACCCCGCCCGCACCCCACGGCACGCAAAGTTCAAATGTCCCAGCAACACCTGCACTTCCCGCACCGTCACCTTCCGCCTGGCCAACATGCCCTTCACCAGGTCCATCATCACCACTCGCTTTTTCCCTGGCAGGTGTGCTTCCATGGCTGCTGAGTCGAGCTCTATCTCGAGGAATGACAGCACCGTGCTGGGACCCTGAGTCTTCTCCAGCGCCAAAGGAACCCCGAGGTAACCCATCAAGTCCGTAAAACTGTCCAGCCGCTGCTGGCAGTCCGTCGAACTGGGCCGACCCACCAGGAAGAAGTCATCCAGGTAGTGCGTCATCGCCTCAGAGCCTGTGCGCCAGGAAAAAGCCCACTGCAAGAAGGAGCTGAATCTCTCAAACAATGCACATGACACGGAGCACCCCATGGGAAGCGCTCTATCGACGAAAATGACGCCGTCAAACTGGATCCCCAGCAACTGATGATCCGCCTGATGTACCGGCAACAACCGAAACGCCGATTTTACATCACATTTTGCCATGAGTGCACCCCGACCGTCCACCGTCACCAACCTCCTCGCCACGTCCACAGACGAGTACGACACCGACGCCAGCTCCGCCGAGATATAGTCGTTTACTGACGTGCCCTCCGGCCATCATGTACGAAGGGACCCCCTCAAAAGGTAAATTTGGCCCAGGAACAGAGGGGAGCATAAGCACTGCAATGTGAGGACGTTCCTGCAATGGCCTTATATTTTAATTTGTACAATTACTTCTATACATTTTCTATTTGGGTGATAAATACAAACATACTAAATAGGTTCAAAACATTACAAAATTTTATTTTTTAAGTTTTTCAATTCATTTAAATACTAATTTTCATCACAAAAATCACAAAGGAAAAAATTACAATTCATATCAAAACCCTGACAAAAAACAGAGGAATCATCAATATATACAACACAATTAATATATAAAAATTATAACCCCTTGGTAACAAACATATCTCTCAACATCCTCACATGCTAACAATCATACCACACTCAACCTCATATTCAAATGGAGAAGGAACTGAATAGATAATAAGCAGAATAACAATGCTAAAATATTGGCCCCCAGATGTACTATTGGGCCATCGCAGCAGGTCTACGCGCGTTTCGGCAGCACTCGGCCGCCTTCATCAGGACCTTTTCCTCGTGATACAATCAATACCAAGGGATCTGAAAAATATATATACAACAAATCACCATTTTGTTACCACCCAAGAAAGTAAGATCTTCTAACAGGATTAATTAATTCACTGTGTTACATGAACCAGAAGCTCATCAACTCGACCACAAACTAAGACATCATACAATGAAACATATAGTACATATGATCAATAAGAAAGGACACATTTAATCTAAGTTATCTAAGCAAGGGGCTACACGGGTGCATAAGTCAGACTTACATAATCGTGTGGCAATAAAACATGTACCCAATGGTTACGAATTAAGTTAGGGCCATACCCGGGTAATCCCGTTTTTCAGATACCTCTGTCAGTGAGCTTACCAATTAGCACCAACGGCAGTAGAGTCAGGGAGGACCGGCTCTCACAATATTCATAGGGCAGGATGTCCTGTTTGTCCTTGAAGTGGCTATAAGCAGAGAATTACATATTTTAGCCAAACAGACCTCTTAGTGTGCAGCTCATTCGAGAAAAGACCAAGAGAGAGGCCCGTATTTATTGGACATCCATTACGTCCTTAAAGGAGTATACCTTTAATGGTAGTTGGAGACCCGGTGTGGCAGATGGTTCCTAGATTTTCGAATTCATGGAGTGGTTTAAGACAAAGACGGTCAGCGGGATGTCAGTTAAAATTCCTACCGTAATCTATAATGAAAAAAAAGGATGAAGAATCCGATTAAGTTAGCGAGCACATGCTACTAGGGTGTGCGTTTGAAAAGGGGCTGCCGGGTGAGTTCTTACTTCAATTTATTATAAAGGACACATATGGTAGAAAGGCACATTCGTGAATGTGCTCGCCGTCATCTGTGATGATAAAAGAATAAAAAAACCGAATAAATGAACATCCACATGTTGCTAAAGTCAATGTTTGAAGCAAGGCATACACAATAAGTCCTTACTTCAATTTGATTAGAGAAACTTATTCATGAAGACAGCACCCTCGTGGGTAAAGTTGCTCCGTAGTCTGCGTCCCTAGAGTGTGGGGTAGGAATATGGTATATTATATGCGGATGGCTAGCATAAAACAACTCATAATCCACTCGACATGTCAAGATCATTCAGTAATGCTCCCGAGTTTAATGCGGTCGAGAAACCCCCCGAAAAAAGAAAGGGGGTGCTTTGAAATGGATAATTCTCACACCTTGCGTTCTTTTAATAAAAAAAGGAAAGGCGATAGGGTTCATTAACACGCTATCGTGAACAGGGTGTCTATATTCTCTTACGAGTAAAGTTCATGGCAAGTGTGAAAGCCAGCCGTAAACAAACAATTCGGTGCATTGCAGGGTCGGCACTCGGTATTAGCGAGCTCGCACTACTCTAGTCCGCTTACCTTGCAACTATACTTGTAGCATCGTGTCTCCGCACCGTCTGTCTCAACTGCCAACAAACGACTAAACTGGGAAGTCTTCCCTGTTTTAAATGCGGTCGGCGAATCCCAGTGTCACATGGCGAGTCGCTTTCAGATAATGTCAGACCGGCGTCCTACATCATAAGCATAGAAAGTGGACTACCTTTCCAGACGCCATCATGCTGTAAGGCGCAAGCATCCCCACGCTTAGACATCAATAAGGGACTCAACTCCGTTTGTAAACACCAACAAGGGACTATGACATACCTCCGTCTGCCCATGCTCGTGCCAGATATAATCTCTAATAAGCCTAAACTTGGTGATGATAAAAACGGGCATACTAAGATTGCCGCGTCTAACAAGAAACAGGTATCTGAAAATTATTATCTAAAATAATGTTAACTAACCGGGAGGTCAAAACTTTTTTATGAAGGATTTTTTATTATCAACCAACTGCACAATAAAAGTTAAAGACGCCCATATTATTTGAACAAGCATCTTTCAGATGTCAGATACACCTAAAGGGACAGTATTGGTGGCGGGAAGGCATCAGAGACAAGCCGCCTGATGTGAGTTCAGAAACAAATATTATCTGATGGATAATATGTCGCAAGTGGGGTTTTAGAATTCTGTTCACTTGGTTACATACCAAGATAACTCTTCATTCAGACCACGTTTCACGGTGTCCAAATGGAAAATCCAAAAGGTCTCTCGTTTCTTCCGTGTAATCTCATTTACTTGGCCCGGTTTAGGTGTCACTTTTTCCAAAATGCACCATTTGATCTCATTTTCTTTGTGAGATTTCTCCAAGCAATGCTGAACCAGTGGGGCTGTCAGCTTTTTAGTCCTGATGGCAGACTTGTGTTCACTGAAGCGGACACGAAACTCACGGCCTGTCTCACCAACATAAGCCAATCCACAGTCACAGAACATGATATACACAATGTTACTACTGCGACAGTTAGTCAAAAATCGCAGTTTGATGTGTCTTTCATTATAAGTAATTGTATCCGAAGTAATGGCTGAGTCACAGGCGTGGCAAGAACCACACCTGTGATTGCCTGTCACTGCTGGAAGGCCTGTAATGGAAGGCTGATTGGAAAACGGGCTCTTTGCCAGTGATCTCGAGTGGACTAGCATGTCTCGTAAATTCTTGTTCCTCCTGTATGCGAGCATAGGTAGTGGGAGCACAGGAACATTGTCATCTATGTTAAGAATTCTCCAATTTTTATTTATGATGTTCCGGATCTTAAAGTTCAGAGTTGAATGATCGATCACACATGTGATCCGCTCTTGTTTGACACGTTTGTTACCCTGAAGGAGTGCCGACCTATCGTAATATTTGGCTCGTTTGTAAGCATGTCGCACAAGGCGACGTGGATAGCCTCTCTTGAGTAGTCTTTCCCTGAGTGCGTCTCCATGTAAATGAAAGGAAGAAATATCTGTACAATTTCTGCGAATTCGTAAGAATTCCCCGAAAGGTACAGAGTCCTTCTGACAGTTCGGGTGGTAGCTGTTATATTCTAGGATAGTATTTTTAGCTGTACTTTTCCTGTATAGACTTACTGTCAGGCATCCATTGGTCCCTTCAATGCTAATGTCAAGGAAGTCTACTTTACTTGTGCTAAAGTTCATGGTAAACTTCAGGTTGGTATCACTTGCATTGAGCCAAAGAAAAAATGTTTGCAAAAGTTCTTCCGGTCCACTCCAAATAAAAAAAATGTCATCAATAAAACGCTTCCAAACAAAGATATTTTCAAAAAACGGGGCCAGTTCGTTATGAATGTTCCTGAGCTCCCACTCTCCCATGAATGCATTGGCCACAGATGGAGCACAGGAAGCCCCCATTGATGTACCCTTAATTTGTTTGAAGAGTTTACCGTCGTATTCAAAGAAATTATTCATCAGTACAATCTCCAGACATTGAAGAATGAAGGCATCAGGGCGATCCGATGGGTATCTCTTGAGGAGATCGGACACTGATCGTAACGCCCGACATTGAGGGATGTTGGTGTACAATGCCTCAATGTCGAGCGTCACAAGAATGTCCGTCTCTGGGTTGAAAGGGAGGCCCTCTATTTTATTAATAATGTCCCCTGTGTCACGAATGTAGGATTTGTACTTTTGGATTAAGGGGCTCAAGAACTTATCTACATACTTCGACAACGGCTCTGTATTAGAGCCAATGGTTGAAATGATAGGACGCATAGGAGGATCACTTTCCGATTTATGTGTCTTCGGGAGACCATATAGCACAGAGGTGACAGGGGTTGTTTTGTTGAGGAAATCGTATTCATCCTCACAAATGAAACCCTCTGTGAGTGCCCCCTGAGTCAATTCCTGGATGTGTCTGTTCAGTCTTTCCAGTTCCCTACGTTGTGCTGGTCTGTAATGTTCAGTCACAGCCAGCATCTCCAACATTTTGGCGTCATAGTTTCCTTTGTCAAACTATCCATCTGCCACACCGGGTCTCCAACTACCATTAAAGGTATACTCCTTTAAGGACGTAATGGATGTCCAATAAATACGGGCCTCTCTCTTGGTCTTTTCTCGAATGAGCTGCACACTAAGAGGTCTGTTTGGCTAAAATATGTAATTCTCTGCTTATAGCCACTTCAAGGACAAACAGGACATCCTGCCCTATGAATATTGTGAGAGCCGGTCCTCCCTGACTCTACTGCCGTTGGTGCTAATTGGTAAGCTCACTGACAGAGGTATCTGAAAAACGGGATTACCCGGGTATGGCCCTAACTTAATTCGTAACCATTGGGTACATGTTTTATTGCCACACGATTATGTAAGTCTGACTTATGCACCCGTGTAGCCCCTTGCTTAGATAACTTAGATTAAATGTGTCCTTTCTTATTGATCATATGTACTATATGTTTCATTGTATGATGTCTTAGTTTGTGGTCGAGTTGATGAGCTTCTGGTTCATGTAACACAGTGAATTAATTAATCCTGTTAGAAGATCTTACTTTCTTGGGTGGTAACAAAATGGTGATTTGTTGTATATATATTTTTCAGATCCCTTGGTATTGATTGTATCACGAGGAAAAGGTCCTGATGAAGGCGGCCGAGTGCTGCCGAAACGCGCGTAGACCTGCTGCGATGGCCCAATAGTACATCTGGGGGCCAATATTTTAGCATTGTTATTCTGCTTATTATCTATTCAGTTCCTTCTCCATTTGAATATGAGGTTGAGTGTGGTATGATTGTTAGCATGTGAGGATGTTGAGAGATATGTTTGTTACCAAGGGGTTATAATTTTTATATATTAATTGTGTTGTATATATTGATGATTCCTCTGTTTTTTGTCAGGGTTTTGATATGAATTGTAATTTTTTCCTTTGTGATTTTTGTGATGAAAATTAGTATTTAAATGAATTGAAAAACTTAAAAAATAAAATTTTGTAATGTTTTGAACCTATTTAGTATGTTTGTATTTATCACCCAAATAGAAAATGTATAGAAGTAATTGTACAAATTAAAATATAAGGCCATTGCAGGAACGTCCTCACATTGCAGTGCTTATGCTCCCCTCTGTTCCTGGGCCAAATTTACCTTTTGAGGGGGTCCCTTCGTACATGTTGGTTACTTTCGCGGTTTTTGAACCGTGGGATTTCTTATATTAAATCTTTGTCATTTATTGCTTTTTTGTATTGTTTCACTGTGCTGCAGGTTTCAGTTTGTTCTCACGTGACCACTTTTTAGGACAGTTAATTAAACTTCTAAATTTCTTCCTTACATTTGACTTACCGGGTATTTTAGGCAGTTCTTGTCCCGACAGGACTGCACTTGGGAGGAAGGAGAGGGGAGTCAGAATCCATCATGGATAACTTCCAGACCTTTGGGTTTACCGATGAGGATTTCAATACACTTATGGGAAAACTAGCAGGAGACAGTGGCCCAGTACCTTCCCACCAAATAGGTAATAGTGAATGGCAGAATCTCCTTAACATGCGCAAAAGATTAAAACGTATAGAATCACACGCATTCTATATGTTTGAATATCTTAAAGCAGGTGTCATTCCTTCAGGCCTGAGAGTCCGAAACGCCCCCGCTCTCTTTATCGACGTCAAAAAGTTCCTGGAGCGGTGGTCATTAATCTCCAACCGCTGCTCCAGGGACTGGATGATGTTGATTATTGAAACAGCAAAAGATGTGGCATCCACTCTTTTACAGGAGATCAATGATCTTGAGGCAAAACTTAGTGCATCAACGGCGGTGGAGGAAGGCAAAGACTGTCTTGAAAAAATAAAAACTGAAATGACAGACTTTGAAACCTACCTTACCAACAAAAAGATGGAGAAGTTAAAGAAGGATATTAGATGGTTCACGAGAGAGAAAGTTTACCCCTACTTAACGTCTAATTACTACCAGGAGACACCACAAAGTAATCCTAACACCAATTCTAATGGGTACTCGGGAAGAAGATATACCAACTTCTCCGACTCGGGGTCCTCCGGCTCGGAAGGGGAAAACTATCAGGACACCAATTACAGTCACCCAAACCCTGGCCCATTTAGAGGCAGATCCAACCAACGCCCATTTCATGGAAGGGGTTTTTTACCCCGGGGCCAATTCAGGGGGAGGAATGTTCGGTGGCAAGACCAGGCAACCCATGCCCAGATGAGCCCTCAACCTCCACAGCAATACATGCGAACTCGCAATCAACAGTATTGGTGGTAGAGGTACCGGGAGAGTGTAACCCCAGACTGACCCATGACTTACCTATTTATAATTTGTCCAGTGTGGATCTCAAACCGGAGGATGTGAAAGTATTAAGTAGGGGACTTTCATTTGTACCGAGTATCCACCTGAATAAATTTAAATTACACCAGGACCTCTTTGCCTTTTTTCGCAAAATTAGACTTAACAAATTCTTCACTAACCGTCCCCGGATAGAGGATGATAACAACTTGTCAGGATGTAAACCTCCATCGACCTTCACACCCACACTAGACATGGTGGGAACTGAAGTTGGGATTTTTGAAAAGAATGTCCTCCAAGACATAGCACGAGTTATAAGAAATCCCTACAAACCAACAACCAATCTCTCTGCCATAGAAACTACCTCCTTGAATGAATTAAAAACTAATTCATCAATTGTCATTAAACCCTGCGATAAGGGTGGGGGCATTGCTGTCTTTGACAAAGGAAACTATGACGCCAAAATGTTGGAGATGCTGGCTGTGACTGAACATTACAGACCAGCACAACGTAGGGAACTGGAAAGACTGAACAGACACATCCAGGAATTGACTCAGGGGGCACTCACAGAGGGTTTCATTTGTGAGGATGAATACGATTTCCTCAACAAAACAACCCCTGTCACCTCTGTGCTATATGGTCTCCCGAAGACACATAAATCGGAAAGTGATCCTCCTATGCGTCCTATCATTTCAACCATTGGCTCTAATACAGAGCCGTTGTCGAAGTATGTAGATAAGTTCTTGAGCCCCTTAATCCAAAAGTACAAATCCTACATTCGTGACACAGGGGACATTATTAATAAAATAGAGGGCCTCCCTTTCAACCCAGAGACGGACATTCTTGTGACGCTCGACATTGAGGCATTGTACACCAACATCCCTCAATGTCGGGCGTTACGATCAGTGTCCGATCTCCTCAAGAGATACCCATCGGATCGCCCTGATGCCTTCATTCTTCAATGTCTGGAGATTGTACTGATGAATAATTTCTTTGAATACGACGGTAAACTCTTCAAACAAATTAAGGGTACATCAATGGGGGCTTCCTGTGCTCCATCTGTGGCCAATGCATTCATGGGAGAGTGGGAGCTCAGGAACATTCATAACGAACTGGCCCCGTTTTTTGAAAATATCTTTGTTTGGAAGCGTTTTATTGATGACATTTTTTTTATTTGGAGTGGACCGGAAGAACTTTTGCAAACATTTTTTCTTTGGCTCAATGCAAGTGATACCAACCTGAAGTTTACCATGAACTTTAGCACAAGTAAAGTAGACTTCCTTGACATTAGCATTGAAGGGACCAATGGATGCCTGACAGTAAGTCTATACAGGAAAAGTACAGCTAAAAATACTATCCTAGAATATAACAGCTACCACCCGAACTGTCAGAAGGACTCTGTACCTTTCGGGGAATTCTTACGAATTCGCAGAAATTGTACAGATATTTCTTCCTTTCATTTACATGGAGACGCACTCAGGGAAAGACTACTCAAGAGAGGCTATCCACGTCGCCTTGTGCGACATGCTTACAAACGAGCCAAATATTACGATAGGTCGGCACTCCTTCAGGGTAACAAACGTGTCAAACAAGAGCGGATCACATGTGTGATCGATCATTCAACTCTGAACTTTAAGATCCGGAACATCATAAATAAAAATTGGAGAATTCTTAACATAGATGACAATGTTCCTGTGCTCCCACTACCTATGCTCGCATACAGGAGGAACAAGAATTTACGAGACATGCTAGTCCACTCGAGATCACTGGCAAAGAGCCCGTTTTCCAATCAGCCTTCCATTACAGGCCTTCCAGCAGTGACAGGCAATCACAGGTGTGGTTCTTGCCACGCCTGTGACTCAGCCATTACTTCGGATACAATTACTTATAATGAAAGACACATCAAACTGCGATTTTTGACTAACTGTCGCAGTAGTAACATTGTGTATATCATGTTCTGTGACTGTGGATTGGCTTATGTTGGTGAGACAGGCCGTGAGTTTCGTGTCCGCTTCAGTGAACACAAGTCTGCCATCAGGACTAAAAAGCTGACAGCCCCACTGGTTCAGCATTGCTTGGAGAAATCTCACAAAGAAAATGAGATCAAATGGTGCATTTTGGAAAAAGTGACACCTAAACCGGGCCAAGTAAATGAGATTACACGGAAGAAACGAGAGACCTTTTGGATTTTCCATTTGGACACCGTGAAACGTGGTCTGAATGAAGAGTTATCTTGGTATGTAACCAAGTGAACAGAATTCTAAAACCCCACTTGCGACATATTATCCATCAGATAATATTTGTTTCTGAACTCACATCAGGCGGCTTGTCTCTGATGCCTTCCCGCCACCAATACTGTCCCTTTAGGTGTATCTGACATCTGAAAGATGCTTGTTCAAATAATATGGGCGTCTTTAACTTTTATTGTGCAGTTGGTTGATAATAAAAAATCCTTCATAAAAAAGTTTTGACCTCCCGGTTAGTTAACATTATTTTAGATAATAATTTTCAGATACCTGTTTCTTGTTAGACGCGGCAATCTTAGTATGCCCGTTTTTATCATCACCAAGTTTAGGCTTATTAGAGATTATATCTGGCACGAGCATGGGCAGACGGAGGTATGTCATAGTCCCTTGTTGGTGTTTACAAACGGAGTTGAGTCCCTTATTGATGTCTAAGCGTGGGGATGCTTGCGCCTTACAGCATGATGGCGTCTGGAAAGGTAGTCCACTTTCTATGCTTATGATGTAGGACGCCGGTCTGACATTATCTGAAAGCGACTCGCCATGTGACACTGGGATTCGCCGACCGCATTTAAAACAGGGAAGACTTCCCAGTTTAGTCGTTTGTTGGCAGTTGAGACAGACGGTGCGGAGACACGATGCTACAAGTATAGTTGCAAGGTAAGCGGACTAGAGTAGTGCGAGCTCGCTAATACCGAGTGCCGACCCTGCAATGCACCGAATTGTTTGTTTACGGCTGGCTTTCACACTTGCCATGAACTTTACTCGTAAGAGAATATAGACACCCTGTTCACGATAGCGTGTTAATGAACCCTATCGCCTTTCCTTTTTTTATTAAAAGAACGCAAGGTGTGAGAATTATCCATTTCAAAGCACCCCCTTTCTTTTTTCGGGGGGTTTCTCGACCGCATTAAACTCGGGAGCATTACTGAATGATCTTGACATGTCGAGTGGATTATGAGTTGTTTTATGCTAGCCATCCGCATATAATATACCATATTCCTACCCCACACTCTAGGGACGCAGACTACGGAGCAACTTTACCCACGAGGGTGCTGTCTTCATGAATAAGTTTCTCTAATCAAATTGAAGTAAGGACTTATTGTGTATGCCTTGCTTCAAACATTGACTTTAGCAACATGTGGATGTTCATTTATTCGGTTTTTTTATTCTTTTATCATCACAGATGACGGCGAGCACATTCACGAATGTGCCTTTCTACCATATGTGTCCTTTATAATAAATTGAAGTAAGAACTCACCCGGCAGCCCCTTTTCAAACGCACACCCTAGTAGCATGTGCTCGCTAACTTAATCGGATTCTTCATCCTTTTTTTTCATTATAGATTACGGTAGGAATTTTAACTGACATCCCGCTGACCGTCTTTGTCTTAAACCACTCCATGAATTCGAAAATCTAGGAACCATCTGCCACACCGGGTCTCCAACTACCATTAAAGGTATACTCCTTTAAGGACGTAATGGATGTCCAATAAATACGGGCCTCTCTCTTGGTCTTTTCTCGAATGAGCTGCACACTAAGAGGTCTGTTTGGCTAAAATATGTAATTCTCTGCTTATAGCCACTTCAAGGACAAACAGGACATCCTGCCCTATGAATATTGTGAGAGCCGGTCCTCCCTGACTCTACTGCCGTTGGTGCTAATTGGTAAGCTCACTGACAGAGGTATCTGAAAAACGGGATTACCCGGGTATGGCCCTAACTTAATTCGTAACCATTGGGTACATGTTTTATTGCCACACGATTATGTAAGTCTGACTTATGCACCCGTGTAGCCCCTTGCTTAGATAACTTAGATTAAATGTGTCCTTTCTTATTGATCATATGTACTATATGTTTCATTGTATGATGTCTTAGTTTGTGGTCGAGTTGATGAGCTTCTGGTTCATGTAACACAGTGAATTAATTAATCCTGTTAGAAGATCTTACTTTCTTGGGTGGTAACAAAATGGTGATTTGTTGTATATATATTTTTCAGATCCCTTGGTATTGATTGTATCACGAGGAAAAGGTCCTGATGAAGGCGGCCGAGTGCTGCCGAAACGCGCGTAGACCTGCTGCGATGGCCCAATAGTACATCTGGGGGCCAATATTTTAGCATTGTTATTCTGCTTATTATCTATTCAGTTCCTTCTCCATTTGAATATGAGGTTGAGTGTGGTATGATTGTTAGCATGTGAGGATGTTGAGAGATATGTTTGTTACCAAGGGGTTATAATTTTTATATATTAATTGTGTTGTATATATTGATGATTCCTCTGTTTTTTGTCAGGGTTTTGATATGAATTGTAATTTTTTCCTTTGTGATTTTTGTGATGAAAATTAGTATTTAAATGAATTGAAAAACTTAAAAAATAAAATTTTGTAATGTTTTGAACCTATTTAGTATGTTTGTATTTATCACCCAAATAGAAAATGTATAGAAGTAATTGTACAAATTAAAATATAAGGCCATTGCAGGAGTGCCCTCCGGCCATGAAAGATGCTGAATCAGCCGAAACTGACCCGGCTCCTTGTTCGGGACCACCCCAATCGGTGAAATGATCAAGTCCAGCAATGGCGCCTCCTGAAAAGGGCCCACTATCCTCCCTTCCCTTACCTCCTTGAAAAGCTTCTCCCGGACGATACCTCTGTGCGCATTCACGGACTTCAGATTCTCCGCCCACCGAGTGATCCGCGGACCCTCGTAGCCCAACCGAAAACCTTCCCTGAAGCCCCGACGCAGCACGGCCGTATCGTCCGCCCGCGGATAAGCTGCCAAAAGAGGTTTGAGCTGTCCAGCCTAACCGGTGTACGAGCCTTTTCCCAAGGCACTCCCCTCCCCCCTCTGCCACCCCCACGTGGCACTGCCGCCGGCTGTTGGCCCTGTGCGGGCCCTCCCCCGAGCCCCCAGCAGCGCACCACCGGGTGTCTCCTCCCGCACTTGGAGCATTCGTGCCGAAAACGACACACTTGCCTGAGACAGGAACCCCTGTTGAAGTACCAGCAGGCCCCGATGTTGTGTATACTCCCAGCGTCCACTGACCCCACCCCCCCACGGGTGGGAGGGCCGTAAAGGGGGGCGGCGCCAGCGGCAAACCACTGGCCATGTAGATGGTGCGGCCAAACTTTGCACCGCTCATCGTCTGCTGATACAAGTCTGCATCCAACTCTCCCCACTTCGCCTCCGGATCCAACGCCATGCGCGCCCGAAACTCCTTGTCGTAATGCGACCAAGCGTAACCTCCGTACGTCACTTGCGCCCGCCGCACCACATCCATATATTTGAACAAAGCGACCGACCTGTCGGGGTACTTTTCGCAGTACACACTGGCGTATATCAGGAAAGCAGCTGACCAATTCTCAATGGTCACTGGAACCTTAGGTCGCCTAGCTAACTCCTGCTCCTCCTCCTTCGAACCCTCCTTGGCCATCAATTCCCTGTGAAGCAACTTCAAAATCTCCACATACTCCCCTTTTCAGATCTTCTCTTTAGTTGCCAGTGACAGATGCGCCCCCAGCGGTGTCGCTACCCCATATAAGTCAGCTTCCTGACCGGCACCTCGCAGCTCTCCTCCGCCCGACGCTGGATGCCACCGACCCTCCGGACTTCGCCGCCTCTCCCGTCCCCGTGCTGACCGACGCCGCGTCGCCAGCCGCCTCCGTACACACTCCGGCATCCATCACATACCTGCCCTTCACCAATCTCACTACATCCCCCCCCTCCGCATCCGTTCCCACAGACACTGACATCCCCCGCCATCTGCACCCCCAGACACCTGGCCTCCATGAGGCCCGCCCAAGCCGCTCCCCAACCGTGCACTGGCCTTACCTGGCGTCAAGGCAGGCGTCCGAACCGGATCCCGCCGCCTAACCAGTTCCGCTGGGGGGGCCGTCACTCGCGGCACCGTCTGTCGGGGGCGTACCTGTAAAACACTTCCAACAGCATTACTCGTTTCCCCCTCCCCCTCCCGAAGCTCCCCTTCCTCCTCTGACTCCATCTGTCCTCCATCTCCATCCCCCCACCGTCCTGCCTGGACCCCTCCTGTGTTCACTCTGCTCAAACCAGCCTTGTCCCTGCACGCCTTCATCAGCGCCCTCAAATCCGCGCTTCCCCTCCTCCCACGCTCCGCTTGGTAATCAGTGTATCCTGACACATTTGCACTCCATCCCCGTCCCCCTGGGCCAGCTCGACCCATCGGGAGGGGGGCGTTGGAGACCTATGGCCCTGCCACCTGCTTTCTTCACGTGCATGGTCCCTCATTGGAGCGCGACCGCCCGTACTAGGCAGAGCCGGCCCATCCTCTCGGCGGGTTGGAGCCGCATGCTGTTCACCCGAGCCCCTTGCCAACTGCTCTAACCAAGAATAAAGCGGGGAAGTCCAGCATGCCGATGAAAACTCACCCCCTTTGCCCCCCCAAACTCCTGGCGTTCCCCTCCCCCATGCCGCCGAGTGCCCTCCCCACCGCGCCGCTCCTCCACTCGCCCCCGCCCCCTCCTCCCTCCTCGCATGAGAGCGCGGCAGCTCGCAAGCCGCCATTGCCGCTGCTGCGCCATCGGCAGCACGCCGCGGGGGCCTTACCCGTACGTCTCCTCAGAGTAAGTCTGTCCTGCCCGCTTCCCCCAAGAGGCGTAGACCCTCTCTCGCACGGGGGTCTGCCATCGCCTCCGCCACCATGCCGTAACCAGTAGACCCGCTCCAACCGTCCGCGCCGCCGCCACCAAAACCGCTGTCCTGCCGCCCGACAGTGCGCACACCAGGTCCTATAAACTCCCGAACGCCCGCTACCTCCACCCCAATTTCTTATACTGCCACAAAGCCTCCTCAAGTAACCTGGCCAAACAACACCTATAACCACAATTATCCACAACAAATATCCCGCTACTCGGCTGCTGGGTCACTGTCCCACAAAATGGTGCACAGTGACCCAAGATGGCCGCTCTTATGCTCCCCAGCCCAAACAGAGCCCAATGCAGCCCAAATCCCCCTGGCCAGCCCAACCAGCCCAATCCCAACTTCCTGTCCCCAGCCTAATCCTTCCCCCACCCTTCCTCCAGGGGCCCCAAAATTCCCCGGGGGGGCCAGCCTCCCTCCGGTCGTCCACCCCCCCGCAAAGCCCCATTGGTGACCAGAGAGAGGAGCGCCGCCTGTGTGTCCGGAGCATTAGCTGCCTTCGGACAGTGCGGCAGGGGAGGCATAGCTGGCTGAGAAAGCAGCAGACAACCAAAGGGGAAAGCCTCACCAGATTCTGTGTCTGCCCTGGAGAGAAGCTGGGCTCCACCGCGGAGTGTGAGCAAAGGGGAACAAAGACCCAGGGGAGCAATTGGCAAGAAGATGCCCCTGTAGATGGCATAGACTTTGTGGGTGACCAGTCCGGCCCTGGAATCACTCCCGGAGAGGGGGGTGAAACACAGAAGTGCGCCTGATTAGTGGGAAAGTTCAGGCCGCAAACTAGGGAACTTCACGGAACTACCATACGCGAGTTAGAGGGTACCCCTAATTGGCATATAACAGTCAGCTCAGCAAAAGCGGCCCGTTCTAAGAGGAGACTGGGAAAGAGAGCTTGGTCCCTGAGAAGAGGCTGAGTTAAGCGGCGTAAAGCCCCATGAGGTGGAGCCTTAGGGAGCAGAAGAGAAGCACTAAATAGAACGCCCACTGAGAAAGACTACTATGGGAATGACAAGACAACAAGAGTGGCAAGTGCTAACACAATTACTCAGTACACTACACCTCGGCAGACACTTCAAAGACTTACAAGGCAAAATGGCAATCCAAGGATCAAAGACCGCACTGGAAAAATAAATTCAAACAATGGGCAGACCTACGCAAAGTGGCGGATAAGGTTGCGGAAGCTGAAGGGAATATAACGGATCTACAGGGTGAAGTGTCCACTCTCAAACGTCAGATGGTGCAGATGACCACGATTAAGAAAATGTTAGAACAACAAGCAGAGGATGCAGAGGGTAGGACTAGCCGAACAATATTCGTATGCTGGGATTTTCGGAATGTGTAGAAAAAGGATCGGCAGAACAGTTCCTGGAGTCCTGGATATGCACAGGACTATGCCCTAGGGGATTGTCTGACTTCTTCGTAGTGGAGAGGTCGGCCAGGGCACTGGTGCCACTGCCTACCCTAGGCGCGCCACCGAGGGCCCTAATAGCAAAAGTATTTCACTATAGTGATAGAGATGTTAACCTCAGAGTAGCCCGTGATCACCCTGGCCTGAACTATGACGACACCAAGATTACACAAAAGAAGTACAAGACAGGAGGAAATCATTTATAGGGGTAAAACAGAAGCTGAGGACTCTTCAGTTCAGTTGCAGTACATTCTTTTATATCCTGCAAAGTTGAAGGTTCTGGCAAAGTGAAAGGTGCAGTTCTTTGAGACGCCCAAGAAATGGAGTTGTTAGAAATTCGGGGAGAGGCTCTTCCCCCTCATAAGCTGTGAGACGAGCGACGGCGATGGAGCTACAGTTCAAGCAGACAACTGCAACTAACCCCTACAGTAAGGAGGGACCTTGGAGCCATATCAGAAAGGGAGCAAAGAGTAACAGTAGGAGCGTATAGCGCTATAAGGCTTGGAGTAGATGGAGGGTAAGTCTGAAAGGGGAGATGATCCGCCTACAGACATTCAGGATATGAACACACTAACCCAGCCTACCTCCCTGACCTGTGTGCCGGAAACGCTGATGGATCTGCTGCAAGGGGGGAATGAGGATTAAATCACTTATTTGGAAAGGCACAGGGCTAATGGAGAATACAAGAATGGAGAGTGAGAACACTGCAGTGAAAGGGGGCTGTCAAAGAGATATATAGCCCAGAAACCGAGTTATTATGAACAGGGAATACATGCATGTGGAATGGGATGACTCAAAAAGGCAAGTTTGACAAGATGTAAGGTGAAGGAATCAAATGGTGATATGTTACAATACAAGTAAATAAGTGTGAGTGGTTTGGGGATTTGAGTTTCAAAACAGTTAGGCATTTCCTGTTGGGCTACCTGGGAAGCTGTGTATGCACTGACACCAGCAAAAGGTGGACAATAATGGCTAACTGGTTATGCTTTATATGCCCGGAGGTGGGGGATGTTGTAGTTTTAATGTTACGAAGCAGTTATAGAATTAGGCTGAGAGTGAATGGGGTAAGGGACGGGGGAGTGGGATCTGACCACTACTAAAAGTAATCGATCGGGATGGCAACGGACCTCAGAGTAGTGACATGGAATGTCAGAGGGTTGGGGAGATATATAAAAAGATATAGTGCCTCATTCTTTTTAAAGAGACACAAATTCTCAATAGATGGGCAGAGGGACACAACAGGGTTGCCCCCTGTCACCGCTGCTATTTGCGCAGACAATAGAACCATTAGTGATCAGAACAAGCTTGGCACTGAGCAAGGAAGGCATCAGTTCGAGAGTTACATGTCACATAATCTCTTTACACGCTGATGATGCCTCACCGAGGGACACAGGTCCCAGATTGTTGACACTGCTGGACGAATTCAGAGAAACATCAGGCCTCCATCTAAACCAAGACAAATCATTAATATTCCTACATGCTAAGCTTATAGCGGTGCCGCTGGAAGGTCTTCTCAATTTAGGTTTACGATGAGAACTAGCTCAATTCCGATATGTGGATATACAAGTAGTGCACTCGGAGGCCCAGACGCTACACTTGAACATGGATAGAGTTGTGGTTACGCTACAGAAATTGGTGGTATTCTGGAGCAAATTGCTGCTGTCATTGATGGGTAGATTGGCAGTCACTAAAATGGTATTACTGCCTAAATGTCTATACACGCTACAAAACTTACCATATCCAATGCCTAACTCTTACTTCACTCGATTTCGATCAGCACTAACCTCACTGCTATGGGCGGGCCGACGTAGCAGAGTGGCCCTAAGTACATTGGGCATGAGATATGAAGCGGGGGACTGAAGGTGCCCTACATGGAATTATACTATTATGCAGCACAATTGCGGCATGCAGTCAGGTGGTTCGAAGCAGGGAATAACGTAACTGGGAGCTGTGACTACTCACGGGGACAGTCACAGCAGACACACTGCCAATGACTCTGATGAAGAGCTCAGGGGTAAGCAGAGAACTTTCATACATACTGCGACATAAGATATAAATCTGGCAGCAGTATGTAGAAAAAGCACTGAAACATGCCCTATTTCACAGGGAGCTCCCCCTATGGATTTTGGTGCCATTATGGCAGATGAGGGAGCATGTCATTCCATGAGTGGCAGGCAGGACAGTGCAAACAGTTAGGAGATCTGTACCCCCGCAACTCCTACCTTACCTATGGACAGGCCTGTGATACATTCGAGCTAGAACGGGCCAATACATACATTATGCAGGTTGGTTGCAGTCGCGAAAACAATATGGTCCTCCTTTCCAGTCACTCCGCAAGCCACAGAAACACTAGATGTGATATTGACATATGGGGCAGGGCGACATTTAAAAACGCACCTTTATAGGGCCATGAGATGAAATTCGACCGGCCCCACTCCTAGGGCACGATCAGCGTGGAACTTGGATATTGGGACCCCAGTAATGGATAGTGAATAGGCGAATGTAGCAGGGCTCACACGTACAGTCTCGGTCAATGCTAGGTTCAAATTGATCCATTTCAACTTTCTGCATAGGACTTACATAACCCCCAGAATGCTCCATAAAAAAAATCCCTTAACACCTGCGGACTGCCCTAGATGTGGGTCACACAGAGGGGACTTTATACACTTAGCTTGGCCATGCACAGCAGTGCGGAGCTGCTGGACACAAGTAGTGACAAAGATCAATAGAATCACTTGCATTAGAATAGACAAAACCCCACTGGCATGCTTATTGGGCAATATTAGACAGCCTAACCTCTCACCAGCATCCTCAAGGGAAAGGAGGAGGAGCCAGGATCCAACTTGGCTGCTCAGAGCCTCTGTTCCGCTGAAGCCCCGCTTTCATAAACTAAGCGAGGCGCTTAATTCCTCCTTAAACAACTGTTTCAACCATCTCCGGACATTGGATGGTCGGGAGCGTCTGACGCTGAGGCCGCCATTCCAACCGGTCGTAGCAACACAAGGTTTCTGGCGAAAATCTCACCAGGCGTTTTAAACTCAAGATGGCGCCTGAGAAGGAACTGACCTGCTTTTTGAATGACTCGAAGCAGATCCATGCAAACTTTTACTGAACTACCTATCCCCTACCCCTCCCCGCTCTACTCCTCTCCACTTTCCTGCTACTGACCTCTGCCCTCACCGGTCCTGGCCCTAGTTCCCTCCCTGTTTACCTGTGAATTTTCCCTCGTCATTTGAGATCTAGCTATTTTGTCTGATGCCTGATGGAGCTACCTGGTTTAGCTATAGAGGAGAGAGGTCAGGGATTCCCTCCTTGAACGTCACCTTCCCAATCGGTCTTTAGCCAGACTTCCTTTCATCTCTCCTGTCGTCTCTTCCCGAATCCTCCCTCTATTTATGTCTCTCCTTCTCTCCTCTCTTAATGTATTGAGATTGAACTATTTTGTCTGATGCCCGATGGAGCTACCTGGTTTAGCTATAGGGGAGATGGGCCTCCTTGGTCGTCACCTACCCAGTCGGCCTTAATACAGATTTGATTTCGTCTCTCCTTGTTGTCTCTTCCCCTATCCTCCCTTTCTCACCTTCCCTGTCCCCTCCCCTCTACGCTCCATTTATTTTGCCCTCCATGTTCCTTAAATGTTTCCCATTGAGACCTAGCTATTTGTCCAAAGCTCGGTGGAGCTACCTGATAGCTATAGAGGAGATGGGTTTTGGGACTTCCCCCTCGACCGTCACCTACCCAGCCGGACTTTGGGCAGACTTTCCTTTGTCTTTCTGCCGTATCTCCTCCCACCCCTTACCCCCTTCCCCTCTACACTTCACTTATCTCGTTTTCTATGCTCTTGTAATTGTTTGTCTAGCAACTGATGTGAATTGGAACTGATGTAATCTTGTAATTTTGTGGAACCTCATGGAAAGCATCTGATACCTCCGGGTCTAGCCAGAGCTATATAAAACTCTTAAAATAAATAAATAAATAAAATAAAGATGGCATATAAATTTAGACAATTGGCACTGGTACTGGCTCAGCGAAACTTAGCAATTACATGGATGGGAAAGCATGACACCACAATTGAGAAATGGCGGAGAGATGTCTTGGAGTTGGCGCTTGCTGAAGATGTGCAAATGAAAATGAATAGAAGGGACGATAAATTGGCAGAAGACCTAAGTATATGGAGAGAACTCAGTAATGCTGCTACATTACCGGTTGGACAGACATATTGAAAACGAATCTCTGACAGAATGTCGACGGACAGAATATCGACCTACAGCAACATCGACGCTGGAATATCGAAGGCAAGTATATCAACACCCTATCTACAACATGGTAAGTACAAAAATATCAAAACTAAAATATCAATGTTAAAAATATCGTAATTAAAAATATCGTTTTTTTTTCGATTAAAAAAAGTTAAATAAAGTAAATAATACTTAATATAAATTAAACATATTTAAACATATTTAATAATGTTCGAAATTAATAAATAATACATATTTAATAATAAAATTTTAATTAAAAATAAACATACAATATATTATATATACTTACTTAATAACAATATTTATTAATTATTTTAATTAATTATAAATTAATAACAAATACCATAAATTACAAATACATCTACACACATAACATAATAACATATATAAAAATTATTAATTATATTTAATAAATTAAAAAAATGAAATATACTTTCAATATTTTACAGGTTAATTAAATGCATTATCTAAAATGATACAAAAAATATTAAATACATAAATAAATAAAAATACTATTTAAAGTCCCAAAAAACGACATTAATGAAAACATTGGATAGCGTTGAATGTAAAATTACTGTTCTCACTCCAGAAAATTAAACAGTAGGTAAAGCATTAAATAGCATAGGGGTAAAAATTACTATTCCCACTCCAGAGAGTGCAACAGTAGGGAAAGCGTTGGATAGCAGGTGGGTAAAAATTACTATTCCCACTCCAGTGAGTGCAACAGTAGGGAAAGCGTTGGATAGCGTAAGGGTAAAAAATACTATTCCAACTCCAGAGGGTGCAACAGTAGTGAAAGCATTGAATAGCAGGTGGGTAAAAATTATTATTCCCACTCCAGAGGGTGCAACAGTAGGGAAAGCGTTGGATAGCGTAAGGGTAAAAATTACTATTCCAACTCCAGAGGGTGCAACAGTAGGGAAATTGTTGGTTAGCGTAGGGGGAAAAATTACTATTCCCACTCCCGAGAGTGCAACAGTAGGGAAAACATTGCATAGCGGGTGGGTAAACATTACTATTGCCACTCCTGTAAGTGCAACAGTAGGGAAAGCGTTGGATAGCGTAAGGGTAAAAATTACTATTCCAACTCCAGAGGGTGCAAGAGTAAGAAAGCATAGGATAGCGTAAGGGTAAAAATTACTATTCCAACTCCAGAGGGTGCAACAGTTGAGAAAGCGTTGGATAGCGTAAGGGTAAAAATTACTATTCCAACTCCAAAGGGTGCAACAGTAGGGAAAGCATTGGATAGCGTAGGGATACAAATTACTATTCCAACTCCAGAGGGTGTAACAGTAGGGAAAGCGTTGGATAGCGTAGGGGTAAAAATTACTATTCCAACTCCAGAGGGTGCAACAGTAGGAAAAGCATTGGATAGCATAAGGGTAAAAATTACTATTCCAACTCCAGAGGGTGCAACAATAGGGAAAGCATTGGATAGCGTAGGGGGAAAAATTACTATTCCCACTCCAGAGAGTGCAACAGTAGGGAAAACATTGGATAGCGGGTGGGTAAAAATTACTATTCCCACTCCAGTGAGTCCAACAGTAGGGAAAGCGTTGGATAGCGCAAGGGTAAAAATTACTATTCCAACTCCAGAAGGTGCAACAGTATAGAAAACGTTGGATAGCGTAAGGGTAAAAATTACTATTCTAACTCCAGAGGGTGCAACAGTAGGGAAAGCGTTGGATAGCGGATGGGTAAGAATTAGTATTCCCACTCCAGAGGGTGCAACAGTAGGGAAAGCATTGGATAGCGTAAGGGTAAAAATTACTATTCCAACTCTAGAGGGTGCCACAGTAGAGAAATCGTTGGATAGCGTAGGGGGAAAAAATACTATTCACACTCCCGAGAGTGCAACAGTAGGGAAAATGTTGCATAGCAGGTGGGTAAAAATTACTATTGCCACTCCAGTAAGTGCAACAGTAGGGAAAGAGTTGGATAGCGTAAGGGTAAAAATTACTATTCCAACTCCAGAGGGTGCAAGAGTAAGAAAGCGTTGGATAGTGTAAGGGTAAAAACTACTATTCCAACTCTAGAGGGTGCAACAGTTGGGAAAGCGTTGGATTGCGTAAGGGTAAAAACTACTATTCCAACTCCAAAGGGTGAAACAGTAGGGAAAGCGTTGGATAGCGTAGGGATAAAAATTACTATTCCAACTCCAGAGGGTATAACAGTAGGGAAAGTGTTGGATAACGTAGGGGTAAAAATTACAATTCCAACTCCAGAGGGTGCAACAGTAGGGAAAGCGTTGGCTAGCATAAGGGTAAAAATTACTATTCCAACTCCAAAGGGTGCAACAGTAGGGAAAGCATTGGATAGCGTAGGGATACAAATTACTATTCCAACTCCAGAGGGTGTAACATTAGGGAAAGCGTTGGATAGCGTAGGGGTAAAAATTACTATTCCAACTCCAGAGGGTGCAACAATAGGGAAAGCATTGGATAGCGTAGGGTGAAAAATTACTATTCCCACTCCAGAGAGTGCAACAGTAGGGAAAACATTGGATAGCGGGTGGGTAAAAATTACTATTCCCACTCCAGTGAGTCCAACAGTAGGGAAAGCGTTGGATAGCGCAAGGGTAAAAATTACTATTCCAACTCCAGAAGGTGCAACAGTATAGAAAACGTTGGATAGCGTAAGGGTAAAAATTACTATTCTAACTCCAGAGGGTGCAACAGTAGGGAAAGCGTTGGATAGCGGATGGGTAAGAATTAGTATTCCCACTCCAGAGGGTGCAACAGTAGGGAAAGCATTGGATAGCGTAAGGGTAAAAATTACTATTCCAACTCTAGAGGGTGCCACAGTAGAGAAATCGTTGGATAGCGTAGGGGGAAAAAATACTATTCACACTCCCGAGAGTGCAACAGTAGGGAAAATGTTGCATAGCGGGTGGGTAAAAATTACTATTGCCACTCCAGTAAGTGCAACAGTAGGGAAAGAGTTGGATAGCGTAAGGGTAAAAATTACTATTCCAACTCCAGAGGGTGCAAGAGTAAGAAAGCGTTGGATAGTGTAAGGGTAAAAACTACTATTCCAACTCTAGAGGGTGCAACAGTTGGGAAAGCGTTGGATAGCGTAAGGGTAAAAACTACTATTCCAACTCCAAAGGGTGAAACAGTAGGGAAAGCGTTGGATAGCGTAGGGATAAAAATTACTATTCCAACTCCAGAGGGTATAACAGTAGGGAAAGTGTTGGATAACGTAGGGGTAAAAATTACAATTCCAACTCCAGAGGGTGCAACAGTAGGGAAAGCGTTGGCTAGCATAAGGGTAAAAATTACTATTCCAACTCCAGAGGGTGCAACAGTAGGGATAGCGTTGGATAGCGTAAGGGTAAAAATTACTATTCCAACTACAGAAGGTGCAACAGTTGAGAAAGCGTTGGATAGCGTAAGGGTAAAAATTACTATTCCAACTCCAAAGGGTGCAACAGTAGGGAAAGCATTGGATAGCGTAGGGATACAAATTACTATTCCAACTCCAGAGGGTGTAACAGTAGGGAAAGCGTTGGATAGCGTAGGGGTAAAAATTACTATTCCAACTCCAGAGGGTGCAACAGTAGGAAAAGCATTGGATAGCATAAGGGTAAAAATTACTATTCCAACTCCAGAGGGTGCAACAATAGGGAAAGCATTGGATAGCGTAGGGGGAAAAATTACTATTCCCACTCCAGAGAGTGCAACAGTAGGGAAAACATTGGATAGCGGGTGGGTAAAAATTACTATTCCCACTCCAGTGAGTCCAACAGTAGGGAACGCGTTGGATAGCGCAAGGGTAAAAATTACTATTCCAACTCCAGAAGGTGCAACAGTATAGAAAACGTTGGATAGCGTAAGGGTAAAAATTACTATTCTAACTCCAGAGGGTGCAACAGTAGGGAAAGCGTTGGATAGCGGATGGGTAAGAATTAGTATTCCCACTCCAGAGGGTGCAACAGTAGGGAAAGCATTGGATAGCATAAGGGTAAAAACTACTATTCCAGCTCTAGAGGGTGCCACAGTAGAGAAATCGTTGGATAGCGTAGGGGGAAAAAATACTATTCACACTCCCGAGAGTGCAACAGTAGGGAAAATGTTGCATAGCGGGTGGGTAAAAATTACTATTGCCACTCCAGTAAGTGCAACAGTAGGGAAAGAGTTGGATAGCGTAAGGGTAAAAATTACTATTCCAACTCCAGAGGGTGCAAGAGTAAGAAAGCGTTGGATAGTGTAAGGGTAAAAACTACTATTCCAACTCTAGAGGGTGCAACAGTTGGGAAAGCGTTGGATAGCGTAAGGGTAAAAACTACTATTCCAACTCCAAAGGGTGCAACAGTAGGGAAAGCGTTGGATAGCGTAGGGATAAAAATTACTATTCCAACTCCAGAGGGTATAACAGTAGGGAAAGTGTTGGATAACGTAGGGGTAAAAATTACAATTCCAACTCCAGAGGGTGCAACAGTAGGGAAAGCGTTGGCTAGCATAAGGGTAAAAATTACTATTCCAACTCCAGAGGGTGCAACAGTAGGGATAGCGTTGGATAGCGTAAGGGTAAAAATTACTATTCCAACTACAGAAGGTGCAACAGTATAGAAAATGTTGGATAGCGTAAGGGTAAAAATTACTATTCCAGCTCCAAAGGGTGTAACAGTAGGGAAAGCGTTGGATAGCGTGGGGATAAAAATTACTATTCCAACTCCAGTGGGTATAACAGTAGAGAAAGAGTTGGATAGCATAGGGGTTAAAATTACTATACCAACTCCAGAGGGTGCAACAGTAGGGAAAGCGTTGGATAGCGTAGGGGTAAAAATTACTATTCCCACTCCAGAGAGTGCAACAGTAGAGAAAACGTTGAATAGCAGGTAGGTAAAAATTACTATTCCCACTCCAGTGAGTGCAACAGTAGGGAAAGCATTAGATAGCGTAAGGGTAAAAATTACTATTCCAACTCCAGAGAGTGCAACAGTAGGGAAAGCGTTTGATAGCGTAAGGGTAATAATTACTATTCCAACTCCAAAGGGTGCAACAGTAGGGAAAGCGTTGGATAGCGTAGGGGAAAAAAATACTATTCCAACTCCAAAGGGTGCAAAAGTAGGGAAAGCGTTTGATAGCGTAGAATTTAAATTTAACATATTTATAAATAATTTTTATATTTAAAATAATGTATAATTACATTTTTAAATACATCTACATCATTTACAAACAATTAATAATTATTGAAAGCAATTACATTTGAATAATGAATTAACAATAAATTATCAACAAATACCAATTAATATTAATTATTAAATATTACTCACCAAATAATAAATATTAAAGAATTAAATACATTTCATGACATAAAAATATGATTTAAAATTAATTCACAATTAAAAATTACTAAACAATATACCAAATAATACTTTTTAAATAAAATATTTCTTACCAATTAATTACAAATATTTTCCAATGAATAAGAAATAATTTCCAATTAAATATATTATTTCCAATTAACACAATTATTTACCTATTAAAAAATGAATTACCAATGTAAAAAATTATTTCCCAATTACAAACATAAATTACCAATTAAAAAAATGGTTAACAATTAAAAACATTAATTACCAATTAAAAAAATAAATTATCAATTAATATAATTAAATGTCAATTAATAATTAATTTAAAATAAATTATTTATCCATAACAAAAATTATAAATCAATAATTAATTACAATTAAATTCCTTACCACCCAATTCCCCTATAAACCCACAATCCACTACAGAAAAAGAAACAAAATCAATAAAAAATAATTCATAATTCCTATAAATTAATAATTAATTTAGTATATTTAAATTACTTCCCACCCTATTCCCCTATAAACACACAACCCGCTCCAGTACTAAAACATAAAATGTACTTAAAAATAACATTATATACCAATTAAAAAATTAATTTATCAATTAAAAAAATGAATTACCAATTAATAATAATTTATCAATTAATATAATTAATTGCCAATTAATAATTAATCAATTAAAATAATCATTTGGCAATTAATAATTAATAAATAAAAAGACGTATCCATAAAAATAAAAAATTCAATAAATAATTACAATTAAATTACTTCCCACCCAATTCCCCTATAAACCCACAACCCGCTACAGAATTAAAAACATACATTAATTAAAATTAATTTATAATTCCTTAAAATTAATAATTAATTTTGTATATTTAAATTACTTCCCACCCTATTCCCCTATAAACCCACAACCCGCTCTGGTACTAAAATATAAAATTTACTTAAAAATAACATTATTAATATGTAAAAATAATACACATATAATTTAAAAAAATTAAAATACTTAACAAAAACATATTACACATACATAATTAAAAACATAAAAATAATACAAATATCGATATTAGTAACATCGAAATTAGTTACATCGATATATATGTTATCGATATTACTAACTTCGATATTACTTACATCGATATAAATAAATTTGATATTACTTACCTTAGGGTCCATATTATGTCCAACGATATTCTTGACATCGAAATTCTGTACCTTCGATATTTGCAACAGGATATTTGTGTAGGTCGACAATTAGGACTCGATATTTTGACTGTGTACCATTGAAAACAAGCGGCACGGACACCAGTGAGGGCCAGAGTGAGAATGAAGGAGAGGAGGGGAGTGTAACGTGTAAGGGATAAGGCAAACCAGGCTGAGAAGTTGGAAAACCAGGGGAAAAAAATAGACAGCATAGGGCCCAACTTCAGGTCGACACTAGGGATTAGAAGTATTGGTAGAAATAATGTGGTTTTTGGCCCCATCACTGTACAAGGCAGACTGTTGTTTTGTGAAAAAAACAGATAAAGTGTTTACAAAAGAAAGCAACATGGAGTCAATGGTCAACCGACAATCTCACAATATATATAATTGCCTATAGCATTACGATGAATCCAAAACCGGAAAATTTCCATCCTATTTCTCTACTGGGGATTTCTTGCAAATGTAACAGAGGGACATATCATTGGGATTTTGAACAAAATCCTGGACAAAACCACATCCTGGATGATTCCCAAAGTGGTTTCAGGGCTGGACATAATACGGACTCTGCGCTTCTCACAGTCACTGAGCAACTTCAAAGTGCCCTGGATGAAGGCCGTTCTTCAGCCCTGATCCTATTGACTCTGAGCGCCTCATACAGTGTCTCATAAAATCTTATTGCAACTCATACAAAGCATTGGGATAGGTGGGGTGGCATTGTCATTGTTTGCATCCTTTTTATCTGAACGCTCCTTCCAGGTCATCTCACCTACATTCCCTACCCCATGGTGTCCCCCAGGGCTCCTCATTGAGCCCCAGCCTGTTTACTGTTTACATCCACCCTCTGGCACACGTTATTGAATCTACAGGGATTGACATAATATCCTATGGTGATAGTACTCAATTGGTGTTCTCCTTTACAGACATCCTGACGCTTGACAGGTCTAATTGCCAAAGAGAACTGCTAGCAGTTGCAGAATGGATGAATGCCAACTGCCTTCGCCTGAATGCTAATAAAACTGAAGTCCTTCTACTGGGAAATACAGTCTTTCTTGGGGTAACCATTGGGTCTCCCCCCATACCAAGTCCTCCAGTAAAACCTTAGGAGTCATCATGGACAGTACCCTGGCCTTTGAAGCCCAAGCTAAATCAGTTGTTGGCACCTGTTTGGGGCTTATGAGAAGCCTCAAACTAATCCTCAGCCTCTTTGATTCTAGCACCTGACAAACTATCAGTCAAGCAGTAATTCTGTTCCGACTTGATTATTGTAACATCATGCATCTTGGCACTAACAATTCAGTCATCATAAGACCGCACGTTGACCAAAACCCGGCAGCCGGGCTGCTTTTTGCCCTTCAAAAGTATTGCCCTGTTTTTGGCGTTCTTCACAAACTGCATTGGCTTCCAGGGGAGAAGTGCATCCACTTTATGACCATGTGTATGGCACCATTCTATCCTCCCAAAAGACTCCTATTTTGTCCAATCTCCTATCTTGCTACAGACCCTTCCGCCACCTACGCTAAGCTGATCTTAACTTTCCCACTGTCCTCCGAGTCCAGAGGGCCCGAGCTGGATGACGCTCATTTCGCGACAAGGCTCCAGTTCTTTCCATCAGGAACATTGAAAACCATCTGCACTTCAGGAAATCTCTGAAGACATGGTTGTTTTCTATATAAATTTGCCAGTTGCTCCTTTTGAGAGGCTGATTGCGTCAGCTACCTATTTTTGAGGTCTAGCACTGGGACTCCCCATTGTTGGGGCAGCTGTGCGCTCTATAAAACCCTTTAACACAACATACCATAACAATTCCAAAATTCTAGGTGCTCTTACATCCACGTTCCAGCCCTTGTCCATGCTCAACATAGAGTTTAAGATCCTCATTAAGGGTCTGACCTCTAGATTACTACCACACATGCCGGAGCTGGTCGACAGGGATCAGAATAGCTTCATCCTGAACTGTAGATGGCTCTGTCATATCCTATTTCACAGTGTAATCCTTACCAGAAGCCATGCTTATGTCAGTGGACCTCGAAAAGGCCTTCAACATGGTTCGATGGGACTTGCTAATTGTGGTCAATAATCGAATGGAATTGGAGAGGGCTGAATTAAATGTTTCACATTACTGTACTCTAACCCGATGGTGAGAGTCAATCTGGGTTCTAAGATCTCTCATATAAATGATATATTTTGGGGCTCGAGGCAGGGTTGCCCGTTTTCTCCCCTCCTGTTTGCCTTGACCATCGAGCCTCTGGTGGAGCTGTCTCACTTGGAGGGCAGTGGCAGGGGGAACATCCTTTACAACTCAGATTTTACTCCGCAAGGCTTTCACAATGCGTCCGTTACAATGCAAGTCGTAACCACGACTTGCGCTTGAGGGCGCTAGAGGATTAAGAATAGTAAATTTTCTATTCCAACACCTTCCCTAGTTTCCACGGGGACTGGTGTTAGAATAGTAAATTATACTATTCTCAATCCGCGCCCCCAACGCAAGTCGTGGTAACGACTTGCGTTGTAAGGGACGCGTTGTTAAAGCACGCGTTGTTATGGTACGCGTCGTAACGTCGTACATCCCAGAGGCAGTGGTATTGTTGTGGATGGCCGCCAACATATAATTTCACTTTATGCAGACAATCTCCTACTTTACTTTACTGATGGATCTGCTGGTGCCCAGGATGCTCTCCTATGATTGGAGGCATTTGGGATGCTTTCTGGCCTATGAATCAATAGGGCCAGGACCTGCATTTTTCTGGCTAAGCAGGGGGCCCACCAACTCCAGAACTTTTCTTTAGGCTTAACATGGTCCCCTTAAACACTTTAAATATCTTGGCATTCAGATATACCACGGTCTGGAGGATTCACAAGAGGGCAATTTGGAGGGAACACTTTGCTTCCTTTAATCTTGTGTCCCTTGCTGGAGGTCCCTACGGTTGGCAATCATGGCCTGGATATCCGTTTCCAAAATGGTGATGCTCCCTTGCTTATTTTACTTCTCAAATCTCCCGGTTAAGGTACAAGTCACCTGGTTCCATCAGGTAGATGTCCTGCTCCAAGACTTGATATGGGATGGGGCCATCATAGAGTATCACTCGAGTTTCTGTGGCATTCACTAGACAAGGGGGAACTGGGGGCTCCTGATTTCAAACTCTTCTTCTCAGCAGCACAGCTTAAATGGGTCGTCCAATGACTTGATGGGGCCTGAGACAAATTAGACACAATGGGACTGGCTCCGACCGGATGTGGTTATTCCACAACATGGCACACTGTTGTTGGTGGCCCTAAAATGTTGGCAGCACTGCATAGTAAAACCTGGAATACGCAACTTTATGGCCCTGTCTTGTCATTGGTGGGACTGCCCTATGTGGATCCTATTGCCTGTTTCACTGCCCCACAGCTCTTGAGTGGACGGAAGCTGGGCTGGTGTTGGTTGGTGACTGCTACCATCTGGGTATTCTCACTCCCTTGGAAGAACTGTTTACTTTTATTTTTTTTTTAAATCTTTTTATTGTTTTCAGGCATAATACATTTCAAATCAAGAAAAGGAACTGTTTACTTAGCATGCTTTGCCCCTGGGTCAATTTTTTCCTATGTAGGTAAGGACCTTTAAGGATCACTGTAGTCTGTGCCAGGAGGAACCAGTGCCCACGTGGTACTACAGTTTTTGCCACCTATGTGGTCGGCACAGTGTCTAGTGACATAGTTTTATAAGGCCCTGAATGACATGGGCGAAGATCCTTGGCGGCACTTAGGTCCAGGTGGGACAGAGTGTTGGATCACAAAGTTACAGACTGGGAATGGAGTAGGATACTGGCATATCCAAAGAAAGTGTCCACAAATATGAGACTGTAATATATCCAATTTAACTATGTCGACATGACCTATCGGACACCTCATAGACTTCAAGACATTTATGGAGAATGATGGAGGAAGGTTTCGCATGAAAAGAGACTTGCTCGGATTCAACCCTCTCGAATAATAGATAACGTAATAATCAACATGTTTTGTCTTATTAATAATGCACACAAAAAAAATAAAAATAAAAATAATGCACCACAAGACCTTTCTAGTAAGCTGGGGAAGCTTTTCAATGTGCTTTTACTAACAGTAACACAAGTGCATTAAGATGGCCGCGGCAATGCAGGAATTTCACTGCGCATGTGTCTGCCACACTCACGTGACATGACGTACTCTCTGCTTTGGAAAACTTTGCTTCTGCGCACTAGAATTAAAGATGCCTGCTCTATGTTTCACATTATAATGCTTATGCTGCCGCTTGTACTAAACCTTGTTCATTCTGCCTAATCATTAACGCTATAGTTAAAATAAAGTAAGGGGGATAGAGTAGAGATAAGTGGTATACAGTGCATTAACATATTCCTTGTTCTAAAACAGTTTCTCTTTAACTCTGCTACTAGTTCGTATTTGGACCTGATGTGACCTCGCTGTGCTCCATATTGAAAAGAACTGTGTCTGCGCAAAAGAGCTCAAGAGTCCTCAAGTCATGGCATTGAACTGGTGCCAGTAACAGACTTGCCTGTGAAAACCATGAGAACCTCACCCTTCGACCTCTCGGAAGGAAGCTCAACTGTACCAGAATCTATACATTGTATTTATTATTGAAACATCCATTGCCAGGTGGAATAAAAGTGCATGGGAAATAAAATTATGGGAGGGAACATTGATTTACATATTTGAATGAAATGATCTCATAATTGGTATGGTGTGATGACCTCTCCTCACATTTTGACCAATCAAATTGAGGGAATACATGAATCTGCAACATTGGCGGGTGGTACAGTGCCCTAGAAAATTGTATATCTAAGGTAGGCTTAGCTAGTTAGTTTGTCCTACTTGTCCGAATAGCTGACCTGTCACTGACCCAACGCACTCAATAGTCGATTGAGAGCAGAGGTGCTGGCGGAGCACTTTGTCAGAAGAATCAATAACCCAATCGGGGTTCTGATGGAGAAGAATCGATAAACGAATCGGGTTTCTGGGAAGGAAGTTCGATAACCCAATCGGGGTCCAACTGTTAGCTGCATAAAGGGGTGTGATGCTGGCGTTGCACTTTAGCTGAGGGTACTGGTCCTGACCTGCGTTGGTCCTGTCCTGATCCAATTTGGTCCGTACCTGTCTTGGTTCTGGTCTGCACCTGTCCTATCCTGCTACACCTGAACTATCGGAAGTCCTGTCCTTCATCCCAGCCCGTGGCCAGGGTTAGTTTTCACACCATTCTAGGTAAATATATCTCTGTGTGGGTATGTCATTGTACTGTTTCCCTTTTTTTACCCTCCCTATTTTCAATGCTTAAAGAAAGCCTCGTAATATTTTGCATCATTTTGCTTTAATCGTTATATTCTTAATTGAAAAGGCTTTACCTGAACTTGTATGGACTCTGACATTTAAGAATTTACATAGATAAAGTGTCTAAATCTTTCCTGAGTTTGTGGTTATTTTATGAATGCAAATGTTGTTTCTACCTATTATTTTAACTCCCTTGATCCCTTAGGACGCTAGGTACCAGTGACAAGGATTGGTAAGTCAATGGTATAAGTATATGTCCTATAAGGTTACTTAAAATCCCGATTGGCGAGAGTTTACCTGTTTAAAGTGTGTATGTTTATGGGCCCAGGTGAGTATGGTAAAACGAGCAGGTGAACCCGCGCTCTATCAAGGGGAGCCTTGTGAATGTCCCAGGTGTAAGAACCCTGATACAGACTTCTGTCATATGACTTGGGAATGCCCCACTCTTCAGCTGTTCTGGAATGCGGTAATCCTTAGATTGCACACTACTCTAGGTGATACTCTTCCGTGTACGATTGAGACTTGCTTAGGGGTTCCCCAGACCCATGACTCGAAAGGTGGGCACAAGGTTTTAGGACCTTGCCCGTATGTTGGCTAAGAGATGAATTGCAATGGCGTGTAAGTAGGTGGTGGGTTCCATTCTTGAGACCTGGGTGAGGGATGTTACTACCTGGGCTAGAACCGAGGAGAGAGTCTTACTTAGGGTAGATGTACATGGGGTGAAGATACACCCGCAATAGCTGGTCTGTGGACGGAGGTGCTGGAGCGCTGGGAACATCTGGAGATGGATGTGGGGGCAGAGCCCTGGGAACAAGGTGACCAGGTTGATAGAGTCCGGGGCAGGGACGCAGGTGCTGGAGTGGGAGCGAGCGCACATTGAGGAAGCCTGGTCCCCTTACCTGCGAAGTTTTGTGCTGCCCTACCTGTTGTGCTTTCAGACTGCCCCTGCATGCCCTCTTTACCCTGCCCCCTGGATGTGGCTCGGTTACCCATATATGTTTCAGAGCTCTCAGCCCGCTGATACCCGCTTAACTGCAACTCCTCTGATATTAATTCTTATATGTGGGAAATATGCACCCGGAGACATTTCTGTTTTTCTTTTGTCTATCATTATTGCCCAAGTTCCCCACCTTTCCTCCTTCCGGACCCAGAGCCCTATGGGTCCTATGGGATACAGTAATCTTTATATACTTACAAAGACTCTGCTTAGGTTGGAATGGAATTCTTATTCCTGGGACGGCCCAAATTGAGACTTTCAACTATTTACAGCAGGTTGATTGTTATTAGAACTTTCAGGGCTTAGTCATGAGAGATGTTGATTGGTGCTTATACTTTATTCTGTCATACCTTTGTGTTCCATACCTATTACTTGTTTCTTGACCGCCATAGCAGAGATATAGTCCTATCTATGGTGTATTTGTTATTACTAAAATGCTAATACAAATATGTTTTAAATAACAAATAAAGTATGCCTGTATTTTTTCATGGGTTCCCTATATGCCATGAATTACCTCTAGCATGTCAGTTTCACTATTTAACTCTTGGTGTCCTTTGGTCCAAGACTTAACCCAGTAGGTCAGTACCAGTGTTTTGCCCTATGTCTCTTTATAAGACATTAGTTACCTTCAGTATGCCAGGGGCAACAACATAAACAAAAGCATCACTTTCTTACTCACCCTCATTCTCTCACTCACACTCATTCTCACCCATTCATTTCCGCTCATATTCTCTCATTCACACTCTGATATTTCCCTCACACTCTTCTTTATTTATTTTCACTCTCTTGTACTCACTCTCAATCTTGCTCACTCATTCTCACTAACTCATATTTTACTGACACTCAATCTTACACAATCTCACTCATCACCTGTCACTGACTCTCACTCACTTCCTCTCATAAACATATGCTTACACATACAGACACACAAGCTCACACATACACTGACACTCAATCTTACACAATCTCACTCACTACCTGTCACTGACTCTCACTCACTCACTAACACAAGCTTACTGCTTACACATACAGATACACAAGCTCACACATACATTGACACTCAATCTTACACAATCTCACTCACTACCTGTCACTGACTCTCACTCACTCACTAACACAAGCTTACTGCTTACACATACAGATACACAAGCTCACACATAAACATGCTCTCTTTCACATAAACACACTACCACACGCAAGCATGCAGAAAACATATATTTAAACACATTTTTACTTAAAACAGCTGCCACCAGAGGTCCCTTTCCAGCTAAGTGTGCTCCAGTTTTATTACACTAGATGTATAATAAAACATGGGCGGAAAATAAAGAATTCGTAACCGCCCGATTTCTTGGCACTGATTTTTCCACCTCTGATGCCTGGGGTCACAAAGGCAGTGGTGGCAGGTATTCAGCCTAGGTGTAGAATTGGAAGCTAACACTGCATGTCAAAGAGCCTGGGACTATAAGATAAGCCTTAAACAGTAAAGGGAAAAGGTACAACATAGATGTGGCAAGAAATTCAACTTGGCTTTCTGTGAGGATATGCATGGCCGCAATAGCATTGAAATCAGGCTTTCAAAAAGGTAGAAAATAATTTGCATTCTGTACAGTCAAATGCAGCAAATTAATCAGAACATTAACACCTCTACTACATAACCATGGCATGCTGTCTACGTATTCTGTTATTTACTGAAACACCCAGAAATCTCACAAATGGGGTGTAATAATGTGTGAAAATTCAGAAACACAGCCTGTTCTGAATTCAGAAGACCTGCCACAGTCTACTTAGGATTCAGTTTATATTCAGCTACTTTGGACGTCTTCTAACACCCTAAATATGCTAAGTATGTTTTCTTTTGCAGGATAAAGAAATAACGTTGCACAGTCAACATACAGATCTGTTTTAGCTGCATCAATAATATCTAGGCTCACAAAAGAAATCCTCGCTCCAGATTTTACGTGCCAATGTGGCATCTAAATAGCAAAAAAAGGAGAGAACAGATGGGCACATATGTAATGTGCCACTTTGCATAATATAGTTACATTTCCCTCAATCAAATTGAAAGATGTCCCAAAAATAATATATAACAGTATAGTGATCTGAAAGGGAAAACTCATATAGTCATGAGAGCAAATTAGCAACTAACAGTTTGCCAGGTCAAAAGCAATCTCAGCATCCAACATAAAAGTCATTAAAGGAGTCTTCAAGGTCTTAGCAAAATCAATGGCTTCAATGTGAAAATGAGCATTGGCAGCAACCAACAGGCCATAAATATAAACTCATGACCATATTTATCATTATGTCATGCAATGCAGCAAGTCACCTTGCCACACTGCAGCAAAGGCATGGGGCAGGAATGCCCGCATAAGATATGCAGCATTCCTGCTCTGTGCTTGTGCTGGCACCCAAACTGCTGCCCAGCGTCTTAGAAAGCATGATGCACCATGGTGTAAGGGTGCCTGCAGTGCAGACAGGATTGTTTCTGTGCAGGAAGGGTAGAATGCAGCACACTTAGAAAGAAGAAAAAACGAAGAGAAATACATATATTTCTCCTCGTTATTCCTCTCCTGGGAAGGCATTGCATTTTGACCTATTCCCAGGATTGCTAGTGTTGGTAAATATGGAAGTGCACCAAAAGCCATGGGTGGGATCATGGAAACACCCACACTCCACCAATAAAATGTCTCTCTGGGGCAGAGTAGCCCAAGGCAGTGCCCTGTGCTGCCTTGTGCTCCTTGAGTCACTCCAGATTTACCATGCTATGCAGGGCCATCCATGCAACGTGGCCTTGCGTGGCTTGGTAATTATCATTCTAGACTTTGGGTCGCCCTTGTGTTATCTTGCGTGGTGAAAGGGTGATGCAAAACTTTGATAAATATGACCCCAAGGTTGTTGCTCAAGCACCAATAAAGAGTTATCATGCAATCATCCTTGACAAGATGTTCTTTTTTTCCCTCATATCACCAAAGAGCGTCTGCAATAATCAATAAACCGCACCGGCTAACTATCCGCCCTAGAGTCACTAAATTCGCTCGGATCCATTGCCAACCTGGACTGCCACCTTTGCCCGTGACTCGGTGTAATCATTGGGACGGATAGCCAACACCCAAGGAGCTGCACCAAATTAAGAAGTCAGACCATATAGTCAAATTGGGGCTCTTAGCTGTTCCCTGATCCAAACAACAGATCCTAACAGTGGTCCTGACCCAATCTTCCACTCTCGGAGACAGGGGCTCCCCCCATTTCAAACAGATTTCCCTTCTGGCGATAAGAATCAAATAGAAGACCAACCTTCTGTGGTACCGCCTCAACAGCATAGTTAATGTTCCATCTTCTCCTAGGAGGACAAGCATTGCATTCAGTTTGATCTCCCAATCAAATATGCCTTTGAGTGCAAGTTCTATTCCGCCCCAAAAGTCACTCAGGCATGAGGATTCGACAGAGATATGAACATAGTTAGCTCCTACACAACCACACCTCACACACTTAGGGGGAGGTTGAGGGGCAAACTTTGTGTGGGGTCCAGTAAAGACGATTAATAGTGGAGAAGTGGTTCCTCTTCAGGTTTTCTGGTTTAACAGTTGAGTACAGAGTCTTGAATGAATTATCCCATAATGTCTCAATATCTCCCACTAGGAAGGTTCACTCCACACTGAATAGGGAGGTGGTAGCATCTTTTCCTCTGCCACCAGGAGTCTCTCATACCGCCTTGAACCTCCTTGTTCTTAGGTCTAATGTCCTGAAGAGAAGACTCCAACTCATAGTCACCCCAATCTCCTTTTTAGATGCCACAAACCAGGAAGATAGTTGGATAAATTTAAATCTGGACAACTCAGTCATTACTGGTTTTAGCCTTTAATACTTCCCAAGGATATACTCCCTCCAATGACAACAGATCTGACCAAGTTGCAATCCCTGCCTTCCTAAGTGGAAAACTTAAGGCGATATTCAAACAGTCTGGGGGTCCGAGAAGTCCCAAACCGGGGCTAAGTCTGATTAATAACCAATGCTCCACCTCCTCCTTTTAAACAAACTTTCTTAAAACATCTGTGAGCACCAAACGTATACAGGAAGCCCTCCACACTCCAATGCCTTACCATCTCCCCCAAAAGTTTCCCCCAAGTGGAATCATTCGCTTTTACGAGGAGCATTCGAATATTTTTTAACTGGAAAGTAATGCAATACAAGATAAAAGTGGGTAAGGCCAATCCCCCTTTATTCAACTAACGTCTGAGTTTTTTCCAAGACAGACTAGCTCCTTTATGGGCCCAAATAAAGATCGCAACCTTCCCTTGAATTTTGTCAATACCTTGTTTGGGAAACCCAAGAGGAATAGCATTAAAAAGATAGGTTAATTTAGGAAGAATTACCATTTTTATTAAATTAACTCATCCAAAAATTGTCAGGGGGAGATTTTTCCACCTACTTAATAGACAGTCGATCTCTTTGGTAACCCTAAACAAATTAAGCTGCAGAATTGTATCTATATTGCTCACTACTGTAATGCCCAAATATCTAAACGTGGAACTCGCTCTCCCCTCCCAGCCCGTGATGTTCCAACACATAACCTCGGTTTTAGCAGTGTTTACTAATTAACCAGAGAGAGAGTCAAATTCCACCAGTAATTGTTCCACTCTCTGAATCGAGATCAGAGGGTCAGCCGTGTAGAATAATAAACGTTGGCGTAAAGTGCGACTTTATAGCTTTAAGGTGGAGTACTAAATGGAATCACAGAAGCATCCAATCTCAACTGTTAAGCGAGAGGCTCTAAATAAATATAAAAAAGAAGAGGAGATAAAGGTCAGCCCTGCCATGTCACTCTTAGTATATTAAAGCTGGGAGATGATGTACCATTAAAGAAAATCCTGGTTGATGCTCCTTCATATGTCACCTTAAGTGTATTGATAAATGTAGGGCCAAATCCCATTGTGCTCAACACCTCCCAAAGAAAGACCTAGCATACTCGTTTGAACGCCTTAGCGGCATCCAACTCTACTACAGCCAGAGGAGCACGTTGTTCTATGGCAAGGTCTATCGTACCGATTAACTGTTGGGTCTGTTCCTGCATATATCTCTTGGGGATAAAACCCTTCTGATCTAAGTGTATAAGCTGAGGGGCGAGCTTAACCAATCTCCCTGCTAAAATGCTCATAATGATTTTATAATCCTCATTAGGCAGGGAGATTTGCCGATAGGAATCAGACTAGTAAGGGCCATTAAAAGATTTCAAAATAAGGACTATTGTGGCCTCTTTCCAGTATTGAGGGACCGGTCCACCATGCCTATAGATTGAATTAAACAGAGCATACAAATATCGCATCAGTTCCTCAATTGAAAGATTATACACTTCATTTAGTAGAGCATCGGTACCTGCAGCTTTACCCTTCCTACTTTTGATTATACTCAAGCAAATCTCCTCCTTAGTTATTGGAGCGTCAAGAGCCTTACTGCTCATTTCTATTAAACTTGGGAGCTGCAGCTTCCTCAGCTAGGCCTTTCAACACTCTAAATCAGGGGAGATTTCTTCCTCATATAAACTAGGAAAGAGAGACACTAAGCAGGCTTCAAATCCTCCTGCTTTCCCGATGTGTCCCCTCTATCGTTCACAATCAATTTATTAATAAAATTCCTAGACCTGTCTGTCTGAGCCTTCCAGGCCAATAGAGCACTAGCTTTTTTCCCGTATTCAAAGACCTGCATAGACCTGGCATTCCACTGAGCCCTGCATTTTTGATCCAAATAGACCCTGTATTCAAGCCTTGTATCTTCAAGTTGCTTCCGCAACCTTACCTAAACATCAGGGTCCCTGGTTCTAGCTTGGAGCAAATCATCTTCCAATGAGCCTACTTTATCCTCCAGAGCCTTTAAGCTTAAAAGTTCAACCTTTTTTTGAATGGAGGACAGGCTTTGTAATTCCCCTCTCAGAAAAGCCTTGACTGTGTCCCACACAACATCCAGGAAGGCAGAGCCGAGGTTGTCCTCAATGAACATCCCACATGCCTGCTTTAATATCCCCCTTCTCAGGATCCACGAGAATGGCTCTCCTTACAGTCCATCTTGGTCTCGGAGGTCTACAGTACCCAGCTAAGGAGAGACTCATCGCAGCATGGTCCAAGATGTGACCTGGAGGATGTCTATAGACATTATATCTTCAACAATAGTCTACAAAAAGATAGTCCAATCTTGAAAAATGACCATGCTTTTTACTATGAAAAGTAAAGTCATGGCTGGATTCCATCTTATATCTCCATACATCAAACAGACCACTGCTCCCCACATTGTAACCTTCCACCTAATCTCCCTCCCACTCACCCCGAGTGCCCAACCCTCCTACCCATAGGGAACCCTCCATACTGACATAGGCATAAAGCCTAGCGGCCTTCCTTGTCGGCTAATAAATAAACTCGGTATATTGGGCCTCCCTTCACCAGGGCCGGACTGGGAACAGAAGCCGGCCCTGGCAAACTGCTCAGCCGCCCGCCTGGGGTGAGGGGTTGTGCAACTGAGCAGTTTGCAAGGGCCGGTTTTAGCCGATTTTGTTACATGGGGGCGATATTACCGACCCCCGGTAACACAAACGGCCCACCAGGGGCCCAAAACAGGCCCCCACACTAGCGGCCTACCGAGGAAACGCCCGGTGCCCGCTATGGTGAGTCCGGCCCTTCCCGTCACACCCCCCACCTCACCCCCTCATACTCCACCTCTCTGTTTACTAGCTCCCTTCCTGATTTCCCCAATCAATATATCAGCTTTCTCCACAGAGCGATATAAATACATATGGTTATTCCACATTGTTCGCAGAGAAGCAGGACATTTTAACTGGGCTTTAGCGCCAAGTTTTATCAGTTCCTCCATCCTTTTCCCCAGCTCCCACTGCCTTAATGCAGTAGTGTGGCAGACATCAGATCTTATCGAAAAAGAGTAGGAGTCTGCAGAGAAAGATCCTTCTTTCAGGGCTGGGGAAAGAATAGCCTCCTGAGCAGCGTAGGTAAGGAAAGTAATTAAGATTCTCCTTGGCTTCTGTCGTTCAGGGTTCCTTTTAAATGGATCTCGATGCACCTGCTGGATTTCAGAAGAGAGGTTGATATCTGACTGATTTTTTAAGGCTGTATCTTGTAGCAGAGAAATCACAAAGGCCTTAATATCTGAGCCTTCTGCATTCTCAGGGATATTAATGAGCCTGAGATTATTCCTCCAAGTGTGATTTTCAAGATGTTCCATATCCTCTTTCATTTCCTTGTTTTGACGAGTTTTTTTTAAAGTTTTTTTTATTTTGTTTATTAAAGGTTTTGGTAGTTGTACATAGCAGTAGTCACAGCAATAACAATCCTGTTAGGCATGATATAATAAGAAATCCTTTACATCACATGTGCTAATAATAAACAGTTGAGCAATTGTACAATATAGCAGTGTCTCAGTGAAAGTTCAGGTGTTTAAATTAATGAGTAGTCTTGAGTAGATCAGGATGTTCTCGTAGATATGCAGTGAGTGGTTCCCATATATCCAATGGTTTGGAAGCAGTTGGTAGTTCTTCTGCGTATATTAAAAAATTGTCTCTCTAATAGACAGCATCTAGTATCAAACGTGTTAAAGTGGGGGTTTGCCTACTATCCCAGTACATTGCTACTCTCCGTTTTGCCAAGAGCGGCATTATAGCAACCAATTTCTTCCTTGAAGGTATATGAAGGCCCAATAAGCATACTTGTGGTGTGCACGACAGTTTACATGATATGAGTGTACCTAAATGGCAGATCACAGCTTCCCAGTATCTTTTTATCTTACCACAATTCCATGCAAGATGTGCAAAATCTGCTTGATCTAGCCCACATCTCTTACAATGCCCACTTTCACGTAGACCATATTTATGCAATTTGGTTGGAGTGTGATAAGCTTGATGTATATATATATTTGTAATGGATAATGTGAAGATTGCCATTGGGCGTGAGCAGTGTAGGTAGTGTGCAGCAGGAAGTCCAATCTTCATCCGTCAGGGGGGTGTCTAATAGTTTATTCCAGTTTTCACAGGCCTTGAGGTATATACACCAATATCCGCTTGTAACAGCTTATATAGCCATGAAATTATATTAGAGTGAGTTGAAGTGGCTATTAAAGTCTGTAATGACTGTAATGCAGGAGGTTCAGAGGGATAGGTAGGATATAATTCCCTGATAGCAGCCCTCAGTCTATGATAAATAAATCGGAATAACAGTGATTGGTTGCTGATATAGGGCAGGTCGTGGGGCTGAGGAAGGTTCCATTCGGATATAGGTCACCCATTTGCGCTATACCTACTTACTCTAAGATCATCATGCTGTTTTTTTCTTGTGTGACTGATAAAGCAGGGTAGTGAGTTAGCAGCATATTTGGGGCGTATATTTGGGTTTTGTTCGCTAATTGACTGATGCGTTGCCACACTTGTGAGATTGTCCGTATTGTATTTATTTCTCTTATGATAAATGAGGTTGTGTATATGTGAGCATGCTGGGTAGTGGTACTGTGTCAGTGTCTCCATCTTCCACCGCAAGGTGAGGCAGGTATTGTACTGGGTGATACCTATAGTGTGCGTATTGTGCCTGAGCACTTAGGTAATATAGCTAAATATCAGGGACTGTAAATCCGCCCGATGCATATGGAAGTGACAGGTGTTGAGACTTATGTGGGCCTGTTTACCCGCCCATATCAGTCTAATGAGGTTTGTACATATCCTATTAAAAATTGAAGTAGGTGGTATTATCGGTATATTGAGAAAGAGGTATAGCAGCTTAGGTAACAATACCATTTTTATTAGTAATATTCTAGCAGCTAGAGAGAGGGAGAGAGTTATCCATATAGTTATTTGTCTTTCTATGCGGTCTATTGCGGTGCCATAGTTGTATCTAAGTACTAATTCAGAGTCTCGGTGGATCCAAATTCCAAGATATTTAATTGGATCTTCCTGCCATACGAGACGGATCTCCATTTGTTGTTTTGACAAGTTAACCGACTCACCTCTGCAGACGTCTTGTCCATAGCTTGTTTAATTATAGGGATTTCCTGATCCAAAGCCTCAGTTCTCACAGAAACTTCCTCAAGGTTCTGGTCTAAAACAGCACAGAAAGCCTGTATTGTGACCTGATTCTGCTCAACGATTGAAGACCTACTTGTCATTTCTTCCTTGAAGGCCAGAAGGATGTCCACCAATGATTCTGAACTCGCCTGAGAAGGATGTCTAACGGCAGGGTTTGACTGTACATGTTGTAAGGGTTCCTCCTGTTCAACATGGAGATCCTCTCCGCATGCCTTTGCTACCCTAGGGCCTGAAACCGATTTGATGTAGAAATAGGAGCTAGGGTTGGGGTTACATCTCGTGAACCCAGTTCATTAGGTAGCCTTACAGTCTGAGCATCGAGCGAGGCAGAGCCAGTAGGGCTCCCTGTGTCGAAACTCTGGGTTGAACCTGCCAACAACTTTATTCTGGAAGAGCAAGGAACTCCAACCGCTTCTTTCAGAATAACAACTGGGGTGCAAGGACCTTATAGAAGGAGTTCAGGGATTGGGTGACCTTCAGCTTTGTTTGAATGACCTTCTTTCCTCTGCCGATTCTCCTGGGGCTCTTACGAATCGTATGTAATGGTGTCTTGTAAAGCGCATGTATCACCCCACCATGGGGTATCTCAGTGCTGTAGACCGCTGGGCAACCCGTCCTGGCTTTCCCTGTGAGATGGTCCCTGCTGGGTATCTCCAAGTTGAAACCAGGCATCCCCAGCAAATGTGGGGGGCCGTTGTGGAGATAAAGCAAGCTAATGCCCTGAGTTGCCGAGTGTGTTCCCTGGTTAGAGTAGGCACTTAGGCGAGAATTATCGAGTTCGCTGACCCTGGTCCATGACCCTGCCGCGTTGGGAATTGAACCCTGGTCCAGGGCGGTCCTCTGCTTCCGGGTCTGCCGCCTCTAACCAGTGAAAAAACAACAAGTGATGGACCGAATGTGGATCAATGTCACACATTCACCCCAGTCAAAAGATCAGGGCCCAAATCCTTCGTTTTTTTGCACTCCACACCACCCTGGGTTAGACAATGGCGATATGCAAATCAGCTCTGACCCTGTTGCCCCATGGGAACAGTCCAGTCCGAACTACAAAAGCCATGTCCTTCCCAGAACGGAATCAAGCATCCGAGGACCGGACCGGTTTCGAGGTAACACCTCTCATCAGCCCGGCTAGCTTGACTCCAAGTGGTGTGGAGTGCCTGGGACCCACGTCTGGGCATCCCCAGCGCACTTAGGGCGGCAATTGCAAAAACAACAAGTGATGGACCGAATGTGGATCAATGTCACACATTCACCCCAGTCAAAAGATCTGGGCCCAAATCCATCGTTTTTTTGCACTCCACACCACCCTGGGTTAGACAATGGCGATATGCAAATCAGCTCTGACCCTGTTGCCCCATGGGAACAGTCCAGTCCGAACTACAAAAGCCATGTCCTTCCCAGAACGGAATCAAGCATCCGAGGACCGGACCGGTTTCGAGGTAACACCTCTCATCAGCCCGGCTAGCTTGACTCCAAGTGGTGTGGAGTGCCTGGGACCCACGTCTGGGCATCCCCAGCGCACTTAGGGCGGCAATTGCAAAAACAACAAGTGATGGACCGAATGTGGATCAATGTCACACATTCACCCCAGTCAAAAGATCTGGGCCCAAATCCATCGTTTTTTTGCACTCCACACCACCCTGGGTTAGACAATGGCGATATGCAAATCAGCTCTGACCCTGTTGCCCCATGGGAACAGTCCCGTCCGAACTACAAAAGCCATGTCCTTCCCAGAACGGAATCAAGCATCCGAGGACCGGACCGGTTTCGAGGTAACACCTCTCATCAGCCCGGCTAGCTTGACTCCAAGTGGTGTGGAGTGCCTGGGACCCACGTCTGGGCATCCCCAGCGCACTTAGGGCGGCAATTGCAAAAACAACAAGTGATGGACCGAATGTGGATCAATGTCACACATTCACCCCAGTCAAAAGATCTGGGCCCAAATCCATCGTTTTTTTGCACTCCACACCACCCTGGGTTAGACAATGGCGATATGCAAATCAGCTCTGACCCTGTTGCCCCATGGGAACAGTCCAGTCCGAACTACAAAAGCCATGTCCTTCCCAGAACGGAATCAAGCATCCGAGGACCGGACCGGTTTCGAGGTAACACCTCTCATCAGCCCGGCTAGCTTGACTCCAAGTGGTGTGGAGTGCCTGGGACCCACGTCTGGGCATCCCCAGCGCACTTAGGGCGGCAATTGCAAAAACAACAAGTGATGGACCGAATGTGGATCAATGTCACACATTCACCCCAGTCAAAAGATCTGGGCCCAAATCCATCGTTTTTTTGCACTCCACACCACCCTGGGTTAGACAATGGCGATATGCAAATCAGCTCTGACCCTGTTGCCCCATGGGAACAGTCCAGTCCGAACTACAAAAGCCATGTCCTTCCCAGAACGGAATCAAGCATCCGAGGACCGGACCGGTTTCGAGGTAACACCTCTCATCAGCCCGGCTAGCTTGACTCCAAGTGGTGTGGAGTGCCTGGGACCCACGTCTGGGCATCCCCAGCGCACTTAGGGCGGCAATTGCAAAAACAACAAGTGATGGACCGAATGTGGATCAATGTCACACATTCACCCCAGTCAAAAGATCTGGGCCCAAATCCATCGTTTTTTTTGTCCAACATGGAGATCCTCTCCGCATGCCTTTGCTACCCTAGGGCCTGAAACCGATTTGATGTAGAAATAGGAGCTAGGGTTGGGGTTACATCTCGTGAACCCAGTTCATTAGGTAGCCTTACAGTCTGAGCATCCAGCGAGGCAGAGCCAGTAGGGCTCCCTGTGTCGAAACTCTGGGTTGAACCTGCCAACAACTTTATTCTGGAAGAGCAAGGAACTCCAACCGCTTCTTTCAGAATAACAACTGGGGTGCAAGGACCTTATAGAAGGAGTTCAGGGATTGGGTGACCTTCAGCTTTGTTTGAATGACCTTCTTTCCTCTGCCGATTCTCCTGGGGCTCTTACGAATCGTATGTAATGGTGTCTTGTAAAGCGCATGTATCACCCCACCATGGGGTATCTCAGTGCTGTAGACCGCTGGGCAACCCGTCCTGGCTTTCCCTGTGAGATGGTCCCTGCTGGGTATCTCCAAGGTGAAACCAGGCATCCCCAGCAAATGTGGGGGGCCGTTGTGGAGATAAAGCAAGCTAATGCCCTGAGTTGCCGAGTGTGTTCCCTGGTTAGAGTAGGCACCGAGGCGAGAATTATCGAGTTCGCTGACCCTGGTCCATGACCCTGCCGCGTTGGGAATTGAACCCTGGTCCAGGGCGGTCCTCTGCTTCCGGGTCTGCCGCCTCTAACCAGTGAGCCACACCACTCCACAAGCGGTGGTACATGTTATTTTTTCAGCCTTCCCTCCTAGGCCCTTCTTAAAAGGTTCTGGAGAATTACTGCGATCCTTGATCATGGTATTTGTATCAGTTCCAGGTTGGAAATGTGGCAAAGCTTCCAGCCCCAGAGACGGTGTTTAAAGGACCCCCCCCCCTAGTGTGAAGAGTATATCTACACACTTTCCTGATTGATAAAGAGGGTCTGGTCTGCGTGGTCTTATCCTTCTCCATAGGCCAGAAGGCGAGCCCTCACTTGTCCCTCTGGGTCCTTCTGTAGACTCCCTCGTAGAGTTCCTATAATGAAGTGTTGAAAAAAATCACTTCAGTTTTATTAGAACAGGTGTGTGGGCCCAACCTGATAAAAAAACTCCCATATGACTCCCCACCTCAATGGACAGATCTTACCCCAGTTCACCTCAGGGCTTGTCTTCCATACGTGTCCCTGGGCAGAGAGTAGCTTTCTGCAGATCTCAGGCACACAGAGAGCATCCTGGCTGGCGCTGGCTCTTCCCCCAATTGCTCGGAAAAGAAAGATTGTGACCCAGTAGAAGTGCAGCTCCCAGGCCGCTCCCTCCCAGCAGGGAACTCATTGCCAAGCCGATGGCAGAGCAAAGATGCCGCCCAACTCTGAAACCATTAGGGGGACACACGGCTGCCTCCCTGTGCTACCCGCATCAGCAGGAAAAGGAGGAAGGAAAAGGGTACCTTAAAAACTGTCCACAGTGAGTAGAGGTTGAGGCGGGGGGCGGAAAAGTGAGAGAGACCCTCTTAGCAAGTCAGCGAGCCTATCAAAGACCAGCGGCCATTTAGTCGGCGGCCGCCTGTTCCCTTGACCCTGACAAACCCCCTTGACAAGATTTTCATTACAACCTCATAGTCTCCCTTGGAGATACTAATTTGTTTGTAAGAAGCACATCTGGAGGGATTTATCCCAGGTTTTGTGACTATCACTATAGTGCCACACTTTAATGAAGAGGGAACTTGGAAATCCTTAATGATCTGTTTATTTAAAACCATTAATTTGACCCAAAAAACTAATAAACTCATAAGGAGTCTGTTTTCAGTTCTTACCATTGAGACCACTGCATCCTTCTCCTGCTCTGTAATTATGACAGCTACTTATCCACCACTGGTACTGATACGAAGGATGCATTACATATTAAAAGAAAATTCTTGATAGCAGCATAGGATGGAATCAAAGTCTCACAATACAGATTGGAGTAACTTTGAACAAAGAGCCCTTCTATTAGTTGTCTTTCAGTCTCTGGCAACTCTGTATTACAAACCACTGAGCCTAATTCTGTATCTACGTCTGCCTGGCCTACAAGAGGTAAGTTTGTTACTATCTTCAAAGATTTTCTAAGACACAATATTGCTACTATATTTCAACTGCTAGAAGCTTTCAGTTTTGCAACCCGCAGCCTTAAACTTAAGGATGTTCTCGATTTGGGAACTATTTATCAAGATCCACACGGACATCAATGTTTTGGGAGTTTCAATCAGGGGTTGGTCAATTTTTCCATGGATTGGGATTTGTTCAAAAGAATTTAAGGGGCTGTTAATAATACCCTATTACTTACTGGTAATCTTCATTCCTCCTGGTCGCAGGCCCCCAGTCAAGGCCAGAAAGGAGGCAAAGCACAGAGACCAAAGCCCAAGGGGGCCCAGACAAAACAGAATCGCCTACAGGGCACAAAAAGCCGGGAAGGGCACCCAACCCACGTGAAGGCCGCCTAGGTCAGGACTTCCACATAGTGCCCAGAACCAGCAGCAGACATGACAGAGAGCAACACCCCACAGACAAGGGAAGAACTCCTCACACCGCCGAAAGGAATCCACAACGAACCCACCAGAAAGCCGAGGAGAAGGAAGAAGAGGCCCAACAGTCCCCACCCAAAGCAGGAGACAAAGGATCGACGCAACAAATCACAGGACTAACCCCAACACACTGGGGGAGGCCCCCAGAAGACCAGCCAGGACAAAAGAGGACGTGCCCACCGAAAGAACAAAGGCAGGGACCCAGAGGACCAACCAGGGAAAGACCAATAGAGAGCAAACCAGGAAGAGAGGGAGCAGCGAACAAGAGCATGCCCTTCTGTCCCCAACCCGACAGCACCGGCCAACAGAGAGGCAATAGGACGCCACCACAGAAACCCCCAGAGGTGGACCAGGCCACGGGGTAGGAAGGTCCAGCATCAACCACCAGCGTAGACACCCCGGACAAGAGCCCAAAACCCCCAAACCCGGAGAAGGACCTGGGGCACAGGGATAGGCCAACAAGCCTGGACCGAGGCAACCACCCCGAAAGCAGGAGACACTGAGACCCAAATCCCAGCACCCCACCCAACAAAGGCAAGGGAGAGGTCAGAAGCACAAAGCCCCCACCAAATCGAGGCCAACAACAGGACCCTACCCAAGGAAAAGCAAGGGATGGACCAGACCAGGGCACAACACCAAGAGTTGGGAGAGGCAAAAAAAACCAAGGCCACCGAGACCAGGGGAACCCAAAGACCCAAGCAGGGCCAACAGGGATGAAGAAGCCACAAACATCTCCCATCAAGGGTGTCAGTCCCCACACCAGAAACCCAGGGTTTGACCCCAGGGAAGAAACAAAGGACCGGGGAAGACCTAGCCACCAGGCACTAAAGAAGAACCAGGAACAGGGAAGGGGGAAACACTTAACCAAACTAACAGCCGACCAACCGGCCAGGATTACAAAGGACTACACTAAGGAACCACCCCAGGTGAGACCCAAGAGCAGCAGCAGAAGGGCAAAAACAGGAGAGAAAAACAGGGCAACCCACAGGTCAACCCTGCAGATGCCCCCACAAACACCCAATAAGCCAGCAGACTGAACAACAGACAAGCCAGCAAGACACAGGGCCACCCACATGGTGCCCCCACGGTCCCATACCAAGAACCCCCCAACCATAGAGGGCACAGAGAAAGGTACAAGAACTAGCCACAGCCAGGCCACACAGGGAACTCAAAGAGACAGGAAGACAGGGAGAGAGCCGAGCAATCCATGCCTGAACACCAACGCCAAGGCCCAGCCCGCACCAGGTAGGCGCAGAGGAGAGGCCAGAGCAAAAGGGAAAGAAGGCTGGTCCGGTCCTCAGCAACACCAGGCACAGGATCACCGACCACCAAGGGGCCGAAAGACCCACACCCAAACAAGGCGCACAGCGACTATAGAAAGGAAATAAGATAAGGACACAGAAAAACATCCTAAGACGATCCCCAAGGGACCAAGGCCCCAAAAGCTGGAGCTGGACACAACCATGCAGAAAAGGCACCACCAATTATTCTGTAGAGGCAAAACAGGGGTCAAACAAAGGAACAGCGAGGCCAAACTAGGCATAGTCAAAGACAAGGCCCCACCACCAGACTGGAAGACTCGAGGCCACACCACAGTCGGGACTAGCCCCGAGAACCTAAGGCGCACAACACCCCCTAAGGACCGGAAAAGGCATAGGGCAGAAACCGGTTAAGATGAACAGCCTACTGTACCGGTATTCCCAGGTGGTTTCCCATCCAGGTACGAACCAGGCCCGGCCCTGCTCAACTTCCGAGATCAGACAAGATCAGGTGCTTTCAGGGTGGTTTGGCCGCAGGCTCTCAGAGCCACCAAAAAGATCCAGAAAGATTGGGAATCAGAGACACCACAGGCACAAAACCAGCCCCCAAACCAGAGTGCACGGCCGGAACAAAAAAAAATAGCCAGAAGGCATGCAGGAAAACCAAAGGGCCAAGCCCAAACTACAAGCCTCCAGGGGGAAAGTGATAGCCCAAACCAACACCACAGGCACCCCACAAATCGGGCCGACGGAAACCAGGCACACCAGGGATATCCTGAACAAATCCCCTGCAAACACCCTGCCCATGGGCCGAGGATGACAAAGCCAGGGCAGAGAAAAGACACTGCCTGGAAACAGGGAACAACAAGGCCGCCAGGCAGGAGCGAAAACCGGAAGAGTTGCAATACGGCACACATCCCAGGGCGGCAGACACCAGACCACACTAGGCGCCCCACCAGCTAGGCAGAAGCAACAAGGGGAGAAACCAAGTAGCCGCAGAGCCAAAGGACAACCCTCAACTCCCAGCCCCCACCGGCAGTAAATGATCCAGCAACGGAGAGACAGAGGACCCCAAAAGTGACCAAAGCACTTGGAAAGGAAGAAAAGAGGGGAGAAGGACACTGCAGCATGGCACCCAACCCCCACCAGGCAGCCCAAGCACAGCTCTCATTCCTGTGCCGAGCAACAGCTAAACACCAACGCCGGCACACCAGGGGAACCACCACCGCAACCCCGAGCCAACAACCAACCACAGATAGCTGCAGGAGACCCTTGGGAGGCAGCAGAGGCACAGTGCACCCGCGAACCCCTACGCCAAGGGCCACTCCAGGCCAGAAAGAGGGCACAACACCACCACCCCCCGGCGAGAACGGAACCCAAGAAGTAGGGAGGCAGGGAACCCCAAGGGCCCGACACCGGACTCAAGAAATGCGACAGACCCACAAAGAAGCAAGGAAAAAACACCCGGGGAGGCAGAAGCTACACAACACCACCAATGCCAACCCAGGCACAGGCCATTAACGCAGTGCAGAGCAACAGGCAGAAGATATATTCACATGCAGCAGGGAGCCCGAGGACCCAACAGAGGGCAGAGTCAGAGCAGGAGAAAAACGACTCTGTGGCACATACCCCTGGGGCAGGCAGACACCACATCACACCGCCTGCCCCCACCAGCCAGCCCAGGAACCGACAACCAGCTCAGAGATTGGCAGAATGGCATCTGGAATCACCCCCTGAAAGAAAGAGAAACAACAAAGTCCCAAACATAGACCTAGCAACAGGCGGCCGTAGTCTCAAAATGTCAGAGTGCAGCCAACATCATCAGGCATTACCAGGTGGCCTCCCAGAGAAGGCAATACCAGGACCAAACTGGAGAGCAGACCAGAACACATGCAACAAGGGTGAGATGGCTGCAGGCAAAACCAGGACCATACAAAAAAACGGTATGCGGTTCACACCCCCAAGGCTGGCAGACACCATCACTCACTAACGGCCGCTACCAGCCAGCTCAGGCGCCCTCCAGCAGACTAGCGCCGGGCAAAAGTAAAAAGCCTGCAGCACCCGGCAGTCCAGTCAGCACAGAGCCGAGCAGAAACCAGGTCCGACCCTGCAGAACATCGAACAGATGAGAGCAGGGACCTCTAGGGTGGAAAGGTGTAATGCAGACCAGGAACTCCAGGGACACCACCAAGAATGGCCCGAGTCACCCCACAGCAGCAGCAGCTCGTCCTCCAGACTGGCCCAGCCACAGGAAGACGCGCCCTCCAACCCGGAACAGATTGGCAGGACCGGCGTCCCGGCCACAAAGGGCCGGCTGCCAAAACACGTGGCTCCCGGCAAGCCTGGCAGGCCAGAAGACCATGCAGCAGCAGCACGTCGAGGATAGCCCAGCAGCCCGACAGGATCCAGAGAAGACAGCAGCAAGAAGCAGCAGCAGGTAAGTCAAACCAGCAACCACGTCCCATTCTGTCGGAAAACAGAAAAAAAGAAAAGGGCGGAATGCTGGGTAGGTCCGGCTTATGTACTCCCAGTGGGAGGGGGTGGGGTTAGGCATCCCAGCATTCTCCTATTCTTTTTAGAATCAGGTTAGAATAAAACATTTGCAGCAATTAAGCTGATTGTTTTTTAGACTTTTAATTGTATAATGTGATTCATCTTTGACTTAATAGTAAAAGTTAAGTCACCATCACTAATTATTTCTCATTAATATTTTAACACTCAAAGCTCTGCTTGTTTTTTTGGTTGTTTTTTTTGCAGCAAGATTCTTACTGGCACTGAACCCAACATTACAGGCAGAAATCTGTGGTCAGAACCAGATCCATCATCTTATCTCAGGCCACGAAGGTGGACGCGTGGTCAGACAGGCTGTTTAAAATGATCCAGGATGATGTGTTTGGTTGCCAGACAACTGACAAAGTCATAACATAGGATCTTGAGCATTAGTCACTGTTAGATAAAAGCCGAATTGGGTAACTACCTACGCAGCCAGAAGTGGGCAAGGAGTCCTACAGTGATACAGTGTTGGAGATGGCCCTTTTTGCAGGGTTATCCCTAAACATTTTGCTTTTTCCTCCTATTTTTTCCTGAACTGCTGTTGTTGGTTTTAGGACTCTGGGCACTTTACCACTGCTTATCAGTGCTAAAGTGCATATCCTCGCTGTGTAAAATGGTATGGATTGGTTTTTCATGATTGGCCTATTTGATTTATGTGTCAGTCCCTAGTAAAGTGCCCTGCACGTGCCAGTGCCCATAAAGCAAATGCTGTTGGTGGGCTGCAGCACTGGATTGTGCCACCCATGTAAACAGACCATAAAGTGTAACTCTGGCCTTCCATTGCAGAGCTTGTGTGCAGTCTGGGACTCCCATGTCGACTTGGCAAGTGCACCCACTTGCCAGTCCCTAAACATTCTCTTTTCTACATGTTAGTCACCCCTAAGGTTGGCCCAAGATATCCCTGTGGGCAGGGTGCATTGTATGTGAAAGGTAGTTCCTCCTCACAGGTAGAAGCTGTGAGGAGGAACTACCACTTTGCTGTGTGCTTTGCTGTGTTGGCCTGCCCTGGCTGCTTCTGTGTTGGGCAGTGAAAGGACTGGACTGAACTTTCTGCAATCTACTTTTGTGAGTTTCTCCAAGGCTTTGAGGTACAGCTTGCCCCCTGTTCAAGAAGTCTCAGGAACAGCAAAGACTTTGATGCTCTTCTGCCCTCAGCACTGGGAACTGTATATTTTTTACTGCAACAGAAGAAAAGCAACTCGACTACGTCTACGATGCCGCTGCCAACTCCGTGTCCTGACGGCACCGCAGAGGGAACCACCGCAACGCGACCCTGGTCTCACTGGCAATGCCTGCTGATGCAGCCACCGAGTCGCTGCTAGCACCGCTGGCTGTGGGCACCGCACTCCGCACCGCCCCGCTTCATGGTGACACCTTGGTATCCCCGATGACGCCGCTCCACGCCAGAATTGACTCCGCTGCTTGCACCGTGGTTTGAGGGCACCATTCATACACTTACACGACGAACCGCCTACATCCTGCACCGCAACCTTGGTCTACCGACGCTGGTGCCATCGACTCCAGTTCGTCAGCCGTTGACAGCCCTGCAGCAACGACGACGCCGCTGCTTGCACCGTGACGAGCACCACCTTCATCTCCCATTGCGCTATCTGAAGCTGCCACCGAGCCGGTGCTCGCACAGCGACCTGAGGGCAGCGCACGCCTCACTGCAGCATCCTGACGCCTGCCCCGACAAGTCCTGCACCGACCTCAGGAACCAACGCCTGCGGACGCTGTGCTTTCGGAAGCTCAACGAGAGGTCGCCGACGCCCTGCATTTCTAAAAGGTACTGTTTACAGGTCTTTCCGACACCATACATGGCCCGCGACACTGCGGTCAGCCAGAACTGTTTGGATTTGTTTGCTCACAACGCCGTGATAGCCCAGGACGGAGCTATCGACATCAAGGAACTGTGTTTCAAGGTTATTTTGATAACTGAAGATTTTTAAGTACTGTATCGTTTAGGTCTTGTTTTAAGTATATAAAAAGATTGGATATTTTTCTAAACTGGTGTGGTGTCCTTTTTTAGTGCTTAAACTGTATTGCTATTGGTTATGTGCAAATGATTTACACACTGCCTCTAAGATAAGCCTGACTGCTCGTGCCAAGCTACCAAGGGGGTGAGCAGGGGTTATTTTTAGGAGTGTAACTACCTTATCCTAACTAGGAAGAAGGGTCCCTAGTTGGGCAAGGTGCAAGCCCTTGCCAACTAGAGACCCCCATTTCTAACACCGAGTAATACGTCTCAATGTTCTTTCCAAGTTTTGGAATTCTACACTGGGGACCAAGAAGGGATTGGTCCCTCCACCCTAAATGCATCCAAATTCAAGCTCGTTTTCACACAAGAGGAGCAAGGGCTTCCAAGGTACCTTAGGCACAAGGTGGTGGCCTCTTAAGGAGTACATTCTCCTTATTGTATCATAACAAGAGCAGAGAATCGTATTTTGATGTAAATATCCTCAAAGGGATTTTCATTACTCTCCATCCCACCTCATTTATGGTGACTTGCTGCAGGAGGTGGGGAAGATAAGTCAGCACCACACAACTTCTTGCATATCAGCATCTACAAACAAAGAAGACACTTAGTGCAGCAGCTGGTTGCAGGGCTCTCCCAAAGAAGCGGTCCAAACCCAGCAAGAAGAAGGTCACACTGGTTCTCACACTGAGACAGGAAGAAGCCTTTCAAATTACAAAAGATGAGATACATGATATTTGAAATATCTTCAGCGCCTGAAATTTCATAAATCTACATTTACTTTAATTATATACAAACAATTTCCTAAGAGCAGCCCCAATACCCTCCAAGCTTTTGCCTCTACCAAGGTTTTTACAAAGCTTAATGGGATACCTAGGACGTATTAAGATTATATTGGCGTAAGAAAATCCTTCAGACACAGTTTAAAAAGAGTTCCAACATGTGAGTCCACCCTTGTGCACCTCCTTTCATGTTGAAACGGCCCTATTCAATCAATCAATCATGGGCATTTGTATAGCGCGCTACTCACCCGGGAGGGTCTCAAGGCGCTGGGGGGGGGGGGAAGTTCCGTACTGCTCGAAGAGCCAAGTCTTGAGAAGCTTCCTGAAGGAGAGATGATCCTGGGTCAGCCGGAGGTGGATCGGGAGGGAGTTCCATGTCTTGGCTGCCAGGTAGGAGAAGGATCTTCCCCCGGCGGTGGCTTTGCGGATGCGTGGTATGGCGGCGAGGGCGAGGCTGGACGATTGTAGCTGGCGGGTGGGTGCGTAGAAGGTCAGGCGGTTGTTGAGGTACTTGGGGCCCAGGTCGTGGAGGGCCTTGTGTGTGTGGGTGAGGAGTCTGAACGTGATCCTCTTGCTGACGGGGAGCCAGTGAAGGCCTCTCAGGTGGCCGGAGATGTGGCTGGCGGGGGTTGTCCAGGATGAGTCGTGCGGAGGTGTTCTGGATGCGCTGGAGTCTTTTCTGAAGTTTGGCTGTGGTTCCGGCGTTAAGGGTGTTTCCGTAGTCCAGCCGGCTGGTGACGAGTGCCTGGGTGATCATCTTCCTGGTTTCGGTAGGGATCCGACGGAAGATCTTGCGGAGCATGCGCAGGGTGTTGAAGCATGATGAAGAGACGGCGTTGACTTGTCTGGTCATCGAGAGGGAGGAGCCCAGGATAAAGCCCAGGTTGCGTGCGTGGTCCATTGGTTTGGGAGTGGTGCCTAGGGCAGGGGGCCACCAGGAGTCGTCCCAGGCGGAGGGTGATGATCCCAGGATGAGGATTTCTGTCTTGTCTGAGTTCAGTTTCAGGCGGCTGTTCTTCATCCATTCCGCAACGTCTTTCATCCCTTCGTGTAGGCTGGTTCTGGCGGTGGCGGGGTCGTTGGTGAGGGAGAGGATCAGCTCGGTGTCGTTGGCATAGGAGATGATGTTGAGGTTGTGTTTGCGTGCAATGGCTGCGAGAGGGCTCATGTAGACGTTGAAGAGGGTTGGGCTGAGTAATGATGCTTGTGGTACGCCGCAGATGACTTCGGAGGTCTCGGATCTGAACGGGGGGAGGTGGACTCTCTGGGTTCTTCCGGCGAGGAATGAGATGATCCACTCCAGTGCCTTCTCTTGGATTCCGATGTTGTTGAGGCGCTGTACTAGGGTGCAGTGGCAGACAGTGTCAAAAGCTGCAGAGAGGTCCAGGAGGATGAGGGTCGCTGTTTCCCCGTTGTCGAGCAGGGATCTGATGTCGTCAGTGGCTACCATGAGGGCGGTCTCGGTGCTGTAGTTGGCTCGGAAACTGGACTGCGAGGGGTCGAGGGATCCGTTCGTCTCGAGGAAGGCGGCAAGCTGTCTGTTGATGGTCTTCTCGATGAATTTGGCAGGAAAAGGGAGGAGCGAGATGGGGCGGTAGTTCTTGAGGTCGGTGGGGTCCGCTGTTGGTTTCTTCAGGAGGGCGCTGAGCTCGGTATGCTTCCAGATCTCCGGGAAGGTGGCGGTGTTGAAGGAAGTGTTGATGATGTCCCGGAGTTGGGGTGGTATGATGGAGTCGGCCTTGTTGAAGACGTGGTGGGGGCAGGGGTCGGTTGGTGATCCGGAGTGGATGGTGTTCATCGTGCGGGTGGTGTCTTCGGTGCTGACCGGGGTCCAGGCGCAGATGGTGGTGGTGGGGGGCGTTGGTTCGGTGGTTGGGTCCTTGGTTGGTGCGCCGAAGCTGTTGTGTATGTCGGCGATCTTGCGGTGGAAGAATGAGGCGAGTGAGTTGCAGAGGTCTTGCGAGGGAGTGATGTCGTTGTTTCCGGCGCTGGGGTTGGAGAACTCTTTGACGATGCTGAAGAGTTCCTTTATGTTGTGGGCGTTGTTGTCCAGTCGTTCTTTGAATGCTGTCTTCTTGGTGGTGCGGATCAGCTGGTGGTGTTTGTGGGTGGCGTGCTTGAGGGCTGTCTTGTTGTCTGTGCTCTGGTCGTGGCGCCAGGCTTTCTCGAGGGTGCAGCAGTTCTTCTTGGAGATCTTGAGTTTGTCGGTGACCCAGGGGGCTTTCTTGCTGCCGAGTCTGCTGGGAGGGTTCTTCAGTGGTGCGAGGTCATCCGCGCAGTTGGTGAGCCACTGTGTGAGGTTGTTGGCTGCTTCGCTGGGGTCCGTTGTGCTGGCGGGAGGGTTCTGGCGGAGGGAGGTGGCAAGCTGCTCGGCGGAAATCTTGCTCCAGCTCCTGCGAGGAATCTGTTGCGGGTGGTGATGGGTCGTGGTTCTTCTGAAGCTGAAGTGGATGCAGCTGTGGCCAGTCCAATGGAGTCCGGTGGAGTGGCTGAAGGAGATGTGCTAGCTGGAGGAGAAGATGGGGTCAAGCATGTGGCCGGCGTGGTAGGTGGGGGCGTTGACCAGTTGCTTGAGTCCGAGGTTAGCGAGGTTGTGCAGCAGGGTGGTGGTGTTGCTGTCCTTGTTGTTCTCCAGGTGGAAGTTGAGGTCCCCTAGGAGGATGTAGTCAGCGGAGGGGAGGGCGTGCGGGCTGATGAAGTCGGTGATGTCTTTGCTGAATTGGGTGCGTGGTCCAGGGGGTTTGTAGATGAGGGTGCCTCTGAGGGTGGTCTTGGGGTCGGTGTGTTTCTGGAAGTGGAGGTGTTCGGCGGCGGTGAAGGTGTCGTCGGGGTTGGTCGTGATGCGGATGGTGTTCTTGTGTACGATGGCGACGCCTCCTCCAGATCTTGTATCCGTCCGGGATGGCTATGGCTATGTCAGGCGCTGAGGAGGCGTTCATCGAGGTTTCTGTGAGGAAGGCGACGTCTGGTGATGTTGTGTCGAGCAGGTTTCAGAGTTCGACGGCGTGTCTGTGGACGGAGCGGGTGTTGAGCAGGATGCACTTGAGGTGGGTGCTGCTGGTGCTCGGCTTGTTGGGTACGGTGCAGGTCCGGAGGCAGGTGAATTTGTAGGCTTGGCAGGTGAAGGGTCCGTGGGTGCGTTTCGGGGTGGCTCGGTAGCAGGCGGGGGTTTGGCCGGCGTTGACTGCGTTGAGGGTGGCATCGTCGTAGGTCTGTCGTGTGGTCTGGCCTCGACGGGGGCCAGGGGTCCTGGCGCTGGGCGCGGTCCAGGAGCAGACGGGGCAGACGGGCTTGCCTTTGGCGCGCCTTCGGCGCACAATCAGTTCACATTGAGGCTCTAACGCCCCCAGAGAGACAGGATCTAAATGGATATGAGAGATACACCTACTAGAAATGAGATTTCATTTCTAATAAGTAATACTCAATGGGTCCATGAAAAGCACTGAGGTTTAGGCCTCGGTTCAAAGTCTAACCACCTCCCTCTAAACATCTGCCAGCCACCTTCCTGTGAATCTGTTTCGAGAAGAGGGTGAAATCTGAGATCCCGCCAAACATATGATTATAATCCTTGGTTCTGTCTCCGTAATGTGAAGTTATAAAGATGCAGTGCTAGTATGACCGCAAGGTGGTGGTAGGCCTAGCCAACTTTCAGATGGTGCTCATAGGCCTCAAGAGCTCCTAGGTATTTGCTCCCTATTACCTCTAAAACCATTGATATATTTAATCCAAAGCATTCTCTTGGTGCATCATTAGCATTGTCCATATGTCTGTATCAAATCCCTTCAAATACCACTTTTGCCAGGAAATGGAAAATAACTGGATTCCCATAACTGTCATTCCTGTTGCTATTGGTCACTAACCAAAACCCATGGGGCATTGCCATGGCAGAAAGCTTGACTACCATGTCAACATCAGGCACTGCCTGATCGCAGTTGGGGCTGGATGGGGCATAAGCAGGTACCAATGACCATGCCTGGATGGTGCTCTGGCAGAAACTTGGGCCTAGACAATGACATTCGCCAAGTCTAAATAGAGGCCATAATTTGACTCATTTTTAATATCAATCCCTCGCTACCCACACAAAAACCCTCCAACATCACCTAATCCCCAATCTTTCAAGGTTGGGCTTACGGCACTGCACGCACCGATCACAATGCGCCAGTCTTCTCCGATTCAGAAAACTCCTGAAGACTGAATCATTCCGGAACTGATTGGGGCTTAACCTGTACTTTGTCTTCTCTGCAGCTCGGAGATACCCCTTCGGGGGTGATTCCGGCACTTCATAAATTCCTTCACAAATTAGAAGTATGCTAAGGCAAGAGTGAGTTTCATCTAAACCATAATTCTCTCACTCAAAACCTGTTAATACAAGGGAGGCAGATGGCTTCACAGCGCCTCATGGAGGTTCCTTGATTAGTAGCCGCCACAACACCATCAAGTTCCAAGTTGAGCTTCTCCAAAGTAAAAAAGAAGCATTTTAAATTCCTTAAATACTTGGAGACACTCTTAAGTGTTTCACACTATAGCCACCCGTGGGGTTTTATTCTACATTCATGGTACGTCAATGGTAAACCATTAGGTGTCTCTGACCCGTCCCTCTTCCTACTCCCATCATGTACCCTATTAGTCGTAGCACCCGCCACCCAACCCAGCTTCACCCTAGTTTACTAATAAATGTTTTTGGAAATGATAGATGTTATAACCTTCAATCCTATTTCTTCTTAGTGAGAGGATAATTGATGGCTTGGCGTTGCGCACCAAGGATCGGAAAGCAACTCTCTCCTGCCTTTTAACTCTGAGAATGTTATTTTATATTGTGCAAAGCCTTTTACAACTGCAAGTTCGGAGTGAGAACAATGTTATTAACGACTCCAAAAAGTGTCCCGCTATGCAAAAGTGATTCAGCCGCTAGGATACCAAAGGCATGAGCCTAAAGTGGTCTAATGGTAAAACATTTTCCTTGGCTCATAAGCAGGACATTATATATCATCGACACGTTGTTGTTATTATAGGATGTGGGAAATAACATAGGCTTCGCTTTGAAATAATAATTTCACACCCAACCATGTGCTATAAAGAAACATTGCAGTTTATGTACACTCCAATAACGAGCTTGCGCAGCCAACTGCCCGTGAAGGGGAAAATCCCCACTGCGTGAAGCGTGTTCTATTAGCGCGAGCCCCAGGGGCCGCGGCCATCTTCTTTCCCTTCAGGAAACCATTTTTATTGTGGGTGGATGTTGAGGGTGGAAGGGGGCCGGGAGCAACAGGAAGTCAGGAGTCTTGTTTAGATGGAATTTAGCGTGTTTTACAAAGGTTTGATATTTACTACAATCTATTTTCCAGTTTCTATGACATACGAGCATTTTTGATTTAAAAAAGAAACATATTTTTGGCCGCTTACTATGAAGTAGGCGTTAGAACTGTGAGTCCCAGAGGATCAATTTCCAGAACCTAAAACACTCATAAAGTGTAAGGGTGTGAGGCTAGTTAACGAGGAATCCACAGAGGAGATTTAATCTATTATCTGTAAGCACACTATGGAGTTTAAATGTGAAACTCTAGTATGCGGCCTTGCACATTTGTTTTTCAAAGGAGCGCATTGGGAACATGCCATGCTGTTTTAATAGACATAGGAAACTGATTTGCAAAAATTCGAAATTGTGTTCATGGAGTGGTATTCAAAAGAATGTGTAACAAATTAGCCAAGACTTTTGTGACAACACACTCAATAACAAGCACTCACAGTCACACTCATAGACGAAACTTGCACCCACATGTATGCATACCAAAACACCCACGTGCACATACTCATATCCAAATACACATAGGAAAACGCACACATATACAATTAAAATTACAATCACAAGTATAGACATGCACGCACTCACAGCCACAAATAAACTAATTAATAGTCTCATAGACACACACAAAAGTACATACACACATACAGATCAAAGCACACCTCCGCAGAGAAACGCACCCAATCACATCCACACACACAAGCACATATACAAATGCATATACACACGCAGGCACTCATTTTTGTTTGGGGACAACCTCTTATTTTTCCTAATGCTAACTTCGATCCAGGATACGAGAAAGAAAAACTCATGACAAAGGGAGAAAAGAGGAACTGCACAAGTGGTATAAAGAGACAGTGAGTGTCTGGTGGTGGATTAAAGAGGCATGAGGTGGAATTAAGACTATGGAGCTTTGGGATTTTGGCACATCAAGATTCACTAGTGCTGACCATGGGCTTCTAAGCAAAACTTTGGACACCGGCACTTAGCATTTTACAAACTAAGCAATGCATGCGTGTATACACATTCAGTTTGATAAATACACACTATCATAGGCATGCATGCATCCACATCCACGCCTCTTAAAAAATACACACAAAGGCATGCCCAGACATACAGATAATCACACATAGACACACATGCACTTACCTACACAGAAACACACATATGCATAGAGGTGCACAAAGGCAAACTCACACACTTACAGTTAAGCATACACATTAGCATATACTCACATACAAACACATATAAACATGTATAGGGTCAGACACATAAGGATACAGACGCTAGGGTAGACATCGCAAAACACACATACACACACATGCATAGACACACTGAAGGCACTCACAGACACAGTTAAATATACACAGGCACACATGCACCTCCCCCTCACACACGCATATTGAGCTACTCATACACTTTAGCTGAGTGTTTCACTGTTTATGTGATATATATGCATTAATAATCACTCACTTCCACATGCAAAGGCACACACAAACATGCATACATTTAGATATACATGGATACCCATGTGCAGTAACATGGTCAAAGGCATGCACATATACATACAGTTAAGTATTCAGTCATAGACACACATGAGAATGCCCTCACACAGGTATACACATACACACAGAAAAGCACACACAATCACAGAACATGAACACATACACACAGGGGCATCTTTAAAGATGTTTGGAATGAAAACACTCAAGAGAAGTTTCTTAAGCAACAATCTAGTTCTCTGTATAAAAACAATCTTTCACTATTATGTCCGGTGCTTATCAATGAAGCATTCCAAAACGACCTGGCCATGCTTCAGTTCACCTCAATTAATAATCTGCAAATAAACCCACTAGTTAGCAAGCAAACCTGAGTTTTTCTAGTTGCTTAAAAGGTGAAGGGTGGTTAGTTTCATACACACAAATATACAATGAGAAGTATGAAAACCCTATAGCATACAGTCCTTATGTTAGGTCGAAATGAATACTATTTTAGATGGTTTATAAAGATCAAACTGTCGTTCCCAACTCGCCCTCCCATCTCTCCTCTGCTAAGCTTGGCCTCACCTTCCACTCAGGCCAGTGAAAATAGAATTTTTTTTTTTAAATGTTAAAACCCCCTCATTTTAAAGTGTAAACTCTGAAATTAATTTAATGAGAACGCACCACTTTTGAGAAAATTTCAGCGGACATTTTTAAAGTGTGCCTGAATTGGTGGATATACAATAATTGTCGTTGTTGCTATAATCAAGGTTTTATTTTTTATCATATGAACTTGTAGGAGACACATCTGACAGATTCTCTCCTTTTTTCTGTATTTTTTCCCAAATACAAGTAATTTCTCTTAAGGGCTGCAAATGCAGTCTCAACAAGATCAGCCCTCTGACCTCATTAGGTAAATTCCAGGTTAGGTAAGACTGTGGTTTGTTCCCCAAAGCACTCCCACAGACTTCCTCATTCTGCGACATGGACAGACTTAAGGCAATATCTCTAGACAAGCTAATGGTGGACACAGACCTCTTTATAAACAACTTTAACTTGGGCTTTAACATGGGGGAATCAGTGTTCAGACTAAGCCTAAATGCATCATTTGCTCGCTCTAAGGACCTAAAGTATGTTGACTGTTCTTTCAGCCTCAGAAAAATGTCAACTCTCAGGACAGCCATAAGTGTTCCCTCGTTCCCCTAATAGAGAGAATTGCCCCACCTCAAAACCGCTGCATAGGTAGAGATAAATGAGGAGACTAAGCAAATTCAAGGCGCAAAAGATGAGGGGCAGCCAAAGATTAAATTGCAAATTCTGCGCCAGATTCGACCTTCCTTCTTATCAAAGGAAAGCCAATAGCTCATATCCAGCACCCCAGCGGCATAGGACAAGGAGGGATGAATTTTGACCCTAAATACTGACAGATCATGCCAAAAAACAGCTTTTTCTGGGGGTATGATATTCTAATCCTGAGTTCATTGTTGTAAAGGGCGGAAGATGCTCTTAGCAAATAATTTTACCACAGCATCTAGCAGAGTAATCTGTCTGCAGGTAGATTGAGAGGTTTTAGGGCCCTTCGTATACAAAGGGACTACAATTCTCCCCTTCCATGAACGGGGAATTTTCCCTGTTCGGAAACAATAATAAAACAATTGGACAAGAAAGGTTCCACAGACAACAGCCTCTTTTTTGATTATTAAAAAGGGAAATACATCAGGGCCCTGGCACCTGATGTTCTAGCGTTCTTCATAAACCCTACTATATCCTCCCCTGAAGGGGGACCATATACTAAGAGAAAGGCCTCATCCACACAAAGCGTCACAGAAACGACTGGTCTATTGTTAGCATACAATAGGAAAATATAATCCCCCCAGTCCTTTTCAGAAATTGGGATAGGCAGGGCCTTCTGCCTTGAATCACAATTCTCCGATATCAGACATCAATATTTCCTGGAATCTTTGGCCCTTGTAGCTTCTGTCAAACAGATCCACTTAGAATCATAATCCCTTCTCCTTTCCTGAGTTTACAGCAACTTCTTACTTATTTAAGATGATTAATTTCCTGCTGGCAAGCCATGGTAAACTGCAAATGCTGTTTTCATATTAATTGATTTATTTCTTGGTTTAATATTTTCAAAGTGGATATGTCCTGTTTAGACAGTCTAGGGCCAACAAAACTAGAACTTAATTTACAAATCTCCACCATTTGAGCCTCAAAAAAGTGAATAGGACTGTCAGCAACATATCCCAACTAGCCTGCATAAACTTAATTAATTTTCAAACTGAACGCGGCCATATTTTTTGATGTCCAAAAAGAGAGATCGTTTGATTTGTTAAAGTTGGCCGTGCCCAAACAAAAGTTCCCCAAATCCAATGCCAGTAAATTAAAAGCCACGTTTATGCCTACTATACTATGGTCACTCATTATCGACACGAGAACAAAAAAAAACAAAAAAAAATTCACAGACCCCAAACATTTGATAGGAAACAACCTCTTAGTCTAAAAGACTTTGAGTAGGGGGAATGGAATGTAAAAAGAGCAGCTTCACCTGCGGGAACTCTTCCGTTTAATGTGATCAAGTCCAGTCTTCTAAGGATCTTAAGGAAAGAGAACCCTCGTTTATTCTGTCTTATTTGTTCCGGGGATAAGATCTCAGGTATAGACCAAATTTCTTCTTTTACTGGGTTACCCTAAATGTCAGAGGTAGAATTACAGACTTTGGTGTTTCAGTCTCCCATGATTATTACATCGGGACACTCTTCTCTAAAAGCTATATCATAAATAAATGAAAAAAATACACTCACCAAATGATCAAAATGTCTCCCAGATGGAATATATATATTTGCCAAGAGGAAGAAAGATGGATAACCATTATCTCCCAAGCTTGCCAACTTCAAGCATAGGCACAGATTCAATGGGTGACTAAAAACCATCTGGTTTCAATTAATCAAATTCTAAAGCAGGATGGCCACCCCCCCTCACAACCCCACTCACGTGGCCCCTTTCAGAATGCTTAGCATAACTGGAAAATACAAAATAACCACTGCAATTGAATGCTTTACAGGCCCAAGTTTATTATAAACACATAATTAGAGGGTTCAGAGTTTTCAATAAATTAAGGTTTTCCTCGTTTTGACCCAGACCAGATATGTTCCATGACAGGAGTAGCCCACCCGAGCTACCTCAAAGGTGCACTCCTTTCCGCTTTGCCGCAACATCCCCTCACCAGCGTTGGTGGAGGCACATCTCTTAATCACAGAGCCGGCGTGCAAACGGAAGATGTGCATGCTATTATTTAATCGCGGTCGACCAGGGACTCACTCTGTGTTAGCCCTCAGACGACCAGCACCTATCGCTTCCTGCAAGATAGGCCACCGCCGTGCTACAAGGTATTCTGCACTGATCGCCTTAGCACGAAAAGTTTAGTTGTGTGGTTTTTGTGTGTTTTAACCCGTCAACTGATATAAACTCATTGGCATCAATACCTACTTTACTTAGGATATTTGGCGATTTACTTGCACACTGGGCAGCGGCTCCTGACTCATACAGGACGTCAAGTGAAGAACCCTTCTACAGTATCAATAGGGATTAACGATTAAAGAACCCTTTTTCAGCCACAGCACGGTGGTGAGTCATGTTTTATGCTTGAACCTTCAGATTCATTAATTGTAATTCCCCTATAGCCTCATATCCATGGGTTCGTGTTACAGATCTCTTCTTAATGTTAATGTTAATGTTAATAAAATGTATTGAGAGCACGAATACCCAGAGGTGTCTTGGTGCTAGGACAGAGGTAAGCCTAGGAGGAAAGGATCTAATTTTGAAATAACCATGTTTTGGTACCCTTTCTGAAAGAGGTCAGTGAGGTAGCATTTCTGATATCGATTGGAAGCGTATTCCATAGTTTTGCTGTGCCATACGAGATGCTTTGGCCTCCCCAGCATGAGGTACGGATCCTTGGAACCCTCATAAGTCTGGCGCCGGCGTAGCTGTCTGACCGGGTGGTACCAAGAAAAGAGATTTTTGAGAAACATTGGTCCGGTGTTGTTCAGGGCCTTGTAAGCTAGGCACAACGCCTTGAACTTAATACGATGCGCTATCGGAAGCCAGTGGAGTCTTCAAATTTCCTTAGCTACTGACTTGTATTTAGGGATATCCAGTAGTAGTCTCGTGCCTGCGTTCTGTATCATCTAAAGTTTTTTAAGGTGTTGTTTCTGCATATTCAGATAGAGTCTGTAGCAGTAGTCCAACTTAGACTGCACAAGTGTGCTCACTACCATTCTTTTGGAGTCGTTGGGAATATAAGGTAAAATCTTCTTCAATTTCTTGAACAGGAAATGGGAGGTGGACACAATAGCATTGGTATGCTGAGATAAGGTGAGTTTATTATCAATCAGCACCCCCAGATTTTTCACCTTATGAACTGGTTTTGGCAGTTCCCCCATTTCTGTCGGCCACAAAGGTCATCCCAACTGGGTTGTATATTCTCAAAGATCATCACTTCGGTTTTCTCAGAGTTTAAATTGAGACAATGCTTTCCCATCCACTTTATTTCCATCATGCAGTTTTGAAACTGCAAGGATAGGGAGGTTGATCTTTGTACGCTGCCACCACAATCTGGGTGTCATCAGCTTATGACGTGAGACTAAAACCGAAGTCTTGGATCAAAGGGGCGAGTTCAGATACATATACGTTAAAATCGTGTTGGGTTGAGTGACGAGCCCTGTGGAACTCCGCAAGGAAGCACATAAGGAGTTGATTTAAACTGGCCTAGTGTCACTGTTTTTCTTCTATCCTTTGAAAAGGAGGAAAGCAAGGGATGTGCCATGCCCTTAACCCCTAATGTTCCCAGACACTGTTGCAGTAGGTTGTGAGCCACAGTGTCAAAAGCCGCCGACAGAGGAGGATGAGTGCGGCACCGCCCCCTCTGTCCATAACCCTCCTGATCTCTTTGGTGGCCTTGATTAGAGCTGTTTCTGTGCTATGTTCAGGTCGGAACCCAACTTGGGAGGGATCACGTAAGTCGTTTTCTTGTATGAACTGAGCTAATTGTTTGTTTATAATTTTCTCCACTATCTTGGCTGGGAGTGGCAGCCTGGCTATCAGGCGATAGTCGTTGGCGTTGGAATCGTCTAGGATTTTTTTTTAGCAGTGGCAAAATAGAAACATCCTTTCATGGAGCCGGAAAGATACCGGACAAGAACATCTTATTAAAACTATCTGTAAGTGAAAGGCTCACCTCCTTTGCTATATCTTTCAGGAATGCAGATGGACATGGATCCCATGGGGATCCAGATTTAGTTTCTTTTTGTTGTGTTTTTCAACTAGTTCAGAGGTAACCTGTGAGAAGCTGTGAAAGATCTTTCCACAAAGGTTTGAGCATGGGAGTAATTCATTAGGGGCTCGGGTGGGAATAACTTCAAAGGAGTCGTAGATATCTTTAACTTGACTAATTGTGCACACATACTACGGATGTGCTGAACTACTGGAAGTTGTTGTCTCAATTATTTTGCCTGGTCAGGCAAACACTACGTTCAGTGGATTTTTAAATTAACTTGTTTTTTATGTGCTTACACCGGGGAGACAGGTTGTAAATTTTCTTTTGCTTAATTTAGTTTGCCCCATCATTCCCCCTTTCCTGATTAAGACCCGCACGCGGAAGTTCATAACTTCCTTCATCGCCTAAGTCAGGTTGAAACTTTGACGCCTCCCCATTCCATGGCCTGAATTACATAACACCGGTCATACCAGAAATTGGACAATGCATTGAGAGAATAATAGCATCATCCTGACTAGCGGATTTTGAATAAAACAATATAATTGCTTTGTAGTCAGGCCTTAGAACATTGCGGTACCCTTCTCCCAATCATGGTCCCCGTTATTCTGTGTGTAAAAGTATTATACTATAGTCTACTATTTTTCCTATCTGATTTTCCCTTCTGCCACTCACCTCACACAAGAGCACCTTTTTTGCACTTTCTTATCAGAGCAACCGTCCTTGGATACCTTTCCATATGTTTCATTGAATGTGTTATCCTTATGAGTAAAAGGAATATAAAGAGAATTTGTTTCTACATAATTTCAGTTGTCCCGTCTCTTTTTCTGGTGTACTATTAAAGAATATTTACTCTTGTATTTGAATGGATATTCAAGTATATTTCAATGACTTAGTGAATTAAATTCATAAGTAATTCCCTCTTTGGTTTGTCCATAGAGGCACGTCAGGACTAATTGTTGTTCGTACTACATTGCACCCAGGTCCTCTTGGCGTTTTCTGGGTTACCCCATTAGTCTGTAATGGTAGAAATACATTGTGAACTGATTCAGAAGAAGAACCGATCAAATGACTTGATCTACAGTAGACGAGAGGCATTCAAAGATGCCTGGGAGAACTTACATTTAGAGAACTCCTTTAATTTGATTAATCGTTGGAGGATCGCCCTAAGCAACACAATCGGAAGGGGCTCCCAAAACCCTTAATTGTACTTTAGTATAAATATCTAGGAGTGTAAAATATTTCCCAACCCTTGATTCTTTACATTTCACCGCCCTACAAACCACACTAGGTTCAACTTCCAAAGTTTCTTCAAGACCACCAGCCTCGCTTACCCCCTTAATGGGTATCTCCTGGGCAGGTGTGACAGCGGGAAAACAATCTTTATAGGAAAATCCAGGGAATTATGGAGCAGTTCCTGAAGAATAACGGGAGCATGTGTATCCAAAGGAGAAGGAGCGGCAGTAGATTGGACTCGGCCTTCCTGGGCAGCTCTATTTGTCTGAGTACTGTCCTCGACAGAAACACAATGGCCCCCCTGAGGGCCAACATAGTCCAAGGTAGAGGGCGTACCTAAGTGAGGACTAGTAGCCAGTCCATCGAGGGTCACTGCTGCCACTTCAGGTGCTATCTGGGACATCTTTAGGAAGAATCTGGTAATAGCTGGATAAGATAAATAACAATGTTGCTGGAGTGTTTCAGTACTACTCTGCGATCTCCTTACTTTGTGAGATTGTCTTGGTGGAGAGGAAATCCCATGACCAGAGTGTAATTTTCTTGAAGTCATCGTACTCCTAAAATTTGTACGCTGCCCCAGTCAAAGCACTGGACAAAGTAAACAGAAGATCCAAGTTTATCTTATTGATCTTATCGTGTTGATCAATAGTTCAAAATAGGGCAGACAAGAGATTCAAGTTTTTCTTAATGATCAATAGTCCCAAATAGGGCACAGAGACAGCGAAATAGAGGAACATTGATGGAATCATTTGCTAGTTATAGTACCATTCAAGGGCTCTTTTCTAGGCACCAGCACTACTTAATATTAAATGGTCCCCTGCCGTCACTTGCAGCGTAAGATTAATTGGAGCGCAAAGCCACCAGCCCCACCACCACGCACCAGGGACAGAAGCCAGCCAGGCCACTTCGCTGATTAAAATCCTCTTAATCCACAAAATGCCCCCACCTGACCTCTGGCCCCCAACTGGGCCTGGCAGTGCTATGGTTTTTCAAGGGTTTTCAAAAAGAAGCCTCTCTAGTTTTTTATCCCAACTCCAATATCAGTAGGAGTTTAAAACAGGAGGATAAAGCTGCAGCTAGGCGGAAGATATGGATTGATGGAGTGAAGCAACTGAAGGAGGAGTGTGGTGTGCACCCCCCCTAGAAGAAGCAAGCTGCACCAGTCTAATGCCTGCCACTTCTGCGCCTGCTGGGAGAGAATCATGGCCCTAGGGCCTCGCCTTCGCCCTCCTACACACTCCATCAGCTGCTCCTCCTAGCTCCTAAAAGTATGCTCCACATGGCTCCTACTATGAAGGCCTATCCCTTGTAGTCCCTCATTGTGTCCTCTTGGAATTCGGACTAGGGATCAGGGACCATGGACCTGTGGCCAGGAGCAACAAAACACCGGGAAACGAGTTTTTATTGTGGGGTCTTGCCGGCGTTTCGACGTGAGAGGTCGTTGCACCCTCATATGAGTTGGCGTTCATGACCAGAACACTACAGGCGGCGTCCAGGTGCAGAGACAGCGGGATCAGCAAGCTGAGAGCGTGGCCGTAAAGATACACAGGGAGTGGTACGTGGGAGCGGTACCCGAAACGCTGAAGCTCTACCGCCTTTCTAAAGTGTTTGTACCTGTTCTTCTCCTATGATTTCGGCGTTCAACTGCCACTGCACTCCACTGCTGCACCTCCTCTGCCCCTCCGCAGTGCTACCTGCTGCCTCCTTGCAACTTCCTTGCCACCTCCACCGCTCTGCACCTCAATACCTCAGCACCTTAGCTCCGCACGGCAGAAACACCCAGACCGAGAAATTAGCACATGTTTTACCTCCTCTGTACTGCCAGCACTTTGCATTCTGGTTCACTGAGCCCATAACCATATTGGTAAAAGTGAAACTACAAGTCTGGGAATGGAACATTTGGCAGATTTATCAACACCTTGCACCTGTGGAACGTCATACCAAGTGACCCAATCTGGTGCAAAGTCTTTATAAAGTATTTACTTTCTAGTGCAAAATGTTGCCCTAAAGTAGCTCAAATTTGTTTTGCATCCAGCAAAGAGTTGCACCATCCATGGAACAGCTATGGGTGGTATATTGTTGTTCCAATGCTACTATCTGTGGTTGTTGACCTAAACCCCTTTTACTAATATTGGTTGCAAAAAAATAGAAGAGATCAGAAGCGTAATTTCTTACTAGACATCGTGGTGCTCAGCTCTCTCCCCAACTGCAACGCAATACTGCAACTTTTGTTTCTACACTGCATTTCACAACAAATGAGTAATTCTCCCTCTATGTTGTTAAAAATTGCCAGTCTTGACTAAAAGTTTCACACTAGATAGGGGGGACAGTTGGCTGCTATGGATAATCACACGAGAAAAGAACACTTTCTTATTGTTATGCCAAGAGTGCAGAAAAGTAGTGGAGATCATGCTGGTAATAATCAGGTGTCCATTGATTAAGAAAATAGGACTGTAAATCAAACTGGTACAACTGTGAAGGTTAATAGTCCCTCAAGGTGCCATTTTGTGGGCAGGGGTCTCCACTCCACGCTTAATAAACTTTCAGAGAAATTAAACAAAGTAACTCTACATAGGCATGAAAGTATTTAACAATATTTAGAGAAAGTCTCAAGTCATTGAGAGCCCTGTAAACCATCTGTGGTTCAGAGAGAGATCACATGCAAGAAAGCGTGAGCAAGAGACTAACAGGCACATGCATCAAAAGAAAAACCTGTCGCAAACGGGCAGATTCTCATAATCTGCCCCTTTGCGACCAGTATTTTTGCATTTGGGATGCATCATCCCAAATGTAAAAATCGCAATTTAAGTAATCTCTAAATTGGGATTACTTAAATTGCGATTGCATTTAAGGAATTGCAAATTGAGATTCCTTAAATGCATGGCATTAAAGTATAAAAAGTAGCAATTTCGCTAATTGGGGGCGCAAATTACCATGAAGTTGAACTTCATGGTAAATTGCAAAACCTTTGAAAAATGCACTTTTGTGCATTTTTCAAAGTTTCATGTTGCGCACACACATGCCCTTAGGGCATGTGTGTGCGCAACATATGTGCACAGATCAATTTCAGGGGTGCAATAGGGTGTCCTTTTGACACCCTTGCACCTTGTAATTGCATGCGCAGTTTGCAAGGACCTATTGGTACTCGCAAATTGTGCATGCAATTTCCCATTCATTCATAAGGGCTGTAGGCCCATAGGAATGAATGGGAAGCCATTCCTTATTTGCTACTCGCAATTTACGAGTCGAAAATAAGGAATGTGTAGGAATCGCTATTTTTACAGCTATTCCTACATGCATAGGCTTTTGCGAGTCCTTCATTGAGATTCCTTATGGCAATTAAGGACTCGCAAAATCCTACCTTGATGCATGGGCCTGTAAGAGCGTGTGAGAGAGAACAGGCTGAGAGACTTAGGGGGTCATTAGGATGTCAGGCGGACTTTGTCCGCCCCCCATCCTCCCGTGGAATGGGACCGACCGTCATTGGTGTGGGGGTCCCGTTGCATACATTAGGATGCGCCCGCCACACAGGCGGTCGCATCCTGCATTCCTGACATTCCTGACATTGTGGCGGGCAGTGCACTCGGCACCGCCCGCCACAATGCCATGCACAATGTGGCAGGCACCGCGTGATGCCTGCCATGTTATGCGTGGAACTGCAGGGGGTACCATAGGTAACCCCCATGAGCACCACCCACCACCCCCCCAGAGCCCCTTACTGGCAGGTAAAATCTGGCAGTAAGGGGCAGTAAAAAATGCAAAATGACCCACGCACCATGGGAGATAATCCTATGGTGTGGGGGGTCATACTTTTTTGTATACTCAAAGACTTGTTAAACGTTTGATGACACACTACTCCAATGGCCGGATAGAGATCGAGGTGTCAGAGGTTTGGCAATTTTACTGCCCACCCGATTTAGAGTGGAAGATCGAATGGGCAGTTTTCACTGCTCATTGACGCAATGTAAACCCTAATGCTAAGGAGCAGCGAAAAATACAAAATTAACGCAACACCATGGGTGACAACTCCCAGGGTGTAGGGATCATTAGTTCTGTATTTTCAAAAACGATATCCCACTTTGTGATTTGTTTTTGAAAATACAAAATCATGTTAACTCTTTGAAGGAAGGCACCATCATTTTGACAGTATTGAAAGGCGCCACCCGCTCCTAGAGGCGTGGCGCCCTTAGTGGCATCCGGGGGCGGGAGCCAGTAGGGACGTCTTCAAGGCGGAAACATGGACAGGGAAGAGCCATCAAGATAGGAGGATAGGCAGGACCACGTGAGCCTACCACGCGAGCCTAACCTCATCAGGAAGGCAGGGCCGACCTTCCCTCCCCAGAGGGTACAAAATCCTTGGGGGAGGCTGAACTAACCCTCTTTGTCCTCTCTCAACAGCTCCGGCGGCAGCAGACCAGCAAAGAATTACAGTGGTAGCTGGGTTACTGCACGTGGAGGAAAGGAGAGGGCCTCACAGCGTAGTCATTAGGTGAGTGTTATGAGATGTCTGTGTTGCTGATTAGGCCGAGTGCTCACCGAGCTCAAGTGGCGCTACATGGGCAGTAGTGCGAGAGTCTTAGCCTAAACGATTCTTTTATTTCCTTACTTCGAGGAAAAGCGCTGTAGAAAGGAACGCAGTAGTGGAGAATTTCCAGGCCCGGAGCAGGAGCCAGACCGGTAATATAAGCAACGAACGTTGGAAGGAACCCACAGCGCGGCATGCAATGGCGGAAGCCTCAGGACTAGTGCATAATGGGTATGGAATGGTGATGTAGATAATGTAGTGCCCTCCTGGAGTTTTCTATAAAAACGTGGTTATGGAAAAGTGATGCTGCCTGTAAAAGCGGTCTTGAAATGCTCCTGTATGTGTAATATTCAATATTGTTGTGCATTCCAAAAGTTACGCGCTCATATTCATATGTCCGAAGGCTGTTCTATGTGCATGTTACTGTGATTCCTGAGACATGTCCAACTTGTAAGAGATCTATGAGTTAGCCTCACAGCATATGATGGGTATGGCAAACAAAACAACGCAAGTCCAGGCGCGCTGCTCATTGTTCTAAGCGTCGTGAAAATCGGACCGCTTTGCTCCGAACGTCCTTTCATAGGTGAACGTGAAGCATAGGTAAATTGTATTAGTATGATACATTTAAGACCAGCGTGCGCAACCGTTTAAACATAGCTGTTAACGCAAGTCCAGATGCGCTGCTCATTCTGCTCAACTTCTTAAAAGCGGACCGCTCTGCACCGAGTGTGCTTTCCTTTCCTGCACGATTGAAGCATTGTTAAATTGTTCGGGCTGATATTGTTGAGCTCAGCGTAATGAAATATAACTATTTTCAGACCTCTACACACACCACGCTGGATAACGTGCCTTAGGGCATTCATTCGGAATGCGCTTGGTACTAAGGGAATGAACGCTTCTCTGGAGAGCTGAATGCTGTTTAACTGGGTGGTCATTTATAACCCCTTCAGTGCTGATGACACAGCCAGCTCGTCATGGGCGTTACCTGCGCTACGCGCATGACGAGCTGGCTTTGTCACGTAACGCGGGTTTTTTAAATTTTCAGCGCGCAGCGGGAAAACTGCTAGAGCGCATGCGGTTAAGAGAGTCGGCAGTTTAACTGGGCGGCCATTTTAAGAGAGTGGCAGAACACAAACAAAAACCGGACCAACATCGGGTGTATTCATTCTTAAACACACACTCCTCCTAAAATCGCTGGATAACGTGCCTTAGGGCATTCATTCGGAATGCGCTTGGTACTAAGGGAATGAACGCTTATCTGGAGAGCTGAATGTTGTTTAACTGGGTGGTCATTTTAAGAGAGTCTGCAGTTTAACTGGGTGGCCATTTTAAGAGAGTGGCAGAACACAAACAAAACCCGGACCAACATAGAAAACCCCCAAACACCCTGGGTGTATTCATTCTTAAACACACACTCCTCCTAAAATCGCTGGATAACGTGCCTTAGGGCATTTATTCGGAATGCGCTTGGTACTAAGGGAATGAACACTTATCTGGAGAGCTGAATGTTGTTTAACTGGGTGGTCATTTTAAGAGAGTCGGCAGTTTAACTGGGCGGCCATTTTAAGAGAGTGGCAGAACCCAAACAAAAACCGGACCAACATAGAAAACCTCCAAACACCCTGGGTATATTCATTCTTAAACACACACTCCTAAAATAACCAAGTGATAAATATTTTTGGTCATGCCGGCTCATGCTGGAAACCACAACAGAGTGGTGTTTTTTAATTCAAAAGGCTGCAATGAGAGCACGATTTGAAAGTGTGCGAAAGACCAAGCACGTGCAAATGCATATGTTGGCCAAAAAACTCATCATAATAACTTTAATCTCAACCCTCTATATTCGTACATCTCCTGCCACCACCACCTACACGGTTTCAAACATTGTTTCAATTTTTTGTATCATCATAGTCAGAGCTGCTAAAGCAACGCTTTGTTTCTCTTCCTCCTAAAATAACCAAGGGATGAATATTTCTGGTTATGCCGGCTCATGGAAATTATTTTCATTTTTGCTTACAACTTGCATCCCTATTGTTAATTAACAAACAACTTAATTAACGTCTCCTGCTGAACTATCGCTGTGTTCCTCTATTGTGTGCTTCAAAAGGGTTTTCAAAAGGTATACGCTAGTTGTGCACATACAGCTCACTCTTGAATATTTCATGAGAGGCTTGTTATTGTGGAGAGCTTCAAATGCTTCAGCTATATTTATTTTGTCCTAGAGCAGCGAAGCACACACATAACTTTTCATGTCACATAACTAGATGCACAAGCATGCATGTAATTAAAGCTAGCAGAACTTGGGCTGCTTCGCTTAGGTGCATGTCCATGTAATGAGCTACATTTAGTATTGGGCACAGTCTACATAAATGTGTATGTGCTTAGTAAGAGAAATTCAGTTTCATTTTATTTTCAACTACGAACAACAGAAATCCTTAATTTATATAGTGCCTCTCAACAAGTTTGAAATGTTGACAAACAGAACTTGCGCAATGTGAAATGTAGCACCACTGTTTTGATGGTCGGACCTGTGGGGCTAAACTGATAACGGTTATGGTGAGGGGAACATAGTTTAGTTCAACCCTAAAGCACTGCACAAGAACTCCGCTTACATAGAACAGAGACTTAGGCAGTAAGTGTTTTATTCATGTATGCTGCAAGTCCATGACAGTCCAGATCGATGGATCCCGTGCCCCTTCCATCAGCACCCTGAGACCCAGAATGGAAGAGTAGTATGTGCATGAAAGAAAAGGCTGGGATTTGTCCCAGTCCAGCAATGCAGGCCCACCTCACAGATGTTATATATTGTTTTATGGCTTAATATAGTCAGAAGCGGCCAAAGCAACGCCTGGTTTCTCTTTTCTAAAAAAGTCTCTGTCACCTGTCACGTTAAAGAAGAAAGCTACCGTTGCCACTTGCCTTCCCGTAGAAGTGGATAAGAGTTTCCTTAGTCAGGAGGATGGATCACAGTTTGGTTTTGACAGGCGTTTCCTTCATGCCCTTGTGGTAAGCAAGGGAGGGCTTAATTGCAAAAGCGTCTTACCAGAGTTATGTCAGCAGGTCTCTGGTGGTAGTAATGTGTGTCAAGAAAGTAGTTTATAACATTTTGTTGTGGTGATGATGCGTTCATTGTTTCTGTGCTTTTGTGTTTTATTTTGCATTTCACCATTGTAATATGAGGAGTTTTACTGTGGTATAATCCTTTTATTGCACTTTTAACTTGCAAAGGATGCATACAATGCGGATCGGGACCCTCACTTGCTGCCTAGTGTGCTGTGAGTGGGAGAGGATATCAAACGGTGGGACACCACATCGTCTGCCCCAAAAGCTAGTCTGTGAAACAAATGTATGCATTCGTGTTGACACTCATTTCGGCAACAACGTAGGTATTTCAGGTTGATTTACATTTTCTCCCTATGCAAAATTCATATTTCAGAACTTTAATATATGAAATGTCTCCTTTACAAATCAGATTATGTTCTTATATCGTGCCCTGGTGCTTTTGCACGGGTAGCCCTTCCTGGAGGGACTCAAATCCAAATGGATTCCATTAGCGGAAAAATATTCAGTGAAATTGCACTAGACCTTTTCTCAATATTTCAAATAATGTTGATAACTGCCATTATTATATAGTTGTATTAAAAGCTGGCAATGTACCAATGCGCATTAAGTACCCATAGGCCCATGACTATTCCATTCATTATAAATTGGTAAATGATTACTTAACAGGGAAGTGAACCGATTTTTCCCCAGCTTCATGTTAGGTATTGCAATTAATTACATTATTCTGTTAGATTGGACATCCTTAGCGAGGTATGCCTCTAAATCTTTTGACGTCACTTCCCTATTCGCTGAAATCATATTTGTTGGCATGAGGACAGTTAATACGCGGTAAAGGTTTGTGCACTTTCCCTTTTAAATAGAAAAATTGACAAACACGCAACTGTCTCATTGTCTATACTCATTAGTTCCTGTTAGGTGGTTCAACATGAACCCAGGGCCTGTGTAGTAAATACTACAAGTCGGCTGCAGCACTCACTGTGCCACTCCATGAAGTAGCATAGTAAAACATTCTCAAGCCTGCACTGCAACCTGTTGTGCATTTGTAACCTGTTAATTATCCCCAGCAAAAATAAACCTTTTTGCCTAGCATATAGGTTCCCTTTTAACGCCTTTAAGTCACCCATAAGGCAGGCCCTAAACACTAATAGGGCAGGGGGCTTGGTATTTCAAACGTAGGACATATGTGATTATGTTCTATATGTCCTGACAGTGTAAAGCGCCAAAGGTCGCTGTCATCATTGTTTCGTGGCTCATTTACCAATAGACTAGCACTAGGTTACCTTAGTCTTAATAACTGATAACCTCATTTCTGGGTTACAAATAGTTAATTTGTTTCCCACTCTTTTGAGTGGTATTGTATATTGCACTTTAATAGTAAAGTTGGAATTTAAGTTACGATTCCGAAAGCGTAACATTTAGAAAGATGACATTTTTCTGCCTAAACAAATGTGCCTTTATGGAAGCGTTCATGTCACATGACTGTGAATCTTTTCTCGGTGACTCCCTTTCACACTCACTGGCTCACCCATTCGACGAACCAAACATGTGAAATTTGACAATCAATGGAGACCAATTACATTCAATTAGAAAGCGAGCTATATTTGGTATGTCATTATCATAAATAATTGGTGTTAATTTGCCATTTTTTATCAGAGCAGTCCGCGAATGTGTACAAATATGGCCTGTGAATCAGTGTTTCAGTTTATAGGTTCATGGTTAATGCGTTCACATTTCCCATTGTAAGGATGTGAAGTTTGCATTCATTTATATATGGAGACGTCTTTGGCGTGGCCGCCTGCAGTTACTAAGGGTCATATGTTACATTTACTGCAATACTTCATTAGCTAAGATTAGGCTCCGTCAGCCGTGGGGAAAAACTTCATATTATTCATTCTCTGCATCATCTTTCCTCGGGCGTCGCGTTGTCAGGCATCATATATGACAATGGAGTAAAGTAGCCTTCAAGAACATAGAATCTCCAGATGCTCCCCAGGCTGGCAATCATCAATGTGTATTTTATTCAGAGAATCATTGCTGCCAGGTAGCTTGACAAGGAATGCATGTCACTACAAGTAATTGCAGTCAGCCTGGAAGTTAATTTATTAACTGTCTACCTTCTACGGTAGGACTGGCAGCCATAGGTCAGCTGGAAAGCAGCAAGTGAGGAAAGCCACCCTGGAAATGAAGGGAGGTTCTCCAAGGTCCCAGAGATGGGTTTCTTGGGTTAGTCCCATTCAGCCCACTACGGTGCAGTTGTCTTGATCGGGCCTCAACATAAGCATCATGAGGATGGGGCGTTACCGATGGGGGGCCCTGCGTGCCATCAGCTGCGAATTCATACATGAGCAGGGGAGTGGTGCGGAGGTGGCACCCAGCAGCGAAAGCTGTTAGGTCGGGGGGAGGGCGAGCGCGCCAGTAAGCTACTCGCCCTGTGGCGGGGTCCCAGGCAAGAAAAGGGTGTGGACTTCCCCTTTTGGTATGGACTCGCTGCCCATGGAAAGGGCAAGCAGTCATTGTGGGGCTCTGGGCTGGCGGGAGAGGGGGGACTGACCTGCTGGTGGTCCTGACCACTCCTGCCCTACCCGCGATGACGGGGTGTCGGTTTATAAACATTGGAGGGGTATACCCTGGTATGTTTGTCACAAGTAGTGGCAGATTATTTACCTGCGGCTCTGTTGACCGGAGGGCGGTCAACTTAAGGAGAGCAGGCTATCTTGGTTGTGGCCTGCTGGCACAGCCCGAAGGACAAGCAAAAGGCCCCTTGGAGAGCGGGGCGAAAATATAATGGCAATGTATAACTTTGAGATTATTTAATGCTGTGGTGTTGATAAGCAAATATTTTTAAAGATTTACCTTAATCAAGATGAATAAATGATTAATGACACTGCTTGAAGTTTTAATAAAAGACTACGCGGTGAACGACAACAACCTGCTTCATGTCTTTTATGGGGGGGGGGGGGTGACTCGCACCCGGTAGGCACACTATGAACGGCGCCACCCGCTCCTAGAGGCGTGGCGCCCTTAGTGGCATCCGGGGGCGGGAGCCAGTAGGGACGTCTTCAAGGCGGAAACATGGACAGGGAAGAGCCATCAAGATAGGAGGATAGGCAGGACCACGTGAGCCTACCACGCGAGCCTAACGTCATCAGGAAGGCAGGGCCGACCTTCCCTCCCCCGAGGGTACAAAAGCCTCGGGGGAGGCTGAACTAACCCTCTTTGTCCTCTCTCAACAGCTACGGCGGCAGCAGACCAGCAAAGAATTACCCACCCACCCATCCCTGCAACAAGGAAAAGAATGGCGGGGTCCCAGGCAAGAAAAGGGTGTGGACTTCCCCTTTTGGTATGGACTGGCTACCCGTGGAAAGGGCAAGCAGTCATTGTGGGGCTCTGGGCTGGCGGGAGAGGGGGGACTGACTTGCTGGTGGTCCTGACCACTCCTGCCCTACCTGTGATGACGGGGTGTCGGTTTATAAACATTGGAGGGGGTATACCCCGGTATGTTTGTCACAAGTAGTGGCAGATTATTTACCTGCGGCTCTGTTGACCGGAGGGCGGTCAACTTAAGGAGAGCAGGCTATCTTGGTTGTGGCCTGCTGGCACAGCCCGAAGGACAAGCAAAAGGCCCCTTGGAGAGCGGGGCGATAAAATAATGGCAATGTATAACTTTGAGATTATTTAATGCTGTGGTGTTGATAAGCAAGTATTTTGAAAGATTTACCTCAATCAAGATGAATAAAGGATTAATGACACTGCTTGAAGTTTTAATAAAAGACTACGCGGTGAACGACAACAACCTGCTTCATGTCTTTTATGGGGGGTGGGCGACTCGCACCCGGTAGGCACACTATGTCCGTCAAACATTTAATACATTGACAGGAACTTCAGTGACAACAGTTATTGCCAATGTTAAGAGCTATCTGTAGTTTGGGTTGACATCTCTAAATTCGGAGAATGTTAACACAATCAGGGAGACAAAGTATTTCACTCTATCGCCCTGATAAACTCAATATCTTACTCGGATTTCCAAATCACGCACTAGGTCATTTGCATATTTAATGTAATCGCTATTTAAGTATTTCTGCAGTTTACCTAAAACTCATTTCAAAGATCATAACATCTCCCATTTTAAAAATTGTACCCCTGCAATCCAGCAACACCTAACCTCCTCTGGCTCATCTTTTAACCCTAGCAAACATCTGCACTACGTCCCCCCCCCCAACCAAAGATAACTCCTAGCTCCTGTTAATTCTACTACCACAAAAAAACTGGGGTGAATGTATGGAATGGTGTGCCTGAGCACACAAAACTTATTCCAAATAATTAATGGCAACACATAAAATTGGACTAAACGTGTGCTTTGTGGCAGAGTGTTGCCCGCGTAAAGTGTTTCAATGCCTGGCAAGGGGTAGTATGCACTATGTAAATGCAATTTCAATTACAATGACATACACATTACACAGGTCACAGTAGAACCTGTACAGATATAGTTAAGTCAGAGTTTCCATTGAAAAAATTGTGCACAGATTCCTCAAGAAGGGGCCCAATAAAAGGGGTTGAGGTCATAAACGTGTGACTCTTCTTAATTTAATTTACAAGGATTCTTTGCTCTCTGATACAGAACAATTGGCTGAAGGGTCATACACCAAACTTGACCCGAAAGTATATCTTTACTCACGGGAGTGCCCACGCTTGGTTTGGTTCTAATCCATTGATCAACTTTCAAGAAATTAACGGTAAAACAATTGTGGGTTTGAAAGGTTTTTTAAAAAAAGATAGCCATATCTAGACCATTCGTTTATGGAGGTCAGTAAACTGGTTTTGCAGACCTTCAGTAGACCCAAATTAAACAAAATATTAAATTATTGTTTGGAAGAGGGAGCATTGTCTCCAGCTGTCCATTTCTGTGGGTCCGAAGCTTACTGTAGCTGGCCATTACAGAACTCTGAGACTTTCTCCCCAAAGTCTTTTTTTAAAAAAAATTAAAAGAGCTATAAGAGCCCAATGGTAGTATCCGCTGACTCAGTGGCAAGGGGGTAAGGGATGCAAAGAAACCATTTTTAAGTCAAAAGTAAAAAATAAAAAATACTTTGACATGAGGCTTGCTGACCATTGGACTAAGCTTATGACCCACAGCCGTCTCCCAAGATGTATTAAACCTGCCTTAAGGTCTGTAAACCCATAACAAAAGCCTGGCACCCATGTTGCCCTTTCACATAAGAGGTTCAAAATGGGTCCATGAAACAGCGAGTGTTCTCCAAAATGTAGTAGGCGCCACAATTACCATAATCTAACACAGTAATATGTGAATTCCAACTTTGGAGTTGAATCCAAGCTTTAGAAATACTATTTAGTTCTCAGTAGCTCCAGCTCCATTTAAATGATTTACCTTTAATTAGAATTGAAAGGAATAACTTCTCAGGTTTATGTCTTGATTATTCGTTTTGTTACTCGTCTTTATGTCAGTCCTGAACATTCATTACAAAAGTTAATGGGAGAAGGGAAATTTACCCATGACATAAAGATGAACTAATTGCTGTCTAGAACATTTTTCGTTTTTTTTAACCACACTGGGGTTTAATAGCAAAGAAGTGAATAACATAAAAACAGTAATAATTTGAGGTCATGGTTAAAGAAATTAACACAGATAAAAGGTTTACAGCACTGTCTTAAAATACAAAGATAGCACTTAAACTGTTTATCTATAAGATGTAAAGTAATGCAATTCTATTCAAATGCCAACATGCACCCATTAGCCCGAATGGTATTCATTAATTTAAATTTAATCGGCTTGCAATAGGAGAGATTGTGTGATCAAAAGTGGTGGGACTAGTTCTCATTCTGACTGTCAATTTTGTGGTACTAATCTACAAGATATGACTCATGTATTATTTTCTGCCCACGATTATTACATTTTCGAGTGAAATGTATTAGTCTTATATTTTTTTTTATATCTCATAGAAACCTATGAGGATCCACTACATTTATTTCTTAACCCATCTACTGTAAATATCTGCTTGCACTTAATATCATTTTTTTTTTCATTACTTTTATGAATTTTCAAATTGGATGAATGTATGTTTTGATGCATCTGTGTGGAAACATTACTTAAATAAAATAAAAAATACACTAAAGTGAATATTAGTGTACCTTATTGCTAGATGCTTTTTAAATAAAGGAGAATATACTGCTATTTCACAATATGGAAATGTTTGAGGTCAATTAACCATTCAATAGGTGATTGAAACAGCAGTTTATTTCAGATTGCATATCTTTGATGAAGTACATATGAAGGTGGGGAATGCACTGAATAACAAAACATGCACATGGAACTGTATATACATTTAGATGAGTGAAATTAACATGAAAATAATTTAATATTTTTCAAGACAACTCAAATAAAACAACGATATACCCAGAGCACTCTATTGTTCACACTTTGTGCCATTCTGCACGAGGGTGACACGTGTGTTACCAGAGGCAAAATTTTAAGATTTTCCCTACATAATGTGATCAAAAATGTCCATAAATTCGCTGAAAAGAGTTGAAAAACCTCAAAAACATGCAGATATGCAATAGTCTTACACATAGGTGGTAACCACTGTGTAGGTACAAGTGAGTCAGATTTTCCACAGGAAATGTGCATAGCTAATAACTTTGGTACCATTTGACAAATCTTCACAAAACCTTCCAAAAATAAAGTTCATCTAGCTCCTTTCTAGAAAGTTTTGTGGTGATCTGTCAAGTAGTGACTGAGAAAAGGGAGTGGGGGGGGCACTTTTTGCTTCTTTGCAATTTCCATGGGAAAAGCTAAACAACACCACAAGCCGTGTATGGGTTGGAATGGCATTCCTGAGCCTAGGTGCATTCCCTGAGAAGAAGTGCTTGATGGTTGACATTAAGAGCATTAAGGTCAGACCAGAATCAGCCCATTCCTTAACCTGGAAGGACTCAGCAAAGGGAGGATGCAGACAAGTGCCCCTGTAATTGTGAGCAGAGGAGGAGGAGTTTGAACAGCCAATCAAGACAGGCGAGCTCCAGATGTTTTAAAGATTAGCATATTTAAAGACCGTTCTGCCGAGTATGAGATCTCACCTTTGCAATCCATTGTCAGACAACGAGCCTGAAAGCACTGGGGCTCTGCAAAATGAATGCACAAGTAGCTGCTCCACGGTTCTGGAGTGTGGGGTGTGCACTCAGGGGCTTATTTACATGCCCCTTGCGCCACTCCTACGTCACTTTTCCCATGTTAAAAATGACGCAAAAGTGGCCCAAGGGGCTTGTAAATAAGCCCCTCAATGTCTGGTCTTTTCCATTTACGACCGTAGAGGTGGGCGAGCCACCAGGGACATCTTAAGGAGTTTGGGGGCCCGGGCCAAATGTATTTTGGCAGCCCCTGTTCGGAACAGCTTGGGATTTATGATGCAGTTTAAGCTCTTTCATGCCCTATTTAGCCTGGTCACTGACCGTGCACAGGCACACTCGTCCAATTCTCGATGTCTTTACATCTAATATTCAAGGATGGTGACATGTATTTTCAGAAGCTCACTAATATCACTGCAAATAAATCTCTGTGACACTCTCCCCTTTCTCATACGTGAGGTCTTGTTTTGATCTAAAAGAAACATTTTTATGGATGTTGCATGAACCATAAACCCAACATTTCGCTGCAACATGTGTGTTATAGACTCACACATCACCCACATAAAAAAACTAAAGGAATGCAGTATTTAAAGCAATATGTTTAAGAATGACTTAAGGTCATAATTGCAAGACTCATTGAAAAACAGAACTGGCTCTATCAACGGGTTCTCTGAAAGGCTAGGGGCTCTGGGCCAGAGCCCACTTTGCCCATGTCCTAAAATATCTCTGCGAACCACTAAAAGCTCGGCCCAGTTGCAAGCCTGCAGCCCGTGGTACTTTTGGAACCTCAAGTCAATAACGAGCCAAGCTTTCATGTGGCTTCTGCGTGCGGCTCTCCCTCTACCCACCATCCTCCCACTAGCCAGGATGTGGCATTACAGCTAGAGCTGCCGACTTTGAAACAGAGGAACCAGGTTTGACTATATGCTTCAACATTCTGTGATTCTAGTGCCTCATTACAAGTTTGGCGGTGAGGGGTGGTTCACCTACTCGCTCCCACACTGCCTAACCCGAATGCTGCCCACGAGATTATGATACAAATCGTTGTCTGACAGGCTGGCAGGATAGCGGTGCATTTAAAAGACCCAAAGGCACTTTAAAAACCTCCTGCTGTGGGACCGCCACAGCACATTCCCGCATGGCATGGACTGTAAAGTTCATGCTGTTCTGGGTCGAGGGAGGTGTTTGCACATTGTACCCCCCTGCCTGCACCTACCTGCATGGGGCCAGGGGGACCCTGAAAGGCCCCCTTTGTTTCCCCAGCACCAGCTTTTACATGGCGGTATAAAGGCTGGCAGTCAGGAAACTCAAAATATGCATGGCAGTGCCGCAGCAGCACTGCCAGCATATTCTGAGCCCCTGACCACCGCACCACCTCCAGGGAAAGCGGTTCCCTGGTGGCCCGACTGCCAAATGTATAATGCGGCAGTCGAACTGCCGGTGCGGCAGTGGCTGGACTGCCACTGCCGCACCCCCACGAGTCTGGAGGCGAATGGACCAGCGGACTCGTAATAAGGCCCTTAATCTCCCACGCCTATAAAAATGAATGTAACCTTGTGAAATGTGACTTTTTCTCGTGTAAAATTCTCCAATACCTTTGAGTCTTGTTGGCACTATATAAAAACTGCATAAAAAATGTACAAAGAGGTTAAAACAAAACTTTAACATAAAAAAAGACAGAAAGATACCCATTAGCTTCCTGATTTGTACAAAGTGGCCCACTCTCTGTAGTACATGTGCTTGGATCCCATAATCACCCAATTCTACATAGTTGCCTAATTGGAGATTGCAGCCAGGACTGCGCACAGCCGGTATGGAGTAGCAGGGGCAGCAAGTGAGCGAGCGGAGTGCGGTGCATGACATGCAGCATGTGGCAGCTTTGAGGAGACCACTGGGCCGCCGGAATGCGAGAACCTCGAGACCGCTGGCCGAGGAGCGCTGGTCATGGAGAGTAGCGGGCTACCGTGGTTGCCAATCGGATGCCTACAGAGCAGGTGGTGGTAGCAGTGGGGGTCCATCGGCCTCCCCAGTAAGGCCTTGGCGTGCTCAGCCTTAGTAGCCTGTGACAGCTGGGTCTAGGAGTACGACGTCAGTGTGTAGGCCCCGGAAGGCGCCCATTGGAGATGGCTTCGGGCACAAATATAAAGAAGTCGACGTGCATTCAGATATGGCTTTGTCCTAGGGTGTCTCCTTATGCCAGACCAGTCGTATTGGCCACAGTTCAACTAAGGCTTCTTCACTAAGCCTGTCTAATAAATTACACTCTCCAGTGGAAGCAGTCGAAGAAATGGATATGGGGTATGTAGGGTCCGTACCCATGTTGAACATCGCTGGCAACAACTTTGAGTCTGAGACCAGTCCCCATTTTCCCATGGTTCCCTCTGGTGTTCAAGATGCTGTTTCTGCGCTGGAAAATCTGCTAATCAAGGAGATCTTGCGAGAAACTCAGGGGGGACCCTGTGTGGGTTCATGCAATGGGGAACTTGGTGCATCGGAGAACTATTCCCTACCAGACATTACTGCTCTTACAGAGAAGAATCGGACGAGGGAGTCCAATTTAAGAACATCTATGTCTTTGGGTACGGACTTGAGCCCACCTTTGTATTGTCTACCCAGCCATCCATCATTACCGGGTTTTTGTATCGGTACGCCATCTTCAAGGGTCTCTTTATTCGGGGCAGTGAACTCTTTGAACTGTGATTTATTTATGTCTGTATGGGCTCAAGTATTGTGCAAGTGAGGGGAAGGAGGGGGTAGGGCCTAATGAGATATTTTATTGTGTGTTGAGAAGGTTTTATCTTCGATTCTGGCCTTTTTGGATAGATCAGTTGCTAATTCTGATCAAGTGCTGGATGTATTAACTCCAATCTTGATGTGGGTGCAGCACCTTACCCCTTTTGATCTTGGCCCAAGGAAGAAAGAACAAGGTATTGAAGTAAAATTTCAGACCTCTCAAACATACATTGTGGCAAAAATTGGGGTGGAAGAAATTGGAATTCAGGTAGGTTACCCTGGTTGACTTGGGGTCACTATTGCTGGCCAACCTAACGGTAATCCGGAGACCTCTAAGGAGGTTGAAAATGTGCCTCTTTCTTCCTTTTTGAATCATTTGTCTGAAAAAGGCTGTCAAGAAATCTAAAGTGCCAATGTAACTGTAATTGAGAATCCCCTTCCCATTTTTCTGATTTTTAAAAAGGGGCTCCCCTTCCCTCTGGTGTTGTTCGCCTAAATGATCATTATAGTGCTAAGTCACCTAGGGCTCAACAAATGGTGTTTCTTCTGTGAAGGGCGTCCACTCAGGATGTACCAGGTTAAAACGCCTGAAAGGGGAAAAAAAGAACTTGGAGTATTATGAAATGTAAAAAACTAAGGTTCTCAAATGTTTTAGAAGAGTCTACCCCCATTATTCAGCCACCTAACGCAAAAGTGCAAAAGAATATTCAACTACACCTAGTTCGTGAGCATGATTCTCCAAAAATAACTAGTAGGCCCACTTCTCCTAATATATTTGATGTATCAATCTTAAACCGCCATCGGCAGGAGAAGGGGTTAATTTGGATATGGGAATAACTGTCCATAATGATTGGGGTGGCACGAAAGTGGGTTTAGTGAAAGGGCTTATTGGGTATAAGGTTGTGTATGCCAATTGTTGACGCACTGCAGAAGAGGGTCGCAGGATCCCCCAAGAGACTGAAAGGGTCCCCGAAAGATCTTCAATAGTCTCCCGTTAGGGTAATTGTCTCCATGCACTGCTCCCAAGTTTGTTAGAATCCTTAATGGGGAGGCTCCTTCTTTTTTTCTATCAGCACAGCCCCCTTACTCAGGTGTTGGGCCAAAACATAATAATAACTTTGTTGGAGGACCAGAGTTTGGCAACTTTTCTAATACTTTGAACTTTGTCTCTTTGTTTGATAATGAATTGGGTCCACTGAATAGAATTTTCGTATTGCAGCTGTTATTAGAAATTGAGGCCCTGAATTTGGTAACTAGTAGAGACATTGACTGTGTGTATCTGGATCCCATTGCTCCCCTTCAGACTCCTGTTGTTACTTTTAGCTCCAGGATTGTCTAAAAGTTGATCTTGGGCAATGTGGATCAATCCGGAAAAAGGCATTGATGTTTTTCCATCTGAGATGTTCGCAGATAAGTCTGATAGCCTAAGCTTGGTTCCTCAGTAGTCTACTCAGGATACACACAGTAGAATGGGCTGCAATCTGAATGACAATATAATCTTCATATGTAGAAGCATGGGGAGGAGAGTGATAAACATTATGGAATGTGAGGGTCCATGGGCAGGAAATCTGGGAAGGGAGAAGAGTTTGCACCCTGGAGTTGGGTAGCAGGCATTTTGAATGCCACAAAAAGGAATTCGAAACTTCCAGTGCTGCAGAGGTAGCCCTTGGGTAAAGTTCTCTCTTGGAATATGGCGGGCCTGGGATAGTCAAATTAAAATTTAAAATTAAATTTTACAATGTGTTTTAGTCCAATGATAATTTGGTTGCAGGAAACTTGGATATGTCCCTATTATAAATATAATAACTACTTCTGTAAAAGGCCACTCAAGTGGAGGTACAGCTATTTTACTCAGTAGTGGCATAAACTGGAATCCTAAAGTATTTGTTCATTCCTGAAAACTTTACACCTGTTTAAAATTAGCCCTGTTCAAGGTGATAGGAGGGCTGTATTCAACCCACCTGGTGATAAATGTCTATATCCCACCTGGGAGGTATTATGATACCTTAGTGGATTCTGTGCTCCCTTTTGTACACATTAGGGCTTCAGAAGACTGCTCATTGATTATTATTGTGGAGGATTTTAATGCCAACATTTCGAATTGTGCCTGTATAACCTTTGGAAATTCTAAATTGAATGAGGTACGGAGTATCTCTGAGGTTCCTTTACCCAAAAATGTTAGATCAGATAGACGGGTCCACATTTTCTGGAATGCCTGAGATCTAATGAATTTATCGCTCTGCATGGCAGGTTTCCAGAGGATTCTCCAGCCTCTTTTACTTTTTATTCCTCTCGAGGGCAATCACTAATAGATTATATGGTGGTAATTTACCAAATGTTTGTCCTCTGTACTCAATTTGAAGTAATGAGGACGGATTTAAGTGATCATAGTATTCTCTCAGTGGCTATTGATTTAGAACTCAAGGTGTTTGACTCTTGAAACTCCAGGAAAGACACAGTGGTTTATAATAGAATACAAGGGTGCACTTTTTGGTCAAATAATAATATATTGGATTTGGGCTCTCATATTAGAAAAGTGAGATTAGGCCCTTCTGTTACCCAATCAGATAATCCTATCCCCTGGTTTGAGGAGCAGCTGTTCCTTTTTCGAACCTTTAGGAGCAAAAATGGAAACACTAGAGATAAGACTCCAGCGAATATTGCTTGGGCCGTAAAAAAGGTATAGTGTTATATATACTCCTTAGTAAGAAAACAATTCAAGTTGTCATCATTATCGAGGCAAAGGGAAATCAACCAGTTGAAGCGTGTAATAACGAGATTGAAGGCCCCTGAATGAAGGAAGGAGGAGGATCAAACATGGATTAAGTTAAAAGAAGCTGTCTCTTCTTGTGATTCAAGTTAATATTGGCAAGTAATCACCCAAAATTGTGATTTTTAGAATTAAGGCTGAGGCCATCCCTCTATCCGTAGAAGACTGGACCCAATACATTTTGCAGTTATACGCCTCTAATTCTAGCTGTAGGATTCAGCTGAAGTGTAATGTTGAGGCTGCTTCTTTGGATATATTTGGCCCGCCCTCTTGTGAAGAGATAGAGGTTTTTTTTAAGGGCACAAGGTCCTTTGGGGTGATGGACCCAGATGAACTTCCGATGTCTCTCATCAAACAAGAAGTTTCTGCATGGGCTCTCTTTCTGTGTACTTTGTTTCAACACTGCTACCAGACTGGAGCTATACCATTTTCCTGGAAGGGAAGTTTTGTTGTACCCTTATATAAAAAGGGTCCTAAACCTCTCCTGCCAGTTTTAGGCAGATTGCATTATTGGATGCGATTGGGAAATTGCTTGCCAAGAGTATTCTTCTTCACCTTCAGGAATGGACATTTGGTAATAATATTGTTCCTGTTGAGCAGAACGGCGTTCACAAGAACTGTGGAACCTTGGTGTGGGGTGTGGGGGTGTGCGGGCCGGAATAACAGGCGTGGAGGCCGAATGTAGTGTGCTATGGTTAGCAAGGATTTTATTAGATACAGAGTAAGTCCAATCCTTGGGCACGGTGTCCGGGTACGATGCTCGCTGGTCCTGCTCCGGGTCCTCGAGAGGGGTCCGATGAGGAGAACTCAGGTAGGTCTTCCTCTGCCGGGCTGGGGGATCTCCTTCCTGGTTGCGGGCGTTGGGGTGTCCCTCGGAGGTAAATGAGAAAGACACAGGGCAGTTAGTTCCAAAGCACACGGAACTCAGATGACTGTCACCGGCACCGGGAGTGTAGGGTCGGAAATAGACCGTGAGGGAGGGACGACAGGGTAGGGGAAGAAGGGAAAGTATAGGGGGGGCTTCGAAATAGAGTGGTTGTCGTGAGGAGGGGGGGGGGGTGGTTGGTATCATACAGTGTAGGGGTGACTATATTATACAGTGCGGGTGCGCGTGATATCTGTACAAGATTTACACTATTTACACTAATTACACAGGGTGGGGAAAACACGGAGAATGGTAACAGTTTACTCACGTGCCCCGCCGTAACTCTCATCCGAGTTACGGCCGCTTTCCAGCCACCTCCTGAGGATGCCACCAATCCTCGCACCACAGTTCTTCCTCTTCTCCGCTCTCTACTCGCGTCCTCTCTCCTACAACCTCCGCCGCTGGTCCTTCGCGTCTCGCCAACTCCTGCCACGAGTCCACCGCTGGGAACCACTCCACCTCTGTGTTGCCGGTCTTTATACGATCCACTCGGGTCGCTGAGGAAAGGCTTCCGGGGTCAGGCGGGGTCACTTCCGGTCCTTTAATGGCCGTTGCATTTCTGGGGTCAATCCAGGTCGTTTCCGGTCCGCTGGGCTCTGGCGATGCTGTCGGTACCTGCAGGGAGACAGAGAGAGGTGTAGCCGGTTTTGGCGGCAGGTTAGTGTTGTCGCCCCTATGGGCGTTCCTACGGGGTCGCTGCGGCCTGGAGGTAACCTCTGCCCCTTCACACTTGGATAATATCACGGCCCTTCAACCGCTGATTGAAAAGTACCCTGTGGGCACATCATGGTTTTATACTCAACCTTTATAGACTCCTCCACAGCGTTCAATAGGGTTGACCGTAGGATGCTGTGGAGGAAACGGTCTGCTCTGGGGATCCCTGCTCACCTCCCAAGGCCAATCATTGCCCTGCACCCTTCCACTTGGACCTGAGACTTGATGGGACGGAATCGGGGTTTGTCCAGCAAAGTGGAGACACATAATGGCTTGAAACAAGGGTGCCTACTTGCGCCCCTTCTTTTCTGCAGAGTTGGACAGACTAAAGGGGATCCACCTAAATTAGGATTTATGAATGTAAATTGATAAAATTGATACTTGTATAGCGCACTACTCACCCGCAAGGGTCTCAAGGCGCTCACCCGCAAGGGTCTCAAGGCGCTTGTACGAATACCACTGTGGAACCCATCCTGGCTTTCCCTGTGAGGCATCCACTCCTGGGCACCCCCAAGGTGAAGGCCAGGCATCCTTAGCGTTGTTGGGGCCGTTGTGGAGATTAAGCAAGCTATTGCCCAGAGTTGCAGAGTGGGACTCCATGATTGGAATAGGCACCGAGGCGAGAATTATCAGGTCCGTGGAATTTTGAGCCCAAGACCCGCCGAGGCGGGGAATTGAACCTTGGTCCCGGGCTAGACCTCGGCCTCAGGGTCTGCCGCTCTAATCATTGTGCCACACTTCTCTGAATGTTGGTTGTCTACTCTATGCTGCTGACATTGTTTAATGGTATTTAACCCCGATAGGTTTACAGAGGCGTCTCTCTGCGCTGGGAAACTATGCTGATAAATACTATCTAAAATACATATTTCCAAGAGCAAAGTTATGGTTTTCAGGTCTCTGGGGTGTAGAGTTAGGAAAGATTTATATTGGTTCTTGGGGAATGATCAGTTGGAAGTTGTGGAGTTTTATCCATACTCGTGGCTGAATTTTTTCTAGCAATTGTATAAATAAAGATCATATCCATCAGTGTCGTAGTAAGGTATTATCTCAAGCCTCAATCATTCACAGACTATACAAGGGCTGTGGGGAAAAGCACTTGCCCATGTTCTTGCGGTCTATAAGATTAAAATCTTACCTTCACTGAGGTATACCTGTGAAGTAATGGAGGCTTTGGTCCTTTTTTGAGAAGAGCAAATGGTGTATTTACTGCCAAATCTGTTACTTGAATCATTCAGCTGCTCCCTCCGCCTTCCAGCTCGAATTTGGGTTCCTTTCTACAAGTGTGTTTGTCATGGCAGCCATTCTAAGGTGGGAAATATTTATTAAATAGTGACTCTGGCTCTATCCATGCTACACAAAAACATTGAAGAGAAAAGGTGCCCTTTTTTCAAATTACTTGAAAGTTCTGGATATGTTTGAAATTGGTCAGAATGAGGTGGCACCTCCCCTCAAGCTTCTTTAAAAAAAACCTGATTAAAAAATCGATTTATTAAGTGAGCCAGTAAATGGACATTCGACTTTGTACTCAATATGGCCGGAATGGAATTGTTGTTAAGAGCAGCATTTGTTAAATAAAAACCTCAGCCATTTGTTTTATGGAACCTTCCCCATGGTGTGCATTGAACATCTTTATGTCTAAGGTTGAACTTGTTTCCACTAGGGGTTGTTACTGGATCTTGGGAAGGTATACCTAAGGATGTGAGGCTTTGTGGCCTTTGCTTGAACTATGTCCAAGATTTAAATTATTTGAGATTTGTTTGTCCTTTCCTTCGTTCATTACGATGTCAATTGTTAAGACCATTGTTTATAAAGTACAATATAACTTCGGCAGCGGAATCTCATCAATGCTTGTTCGCCCCTCTATCTGAAACAGATTGCACAAAAAATTTTAAACACTTTTCAAATATTTTTTAAATGTTTGTATACTGTAAGTTTAGTACTAACTGTATTTGTTTTTGTGCCTGTTTGAAAAGGGTATTATCAGGGCACAAGTCCTAAAAAAAGAAGTGGGGGGACGCTGACGTCACGACCGGAAGTGACGCCACGAAAGGAGGCCAAAGAGTGAACGTGATGCTCCATTTGCTCCATATCGAGCTCCCGGTAAAATAAGTAGCTACTATGCCATTATAACTTGAAATAACACTTATATGTTATGTATTAAGTAGGTATGAAAATTGCCAGCTGTGGCATTGCTTTTTTGCACTTTTTTCATCCCTGATCTTATCACATTTTTTTTGTTTCTTTCACCCTTTAAAGATTACGGATTTCATAACAGAAGTATTGTATCAGTAGTGCTTGGTAAAGTTGAATGAATTCCTTTTTATTTGTTGAGCTTTTTCGCTTCCTTTTTGCACTCTTTATCGCTGTACTGATGTATAGTTTCCTGCACTGTTTAAGAATTGCACTGCAACGCCTCACTAATAATTCCTTTGCGCATTTGCACTTTATGGGGCTTATTTACAAGCCCCTTGCGCTATCTGCAAAAAGTGGCGTATCGGCGACTCAAGGGGCTTGTAAATAAGCCCCTATGGGCCTCATTTATGAGAAATGACGCATCTCTGCGTGCAAGCAGCGATGCGTCACTTCTCAGTGCGCCCTCCTTGCGTCATGATTGATGCATCATATTTATAATATGACGCATCATGTCGCAAGGAGTTACAGATATGTCAGTATTTCTGACGTATCTATAGGCGAAAAAGTGACACATTGCTGGAGTGTGTCACAAAAGTGACGCAACTCCAGCAATGTGTGCTTTCACATGGGCAAGTCCCATGTTGTTAGTGCCTGCGTCAGCCTTACACCTGCCATGATGCAGACGTAAGATTTTGACGCATTAGCGGCCAAGAAATGGCGCGCGTCACTTCCATGACCCTTTCTTGCGTCAAAACGCCCCCCTTGCATACATTATACCTGGCGCAGGTATAATGTGGGCCAGGGGTTTACAAAGTGGCGCATCTACCTAGATGCGTCACTTTGTAAATATGGCGCAACAAGGCGCATTTTTTGCCACTGGTGCGTCACAAGAAGTGACGCGCCGGTGGCGTAAAAGTGACGCACAGCCTCATAAATGAGGCCCTATATGTTTTTGGTTGGAGCATGATACTAAGCCATATGGCATCTTTCTGTATTTATAAATGTGCATACAATGTTATTGTGTGTCTCTCGCATACTCCTGCTTGTATTTATGTGGACCTCTTTGAGTCCCAAATCAATATAAAATTAAATGAAATAAAATACCGGAAAACTTGTACAAAGTGAGCCCACAAAACCTGGATAAATTGCTTCTTTCTGTTTAATTGTTTGATCTTTGGTAAACAATTCTCTAAAACTTCTTTTTCTTCACTAGCCTGTATGAAAGCTCTTTCAAATATGGGAGTTTAGAATACCAGTTCTACAAAACATATTGGGGCGTATTTACAAGCCCTTGCACCGCCAGTAGCATACCTGTCAACTTGCAGAACAATCTCACAGTGTGAGGAGGGGGCGGGGCATCGTGCCGAGAAGAACCTACGAGGCACTTTTGAAGAAAAGAAAAGGACAGGACAGGAGCGTGTGAGTACCAAAGTCATTCTTCCATCGAGTACGAAAACATTGTCCAAGGTTTATATGCATTTTTATAAATTGTTCAGAGGCTGTTTAGGAGAAAAAGACGGACATGCTGTTCTGAGGAACTTAAAAAGCAAAAGCCCCCTGTATTTCCCTAGGCACAGCTGTAGGGCCTTAAAGCGAAAACTATTTGTTGATTCCTGAACACAGCAACATTTTTAAACATTCGAGCAGTTTGTGCACTTTTCAGCACCAACATATACACAATTTTAATGTTACTGCCTGGGCTCAAACTCTATTTTAAGACTGGAGTTCACAGTCTGCGATTTGCTTTTCTGTTTTTAGAGAGAACTGCCATAAGTAGCACACTCCTGCCATCTACTGGGCTTATTGAGACACGCATGAAATAATTTCTTGAGCCCTTCCTATGCATTTATTTATGTTCAAACTGTGGCTTGATAGCATGTTTTTAAAACCCTGTTGTTACAAATTCTTTAAACTAGAGCGGGCTTCTGTTCAACCCAGTGGTGTCTTTTTCTCTCACACTATGCTATTGGCTATTTGATGCATCCCTCCGCATCCTAGGAAGTACTTCCATTGGAATGCATGTCGGATTATTTTACATCTGAAAAGTGTACTCAAACATCACTCTGTTTGTCACATTCAGTTCTTCGGGGCTTTTATCTGTAATATACATTGTATACAGAGAGCAATTCGTTTTTGATACTTTTTCACAGATTATGAAAATACTGTAGGTTTGACTTTCAATAGCATTTGTGCGTACAATAGATGAAAATATTTGTGCATTCCGGTGTTTGCACGTGTTACCTACACCACATTAAAGCCAGACCTCTGAGCTTTTCAATGCTTGTTTTTATATCGACGTTATGCAATGCCCCACGAAGTGGCCTTATGCACAGTACAAAGGGATACATAAACGGGAGGGTGCAAGAAAGCCGATGAAAGGTGGATGGGTAGCTGGAATCCAGCTTGATGTGAGGCATGGTTTAAGGCTTGCTTCCTCAGTCGTTGTTCCTGTCACTGCATTTGTTCACCCTAACACCAGTCAGAAACTGAAATGAAAGTGCATAGGCTCTTCTTGCAGGCTCAGGTTCAAGGCATTCCAGAGGTTTGGACCCTAAGTAGTCAGTGATATGCCTTTATGTATCTGTCTGATGTATTTACTCTTTTGGTCTGTCCAGGCGCGCAACACCCATTGGACTCACCGGGCTTCAGCCCCCCCCCCCCTGAAATTTTTTCTTAGCCCGCCCCGCAATTTGGCTCTAGCTGTGCCTCTGGGTCTGTCAGATCTATTTGTAACTAAGAGCCTGATTATGATCCCGGTCGGACGAGCCTCCGACCGCCACCCTGTCGGGATCGGGACCGATCTACTCGCTGTTGGTGGTCAACCCGGCAATATTTTGTATTGCCGGGTGTGCTGCGGGCTGAAGTCCAAAATAAACACAAGGCACATATCCCTGCACTATGTGTGGAAGGAACTGTGTGGTGCCTGTCACATGGTGCTGGGATATGATGCCCACCAGGCCCCATCTCAGAGGGCCAGGGGGGCCCGCTACAGGACCCCAAAAGTCCTCTTTCTGCCTGCCTTTTCATGGCGGTTTAACCGCCATGAAACGGCCAGCGGAAAGGGACATTGTAATCCCTACGGCTGTGCCTGAGCAGGCACAGCTACCATTGTAGGGACTGCAGTCCCTCCGACGGTCCGACGGGCTCCTTGAGCCCATCGGATCCTTGTGGCGGTCAGTCTCTCCGACGTCCACCATCCGCCTGCCATCGTAATGCAGCGGGCGGACCTGCAGGGTCCATTAGCCGTAGGACAGCCACCGACGGCTAGACGGTAGCGGTCTCACCATCATCATATTCAGGTCCTTATATCTGTAATTACAGAAGTATGTGAACAAATGATCTTCTCATCCGTCCAGCTGCGTCAGTAAAACACATATACACAGTATACTCAACTTACTCATCATACTGCATTAACTATAACTCAAGGCTCTACCATGCACTGTGTTCTGAAAAAACATTTCAAATGATATGTCATGAGTGTTGTTATGAAAGCTATGATTTCAGATGGTATAAGTAATGTCATATGCAAGGTTATAACCAGTGCATTGAGAAGGTGTGAGTTATAGTTAACACCTTAAGTACACATAACTGTACCACCTTTATGTAGATAGCGAGTAGAATGTCTCTATACGTAGGCATACATAAATATGTAAGAAATAACTATACATGCATTGTTGTATACATAGTATAGGTAATTTTGTATTACATTCTTAGTTTTTTATCTTTTTTTGATTTATTGTTTTAATGTTTTGTAGTCACTATTGCTCTACATTCCTGTGTTGTGAGTATCGTGAACAAGTACGAAAGAGGCAGCTTTTGACAGGTCTTCTGAAGTTGAGAAGGTTCTCAGTGAATGTTATTTTTGGTGGTTACAAATTCCATAATTTAGCTGTTGCACAGAGAAAGATGTTCCACCCATGGTTTATTTCTTGCATGCTGAGATTTTGAGACAGGGTGCCAGTCTCAAGCATACACTCCATTGTTAGATGTATTTTGTGATTTTCTTCCTGAAGAAATGGGTCCTTTGCTATTACTTGTCTTGTGTGTGAAAGAAGACAGCTTTAAGAAGGATCTTCTGGAAACTGGTAACCAGTGATGGATCTTCAAGGCAGGATAGATGTGAACTTGTTGCTTTACACATAGGAGCTGTGTGGCAGCAGAGTTCTCAATTCTTGGTATTCTTCTTATGGTTGGTAAAGGAGAGCCGTGATATAGACCACTGGCATAATATAGTTTGATCTGACAGGAGAGATTGTTGTTTGAACCTTATGGGGAATCCAGCTTGAAGTCCATGGTAATTCCATGGCATGTTAATTTCTTAGATATATTTGGTGGTGTCAATAGATCATCAGGTCAGGCACAAAGAGGGTCATAAGTATTCCAGTAATCACAGATATATCAGTTTTAGAGGCATTCAATTTGAGGTGGCCCATGTCATCCACTGGTCAATAGTCAAGAGGCAACTGAAGAGTTTGGGTTTTCCAATGTCCTTGGAGCATTCCAATTTCATAAGTATCTGTGTGTTGTCTGCGTAGTTATAGCAGCTGAACTCAAAGATGTTGATCCATCCTGGTAAGGTTTTCATATAGATTTTTAAAAGGAGGAGTGAGATGCAAGCCTTGAGGGGCTCCTGCTTTTATGTGGTAGGGTATTGATGACAAAGGAGGAGTATGGATCATACATGTTCTATTGTGTATATAAGATGAGATCCAAGTGAGAGCTTTACCCTTTATACTAGCTTCCTTGATTCTTAGAATTAGTCTGTCATGATCTACTTTGTCAAAGGCAGCTGAAAGGTCCAAGAGACAACCCCATTCTGGTCTACTGTGTTTTTAGGGGCATTCCAGGTATTTCTTATGGCTGACTCAGCACCTTTTCCTGAACAGAATACTGTTTGAAAGTTGGAAAGTAAGGTGTTTTCTTCAATGAATTGTGACATATATGGAAGAAGGCTGCTCTTTCTATAGGTTTGCCTAGGAATAGTCCATTTGCAATGGGCCTGTAATACTTGGGGTCTTGAGGGCTCAGGCTTGTTTCCTTAATAATGGGGCATTTGTATACCTTTTGTAAGCCTTCAGGTAGACTCCTGTTGTTAGGGGGTTGTTAATCAATATTCTGACTGGAATGGGCTCTGAAGATTTTAGCAGAATCGTTTTGAAGATTGGGGGGGGGGGGTCAGAGGGCAAAAGGCAGGCCTGATAACTTTGACAAGATCATGGAATTCTGTTGGTGATACTTCTTTTGAATGAGTGTACAGGCTGGGTGAAGCTATCATAAGCTCATCTGCAGTCCTAGCCTAGCGGTTGTCCAGCAACGACCAAATGAGTGCACCTGGAGGAGGGGTGTTTTTAGTTTTCCAATGCATAACATGTTTTTGGGAGAGCGGGTAGGGAGAGCGGAATTGAGGAAGGGTGGAGGGGTAAGGGAGAAATACTGGATCTTACAGCAGTAATGATCTGTAAGCGGTGGCTTGAATTGCATAACGCTTACAGATTATACAAGCAAAATGTATAACATTAAGCTGATATCCCTTCCTTATGCTGTGAATCAGTGGATGCCTTATTGGCCCTTTGACTGTAGTCAGTGTAGTACATACCTGTTAGGATGATAAGAAAACTCAGTTAGTCAGCAGGGTCTGTGAGGGAAGAGGGAGGAGGCAAGGGGGCAGAGAGAGGAGCAGGTCCCTGTGCCAGCTTCTGCAAAAGAAAAAGTCCACCCAAATGAATCAAAAAATGGCCCACTAAGAGTCCACTAATTTAGATGCACCACATAGAGCTCACCAAAAGGCGACGAACAGGCCACAGGGAAGATTAAACTTCAAGTGTTAAATGTACAAAATCTTTATTTTCTTTTTCATATTTTCTTTGCACACATTTTATCCAAGGTAGTTGATAACATAATACATAGGTTCATCTTTTCATAAAACATAGATCAATAAATACATATAATATAAAGACCCCACATCAACCTCTCATCATACATCTCCCATCTTCTCATCCAGGCACACACAAACATCCACTTCAACATCAGACACTATATACAAATTCCTCAACGTAATCCCCAGAGTGACACATGGATAGGATCCTGCGGAGTCTTCTTAGCAAAATGCCAGAGAGTCCAGATCGATGTGGCAGGACCCCAAAAACGTTACGCCAACGCGCATTTCGGTGCAAGGCCCAGAGCTACGGGCTTACCTTCATCAGGGCTCACACGCCGAGGGAGTGGGGAAAAACACAGCACATTTGTAATACACCTGTGGCCAATCTTTGCCGCTGGTTCCTGAGTCCAAGTATAGCAACTAGTTTATCAGGGTTCAAAATCACTTGCCCAACAGGAGACGCACTAATCCAATTAGAATCTGCTATAGATATCTCTTCCACGATGTAGCCTTTATAAATCTCACGAGTATCACAACTTCCTGCATCAGACAGCAATGCACCGATTAACCCGTTTTAAATATTTTTTCTCCACGATGCATCCTTTATTAGTCTCACGAGAATCACCGCTTCCAGCGTCAGACGGCACTGCACTGATTAGCCGTAAGGTAAAAACACGGGGAGTATTCCCAGTTCTAGGTACTCGGTCAGAGGAGTCAGGAATTCCGCACACAGCTGCGGATCCCCGTGCCAGCTTCCCCTCACTGCTGCATGCCACTCTCTCACTTCCTGCTGTCTTGGTTACTTGCTTAGTTTTTTCTCTCTGCTCCTCACCATTGTACCACTACTGTACATTGCTAGGTAATCTTATTTCATTGCTATATTTTTCCTCACTGCTGTTAACACTGTTGTACATTGCTTGGTAACATTGTATCATTGCAATTTTCTTTTCTTTTGTCCACTCTTTTCACTCCCACTTCCTGCCTTCCAGCGTCCCGCCCTCTTCCCAGGACCTGCTTAATGGAGGCCACAGCGCTACCACACAACGGGCCCACCAAAGGTAACCCTGTCTCTGCTCGTCCATGCCTGGACTGCTCCTAGCACCAGGCACCTTGAATCTCCTGCCACCCACAGATACACCACCTCTGAGCCCTGTTCCTGGCCTCCGGTGAAAGCAACTGCTGCCACACCTCACCCTGAGCTACAGTAAAATCTTTCACTTGTCAGCCCTGCCACTTTGACTGCAACACTGGAGCACCCGCATGCATGGTGTTCACCACCACGCCGACCACTACCACCCCTCCTGCTCAATGCAAGATCTCTCTGCAGACAAGCCACTGAGACCTGGGACATCATCACATTCTTCACCCCGATGTTATCTCTCTAACTGACATCGGGATGAAACCTGCATCTTCTTTTGACATTGCCTCAGCAATGTCCAATAGCTACAAGATAACACAGAGACCGCATTAACAAACACAGAGGTGGGTTCGCCATCATCCACAGGGAAACCATCCACTGCACCACCACCACAGACAACACCACCCCGATCATGGAACATCTCAACTTCCAACTCCACACTGATGGCAAAAGGGAAACATCCTTTACAACAAATCATTTACAACGCAGTGCTATTACAACGCAGGTTTTACAACGAAAACCATTACAACGCATTGAGCTGGGGGGCGCTCTAGGATAGGGAATAGATTTAATTTACTATCCAACACCTTCCCTAGTGTCCACGGGGACTGGAGTTGGAATAGTAAATTAAACTATTCACTATCCAGCACCCCAAAGCGCTATGCGTTGTGAAGGTTTGTGTTGTAAAACTGGCGTTGTAACAACATGCATGGTAAAAGCATGCGTTGTAACGTCATACATCCATGGCAAAACCACATGCAGACCTCCAGGACCCCACCCCAGCTTCTGCGATGCCATCCCAGACTCCATCGTCTTCTCGCCATTGACTCCAAAAAGGACATCTTCCTCATGGACCTCAATTTCCACCTTGACTACCCTGACGACACCAACACTGCCAACCTCCTTTAAAGCCTGAATACCCTCGACCTCACTCAACTGGTCACCAGCCCCACCCACATTGCAAGACATACTCTTGACCCCAGCTTCATGGCCACTGACAGAGTCAAATACAGCCACGTCATCTAACTCATCTGAAGCGCCCACCCCATTGTCCATTTCACCATCATAGGCCCCCCCAAGCACCACCACAAGGCCACACAGCATCTCTCGCCGAAGCTGGAATAAAGTATGGGCGAACCAATGGACCAGCGACCTCGACTCCTGCCCCCTAGACACCTCAACCAACCTAGAATAGGCTGTCTAAAACGTTTTCCACCTGGATCACTGATTGCACTGACAGAGTCACCCCTATCAAACCCACCTAACCGAGAAGACCCTTCGAACCCAGCTAGTCCACCACAGAGCTAAGAATCACCAAACGCAACTGCGAGTAACTCGAAAGAAGGTGGAGGACCAGCAAAGATGCTACAGACAGAACTGCCTTCAAAACATCGCTCAACCAATACCACCAACTCCTCAAAAGGAGTGCCCTTGTCAACTGCATTGAGACAGTAAAGAACTATTCAGCATCATCAGAGCGTTCTCCAACCCCTCAGCCTCTGAAAACATCATCACTCCCTCCCAGGACCTCTGCAAAACCGTGGCGGACTTCTTCCACAACAAGATTTCCAACATCTACAAACACTTTGTGCTACAACCCATCCACCAACTCATGGAACACCTCGAGAACAACAATTTGCTGGACATCTCCTAGTCAGGATTCCGCACCAACCACAGCACCGAAACCACCCTCATCATGACTAGAGACAACATCAGAACCCTCCTTGACCGAGGAAAATCTGCGGCTTTGATCCTCCTTGATCTCTCAGCAGCTTTCAACACTGCATTTCACCTCACCCTCATCAACAGGCATGTCGGAATTCAAGGAGATCCCCTCAGATGGATCGCCTACTTCCTCACTTGAAGAGCTCAAAGAACCCTCCTTCCTCCCTACACCTCCGAACACAAGAGCATCACCTGCAGTGTCCTTCAAGGTTCACCCTTAAGCCTCACCCTGTTCAACACCCACATGAACCCCCTGACCAACATCGTCGGATCCCACGGACTCAACATCATATCTTATGCCGATGACACTCAGCCCATTCTCTCGCAATAAGAAGAGCCCTCCATTACGTGTGCCAACATCCGCAGGTTTCTGACAAACATTGCTGACTGGATGAAAGACAACTGCCTGAAACTCAACACAGACAAAACGAAGTACTGATCTTCAGCAACAACTCCTCCCAGTGGAATGATTCCTAGTCGCCTTCCGAACTAGGACTCTCACCCAAGCTGACAGACCATGCCCACAACCTTAGCATCATACTGGACAGCAAGCTCACCATGAAAAACCAGATGAACATCGTTTTCTCCACCTGCTTCCTCACACTGCATGCTCTGCAAGATCTTCAAATGGCTCCCTTTCAACACCAGGCGCACTATTACTTATGCATTAGTCACCAGCCGGCTGGACTACTGCAACACACTCTACGCAGGCATTAGGGCCCACATCACCCCCCACCTCAGGAAGCTCCACTGGCTCCCCATTCAGAAGAGATGTCACTTCAAGTTGCTGATCCACACTTACAAAGCCCTACACAACCAAGGACCAGCATACATCAACCACCGACTCAACTTTCACCAGCCCTTCAGACACCTGCGCTCCACCTCCCTTCACCTCACTCACACTCCATGAATACATCAAAGGTGCAGCAAAGGCTGTTCCTTCTCCTACCTCACGATCAAGTCCTGGAATTGCCTCCACCTTCACTTGCGGACCTCATCCCCTCTGCTTGAATTCATGAAGTGACTCAAGACCTGGTTGTTCGACTGAGCCCCAACTCCACAGCAGGATTCCCAGTGCCTCAATACCCTCACGGGTGGTTAGCCGCACTCTACAAGTCATTTGATTTATTAATTGGTTGAAAGAGCAGGGGGATGTCAAAGTGCTCAGGATCACACTGGGTGAGTGGGGAGGAACAGTAGAAAGAGAGACCACAGAGCAAATGACAGAAAAAAACCATGGCTGCAAAGAAGTAAAGTAGAGCAAAGAAAGTGAAGTAGAGCCAGTAAGTAGGGAGGGTGGAATGCAGGATCACACAGGGGTGAGTTGAGTGAGGAGAAAGAGTGTGTAGATCAGAAGACAGAAACAAACAGAAGCAGAAAAGAGGAAAAGCATGGCAAAGGAAGGGGAGCAGAGCTAGTAAGTGGAATGGAGTTGAGTGGGAAGTGCGGGATAACAGAGCGGTGGAGCGGAGAGAGAGAGTGCAGAGTGCAAGACAGAAATAGCAAGAAGGAAAAGAAAGGAGCACTTACTTTCTTCAGCTAGCAAAACTGGCTCTCTTTAAGCAACAAAAGAGTGTAGAGCTAAAAATAACAGTGTTCAAATGGAGCACTAAGCAGTACCAGACATTTCTAGTCATTACAATATGTTATGTTTTGTAAATAGGCAGACCCAGGTTAATGCCAGAATAAGAAATGAAAAAGACAAAGAAACAAATCAACAAACCAAATATTAATAAAACTAATATTACCCCATGCCTGAATTAAAATAGTTTTAATACAAAGCAAACGTCTATTGACAGATAGTGACATTCTTGAAAACAACTCTACACAAAGCGGTGTTGTGCCAAAACCACTTTCATCTTTCCTGTAAAATTCTACTTGAAGTACATGCCTTCACAATTTGTACATCTGGAAGATGACCTGCTATAATTGAAAGGTCTTGAGTTATCAGCCAGAGCCTGTCTGTGCTTCTGTCACCAAGGTTCTCTTGTATAACTCCCCCGTGTTTGTCAGAAGGGAATTAGAATTCAAATCCCTATCTGACCTTATCTGGGAAATGGGGATCCTAAATCTGATTCCCTTTTGTTTTGGTTTTAGTTTCATTTTGTAGCCTTATTATGGGATGTGTGATGGAACAACAAATGCCTTTACCACGCGTGCCTGACATTGCCGTCTGAACAACAAACCTGCTTGTACAACACACGTCTACACCACACATGTCAATACCAGACATATACATAGGGTTACATTAAAAGTACCTTTACCCCTATACAATTACCACATATACTATTACCACGCATACCAATGCGTCATTGTAATATATGTAAAAAATGTACTTTTACATTAAAAATGTCATAACATTAATTTTATTCTGAAAAGTAAAAAAAGGCAGAGCAGTAATATTATCCAAAACATATTTATGTATAAACAGTATGATTACAGTATGCCACAATACCGCTATTACTTGAATAAATGCTTTTTTCCATTTATCCCGTTTCTACAGTAGCCCTTCCTTTATATTAACCCTATGAGTCCAGCTTGTCCTGAATAAAAATGGCTGCCGTTGTATGTGAGCAAGACGAATAAATGTAGATTTTCACCAGTCAAAATTAATATGCAATCTGTCAGATTCAAATCCACATAAAAAAATACATTCTAAAAAATGTTTTTGCTTGAATTCCAGAATATTACAAAAAAATCTGGTGTCAGACTGACAAACGCGTGTCGGCGTTTCCGCCTTCCTCAGTGTCAGTTTTACAATACATTACAGGTGTTTAAATAAAGTTACATTTCTGTGATGTATTGGAAAACTGACACTGAGGAAGGCGGAAACGCTGACACGTGTTTGTCAGTCTGACACCGGATTAAATAATAAAATTATATTAATTGGCTCCAGTGTGCACTCAATTTTGGCAACTTTGGAATTGGTTAGTTGCAGCGAAGGCATAGAAATCGCAAGTCCACCTTGCTCTGATGAGGCACCCACGGAGCGAGGAGCGACGGCAGGTGGGAGAACGTTCTGTTTGAGATATATATATATATATATATATATATATATATATATATATATATATATATATACTAGCAGCCCCTCCTGACCTTGTCCGGGAGCAATCAGGCTTCAGGGCCCCCGCCTGCCCCGGCCCCCGCCCGCCCCGACATTGTCTGTGTGTCCCCCGGAGTAGCAGCCCGTCCCGACCTTGGCTTCAGAGCCCCCGCCCGCCCCGACATTGTCCGTGGGTCCCCCGGAGCATTACCTCATCCGCCGCTCCTCCCCGCGCTCCTGAGTTCACCTGTCCGCCGCTCCTCGCCGCTCATCCCCTCTCCTCCCTGCCTGTCCGCCGCTCCTCCCAGCCTGTCCACCGCTCCTCACCGCTCCTCCCCGCCTGTCTGCCGCTCCTCCCTGCGCTCATGTCCACCGCTCCTCCTGGCACTCCTGGATGTCGCTCCTCCCCGCGCTCCTGATGTCAGCAGGAACGTCGCGGCCGGCGCTACTTCCATGGGACTACTTTTTTTTTTTCTCGTAAATTTTTTAAATAACGTATATTTTTTTAATTTATATAGCCTATGTCCATCTGCACACCCTGATTTCAACGATGTATCGGGTGTGTGGATTGGCGCTGTGGTTCCCGAGTTTACGCACCTCAAAGGTTCAAAGTTCTTCCTTTATAATAGTAGTATAGATTTCCACGCCAGTATTCTTTGAAATCTTGCTTCCCCTTCCTCTGTTTTCTACCTCATTTAGTAGGAAATTTGTCTCTATTAGTTAAATAATCACTGCTAATGCCTGTTCCAGACTACAGGCCATAAGTTTGAATCCTACCAAGGCCAACACAACCTTCCATCCTTCCAAGGACAGTCAACTGAGAGCCATCAAATCTGTGAAAAGAAGAACTCATTGATAACAGCACTTTAAAATGACAAAATGGTGGTATGGATAGTTAAATAAAAATAAGTTGTCATTATTTTCTCTCCCACAATCTCCTGTAAGAGTTTGAGCAGATTCTCCAAGGACCCTCAACTCAGTGCATATATAATAATGCTTTGTGAATGAGCGGCTGTCACTACCAATGTGCCCAAAATTCTTCATTGATAGGCCCCATGCAGCCCAAAGACTAATGACTATCTCGATATTAATATGGGAGACTCGGGTGTACCATATCACATTCTGTAGGGGGGGCAATCATTTTGCACTACGCCACTGACTTTCCTCTCAGTGTAATTGTGTTGTGGGCTAATCTCCCATCACTGCTCAGTGGTCTGAGAAGATTAGTCCTTCCTGCTCAGGTGCAGCAGGGGGGCGAGCAACAGCTGTGACTGCATTTTAGAGTCTGTGGTTTGCAGTATAACCCCCACACACAGAAAAGTGACAGGAAAGAGCGGTAACACCTCTGCTGCTACAGACGGGCATTATGAAGATCACACAGTGCTATAGTGTACACCTGGACAGTGAATTTCGACCATGAAAATGTTTTCTTCGCCCCGATTGCTGCTGGAAATCAAAATGTCCGGGGAGCTAGTGGGACATAAATGTTCATACATTTAAACATGCGCACAGCCGCCTGAGGGGTACTAATTCATTAGGCCCAGGGCAGAACCAGTTAATTATAATCTGGGTTAATTGAACTATGTGGCGGGGACGATCATGCCTCAGAGTTGACTTCATTTGATGGCAAGAAAAGGCAAACTATGCAGCATCATGCATCGCATTTTGTGATAAAATTACTTTGTTATTACAATTCTTAACACTGTCTGTGCATCGGTTTTACTTCATTAATAAAACTTTTAACACCCCGATATAGCAATATTCAAGAGGAAGGTGACCAGTCAAACTTTGTGAAGGGCCTTCCATTGCACTGCAACTTGTAACCACACTTTTAGTCACTGTTGATCGGTGTGAGCTACAAACAAAACATTCTTTTTGTTAAAATCTTCAGATTATGCAGCAGTTGATGGATAATGTGGCAAATGTGGCAAACGACACGAAAATAGCATGAGGGCAGTGACCATGATTATAAGCACTTGCACAGGAAGACTCTCCTCAGACCCCCAAAACACGAAAAGAGGTGTGCAGAGGGAGGCCTAGCTACGAACCTTACCCGAGTTTTGGAAACAGAACAGCGAAGCACGTCTTTTCCTAGAAGCAAAACTCATGTGTTCTACTCCCATTCTTGTAGTGTTGGGTCAGGTAAGAGCAATGAGTGGTTAGATGACTGGATCTACAAATCATTAACGTGTCCTACACATTTCTTCTTGCGCCATGAGTACTGCATACATTCAAACGGAGCTCCCGGTCTCTGCAAGAACCAACAGCACATCATTAATAATTACGGCGCAGAGGCACAGCACTGATGTCAGCACCCACGTCGCGGCCAGCGCTACTTCCATGGGACAACTTTTTTTTTCTCGTAAATTTTTAAAATAACGTATCTTTTTTTAATTTATATAGCCTATGTCCATCTGCACACCCTGACAATTTCAACGATGTATCGGGTGTGTGGATTGGCGCTGTGGTTCCTGAGTTTACCCGCCTCAAAGGTTCAAAGTTCTTCCTTTATAATATATATATAATAATATATATATATATATATATATATATATATATATATATTCTGCTCTGTGGGGAATGTTCAACAATTAGGCGGCACTCGAGCACAAGGAAGCTTACCCCATTATTTTATTAGATACAAAAGTCATGCTTAACCAGCGATTTAAAAGCAGTAGTCCGCAGCCCTGACGCATTTCAAGTAATCCTCTTTTTCAAAGGGTGATTGCAGTCCAAAAACGCAAATGCACTGACACCACCCCTTACATTTGCATCATATCGTGAGTCCTGATTAGACGCCTCAAATGAGTGTTCAGTTCACGTTGCCAGCTGGGAGGTGAAGTCCACTAATTTATCCCCAGATGGTTGCGCTTGCATTTTTCTGCTAATTAAAGGCTCTGCATGAGCCCCGGCAAGCGTGACTGCATGAAACCATCTGTTGTGCCCCACAAATGAAGCCCCTCACAATGATGAGCCCCGTGGACATAAATTCAGCTCCGTGGGGAATGTCCAACAATTAGGCAGCACTCGGGCACAAAGAAGCTTACCCCATCGCTTTATTAGGTACAACAGTCATGCTTAACCAGCGATTGAAGAGCAGTCGGCAGCCCTGGCGCGTTTCGAGTAATCCTCTTTTTCAAAGGATCCAAAAGCGCAAATGCAGCTACACCACCCCTTACATTTGCATCATATTGTGATTGCCTGTTATATATGTGAGTGCGCTTTCGAATCGAGGGTGCTTTGGTGGAAAAAAATATATATATATATATATATATATATATATTCATATACATACATATTAACGTTCCAAACACGCAGCAAAACACCACGCTTGACGACACCATGTGCTGGCCAAAATTTTATTTAAGTCAGCCCTTCAGACGCGTTTCGCCTGACCTGCAGGCTTGTCAGGCGAAACGCATCCGAAGGGCTGAATTAAATAAAATTTTGGCCAGCACATGGTGTCGTCAAGCGTGGTGTTTTGCTGCGTGTTTGGAATGTTCATATTTAGGACCTGACTACGGAGGTCCTTTCACGACGACACACCCGCTGATTTGGCAGGCGACGGCGTATCCTATGTGGACTTGTACAAAACGAAACTAAATTAATATTCTAACTTTGCTGGAGGTATACCTAGGGGTAGATGCTGGACAGTGACTAGGGCAAAATTACGATTATAACTCCTCCAGGGGGGGCATACTTCAGTGCAGGTGCTAGACAGTGACTACGGCAAAATTGTGATTATAACTCCGCCAGGGACAAACCTCAGGGCTGGTGCTGGACAGTGATTGGGGGCTAAATTACTATTCTAACACCGCAGGTGGCATACCTCAGGGCAAGTGCTGGACAGTGACTGTGGCCAAAATTACTATTCTAACTACGCTGAGGGCATACTTCAAGGCAGGTGCTGGACAGTTACTGGTGGCAAACTTGCTACCCTAACCCTAACTCCAACAGGGACATACCTAAGGGCAGGTTCTGGACAGTGACTTAAGGGGCAAACTTACTATTCTAACTCCACTAGGGGCATACAACAGGGCAGGGTCTGGACACTGACTTAAGGGCAGAATTACTATTCAAACTCGGCTGGGGGTATACCTTAGGGTAGGTGCTGGACAGTGATTTGAGGGGCAAAATTGCTATTCTAACTCTGCTGGTCACATACCTCAGGGCAGGTGCTGGAGAGTGACTATGGGCACAATTATTATTCTAACTCCGCTGGGTAGTTAACTCAGGGCAGGTGCTGGCCGGTGACTGGGAACTAAGGGGCATATTACCAAGCGATAGCGATAATTATCGCTATTGCTTGGTTAGCGTGAAAAAATTATCGCCGAGCTGCGGCGATTTTTATCACAGATAAACCTTGGTATTACCAAGGTTTATCGCAAATGCGATAAAAATCATCCGCAATGCATGAATATCGCTGAAATGTCAGCGATATTCATGCATTACCGAGCTAATGCTCCTAGCCATGTTATCCACCTCCCATTGGAGAACATGGCTAAGAACTGCTCAGGGCAGGTGTTAGCTTTGGAGATATTTGCGCTTAGCGCGAATATCTCCAAAAGTTGGTAATAGTAGATAGCGATGTTAGCGACTGTTTCCAGTCGCTAACATCTTGGCACACCCTCTTTGCATGTCATTAGTGATAAATATCACTGACATGCAAAGTGGGACCCAAGATGGTTGCTATCTCCTACTAGCTGTCGCTAACTGGTGTTAGCGGCAGCTAGGTAATAGGGAGATAATTTTATCTCCGCTTTCTTGGCTTTTAAAGCCAAAAAAGTGGAGATAACCCCCCTTGATAATATGCCCCTAAATTACTATTCTAACTCCACCAGGGGCATACATCAGGACAGGTGCTGTACAGTGACTGGGGGCGAAATTACTATTCTAACTCTGCTGGCAGGACACCTCAGGGAAGGTGCTGTTCAGTAATTTGAGGCACAATTGCTATTCTACCTCCGCCAGGGCATACCTAAGGGTAGGTGCTGGACAGTGACAGGGAACGTGAATTCAATCTAAAAATCTAAACTTATCTACCTGTTTCTTTACACACTTAAACAGGTACATCAACCAACAAAAACTCTGGAAATTCGTTGAACTACAGACCACAATCATCACAAAAATCACAGTTTCTGATGTAAGTCAAGTAAAAAAAATTGCAAAAAGTAAAGCAGAACAATTTAAAAAACATAAGAAAACAAATGACATTTTTTATCTTGTACTCCATATACAGATAACAACAAAAACGGACTTCTACACCCAACAGTTGCAAGACAAATAGTCCAACTGCTAGATCCTTCCCCAAAAAAGCCCACCAGGCCAATCTTCAGGTAAAGAAACTAGACATTACATTAATCATACCTTAACAACTACATTTATTTAGGTGAAATAGATAACAAACAAAAAAAACTTGCATTTCAAAAGGGCCTCTTAACTGTTTTCTTTCTCCACAGACAGCCACAAATAACAATATATTTCTCATTTCTCTTAGCAGGCAAAATATCATAGGACAAACATTAAAACAGTGTAGTTAACATACAATCGTATAGTTTTTTCTATTTCTTTTTCTTAACAGAACCAACAATAATGGCATCAGCTTGGCAAGCAAGTTTAATCAAGTCCAGAAGAGGCAATAGGTTCCTAAAGTATAGTAGCTACCTTTATTGTAAGGATAGTTTGATTGAGCCCACTCTGCCTCTGCAATAGAGATTGAAGTAGGAGAAAATATACAACAGATAAAATTAATAGCACCCACCTCAAATGAGCCATGTGGCTCAGTTTTGAGGGAGGTATCCCAAAACTTTCCCATGCATGTAGCAAGTGGTATGCCCACAATGCCCAATCTTAGGGGCAAAAACAGGCAAGTAATCCCCAATGAGTAACCCTGCAAACATATTAAGACTTTAATATCCCCCTGAACTAACAATTACTTTCACAAATAAACCTTCCCTTTTCCATGACAGCAAAAACCATCAGAAAAGAATACTTCTATTTAGCATAGACTATAACCAGGTAACCCGTGATATTGGCATGATGGGTGGGACTTTTAAGTCCACACCCCATCCATTTGCTCAAATATATACTATTTATGCTGATATAGATAATAATAAAGTCCCATTAGTTTTCAGCTTACTCCTTTGCAAGCAATGTTCATGTACACTGCATTTTTAACAGTGATTAAAGGGAAAACATTTAATAAAATCCCTAAGATAGTGATAATTGACTTTGAATTTACAGTGATTTACATTAGCAAAATGCACCTTACCACCCAAATGCAAGGTTTTTTTCACTTTTCTCAGGCTTATTGGCAAAAAATTCAAAAAACATCCTTAGTCGAGGATTACATGTCAAACAGTAAATTGAAATTTTAATTCAGAAAACTAACAGTGTTATGCTTTGTCCATCCTGAGTGTGCGGGTGAGTTCTAGACTTCAATACTGAATCAGATTACTTTACCCAAAACAAGGACAAATTGACCCCACTACTAAATTTAAGGACACATGGATTAGCCATCTAAGTAAGTCAGGTCACAGGAGTAAGCCAAGGTTTCCCATTGACTAGTGGAACTGTTGTGTGACCTACTTAGAGGGAGGTGCAAAGACTAACAATGCTATTCAGGGATGGCACATCTTCTTCAATTAATCTATTGGCAGACCTCACCCAAACCTTTCACATGTCTTGGAAATTTTGAAGAAGGGGTTAATTTTTCATGAAATTAGAATTGCACAATTTTTTGACAGGTAGTCTGACCCCCAGGTTTCCCAAAAAAGTAAAGAGATGTCTGAGAGACTAATGGCTGAAATCAATGATTTTTCATTGATGGGTGCTTCAGACTACCTGAACAACATTGCCTACATCATACACTTCTAACACACGCTAACAGCCTCTAATATTGCTTGCCTGTTTTAACTACACTCTAATTAAATTAGCATTTACATTTTTTTTTAATTAATGGATTGTCAGGGTTCCTACCTGTAGATGTCTTCTTTCTTCAACTCTCGATTACTTTTCCAACCACCTGTCACCAAAAGTCTTATGTACTTCATGAATCCAAACGGGGTATCCAACAACTTAGGAAAAGTCCAAATCCTGAAAAATTTATGTTTTGAAAAACCGCATCTTTTGTAAAAAAAAACCCAATCCAAACTGTAAAAATGTGAAAGTCAAACTTCTTTTATAAAATTCCTAGGAACCAATTTAAGTTTTCTCCATCCTTGTTGAGAAACAGTGAGACCCCCCAAAAACACTTGAAGAAATATGTAAAACAATGCTTAGTGCAAATCTCAAAATAAAACTTTTTCAAGAATGAAAATACCTGAATAAAAATTCCAGTTGTGATCCATCCATGAATTCCATGTGTGTCCTCCAACAATGAGATGTCTCTCCCAATTCAATTTCCAAAATAGTAGAAAAACACAACACAAAAATGTATAAATGTTGGTTTTTTTTCAAATATTTAAAAAAACATGAATAGCCTTTAAAAAACATTTTAAAATCTACTTTGAAAAAATATAGATATACAATACTGTACAGTCTAACATCTAACTACCTCCCTGTCTCTCCTTCCAGTAAAGTTAGCCGCCTATATGCTTAGAATTGTAAAGAAATTTGTTTTTACCTGACCGTAGCTCTACCTTGCCTCTGATCCTGACCGCAACATTCCACCGACTATAGAAACAGACACACGACCGTGTACGTCATTGCTGAGAGGAAAAGGGATACAAATTTTACATCAATGGGAAAGCGTGTGGACAAAGGGGCCCATTATAATGTCGGGCGGATTGCCCCCGCCAGGCTGGTTGTGGCCACCGCCGGCCTGGCGGGGGCAATCCGCTGGCCTGGAGGGGGCAATCGGCCTGACATCATCTCCTGAATTCCCCCCTGCCATATTAGTATGGCGGGGGGACCTCAGAGGACAAAAAGACCGCCCGCCACTTTTCCGCCCAGGTCGCCTTGCGGCCGGGGCAGAAAAGGAATAATATGGTGGCGGTGTCTATCAGACACCGCCAGCCATACTATGATGGGCATTTTACAATGCCTGTCCGTGGCGGCAATGCCCCCACCGAAAGGCATGCAGTCTTCACTTTGGGGGCCCCCAAAGTGAAGGAGGGGTGGGGGTGCACACGGGGGCTACCTGTGGTACCCCCCTGCATTTGCATATACAATGCGGTAGGCACAGCGCGGTGCCTGCCACATTGTGTATGTGGCATTGTGGCGGGCGATTCACAGAGCACCGCCCGCCACAATGTTATAAATGCAGGATGCGGCCGCCACAGTGGCGGCCGCATCCTAATACCACTCATGGGACCCCTGCCCTTATGGCAGCCGGTCCCGAGTCCCGGTAGGATGGCGGGCGGACTAAGTCTGCCCGTCATCATAATGACCCCCAAAGTTCTAAAAAAATTATTTTGTATGTAAAATATGTATCACAATTTTTTTAATGAAACTGTACAATAATGTATTTATTGTTTTTTTCAGATTTTTGGAATGCATATATATTATTTAAAAACAAGGTGGGTTATTTATCAATCATAATAACATTATTAAAAATAAATTATTTTTAAACTATTGTTTTAAGGTTGCCTTCATTTTTATAAACATCTGTACAAATTTTAAGAGTTCAAACTTTACATTAAATAATTAATTTAGTTATACAATATGCAGTTTTATTATTTCAAAACATTAATGCTCAGGTATTAAAATGAATACCTGATTATTAATACTCTTCCCCATCCAATGCCCCTATATCCCTTCCATCCTGTTCTTAAAGTTGGCGTTACAAATGTTTTAAAATATTTTAATAACTTAATATGAATGTTTTGTACTGTTTACATACTAATACTTAGGTTTTAAAATTAATTCCTGAATATGAATACACTTCCCTACCCACTATCCTTATATCCCTTGCATTCTGTACCTAAATGTTAGTGTTACAATTATTATAATATTAAAAAAGGTAATATTAATATATTGTAATGTTAAAATTTTAATATTCAGGTATTACAATGACTACAGGAGTATTAATATACTTCCCCATCGAATACCCGTATATCCCCTGAATCCTGTGCTTAAAAGTAAATAGTACAGGTAATTCATTTTTTTGTATTAATATATTCAAATGTATTAAAATTAATGGTTGAGCCTCAATACACTTCCTCAGCCAATACCCCTATATCCCTTGCATACTATGCCTAAAAGTTAGTTAAAACATTTTAATAATTAAAAAAATGATTAATAAAATATTAGAATGTATAAATGTTAATACTCAGACATTTAAATTAATACTTAGTATGAATACATTTCTCCACCTAATACCCCTATACTCTTTGCATTTGCCTAAAAGTCAGTGTTACAAATATTTACATTTATTTTAAAAAGATTAATATATTTAAATGTTTAAATATGAATACGCACTTACTCAAATTAATACCCGAGTATTAATACACTTTGACAAAGTACCCCATATTCCTTGCATCCCAGGCCTATAAGTTAGTGTTACAATATTTTAATATTTTTTTAAAAAATAATATTAATTTATCGTCATAGTAATATATTAATACTCATTGATTGAAATTAATACCTGGGTATTGCTACACATCCCCAACCAATACCCCAATACCCCCTGCATCCTATGCCTAAAAATGTGTGTTTCAATTTTATTCAAATAATTTTAAAAAAATGTATATTAAAATGTGTAAATATTAATACTCAGATATTTAAATTATTTCCTGAGTATTAATACACTTCCCCACCCAGTACCCCATACCCTTTTCATTCCATTCCTGAAAGTCAGTGTTTCAATTATTTACACTTATTTTTAAAAGATTCATATATTTTAATGTTTAGATATTAATACGCAAGTACTTAAATTAAAATAAAAACATCTCCCCACCCAGTTCCCACATATTCCTTGCTGCCCATGCCTAATAGTTAGCGTTACAACTTTTTAACAATATGTTTAAAGAATAATATGAATTTATCATCATGTCAAAAAAGTAATACTTGTGTATTGAAATTAATAACTGAGTATTACTACACTTCACCACCCAATACCCATATATCCTTTACAACCTATCCCAATGAGTTAGTATAGTTAATTTGTAATTAATTTTAACTATACCATGTACCTAGCAATATACTTACCTATAAACTAACACATAGAATACATGGTAATGGCACGCATGCTAATGACATTTGTGATAGTGGCATTGTGGTATAGTTGCATGCGTAATTAAAATTTTGTGGTAAAGGCATATCATGGGTGGGGCTTTGTTGTAAAGATTGTTTTCCCTTATCAGAGGCAATATTGTAACTTGAAAATGCTATCTTTAGCTGCTACCCATTGTGGTAACACTTTGTAAGCACCTTTTAAGTTTAGTTAATTGCAAAAATTAAACCGATGTATGCATCAAAAACCAGAAGCATTAAATCGCATGTTTGCTATTTCCTAATAGAGAATTTTTGCCATTCGCTATCAGGAAATCAGAAAATGTGATGTACAACAGTGTGTTTGACACTGTTAGTGATGAATCTGCCTCATCAATATTCATGAGGCAGGTCGCAATTTGCGACCCATTGTGAATGGCTACACTCGCAGGGAGGCAAACCACCATGTCTGTGATTGCTTTTGAAATAAAGCAATATTTATTTTTGTAATGAACCTGTTTGCCTTAAAGCTGATTGCGAATGGATTACCCCCAACTTGAAGTTTGGTAGTAACTGCAAATGTTTTGCTACTGCATTCCCGGTTGCAAAACATTCATACATTCCATTGTTATTCGGTATTAGGAAGGGATGCCCTAAAAACGCCCCTTCCTAATACTGAATCACAAAAGCTAAATGTGATTCAGTAACAAGTGACTGATGCACATTTTGCCTTCTGTACATGGAATAATGCATTTTACCGGTCGCAAACAGCTCGATGGGTTGTTTCCAACCAGTAAAATCCTTTGTACATCTGGCCCCTAGATACAAAGTTTTATCAAACTGCTCCAACGAGAACTAGTAGAATAATTATAATTCCGTCTGTGACTAAAGTTATTGTCATACTACTGGAACTATATGAACATAAACTAGAACACACTGCCTTAAAAAAGGATGTTCATCCTCCGAAACACGTCAGCAGTTTTTTCTTGCATCTGAAGTGGATTGATTTTTGTTATACCTGTACATGGAGATACTATGAATGTAATTATGACATAGAAGGCTTATTCACCAAAGCAGAAAATAAGCAAAGACTTAGAAAGAGAGTACTTAATTCCTTATGCTTTGGTATGATTACAAGAAAACGTTTCTTAAAAGGTGCCCCTAAGAAAGAGTTTCTGTTAATGTAAATAGAACTGGTAGCACCAGTGGGCATCCGGTGTCTTATTGGTGAACTTCTATCACAGGGCCATCTACACACCTATCCCTTGAACGCATAGCTTCTAATGACAAAAATATGTGAAATTGGAAGGAGTGCCAGGCAATAACATGGATTTATTTCAGGATGATATATTTCTATGGAATTTTATTATTAAATAATAGTAGTATCCAACCCAGTAGCCTTTATGTTACAGGATTTGCTATGCAGGAGGCATAATAACATTGCTACTAAACTACATGACTGTGAGAACAAGCTGCATGTAAAAACACAAGTGAACCTTCACTGAGACATAACTGAATGTAGATACCTGGATGTGCTGTTGACCGAGGCGCTGCTGGTATGCTAGCAGAGAGTGCCATGCACTGTAAGTTCTATACAAAACTGGTAGCCTAAAACTGGCACAAAACAGTATTGACAAAGCAACTGTGTTCTCTATTGCAGAGTGCCCTTCATAAATGCACAATTTTGCCAACAATTTAGAATATTTTTCTAAGGGGAAGAGGAGCATTCCCCTCAATCCCTAAGCCCACTGGCTAACAAAAATATTGTTACCGGCCCCCAACTTTAAAGACACTTCATCAGATCTTAACATCAGATCTTAACAATAAAAATAGATGCTTTGTTGATAGGTTATTAACAATAAAGAACAGCATAACTGAGAACTAAAATTACAGGAATGAAAGATTTATTTACCAGGTATAGGATTCTCATCAGAATTCCACAAAGATACTCTTTATAATAGACTATCAAGCAATATTCCAAACCGGAAGATTTTGGATAATTTATTAAAGTTCCTTACAACACCTCTCCAACCATAGACACTATTTTAGCAACAGAATCAATAAACTTAGTGAACCTATAAATAGATTTCTTAATTAGGCCTGGGCAGAGCTTGCGGAGTTTCACTTTGTGGAATTCTGCAGAGTTACCCCAAAACTCTGCCGAATTCTGCGGAGTTCCGTGAGCCAACAGAGTTTTGCTTGGCCCCCCTTAGTTAACATATGAATGTTAAGGCAAAGAGGGCAGACATTTAGGGCTTAAAGCACTCACAGATCTCTCTCAATGGAAAGTAAGTTACACGGGGAGGAACAACGCTGTAGTAAGTTTACTGAAACACACAACAGCTACCAGAGGTGTGGGTTAAACCTTTGCTCAGCCATGCATGTGCCACACTTTTGGATACTGCAGTACTCACGTCTCTAATGTTGGTGAGATGTTTCCACTTCTTGAGCAAACAGAACAGAAGCCAACTGGAGAAGCTGTGGGTCTCAGATACTGCTGGCCATGAAATATGTGTGCAGGCTACCCCGGAATGTGCTTGGCTGTGAGAGAGGGCGCAGTTGATATGATATCTCAGAAGGGATGGGCAGTCAGGTCAGTGTCCAGGCAGGGCTCAGAGTGGTAATCATTGAAGTTATAAGAGAGTGGTGCCGGGCGTGAAACTTCTGCTCAACTCTCTATGCACTATGCTCTTGCTTAGATGACAGGGTCCCATGGTCCAATGCTGGTGCCACCAGCTCTCCGAGGAGGCTGACCAGATGCCACAGACCCTGAGCTACCACAGATGGGGTGCTCCACAATGGTACCTGTGTGAGTGGACATGAGTAAGCCTGGTCCAGTGTTAGTGGGAGTCCCTTGAGGCCTCTTGCTGGAAAGGAGAGCTGCTGCTGCAGCTCTCCCCGACGCTAAGTGTTGTTAAATTTCCGCACTTCCGGAAGACCGCAACTAGTGTTAACGGAATCACTGTCCACCACGCTGAGGCCCGAGGGAGCCCGGGCAGCTGCAGGAGCTGCAGCAGTCGGGCCGGCCTATGGGGGGCTATTACAAGTTAGTCATATTTATATTAATTAGACTAATAATCCCTTCATTTTTAGGCCGGTTAAATGTGCTGGAAAACTGTGCTCCGCTGGTGCGTAGGCAGTTTTTTTCGCGAACAGAGCACGGGGTAGCAAAACTCTGCCAACTTCGCCGGCAGTGTAGTTTTCCACCCATCCCTAATTTCTTTGTAGCAGCTAGAGGTATTACCTATGGGGAATCCGCAAACAAAGGGCCCAATTGCAATGTCATATGGACTGCCACTGTGGCCTTCACTCGATATCTAGGGCCCCAATCCTACGGCCGGATTACGATGCTGGTGGTCGGAGCACTGCAGCTGGGGGAAAGGCTACTGCTTCCAACAGGATTGGAGATCCAGTCAGGCGGTGATCGGACAGGTAATCCCTGAATGGTAGCGGTGTATGCATAGGCATAGCCATCTGGATTTTGATATCCCTTTCCCTCTGCAATTTCATGGCAGTCCGACCGCCATGAAAAGGCGGACGCAAAGCGAGTTTGGGGGGCCCCTAATAGGGTCCTCATACCTCCTGGGGCTCCGCTATGGAGAACATCCATGCAACATTCATGCACTGTGTGCCAGGCACCGCATGGTGCCTGACACAGGGCGCAAGGATGTTTCTAAACATGCCTTTTTTGCATTGTGACTTGTGCTGCTGCATTTTTTCAAGGCTGTTAAAATGTAAAATCTGATTCTCTCGTTTTTAATTAAGCTATGCTTCATCCATTTTTCACCTCTGCCCTGCTTCCAGCCCGGCTCTATCCTTGGCACTGCATCTGTATAAACATGAGTAAAGAATCTAGATTGGGGTATTGTAGGCTCTGTAAACTTGCAGAGTCAGTGCAAAAGAACAGCTGGCATCTGCTCGAGGGTTTTCAGACAATGGTAAAGCCTTAAGTAAAGTTAACACAGATAGCATATCTTGTTGTGCAGCTTCAGGACGCGACAATTGCACAAGGCACCAAGGCTGTCGATTCTTACCGTTACCTCCTTTGTGTGTTGTTCCCAAAGCTCTATTCACCTCTGGGCGTCCCTTGTTTGTGATCTTTTGCTATAAAAACCCAGGTAACCCATAGTTCAATGTGCTTTCTCCTTGAGAATCTCTATGGTGCTTGTCGGATGAGGCCCGTTCATGAATGCTAATAAATAACCTATGGTTTGTACTTCGCTCCAGTGTCGATTCCTCCTTACTTGTTAAGAACCTGTGGACTAAAGGGTAACCCTGCACCAGTAGATATTAATAATCTACTTCCACAAATTGGCGCGCGAGCGCGGTCCCCATTAAGGGCTTGTAGTCGGACCAGTGGAGGAGATCGAGTTGGTAAGACGAGCTTTGCTGAGGGGTGCCCCACCTGAAGAGACTAGTGTTTCTTGTGGTCCAAGGTGATTTTTCAGCTCTCGGACTCTGATCTTCCTGGCGGCTTCTGGCCTTGACTGGGGCCTTCGGACGGTCATTCTTTTGGATCAGGGCAAATCAACAGGATGGGAGTTGAAAACTACACATAAGGTAGATCTGTATTGTACCAGTTCATTTGTTTAGAATTTGTTTGGTATTCGCATGGAATTTATGTGGAATTTGCTTGGCATCTGTTTGGTATTCGTTCGGAATCTGCTTGGAATTTGTTTTGGAATTTGGAATCTATTTTGGAACTTGGTATTTGTTTTGACTAACATTTACAGGTAATGTGAAAATATCTTTTAATTTCTATCTGTTTATAAGTTTTTATATATTGTATAACATGCCTGTATTTAGTACGCTTTGGAAGTTTTGTTGCTGCTGCTGCGATGAGCAGAGCATTTTGGAAGCAAGTCAGCCGACGCACCAGAAGGTACGCCAAATTTTGAGATGTACATCAAATATGGTATTGGTCCCTTCATGTACAATGCATTGTGGAACAAATATACAAAAGGGGATCCCCAGTTGCAATGGCCATTAGAGGGGACAATGGACCCTCACAAACATGAATATTTAGAGAAACGATTGTTTTTAAAGAAAGTTAGGCCAGCTTTGTTTGACAGTTTGAGTATGTGGAGGAAGGAAGTAAAGGAGCGGCAGCTCAAGGCAGAGAAGGTACAAAGGAAACAGGAAAGGAAGACAGAGTATAAGGAATTGAAGGATAAGGAAGTTCAGGAGAAAAAAAAATGTTTAGATAGAGAGCATAGATTACTAATATCTAAGGAATATATAGTCAGACCGACAGTAGAAGCACAAATCCACCAAGAAGATGTGGATTCAGACATTGACGGATTATTGATTGAACAAACCCCAACCCCATATTTACCTTTGACACCTCTTTCCCCTGGACCACCAAATGTCTTTCCTCTGTACCTCCGGCTCCACCTCTTTTGCCCGTTGTTGTCCAGCTCCCTATTTTCTAACCAGTACCGGTACATCCCTTACTCCCTCCATCCCAGGCCACTGCTCCTCCATCCCAGGCCTTAGCGCCTCCATCCCAGGCCTTTGCGCCTCCATCCCAGGCCACTGCACCTGAAATGACTGATGATCCTGTACTTCCTGTATCTGTCTCCACCCCTCAAATTCTTCGTTCTACTGTACCTCAGTTTGTCAGGACGCAATAAGGTTGATAGTACTGAAGTGGTTAAGTTAGAAATGGAAGTAGAAGAAATGATAGATCAGATACAGGATTTTTCAGAGGTTGAATTTCTTTGTCTGATAAATAAGCTTTCTCATCAACTTATAGTTCAGTGGGAGATGACTACAGGACAGAACGGTCCCGATGATGTTAGAACTATTAATCGACAGTGTCAGATAGGAGCCTTCCCTGTAAGAAGAGTTAATACTGCCATAGCAATGATAATTGGATATCATAATGAACTCTCTACCTCTCCTCGAATAAGACCTATGAGGGAAGCCACGCCACAGTTCATTACTGGAAGAGGGAATGCAGATAATGATGACCCTAATAATCCTAATGCTAGAGCCCATTTTTTGTACAATTGGATACATACGCCCTGGAAAAGGACGGATGTACTCACTTTAAAAGCCCCCTGACCAGACATACAGAAAAATCCTATAGGATTTTATGATGATGTACAGGCAGCCATTGATTCCTGTGTTATGACCTTAGTAGATATTGATATGTTTTTTGGTATGATCCTGCCACCAGATGTGTGGCGACTTACCCGGAAACAGGATCATGCTGTTGATTTGGGAGGACACTGATCTGCCATAGTGGCAGCCGATAGGGATAGGAAACCTGGTCAGAAACCTAGCCAGCTCATACTGGATCTTCCTGGAAACATACTCACTTATTTAAAAACGTTAGTCCCGGCAAGAAAAATAGATTGGGCACTTCTTACTGTTTGTAAACAAAAACAGGGAGAGGCTGTAATAAAGTGGGATTCACACAGGATAAGGTTCAGTAGGTAATATTTAATCAGCCCCAACCAACAGTCAGCTAACAACTGACAAACATGGAATACAAGAAATGGGAACCTTGGTGTAATGTGGTTCCAAACTCTAGGTTCCAACATGGAACCAGAAACCCAGGAAGACAGGTCATCACACTTCTCCCACTTACACATTAAACAAGTTTACATGTCAAGCAATGAAGTAGGCAATAGAAAGAAAAGGAAAAGTAAAGAAGAAGCTACTTAGACATAATCACGCAAATGAACAGGAGGCCTGCATACCCTCACACTCTTGCGAGAATAATTTAGACGCAGATCAGGAACAGCAACAATATCATCACATTTCCCTTTTCCACCAAAATGGGAAACACGACTATTGTTCCAGATACGACCATCCTCCGTCTTTACAGCACTTTTGAAAATTTTGACAATGGTTCTAGGAACAGAAAACTTCGACCAGTTTTGACAGCCCACAGGAGCCCTGATCTTTACTACCTCCCCCACCACGAACTTGGAGTCCTTAGCAGAATTTCTCCTATCCACATAAATTTTCCTTTTCCTCTGAAGTTTCAATTCCCTTTCCCTCCATGAACCCACCCCATTATTTTTTACACCCTTGTCTGCAGCCATCCATGCAGAACACAAACAAGTGTTAGGTGCTCTACCCTTGAAAAGTTCAAACGGAGTCTTTCCTGTGGTAGAGTGAGGAGAGAATCGATATGCTGAAATTCTGTTCTGTAACTCTTTTCTCCAGTCCAAATTGTTAACCCTTGCCAACTGAATGCTTTCCTTCAAAGTTTTGTTGAGTCTCTCCAAAGCACCATTTGCTTCAGGGTGATACAAAGAAATCCTCTTGTGGATTACGCCACACCTGCTGAGATATTAATTACTTCCTTTAATTCCTCATCCTTACTCAGCTCTTCTCTCCAAGCATCTTCCTTCACCGCCCCCAAGGTAACGTCACACACCTTTAATTCACCCTCAAAATCGTCAACCAAAGCTTCCTCTACATTTTCTACAACATCCACCAACCTAGACAGACAATCTGCCGAGACATTAGTTTTCCCTGGGATATATTCAAACTTGAACATAAACTCCTGCAAAGAAATTACCCATCTCCTTATTCTTGCTGAGATGGAGTCTAATCCCTTCTTTTCAAACACTTCCTTTAGTGGTTTGTGATCAGACCTGACAGTAAAGGAGGAACCCCAAACAAACTTCCTGAATTTATTCTCAGCCCAAAATATACCTAGCGCCTCTTTCTCTATGACAGAGTAATTCAACTCCGCCCCCTTCAAACATCTCGAAGCACAAGCTATTAGGACCTCTTTGTCTTTTCTCAGCTGTAACAACAAAGCACCCAGACCCTTACTGCTAGCATCTGTTACAATAAACGTCGGATCGCCTGGGACAAACGCCTGCAAATTTGGTGCATTCCTAAGATCCATTTTCACCTGATCAAACTCTCTGCTACACTCCTCAGTCCAATTGAACACCAAATTTTTACACATGATCTTCCTCAGATTAACAGTCTTATCTGCAAAATTTCTGACAAACTTATTGTAAAATTCTGCCATGCCCAAAAATGATGAAACCTCTTCTTTTGAACAAGGTTCCTTCAATTTTTCAATGGTTTCAACAAGATCCTTTTTTGGACATTTGCCCTTCCTTGAGATGTGGTGGCCCAAATAATCTAGCTCATTGACACCAAACTTGCACTTGCTCTGACGCAGAGTTAAACCAACTTCCAAAATTTTCTTCAACACAAGGCAAACCCTCTCATCATGTTCCTGTTCGTTTTTTCCAGAAATGAGAACATCATCCTGATAACATCTTACCCCCGGTATTCCTTTGAACAGATCTTCCATAATTCTCTGGAATACCGAGGCTGCCGAAACTAGCCCAAAAGGCATTCTTAAGAACTTGAATGCACCCATTGGTGTAACAAAACTAGTAAGCTCTTGACACTCTTCTTTTAGCGGAACTTGGTGATAAGCCGAAGCCATATCTAAGGTGGTGAAATAGCATGCCCCATCTAACGTAGAGACCAACTCCTATATGTTTGGCAAAGGGTACTTGTCAACTATTACCTCTTTATTTAAGGCACGAAGGTCAACACACAGCCGAATCTCATTATTAGGCTTCCTCGCGACCACAATTGGTGCGAGCCACTCAGTTGCTTCTACTGGTTGTATGACCCCAGTCGCCAACAACTTCTCAATCTCTTTACCCACAGCATCCTTTACACAAATTGGAATGCGCCTTACTTTAGCAGCAACAGGCACCGCACCCAACTTCAGCTTGATGTTGTGATTGTAACCCTTTATACATCGTAGTTTTTCACTGAACAACTCTTTATAGTTCTTTATAAACTTGTTCTCAACATTGTCTACAGCCTGTACTTGAATAACTGGATGAGCATTTGGATTGACTCACACCCAACCTTGCCTGATGAGACCAACTCAACAAGTTGTCTCCCCTGTTTACCACATAAACTTTAGTTTCTGTATACCTCCCTTTATATTCAATGCAGTCAAAAAAGTAACCCATTATTTTTATGGGATGTTCTTGATAACCTGTTGGTCTTATATCCGGTTTACACAAAGCTTTTTCCTTTCCAAACACATTTTCAAACACCTCGTTTGAAATAAAAGTAACATGTGAGCATGAATCAAATTTCCTCAACACACTTGCATTCCCAATCAACACATAATCAGAAGGGTGTTCTACAACATCATCATTAATCTGAAAGCTAACCAACTTAGTCTCAGTCTTCATATCTCTCCCAACTCTTGTTCTACAATTTCTACCAATGTGTCCCTTTCTGCCACACACATTGCAATTGAACTTAAGGGCAGGACACTCTCTCGCATTTGCCATATGCCCATATCTCCCACATCTATAACAGGTTCCTTGAAAAGGAGTTGTGAATTTCTTATTTGTCTGTATTTTAGAAATACCACCGTCAACCTCCCCTTTCAACCTTTCCTCCTCACACACCTCTTTTTTCTTCCTCTCATCCTCTCTCTTCACAGCTTGACACACCACTTCTTGTGTTGAAGAACTACCTGGCTTTTCATCCTTTTTCTCCTTGCTTAGTTCCCCAAAGCATTTTAACATGTGTTCAACCCTTTTTGCAATACCTACTACTTCTTCAAGAGCAGGTTCATCCTTTAGCCACAACTCTTCCCTTATCTTATCACTCACACATCTCAAAACAAACTGATCCCTAATTCGCTCTTCCACTAAACCTCCAAACTTGCAACTTGAAGCCAACTTTCTTAGAGCAGTAATGTACTCCTCAACACTCTCTTTCTTACCCTGCTCTCTTAACCCGAAATAGTACCTCTCCATGATTGTACTCACTTTAGGAAGATAATGTAAATCCAACTGCCTAGCACACACCTCATACTCATTCAATCCTCTTTGTTCAGCTTGAGGAATGACCGGAAGAGTCTCCAAAATCTCTTGACCTTCACCGCCCAAACAATGCATCAATAAAGCATGCTTCCTTTCACCACTCAAATTTGCACCACACACCCTTGCGTAATTTTCAAATATCTTTTTCCATTTTTTCCACCTAATCAGTGGTTCTCCTGGTTCCATCAGGAAGAAAGGAGGTGCAGTAACATTCTGCATTTTACTGCCCCAATACCACTCAAAACTCTACACTTGTTACACTTTTAAACCTTTACCAACACAGTACCACCTCCCTTCCCTCAAAAGGTGTGCCCATCACCGTCGACAGGCTTCAAGTTCCTCAATGTAGTATTCGTCCACCAAGCTCCTCTGAGTTTCCTCTTCCACCCGTTTTCACTCGTTTTCCATACAACAGGTCCTTCTGTCCTCCTTCACTACTGAAGTTGATATCCTTTAAATGTCACGCTCCAAAGCGCTGATTCATCTGTAGTAATCCTCTTGAAATAACCGAAAAACGAATAAAAAACGATTAAAAAAATCCAAGATGGCCGCCACTAATCCATAACAAACATTCAGTCTTGTTTCCAAAGTAGGTTGGGCTTTCTTTTCTTCTTTTCTAAAACCAAGTCAAAATGGCCGCCACAACATTAAATGCTTCTTTCTTTGGCTATTTGAGCTTGTTTTCTTCCTTTTCCGACCTAAAATGGCCGCTAACAAACAATTGCATCACTTTCTATGGGCAATCTCGCTTGCTTTTCCATTCCTGAAGCACGCCCAATCAAAGATGTCCGCCACCTTTTCTTCAAACAAATGGACTTGTTTCTCAGGGAGATCACCCTCGAAAATCGACGTCAGCTACAGACTCCGTTTTTTTTATTTTCTTCCAAAAATCAAAGTAAAAGACTACCTTTGCCGATTTTCGTCGCGTTTTCGATTATCTCAACGTCCTTCACCGCGTTTTCTTCGCTGGGCCACAGCTGAACCTTGAAGATGATGATAAAACTACCTTCACCGACACAGCTGTCACGTGAGATTTTCTTCTTATGTTCAGCTAATCACCTGTTGTTGAGGCTGTCTTGCACGAGTAGATCCCATCCAGAAACGTCGCCAGTGTAATAAAGTGGGATTCACACAGGATAAGGTTCAGTAGGTAATATTTAATCAGCCCCAACCAACAGTCAGCTAACAACTGACAAACATGGAATACAAGAAATGGGAACCTTGGTGTAATGTGGTTCCAAACTCTAGGTTCCAACATGGAACCAGAAAACCCAGGAAGATAGGTCATCACAGAGGCCTTCCCTGATTTCTTTACTCGCTTTGAGGAAGTGTTCCACGATTTTAGTGGGCAAGACAATTCTACGCCTACGGGTGCGCATTTTGGGCCCGATTCACAGAATGAATGTAAGACTAAATCCTAAACTTACTATTATTTGCACTTACTACTTTCGGGATTCACAGAGTGAACTTACTACTTTCGGGATTCACAGAATGAACTTACTACTTTCGGTATTCACAGAATAGATTTAAGACTACTAATTTTACGTCCGCACTCGGGCCGGAAATTAGGCCCGGAATCGGAGCTTCCGGCCCAGAGGCGGAGCTTGCAGCTTGGAGGCGGAGCTTCCGGCCCAGAGGTGGAGATTCCAGCCATGGCTAAATTCCCACCTCTGGGCCAGAAGCTCCGCCTCCAAGCCGCAAGCTCCGCCTCCGGGCCGCAAGCTCTGCCCCCAAGCCGGAAGCTCCGCCTCCGGGCCAGAATTTCCAGCCCGAGTGCGGACGTAAAGTTAGTAGTCTTAAATCTATTCTGTGAATACCAAAAGTAGTAAGTTCATTCTGTGAATCCCGAAAGTAGTAAGTTCACTCTGTGAATCCCGAAAGTAGTAAGTGCATTCTGTGAATACCAAATAGTAGTAAGTTTAGGATTTAGTCTTAAGTTCATTCTGTGAATCGGGCCCTTTGTTTGTAGATAGATTTGTAGGATATTTACTTCCTGAGATATCTGTTTGCTTAAAAAATTCTGAGAGTACATGGGATTCAGTAACCCCGAAAGCTATATTAGGTATTGCTCAGTATTATCAGAATCAAGTGACTACTGAGCAAGAACGGAAAGAGGGAAAACTAAAAGAATTGAAAACTAAGGTAATGATGGTTCAGGCCTAAGTACCCCAAGGTCAAGGTCGTGGTCAAACCTATGGTCAGAATTTTAGGCAAACACCTCCAGTAGGGTCACCGCATAGACAAACTCCACTAGGGTCAGATCAATGTGCTTATTGCAAGGTTAAAGAACATTGGCGTTCTGAATTTCCTGTTTTAACTGCTAGTGGCAGAGGAAGGGGACAACTGTGTAGTAGGCGGGCCCTTCAGTTCCCTGACAGCAGCTACAACAAGCTCAAGCTCCAGAGAAAAATAGGTCGGAAAAATTATTTTGATCAACGGAATAATCAATATTCTATGGAGGATTGGGAATCAGAGGAAACTATGGGGACACATTTTGTCTAGGACAGCTTAGGACAAGGAGAACCAGTTGAGATACCTGTAGACCAGGCAGGGCCCTATATAACAGCCACCATACTTGGGCAGGATCAGAAATGTGTAGTGGATACAGGGGCGACATGTCAGAAACTGGTCCCTGGGACACCCTTGTCTGGCCGAGTAATTACATTGATTGGATTTTAAGGAACACCAACTCCTAGCCCTGTGTCCCAAAAATTGCCTTTGCAGGTTGATCATTTTATTACTACAGCCCCCTTTCTACTTTCCCCACATGCTCCAGATAATTTGATGGGACTTGATCTTTTGAAATATTTCCATGCTATTATACTTTGTTCCCCATCTGGAGTACATGTCATTTTTGGGAAAAAGACATTGCCTAAACAATATCATTTGTCTTTATGTTTGGATCTTGATTCTGTTACTTCATGTGTTTGGGCTACTGCTGACACAGATGTGGGAAGAATGGACATTTCCCCAGTACACATACAGGTTCGGGGGATGCTTCCTTACCAAGGGTCCCGCAATATAAAATATCAAAAGAAGGTGAGGATGCATTGATATCTATCATTTATGACATTATACGTACAGGAGTTGTTGAGGAAGGTTCCTCTAATGTATGCAATTGCCCAATTCTCTCCAACCTAAAACGGGGCGATGGAACAGGGTACAAGATTTACCGATTCATGATTGATTTAAGAGAAGTAAACAAATTAGTGATTCATCAATATCCTGTTGTCTCTGATATTACAACCTTGTTGACATTAATCCCACTTGCAGCCACTGTATTTTCTGTTATTGACTTCAAAAATGCCTTTTTCTCTATTTCTATATATGAGAATAGTAGATATTTATTCGAATTCTCATTACGGAGTCACTCATTTAGATTTTACAGGGCTCCACAAGGCTCTACAGAAAGTCCCAGCATTTATGCTCTTAAACCACAGTTGGATGAACTTCTTTTACCACCAGGAGTTACACTTGTGCAATACGTTGATTACATTTTGCTCACAGCAGACACAGTTGAGCATTGTAAAGAGGCTACTCTTTCCCTATTGAATCATCTTGCTACTAAGGGACATAAGGTCTCTAAGAATAAGTTGCAGTATTGTCTATCTGAGGTCACTTATTTGGGTCACCTCTTGTCTAAGGAAGGCCACACTCTGACTAAAGACAGAATTCAAACTATTCTAAAAATTCCCATCTCAAGTACTCAAAAGGAAGTCAGGGCACTTATTGGCATTACTTCCTATTGTAGACAGTGGATCCCCAACTTCTCCCTTAACATCAAACCTTTTTTGTCATTGTTACTAAAGATACTCCCTTTCCTCTACCACGGACATCAGAATGTCAAGAAACATATCAGCAGCTTTGTGCATCCCTTTGTTCTGCTCCAGTGTTAGACACTCCAGACTATGCTAAGCCTTTTATATTATATGTACACGAGAGAGACGGATGTGCATTGTCAGTTTTAACACAACCATATGGTAGTAAACATCGTCCATGTGCTTATTTTTTGGCTGTATTGGACCCAGTGGCCAGAGGACTTCCAGGCTGTCTTAGAGCAGTTGTCGCCACATCGATTTCTATATGACAATCTGAGGGAATAGTATTGAGTAACAAGCTTATGGTTATGGTACCACAGTCTGTAGATGTACTCCTTAATCAGACTAAGACACAACACTTGACTAGCGCTAGACACGCATGCTACTAACTTACGCTTTTGGCACCTCATATCACACTCAAGAGATGTTTCACATTGAAGCCAGCTACATTGTTACCCTTGCCAGCTGAACAAACTCATGATTTGCACAAATGAATTTTCCTAACATAAGAACAAACTGAGGGAAGAATAGATCTTAAAGATACACCTTTGTTAGATCCTGAGGGGGAACTATGGGTGGATGGTTCCTGCTTGAAATTACTTGATGGTACCACCTCTGTATCCTATGCCATAACCACATTACAATCTGTGGTAGAAACAGCCTGTATTCCGCAAAAATCTGTCCAAGCAGCTGAACTCATTGCGCTTTTAAGGGCCTGAGAACTTAGTGAAGGGTTATCAGTGAACATTTACACAGCCAAAGAGTGTAGCCATTATCAAATGTAGTGCACACAAGAAAATTACAGACAAGGTGGGACAAGGAAATGCTTTCGCTGACGAAGTTGCACGAAATACTGCAAGTGCACTCACGAGTAAAATATATGTACTACGATCCCAAGCTGAAAGATGGGAAAACATGTATACAGAAATTAAGGAAATACAGCAGTCAGCCACTGAACAAGAAAGGAAAGAATGGCAAAAGGAAGGAGAGTTAGATGATGAGGGATGTTGGAGGTCAAAAGATATGTCAAAATGGAAGTTGCTCTATGCTTACTTATTACCTTGTGTGACTATGGCTCATGGACCTGGTCACGTTAGTGTCAAGAACACCATCTCCCAACTAGAACAGGTTTGGGATAATAAGCACATTCGGAAAATGGCTGAGCATTTGGTTAAACATTGCATGATATGTCTACAGCACAATCCTGGGAAGGGAATATCAACCCATACTGGTGGATTTTCCCCACCTCAGGTTCACTTCGGAGCACTCCTAATGGACTACATTCAATTAGAGAGCTGCAATAATTTAAAGTATTCACTAGTAGTGGTTTGTTCCTTTAGTAAGGTGGTAGAAGCTTATCCCACTAAAGATAACACTGCCTTCACAACAGCTAAAATTCTGTTAAACGAGTTCTTCCCCCGTTTTGGGGTTTGTAGAGTCCTATGGAGTGACAATGGCCCCCACTTTACTGGCCAGATAATAAAGTACCTAATGAAAGGTTTAGGACTAAAACAAAAGTTTCATGCTGCTAATTACCCCCAGGCAGCGGGTCGTCTGGTAGAAAGGTACAATGCCACATTGAAGTTGAAATTAGCAAAGATACAAGCAACAACGGGCCTTAGTTGGCCAGATGCCCTGCCCTTAGCCTTGTTATCTGTTTGTTCCATCCCACATGGTAAGATTGGACTTTCTCCCTACAAGTTCATCTTTGGTAGGCCTATGAATGTATGGGGCCCCCTGAGTATCCTCTTTTGAGTGATTACCTAAAGAACTTGACTGAAAAACTGTCTCTGATTTATCAGCAGGTACGTGAAGCTATTCCAGACAAATTGGAGGGTCTGGCTCATGGTCTTCAGCCGGGTGACTTCATACTTGTGAAGAATTTTCAACATTCTAAGAATTTGGAGCCTTGCTGGAAGAATCCGGAGCAGATCCTGCTTGCGACTCAAACTGCTGCCAGTGTCACCAACAGACGCCATTGGATTATTGCTGCACATTACAAGCGAATCCCAGCAACTGTTCTCCAGCCAGAAGGCAGAAACTATCTGAAAGAAATCCTACAGACTCAGAAAAGTATTGCTACTCTGAACGAAGACACTTTGTTTACTGATCAGACTACGCCTTCAGCAACAAGGTACAATTTAAGAACAAGGAAGGGAAGGAGAAGATAGAGATACCGCAGGACCATTTTCAATTAGTGGAAATGTTCGGCTGAGACATGTTAGGATCACAGAATCGGCTGAACTAGGTTCAGAGTGGGTTGTGATACATGTTCAGTGGTGCCTGGGTCTCTCTCCGTCTAGTGGTTGTATTGATACAGAGAAGGAGAAATGCAGAGATTGGGATCCAAGCTGCAAAGTAATGACAAGACTCTGTGTATGGTGACTTTGATCATATTATTGATAATATTGGCAGCTGTTTTTTAGACAATGGAGAAAGTGATTCCGGCTCTTAACCTATTGCCCACTATTACTCCTGTCCCCACGGAACATTATTACTTCACTCTTCCCTATCATGAGAAAAAACATCGGATTTCGTACCTCAATAACACTTTCATCCAAGTGTTACATCATACTCATAATGCTACAAACACTACCAACTGCTGGCTATGTGGAATGATGCCAGCTTATCAGAAAAAAGTAGGAACGCCTCTCATTCCCCTGCCATTCTCACATAATGGCTCTGTGGAGCCTGGTTCGCACTTTTGTGGGCCTCTGCAATCAATAATATTACTCTAGCCGATGTTGGAAGACTCAATGCCCAGTTAAACAAGGTCTGTTACCCCAAGGATGAAGGCCTTCCGCAGGCCAAAGGAACTGCATGGTAAATGGAGGAGTATCGCAGAGAAAATTCCTCCACAGGGTCGAACAGCCAAAGGTAATGGGCCTCCTGTTATCGCTGTAACCAGAGCCCGAGCTGATCTTTGTGGGAGCAGCATTGGCAGTATTCCTGTGGGAAAAAGTGACTGTACTACAATATTGAACATCACTGGAATGAACAATAGTAGTTTTCTATCTTCACATAACACTTATTTAATGAAGTAGATCAAACTGATACAGCATTACAGCAGTACATTGATTTTAACTTGGGATACTTCTTTGTTGGGGCAGCCCTAAATAGTAAGAAGATTAGACGCCTGACCCGAGTGCTAGAAGCAGTAACTAATCAGACAGCCATGGCTCTTGGTATTATCACAGAAGAGCTCCAAATTACAAGGATTGTAACTTTGCAAAATAGAATGGTGCTTGATGTAGTACTCGCCGATCGTAGTGGAGTATGTCGCATCATCGGTAGTAGCTGTTGCGTGTTCATACCTGACCACGCCCCTTCTATCTATGACGCCATTTCCAAATTACATAAAATAGCTGCAGAGATACATCAAGACCAAGGAACATGGTCCTGGTCCAAATGGTTACAGAGACTTATTCCCACTTGGGGTTGGAAATTATTCAGGGGAATAGTAATTATAGGAGCCATCTTTCTCACCTGCTGCTGCTGCATTCAATGTGCCCCTATTATATATGCACCACTTGTATAAATACTTGCAGTAGTATTAAACCTTCCCCAGTCAATGTTCATTAATTGAATCGAGAAATTATGATGCACACTGAAAGTTACGAACTTATTAATATTAATGTACAAGATTAATATATGTACTTTTAAAATGGATTCAGCATAGGATGAAAAGGAAGGACTGTTAAAATGTAAAACCTGATTCTCTTGTTTTTTTTACCTAAGCTATGCCTCGTCCCTTTTTCACCTCTGCCCTGCTTCCAGCCCGGCTCTATCCTTGACACTGCATCTGTATAAACATGAGTAAAGAATCTAGATTGGGGCATTGTAGGCTGTGTAAACATTAAGCATGAGCGAATTTTGCGGATCTCGCGTTCGCGAATTTTGCGGATTTGCGGATTCGCAATCCGCAAAATCCGCGAATTCCCGCGAATTTGCGGATTTTTTTTTTTTGTGTTCGCCCGTGTTTCTGCCAGTTTGCGAGGGTTTTTACAATTTCGCAATTTGCGAACTTACCTGTCGGGTCGCAAGTTTTGCGAACTTGTTGTTTCTACGTGTCCAGCCTGTTTGGGACACTCTTCTTCATCACTGCCACTCTCTGTCACCACTGCCACTCTCTGACTACTCATGCCACCCTCTGGCCCACCCATGCCACCCTCTGTTTCATCACCACACCCTCTGGTTGTCCAGTGTACATTATTTTCGGCAAAGCAAAGCACACCTTCCCTGCCTCAAGTGACCTGAATTAATTTGGGGCTGATTAATGTGTCACAGAATATTTTTTTAGCTGGCACCTGCTTCCTTAGTGCGCCCTGATTAGTGATCTTTTGCACTTGCTAAGTGCTTTCATTGTTGCAAAATTAGTTACAACACCTGCCCTGCCCCAACTGACAATAATGAATTAGGGGCTGATTAATGGATTTTAACTTCCAGCCTGGCTCCTGCTTGTCTCCCTTAGCTGTAATTCAGGACCTTTGTGGCTGTGTAACTATTCTGAGGTTCAGAGCAGGGTCACATAATAGTTTCAACTGGCAACTGAACTCTGGAGGGGCCCCTCAGGAAGCACTACAGGAAATGGCTACTAATGATGAGCCTGAACTTTTGAACCTGGTAAGTAGTTACTTTCAGTTTTGCTAAGATCGTATTTCTGCAATTTTGCACTTATTCGCGGGGCGCGAACTCACGCGAACAGTGCGAGCAGTGCGAGCAAAATCCGCTGCTCGCGGATTTGCGGATTTTGCGGGAAATTCGCAAATCTCGCGGATTGCGGATTTCCCGAAAATCCGCAAAATCCGCGAGCGGAACGGATTTTCCGCCCATGCCTAGTAAACATGCAAAGTCAGCGCAAAAAAACAGCTGGTGTCTGCTCGAGGGTAAAGCCTTAAGTAAAGTTAACCCAGATAGCATATCTTGTTGTGCAGCTTCTGGACGCGACATTTGCACAAGGCACCAAGGCTGTCGATTCCTACCGTTACTTCCTTTGTGTGTTTTTCCCAAAGCTCTATTTACCTCTGGGCGTCCCTTGTTTGTGATCTTTGGCTATAAAAACACATGTAACCCATCGTTCAGTGTGCTTTCTCCTTGAGTATCTCTATGGTGCTTGTCGGATGAGGCCCTATACATGAATGCTAATAAATGACCTATGGTTTGTACTTCGCTCCAGTGTTGATTCCTCCTTACTTGTTAAGAACCTGTGGACTCAAGGGTGACCCTGCACCAGTCTACTTCCACAAGGCCACAGCACAAGCCTCAATGTAAAAAGATGTGTTTCTGACTGAAACTTTGGTAGTCAGATGCTCATCCGACTACCACTGTAATCAGCCCCCAAGTTGTAATGGCTATTTTCTCTCTTGTTGAATTAATTCTATACTTACCCAGAAACTCCCCGCTCACATGCTGTGCACATACTTCTATACAAAAAAACAATCCATTTAGGCAAAGACTGCTTTGAAATCCGAACTCCCACCAATGGCATAGTACATGAAAAAAAGTTATTGTGCAAATTTGCTCGCATCCTTGGTTCCATCAATATAATACCGTAACACTTTCCTTACATTGGAAAAAAACAGATACGTTCAAAGCTTGATTTAAATGTAAGTTGGGCAACTCTTTAGGAAGAAAAGGACAAGTATTCAAACCTACATTCTGTGAGGAACTCACTAAGAAACGCCTCAATACTGAATGACTAGTCTTGGTTACTAGTCTAGCAGAAACAATAGAAATAGCACATTTCCATGAGAGAACATGAAATTCTGCTTTATGAATAATTGTAAAGCAAACACAAGGAGATGATGGACAGAGCGCTGAAACCTTTACAAACACACCACCAGTCACAGATCTGAGTTGAATCCATCATCGTTCTTTAGCTCACTTTGCTACCCCAGTTCAGACACAGCTATATGCAAATCAGTCTTGACCCTGTGCCTCATGGGAACAGTTCAGCCCGAAACTGCCAAGCTACGCCTTCCCTGGACCAGAGACAAGCATCCTGGGACCGGTTTCGGCGTAATACCCCTCATCAGCCAGGCTATCTTGAATCCAGAGACAAAGTGAGCAAGGGACTCATGTCCGGGCATACCCTCCAACTTAGGGCAAACAAAGCAAACACAAGGAAATGATGGACGGAGCTTTGAAACTTTTCAGACACTCACCTCCAGTCACAGATCTGTGTTGAATCCATCATCATTCTTTAGCTCACTTTGCCACCCCAGTTCAATCACAGCTATATGCAAATCAGTCTTGACCCTGTGTCTCATGAGAGCAGTCCTGCGCTCTATCCATCATCTCCTTGTGTTTGCTTTATGAATGATTGTGGCAGGGAGGGCTTTCACAAGGCGAGGGCAGCCAAGAATTTTGTCTCATTTCTTTGTGATGACAATAAGGCAATATCCCTAGATGCTGAAAAATACTGTGTTTCCCTTGTTTGCATGTTTTTTAAATTATAGCTTGGATCAGAAACAAAAAAGAGAGGCCCACCAAAGCAAGGTTTAACATCACAATGGAAAGATACATCATCCAGTCAGAACACCCTGAAACTAAAATGCACTGTGAAGAGAGTCATTGAATCAGGAGTAGGGAACTGATATGTACAACGAAGTCTTTCCAGCATGAATAAGGGTCTGACTCAAAGCCTGCCTTAAGTATTTGTAATATATTGGAAACAATAGGTCTTGCTAAAAGGCAGCTAAAGCTATCTGTAGTCAAGATCTAAAAATAATTTGATGAGAATAAAGAGTGGCTGGGAAGATATGTCGAGAACTGGGGCCTCAGAAGTCTGGGGTTTTAGGAAGTGGTGGCATCATAGTGTTTGACTCCTTTCCACTTAAAGGGGCCCCAGCTTCCTGGAAGACCCCCTTTCCCAATATAGAGAGAGCTTGGAGTCTGCATCTTCAGCTACAGGCGGGAAAGGACATTCATGTTATTATTTATTCCTTATCTAGGGTGCTCACAGTATACTCATAATTGATGTTTTGTTAATGCTAACTTGCAGCATTGATTTGTTTTAAGCTTATGCTTTGTAGGTTGTGAGAAATGGCATAGTAGCACACATCTGCCATTGGAATACAGCCTGGTTATACTCAGTGAGCTGCATTCATATATTTGAAATGCCCCTTCATCTTCAGATGACCCTGGTTTTCTTGTACATACTAATTTGAGCAATAGTCATGGCCTTGAAATAAACTCTGCTACATATATGAAGTGACCTAAATACAGGGGAGATGTGTTCCCAACTTGCTGCTCCTGAGATCAGTCATACTGCAGCATTTTGCCAAAATTGCATAATTGAAATTGTGTAAACCTTTATAAGGCGAAACAAGTGTATTGAATTAGGATGGTCAAGCTGTGGTGTTGTCATGAACTAATTTGGGTTGCCAGGGCCGATGTCATTGCTATGAAGTCCCCTGGATTCGGGTGATTGAATGTAGAGAGAACCGTTAAGACTGTTGGTGTGAATCTTGCAATAGGAGGACGCACCCTCCTGCTTTCCCCTTAAACTGAATAAACTTGATTTTACCTTTCCCCATTGTATAACTTTTCACTACAAATTGGCGACGATCAGAGAACCTACCTGACCACTGATGTTCCTACGTCGAACAGAGCAAACACAAGGAGATGATGGACGGAGCATTGAAACTTTTCAGACACTCACCCCCAGTCACAGATCTGGGTTGAATCCATCATCATTCTTTAGCTCACTTCGCCACCTTAGTTCTGACCCAGCTATATGCAAATCAGTCTTGACCCTGTGCCTCATGGAAACAGTCCATCCCGAACTTCCAAGCCAGGTCTTCTCTGAACCGGAAACAAGCATCCTGGGACCGGTTTCTGGGTAACACCCTTCATCAGCCAGGCTAGCTTGAATCCAGTGGCAAAGTGAGCAAGGGACCCACGTCCGGGCATACCCTGCCAACTTAGGGTGAACAAAGCAAACACAAGGAGATGATGGACGGAGCACTGAAACTTTTCAGACACTTGCCCCCCTCACATAGCCAGAAGACTCAGTGCTCTCTACCCTGCTGTATCGGTGGACAAGTAGTTCATGGTGGCATCTTATACGCCTATATACAGACAGGAGAGCAGGCTGTCAAGGAAGAGATAATAAAGATATCTGGACTGTCATCTCAATGTACGGTAACTGCGCAAGTGTGGTGGTTGAAGTGCAGTTCGGTGACAACTAGACTGCTAACTGCTTCCGCCATCTTAAGGTACGCGACGTAAGTGACGTTGGCGGCAATCTCAATTGAGGAGAAGCACAGTAATTACATTTAAATGTTCCTATTGTGGAATATATGGGCACATTTCCAAGGTTTGTAGGAAAAATGTGACAAATCCACAGTCAAATGTGCCATGGATAATCCAGATGCCACAGTTGATGAAGGTAGTGATTCGGAGTGTGAGAATTGCATTTTGAGCATTGATGAAGTGGTATTGGGAGTTGATGATGTAATGAAGAAAACACCTTCTTGTTGTATGAAGATTGGGGAGATTGATTGTTGCTGATTTTGGTTCACTGTTTACAATTGTGCAACGTAGTATGTGGGAAAGTAAGTTTGCAAAGGTTTTGGGGTAATCATTTAGTGCCTGTGGTTGATCATCCCATAAATTTCACAGGAGAAAAAAGTCCTATGGTGGGTTACAGATCCTTGCTATTTGAATTTAAAAGCAAAAGAGCTTGGGGGGAGGGGGGAAGGGCTGTTGGGTGAAGGGGGGGGGGTTGAGTTTCTTTTTCTCTGTTTTGTTTGGTTGTAATTCCCACATGGCACCTTCGCCTAAATGTCGGCAATGCAATAGTGTGTAGGCGTGATTTATATGCTTCTTGGTGGCCTCTCAGAGAAGACGTGCCTGTCTGTCTCGCTCGCTACATAACCCTACTGCATGCTTTCCGCCTTACTATGCCTGTTTTTCTTGCTCTTAAACTCAATAAAACAAATTTGAAATTAAAAGCAAAAGAGCTTTGAGAAGATTATACATTGTAGAGTGACCCTCAGTTTCAGGCTGGGCTGACCAAGGGACCTTGGGTATTACTCTTAACCCTAACTGTAAGGATCACGTTCTGATGTTAGGCTATCTGATAGCGTCCTTCAAGAGTGAACTGAAAGAACAGTTCCCAAAGGTATTTTCTTGCACGATCGGTAAATTGTCTGGGTTTGTGCACAAGATCATTGTCAAAGATGGTACGTTGCCAGTGTGTCACAAACTTTGTAACATTCCTTTAAAAATAAGAGATGCTATGTTGGTGGAGTTGAACAAACAGTAGAAGGATGGTACAATTGAGCCTATAGAAAGTGCAGAATGGTTGGTGCCCTTGGTGGTCACACGTAAATGGAATAGTCAGATTAGATTGCGTGTTGATCTTAGGGAGCATAACAAGAACATCGTTGTGTTGAAGTTTCCACTTCCTAAGATCAACAAATTGCTTGCTGAGATGAAGGGTGTTCAGTGGTTCTCCACCATTGACCTAACCTCTGCTTATCATCAGATACCGCTACACCAATCTAGAAAGAAGTTGACATCTTTTATCACACTTTTTGGTTGCTACAGATTCATGCGTATGCCGTTAGGCCAAGTGTCGGCGGCTGCTGTGTTCCAGCAGTTGATGCAAAAGTTTTGGCTGGTCTCAAGGGGGTCACCTATTTTCAAGATGTTATACTCATTATGAGGAAAAATAAGGAGGAACATGATATGAGATTGTGAGAAGTGTTAGGTGGTTTTACAGAGAAGGGGCTGACTGTGGAATTAAAAAAGTGTAAGTTCACTGTGAGATCAGTAACATATATAGGACATGAGGTTGGAAAGGATGACATTACTCCCAGGAAGGACTTAGGAAGGCAATCAGATTGGCATCTACTTCCACTTCTAAGGAAGAGATTTGATCTTTCCAAAGCCTTGCAGAATTTTACAGCAAGTTTGTGGAGAATCTTGCTGCTAAAACGCATGGCTTATAGCAGCTTTTGAAATAGAGGAAGGACTTTATATGGAATGCATCACTAGACCAGGAATTTGCAGAGATCAAGCATGACATTTGTACTGCAGTTCCCCTACAGGGATTTGACAACTACGCACAGAGTATCCTTACTACTTACGTCAGTGGCAAGGGCTTGGGGGCGGTGTTGACACAGATACCTCTTAATGTCTCGAAGTCCACTATAGCCTAAGCCTCATGATCTTTAAGACCTTCGGAGGAAAACTTCTCCATAGTAGAAAATTAAATTCTAGTACCTGTATTGGTAATAGAGAAGTTTAGACAAAACCTATGGGGTTTAAAGTTAATTCTTAGAAATGATCATAAGCCTTTGGTAAAGATTTTAACTTCATGTGGCATTATTAAGGCAACCCCATGCATCGCTAAAATGACCTTGAGACTGCTAGACTATGTTTATGACGTGGAGTACTTAACCGGTAACAAGAATAATTGTGGCAGACTTTTTAAGTCGCTCACCCTTGCTGATAGATGAGCACTGTAGCAATCGGGGGAAGAGTGCAGTGCTGCATTAGCTGTGGACTGAGAAGACGTAATAAAGTGTGAGGACTGGGAAACAGCTTATATGACAGATTGCACATTAAAAGAGTTGAAAGTGTTTATCACGTATAGAAGGCCAGCTAAAAATGGATTTTCGTGGGCTGTAAAAAGTTTGGGGAACTGAAAGATCAATTATATATTAGTGAGAGGAGTTGGCCTAACGGCTAGGGCTGTCACCCTCGAATCTGGGGAACTGGGATTGAGTGTCGGCAATGACAGCTGAACATCCTGGAATTCTGGGCAAATCACTTAATCTCCCCGTGCCTAACAAAAATGAACAGTGGCGGCTGGTGACATTTGAAGGTGGTGAGGCGGAAACTGATAATCAAACTGCACCGTAGCGCACACACAACACTGCCCTATATGACACAAGTTACCCCCAAATCCAAGCTCCTATTGGGGGGCCTCCGTGGATAGACAACCGACCACTGGCACTCACACCATTCACAGGGGTCAGGTCGAAAGGTCACACAGGACACCTCCACGAGCATATCTCACACCCCAAAGCCACCAACCCATAGCAATGTTTAGGAACATTCACGTAAAGCGCCTGGAGGCCAAATAATTGCCGAATATTGCGCTATAGAAATACCCGGTAAAATAGCATAACATATAGAAGGCCAAAACTGCCGTGATTGACGCTGTGTATACCAAACTGGTCTGCAGGAGAGAATATTTGTCTACAAAAGAGGTGAGATTGAGAAATCACTCGATTTATCAACAAAGCAATCAAAACATGAAGGCAAGCATCACATAATCAGGGGGTTCGCAGTACAATATCCTCCGAAATTCACATTTTTAGGAAGTTCTGCTAATGGTTTCTAACAGCTGGACAGAGCAGGTGGCTTCGGGGGTTGGGGGTGGGAGGAGGACATGGCCCTCTCGTGTTAACTTTGTGGGTCCACCTGTGGGGGGGGTGGATGCAACTTGCAAGAAAGTCACTGCTCAGCAGCGTGTGAGCAGTGCTCACTGCTCACACATGCTGCTCACCTGCACCCTTTGCAATACTCGGGGCCTCTATATGTGTATGCGGCCTGTGTGCACTGCTTTCACGCTGCTTACCGGCTGTCCTCTTCACCGCATGCACATGTGTGTGCAGCCTGTGTGCTCACTCACACGCTGCTTTTACATGCCCCTTCACCGAATGCTCCCGGCCTCTATATGACAATGCGGCCCGTGGGAGCTCACAATCACACGCTGCTTAACTGCCCCCTGGCCCTTCACCAGCGTACTCGAGGCCTCTGGCGGCGGCCTACATGTGTATGCACTGCAGCCCGTGTGCTCACACGCTGCTGCTTACCTGCCCCCTTCACCGAATGCTCCCGGCCTCTAGTCTAGACTATAAAATATGTGTATTCGGCCTCATGGCAGAGCTTCTAGTTCCCGTGTTAAGTCACTAGGAGGTAAGGTAGCATTGCTCCATGGCTTGGCACGGGGACACAGCACTCCATCTTTCCACCCGTCGGACTCGTCCTGAGAGGCACACACGCACAGACCCACCCTGAGCTAGAGCTCTGTGCAAACCCACATTTTTTTACCCCAGTAATGGGTTCGCCTGTCCCTGGTGAGCTGGAGACCCCGGCCTCTTCTGTAATACCCAGGACTCGACACAGTTGCGGCCGGCAATACGGGCGGGTGAGAGGGGGGGGGAACAGGTCCAGGAGTGTTGCACAGGGGACGAAGGCGGGTAATAAAATAAAGAGAAAACTTACCTTCCTCCGGATTCGAGTCGGACCTCGTCCTCGGCTCCTTCTCCACACCAGGGGCCGAATCACGCGCCGTGCCGCCGCCTCAGAGACTCGAGCGTTTTTTTAAATGCACCCAGGCTGCCCAGTGGAGTCTCAGCCAATCCTGGCGCTGCATTAGTAGCACCACTGCGCCAGGATTGGCTGAGAGGCAGGGTTAGTGTCTGCCCTTATGAGACCCCGGGGGCACGGGTCCCTAGCACGCTGAGTCGCTGTTTGGGAGGGAGGGGAAGGTAAAGTGCCAAGAGCGCATGCGCGGGCAAGTCCAGAAAACGAGTATCCAGACATTGGCATGCGCAGACTGCAACTGCACTGTTTGTGCACACTGCAGTACTGTGCTGTCAATCACTGCCACAGGCAGCCCCGCCCCCACACCTTCCGCGATGTCAGCCAGCCTTGTCCCGGGCGGTAATTGAGGCTTGAGGGTTGCCGGCTGCCGTTTCCTGCGCGCAATATGAAAATTTTTAATCCTGCCAGTGCCTCAGCATGACGGTCGTCCATGGGGGCTAGTGGCTAGTGGGGCAACACCCCAACGCCCCCAATGGACGCACCGCCACTGAAAATGAATGTGTCCTCATGTAATACAACAACTTACAGTGTAAGTAAAGCGCTCTGATACCCGATTCGGGCCAAGTTCGCACTATATAAAACTCTGTAAAAAAAAAGTGAAGAGGAAGGTGATGAGTTGTATGAAAATTTAAAGAGTGCTATAGCAAGTGGATGGAGAAATATGTCAGATTTGGATGAAGATCTGAAACAATATGTTAAGGTGAAGGATCAGTTAAGTATCCACGCTGGAAAGGTATTAATATGCAATAGGGTTGTACCGCCAAAGATGTTGAGACCAAGATTGATTGAACTGGTGCATGAGGGTCATCTTGGCAGGAGTATGTGTAAGAGAAGATTGAGACAAAGTTTCTGGTGGTCAGAAATAGACAAAGAGGTAGAAATGGTGATTAAAGGCTGTTATGCTTGTAGTAACAGTGACAAGGCAGGGTTATACGTGAACCACCCTTGGGTTGTGTGAAGGTTCCTGACCGTCCATGGGAGAAGTTAGCCTTGGATTTTTTGGGTCCTGTGGAAAGGTTGGGTACTAGGAGCAGATTCTTGATTGTCTTAGTAGTGTTTCACCATTAAGTCGGTTTAGAATATTACAGCGACAAAAGTAATTGAGTTTTTAAAGGAAGTATTCATGGAAGAAGGGATTCCTAGAACACTGGTTACTGACAATGGAGTGCAATTGGTGTCTAGCATGATGAAAAGATTCCTTGAAGATTTTGGGATTGAACATGTTCAAGTAGCACTGTTCAGGCCACAGGCTAACGGCCTTGTTGAAAGGGTCAATAGGATTATAATGGACAATATCCAGTTATCATTGGCAAATGGTTTAGCCTGGAGGGAAGAATTAAACAAGATGATGTGGGCTCACCGGGCATCTTCTCATTCTGTTACAGGAATTTCTCCTTTCATTGCATTGAAAGGAAGAGAACCAGCCACTAAAGAATCACCTATTTGGCTAAGGAAGAAAGATCAAGTTTGGGTGGATCGTGAGTGCATGGCTGAAAGGATGGAAGATTCTCATGCTAGGAACAAAGAAAGTTATGATAAAAGAAAAGGAGTGAAAGTTGTCGGAATTGAGAATGGTGATTGGGTTGTTGTGAGGAAGTCTGGATTTGTTGAAAAAGGAGAAAGCAAATATTCCCAACCTCGAAAAGTAATTAAGGTCATGGGATCAGTTGCAAAATTGGATAATGTAAAAATCTGGAGTTTGGGAAGTATATGTAAAATCAATCCTCATTTTCCTGAAGTTGTATCTTGAAAGATTGCAGGGTTTAATTCCTACATCTGTTTAATCAATTTGAATGTAATCTTGATAAGAAATTGTGTATACTGTTAAATTTATTTGATAGTAAAAGCCTATTGTTATTTTAGAAAGTTATGTTATTTATTTATATTTTGTTATGAGGGGGAGATGTGTGGTGATGTCTTCTTTAAGAGAGAACTTTCTGATGTATGTGTGACATCATGAAAGATTCTTTTGCAAGCAGTTGAAGCTGAGGGTCACTGATAGCTGTAACTTAATAAATAAGCTCTTCAATTTTACTCAAGTTTGAGTGTGATTACTACAGCTTCTTTTTAAGAGGGGATAGAATTTTCCCCCAGAGAGTCTGAGAGAACGTCTACTGAACATTTCTCATAAAGGCCATCTTGCCATTGTCAAGTCCCAAAGGTGAGTTAAAAGTTTGTATTGATGGACAATATTATTGAAACGTGTAGAAGAGCATGTAATTCTTGTGCCAATACAGATAAGACTTTAACGGTTCTGAGGCCTCCCTTGGGAGAGTGTAAGTGTCCTGAGAACCCCTGGGATGAATTGGCAATAGATGTGTTAGGTCCTATTTCAGATTATTGGGGTATACTCAAGTGCGTTGTTATCTTATTGGACCAGTATTCTAAATGGCCAGAGTTTGAGGTTTGTGGCTAAGCAGCTACTGCCCCCTTAATTTCCTTCCTGACTAAAGTTGTTTTGATAGAAGGCATTCCTAGAGCTATTTTGTGTACCAATGGTCCTCAGTTCATTTTAGATAAATGGAAAGCATTCTTGGCTAGGAATGGCATTGAAGAAAAACATACCCCTGTCTATCATGTGGTGGGAAATGGACCCATAAAACGTGTTAACTGCTTGGTTATGGGCTCTGTGCAAGCTACTGTAAATGCAGGAGGTGAATGCGAAAACGAATTAGCAAAAAACATTTGGGCTTACCGCATCACGCCCACTGTAACCAGGGATAGCCCATTTAGGATTCTTAGAGGTAGAGAGCCATTCACTAGGGGAAACGTGGCTTGGATGAACATAAAGTTGCAAAGTAAGTTGTCACCAGCAGTGGCTAAAGGAAACCTTGTGAAAGCTCAAAAAGTGTACAAAGATTACTATAATAAGAAACATGGTGTGAAAGATGTGAAATTGTCTGAAGGTGACTGGGTAAGAGTGAAAAGGGGAGTTTGATCTAAGAAGGGCTGTAGCCATTTTCCAGAACCTCTCCAAGTGAAGGACCTTTTTTAGAGATCAACACTACTGAGTGATGGTAAGATCTGGCACTTTGACAGAATAGCCAGATGCAATAAGGTGCTCTGGTGGAAAATGGATGATGGGTGTGGAAACGCCACAGGCAGTGATGAGTGGTTGTGGACCGAGGTTGATCAACTGTATGAGAACGTGCCCATTTTAAATGATAATACCAATCTAACCAATGATGTGAATTCAAATATAGATGAAGGCATTGTGCACGGAGGTAAGGCTACTCGTAAAGAGAATGTACAAATAGAAGACGGCGTTCACAGAAGAGATGTTATTTGCGATGAGGTTGCACAAATTCATACTAATGTGAGTAAATCTACTCGATTGGGTAGACAAGTAATCCTACACAGGAAGTACGATTAGTTTATTGTGGTTAGTACAGACTCATGATATGTGGAGGGATGCTGTTTAGTACTGAATCTTATCATTTATGTAAGGTTTCCACTGACGATATAATGTTATATTGTTGTTTCCAGTGTTTGTTAAGAGGGAAGATGCGTGGTGTTGTCACGATCTAATGTTAGTTGCCGGGGCCGATGTCATTGCTATAAATTCCCCTGGATTCGGGTGATGGAATGTAGAGAGAACCGTTCGAACTGTTGTTTTTTTTATCCAGCAGTCAGACCCTTCTCCTTTAATCTACCTAACACTTCTCGCAATCTCATATCGTGTTCCTTCTTATTTTTCCCCATAATGAGTATATTATCTCAAAAATAGGTGACCCTTTTGAGATCACCCAAAAGCTTGGGCATTAACTGCAGACACACAGCAGCCACTGACACTAGGCCAAATGGCATATGCATGAATCTGTAGCAAAGGGGCTGACTGCGGAATTTAAAAAAAATTAACTTTGCCATGAGATCAGTAACATATTTAGGACATGAGGTTGGAAAGGATGGCATTACTCCAAGAAGGTCTTGGTAAAGGTAATCAGAATGGCACCTACTCCCACTTCTAAGGAAGAGATTAGATCCTTTCTAGGCCTTGCAGAATTAAACAGCAAGTTTGTAGATAATTTTGCTGCTAAAACGTACAGGTTACAGCAGCTTTTTAAAGAGAGGAAGGAATTTATTTGGAATGCAGCACTATACCAGGAATTTGTAGGGATCAAGAAAGACATTTGTACTGCTGTTCCGATACAAGGATTTGACAATTCCGCACAAAGGCCCTAATTAGGATGTCGGTTGGTAGGCCTCTGACCATCATCAGAGGCTTACCGACTGACATACGTGGTTTGAATTCTGACTGCCGTATTACGATTAGAGCAGTCATAATTCAAACTGGCCTGTCACTCCCGCTGGCTTCCAAAAGGCTCAAGGAGCACACTGGCCAGACGGAACCACCAACATAATCACATAAGGGCAGCGTTTCTGGCATCAGCATTATGATGTCCGGTTCTGACAGGCTTTTCATGTCAGGCTTTCTGACATGGAAAGCCTATTGGAAAGCGACTTTGGAGGCCCTGAGCAGGGCCCTCCTTCTTCAGCGGCCTCCGGTTGGGGCTGAAGGGGGAAACTATGGTGCCCCTTATAAATCCCTGCACAATATGGCAGGCACCATAAGGTGCCTGTAGCACGGTGCAGGGATTTACAGTGACTTCCATTACTCTATGAGAGCTTGTGCTGCGGCCGGTTTGAACCACCTCACATGCTCCTATGGGAGTCTGAGACCGCACCATGTGCAGTCGCATTGTAATTGCGGATTTGGACCGCAGAGCAAAGGTGGGTCGGTCTTGAAACCGCAGGAATGTTGGTCAGAGGAAACTCCGATCAACATCCAAATTAAGCCAATAGTGTCCTTACTACTGATACCAGCAGTAAGGGCGTGGGGGCGGTGTTGACACAGATATCTCTTGATGGCTTGGAGTCCACTATAGCCTACACCTCACGATCTTTAGCACCTTTGGAGGAAAGGTTCTCTACACAAGCTTTGATTGTATCTGAGCATTAAACACAGGTGTGTGTAGATAATAATCAATTCACGTCCCACAGATAAAACATGTAATTTTATATTGTCATTTTTGTACCATTTTTCATCAAACGGAATACTGATTTTGAAACAGTAGTGGAGGGCTACGCATGATATATATATATATATATATATATATATATATATATATATATATATATATATATATATATATATATATATATATTCGGCATAAAGACGTCCTGCAGCGGTCTGGCAGCAAAAGAAGATGGTTTTATTTGCTCACCACCACTCGACCACGACGCGTTTCGGTGCTTGAAGCACCTTGATCACATGACACTGTTACATGGTGGGTTGTACTCAATTTAAAGGGCTCTTAGCCAATTACTACATGCCAGATGTAAAGAACATAGAAAAACATACTGACTTGTTCAACTAACTGCATAAATGCATCAATAATGAATGACAACAATTCATGAGCAGGAATGTGCATTTGAAAGTACATTTGAAAATACATTTAAAAATACATTTGAAAATATGCTCCTTGATGACCCATTTGAGAGAACCATAATATACAATAAATATAGATACATAAATAAATAAATACATAGGTATATATACTCATTTAAAATTCATCTATATACAACAAAGCAGCAATAGGTAAAATAAAAACCATTGTGCAAAACTTTGCGGTGTTAAAAAAATATATAAAGTGCAATAGGGTACGCTCTCAATAAATACTCATAAAATTGTATAAAATATTGCATATAAACATATAAATATATAAATATGTGCATATGAGTATAGAATTGGTGTCATCAAATTTAGATATTAGTATAACACTGAATACATGTCATGATTAAGTTTGACTAGTTCAGTGTGGACACCCCTTGTGCCCGTCAAGAATTGTCAACATTCATGCAAAAAAGATCAGGTTGTCCATTATGTAAAGCACTTGATGAGCTATATACTTGCCATATGGACAAGCGACTCAACTGTAAGCTAATCAACAAGTGGCTAAGAGGAATATAAGTGCAACCCAGTGATAGTAAAATCTGTAAAAATGACAAATTTAAAATGTGAGGTTTAAAATGTGATATTTGGCAGAGGCGACAGACTATGTTACTGAAATTGCAATACTTATTTTTTAATTGTTCATCTTATCGGGGATTAAAGGTAAGTGTGACAGTCTTCTCCTGCATTTAATCCATTGGGATTCTTTGTGTCAAGCAGTATAATATGCCTTGTGTCAGAAATCATACTTGCGCCTGCCTTACTGTGTTTGGGAGCTGACAATGTGCAGTAATTAAGACGGGCGCTTAGCGAACTACATTACCCAGAATCCTCGGTTAGCCTATTTGAGTTCCTGTGACACGCATCCTGTTGCGTGTTATTCCGCTTTGTTGCTTGGATTGAGCGGAGGGAGAAGGAGTCGGGGAATTCGTTTTTCAGCAGGAAGGTTCTGTGTTCGTTGTTACTCTTCCTCCAGGTAGGAGCGGTTCCCCGCCTTGTTGTGATCGCCATTGAGCGGAGCGCTGTGGGGGCTCCCACGCGTTGCCGTGATTTCCAGCGCGCAGTGACGGAACTGCGGCGCTTGTTTGTTTTGCTTCAGCCTTGTAACCTGTGGGGCGCGCAGGAGCAGGTTCGCCTCCGTGGGACAAACGCTGAGCTCTTGGTTTTTGCCCGTGGTGGCATATGGACATTAGAGCGGAGCGCGGTAGTGTGAGGAGCTACACGTTGCCGTCTCTTATTTGGTTTCTTACATTTTCTACTTCGAGTAGGTGGTGCACGGTGGTAGCAGCTGCTCCGTGTAGCCAGAACAAGCGCTTGTGTTTTTCTATGCTCTATAACAATTGGTGAAGCTTGCGGAGCACGGCGGTGGTAGTTCACTGCGTGTTACCGTGGCTCGAACACTTGAATACTTATCGAGTGAGCTGACTCAGTATCAGTATACCCTATCATTCGTATTACCTGCAATAATTCTTAAACGTTACATTCACGTACCTGTGTTCCTAACAGAGGCTGGTGTGCATTTACTCGCAGAGCGGAGTGCTGTGGTTCTTGCTTCCCACGCATTACCGTGTCTGTGTGGCTAACAACAACAGCTTCTCCTTATTATTTTCTTTGGTGTTCAGTTGTTCCTTTATCAAAACTTCACCCAGAACTCCTTATTATGGATAGCTTGTGTTTCCGCCAAGGTATATAGGAGCTTTTGATGTATTCATATGTATGAGTTTATGCAGGTGTTATTTTTCTTAACCTATGCCTGTTTCCATTAGGGCCCAAGCCTATATCCTTAGAGGGGAATCCAAGACCACCCAATTGCCGAGTTTATGTTTGTTCTCACAGGTACTGAGTTGCAGAGGAATTAGTGGTTTATTTGATGTGTTGAGTGTATGGTGTTCTTACCTGTGTATGCTCTGTCGTTTCAGGTACATCCCTTCCCAGCTGACCCCTTCCTTCCCTTCCCTGTTTATTATTTTGACAATTACCCCTCGCCTAATGGCTCAAATCCTCTGTTGATATTTGTATATCAGAGTGTTTGTGACGTTTGGAGGTGGGCCTTCTATTCACCATCCGGATCCCGTGGAGCATATCCTGACACCTTGTCTCCAATCTGCGTAGCAATAGATTGCGATCTCCACCTCTTCTCTGTGGTGGCACTGTATCTATTACGAAGTAACGCAGTTCAGAAGCCTTTTTCTCATGTACAAGACCAAAGTGCCTGGCCACCGGGTACGCAGTGTCACCGTTGGTAATGGCCCGTAGGTGCTGGAGTACACGTTTGTACACCTGTGGCCTTGTGCTGCCAACATAGCGTAGGCCACAGGGACACTCCAACACGTACACTGCGTACTCTGTGCGGCAGGTCAGCTTGTATCTGATGGTAGTAGGTATATTATTGAAAGGCGTGACATATTCTTTTTTACTTACTCCATTTGTAGAGGCTTTGCATGTTGCACAGCGCAAAAACCCTTTGCTGGTCTCAAGCCATGGAGTTATGGTACGAATTTCTGGGCTGCTAGATACAAGGGAATTGCCTAGTGTCCTGGTTCTTTTGTAGGCAATCTTGGGGGCCCCCTTGAACTGATTGCCTAACACCGGATCACTTGTAATTCGTGCCCAGTTCCGCTTAACGATGTTTCTTATCAGGCCCGGACTGGCCATAGCGGGCACCGGGCAATCCCCCGGTGCGCCGCAAGGGTGGGGGCCGGTTTTGAGCCGCTGGGGGGCGATTTTGTTACAGGGCCGTTTTTGCAGCATAGCTGCAAAATCGGCCCTGCAACAAAATCGGCCGAAAACCGGCCCCGGCAAAGAGCTCGGCGGCACCTCCAACCCCCCCGAGTGGGAAGGGGGGGCCCGGCCGAGCACTTTGCCAGGGCCGGTTTTGGTTCCCAGTCCGGCCCTGTTTCTTATTATGCGGTGCTGGTTACTAAAAGTGAAAATCATGCGAGTTTCACTTTCCACCAAACGGTCACTGGACTGCACTGTACCTTTGGAGGTGCTAGGAGACTCAGTGGGTTCAGCGGGTGTGATTGTTAACAAAGATGTTCTGTTATGTGCGTTGGCGCCGCAAGGGTGGGGGCCGGTTTTGAGCCGCTGGGGGGCGATTTTGTTACAGGGCCGTTTTTGCAGCATAGCTGCAAAATCGGCCCTGCAACAAAATCGGCCGAAAACCGGCCCCGGCAAAGAGCTCGGCGGCACCTCCAACCCCCCCGAGTGGGAAGGGGGGGCCCGGCCGAGCACTTTGCCAGGGCCGGTTTTGGTTCCCAGTCCGGCCCTGTTTCTTATTATGCGGTGCTGGTTACTAAAAGTGAAAATCATGCGAGTTTCACTTTCCACCAAACGGTCACTGGACTGCACTGTACCTTTGGAGGTGCTAGGAGACTCAGTGGGTTCAGCGGGTGTGATTGTTAACAAAGATGTTCTGTTATGTGCGTTGGCGCGATTCATGGCTCTTTCTATCACTGCCCTGCTGTAGCCTCTCTGTCCCCGCACTCACGCTGTGCAGATATGAAACTAGCCTGTGTCTGAAAGTGCATCTGCTCACTTGAGGAAAAACGAACACTACATGGACCATCGGGCCACGGAGTGGCCACGCCCACTGAGGCGGACACCAGGACTACTTAGGTGGTGTTCAGAAATTGCCGCGCATTCAGCCACACAAGTCTGCAGCCTTTGAGAAAGTGCTCTGCCACGAAACACGTCAGGCTTGGACTTTTCATTGTTTGTGCCTGCCTTTTCTCCATGTTGCATCTCTCATTAAAGTGGATGGCGAATTTTAAATCTCTCCTGTGGCTTCCTTCCCAGCAGGCAACTTTGTGTGAGTGATAAAAAAGCGGCGAGCCTGAGCCGCGTGGGTTGCCCTGAGGCTGTTTACAGCCTTCCTGCGACGACGCCAAACGACGCCGCCGCTTAAGGGGGGAGATTCCGGGAATGAGAGAGCGAGGATTCTACATGTGTCAAAGACTCACATTGACAACCCACTTGGAACATTAATTTGGTGTCTGAAAGTGCGTCTGCTCACTTGAGGAAAAACGAACACTACATGGACCATCGGGCCATGGGAGTGGCCACGCCCACTGAGGCGGACTCCAGGACTACTTAGGTGGTGTTCAGAACTTGCCGCGTATTCAGCCAATCAAGTCCGCAGCCTTTGAGAAAGTGCTCTGCCACGAAACGCGTCAGGCTTGGACTTTTCATTGTTTGTGCCTGCCTTTTCTCCATGCTGCATCTCTCATTAAAGTGGATGGCGAATTTGAAATCTCTCCTGTGGCTTCCTTCCCAGCAGGCAACTTTGTGTGAGTGATAAAAAAGCGGCGAGCCTGAGCCGCGAGGGTTGCCCTGAGGCTGTTTACAGCCTTCCTGCGACGAAGCCAAACAACACCGCCGCTTAAGGGGAGAGATGCCGGGAATGAGAGAGCGAGGATGCAACATGTGTCAAAGACTCACATTGACAACCCACTTGGAACATTAATTTGGTGTCTGAAAGTGCGTCTGCTCACTTGAGGAAAAACGAACACTACATGGACCATATGGCCACGGGAGTGGCCACGCCCACTGAGGCGGACTCCAGGACTACTTAGGTGGTGTTCAGAACTTGCCGCCCATTCAGCCACTCAAGTCCGCAGCCTTTGAGAAAGTGCTCTGCCACGAAACGCGTCAGGCTTGGACTTTTCATTGTTTGTGCCTGCCTTTTCTCCATGCTACATCTCTCATTAAAGTGGATGTCAAATTTGAAATCTCTCCTGTGGCTTCCTTCCCAGCAGGCAACTTTGTGTGAGTGATAAAAAAAACGGCGAGCCTGAGCCGCGTGGGTTGCCCTGAGGCTGTTTACAGCCTTCCTGCGACGACGCCAAACGACGCCGCCGCTTAAGGGGAGAGATGCCGGGAATGAGAGAGCGAGGATGCAACATGTGTCAAAGACTCGCATTGACAACCCACTTGGAACATTAATTTGGTGTCTGAAAGTGCGTCTGCTCACTTGAGGAAAAACGAACACTACATGGACCATCGGGCCACGGGAGTGGCCACGCCCACTGAGGCGGACTCCAGGACTACTTAGGTGGTGTTCAGAACTTGCCGCGCATTCAGCCACTCAAGTCCGCAGCCTTTGAGAAAGTGCTCTGCCACGAAATGCGTCAGGCGTGGACTTTTCATTGTTTGTGCCTGCCTTTTCTCCATGCTGCATCTCTCATTAAAGTGGATGGCGAATTTGAAATCTCTCCTGTGACTTCCTACCCAGCAGGCAACTTTGTGTGAGTGATAAAAAAGCGGCGAGCCTGAGCCGCGTGGGTTGCCCTGAGGCTGTTTACAGCCTTCCTGCGACGACGCCAAACGACGCCGCCGCTTAAGGGGAGAGGTGCCGGGAATGAGAGAGCGAGGATGCAACATGTGTCAAAGACTCGCATTGACAACCCATTTGGAACATTAATTTGGTGTCTGAAAGTGCGTCTGCTCACTTGAGGAAAAACGAGCACTACATGGACCATCGGGCCACGGGAGTGGCCACGCCCACTGAGGGGGACTCCAGGACTACTTAGGTGGTGTTCAGAACTTGCCGCGCATTCAGCCACTCAAGTCTGCAGCCTTTGAGAAAGTGCTCTGCCACGAAACGCGTCAGGCTTGGACTTTTCATTGTTTGCGCCTGCCTTTTCTCCATGCTGCATCTCTCATTAAAGTGGATGGCGAATTTTAAATCTCTCCTGTGGCTTCCTTCCCAGCAGTCAACTTTGTGTGAGTGATATATATATATATATATATATATATATATATATATATATCGCTGATCCAAGTTGCACCTTACTCTGCACTCCCTGGGCGGGTGCCCGAACGCGGAGGTGCATGCCACAAATAAATAACGCTACCAATTCCGTTAGTTCCAACAGGAATACAGGCACTCAGGAAGCTTGCATCGAAAATCATTTATTTCAGCGAGGTATGAATAACAGACGCGTTTCGGATTGCTCCTTCGTCAGTGTTACATCGGTTAGTTAGGGCAGACACCATTTTTAAATTGTTCCGCGTCACTGTGTACACAATAGCGATGACGGATCAATTCGTCAAAATGTTAAGCAGTTATGGTCGCCATTTTAACCTAGTCAACATTTCATTATTCCACAGTGTGTTTCAACAGAGGCACCTTAAAAATAAAACATATAATATGTTCCTCACTTATGGTTTTTACATTCTTATCTTGTGGTCAATTACACCGGTTTTGTTAATAATCTCGCCGTGGATCGGCAAAAGTCCACATATTCATGGGGTAGAGATATACTGGATAAATTCCAACAATTTTCATTAGTACAATACTATTCCCATATTTCAGTCTCATTTCCCACATGTGGACACATATCAAGCCGTGTATCGGCAAACCTCATAGCTTTGAGTTGACCACTAGATGTTTTTACAAATAGTATAAAGTTAACGAACCTCTGTCATACATACGAGAGAAAACATTACAAAGGAAGCAAAGCCCATTCATTCATACTCATTAGTAGATATATTTTTTCATTTTTTCATTGCAGCTACAAAATCAATACAATTCATCTGATGATATGGCACTGATGGGCATATTATCAAGGACCGGTGTTAAAATTTTCGTTGTTTTATGGGCAGGAAAGTGCTGATAAAATGGCGAAAATGGTCTTGATAATACTCCCTTGTTAATTCCCATAGAAGCCCATGTTCTGGTGTTAACATGGGCTTCTATGGGAATTAACAAGGGCGTATTATCAAGCCCAGACGTGGCCCCTGTTGATAATATGCCCCTTTATTTCTATAATAGTATGTAAAACTTTCCTTTTTTTTGTGTAGCAGTTGTACTCTCTACGCATGCGCAGCCTCATTTCGAAGCTGACGTTTTTTTCTTTTTCTTCAAGTTCAACAAACAAAGCTTTCTTTATTTCAGGTATTAAATTTGGCGCTTTGTTTTCTCGGGTCGTGTGTGTCATCCACTGTTGTACTTTTGTAATATATTAATAATCGTATTTTATCTACATTTATTTGGAACGTAGTGTCAAGGTGCCAAAAGTTGATGAGGTACTCCGTCCACCGCCATTTTAGTAGTTTTTCACTGTTGTTTTTATTATACTGTTACTTTCATTTTATCGTCCTCCTATTTTCTTTGTGATCGTCGAGATTTCGAGGCAGAGACACCACAGTGTTTGTCCTTAATCTCTGATGTTATCAGACTTGGTCACACGTATACCTAAAAACTAATTTGAAGGCCGTAAGTCACAGACATTGCAACGCGTGTTCGTCAATACAAAGACATTATTAAGATTATCGCCTCTTTTATCGGGAGGAAAACTACAGATAAAGTGGCGATAAAGGGCTTGATAAAAGGCCCTTGTGAATTCCCATAACAGCCCAAGTTAACACCAGAACCTGGGCTGCTATGGGAATTTCCAAGGCCCTATTATCAAGCCCATTATCGCCGTTTTATCTGAATTTTTCCTGCCGATAAAAGCAGAAATAATGTATCGCCATTTTTTGATAATATTCCACTTCGTTTCGTGCCCTGCATCGCATTTTGCGATGCAGGGTGCAGGATACGAAATTCATTTTATAAATGTAATTGTTTACTTACCTGCAATCATGCACATTCGGCTGTTTATAACCCCCCATCCTGCCCCTCCCCCGACCCACTTGCCTACCTCAACACAACTCCCTCCACGGGTCGCGGCTGAGTCAGCTACTTGTACTTACCTTAAGGATAATACATTTTAAAAAAAGTATATATTATGAAATTGTCACCTGTGGAAGATACAAAAAAAGACAGTTACTAGATATATTTTACAACACAAAATAATTTGTAAAACATTTCATTTGCCTTTTTTGCTGTTCTCAGAATATATTGAATTTCCCTACAAACAGTGAGTTCAATAGTACTCATCACATAACAGCGGGCAAAAAAAAGACAATCCATAAGGATATCTTAAAAAAACCCAGTCAACATTCAAAAATAGAAATAAAACATGCAATTTCTTACATACATATAACATATCTCAAACAATCATATAATAACAATACATTCTGATTAATTTTCTTACACTGTAAATAATGTTAGTTACAAATAGATGCTGACACAATACACAGCAAAAAGTCCTTAGTGGTTTTGTACACTTTTCCTTACGGCCAAATAGTATGCATCAAGTCCTTTGTTTGGAAGTTGTTCCATAGTAATCCTGAACGTCCTCCTCCCAGCCTTCTGATCCAAAACCTCCGACATCATCTACGGGTCTCCCAGGACTCATCCATCAGTCCGACGCCGTTTAACATCTACATGGCCACCCTAACACAAGTAGCCACCATCACAACTTCAACAACATCTCCTACACAAAGAACACCCAGCTCATCCTCTTCCTCACCAAGAAGCCACATACCACCAAAAGCAACCTCCACGAAACAATGAAGGACGTCACTAACTACATAAAGAGCAGCACTGTAAACACAAACTGGCAGAAGATGAAGGTACTCATCCTCAGACCCACTCCATCAGCCTCAGACAACTCCTGCTACCTGACCACAGTGTGAAGAGTACCAACACCTACCTACTATATCCACAACATAGGATTCAACCTCAACTGCTCCCTCTCCATGTGTAAGCAAGTCAACACCGTGTCCTCGTACTGCTATAACACCCTCCACATGCTCCACCACATTTACAAGTGGATCATAACCAAAAGAAGAAGAACAGTGACACAGGCCCTCATCATCAGCAGACTACATTGTGGTAAAACACTCTACACATGAATTCTAGCCAAACACCTACAACACCTACAAAAAATCCAAAAGACCATCATGTGGCTGATCATCAATGTCCCTGGCTGCACCCACATCACCCACCATCTGATACACCTACACTGCCTCAATATCAACAAAACTATCACCTTCAAGCTCCTCACCCTCACTTACAAAATACTCTACAACACCAGACTAATGTACCTAAACAGCAGTAATCCTAAAGGGCAAATTTTGATCTTAAAATGTTGTCTTTAAAAATATTACGTAAGAATTTGGTAACTCTTTAGGCAAACGCTGCTTAAAAACTAATTGAGTATCATCACACTGTATCCAACCTTTCAGACATTTTAAATTAACAATGTAATGTCCAGATAGGGTAGAAGGTCCTTCATAAAAAATAATAGCAACAGCTTTAAAAGTTCTTCCTGATATTGAACATTGACCAGCAACAAAAGTTTTAATTAAAGTTTTCAATTTTGTTCCATCAGTTCTACAACTTTGCAGCATTAAAATAACATACTGTCCATACCTTTGTATAAATGTTGTTGATGACATTTCTGATTTACATTGGCTACACTCCATGTTTTGACTTGCTCCTCTAATTAGATTGTTAAAAGACACTGATTCACCGTCAGGTAAATTCAAATATATGAATCTCTCAGTGTCTTTGTCAGTGCTACATGTAAACAAACAATTTCGACAGTTATGATACCATTTATAAGAAAGGCCAAAAAGGTTTTCAACATCTATACCTTCATCTTCCAGTACACCAAGCATAAACATTAAAAATTCCTGACAATCTTGCTGAATATTCTGCATAAATTGACCAGAACCAGAACATATGTCCAAAACATTTTGAATATCGGAAACACTTTGTATTTTACTTTTATCACTAGTACATTTCTCATAAACAGAATTCAACAATGAACAGAATCTTTTGTCCCGATTTTCTACAATTTGCTGCTGGGAACTTTGAAGAAAAAAAACAACATTAACAACAACATTAGCATAGCAGTTGACACCAGAACTATTTTCAAACCGATAACCAACATTCTCTTTAACACTGTCCTTTGTCTTTTTGCTTGGAAGCGCAACTTCATCTTGTTTTTTTCTTTCTCTACAGTTTCAGAACAGATATTCTCAAGTCTTCTTTTTCTACCTACCACACACTTTTCAATCACTGGATATTGACCTAAATTGGGTGCATATTCTCTTCTTAACCTATTATACTCTTTCACACAATTTGTATCTGCAGAAACTTTTGTCTCATCAAAATCAATCAAGTACAATCCAAATAAAGTTCTGACTCGAGACAAAGCAACATATGCCATACTTTCTTTAAACACGGTACTTCCAATATTTACTAAAGCACAATCTACACTTAAACCTTGAGATTTATGAATGGTCACTGCATATGCCAAACAAACAGGAAACTGTTTTCTGCAGACATACAAATCTTTTACAATCAAAAAATGAGCTGCACAATGACTAGCTTCTTATACTTCAGCAATTTCATCAAATTTGATTTTCAAAAATTCAATGGCAGCTCTGTTTACATAATTAACAAAATCAACAATTTTACCCATTGCTCCATTTACTAAACCTTTTTGCACATTCAAATTGCGTCGCAAAATTACCCTACAATTTACACATGCATACAAATTCTTTTCTAAACCAGCAGTTTTACTTATCGATTTCTCTAAAGAATCCAATTTTCTCTTCAAGTTTTCACTCAAAATAATACTGATTCCTTCATTTTATATTTTATTAATTGCTTCCAATTTTATAATTTCTTCATTTTCCAACTTTAACATTTCTTCATTGAATATAGAACATTCACGCAGTGTTGGCATTAAGCAGATTACAGATTTGTTTTCTGCAATTCTCACGTATATTTTCTCTGGGACAATATTTGGATTGGAAACAAATTGGAAAGTAATCGTGTCTGTAAAGCTTGTTTGCCATGTTCGGTCAATTTTCCAATTCTTATATCTTGAAGAATAGTTCCATAATCAACATCATTTACTTGTCGCATATTTGTAGTAAGTTCCTTATACTGAAAATATGACCAAATGTTTACATTGCCAATACTCCCCAAAGACTTTCTAGTATCTTCATGCACCAGTATTTTAAAGACTGGCTGTCCTTTTACAGGAGTAAGTTGTAGAAGTTCTCCAAAAACTATGATGTGTTTTCCTCCGAATAATACGTCATACTCTGTTTTAAGAATTTGCTGCGTTCTTAAATGCACAAAGGTAAGCATTAAGTTTGAGACCATGCTTACCTCATCAATAATGAGAAGCTTCATTTTCTTCAACACTCTTGAAACTTCATAAGAAGCTTCTCCAGATATCTTGTGGTATTGTAATTTGTTGTCATGCTCTACTGGTAGCATTAATAAACAATGTAAAGTAATTCCTTCAATATTGTGTGCCGCCGACCCAGTTGGAGCAGAGACAACACAAGACAAATGCGAGTCAGTTCTTTTCTGTAGAAAACTTGTGATTACTTTAATTAAAAAACTTTTTCTTGTTCCAGCTTGTCCACTCACATACATAAGGATAGGTTCAAATGATGAGCAAGAGCACTCTTTCTTCTCATGAAGAAATCCATGGTCAAATCCATGGTCAATCTGTTCTCTCACTTGCTCATATATTTCTTTCTGCTCAAGATTTAGTTGTTGCTCCAAGTTTCCTAAGTTTTTTAGATGTTCTTGACCTTGATACATTATTGTTTCCACCTCTTCCATAGCAGTTGCTGCTTCATTTAGAACAATTGGTTCTCCCAGTGGATCCTGACTCAACGGAGCAGAAGTTTGACTGTCTTGAGAACTGTCTCTAGCAATCTCAGCTGCAATTGTAGCTTCTTGCTCAATTTCTTCATTCAACATTTTGACATAATTAGCAAAAACAGGACATTCTATAGTATATTTGGTTGCATTGAAGGAACTTTCATAGCTGTCAAAATCTCTAAGTAATTCCAATTCTGAACGCCATGGCTTGAAAAGTTGCAAAAGAGCTAAATAGTAAAATTCCCTTGTGTCAGGTGTTTTGCAACTCAGTTTACGGTGATTAATCAAATGTCCTTTTCTTTGTGTCACCAGACATACTTCAGAACCAATAACGGCATACATACCATTATTAATGTTTTCGGTAATATTCTGTTTAAAAATATAGTTTTGCAGCACTTCATAGAGACAAATGTTCTCAAGATGATGACTTCTATTTGGATAATATGTATCCAACATATTTGTTTTCACAATATCAGTACTTTCTGGCTCTTTTTCAGCTAAATATTCAATTTCTTGTACAGAATTAAGAACTCGGTTTCGTGTTGCAGCAAGACCTAGACTCACCCAAATGATTCTTCTAGATTTGGAGTATAGACTTGCAGATGATAAGCGATCCGAGCATTCATACACTCCAATTTCTCGATGAGATAACATCTTCAAACTGTAACTGTATAATTTCTTACTTAGACTCTTCTCATGGAAAATCTCTTCCCACATTTCCTTCAATTCCGTCTTTTCTGACTTTGTTATGTACGATGTCACATATCGAGTAACAGCAATGGAATTGCCTACAACATATTGAATATCCATATTAGCATTCAACATGGACAAAATTACTGGGTTGTAGTCATTTATGTATTTTGACTTCATTGCTTCTTAAGTTGTAGGTATTTTTTGGAGACTTTCTTATGATATTATGTCGCAAAGATGACATAAAACTGTTCACTCTTGCTTTCGATATTACAGGTCGAGGAAATGCAAAACTACATTTGCTGTAGAATTTGTCCTTAGATTTGTACTTTCGATGACAGTATTTGCCACAACGATGGCTTTGGAAACGTAAGACTTGTTGTCCTTATCTTGTGTACTTTTGGGTACTTCACATGTAGCATATTCTTCAATAAAAGACAACACAGTATCATCTGAAACTGTTCCAAATTTGGGAGCATCTTTGATCCATAATAGCATATGTATGTGAGGAGCACCTCTCGCTTGATACTCGTTTCTCCAAAAGAAATCCAGAACCTCTCCAATTAGGAGGGTTTTTTATTGGTGATAAAAGACATCATAGCTTCGAGTCTACGATTGAAATACCTGCATACATTAACAGGATCCAAAGAGCACAACTCTCCAGGTGTCTTGTATTCGATATTTGGAATATTTGGATTTGCCTCTCGAAGAAATTGAAGTAAATCATCCCAAGCATATTCAGCACAGCTTAGAGTAAGGAACCATGTAGGAGTTCCTAAGTTCCTTAGCATACAATTTTTGCATTTGGGATTCATCATCCCAAATGCAAAAATAGCTATTATAGAATTCGCAAATTTGTGAGGAATTGCATTTAAGGAATCTCTATTTGAGATTCCTAAATGCAATTCATGAAACATTTAAAAATTGCGAATTCGCAATTTTGGGCCGCTATTTACCGCAAAGTCAAACCTCGTAGTAAATAGCGGAAACTTAGAAAAATGCACTTAAGTGTATTTTTCTAAGTTGTATGTTACACACATACATGTCCTTGGGACATGTGTGTGCGTAACACCAGCATCCAATATCATTTCAGGGGTGCAACAGGGTGTCCTTTGGACACTAGAAACAAACGGTATGTGGAGGGTCAAGGGGAAAGTTTAAAGACCTGCCTGCTCGCACCCCTATATCTAGATACACAACACACAAAAGAGCAGATCAAGTCAGGGAAAGTGTGTGCCTACATCAGTACCAGTGCGGTACCGGTGATGGGTGCGTGAAACATGGGCTGTCCAGAGTTTACGGCATTAAATCCTGGGAGGCTGAAACAATTCCCATCAGACCACCCATTTGGTGGAGTTTACGTCACGTGGGAACTGTTAAAATGCCATCCCAAATCCGTCCCCATAATGCCAGTGCGGGAATGGATGTCAAAAGTACTGAACATAATTTACATCTCCAAGTGATGTTAATGAAAAAAGTGCAGTGCTCAAACAGTGATGTTAAAATTGGCTACCCGGACTTCAGGAAGCGTTTAAACAGAAGTCCTAGTGTCAAAGGTTAAAAAACACGCTGGGTAGTGAGACTACCCACTTGCGCTGTGCAGTATGGTCACATGTTTCAGCCGTAGAGGCATCTAGCCCGGCTTTCTTCAGGACCGGTTAACAAAAATAGCTACTGCAACTGCATATAATGTGTAAAAGTGAAAAGTATAAACATGTACTGACAGAGTTACATAAATACCGGGACATTAGATACTTAAGTGTCCACCGGAGGGAGAGGAATAATTCTTCTTCCTAACAAAAAATAAAAAGACACAATGTCAAACAACACCAGGTTGCACACCCACACCAATACACACCACTAGAGACCGTGCAGGCACACATGCATGAATAATTTGCATTCTGCATTATAGAGAGCATACTAGCTCAATCACACTGAGGCATTTCCTCAAAGTGATACTCACCCAGCTTTGTGTGGGTGAAGGCCTCACCTCACCCGGCAACCGCTCGGGGGATTGAGGCCCCGCTCTGTAGTGTAAAAAATGAAAGACACAGTAAGCACATAACTTTACTGTGCTTAAACCAATGGTTTTACACTAAAACCCAACAGACGTGTGATAGTTGCCCCTCTGTCATGATCACTAACGACACCTTCTCAAATTTACAAAGTACGCAAAAGTCGCACATCAAGCGATGATTAACTCATGTAAAATCAATATCATGGCATTGTTACGTACTACCAGATGACTTACTTACAAGAAGTAGTTGCATAGTAAATTGCGATTAAAAAAACCGATCAGGCAACCTCTATCCTTATTCTCATAAAAATGATGAGACTTGTGTACCACCCGTGGCTATATGGCAACCAAGCCATTAAGATAATTATATGGTGTCCTCATCCACTCACATAATAGGTGCCAAGGACCTCTCTTCAATGTGAGCTGCTCGGTTAAACAGTTGAACACAGTGAACAGGTGATCTATCATCCCAAACCGCAGTTGTTACAAGAGTGAGGGGCCAAATATGCTCCCTTAAATATGGGTGCCCTGTTAGCATAGTACCCAACTACGAGTCATACCGCCGAAAAAACGGCGTGAAGGCACTGCATGGCTCACCTGACCGTCGGTACCCCGGTTCTGGAACCGAGCGGAAATGGAGGTAATTGGGAAAAACGCCCTTCCTGTTTATATAGCTTTCACGCTAGCGTTAAAGGATCCCTCATCCCTAGACGGGTTTTAGCAAGATCGCGGGAGCCGCGAGAGAGGACCGCTGTTTACTCGCGCATGCGTGGAGAGTACGTAAACATCGCTCTCCAGCGCATGCGCAGTCCTAGCTACTTTCAGAATCCCGAAGAAAGAAATTCATCGTTTATTTCCTCACGGGACAAGAAGATTCCCATCACCGGTACCGCACTGGTACTGATGTAGGCACACACTTTCTCTGACTTGATCTGCTCTTTTGTGTGTTATGTATCTAGATATAGGGGTGCGAGCAGGCAGGTCTTTAAACTTTCCCCTTGACCCTCCACATACCGTTTGTTTCTAGTATTTAGTGCAACTTTTTAGTTGCGGGTCTATTGAATCAGGATGTAAACGCAGCCCAGTTTACACCTTTCAGCTCACCCAACTCATTTGTGTGTGGGGCCCTTCTGTTTACCTTCACTGATACCCTAGAACAATAACTTTCTTATTGGTAATGTCTCAACGAAATACCTCCCCTTGGAGTTTTGTCATCTGATTCCAGGTTACTTTGGGCTCATTTTTGAGGAGCGGCGTCTCCCTCTTGGGCTTGTGACCGTGTCTTTAATGTGGCCCTTTTTGATCCAAATGAGCATATTCAGTGTGTATCTTCTTGTCCCGTGAGGAAATAAACGATGAATTTCTTTCTTCGGGATTCTGAAAGTAGCTAGGACTGCGCATGCGCTGGAGAGCGATGTTTACGTACTCTCCACGCATGCGCGAGTAAACAGCGGTCCTCTCTCGCGGCTCCTGCGATCTTGCTAAAACCCGTCTAGGGATGAGGGATCCTTTAACGCTAGCGTGAAAGCTATATAAACAGGAAGGGCGTTTTTCCCAATTACCTCCATTTCCGCTCGGTTCCAGAACCGGGGTACCGACGGTCAGGTGAGCCATGCAGCGCCTTCACGCCGTTTTTTCGGCGGTATGACTCGTAGTTGGGTACTATGCTAACAGGGCACCCATATTTAAGGGAGCATATTTGGCCCCTCACTCTTGTAACAACTGCGGTTTGGGATGATAGATCACCTGTTCACTGTGTTCAACTGTTTAACTGAGCAGCTCACATTGAAGAGAGGTCCTTGGCACCTATTATGTGAGTGGATGAGGACACCATATAATTATCTTAATGCCTTGGTTGCCATATAGCCACGGGTGGTACACAAGTCTCCTCATTTTTATGAGAATAAGGATAGAGGTTGCCTGATCGTTTTTTTTTTTATCGCAATTTACTATGCAACTACTTCTTGTAAGTAAGTCATCTGGTAGCACGTAACAATGCCATGATATTGATTTTACATGAGTTAATCATCGCTTGATGTGCGACTTTTGCGTACTTTGTAAATTTGAGAAGGTGTCGTTAGTGATCATGACAGAGGGGCAACTATCACACGTCTGTTGGGTTTTAGTGTAAAACCATTGGTTTAAGCACGGTAAAGTTATGTGCTTACTGTGTCTTTCATTTTTTACACTACAGAGCGGGGCCTCAATCCCCCGAGCGGTTGCCGGGTGAGGTGAGGCCTTCACCCACACAAAGCTGGGTGAGTATCACTTTGAGGAAATGCCTCAGTGTGATTGAGTTAGTATGCTCTCTATAATGCAGAATGCAAATTATTCATGCATGTGTGCCTGCACGGTCTCTAGTGGTGTGTATTGGTGTGGGTGTGCAACCTGGTGTTGTTTGACATTGTGTCTTTTTATTTTTTGTTAGGAAGAAGAATTATTCCTCTCCCTCCGGTGGACACTTAAGTATCTAATGTCCCGGTATTTATGTAACTCTGTCAGTACATGTTTATACTTTTCACTTTTACACATTATATGCAGTTGCAGTAGCTATTTTTGTTAACCGGTCCTGAAGAAAACCGGGCTAGATGCCTCTACGGCTGAAACATGTTGACCATACTGCACAGCGCAAGTGGGTAGTCTCACTACCCAGCGTGTTTTTTAACCTTTGACACTAGGACTTCTGTTTAAACGCTTCCTGAAGTCCGGGTAGCCAATTTTAACATCACTGTTTGAGCACTGCCCTTTTTTCATTAACATCACTTGGAGATGTAAATTATGTTCAGTACTTTTGACATCCATTCCCGCACTGGCATTATGGGGACGGATTTGGGATGGCATTTTAACAGTTCCCACGTGACGTAAACTCCACCAAATGGGTGGTCTGATGGGAATTGTTTCAGCCTCCCAGGATTTAATGCCGTAAACTCTGGACAGCCCATGTTTCACGCACCCATCACCGGTACCGCACTGGTACTGATGTAGGCACACACTTTCCCTGACTTGATCTGCTCTTTTGTGTGTTATGTATCTAGATATAGGGGTGCGAGCAGGCAGGTCTTTAAACTTTCCCCTTGACCCTTCACATACCGTTTGTTTCTAGTATTTAGTGCAACTTTTTAGTTGCGGGTCTATTGAATCAGGATGTAAACGCAGCCCAGTTTACACCTTTCAGCTCACCCAACTCATTTGTGTGTGGGGCCCTTCTGTTTACCTTCACTGATACCCTAGAACAATAACTTTCTTATTGGTAATGTCTCAACGAAATACCTCCCCTTGGAGTTTTGTCATCTGATTCCAGGTTACTTTGGGCTCATTTTTGAGGAGCGGCGTCTCCCTCTTGGGCTTGTGACCGTGTCTTTAATGTGGCCCTTTTTGATCCAAATGAGCAAATTCAGTGTGTATCTTCTTGTCCCGTGAGGAAATAAACGATGAATTTCTTTCTTCGGGATTCTGAAAGTAGCTAGGACTGCGCATGCGCTGGAGAGCGATGTTTACGTACTCTCCACGCATGCGCGAGTAAACAGCGGTCCTCTCTCGCGGCTCCCGCGATCTTGCTAAAACCCATCTAGGGATGAGGGATCCTTTAACGCTAGCGTGAAAGCTATATAAACCGGAAGGGCGTTTTTCCCAATTACCTCCATTTCCGCTCGGTTCCAGAACCGGGGTACCGACGGTCAGGTGAGCCATGCAGCGCCTTCACGCCGTTTTTTCGGCGGTATGACTCGTAGTTGGGTAATATGCTAAAAGGGCACCCATATTTAAGGGAGCATATTTGGCCCCTCACTCTTGTAACAACTGCGGTTTGGGATGATAGATCACCTGTTCACTGTGTTCAACTGTTTAACTGAGCAGCTCACATTGAAGAGAGGTCCTTGGCACCTATTATGTGAGTGGATGAGGACACCATATAATTATCTTAATGCCTTGGCTGCCATATAGCCATGGGTGGTTCACAAGTCTCATCATTTTTATGAGAATAAGGATAGAGGTTGCCTGATCGGTTTTTTTAATCGCAATTTACTATGCAACTACTTCTTGTAAGTAAGTCATCTGGTAGCACGTAACAATGCCATGATATTGATTTTACATGAGTTAATCATCGCTTGATGTGCGACTTTTGCGTACTTTGTAAATTTCTCGAAGGTGTCGTTAGTGATCATGACAGAGGGGCAACTATCACACGTCTGTTGGGTTTTAGTGTAAAACCATTGGTTTAAGCACGGTAAAGTTATGTGCTTACTGTGTCTTTCATTTTTTACACTACAGAGCGGGGCCTCAATCCCCCGAGCGGTTGCCGGGTGAGGTGAGGCCTTCACCCACACAAAGCTGGGTGAGTATCACTTTGAGGAAATGCCTCAGTGTGATTGAGTTAGTATGCTCTCTATAATGCAGAATGCAAATTATTCATGCATGTGTGCCTGCACGGTCTCTAGTGGTGTGTATTGGTGTGGGTGTGCAACCTGGTGTTGTTTGACATTGTGTCTTTTTATTTTTTGTTAGGAAGAAGAATTATTCCTCTCCCTCCGGTGGACACTTAAGTATCTAATGTCCCGGTATTTATGTAACTCTGTCAGTACATGTTTATACTTTTCACTTTTACACATTATATGCAGTTGCAGTAGCTATTTTTGTTAACCGGTCCTGAAGAAAGCCGGGCTAGATGCCTCTACGGCTGAAACATGTTGGCCATACTGCACAGCGCAAGTGGGTAGTCTCACTACCCAGCGTGTTTTTTAACCTTTGACACTAGGACTTCTGTTTAAACGCTTCCTGAAGTCCGGGTAGCCAATTTTAACATCACTGTTTGAGCACTGCACTTTTTTCATTAACATCACTTGGAGATGTAAATTATGTTCAGTACTTTTGACATCCATTCCCGCACTGGTATTATGGGGACGGATTTGGGATGGCATTTTAACAGTTCCCACGTGACGTAAACTCCACCAAATGGGTGGTCTGATGGGAATTGTTTCAGCCTCCCAGGATTTAATGCCGTAAACTCTGGACAGCCCATGTTTCACGCACCCATCACCGGTACCGCACTGGTACTGATGTAGGCACACACTTTCCCTGACTTGATCTGCTCTTTTGTGTGTTATGTGTCCTTTGGACACCCCTGCACCCTTGAAATCGCAAACTCAAAATGAGAATCGCTAATAGCGATTCGCACATTGACATGTCTTCCCATTCATTCCTATGGGCCTTTAGGCCCATAGGAATGAATGTGGAGTTATTCCTTATTTGCGATTAGCAATTAGCTAATCGCAAATAAGGAAGCTGTAGGAATCGCAATACATATTGTGATTCCTACATGAATCCCGTTTTGCGAGTGTAATAGCGATTCCTTATTAATCGCTATTACAGACTCGCAAAACATGCCGATGATGAATCTAGGGGTTCGTTTTTAGTATTTTCCTCAAAAAAGTGCTCCTGCTCTTACCAGGACTTTATTTCTGTTTGTTAAGACATCTCTCTTCATGTAAATCTTCTTGGTGAGTTCTGTTCAAATACACACTTTTCTTTCGTTCCTTTCTCTTTTGGTCCTTTGTTGTCATGATGCAGTATTTTTAGTATCGATAAACACAACCTATATAAAAATAAGAAGACTTAAGGCAAAAGAACAAGGAGTATGAAGCAAGGAAAATGTAATAAAAAATTAGCGTATACATAGACAGTACAATATAACAGAATATAGAAACAGCTGCGAGCCGTGGAGGGAGTTGCGATGGGGCAGGCAGGTGGGGCGGAGGAGGGGCAGGGTGAGGAGTGATAAACAACAGAATCTGGGGGCATATTACCAACAAGTAGCGATATTTATCGCTAAATAGAGTTAGCGACAATTTTGTTATCACTGCCCATCACTGGATACGTTAGCGGAGAAAACATGCTATGCTTTTTTTTTTTTTTAAATAATTTTTATTGTAGTCATACCTGTACAGGCCCATACATATTCAAGCAGCTTCATAAAATTGAGCAGGTATACAATATGATTTGTTGGTCAGTACACAGCCGTTATGCCCACAACCCGGGGGTTGGGCGGCGATGATGTCTCTGCTCTTCCATGCCCGGCGTTTAAAAATAAAGGAGTAATCGGTGTGCGGATCGTGTGCATGACTACTTTTACAGTCCTACTTAACTATGCGCTAACCCCCAACTCCCACCCCTTGCGCAAAACCTAAAACTCCCCCCCCTATCCCACCCCATTCACCTCACCCGTCTAAGGCTCTTATGGCGGTCGTTCCTGGAGTGCTGGTGTCTGCCCCCCCTGTATATCTGATGCTCCCAGGGCCTCAGCTAGCCTCTGTCCCCCTTCCTGCCTCAGGGGCCTCTTCTTCTTCGTCAGCCTCGCTATCCCTGAGTGCCTGTACCATTACTTCCCATGAGGTCGCAGTATCAGCTGCTGTCTAGCTAGGGGACCTGCGCGCAAGCTGATACCTGTGTGTGCTGTCAGCCGCCGCCCACTTCAGGAATTCCTGCCGCCACCTCCGTGGAGTTGGCCCCATCCTCGCCTTCCAGTTCCTAGTGATCTCCTTCTTGGCCACCATCAATCCCATATCAATAAACTTGCTCGTGAGTTTGTTTTTGGGGGTATGGGGAAACCAGTGCAGGATACATTCCGCTAGTCCATAGTCTATGGTCCTGTCAGTCACCTTGTTCAGCACCACCCCTATTTCCTGCCAATAACCCCGCAGGGCCGGGCACGCCCACAGCATGTGCACTAATTCGGCCCCCTCTTCCGGGCACCGGGGACAGGACGCTGTTACCGCACCAAAATACTGCCTGATCCTTCCCGGGGTCATGTACGCTCTATGCAATACGTAGTAGTGGATTAGTTGGAATCTAGCGTTTCTCGTGCTGTTGCGAGCCCTTCGGATCAGCTGTGCCCACGTTGTATCAGGTATGTCCTTACCCAGGTCCGCCTCCCACTTGGCTTTCAGAGATGCAAGAGGAGGGATATTCTCTCTAATCATCCGATTGTAAAGGCATGTTACCGCCTTGAGCGTTCCCGCCGCCATCATAGTGTACTGGCACGCTGCCGCCGTCTCAGGTTCCTCAAGTCCCGTACCCCAGTGGGCCTGCATTGCCCTGGTTACTGCCGCATGAAGCAAGAATCCCCCTCTTGGGATGTCAAAGCGCTCCATTAATTCCTGGAACGGGAGCAGCGCGCCATTTTCGTAGAGGTCCCCAACCACTTGCACTCCCGCTTCTTCCCACCCTTGCAGATGCGACCAGTCGCCGCCATGCGGTAGGGCTGTTAGCATGCCCAGAGGGATCTCCGGTGCATATGGGCGCCGAATTCCGGCTCTCCTCTGTGCCCGGTTCCAGCATTGACGGTACGTGCGCTGTTCCAGCGACAAATCCCGACTGTCCAGCCGCTGTTGGAGAGTAATATACGCCAGGACGTGCCTGGGCGTTCCCCGCAAGTTGTCGTCCTCTGGGCCCCGAAACACCCTCGCTATCTCCTGCGTGAAGATCTGCAGTTGGGCCGCTAGATAATAAAGCTCAAAGTCCGGCACCGCCAATCCCCCCTCATCTTTTGGGCGAGAGAGCGTGGCCAGCGCCACTCTGCACCGTGCCGCTCCCCAAATGAACGTCGTGATCAGAGATTTAAGCAGTCTAAAGAAGGAGCTAGGTAGCCAGATCGGGAGCGTCCGGAAGTAATATAATAATCTTGGCAGTGCAACCATCTTCAGCAAGGAGATCCGGCCAGCCACCGATAGCGGTAATGTGGCCCAGAAGGTCATGCAGCCCCTCAGTCCTCGCACACACCGCCCCAGGTTGCCCTCAAGTAAGTCTTCCGCCTTATGGTAAATTTGGACCCCCAGGTACTTAATACAGGCAGGCTCCCAGGCCGCCTCCGATCGGTGTTGTGGCTGGGCGGCGCCCTCCAGCAGCGGGAACAAACTCGTCTTGGGCCAGTTAACTTTCAGGCCCGACATCTCTCCGAAGCTCTCTAGTAGTGCTTCCGCGCCCTGCAAGTCCTCAACACCGTCATGGAGGAATAGCAGTAAATCATCGGCATATAGCGAGATGAAATGTTGCCCGTCGCGGGCCCGCACTCCACGGAAGTGCCGCCCCGTCCGGGCCTGAGCCGCCAACGGTTCTATAGCCAGTGCAAATAGCAGCAGCGAGAGAGAGCAACCCTGTCGAGTGCCTCGTTCAACCGGGTAGCGGAGGGACACCGATGATCCCACCCTCACTCTCGCTATCGCCTCCGCATAAAGGACCTTCGTCCAATGAATATAGCCAGCTCCCAGCCCAAACCGTTCCATTACTGCATAGAGGTAGTCCCACTCTAGACTGTCGAAGGCTTTTTCAATGTCGACCGAGAGGACCAGTTCCGTCCCAGCCCCGCCGTCCAGCCCGTCCATGATACGGACAAGCCTTCTGATATTTATTGTGGTGTTGCGCGTTGGTATAAAACCGTTCTGGTCTTCATGTACGAGGCCCGTCATGTGTGGCAGGAGCCTCGCTGCTAGTATGGAGCTCAGGATCTTATAATCTGCGGTGAGCATAGAGAGTGGTCGATAGGACGCCGGGTCACTACTCTCTCTACCAGGCTTCAGCAGTGGAACCACCAATGCCTCCCGCATTGACTGTGGTAACCGGCACGCTGCCTTGGCCTCTTTATAAACGGTCAACAGTCTTGGCGCCAGGATATCTAGATACTTGCCATAAAATTCTACGGGGAGCCCGTCTATTCCCGGCGATTTGTTCCGTGCCATGCGCCGACCTGATCTCCCCCAGCTCAATGTCCGAGCCCAGGTCTTTCGCCTGCTCTGCCTCCAGCCGTTGTAGGGGTAGACCTGTCAAGAAGGGTTCTGCTAGTCCCGTCCGGTCTCCCGGGGCACTCTTGTATAGGCCCTCGTAATACTTCTGGAAGCCGTCAACTATGCCCAACTGAGTGTGTTGCACCACGCCCGACGTATCCCTCAGTTGGAGTATGGGAGCGCACCGTCTAGTGGGGTTCGAAAGCCACGCCAGGAGGTTGCCCGCCTTATCGCCGTCCACATGGGAGCGCAGCACATATCGCTTGTAGTCAAAGGCTCGGAGCCGCTCCCTTTCCGCTTCCCTCAGCTTGGCATCCGCCTTAGCCAAATCGCCCAGCAACACTTTCCGCACGCCTACATAATCCTTGATACAGATACCCCTCACCACTACCTTAAAGGCGTCCCATTCCATCGCCCTGGAGGTCGCCGTCCCTTCATTCTCCGTGAAATATGAGGCCACCCCCTCCGCCAGGGCCGCCTCGAATAGGGGGTCTTCCAAGGTCTCAGGCCGTAGTTTCCAGATCGGGATCCTGGGTTTCTCCGCCACCCACGCTAGCCGGATCAGGAGTGGATTATGGTCAGAGATCGTTCTCGACAGGTACTCCGATCCAGTGACGTAAGGCAGCACCCCCCGGGAGCAGAGTATCGCGTCCAATCGGACATGCAAGTCATGCAGCCCGGAGAAAAATGAGTAATCTCGGTCAGTCGGGTGTTGCCCTCTCCAGACATCCGTCAGTTCCCAGCTCTCTTGCCACTCCCTTCTACCTCTAGATAGCCTATGTACCGGGGAATCGTGTAGGGGGGGATGGGACCTATCCAACGAGGGGTCCGCAATGGAATTGAAGTCACCCCCCAGCAGGACCGGGCCCGCCAGGGAGTGAGCCAGCGTTCCTGACAATGTCGCGAGGAAAGCCAGCTGGTCCGAATTCGGGGCATAAATGCTAGCTAAGACAACATCTCTACCTTCCAGCTTCCCCTCCGCCACCACATACCTCCCTTCCTGGTCCACCCATTGGCGCGTGAGCTGGAAAGGTGTGCCTGCTCTAATCCAAAATAGTACCCCCTAGCATAGGCTGAGTAGCTGGTGTGAAAAACCTGTCCCCGCCATCTCCTCTGTAGCGCCGCCCCCTCCTGCCGTGTAAGATGCGTCTCCTGTAGCATGGCGATGTGCACTCCCCTCCGCACTAAATAGGCATGTACTTTGTGTCTGCGCTGCATAGTATGTTGGCCCCGCACATTCCAGGTAATACAGTTCAGCTTATTCACATTAGCCATTGTCCCAGTGATCCGGTCGAAACACTCCCTCCAGTTCCCGCCCTTCGATGGTGGTGGTGCCCCCCCTTAACATAACAAAGCATCTCAACAGTCCTACCCGTGGTGTACCCAGGGTCAATAACTTCAAAAAGGGTAAACAATCCCCAACTGTGGAACCCCCCCTCCCCCAGAACAGGCCCCAATACCGAGATATCAGTCCCCATCCAAACTCCCACACCTGATTGACCCAGGTCTTAACTACACAGCCGTAGCCGTGGGTGCCTTAAGGGCCTACGGAGCGCGGCCTTGACCAGAGGGGGGCTGCGCCGCCTAGCTCCTCGCTCCCTCCCCAATTTCCCATGGCCTCCCTGCTCTGAGCACCCCGGTGTGCCCCAACCCCCGCTATGTGCGTAGGCATGGGTCTCCCTCCCAGCTTTCCAGACATTACCCACAGTCTTCTGTCAGCAGTTCAAATATTCAGGATCTCATCCACCATTTGCGGCGTCACCAGCGGCCCTCCAGTCCGATGAATCCCAGAAAGGTCCGACTCTGATCCTGAGGCCGAGATATGAGTGTCCGAGTCCGTGGCCCCCCTAGAGCCGGGGCCCTCCGCTCGGCCCAGCTTCCCCACTTCCAGTAACGCGGCCTGCCATTCTGCTTCAGTCTGGGAGGCCGTCGGTCCCAGCTTCCCCCGCCCTCGTTTCCTCAGCCTCTTCGATTTCCGCAGCTGTGGTGGCGAGCGTTCCCGCTCCTTCTCCCGCTCCTCCTGTGCCCTGGCACCGTCTGTCCCAGCTTTGTATGTCTCCTACCAGTCCCAGGCCTCCGCTGATGTGCTAAAGAAGATCGCCTTGTCGTCCACCACCACTCGGAGCCTGGCTGGGAAAAGCAACGAGTAAGCAATTCCCTCATTCCGCAGTTCCTTTTTGATTGTAAGGAAGGAGGCCCGCTGCTTCTGTGTCTCGAAGGTGAAATCCGGGAAAAGTGTGACCCTGCTGTTCGCAATCTGGAAGGGGCCATCCTCTCGAGCTTTCCGCAGGAGCAGATCCCTGTCCTTATGATGAAGCAACTTGGCTATGATCGGTCTGGGCGGAAGCCCGGGCTTGGGAGGCCCTGAGGGGACTCTATGAGCACGCTCCAGTGTGAAGAATGGCGAAAGTCCTTCCGGCGCCACCACTGTTTTCAGCCATTCCTCCATGTAGGCAATCATGTCCCTCGTCCCCTCCGTCTCCGGTACGCCTACGATCCGCACATTGCCGCGCCGGCTTCTATTTTCTGCGTCCTCCGCTCGCCTTTCCAGGGTGCGTATGCGGTCCAGGGCTTCCGTTAGCTTCCCTTCCATCACCTTGTGAGCTGGCGCCAGGTCTTTGATCACCGTTTCAGCATCCTTGACCCTGTCCTTTAATTTGTCGTGGTCCGCCCGGAGCAAGCCAAGCCCCGACGCCACCTGCGCTATATCGTTGTGGAGCGCGTCTCGAGTGGCCGTTATGGCGTCCAATATCCGATCCTGCAATCGCTGCAGGTCCGTCTGCCCGGTGGGGCCCCCCTCTGCCGCATCAGACGCCGCTGCCTCCTCCGCCTTGGTCTTCGGCTTCCCCATCGTGGCTGGCCTCGTCTCTCACGGCCTGCTCGGTTGCTTGCGACCTCCCGGGCCACGGCCACGTGGTCTATTCCTGTGCGCTATGGGGTCGCGCTTCGCAGTTGTCGCGCCCCAGGAGTGGCGCCTGTCGTGATTCTTGGCCCCCGGGATCTGTGGCAGATTGTTCTCCCCCTCCTGGGTGAGCGATCCCAGCCTTTTACACCTCAGGGAGCCTGGCGCCGCCGCGGTCCCTCCGCTGGTCTATGGGCTCCACCGCCGTGTCCCCACACACACCGCAATCCTCCGCGGTGGGGCGAGGGGGGGGCCCCCGAGATGCGTCGCGCTGTGTTCCTTCCCCCGTGGACCACTCAGAGCGGCCCCCTCTCACCTGCCAGCATGTCCAGGGCCCAGGGCTGGATCTCCGTTCGTTCGCTCGCTCTCTCGGCTATGGAGGTTGCCAGCTAGCTCCGCCTGCAGTGTAGCACCCGGGCGGCTTTCTCTTCCAGCTGTTCCGGCCCCCGCGCACCGGAGCCGGGGGTGAAGGAGCATTTCTCTCTGTGGGGGGTATCGCCGCCGGTGACGTCCGAGCCGGCGATCGCGCCCCTTCCTTGTTCTCCGGCAGTGTGGTCCGCTGCTGAGCCCTCGATCTTTCAAGGCTCCGCCGCGGCGGCCATCTTGCGCGCCGCTTCCTTTTCTTCCGCTCCGGCGGCAGCTGCGATCGGCGGCCGTTCTCAGCTCCACAGTGCTGCCAGCAGCCCAAAATCTGCCCAGCTAGTCACCAACAAGCCCTCAGTTGGCGCCGGGGCACACACGGGCTCTCCGGCCCCGTTTTACAGGATTTTCGTGGGGAAGAGGCACGGAGCTCCGGGCTCACGCCGCCATTTCCCTCGGCGCGCAAGCCACGCTGGAGAAAACATGCTATTAGCAGCGTTTTTCTCCATTGTGCTAAAATATCCAGCGATAGTGGCGAAATGCGTGAATATCGTTGAGAATACAGCAATATACATGCATTAGAGACAAAATGGTCTTAGCCATGTTATCCACCTCTCATTGGATAACATGGCTAAGAACTAGTCTGGGCAGGTGTTAGTATTTGGAGATATTCGCTCTTAGCGCGAATATTTCCAACGCTACGCCTGCCTTGCTCATAGGCGATAGCGACGTTAGCGACTGCTTTCTGTCGCTAACTGGTTGGGTACGCCCACTTTGCACGTCATTAGCGATAAACATCGCTGACATGCAAAGCGGGTCCCAAACTGCTCGCTATCATCTAAAAGCTGTCGCTAAACATCAGTTAGCGACAGGTTGCTGATAAGGCGATAGAATTATTGCCGCTTAGCGGCCGAAAACGGACGCTAAATCAGTGATAATTGGCTATCGCCCCCCTTGGTAGTATGCCCCCTGGATCATTGCAGGTAAGTAAACAATTAAATTAATAAAATGAAGTTCGGGACATATTATCAACAAAAGTCGATAGATTATTGTCATTTTTATCGATAAAACGACGATAATGAGCTTGATAATATGCTCTTGAGAATTCCCATACCAGCCCAGGTTAACACTAGAACTTGGGCTTCTATAGCAATTTACAAGAAGCTACTATTAAGCCCATTTTCGACGTTTTATAAGCAGTTTCCTGTCCATAAAACGTCGATAATTTGAACACTGATCCTTAATAATATGCCCGTCAGCGCCATATTATCAGTAAAGGGCGATACATTATCGCTGCTTTTACCGGCAGGAAACTGCCACTAAAATGGCGATAATGGTCTCGATAATATATCCTTGTGAATTTCCATAGAAGCCCAGGTTAACACCGTAACCTGGGTTTCTATGGGAATTCACGAGGATATATTATCGAGAGCATTATCACTGGTTAACCGGGAGTTTCCTGTCGATAAAAGCGGCAATAATGTATCGTCCTTTATTGATAATATGGCCCATAATCTCTTAATGTAAAGAGGCACAAAATTATATTAAAGAAAAAAACATAACAGCATGCATTATAGCAAAACACATTTACTACTATAAAACGTTTAACAATGGATGAATATAGGACCATATTATCAATACAGGCGATAACATTATCAACACTTTATTGGCAGTTTCCTGCCGATAAAGTGGCGATAATTGTATCGCCGAGTCTTGATAATATACCCCAAAATTTGTTAATGTACAAAGGTACACCGCACAGACGCACTCCCATACAACTTTTCAACTCATCTTTCAAATTGAATTCTAGATTAACAAGAATACCACTCACACAGTGGATATTCTTCTACAAAATCTCTAGAGTACAGTGTTTGCAGCACAACCGTCAAATTGAAAATTTTCCCTCTCATTTTACGCTAACATACATATAAGTAACCAATTATAATCCTGTTCACGTTAATTCAAAAGAAAACTCACATTTCTATTGGTTTAACATTCCAAAGCTTTCGAACTAATAGAGCTTTCAACCCTTCCCCCGTTCCAGAATCTGCCAGCTACCAAAGAAACACTTCAGGGAACACCTAACTCAGCACACAGGTGAAAAGTTCATCATACATTGTTGCAAATGAAAACAGCAAGTGTGCTTGACTGGAGAATATACCAGCTTATCTTATGCAACGTTCTTTTTTATCACTTTTTCTTAACCAATAAAAAATAAGGCTTTTAAAAAGCAGAAACATGGAACCTAGTTTTTGGTAAAATGTTGTCAAACGACCAATGATTTCTTTTCTTTTTTTGAAAACTGCATGTTGTCCACCATTTTAGAAAAATCTTACTTTTGAAACTAGCATTTCATTTACAGACGCCATAAGAGTGCATCCAGACCTCTCTTCAAAATGCTTACAGTGTGGATTGTGGGACACAGCTATATTTTCTGGAGTCAAAGGTACGCACAACAGAAAAGAATTCACAAGGACCTAAGTTTACCAAATGTAGACTTTAAATGGATTGGACAGAGAGGATTAAAGTGTACCAATTGATGCCATTGGTGAAATCCTTTATGCATCTCCAACACCCTCACCTCATAATTGTGCACTGTGGTGGCAATGACCTAGGCACTTTGACTGGGGTAGCTCTGGAAATGCTCATGAAGGACACCTTTGCCCAATTGATGACACTGTTCCCGAAAACTGTCTTTATATATTCTAATATATGCCAAAGGCAGAGATGGAAGCGGTCCAACCATTATTGTCCACAGTTTGAAAAAGCTAGGAAACATGTGAATAAATCTGTTTCTGCCTTTTTCCGAGACTACCGAATGGGGTCCATTTACAACAACAATCTGCGTTTCAATATGCATGGCATCTATAGGAGAGATGGTGTACATTTTACAGATGAGGGGAACAGAGTGTTCCTCATAAACTTAAGACTCGGCATCGGTACTTACTTGTAGGAACTAAAATCTCGCAATAAACACAACAGCTGTTTTTAGAGCCACACAACACATAAACAAATTAACTTCATAAATATCTAAAATTATTTTTAATTTTCTTGCTTTCGTACGCTTACCTGACGACTTTCAACATTACAGCTGTACGTCGTCCATACGTGGTTGGTACGCGTACAATAAATCTATCCCCCTGAACAACACTATAGGTTCAGAATGTTTCTATCGTGCCCCCTTTCCTTATTTGTCAACTTTGTTTTACTGTTTCCTTGTGACTCGGCTTCTGTGACAAATAAGATGGCTTGCAACACTTCCTGGTTTGGAGTATTGACAGCCAATCAGCATGCAGCTCCTGCTCGTAATTGTACATATTTTTGTACGCGTACGCTGCAATTAAAAAAAAAATAGAGCGTAAACATGCATGTACAACCCCCTAACCACGCGTGATCGTCACCACGAAGCCATTAGCATGCATTTCGGGTCATATTATCAACAAAATTAGATGGATTATCGCCGCTTTATTGGCACTTTCCTGCTGATAAAAGTGGGGATAATGTGTTGCCTTTTGTTGATATTGCGTTTTGCTGATAATATGGCCCGAAATTCATTTTATTATTGTAATTGTTTAGTTACCTGCAATTATGCAGATTCCGTTGTTTATCACCCCTCACCCTGCCCCTCCCACGCCTGTCCTGCCTGCCCCATCGCATGTCCCTGCACGGCCCGCGGCAGAAAGACGCGGTTTTGATCTAGTCATTTACCACAGTGGGGAATCTTTGCTGAGGCGCGCGCTCACTAACGAGTGCGCACTTCATTGTAGAGGTTTCAGAGTTCAGACCCGTTTTCAGTTGCTCTTTAGACATTCGTGAAGAGAAAGTTGAAATATTTCTGTGAGACTTAAATAACGTTGTTTGACAAGTTAGTGAGTAAGTAAATTTACCTGTCATTATAGACAATATTGAATGTACTCAGTCGATGTATTTTCTCTAACTTAAAAGAAGAAACGATAAAATTAGTGTTAAGCAAGGTCTTAAGGGAAAAGAACACATTGAGTTAGGAATAGTAGAAAGACTTTTGAATTAAGAAGGAACATTAATGAAATATTGAAGGATTGACAGAATAGATAACTAGCAACTGCATAAAGAAAATTTAGTAGAGGAATAAAAGGAAAAAATAATATGAAAATTAGACAATAAACTGAGAAACTTAGGTTAATGAGGTTACGTAATTATAGGTTAAAAGCAGTGAGAAGAATGTAAATGTAAATGTATTGCGACTTATATAGCGCACGTATCACCCGAAGGCATCAAGGCGCTTGCCTTGGGAATCCGTCCTGGCTTTTCCCTGTGAGATAACCCCTACTGGGCATCCCCAAGGTGAAAGCCAGGCATCCCGCAGCGGGTGGGCCGCCGTAGTGGAGATTAAGCAAGCTATTGCCCAGAGTTGCAGCGTGGGACCCCATGATTAGAGTAGGCACCAAGGCGAGAATTATCGACTCCGTGGACATTTTTGGGCTCAGGACCCTGCCACGTCGGGAATTGAACCCTGGTCCCGGGCCAGACCTCTGCATCAGGGTCTGCCGCTCTAATCAGTGAGCCACACTCCTCCAGAAAAATAAAGAACCGTAAGCTACAAGGTTGCAGATAAATACTAGAGGAGAGGCTAGTTCGAAATTGGAAGGGGTAGGTAATTACAAGGGTTAGACTAAGTTATAGATGAGGAATAGAGATAGAGTAAACACATGAAGTATTTAAAAAGTAGTGTGATAATGATATTTAAATATACACAGATACACAGTGTTGTTCAGGACAATTAATAGTATCTTTTCCATTATAGTAAAACACAATAACTGTTTTGGAAAGGGTAAGGTGAATAGACATATTCTACATTTTTTAGGAGTGTATTTTACTTTAACAGCCTGAGTCTTTTCCTAGAGTCATAAGGAGTGACTGCTTTCAACATTTAAGAAAAGCTAAGAACAGGACATCCTTAAAAGTAATTATAGTTGTATAATTTTGCAAAGGACTAAAACTCTACTAATGTAATGTTATTAGATAATGGTATTTATATAGTATTTTTTGTAGGCCAAAATAGGTGAAAACGGTAGTTTTGTATTATATATTACGAAAAGTGATAAAATAATCTGTTTATATTTTTATACAAGGAGCAAGAACATAAAGCAAAAATTATGGAAAGAGAACAGCCTCATACTCAGGAGATTTTGGATATTACCTTGAGTGTAATTGAAGAACTAATCGTATCTGTCACAGGCAATGAGAGTGAAGAAGGGGAAATTAGGGCTGCAGACATGAATTGTAATTTTGAAGATGAAAGCTTTGATGCAGATTTTGTTGAAGTTTTAAATTATGTTGAAATTTTAGAACACATCAAATCAGAACCTGCTGACGAGGAAATTGATCTGAATGACATATCTGATGAAGTTGCATTCATTGGAATGTCTGTTAAATTATGAGATGTTACAAGAATAAATTTATTGTTGAAAAATAATAAAGGTTTGAGCACCATCTACTAATGTATTTATTGTACTAAAAGTGAAGCAGTTATGGATTCAGTTATATATTCTTTAAATGTTTGTATTGATTTAAAATATGCAAAGTGGGTTTGAGGGTATCGATTTATTTAAAATCCGTATGGAGTATACATGCTGTCTTGTATGCAGGTCCAAACTTGTGTTTTATGCCTTCAATTCCCCAGTCTGTATCCTTAGACTTCCACCACTACTATTTTAGTATTGTACTGAGCCACTCAGCAGTATGTTATTTTTAATTGTATGGTGGTAAAACTGAAGCTGTAATACATTTAGTGACGAACTTTCTTTGCAGAAGTGTAATGATCCAGTCAGTATCTACATAGTCATGGATTAAAAGAGGACTTAGTGCATAGGCTGTTTCAAACCTCTATGGACTGTGGATGCACTGTTCTATGCACCAGCAAACTTATGTTTTATACGTTCAATTCCTCAATGTGTATCCCAATACTTCCAGCAAACATTCTCACACTACTGTTTCAATATTGTAGTGAGCCATTCGGCAGTATGTGTTTATCTGTGTACTGTGGTACAAGTGAGGCTGTTATAAATTCAATCACGTTCTTTCCTTGTAGTCTTGTAATCATCCACTCACTATCTAAGTACTCATGCATTAAAATAGACCTCAGGGCATAGACTGTTTCAAAATCCTTATAGACGATGTATACAGTCTTCTATGTACTTGCAAATGTGTGTTTTATACGTTCAATTTACTAGTTGTATTGTTTCACTTCCAGCAAACACTCTGTCACTGTTGTTTTAGTTTTGTAGTGACTCATTCATTGGTATGTAGTAATCCTATCACTACATTAAAACACTAATGGGCACGTATACAATAACTGGAATATCCCCAGGAATATGCCAGTAATTGTGCTCCGTGACACCATCACCATGGATGCGCCGTATTTACAATGCGGTGTACCATGGGATAAAAATGGCACATATATGTAATGTATCTGTGCTGTAAAGGTGGTGCATTGTTTGAGTTATGTTGGAAGTGTAACGTATCTCCAGCAATGGTCTGGGGGCCCTATGCTCAGAGTGCTGTGTCAATCCTTTCACCCCATTCAAGGTAGTGCAGGGTTTTGACAAAGCATGAGCCCAAAATTGACAAAGTGAAATCTTGTAGATTGTAGTCAGCCACTTTTAGGAGGTGTTTCTGTGCAGGAACGCCCCCCCATGTAGGAATGTGTGCTTCTGGTACAGGGATTTACAATGTGACGTACGTCACATTCTAAATAGCACATATCGTGGTGCATCTTCTGCACCAATGCTTCATCAGAAAAGTGATGCAATGGTGGTGTAAAAGAGGCACAAGAGTGTTGTAAATCTGCCTCTAAGAAACACTTAAAAATTCACCGAGGCAGTTTCACTAGCCCTGCATTCTTTTTGAATTTACTTTTGTTATTATTTTAGATAAAAAATATGAAATGTAACTTTAAAAATAAAATAAATATAAGTATTTATAATAAAAATGTAGGAAATTACTATAAGAAGAAAGAAATATAATAATTAGTATATTTCAAAATTATCATTTACAAAACCTTTGAAATTCACTGAAAAAACCATAGGTTTCACACACGTTATAGTTAGGAATTAGCATTTAAAAAACCTTAGAAATTCACTGAAAAAAACATAGGTTTCACCCATGTTTCACCCATGTTATAGTTAGCTGGACATTTCTCTCATACAAAACCATTGAAATTCCACCGTTATAGTTAGTTCAGCTAGCGATAACTCGCGCGCCCGCAATGCACTGCTGATGACGTCACATATTACATCACTCATTGTTTCAATGTCAGGATGTGGTGTGTAGACCGCTAGTACTGGCCATGTTGCTCCACCTCTTCTGAGCAGACTGAGCCTTACTATATCTCTTGTATGGGGGAGGGCGCCTTTAAACAAATATCAATGCTCCTGATAAGTGAGCGGAACTTTAATATCCTCGTACGGACAAAAGTTGTTCAGCATGGCATCTTGTGTATAGTAATGAAAGGTCTTTTGTTAGTGCATTTGCCTGTGGGACCGTAACTCATGAATAGAATACCTCAGTTTGAAATGATTCGTGGGCCTCAATCACAAAAGTTACTGGCCCACCTCTAACTATTCAGACCGTCCAGCTTTTCGTGATTTCGCGATTCACGAAATAATCGCGAAATCAGCGGAAGAGCGCCAGGACCGCGATATTGACCTTTAGTGCCGCGAAAAAGGTCTCTGGCCGGCAGCATAAAAGATGGTGACATCTTATTGGCTGTACGCGCACACGTCACTACGTGGCGCCGTACAGCTGTAATAGCTGCCTGCTAACTCCTGCGGCCTTAAGGCATCTGTGTCCCTGGCCCGTGAACCTTGGATGAAGAAGAGGCGAGTCGCTGAGAAAGCCCAGGCGTTTTCTGCCTAATAATCTTGCAGGAATGTTAGAGGTGTGAAACGAAAGAACCCTTTTTACTGAAACTTCAAAGAGAAGCAGGATTGCCCCTTCCCAGCCAGCCAGCCCCCTTCCTCGACCTCTTGTGTCCTGTCTGACTTCAGGACCAACCCTGCTTCAGCTTCCGAAGTGTTGCGCCTAGGTCCATTTTCACCACCCATCACCACCTCTCTTTTTCTGTGTCTATCTCTTTTCCATCTGAACTCCTCTACATAGTTTCTGTCTGTCTGCTTTCTGGGTATCTCGCTCTTTATCTCTCCTGATATCCCCCCCCTGTTGTCTCCGGTTCCCATTGCGCTCTTTCTCATCACGTCCCTCCACTTTCTGTTTCTAGAAGACAGACTGATATAAAGAGAAATGTTGCCGTGAACATACAGCTTTGATGCAGCTGTGCGCATAAGTAAATAGATAATACAATAGTTTTTTGACGCAGGGGAGCAGCTTGGTCAGTGAGATGGTTGGGGGGGAGTGCAGGGGGGTTGTGCTTCAGAATTTCCAAAATTCAAGCTGGCATTTAATGTTAAGGTGCTTGAGGGTTGCGTAAGAGGCAGTGGGAAGGGAGAGGAAAACAGATTAGTAGGGTTTCTAAGTAAGAGAAAACAATATTTTATAAAAATCACCAACATTTTTGAAGACTTTCAAAACTGAGAGCGAGTGTGTGTGTGTGGTTCTGTATCCCTACAGCTCTTGGATGACACAACTATTGCTACTTGAATGGGGTGTGCCAGTGAGGTAGCTTAGGGGGTTAAAGCGCCCGCTGCAGAAATCTGCCTGCAAGATTCAAAATTGGTTTGCATAAACTTATAGTTTTAGCTAGAGTTTACTTGCGTATTTTTGCAGGTTCTTAGCACTGTAACTATTAGGTGTTATTACCCAGCCATATGGCACTCGATTTACCCATCTAGAAAATATATATGAAAGTCTGTGTCAGCACTGCCAGGACTAAACCTGGTCTGCACAAGGATCTATTCACTGAGTTTTTTCTCGCTGCAATATTTTACACAACAGTGACCACATCCAGGGCTGGCTTTAGCGCTGGTGGGTGCCTGATGCCAGTTTTTTTGGCGCCCCCTCATTGACGTACTTCTGCGCAAATTCATTTACTACCACCCAGAGCTTAATTCTGAAAAAAAAGATAAGTGCCAGGGCCCTCGTCAGGTGGCCACTGCAGCTTGCACCTTACATTGCCCCTTCCAGCTCTGCCAATGACAGAACCAGCACAACTACCAACCCATCATACCCTACAAATGAGTCTGTTCATGTTTGTTTTTTTTTTTTAAATATATTTTTATTGCAGGAATCAGTAAATCAGTACAGTAGCGACCAGCATTGTATCATAAGCAATATTAACAGAATAAAGCCCTCTGGCCCCCCTCCGTAAAGTCTGTACACAGCCGACTGGCCCACAACCCTGGGGTCGGGCGGCGAAATGCAACGGGGGTCAGTAGGATGCTGGAGCTGGTCCGGATAATACACTGTCCGTCATCTGCTTTTCCAAACAAGCCTAAAACCCCCAAAATAACCCCCCCCCCCAAAATGTCTACTAACTAAGAAAACCCCCCCTCCCCCCCACCACCAGCGCCAGGGAGCTATCAACATAGGATCTGCTATTTGACCCACGGGGAAGGCAATAGGACTGTCAGTGCTGACGTTCACCGGGACTCGGGGCGAGTCGCTTCTTCACTTTCAGAGTCGCTGGGGGCACAATAATCCCTGAGGGCCTGCACCAGCATTTCCCACTCCAACGCGGCCTCCTGCGCCTTCTCATTACCCTGCCGCCAAGCCAGTTGATATCTCAGCGCGCTCTCTCCCGCCGCCCACTTCAAAAGCTCACTGTGCCATCTGCTGCCTGCCGGACCAGCTCGTGCCTTCCAGTTCCTGGTCACCTCTCGCTTAGCAAGGAGGAGCCCCAGGTCGATAAATTTACTGGAGATTTTATTCCTGGGGGTATGGGGGAACCAGTGCAAGAGCCCCACCGCCGCATCCAATGATAAGAGTCTCCCTGTCACCTCCTCCAGAGTCGTCGCTACCTCCTGCCAGTAGGACGTCAGTCCTGGACAGGCCCATAACATGTGTAGGAGGTCCGCCTCCTGAGCCGGGCATCTAGGGCATTCCGCCGAAGCCGTGGCAAAATAACGCCTGATTTTCACCGGGGTCAGGTACGCTCTATGGAGAACATAATAGTGGACCAGTTGGAAACGGGCGCTACGTGTGCCCTTCCAGGCTCGTCTCACCAACTGGGTCCAGGTCGTCTCCGGGATCTCCCTACCAATGTCCTCCTCCCAGCGGGTCCTCAAAGTGGTGAGAGGAGCCAATCCCTCGGTAATCAACCTGCCGTAGAGGCAAGTGACCGCCTTCACCGTGCCCGCCGACATCATTACGTACTAGCACACCTGAGACAAGTGGGGTTCCTCCTGCCCGTTCTTCCAGTGTGCCTGGATCGCTCGCACAATGGCCGAGTGCAGCAGAAAGTCACCCCGGGAGATCCCGAAGCGGTCAATGAGATCCTGAAAGGACAAGAGCGCTCCGTCCTCGTACAGATCACCGACGAGCTGTAAACCGGAATCCTCCCAGGTCGCCAAACGTGACCAATCCCCTCCGTGGGGGAGGGCCGTCAGCATCCCCAACGGTATTTCAGGCGCATACGGTGTTCTCATTTGGCCTCGGGCGTGGGCCCGATTCCAACACAGTCGGACAGTCCGCTCCTCCATCGACAAGTCCCGCAGGACCAAACGTTGTCGCAGCGCTATAAAGGAGAGAACATGCCTGGCCATACCCGTCCCTCTACCGTCTTCCGGGCCCCGGAATTCCCTGGCGATCTCCTGGGTGAAGGTCTGGAGCTGCGCCGCCAGATAGTACTTCTCGAAGTCCGGCACAGCGAGCCCCCCCTCGTCTTTCGGCCTCATCAAGGTATTGAGGGCCACCCGCCGCCGGCCCGTTCCCCAGAGGAATCCGACCACCATAGAGCGTAAGCGACGAAACTTGGCCGGTGGGACCCAGATCGGCAAAGTTCGGAAGTAATACAATAACCGGGGAAGCGCCACCATTTTGAGCAGGGCGATACGTCCCGCTACTGATAGCGGCAGCGTGGCCCAAAAGTCCATGCAACCTCGGAGTGCTCGAATGCAGCGGGCAATGTTCCCATCTAGGAGGTCGGGTTGGTTGTGATAAACGAATACCCCAAGGTACTTAAAGCAGTCGGGCTCCCATCTAATCTCCCTACTTAGCGCAGGGGTGGGGGTACCCCTGCGTACCGGAAAAAGACAGGTCTTAGTCCAATTCACTCGGAGGCCCGAGACCTCTCCGAACTCCGTGAGCGCCAATTCCGCTCCCCGTAAAGCGTCGACCGGGTCCTCTAGGAAGAGCAACAGGTCGTCCGCATATAGCGAGACATAATGCGGGCCCGCAGACGTCCATAAGCCCGTATAGTGGGCTCCCGAGCGAAGGTGCATCGCCAGTGGCTCCACCGCTAGCGCAAAAAGAAGCGGGGACAAGGAGCACCCTTGCCGCGTGCCTCGTTCTACCGGATACCGCGATGAAATCAATGGGCCTGCTCGGACCCTGGCCGAAGCAGAAGCATAAAGAACCGCGGTCCATCTGACAAATCCCTCCCCGAGGCCGAATCTCCGTAACACCGTGCAGAGGTAGTCCCACTCTAGGCTATCAAAAGCCTTTTCCAGGTCCACCGACAAGACTACCGGGGACGGGGCATCCACAAATGGTTCCCCTAGCAAGCGGAACAACCTACGAATATTCATAGTCGTGTTCCGCCGTGGGATGAAACCGGCCTGGTCCTCATGCACCAGGGAACTCATATGTCCCAGCAGCCTCGAGGCCAAGATGCTGCTCAATATTTTGTAGTCCACCGTCAACATGGATAGGGGATGGTAGGACCCCGGGTCGGATGAGTCTCGGCCCGGTTTGAGGAGAGGAACCACCAACGCCTCACACATCGAGCTCGGGAGTCGCCCCAGCCTCTTCGCCTCCCTGTAGACCACCAGTAACCGAGGGGCTAGGAGGTCAGCGTAAGCTGCATAGAACTCCACTGGTAGGCCATCTAGGCCGGGGTCTTGTTCCTCGCCATCCGTTTAATGGCCCCGCGGATCTCCCTTAATTCGATGTCGGAACCCAGAGTATTCGCCACTTCCTGCTCTACTGTGCGGAGCTCCAGTGGGCGAAGATAATTATCAAGCCGGTCTGGGTCCCGTGCGGAGCGACTGCGGTATAAACATTCATAATAATGCCGGAAGCAACTAAGGATCTCCGGTTGGGTGCATACCTCAATTCCGTCTGCCCCACGCATATTTGTCGTCGTCTGGGACTGGCGCGTAGGGTTGGCCAACCACGCCAACAACGCACTCGACCTGTCTCCCTCCGCGATAGACCGGACCGTATAGGCCTTATAATCAAAACAGCGGAGCCGTTCGACCTCCACCACTACCCTCTCCCTCGCCTCCGCCGTTTGTGCTTGCAATTCCGGGTGTCCGGGGCGGCGAACTTCAAGCTCGCGGAGTGCCCGGTCCGCTGTGTCTAAATCAACCAGGATGACGCGCCTCATGCCCACCTTCTTAGAGATACAGTAGCCCCTCACCACTACCTTAAAAGCGTCCCATTCTAACGCCCTAGTACTCGCGGAGCCGCCGTTGGACGCAAAATAATCCGATATTCTCTCCCCCAAGTCCGCCTTGAAGACACTGTCCTCGAGGATCTCGGGTCGCATCTTCCAGGTGGGCACCGCCGGCGTCCCAGGAAACCAGCGAAGGTCCAGTAGGAGGGGGTTATGGTCCGAGATGGTCCTCGATAAGTACTCCGATCGGACCGCTGCCGAAACCAGTTCGGGCGAACCAAGAAAGCCATCTAGTCTGACATGCAGCTCATGGAGGCTCGAGAAATATGAATAATCCCTAGATGCGGGGTGATGCGCCCTCCAAATGTCCGTCAAACCCCAGCGGGTCTGCCAATCCTGACGACCCTTAGCCGTGCGACGGACCGGGGAATCGGGGAGCGGGGGATGCGAGCGGTCTATGTCCACATCCACTACGGAGTTAAAGTCTCCCCCCAACAGGAGGGGCCCGGCGAAAAAGTGGGCCAACGAGCCCGATAACCTGGAAAGGAAGGCAGTCTGGTCTACATTAGGAGCGTATACACAGCAAACGTTCAGGTCTCTCCCTCCTAGAGTGCCTGAAATGGCCACGAAACGCCCCTCCGGATCTAACACTGTCCTCGTGACTTGGAAGGGGACCCCTGCCCTGATCCATATTAGCGCCCCCCTGGCATAAGCAGAGTACGACGTGGAAAAGACCTGCCCCCGCCATCTACGCTGAAGCGCCGCCCCTTCCGCCTTGTTCAGATGAGTTTCCTGCAGCAGCGCCATTTGCACTCCCCTACGCACTAAATAAGCATGGACCTTGTGGCGCCTGGACATAGTGTGAAGCCCCCTCACGTTCCAAGTAACACATTTCAAGTTAGCAACATCAGCCATTGTCCCAGATTGTTCTTGCACAGTCCCCCCATCCGGGTCCCCACAAAGAAAAGGCATCAATCCTCCCAGCGCTGATGGCGGCCATTTTCCCCAACCAAAACCAAACAACCCAAGAACCAACCAAACCCCCCCCCACCCACCCCAGAACAGGACCCAAACTGCACCATCTAGATCCCATCCAAACCTCGTCTTTCATCAACCCCAGAACCCCCACTAATCCTACGGTCGCCACCGTAGGAAGGCCTTATGGGCCAGGTGCGGGCTGGGCGGAGGCAGTGGGCCCTCGTCGCCCAGGCCACCAGGACTATAACAAGCCCCAAACAGTGCCAAAACCTTCCGGGGCAAAAACAGAGGCCCCCCAACCCTCTCTCCCTCTTTGTCAGCAATAAAGGACGGCAACCGCCTCCCCCCTGCCGGGCCCCCACCCAAAACAAGGCAGTATACCCCGTTACCCTTGTCCATCTAGAAGGTCCTCCACCGATTTCGGTGTGATCACCGGTGTATGGGTACTATCTGCCACTGAATCCTCCGAGTCCGATGGTGCTCCCTCAGCACCCGGGTTTTCTTCCTCCTCGATGGCTTCATCCCTTGCTCCCGACAGCTCCGACAATACTTCCAGCACTCCCCTCCGTTCCGATGATGTCTCCGCAGTCGAGGGCCCTCCCGTGCGGCCGCGGCGATTCCTGACCCTCTTGGATCGCCTCCTTTGTTCCGGCTCATCTGCCTGTTGGGACGAGGAGCCAAAACCATCTTTCCCTGTCCGGTATAGTTCGAGCCAGTCACAGACATCCTCCGGGGTGTCGAAGAACTGGGTTTTGTCATCGACAATGATGCGGAGCCTTGCAGGAAATAGTAGTGAATACTGAATGCCCTCGCTCCTGAGCTCGCGCTTAACCGCTAAGAAGGAGAACCGCTTGCGCTGCGTCTCGTAGGTGTAATCAGGGAAGATGTTCACCTGACTGTTCGCTACTTGGAACGGGCCATTGTGCCTGGCGGCATTGAGGATTAAGTCCCTGTCCCGAAAATGCAGCAACCGCGCCACCACCGGCCTCGGGGTACGTCCCTGCTGTGGGGGCCGTGCTGGGACTCTGTGGGCCCGTTCCAGAGTGTAGAAGGAGGACAGACCCTCCGGGACCACCGTGTCTCGGAGCCAGGTCTCCAAGTATCGCACCATGTCGCCATCCTCGATCTTTTCCGGCAGGCCCACCACTCGGATGTTGTTCCTCCTGTTGCGGCCTTCCGCATCCTCCGCCCTCCGTTCCAGGGTCTCAATTCGGGATAAGGCGTCCTTCATCGTCGCAGCCAAGGTTCGCTGCGCCGGCTCCAAAGTTTTCACCGTGCCCTCCACCTCCTTGACCCGGTCTGAAAGTTTGCCATGGTCCGCCCTGAGGAGGCCCAGGCTCGTCGCCACCTGAGCAATGTCCTGTTGGAGGGCTGATCTCGTAGCCTCTATCGCCCCTAGGACACGGTCGAACTGTTGCTGCATCGGCGCGCTACCAGAACTTTTTGGGTCCCCATGCTCCTCTTTGTCCTGGGCTTCAGAGTCCGAGGTGGTCTGGGTGGATCCCTTGGCACCTCTAGGTTTCCCCATGCTTCCAGGGGCACTCCGTGAGGGTCCCGTAGTAGGCGTCTCCGTGTACAGGTGTCGACCACGACCTTCCCGGGTGCTTGTCCTCAATTCGGGTATGGGCGACCGCCTTCTCCAGAGCCTGTGGAGCCTCCGCTGCTTCGGCTCACGCCACCGCCACGGCGTCCGAGGGCACCGATGAGGGGGCGGAGACAGCCGTCGCCGAGTCGGGCAGACCCGTTCACCCACTATAGCCCCGGGGTGAGGGCCACCAACTCCCTCGGATGATCTGTGGCGCCAGAGTGTCGCGCCTCCCATGTAGGTGGACTGGCCAGGAAGACGTAGCTAGTTGCGGAGTCGCGAGGTGGGCCACCGCTTGGATCACAGGGCGTCCGCTCCCGGTGCCCTCCACTGCGTGGGCACCCGTCCGGCCATCCAACCGAGTGCAAATCCGTTGCAAAAGGTCCAATCCAGTAAATGCCCAATGTCCAGAACAGCCGGGGATGGCGAAGCCGGGCGCCAGTCGACACCCGCGGCACCTCTTCAACTCAGTAGTTCCGACCAGGGGGACAAAGGAGTCCGGGCGCCATGTTGGGTCGCACTCCGCAACTCCGCAAACTTCGGTGCAACCCTCGTCCAAGCTCCACCAGGGGCCCCGGCAGGTTGCCGTCGGCACGCTCAGCAGAATGCGGGGTCTGGGGTGCCCCGCAGCCTCCGATTTTCAGGATAATCCCGGGCTTAGTCCTGGAGCCGAGCTCTCAGGCGACCATCGCCATCGGCGCCCAAGCCACGCCCCATGAGTCTGTTCATGTTATTACTAACTCCCAAATTTATAGGATTTGCTTGGGCGGCTGGTATTGGTCCCTTTTAAAGAGTATTGAATGAATAAACACTATTGCTGTGTTCATTTTGAAAGCAAAAATACATCTGTCATCAGTGTAGAATTGACTATTAGGTGACAGCGCAGAGCACCGGAAACCACTGGCTCAAATTAAGCCCTGCTACTACACTCCAACAGTACTCCTCATAACTGGTTAGGTCAGAGTTTACTGATAATTCCTTTTGTACAGTATTTACATCAACACCAGCTAGTGATGAATATAGCCATGGTCTCAGATTTAGCATGAGTATAGGTTATTGCCTATGTAAGGGCAAAAGGATGCTCTGTGGTTCTGGGGGTTCTGAACCTGTGTTTTAAATGTCATGATTCTGTTATGAATTTGGTATCAGTGAACCGCAAATAATGAATGCGTTATTCATGAGTATTTTCGTCATGTTACACCAATGGATTCACTGTGCATTTGAAGGTTTTGCATTGAACACTTGGGTTTCATCTTGTAAATAGCAGCCATGTTATTCGTTGCCCTTACAGTAGGCTCTCCCCATGGCAAAGCAAGCATTTAAAGGACATAACCTTAGCATGGGTTTGTGCTGACTTCTGCATGACCTGAGGACAGCTGACCCTGTTGCTTGAGGCAAACCTCCCAAGCCAGTTCCTTGTTCAGCAGCTGGCGCAATAAAGTTCAAAGAGCAGGACATGTCCGATCTTTTATGGCACCATTCCCACCGCTCCTATCTCCGTCCCATCTGTTGCTGCCTTTCCTTTAAGACAATTTCATCGATCTAGTTGAAGGTTTTATGGTGGGTTTGTCCGGCCTGATGGAACAGGAAACCAAGCATGTGTGCGATCCTTTTTTTAGCCTGGACTTATCTTGAAAGTGGTGCTTTGTGTGCACGTCCTGGGAGTGACTAATAATAATAAGGAATGTGTGTGCCTAGAGCACAATTTTCTGTATAAAAGGCCTGTGCGAGGCCATGAAGGCAGACTCCCTCATTCAGTCGCTTTAAGAGTGGCTGGGCGACGGAGCCTCACAATTAATCATAATAAAGATGTCTTTTCATATTTCAGATTCTGTGTTGATTTCTTTGCCATTGTTGAATGGATTACTTATTGGTAAGACCCCTGAGAAGGAGTATTGGAAATATTTGGTTTCTTCATGTTTACCAATGGGGATAGCACAACATGTGGAGGACTGTGACACTTGGGGTACAGTCTTTGCTTCAATCTACACAAAAACACATGGTGTCCTATCTATGGCGGTAATACCAGACGTTCTGAGGCAGATTCAAAATGAATACGGTCCAGAACTGGCCTTAAATCTAGGTATGAAACTACTGAAAGATTTCAAACAGGTCTCAGCTATATTATTAGCTAACATTAAAGGTGAAGCAGCATCAGTGGCAATCCGCCAAAAATTAAAAGAAACAGATATAACAGACCAACCATATGAGCTTGCAAGAAATATTGAAAAATCAAATGAAGAACTAGGTAGAGATAGTTTGGGTTCGAAACCAGTAAAACCCGAATCAACAGAAAATCCTGAAAAGGTGTTTATTAAAAATAATCTCACTACTCCTAAGAAAAAGTGGGAAAACAATAAACAGACACTTCTTAAAGAGAAATGTTCTCAGTCCAGAGGAAGATCTCCCCAACGGTGAGGTAGGTCTCCCCAACGGGAGCCCCCTGAAAAAAGGTATAACCTTAGAAATAGGGATACTTTGAGAAAACCTGATAGATATCAAGATACTGATACACGTTCCTCTCGTACTTTTCAGACTTCCTCACAGAAATCCGAGAGGAGAGGACGATCAGAACAGAAAGAAGAACGGTGAAGTCCAAAGAAGAACAGCACATTCCAAAAAATAAGAAAACTCAATTCACCAAAAATAAGGTAGCAAGCGTAAAGATCAGACATGCCGAGGATCTTGAGGACACAACTCAAGAACGCTGTGTGGGCCCAGACAATGCTAGACAGCACAGCAGAAGTCACCATAGTTCGCAAGATCTTGAAGGATCATCTGGAGACAGTGGACTTGAATGAATCCATTCAAGTTGAAACTGCCGACACCAGGGTTAGTGTACCTCACAAGTTATATGAAGTAACACTCCGGAAGGAGGGGGACATAACTGGAAAAATAAGAGCACTCTTTTGGGAGAAGCTCTCTAAGGGCTATGACATTCTTCTGGCTGAACAAGACTGGCCACCTCAATTTTTCAGGGAGCGCCCACACTGCGAAGAGATAATTATGCCAGCCTTCTCAAATCACATTCCAATTCATAAAAATTACACATATGCCAGAAAATGGCAGTAGCTAAGGCTCCAGCATTATATAAAAATCATGTAGGATGGGATGAGGACTCTCCTCACCATAAAATAGGAAGCTAAAAAACAAGTCAGAGAGATTTTAAATCAACTTGAATACCAAGGGGTGATTGAAACATGCACCTCGTCAATGAACAATCCTTTGTTTCTTGTCTCCAAACCAGACAATTCATTTATTCTAGTATTGGATTACAGACATTTAAACTCCTGTTGCAAAACCCTTGCAGTACAAAATGCACATAGTGCAGAATTGATGAATAACATCGTGCGGAAAAAATATAAAACCACATTAGATATTTCGAATGGGTTTTTCTGTCAAAACATTGCACCTGAAAGCAGGCTTTTGACCGCTTTCTCAATTATGGGGACATAGCGACAATTTTGCTGTCCCCCCCAGGGATTCAAGAATAGCCCAGGGTTATTGTCAGCCAGGGTCACAGTGTTACCACAAATGTACGAAGATGAGGCATTATCTTATGTCGATGACATCTATCTTACAGACGATGATTTGGACGTACACTTGAAAAGAGTGAACACCATATTACTTGGGTTCGCATCTCCTGGAGAAGGAACAGCATAAACTCTGTTTAAAGGAATACAAGCTAGCCATTGTGGAGGAAAAGAGGGCTTATTTTTCCAAGATTACTGTTTCCCTTAATTCTCCCAGAGATCTTTTTAAAATTAGACTCCCTATCCTCCCCCCTGGTAGCTGATCCTATAGTGGAATCGCAAGAGCTGTGTGACAGGATTTCGGTCTTCTTTCATTCAAAGATCGTGGATATTTATGGCACACTTGAATCTTTAAACCTTGGAATGGGACCTTCTACTATCCCTGCCCTCTGTAAAGTTGGAAGTCTGGCCGGCGGACAATCCCCTAGTCTTTTGTCCTTCCCTCGTCTTACTCCTGAGCTGATGACTCAGCTTTTGGACAACACCAAATCGGGCTCTCCTTTAGAAGTTTTGAAAGCCTGCCAGGAAATGGTTATTCCCCCCCACATGAATGTCATGAATCATGTGATCTCTGAGGGAGTTTTTCCCTCTTCATGGAAGATGGCGGTTGTAAAACCTCTTCTGAAGAAGTCTACATTGGATCCAGGGGTTCTGAAAAACGTCCGCCCTAGCTCACTTCTTCCTGCCCCTGCAAAGATGCTGGAATCTCACCTCAATCGGCATCTTAGCTCTTTCCTTGGGGACTCTGCCCTCCTGGATGTCTCTCAGCATGGTTTCAGGAGATCTCATAGCAATGAAACTGCCCTCACTGTTGTTGTCAACAACATTCGCTCCCAGGTCGATAAGGGCCATACCACCCTTTTGGTCCTGCTAGACCTGACGGCGGCTTTTGATACCCTATCCCAGCTATACTGGTTGCCCGCCTCAGGGAGATAGGGGTCGAAGGCCTTGCACTGAGTCTTCTCGCTTCGTTTCTTAATGAAAGGGAACAGAGAGTTAAGCTGGGCCAGTTTCTATCTGCCCCTAAGGCTGTGCATTGTGGGGTTCCCCAGGGCTCTTCATTGAGCCCTACATTGTTCAACATCTATGTGGCCCCACTTGCCAGGGTGGTTAGATCTTTCGAGTTGGAGGTGCTGTCATATGCTGATGACACCCAAATAATGGTCTCTCTTACGCAACCCATGAAGGACTCGGCCCTTAATTTCAGGAACTGCATGGAGGCTGTTTCCCAATGGATGGTACAGAACTTCCTGAAACTAAACAGTGAGAAAATGGAGGTGCTGATCTTTGGGGGCAGCCAGGATATTTGGTCAAATGATTGGTGGCCGCCCTCGCTTGGGGAATGCCTTCCTCCCCACCAGCTTGCTAAGAACCTAGGGGTGTTAATGGACACTGCGCTCTCTTTTGACCTTCAGGTCAGCAGGACCGTTTCCACATGTTGTGGCATCATCCGGATTCTCAGAAAGATTGCCCATTATCTCTCCCCTGATGCCCGGAAACAGGCCACTGTGGCATTAGTCTCCTCAAGACTGGACTATTGTAACGTCCTCTATGTGGGCATAAATAAGAGCCTTATCCATCATTTTCAAATGGTCCAGAATGCGGCGGCGAAGATGGTTTTAAACCTCCCTAGACTTGCCTCATCCTCGTCAGCCCGGAAAAGCCTACATTGGCTTCCCATACACTGCAGGATCTCTTTTAAAATTCTCTGTCTTGCTCATGGGGCTCTTCATGGTACTGGCCCAGAGGGGATTGGGTCACTCGTTCACCCCAACTCCCCTAATCGATCCCTCCGTTCTTCTAACAAAAACCTCCTTGAGGTTACCAGGTTCGTAAGAGCGAAATGGGAGGTAGAGCGTTTTCCTCGGTTGTACCCAGGTTATGGAACTCTCTCCCTCCTGAACTCTTAGGGCAACCTTCGCTTGCTCTGTTCAGCAAAGCCCTAAATACCTGGCTCTTCTCCGATGTGTACCTGTAAAAAGTTTACGCTGGTGGATTACACATTAGATGACCTGCTTTGGTGCCTTGATGCCCTCGGGCTAAGTTGCGTGATAAAAGATTCCTTTCATTCATTCATTCAAGGGTATAAATTAAATTTTAAGAAATCACAAATTGCCCACCGCAGCGTCCTATTTCTAGGCTACAAGTTATCAAGTGAAGGCAAAAGCCGGGCAGCTAACTTTCTGAAGAAATGTGCGCTGCTCCAACCTCCAAAGACGCTGAAAAACTTACAGTCAATTCTAGGTGTCCTGAATTTTGGAAAAACATATGTTCTGAATTAGGCAGAAAGGGTTAAACCTCTCTACAAATTAATAAACCTGATTTCAAACCAACTAATTGGACTCAAAACCATACAGAAATTTAGCGTTCAGTGCAAACAGACATGTTTGCAAAAACACAGTTAGAGACATGCGACAATGTGCGCAATCTTGTGATCCAAATCATCCCAGGGAGATGCGGATTCACATACCTGACCTTTAATGAAGGTGAAAAGGTACCAATAGCATACAAATCACACTTGTACACACAAGCTGAAATAAAATTCACTTCTACAGAAATAAATCTGACAGCGGTTCAAACTGCAGTAGCAAAAGAGAGCACTCTCACTCAGGGAAAACGAATAATGATCGTTACACCTGTACCTGCCTTAGAGGTAGTGACAAAAGCAAGCATCCCAATGTTAATGGGGGATGCGGGGGGAACGGGGGAACGCATTAATCCAAGATGGATACAATGCGTTAACTCTCTTGCTGCAACGGACGTTAAATACGTCTTTGACCCCTACTTGAAGACACAAGAATTTTTACAATACGAACACGAATGTCCTCTGCAGACCGAGATTCTGCCTCTAGAACATTATTGATGTATAATATATACATACGGATCAGCACAGCCTGCAATTGGGGGTAAACAAACCTATAGTGCTGCGTGCGCGATTGTTAAAGGTCGCTGGCGCGAAGGTAAATTCAGACCTATGGTCACAAAAACTCAATCACTCGGAGACTGTACAGCTCAGCGAGCTGAACTACAGGCTTTCAAGATGGCACTTGAAAATACTGACCACGAATTCCCCACACTGATAGTGAGCTATTCGTATTTCTGCGTTGAAACTTACAACGAAAACTTGCAGAGCTGGGTTAAAAACGGGTTCAAAAATTCAAAAGGTGGCACAATCAAGCATAAAATGCTATGGGAACAAATAGTTATTTTAAAGCAACAACTACAAAAGACTCATGTGATTCATACACTGAGTCATCAGCGTGATGGTGTTCACTTTGCAGGGAATTAATTGGCTGATGAAGTCGTGAAGGCAGCTGTGCAAACGGCTTCCGTAGCTACAATCGCTCGCTCAAAAAGAGTAATAGACGGTGAAACGTTAATAGCAGTAAAAGCCTCAATGGAAGGCAATCATGCAGCATTACCTCTAAACTATCCACTCACATATACATACATAATTGATGCAAACTCCGTTCCTTTTGCTCGATTACCTGGAGTGGGGGACAGAGTAATTCCAAACAGGAAGCGGAGAGCTTACTTGGTTCAAAAAGCACATATGAGAGAGGGTCTGACACATCAAGGGATCTTGAAATCTCTAAAAGAATTAAAAGAGATGTACTGGTGGCCAGGAATGAGCATCCAAGTTTACGAATTTGGAATCAACTGTGATACCTGTTACAGATATCATAGCTTTGACAACTACCAGATACCTGACTACAGTGTAGCCAGCCCAGTTCAGATGCCTTTGTTAGGCAGCATTAGACTATTTACACACAGACGTCACCATGGACAGATGCGGTCCCACAACTACTAGGACAAGATTTTTTTGGATATGGCCCCAGCGCTCGGCTGACGCCAGAACTGTTATAAAGGATTTGCGAGTCTTTATCAGCACATACGCAATCGGCACGCTACATTCTGACCAGGGTCCTGCGTGTAGCTCTTGAGCTTACAAAGAGGCCATGGCTAGCTTGGGCGTTGGATTGCGGTATTCTAGTCCCTTCCATCCTGAGGGTAATGCGGTAGTGGAAAGAAAAAACTGTGACACAAAACAATCATAACAGCTAAGGTATTAGGTTCGGGTGATGGGTGGGTCAAACATCTAATAAGTGTCCAACGTAGTCTTAGCAATCTTCCAAGAAATTCTCTGGGTGGAATCACTTCATATGAATGACTATTTGGTACTAGATTGATAATCGAAGAACCCGATTGTCAAACTTCAGTGGTGGAACAAAAACCCTTGATGTCAAAGATTGTTTGGCTGTTTTACAGGACTCAAATGAAACAAGAAGAAGTCTGAGTACCACGATACAGAAGCCAACCACCACTGAAGAAAAACCACCTGTCCCAGCAAGGCCTGTCTGGATTCCAAAGATTGGGGATCTAGTCAGGGAAAAGATTGCGGTAAAGAAGGAATTTGGACTTTCTTACAGAAAAGCAGTACCTGTTTTGGCAATCCAAGGAACAGGATCAGTAGTACTACCGCCCCTTGCTGGTAAAAGGGAGAACAGAGTTGTGTCCATTGAACTTGGCCAAACCACAACATGTGGCCAATAATAAGTAGTGGGCCCAGTGGACTCCCAAGATGCAGCAGAAGACCAAATCTTGCTACTATTTAAGAGGTTCAAACTGAAAGACTTATCACCTTTTATAAACCTGCAGTAAGAAAAGAAGGACTATGTAACAAAGCCATGGAACTTGTGCCTCTTGAGACCCAAATGACAGTTTGTCAAGAAACACCTGTCTACAACGATGTAGCCTCTGACTATACCAATATGACAAAGGAAGAAGCAACTCCAAAGATTAATAACAATCCTGATCCAATTCCAACAATTGACAGAACTGCCTCTGGCTATTTTATCAACGTTGATACTTTCTCTGAGGATCCCAGTGAACCTGAAGAAAAGCCAGCAAATAAAACTTACAAAGAAAAAATAACAGAACTCTTTCATCGACTTGAAAAAAGATATCTGATTTCACCATGAATTGAATTTTGGATTGTGTTAGGTGTACTTTTCCTCCTGCTCTGGCTCATTCTGGTTTTAAGCTTGGGAAAAATGATAGATGGAAAATACAGTACAATGGACACAGCAAGTCAGCAAATCAACTTGGTCCTGAAACCTCACAAATCATCCCATCATGAAAAAAGAGACCTGTCATCAGTAAACATCACATCCGTTCCTATACCTGGTGGTATAGCATGGGACAGAACTGATTATGACATCTATGGCCCCATGGAGCTGCTGAAGATTCCACACCAGTTCAAGGTTTCTTTGAGTGACTTTTCTGATGATTGGGACTTTGAGACTATTAATAATATGATCTCAGATTTAGAAATGTCTGCAAAATTTACGGAACATGATTACTTAGACGGTTCATCAGATTATGAACAAATGTATTGTTTTAATCATTACGGTCACAATTATTTACATAAATCTGCAAACCCTAAGAATGTTTTTACATATAATCAATGGAAACATTGTCTAACGCCACCAAAGGGCAGCTCAAAAACATTTTATGAAACGTGTCCGTACTTCTCAGGGTTTAATGTTACAAATCCAGAAACGTTTTATTTCAAAAATATGAATAAGACCGGAATGAAAACAATGTTGACCAATACTAAACAAATTTATTCTGCAAACTTTTATGCTCAGCTGTCTACATTAGGTTTTGACTTTTGGAAAGACAACATTGAGACAAAAACTGTCTGGGGCACGAAAGACTGGCAGGTGCTAGGTTTAGAAGCCTTGTTCAGAGCCTACATTATACCAGAACAAATAATGTTTTTAAATGACACTGTTCAACAGACTTGTTGTCTTGGCCTGGCTAAGATAAAAGATTTAAATAAACCGCCTATACCTAAACCCACATCTGAGAGTAATGATACTACAGAAAAGGAGGTAGACGTACCATATATTTTAAAACACAACAGAACTAACCCTGATTGGAGAAAATGGTTAATCTGGCCCACATACTAATAACTGTCATGATAGATTCCTGAACAAAACACAGGGGTTGAAAATGAACATGCTAGATCAAAGATATTCCCAGAGACAACATCCAGGGATAGTAACAACATACAGTGTAGGAAAACTATGCTTTGAGTGGCTACAGACATCCACACTTCCAGAAATCAAACAACACTTATCTTTACTCAAAGAAGGCAATGATTTGCGAGATTTCCTAATGGGGCCTCGCAAACCACGTCAAAAATGTTTCATATACCCCGGTATATACGCTGCGTACAACGAAGCTTGGAAAATAACGCAAATGGAAACTGCAGATAGAATACGAGAAATTGATTGTATTAATTTAGAGAAAGCTCTCTCTCTAGTGGACAATGGGTTAACGACTCTGTCCTCCAGAATATATTTGTTGGACAGCATTGTATCCTCTGCAATTGACATTATGGAGCAGGACTTGCTAATATTGCAACATGGCCAGTCTCAATTATGTTCTATAATGCAGTTAGGCTGGACATTTCAAAATCTTCGGTCAGGCTATGTGCCATGGCGTCTAATCAACACAACGTCACCATTACGATACCAGTGACGATTTTCCAATTTCAGTATTGTCTACAGCATATACCAGCGGGCCTGTATGAAAGTTTGGGTAAAGAATACATTAAGTCGACCTGGACTTTACCTTACACACACAAATGTTGGAATAAGGGAAAGGAGGTATTCCTTAGTGGTAAAAATTTTAAAAACTCACTAAGTGGTACACTTTTGTGCCAAGGTATTAATTTACAGGGAGCCTGCGAAGGATATGCAAATAACCTCTCTTGCCACCTGCATGGTACACCCTCCACAGTGATAGAACCAATTTTCAGGCAGCTATCCAATGTCAGCTATGTTATGCTCAATGACCACAGCTGTTGTGGCATGTTGCCAGGAAAAACTTATCTCGTTAGTGTGTCATCTAGGGTCACTTGTTGTATGCAAGTATTGTATCCAAAGAGCAAGACAGACAGGGCGACAGAGTTATGGCCTTCACTGAATATCTATTGTATACGAATTGATACTTTAAGCAGAATGAAAGTCATTCTTTTGCAAAAAACTGTGCCACTGACCTCGTCTAAAGAAACGAATGATCTGCAGGTTGCAAGGACTTCTGCAGAGATACATGCTTTATTATCAACAAACTGCCCATTAGATTTCGCAGAAATGTTAAGTCAAATCTTAAATATGTCTGATACCAGTGGCATCGCACATTTATTTAAGACGATTTTTTTGGGACTGTTAACACCATTTGAAGCAGTCCTTGGCATTTTTCCAAATTTCGTGCACTCTGTTCGGCGGTCTGCCTCTCATTTTGGGACTCGTAGCAGGAATTCTAATTTTATTCCTTCTGCTCCAAAATGGCAAGTCCAGTCACCAGCGATACTGAGAATACCATGGAACAATGCCTCCTTGCCATGAGGTATCGTGGGATAATTACACAGATTCTTGGGTTGGCTCGTTTAAGAGATCTGAACACAACTTGGTTCTATCGTTCAGACCAATCTGGCAAGATTGCATCTTACCTGTTCTACGATGCCTGCTTTGCGGAGAGGAATGCATGTTGGAGATTTGTCTTACACTTCCATCAGTCCTGCCATCGGATGTCGATGCCTTGCCAGGTCCAGTAACTACTCATGCATTGTGTTGTCCCCAACGGCTACCAATCCTGATGACGGCATTCATTGAGGTCTCACCAGTAAGTCTAACTGAGGGTGAGATACGAGGATCAACAGGCACACAGGTACCATCTGATATGAACATTGCTAACACGGCACTTGGCACTGATCGCAATACTTCTCATCTGTGCACATTTGATCTACTTGATGAAATTTTACCACTTTCACCTACTGTGGTAGACTATTTCTTTGCCAGCCTAGACAATCTTATGTTTTCTCCTGACACCAAGAATAACTCTTGATTCTTGCACACAGCGTTCCCTGAACTCTGAAATTCGGCCTTCCCGTTTTCAAAACAAAGACTTCTAACTTTGGAACTCTATTTTTCTCAACCGATTGCATTTTTTTTTCTCCCCCAAAACATTGAACTTTTGGCATAGACTAATCTACTTAAAGTAGAACTATTCTTAGAGAACAAGAAATTCTTTTTTTAACACTTCCTAGAGGAAATATTTGCCCTTGTCCTCAATACTATAAATATTGATATGCTATGTTATTTTATGAAATGGTCTCGACCTATTTCTGTATTTAAGAGCCATTTTCATAAATGTAATTACATGATTCATTCAGTTTGCATTTCAGATATGATACTTTATGCTTAGAATGACATAATTTTCCTTAAATGCGTACAGTAGAAATGCTTGTTTTTTCTGTGTACAACCATTTCAAGAGCATTCATGTATTTTGGGGAGGGATTGTAAATCAGTGCTTATACATTTAGTTTATTGAACTTAATATCGTGGAGTGGATGTTGTAAATGAATCTAGGACACTAGTGTAATTTTCCCGATTCATGCCCTTATATAGGTATAAATTACCCGATCCTTATACAGGCATAGAAATCATTACCATATTTAGACTAAGCCTATGCAGCCAAATACGGCATGGCTGCTTCCACTAAGTTCTGAGAATCAACAACGATTTCTTAGAAAAACCCGCCTTCAGCAGCTAGGGACTTCCCCTCGCCTGAATACTAATTTATCTAGGAAATCATGGAGTTTTACCAGAACTGGGTCTTTGAGTGACGGGATTAAGTCCAATCATACAACAAACTCGACACCTTCAAAGTAGCAATATGCCTACATTTGCCCAGACAAACACACAGTGGTTTGGCGCAGATCGACTAACTACTTGCCCGACGCCCTGCAGCAGCAAGTGCTGAAGGAAGCCGACCCTCCAGCTGACGCACTGAGAGCCGCTGTCTTTTCTCTTGCCGAGAAATCCAGCTGCAGTGTTTCCAGGCTACCCTTGCGGGTTGCTGGGAAATCGAGTCCTGAGAGAGAGATACAAGACTTCCTTCATTCTAAACCAAGGTACAGAACTGATTAGACCCTTAGAGAATTCTTGGAATAGATTCTTGGCAAGAAATATTAAACTTAAGCTACTCCTCACTTACTTCTTCCCATGTACTAGACTTAGGTTAGGTACACCGGGGTAGGCATATTTTAGAAGCACCAGTTGAGAACTTTTAGTCATTATTTTATTACTGTATACATTTTATACGTTTTAGGCATCTTATGGCTTAGAAACCATATCATGCTTTTACAGTTCTACTTTATAATACTTTTCGTATTATATGCCCTGTACTTTGTAACCGGTATTACGATTGTAGCAGTACATTTCTTATGCTTGAGAAAGAAGACTGTTCAATAAATACTTTTTATTGAAAACGCCCGTCTCTATTTTCTCAGGACCTCTGGTGAAACGAAGCATGCACGATTGACTGAGTAAAATAGCTATCTATTGTTTCCGGAACTCTAGAGATTGAGTTCTTATTCTTGGGAAACAAAGTTGTCATGTTTATGCGGTTGTCAGAAACGAATCCCTTCTTGTTTATTCGAGAAAGTTTCTAGTGACCTCTGAGCTAGCTGGCACTCACAATTAAGTTTAATATAAACTATAGAGACCTAGTCGACCTCAGTCCTACATCTAAACTATACTATATGTTATTCCAATGCGCAGAGCCTATTGGGAATATAGGAACTACACTACACCACCACCACACACACATGCACCACCCCTACCACCAGCAAACCCACAGACACCACAGCCACCACCACACCCACATGTACTACACCTACACTCAGCACCTCCAGACTGCAGTCACTGCCACACCCACATGTACCACACTTAGTACCTCCACACACACATACATTAGAATCCACACTGACAAAACTCAAACGACAACACTCTTCCACACAACAGACACCTATGTCGCAAGACACACTCAAACTTGCACAACATACACCAGACCCAGAGCCACCTGCACCCTCAACAGACACATGCACATCAGACACTGTCACTCCACTTACCTCCCAAATCCAGCTCCCTGCCGAACACCTTACCCAGTTTCCCATTAAAGATGTCCATTTTACCCTTGCCCATTTTACCCTTGCCCTAACCCATGCCAAACCCCAACCCCCCTATCAAACACCAATCTAACCCCTCCACACCCCTTCCACATCCTAACCGACCCCTACCAAATGCCAATCTACCCCTTCACATACCCCAACCCTCCCCTTCCATATCCCAACCCACCCCTACCAAACTCAAATCCACTCCTTCCACCACCCAACCGACCCTTACCAAATGCAAGAGCTCCCTCTCCCAAAACCACACCCCACTTCCGACACCCAAGGGCATCCTTCCCCAACGCAAACCCTGTCCCCTTCCATGTAAAACATTGGAGGTGCCTGCTCTGCCCACTAGGAGGTTTCCCTAGGTAGTGCATTTGGAGGCAAACTTTGTGGCACTGCACAACAGTGCAGATTTTAAACTTTATGGACTGCCATTTGGCTTGATTATTATTTTGAGAGCATTTTCTCAATTTGTGTAATAAATCCGACTTTTAATTTCACCAAATTAGTCCTGGCTTTATTTTTCCATGGAATTGTTTGATTCCAAGCAATGTTTCTGAGTTTGTTTTAATGTTTGCTTTGTTACTGCATACACTGGCCAACAATAGTATGTGATAGTCATTTGAATTTAGGTGCAGACATTCATCACAGTAATGGCCACTTGCACCAAGTAATTGATGTTACAAATGTTATTTGGATGTGTTACTACATATGTGTTTGTTTTGCTTTGATTACTGATCAGTTTGAAATATTTTGTGACTACTGAATTTGTATACAGTACACGACTTGCACTAGACAAGGGGAAATGTTACATGGATGTATCTGTTGAATACTTCTAATTTGGGACAGACATTGATTTTACAGTTAATTTCTAAAATAAGGGTTAAACTTTTTCTAGTGCAATTTCTACATCATGTTAGATTGCACTTATCCCTATGATGTGCGTCACATATGTTGTTAATTTGGGAATTTTAGAAATATCTTTCAACACCTGTATGGTGACTTTTTTATTTTCATTTGGATATCCTTTTTTGTGTAAGTGTCAGTTTTTTAAGGAAGCTTGTAATAAATGTATACATACAATGTGATCATACAGGTGTGCTTCTTTAAATTTCTTGAACGTTACATTACAGACATATGCATTGCACATTGGTATGCTATTGCTTATAAGAGAGATTTATAAATGCACAAGTCCTGTGCCCATGTTAACAGACAAGTCACCGGTAAAAGTGGGGCTTACTGTCGATTGTGTCCATGACGGTGATGGTTTTGTTCGCCATCAAGAAGCAGTAGCACAGGCAGCACTCGAAAGATCAGATCCATGGCAGAACAGGAAGTGTGGAAGGGAGAAAAGGTAAGTTTCTGCCTTACATCCCTTCCATTCCACCAACTCAGTTGTGGAGGTTTTAACACCACAGTCACATTGGCGGGAAGGCTCATCGTGATTGGACCAGCAGAGAAACTGGCAGCCCTCCCTCCAACAGTCACTTTTGCCTATCCTGCCATCGAGGTGGTCAAGATTTCCTAGTGGTGATGGCGGGACTGCAGCAGTCTTTTGTCTATGTACCTGCTAAGTCTAAATGAGATGGATGGACTGTACAGCCGGCGGGGGGAAGCCAAAAAGCCACTGCGGTACGTGATCCACCAAGATCCAAATCAGGCCTAAAGTCCTATTATATTCCATATAGGTACCCCAATATAGGCTCAGGTAACATTGTAACCTTTCACCTATATTCTTCCCTACATTACATACATAACGGTGACCTTTTACCTAGATACAACACTGCACACAGAACGCAGGATTTTTCCTGGTAAAAACCTCATAAATTATGCATGAGGATTCTTGGAAACTCAACAGGACAACCATCTCGTGTATAATAACTATGTATAAAGTTTATTCCCAATGTCATCCTAAGTCTGACAAGTTCACAGCAAGGTGGAACCCCCGGGGGAGACCTTTGTGTATATAAATATCACATCTTGCTAAGACAAGTAGAGGAGATCAGGAATTCTCTGCCGACACACAGTGACAGAAGACGCAGACGTTCCTGCATGCAGATATTCCAGCTCACAGTGGTATAACATCCCTTGCAGGGTGTCCAACTCGAGACCAAGATGGGATCCCACAGTCTCTCATTTTAGGTAATGGGGTTGACTTTATCCTAGAGGGATTCTTGGCTTAACACCTACATACATGCTAGGTACACTTAGGTACATCTAGTTAGGGTAGCATCGTAGGAGTACGCATTTCTATTGTCATGTATTTTATATACTTGCCTGTATTCATGGTTAGAGCAAAATGGTAGAAATCTACCATCCTTTTACTTTCTTAGTGCTTCTAATCATTTATATCTTTTACTGACTAATGGTTGTTTCAGTGCACCTATTTTACACTAGAAAAACAACTGTTCAAAAAATACTTTTTGAAAACCGTCCATATCGTTTATTCTGTGTAACTCTCTGAGACTGACTGAGCACACGTGACTGAGCGAAAAGTAGTACACTGTTTCCACATTCCTGAGGAATCAGGGCTGTCATGTTCGATAGTTGCCAAGAGCGATTCTCTCCTTGGTAAGAGGAGTTTGTAGTGGCACTGTAAACTATCTGGTACATAGGCCAACATACCCGGTGGGGGTGTCTAGAATCAGTCTGACACCAATTCTACAGTGTATGTTGTCTAATCGTGCAGATCCTATATAGGTTTTATAGGAACTTTACGACATGGCGCCGCCAACTTTGGTTGGGTACTTATTTAACAGTTGAATCTGAGAAGTTCCGTGGTGCTATACTCAGAGACCCCTTCTCACATTTTCCCAGAGACGTCTGGAGTGGGAGGCCACTAAAAACCCACTGCAGTTGAGTAGGCAAAAATCCTACTTATTGGCTGTTGGTTAATCAAGCTTAAAGGACACATTGCTCCTATTTGTACATAGCACCTTATCTGTTGCCTTGGAAAACTCTTTGTACATAAGCAATGACTGAATTAGTGGATTATGCTGTACATGAGCTAAATCTCTCAGCGAGAGAAGAAGATGTAATGTAAATTACAGAAAATGTTAGAAATGCCATCACCTTAAAACTAACTGCATACAGGATAATAGTCAGACCCCCCAGATTATTGCGGCAGAGATTTGGAAATTTAGCGGCACAAAAATGGAAATTTAGCAGCACAAAAATGGAAATTTAGCTGCATTATTGTGGCACTTTGTTTTACTCGTAATCATCCTTTTTCAGCCTTAAAACAATGGAAACTTTTGTAGCAGAGTATTCCACTTTGAAATAGGCATGTTTAAACTGCGTGCAACCCTACGGAAGCACAGCTCTAATCCTAACTTCGTGAGAGGGGTCCCTATTTCTCCCTGGAATGATTTAGCGCCCGCGAATGCACCCCTGCTGGGGCACTGCTGCCACCTAGACCCATGAGGCTTGATACCTCTTCATCAAGCATCCTAGGGCACAGGATGGAGGTAGTTGGTGTAGGTGCATTGCCTGCTGCAAAGAATGTGTGCGATAGAGATGGTAGAACTGAGTATGAGTGAACTATGAGTAGCTCTATAAAAATTAAATGTATGTCAGAAAGTAAAATATGAAGCTCATGTGAAGAAACAGAAAGAGTATGTTGGGAAGTTGGTGCAGACGTCAATTGTGTAGAAGGAAACAAACCAAAATATAGTAGCCAATAAAATACATAAAAGTATTAAAATAGATAGAGCTATACCGCACTTAGAGAACAATATTCTATAATGTCTGTTTTTCATCTCTTGCTTTTTATCGTCATTCCTCAATACAATCTCCATTTTCTAATGTCGCTCACGCAATCTTGGTAGAGTACATCAGCTGTGATTATTAGCAGGTCATAGGGACACTGCAGGTCCTGCAGGCCTACTGCCACTACTCAGGTCACAAACTGAACCGTTTGTACTCCTACGTGACCCTGCAACTGGCAAATGGTAACCAATCAAAAATTTAACAAAAAAACATAATACAATTCAGCAAAGGAAAAAGAACAACAAAAGGTCAAATGCGTAATACTTGCACAGTCCTAAGCAGAAAGCAAATCATAGAATTTTCTAATAACGTTTTATATTGCTTCCTACGTATTTCAGTAATTCATTAGATGTTTAAGTGAAACAATGGTGTTCCTGATCAATGCTCTCAGATGAGAAGGGATACTGTTCCACAGAGAGTGGACTTTATTCTGCTTTTACTAAACAGAAATACTTTAAAACAATGCCAGCAAAGCAGCAAAAATTATTTTCCAAACTTCAAGTCTATATAAGCTCACAGAAAATACCCAAAGTCCATCAGATTCGCTTCCAGCGTTTTCTTCGCGTTGGGCCTCTTCAAGTCAGGCCTTTCATGAGGAGACAATACTATTTAGTTGGAGTGCCGCTCGGGGGAAAACACTCACAGCTCACTCGAAAGTCTCAGTGTTTCAAAACAATGCACCAGTGTCTCTTCTTGGTGGCAGACACTACAAATGATGTGCTGTTTATTGATCAAGGGCACAAAGCATCTCGTGCAGATCCAAGAACTATTTAGCAAAATCAGCAGCACTTTCAGACTCCAACACTCATCATTTAGTGTCAGAGGACGCTCAAGCTGCTCTCTCCTGGGCACCAGAATGTAGTGCCTTTTTCCAAACGTGGATCCTTGGGTGCACTGCCTTTCCACTGATGCAAAGCAAAAGAGGTGTGAATGTGGCCAAAACTCGGGCCAAGGGCTCAAGGGAATGTACACTGACAGAGGTTTTCCAGCACATAACAGGTACAGAGCCCAAACGAAAACTCTCATTCTGTGGAAAACAAGGAACCGGCTCCTCCTTTTTTCTGCAACGCCTTTCTCAAATCAACTGCCTTGCTTTGGAGGTGCCATTGATGTCGCGCTGATGATCGTTGTCCAGCTTCGCGACTTTCTTGTTGCAAGAAGTGTAGAGCCAGGAAATCTGTTCATCTTAGAGTGGTCACTGATGGGGTGTGAGCTTAGTGTTGATCACAGGTCTGCAGGGAATCACTCTTCCTTTGACTCTGGAAGATTCAGCAGGACCCTAGTGATGCAGGATGTGTAACACAATTGTTAGTTTCCTTCAAATCAAGCACAAAAAGCAGTTCATGTGTTTTAACAAAAGGACTGGCAAGCAGGTGACCTGCAATCTGCAAGGGAGTGACAATGTGCCATGAGCATAAAATACAAGAGCAAAGGCAAAGGGCAAAACAGTATCTTTAGAATCTTCAGTTATGTTCTTTTCATTATTCTCTGTCATCTATAGCTACACAAGAATTCTATCAAAATGAATTTCTTCACACAGTGGCATTGTCTAATGGGGTAAATACATGTGTTCCCTCAATGACTAAACCTAGGTGTTCCTAAATTCCTTATCTAGAACATCTCGAATAGAAAGATAACATCATTCACATTATCAAAGACATGAAGAAAAGTCCCTTTAAAAATGTGCATTAAGTGCACTATGCAATACAAAAGGCTAATGATCAAATGTGAAGACAAAGAACAAACACTAGAAAGTCCTGGTATTTGCATGTTTAGAACACATCTAATCCCACCAAAAATTAAAGCAGCAGGAACACAAGAAAGCTGAAAAATTAAAAATAGACATTGGAACCAGCCTATCACTACCTTGACAGTCAGTCTGAAAAAAAACACTTTACATAACATGGGGGGAAAAAAACATTTTACATAACATGGGGGGTCCCTAATACATAACTACGGTCTAGAAGTATACACATAAACAATACACCCATAATAATAAATGGGCTGACTGGTGAAAGGAATATGGGAAAAAGGAAATGGAATTAGGACACAACTAAAATGCCTAATAACTAAGCATAATGCGACATTGGTCAGGGGCGGAACAGCAGAGAGAAAAAAATGAAACCTGGCTTCCTTTCAAGGGACAAAGCCATATGCTATTTGGGAAACAAAACCTGATTAAATAACGCCATATAAAAATTAGGTCACCTTGAGTCACAGATCTATAATTCTATCCTTAGGTCCAATCAAGGATATGTAACAATTTAGGGCTGCCTATTCCTTTAATAGAATGAGCAGTAAGTAACATCAGGTGATACACTTTGAACCCGTTAAATTTGTTTAGTTTTTTTTTTCAATACAGCCAAATGTATAGCCAAAGGTAGGCATGCACTGGTAAAAGTGCTGCCATCCTTCCTCACAGTATGCAAACCATATCTGTGAAATTTATCATTATACCAAATTCATCCAATAATTGTGTAGTGGTACGTACCGTCATACGGACCACTTCAGAACACAGGAGAACTTGTGATGGTAACAACAAAACATACAAAAAAATGCAGCACCATGGCATGTGTTTTTTATGCACTTTAAACCTGCGGCCAAAAACCCAATATTTGGGCCTGTCTAAATTGTCAGGTCAAAAACTCCATACAAACTCTATACCCAGCGTTTGACATTTGAGCACAACGCAGTTGTAGATCAATTGTCAAAATATAATATGTCATGACAGCTGTAAATACCTCAAACAGAAACATGTACATTTTTTTCTGTTAAAGAAATGACGCAAAAACACATCTTTTGTCAATTAGCCAAACTCACGTGTCTTCTCTTCTTAAGAACAATCCATGAAAAAATCTGTTGGCAAAAACAGAAAAATACACAACACAAAAACATTGTACCATACACAAAAAAATAACTGTTTATTACTTAACTGTTAATGAGCAAATCTGTATTGAACGTAGGCCTGTAACCTATAACCTTCAAAATTGTGTGAAAAAGGCTGCATGTTATTTTTATCTAAAACTGGATGCATCATTTCGTTTTCTGTAAAAGAAAACACAGCTAGAAAACATTGTAGCAGTCCTGCCAAGCATTTAACACGATGTTTAAAGAAACCCCTTTTCATCTCCCCATTTAAATCAAGGTCCTTCATGTTACCACGTGAAACCAGAAACCTCACTTTTAGCAGCCCGTGCAGAGAGGTCATTCTGCATTCCTTGGAAACAAAGGCCTAATTAAAAGGCTGTAAATGGCAACACATGAGGGGCCTTCTCCATAATTTATGGGGAAACACTTAAAAGAGAACATCTCAGCGAGCGCGCTGAGCCAGCTGTTGCAGATTCTCCCAGCCCCCAGCTTCTGCCACAGTGGAGCTGACAAAGCCAGTAGGCTGGATGTAATCTGCAATAATTCAAGCTATTTAAAAAAATAATTTCTCTTTTCAGGCGCTAAAATTATCACTATTCCCATATTATTAGACTACATTCACTGTCAATATGTCTCAAAAGCTAAAGACACACGGACCAGTTTTTTAGAGTAATTTACTTGTTGCAATCCTATGGCACACACTTCATCAGTGTTAAATAAGCAAACTGTCCGTAGGCCTAGCTTGAAAGTAGAACCTCCAATCCTGATATTAAAACAAGCCTGTGTACTGGCACATTAACCCACTGAATCACAAGAAAGCACAACCTTATATCAAAACCTAAATGCATGCATTTGCTTAAGGCTGAGACACTTGAAGGAAAGCAAAAATGCAGTTTAAACAGTGAATTTACTCAAAATCGACTTTCTGATTTTGGGCATTACAAAATGAATATTTTACAATTTTCTTGCAGAATATGGATTACTAAAAAGTCTATTACATAATCCAAGAGTCAGGTATCTGAAAATAATAATTTATACGTTATAAAAATGAGCTTGCTTGCGCCTATGGCAAGCGAATTTATACACATGGATTCTTGTCATTTTAGTGATGCAACATAACGCAAATCACATTTTAATGCTAAGAGGTCATAGCATGAGTGTTAAGCTTTATGAATATTAAAAAACGATTTTGGTAGCACTAATTTTTATGAATTATTTTTCCATAATTAATAATTTTTGTCTTCTAATAAAACCCAATTATTTCTGTTTGTGATTGTTTTACATATAAGAGCCCGCTACATCCCTTGCCTCTTATTGAGATGCATTAACTCACAAACCTGAGCGCATATGCCTAATTTAAAAAGCGTCACATTCTGCGTCAATTTTAGGGCCTCTGTCATGTAAAAGGGCCGTCATACAAAATTCCACCCGTGTTGAACTACAAAAAATTTGCTGGCTGAAGAAACATTCCTATGCAAATATACTGCAGCTAAAAACGTTTTGCCTGTGAACATTTAATACAGTGCATTTAAGTGAAAACGCTGTAAATGCATTTATTTCTGCAAAAACATGTAATTTCGTTTTGGGCTGGGGCCTTATTTAAATCCATTAAATGTGAACCACACACATTGAGCACATTTCAGACATAAACAGAAAGTGTTGAAAACATTTAGGACACACAATACAGCGCTCTCCAACCATTTCTTGTAAATCGCGTCGTCGCAATGTACAACAAAACTCACAAACAAAATAGACATGTAAACACACATTTTAACCACGCATTCAAACACACATTTAAACCCACAAATCAACACTCAGAACGAAAACAGGACAGTCCGGACAATACGTAGCTGTAAGTCATATTTACAAGAAACACTGCTCAACAGTGTAAAAACCAAAAAATACACTCAATTCACTAGCTGCAGCTGGCAGAACACCAAAAATCGTTCTGCATATCCATTCATAAAATTATACAGAGTAAAGCATCCTTGTTATGTATTGTGTCATATTTTAATTCCCTGCGGATACAAAATCACCAAGGAAGAAATATGTTTGTAAAACTAACCTATTTAGATAAACCGGCTAATTCAAGCGTATACAAAGTTGGCCAATACAAAGCTCCAAATTCGCTAAGATCAGGCATCATATAGCTCACTAATCCAGCATCAAACTTCAAGGGTTACGGGATTTACCAAGTCCCTGCAAAGAACAAATACCCTCGGTTTTTGGCGTCTGCAGGCGTCAAATAACACAACAAAGAATCAAGTACTAAGAACCACAAATGCAATGGAACCATGCAACAACAAAAACGCTAGCAAAGTGTCACCGACAAAAACACTAGCAAAGCGTCAACAACAAAAACACTCGCAAAGGTGCATACGACAAAAGCACCAGCAAAGTGTCAACTACTAAGGACTCTGGGAGCGACCCACTTAAATGAAACAACCAAGTTTCAACAACAAAGGCCAAGTTTCAAAGTACAAAGCAAATGTCAAACACATGCCAAGTTCACAAATTTGAAACAAATGTTCCTAAAACGGACCCACAAAGCTAACTGAGAGCGACCCACAAATACTTATCAAAGCTGTACCAAACAAATAGGTGTCCAAATTCTAACTGCCAATTTCTAACTGCACTAACAGTCTCTTTAAAAAAAAAACTTGCGCCAAAAAGGGTTGCTCAGTCAGGAGTGACATCTTTTGGAGAGTTTTAAGTCAGAAAAATCAAAAATATACTGGGCCGCTAAGACAGAGAATCCCCCAGAACCTCCGTGCACAGAGTACCTCTTTTAGTAGATTTCTGTCCTGCCTTCCCCAGCAGAATTCTGTTCTCTGAAAAATCTCTCCTCCGGGTAGTCACTTCATGATGAGCCCCACGTTGGGCGCCAACTGAAGAAACCAAATATTTCCAATACTCCTTCTCAGGGGTCTTACCAATAAGTAATCCATTCAACAATGGCAAAGAAATCAACACAGAATCTGAAATATGAAAAGACATCTTTATTATGATTAATTGTGAGGCTCCGTCGCCCAGCCACTCTTAAAGCGACTGAATGAGGGAGTCTGCCTTCATGGCCTCGCACAGGCCTTTTATACAGAAAATTGTGCTCTAGGCACACACATTCCTTATGGAAAGGGGCGACCACTCGGTCCCCCCGAACGTATGGCAGAGTGCCTCGATCCCCCCGGGAAGCCATTTTGGGCGGGAGGCGCGTCTCGGCTGGTATGCCCGAAGCGGCGTAGCCGGGGCGCGCTTTTTCCCGCCCTAGAGTGGGCTGGCCTAGTCACTGACGCGGCCGGCCACGCCCTCGGGGCAGGCAGGGGCGGGTTTACGCCCGCCCTGAAGATGGATAAAAAGGGACGCAAGACCAGAAGACATCCTCTTGTTCCTGTGCTCTGAAGCTGCACCTCCTCGCTGCACGTGAGCTCGAGACGGAACGAAGAGCCAATTTTGAGCGTTTTAATCGTTCTTGTTTGTTTTACAGTTACTTTGTTGGAGAATGCCGAAGAAGGTTGGAAAGCGCATGAATACCGACCAGATGCTGCGTGTTCTCATGAAGGAGATGTCCGAGCTAAAGAAGCGGGTGGACAAGAATGAGGAAAAGGGTCCAAAACGTCCTTTGGCGGGAGCAGCCCCGGGGGGGAAAAACAAGAGGCCCAGGAGGGGGGCAGCGGGTGAAGACATCCCGGGTCCCAGTGCCCCGCTCGAGGCTCCAACTCCCGTGCCGGAGGGGGGGAATCCGATTCCCGTTGTGGTCACCCCCGTGTCCGAGGATGATATGCCGCCCGAGCTGGCAGCACAATTGGCGGCGTGGTTGGGTAAAGGTGACGAGGGCGCCACGGCTGTCGATGCGCAGGCGCTGATAAAGCAATTACGGGAGAAACGGGAAGCAGCCAAGGTGCCCGTGCCGGCTGCGGTAGGGGACAAGACACCAGGGACGATTGCGACCACAGAGGCAGCGTCAGGTGCAGGTAAGCGGCCATTGCCGATCGCGAGGGATGAGTCAACACCCTCTCGGAGAGAAAAGTTGGGGCAACATGTTCCTTTGGCAATTAAGGAAAAGATTTGGGCGGGGGAGTATGTGAACATTTTTTCATTGCTTGTTGATCATTATGAGGTAGAGCATGTAAAGAGTCAGAAGGATCTCATGCATCCGAGTGTTTGGCGCGCAAAAATGGCCGCCTTTAAAGTGAATGAGAATATCGGCAATTGGGGCAATGCTTGGGGAATCTTTACATCAATCTTGGGGGAACGTAGACCTGAGTTGCTTTCCGAGTTCCCAATCTACCAATCCCGAATCATGGGGTACTCGACATCGCACCAGGGTAATCATTGGTTCTGTTACGACAATCTGTTCAGAAAAGAAAAGGAGCATAATAAAAGTTTAACCTGGGATTGTTATGATGCCTTGACTTGGGATAAGATGAAGGAGTCAGGAATGTTGAAAATGCTGTTGGTGGGAAGTAATGTTGGCGAATCCTCCCGGCAATATGCGGGGACGCCCTTTCGATCAGGTACGGGTGCTGACGATCACTCGAAACCTACCGGCAATACCGGAAAAAGGGGTTTCTGCTTTAATTACAACAGAGGTAGATGTACTAGACCCCAGGGATCGTGTAAATTCAAACATGAATGTAGTAGTTGTGGGTCGTCCCATCCTGAGTCCTCGTGCAGAGCCAGAACGGGTGATAACGGGGGGAGAGGAGGTGCCAAACAGGTCTAATATAGTCCGAGGGGCGCCTTTACCCACTCCGATTGATACCCTGGCGATGATTCCTTGGCTCAGTGACTACCCGGATCGTACTTCTGCTGGGGTGCTGCGCAACGGTTTTTCGTATGGTTTCCGCATCCCGGTAGGGGACTTTCAAGGTGTGGATAAGTGTAAAAATCAACTTTCCGTCCTGCAGCATACGACCGTAGTACAGGATAAGATCCGGAAAGAGGTGACTCGAGGTCGGGTCACCGGCCCGTTTAGGATACCCCCGGTACAAAATTTTGTTTGTTCCCCCTTAGGGGTAGTCCCCAAGAAAGACCCCGGTGAGTTCCGACTGATTCATAATTTATCAGCTCCACGAGGTCTTTCCGTAAATGATGCAATCGATCCAGAATTGTGTTCGGTGCGGTACGCATCCTTCGATGAGGCCGTAGCCATTTTGAATCGCCTGGGGCCCGGGGCGCTGATGGCGAAGTCAGATATCGAGTCAGCGTTCCGATTGCTCCCGGTACACCCAGACGACCAGCGTCTCCTAGGATTCATGTTTCAGGGTTGTTATTACATGGATAGGTGTATGCCAATGGGGTGCTCTATATCCTGTGCTTATTTCGAGAAATTCAGTAGTTTTCTACAATGGGTCTTCACAAAGAAAACAGGTTTCCGAGATGTAATGCACTACCTTGATGATTTTCTGTTTCTTGGGGCAGCCGGGGGTCTTGAATGTGGCCGGGCCTTGGCCGAATTTTGTGTGTTAATGAAACAGTTTGGTGTGCCATTGGCGCCGGGTAAAACAGTGGGTCCTACGACTTGCCTCGAGTTTCTGGGGATCGAGTTGGACTCCATTGAGGGGTGTTTCCGTTTGCCAGCTGAGAAAGTGTTGAAATTCAGGGCTGCGCTGCAAATGTGTATAAATGCATCTAAAGTTACGCTGCAACAATTACAGCAGGTGGTGGGACAGTTGAATTTTGCCTTGAGGGTAATACCAATGGCCCGCCCCTTTTCCCGTTCAATTGCCCAAGCGATGGTCGGCCTTAAAGAGGGCCATCATCGCACGAGACTATCGGCCGAGATCCGCCAGGACATGCGTATTTGGTTAGCATTTTTGGCGGATTTCAATGGTAGAATCGTCTGGAATGAACCAGCCGTGTCTTCTGAAGAGCTGGGGCTATGGACAGATTCGGCAGGAAGCATAGGTTTTGGCGCCATTTTCGGCTCGAAATGGTCAGCACAAAGATGGCCGACATGGTGGCATGAGAATGGTCTGACGAGTAATATTGCTTTCTTGGAACTGTTTCCCATCTTGGTGGCCTTGAGAACATGGCCCGATGGGTTCAAAGATCACTCTGTCATATTTTGGTCTGACAATATGACCGTGGTCGAGTGCATCAATAGTCAGGCAGCACGTTGTAAACTGATTTTAAGACTGCTTAAAGAAATTGTCTTACTGTGTATGCAATTGAACGTGCTATTCAGAGCAAAGCATGTTCCAGGGGTGATGAATCAGGCGGCTGACGCACTGTCTCGTTTTCAAATGCAGGCTTTTTCGGGTTTCCTCCCCTCAGCGGACCCAGAGCCGGCACCCTTTCCCGAAGCTCTCTGGTCTCTCGGTGCCCCGAACTTCGTCACCTCGTGGGAGAGAGTCTAGCACCAAGGACGAGGAAGGCATACGAAGGGGCGTTTCGGGCCTATTTAGCCTTTTTGGGGAGTGATAGAGAGCGACTTTGGGGTCATGAGGAATGGGTAGTGAATTTCCTGATGTCCTTACGTAGGGCTGGGAAATCGGTGGCTACGGCCCAGAGGCATCGTGCTGCCATTTCCTTTGTTGCCAGAGCACACGCTATCCAGGACCCAACAGCGTCTTTCGTTGTACAGAAAGCGCTGCGTGGGTGGCAACGCCTTGAGGGTCGCAGAGTAGATGAAAGGCGCCCTATAGGTTTGGATAGATTGTCCCAATTGTTGGCCACACTCCCCGCCACATGTTCATCTCAGTTTGAGGCGGTGCTGTTCCGAGCCGCTTTTACGCTAGCATTTCACGGAGCAATGCGGGTAAGCGAATTGGTTGCAAGGAACAAACTGGATGTGGCGGGGGGTTTGTGCCAAGAACACGTGCAGATACGGGGAGAAACAATGACTGTCTCCTTTGTAAAGTCCAAGACTGACCAAGATGGGATGGGTGACTGCGTCATCATACGCAGGATTCCTGGGTCCTCCATATGTCCGGTAAAGTGTTTAGAGGATTACCTAGCACGAAGGGTGGCATCATGGGGGGGGACTTTGTTAAGACACGCTGACGCCACCCCACTGACGAAATTTCAGTTTCAGCGGGTGCTTGCGATGTCAATTGCCGCTGCGGGCTTGAAGCCGGGCGAATTTGGGACCCATTCCTTTCGGATAGGGGCTGCTACGGAAGCTACAGCCAGGGGTCTTAATGTTGAGCAAGTGAAACGAGTGGGGCGTTGGTCCTCCAATTGTTATAAAAGATACGTGTGGTTGCACATGTTGTGAAGCTGTAATAATGTACTCACGCTTCTTGTCTTTGTTTGGTTTTCAGTTACGCAAGCCTACGAGGCGGGGCGGACTATGCAGTCGACCCTACACCGGGCCAGCGGTCAGACATCACCGGCTGTGAAAAAGGAGGTGTGGGTCGTGGGCCACTCATACGTGAGGCGTGCCGCAGACGTATTCAAAGCAGGTGACATGATTCACGTGGCTGGGGAATACGGGTACAGGATGTCCTTCTACGGAAGGGGCGGTCTCTGTATTGACCAGTTTCAAACATTTTTCGAGGGTTTGTTAGGGCGGACAAGGTCACCGCCGTCTATAGTTATAGTGCATGTTGGGGGCAATGATTTGGTCACCATCGGTAGACGACTACTCCTGGAGGCAATGCTTTCCACTGTAAGTTGGTTGGCGAGGAGAGTTCCGGGGTGCACGATTGCATGGTCCCATATGATTCCACGAAAGGTGTGGCGGGGGGCTATCTCTATTCCTGCTTTGAACCATTCTGTTAGAAAGCTTAACAATAAAGTGAGTAGGTTGTTCCATTCCAGGACATTGCATTCGATTTCTCATAGCTGTATTAATGATGACAGTATGTATTTGGGGGATGGTGTGCATTTGTCTTGGGTGGGGAATGAGTTACTCTTAGGAGACTTCTTAGCATGGTTAAAATCGTTGAAACATGACCTTTAGGTAGGAGTTTTTTGTGGGGGGTCCGGATAGCCGGTCAACTATCCGGCCTGTGGCGGTAAGGTCATGATCGGTGAGCACTAATTGGAAGATCCCTATGAGTGGGCGTCACCCAACACGGATGGGAGCGCTCGGGGGAGGTGGCCTTTGGCCCCTCAACGGGGAGGCGGTCCCTTCTAAGGATGGGTCGCCGAAAGAAGAGGAAAGGCGGTCAAGGCCCCTTCCTGTGTAGGAGGGGTTACAGCCCCCTCCTGGGGAATTTCCCGGGGCCAGTGACATCTGCGACGGCAGATGCGGTAAGTTGTGTGGTGTTGGGGGGAGGTCTACGATACCTTCTAGATACCTCACACGAGTTTTCGAACGACCTTTAACTGGCGTCGAGTTGATAAGTGCCCCCGTCAAGTCAAGGGAAATTGGTAGTAGTTGCACTTGAGTACGCCTCAGTGCTGTCGCCCCTCCCAAGTGGGGGGGGTATGTCTGGTTAGGGATCTTGACACCGGTTACGACCTTGCCGTTGGCCCTTAAACGTTAGGATGTACAATTTCAATATTTCAAGTAAATGTTTTGTAGGATGTTAGTTCGGCTAGGAGAACCTCTGTATTAGAGAATCTGTTAAGGTTAGCCAAACGTCGCAATGTGGTATGAAATTGTACATTAATGTTTAAATGTTTTAATTTTTTGTTTTAATAAATACGGCCGGGAGGGTCACTCCCTCCCACTTCCAAAAACTTCAAGAACTGTTTCCGGTTTCCCTCCTTTGGGGATTGTGTTGAGAGGGGGTGGCGGGTATCTCAGCCATATGGAAAGGGGCGACCACTCGGTCCCCCCGAACGTATGGCAGAGTGCCTCGATCCCCCCGGGAAGCCATTTTGGGCGGGAGGCGCGTCTCGGCTGGTATGCCCGAAGCGGCGTAGCCGGGGCGCGCTTTTTCCCGCCCTAGAGTGGGCTGGCCTAGACACTGACGCGGCCGGCCACGCCCTCGGGGCAGGCAGGGGCGGGTTTACGCCCGCCCTGAAGATGGATAAAAAGGGACGCAAGACCAGAAGACATCCTCTTGTTCCTGTGCTCTGAAGCTGCACCTCCTCGCTGCACGTGAGCTCGAGACGGAACGAAGAGCCAATTTTGACCCACCCACCAGCCCCTGAGGACAGCCAGTTGTTTTAATAAAATTGATCATTTATTCTATTTCGTTTACAGGTTGTTTTAGTGTTATGTTTATGTTGAATGTGTAATAAAGATTGGTCTAATTTTACAAGTTTGTGATAAAGAACTTCGGATTTAAGGTCCATTTATAAACAGGCTTTTTTCGGTCATAGTGGCCAATGTAGTTTCGTTTAGTTAGCATTTGTCGTATTTATTTTGGTCGGGCGGTAAGGTCATGATCGGTGAGCACTAATTGGAAGATCCCTATGAGTGGGCGTCACCCAACACGGATGGGAGCGCTCGGGGGAGGTGGCCTTTGGCCCCTCAACGGGGAGGCGGTCCCTTCTAAGGATGGGTCGCCGAAAGAAGAGGAAAGGCGGTCAAGGCCCCTTCCTGTGTAGGAGGGGTTACAGCCCCCTCCTGGGGAATTTCCCGGGGCCAGTGACATCTGCGACGGCAGATGCGGTAAGTTGTGTGGGGTTGGGGGGAGGTCTACGATACCTTCTAGATACCTCACACGAGTTTTCGAACGACCTTTAACTGGCGTCGAGTTGATAAGTGCCCCCGTCAAGTCAAGGGAAATTGGTAGTAGTTGCACTTGAGTACGCCTCAGTGCTGTCGCCCCTCCCAAGTGGGGGGGGTATGTCTGGTTAGGGATCTTGACACCGGTTACGACCTTGCCGTTGGCCCTTAAACGTTAGGATGTACAATTTCAATATTTCAAGTAAATGTTTTGTAGGATGTTAGTTCGGCTAGGAGAACCTCTGTATTAGAGAATCTGTTAAGGTTAGCCAAACGTCGCAATGTGGTATGAAATTGTACATTAATGTTTAAATGTTTTAATTTTTTGTTTTAATAAATACGGCCGGGAGGGTCACTCCCTCCCACTTCCAAAAACTTCAAGAACTGTTTCCGGTTTCCCTCCTTTGGGGATTGTGTTGAGAGGGGGTGGCGGGTATCTCAGCCATATTATTATTAGTCACTCCCAGGACGTGCACACAAAGCACCACTTTCAAGATAAGTCCAGGCTAAAAAAAGGATCGCACACATGCTTGGTTTCCTGTTCCATCAGGCCGGACAAACCCACCATAAAACCTTCAACTAGATCGATGAAATTGTCTTAAAGGAAAGGCAGCAACAGATGGGACGGAGATAGGAGCGGTGGGAATGGTGCCATAAAAGATCGGACATGTCCTGCTCTTTGAACTTTATTGCGCCAGCTGCTGAACAAGGAACTGGCTTGGGAGGTTTGCCTCAAGCAACAGGGTCAGCTGTCCTCAGGTCATGCAGAAGTCAGCACAAACCCATGCTAAGGTTATGTCCTTTAAATGCTTGCTCTGCCATGGGGAGAGCCTACTGTAAGGGCAACGAATAACATGGCTGCTATTTACAAGATGAAACCCAAGTGTTCAATGCAAAACCTTCAAATGCACAGTGAATCCATTGGTGTAACATGACGAAAATACTCATGAATAACGCATTCATTATTTGCGGTTCACTGATACCAAATTCATAACAGAATCATGACATTTAAAACACAGGTTCAGAACCCCCAGAACCACAAACAGATTGTCAAAATTCTGTGTTTCTCATGAGGTGTACTATCAGGGAATACTGCCTCAATTTGAGTAATTTTTTGTGTGAACCAAAACGGAATTTGTTCCCTTTTGGCAGGCAATTTTCCAATGACTGATTGTATAGTCTGTGGTGTGATTTTGTTTGTGTTCCCCTGGTGAGGGTTGTGCTGTGGAATCCTTACAGTAGGTTGGACTGTTAAGGTCCGCATGACATATTGAACTGGAGAACCGGGCCTTATGGGCCGGGCGGTGCAGGGCACGCCTTAATCCCCGGGCTCACCTGCCTTGTTACTAACAGAGACACGAGACACTCCGTTCAGCCACTTCAATCCGTGGCATACAATCTCTTATGCAAAACACATTTACGGTATCCCACTCCCTGCACACACAAAACGAACCAATAGGAAAAGTTGGAAAACAAGCTATCAGGTATCCTAGTAAACGCCTCTTTCCCGGACCCCGTGTGTTACCCCTCCCAACAAATGAATCAGTGATGGTGTTCACAATCCCCTCTCACAGGTGGCAGGACATGCTGGTGTGTTTCAATGGATAGTTGTGTAATAGGAGCATACAAGGAGAGAATAGTGAAGGCCAGTTGGATAAGATAGTATGAGAGAAGAATAGGAGAGGGCAAATAGTCGGCTGAGACAGGGATCAATCGAGCCAGACATGCATTAACAAACTCGGCCAGACCCTGACATCGGGTTTCATGAACAAGGACAATGAAGTTACTTTTAACTGAAAGGACACGTAGCAGCTGGAAAAGCAAAAGCATTGCGTTCGCTGTGTCGCCCGAGTGAGGGTAACACAAAATGGCGACAAGACAAAATGGCGGCTAAATACGGGATGAAATCTGAAATCGCAGAACCTCAGACCCTCTTTTTGCCATTACTCAGGCATTTAACCAAGGATTCAAGTCAATCTGAATCGATATCAATGGCCTCGAGCTGTTGCTGTATCATCATTCTTATATTCTCAGTTTTTCATGATGCAGGCTTCGGGACACACATAGTAGCACACAGGCCACATATTACAGGTCCGCACTGCACACAAAGACAACAGGAGAAAATCATTCCCAGGAAAGTTAATATCTTCCATCCCCATGTGGACAGTAGTCCCCAAAACCATCCCATCACAGACCAATCTCCCGTGTCCCGATGTATAGACTCAGAGAAGGTATGTAGCTTAGAGATGGCTTGGTGTACCGTAGGGGCATTATCAGGAATATAAACACAGCAACTAGACCGGATCAATTTACAGACTCCACCCCTATCTGCAAGGATAATATCTAAAACGATCCGATTTTGTAACGTCATAAGACGATCCGCCTGAAGCTCGGCTGTTACATTACTCAATGCTCCAGAAGTTTAATTTATGGTAGCCTCAACAACACAAGCTAAGTGTCTGATGTCTCTACTATTGGCCATTGGGCCCCAAAAAGGAAGCAAACCTTTGATGAAATCCGCTGCTCCTGTCCTGCTGTGTCCTTTTGATCAAAGACTCCTCTACCAAGCCTCTTTTTGTGATGATTTGAAGGAGTGGTATAGGTTGGAGGAAGTAGAAAAGCCACATAACATGTTCCTGAGAAATAAGTGGGAAGCCATGTATAGGGTCTATCATGACAGATGAAATAGGTGCCTTGTGATGGCACTAACGGTGAGGGAATCTGATGTGTATAGACATAGGTATAGGAATAGATACTACTTTCTGGCTGATTCTTAACGTTCTGACCATTGATTCGTAAACAAAAATTACCTAGATGAGGCACAGTCCAAATTGGTGGAGAGCTCCTCAATTTGGCTTTTTCAGTAAGGGTGATACCATACCGGGTTATGTTCCATCCGTCGTATGCTCTCTTTTCATCCGCAGGAATCTTAATAATCTGAGCAATCTTAGCCATAGTCACAATTCCCTTAATCAAAGTGCTATGACTAAAGTCTGATCCACCACCATATGGACTGCCAGGAGGGTATCGCAACTGATTCTGGACGTCTGGTATTACCGCCATAGATGGGACACCATGTGTTTTTGTGTAGATTGAAGCAAAGACTGTACCCCAAGTGTCACAGTCCTCCACATGTTGTGCTATCCCCATTGGTAAACAGATTGTCAAAATTCTGTGTTTCTCATGAGGTGTACTATCAGGGAATACTGCCTCAATTTGAGTAATTTTTTGTGCTAACCAAAACAGAATTTGTTCCCTTTTGGCAGGCAATTTTCCAATGACTGATTGTATAGTCTGTGGTGTGATTTTGTTTGTGTTCCCCTGGTGAGGGTTGTGCTGTGGAATCCTTACAGTAGGTTGGACTGTTAAGGTCCGCATGACATATTGAACTGGAGAACCGGGCCTTATGGGCCGGGCGGCGCAGGGCACGCCTTATCCCCGGGCTCACCTGCCTTGTTACTAACAGAGACACGAGACACTCCGTTCAGCCACTTCAATCCGTGGCATACAATCTCTTATCCATTGGACACAGCAGATTTATACTCAGCATACACAACAAAGAGGAGACCAGCGATGGAGGGGAAAACTGCAATTGCGAAGTAAAACAAGACTTTTTTTAAATATAGCGCGGGACCGCACATCTAAAGAAAGCAGGAACACGAGGACCACTCCTTCCATTGCATAAAATAAATCCGAGACGTGCAGCACCCCGCGCATGAAGGCGCTGAAGCAAAAAGAGTAATCGTAAACATTACGAAATAAAAAATCGATAGGGTGCACACACGAAGACAAAGATCGTAAAAGATAAAGAAACACACGATCTAGAAAGTGAATACTAGAGCATACGACCAGCAATGATTCAGATAAATAAAAGAGACAGAGCCCTGATGAGAACCCATAAAGTGACAGGAATGCGTTTGAAACGCGTCGGCTTTTGAATCAGGAATGCATTAATTTGCAGTACATTTAATGACTTTGACAAATTTAATATGCACTAATTTGTAACTTGTTGAATAATAGTATCTAAATGTTCACTTTGTCCTTTGTTTAGTTAGATATCATTTATGTGAGTCTAATTGTTGATCAAAATGAATATGCTGTCTATATATGTAATGTAATTTATGTGGTGTTTATATATGCAATGTGGAATGAATCTGTTTTGAAAATTTACATGTTGGAAATGTTGAATGTATTTAAGTGTCTTTTTTGTACCTAAACCTTTTTGAATATAATGAAATAAAAAGTAAAAAGGTATTAGGTAAATATACCAAACAGACCATATAGTAATACTGGTTTGTTTTCCTCAATTGGGAGGTGTCAAGTAAGGTGAAGTTGGCAATTTTTTTGTACACATTTAATTGATGGTCCAGCTGACTTCATGGTTAAGGACCTAACTCCTTAGGACCCGTACCCTCCAGATATGCCCCCGCTGCCCAACAACCCTAGACATGCAAGACCCCACTTTTGAAATCACCAGAGATTCAGGTGGGGTTAAAAAGGCCATGTTTATTCACACATTGTATAAACATGACAAGCAATAACATGCATATCAAAATCACAAGTTATAACATAACTACATTTATGAGCATATCAGCTCGATGAGCATATCAGCTCCATGAGCATATCAGCTCCATCACCTTCCCAACCCTAAGGGAGGAACACCATCTGGTTCGCATCTCGCAACTGGGTATCCTACGCCAAGTGCTGTGCACCTGCCCCTTAGAGTGGTGGGTCCCGCCCTTCTATCCCTGTCCGCCATTACCGGGGCCCACCTTTCGACCACCCGGCTGCCCGGAGTCGCCCGGGAGGCTCGAAATCTGTCGCCCTAGCCTCCCCAGCCGGTGGTCACTTCCTCCCAGTGGAGAGCTTGCCATATCCCCCCTCAGAGCTGGCCTATAGAGCCCGGCACGCGGGCTCCCATCCATCTTGTTTAGCCACTATTTACTGATCGCAGGTCTCTTCTCCGCAGAACGCCCCTCAAACCATTAATCTAAGGGACGGGTGGGTGGGAATTTCGGAAAGCCGGCCTGGGTCTCGAGAATGGCCAGGAGCCGGCGTGCAGTCAGGAATCCAGGAGTGATAGCGGGAACAGAGACCCCAGACACACGGAGTTGACCCTAAATAGGCCCAAAGTCTACACCCCCTGACCCTCGGGTCACACGATATCGCCAGAGTGGAAATGGGTCGGTCGGACGCCGATTGGGTCGTCCGCCCGACCAATCACCAGAGACCAGGAGCAGGGCGGGGTCCGGAGAGGCCGGGTCCTAAGTGCGCGCGTCGGGATTCTCCACGCTTGTCATAGGACCCGTACCCTCCAGATATGCCCCGCTACCCAACAACCCTAGACATGCAAGACCCCACATTTGAAATCACCAGAGATTCAGGTGGGGTTAAAAAGGCCATGTTTATTCACACATTGTATAAACATGACAAGCAATAACATGCATATCAAAATCACAAGTTATAACATAACTACATTTATGAGCATATCAGCTCGATGAGCATATCAAGCTCCATGAGCATATCAGCTCCATCACCTTCCCAACCCTAAGGGAGGAACACCATCTGGTTCGCATCTCGCAACTGGGTATCCTACGCCAAGTGCCGTGCACCTGCCCCTCAGAGTGGTGGGTCCCGCCCTTCTATCCTTGTCCGCCATTACCGGGGCCCACCTCTCGACCACCCGGCTGCCCGGAGTCGCCCGGGAGGCTCGAAATCTGTCGCCCTAGCCTCCCCAGCCGGTAGTCACTTCCTCCCAGTGGAGAGTTTGCCATATCCCCCCTCAGAGCTGGCCTATAGAGCCCGGCACGCGGGCTCCCATCCATCTTGTTTAGCCACTATTTACTGATCGCAGGTCTCTTCTCCGCCACAAGGGTGGCCAAGGCCCACAGGTCTGACACCCTCCCCACCTGCGTTCAGAATAAATGACCAGAGTTCTTGGATAAACGTATCAGTTCCATAATCTGACAAATGCACCCCATCCTGGTGGTACATTGCTTCTCCGGAAATCATCCGGTGCTGGAGGTAGCGCAAGAGGCCCTTCACTGAGCACAACCTTGCTAGTTCGCCGTTCAATCGCCTCACCGAGACGTTCAAAGATCTTGGACGCACTCCTGGGCCCCATGCCCTGCGCGATATCATGCCAGACCAGACTAGTTTCGTTGATGGGAACACATGTCCCAGCCAGGCAAACTCTGCTAGTAGGGCTTCCTTGACAGCCAAGAGCCCTCTGTCGACCATGTCGTTGCCTCCCAAATGCAGGATAATCCAATCCGGCGATTTATGCTCTCGTTCCCTGAGCTCCTCGACGATCCACCTCAAGTGTCGGATCCGCATCCCTCCAACGCCATGCCATACGAATTCGGTCTCGCCCAATGCGGCCGGCTTCACCACCTCTCTTTGCTGCAAGCGCACCGCCGTGCGACGCACGAAAGAGTGCCCGATTACCCATACCACGGAAGCGGGCATACTAATCAAAAAGGAGAGAGATGGAACCGTTAGACACTGCACTCATATGCATCACAATAATTCAGGCCTTACATATCGTTTGTAGCAATCAGAGGTCCAGCGACCTACACCTTTCACCATGATGGGAGGCAGACCCGCCCCAGCCGCTAAAGTTGCGGCGCCAATCCTAAAGGAATGAGAAGAATAGCCCGCTGCTCCCAATCCCAGGTTCCCCAGGGCCAACCCAAAGACTGCCTTAAATTGGTATTGAGACAGGCAATCCCCGTTTTCGTGGACGAAAAGAGCCGATCCCCCCCTGCTGGGCGTTGGGCTAGTACGCCAGCATACGGGATACGGGGCAGGCAGCTATCCCTGGGGCAGGCCACAAATGGATGTTGGCCCCCTTCCCTGTTTGGTCTGTTTTGGACCATCTCAACCGCACCACTAGGCCCCCCGGGGAAATGGAGATATCCTTGAGCTGCAGGCCCCCCCCCCGTGATCTACTCTGGAAGCCCCCACAATCTCACCCAGGCGGAAGGCCCCGTAAAAGGCCAGGCAGAAGGCCGCCCCCAGCATGATTCCCTCGAATGGAGACAAGCAAATAACAGGCAGTACCCCCAAAATATCAATCAAGGTCGGGAGATCCAACGGCCTACGACAGTCCCGCCGTGTCCCGTCTAATCGGGCCCATCCCGCTAAGGCCTTCCTGATCAAGAATGAAGCCCCAGGATCCCGCTCCCCCGCCAATTTAGCAAAGAAGCCGATCGCCGCCAGGGAAGCCCTAGCGTAGGACACTGTTTTGCCCTGATCCCGCAGATCCTGTAAAAAGGCAACATTGTTTCTGTTGAGAAGACCCTCTCCCCACCCGACTTTTCAACAAATGCTTTGTAAACATTAAACTGCGACTGATATGTGCGTTTGGTGCGATCACTCAGAGTGGCACCTACCAGCACCGCTAAAGCGGGGCTCCAATTTTCCACAGTGACGTAGGGAACGTCGTCATGCGCTCTTCCGCCTGCTGGTGGAACCTCCGGAAGTCCTGCAACTTGGAACGAGACAAAGCGTCAACAGCATGGTTATCAACACCAGGTATATGCGCAGCTTTAAAAGTCAAATTCAATTTCAAGCATGCCAACACCAACAACTTCAGCAACCTCAGCACGTGTGGGCAAGTCGCCCCTTGCCGATTGATAACCTGAACCACTGCCATGTTATCCGACCAGAAGGTCACGACCCTGTCCCTGAAGCGCTCTGCCCACACCGTAACTGCAACCCAGATGGGAAAGAGTTCTAAAAAGGCTAAGTTCTTAGTCAAGCCTGCTAAGTGCCACTCCGCTGGCCAGACCGCCCCACACCAGGCAGGGCCCAGGATTGCCCCAAAACCAACACTACCAGCTGAATCGGTGTATAATCCTAACTCCTTACTGGACACCGGCGGCGCGGGCCACACTACCCGCCCGTTGAAATCTGCAAGGAAATCCCGCCACACCTTGAGGTCCTCCTTCACCCCTGCTTTTAACCTCACCCGGTGATGCTTCTGGGTAAGACCCACCATCGCCCTGGCTATAGACCTCGAGAAAGGGCGTCCCATGGGAATGATCCGCAAAGCAAAGTTCAACTGCCCCACAAGCACTTGTAACTGGTGCGATGTCACCTTTTGACACGCCAATGCTACCTCAATGGCTAGGGAAAAAGCCTTTACTTTATCCATTGGCAATCTACATTCACCCGCTACTGTGTCAATTTCAATGCCCAGGAAGGACATGCACGTGTCAGGGCCGACTGTCTTGCTCGGTGCCAGCGGCACCCCAAATTCCTTTAACATCGCCACCAGCTGGCTTAGGGCCAATGCGCAGGCATCCGACGATGCGGGGCCCATTACCATGAAATCGTCTAAGTAATGCACCACATCCGTACATCCTGACTTTTGCGAAAACACCCATTGCAGCATGGAGCTAAAGGTCTCAAAGTATTTGCAGGAGACCGCACAACCCATAGGCATACATCTGTCGTAGTAAAATTGCTGTTGGACCTGAAAGCCCAACAAATGGTAATCCTCAGGGTGTACCGGTAACAAGCGGAACGCTGACTCAATAACGGTTTTTGCCAGCAACGCCCCTCGGCCTAGCTCCCTCACTTTCTGAACAGCGGCATCAAAGGATGAGTACTTCACCGAGCACTCCGCCGGGTCGATGGCATCGTTTACCGATGCACCTTTTGGTGCGGATAAGTTATGGATCATTTTGAACTGACCCAGCTCTTTTTTGGGCACCACTCCTAAAGGGGAGCAGACAAAGTTCTCCCAGGGAGGGTCCGGGAACGGGCCAGCTACTCGGCCTAAAGCCCGCTCTTTCTCTACCTTTGTGGCCACTACTGCGGGATGGGTTCTTGCTGAAACTTGGTTCCTACACTGAGTAATAGGAGGGACATGCGATGCTGGTATACGAAAACCGCTGGAAAAACCTTCAAACAACATCCTGGCAGCTGCCCTATCCGGATACCTACCCAGCCAAAAGATTAGTTTCTCAATGTCGACAGGAGTAGGCAGATTAGACTTGGGGAGGCTTGATATCCTTAGGGGCGTTGCCCCCCCGTTCTTTGGCTTTCTTATTGCATTTAGATTCAGGATGGGACTGGTGACCGCAGTAAGCGCAGGCATGCTTGAACTTGCACTGCCCAGGGGGCCATGTGCACCCTTTACCATTGAATGACCAGCATGTACCTTTCTTCTCGCCCGGCCCTCCCTGGGAAGTCCGAAAGGGCTGCCTAGCCGGGTGTTCCCTATTGCTTACGCTCTCTAACCAAGCATTGACCTCAACCTGATCCCAACAAATGGAGGGGTTTTCTTCCTTCGCCCAGCGAAACTCCATATCGTATGTCAGCCAGGCAGAACCGCCTTGAGTGGCATGCGCCTTTACAATCTTATTAGTATAAAACACCAGCGGAATCCCCAACTCTGGCCTTTTTTCCAACAACACCGTAACATAGACGTGAAATCCGAAAAACCAGTTGGTTATAGTCTCCTCTATCCTAGGTCTCCGGTCTCGGAAGGAGTGATCTTTCCCATCCCTGTCTTTGTAATCCTCCTCTCGCCTCTTCGGCCTGATAAGGGAGAATATATCTACGTAGGCACCTCTCCAAATCTTCTTTCCCATTTCCGTGCTCACATGCATAGCTAACATCCCTGACTGAGACAACACGTTCCCTTGACTAGTTCCCACCTCGCTGCTCCTTAGCGTGGTGTCACCAGGCTAACCTCCTGTAGGTGGCACCGCTATCGCTGTCGCGGGGGGCTGTGCTCCAATCGCTACGCTGGGCAACGCTTTGTGCGACTTGACTAAGAGCGCCAACTGCCTCTGAATATCTTGCAATGCGCCCTGTTCTGTGACCTGCGGGGGCACCCACGGTGCTGCCGCCCCAGCGCTCCCTCTCTCTAATACCCTTTCTGGGGCTGATAATTGGCCCACTAGAGTGGAAACTGATGTCAGCAAGCTATCCAACGGATCGCCAGCGGCTGCCACTGTGGCCACCGGCTGCGGTGGGAGTGGTGCCGGAGGGACCGTGACTAATGGTACTGCGCCTCCCGGAGCCAACGCCCTCAGCGCCTCCCTAATCTCAGACAAGACTGACCCCACTGGGTCTACTGGTGTGACCACACCCGGTTCAGAAGGAAGAACCCGCTCTGCATCTAAAGGAGGAGTGGGGACGGGACCTACTGATCCCTCGTCCTGTTTCCCCCCCGGCAGGGCTAGGCCTACTCTTTGTCCCTTTCCTTTTTGGCTGCGCCTTGGCCTTCTTCTTCAATGGCGGACAAGCAGCCTTCGGTCGCACCTCCCCCCGGGAAGAATCACTCTCGTCTCCGCTATCGGGGGTCTCCTTGCTCAACTTTTTTAGCAGCAATTTCATGATCTGTGCTAATTCAGGTTCAGAGTCCTTTCGCTTTTGTCCACCCTTTTTTGGTGCCATGCTAACTATTGCGCGCTTCGCACTGCCTCGCTCTAGCACCTAACGCGCCCTGAGTTCCCTGTTCCCACACTCTTAAGCACCGTTCACGCCGCCCGGCAGGAGCCCGCACCACGAAGACCCTCGCACACAGCCGTAAGCCCCCGTAAGGCAGCAACACTCCAATCCCTTCCCTGCACCCACCGTGACTCACGGCTGCCCACGAGGCCCCCCGAGGCACTCGACCCCTTACCTGGCTACACAAACGATGCTCAGTCCTTCTGCTTCTAGAATTTCGGAAAGCCGGCCTGGGTCTCGAGAATGGCCCGAGCCGGCGTGCAGTCAGGAATCCAGGAGTGATAGCGGGAACAGAGACCCCAGACACAGGGAGTTGACCCTAAATAGGCCCAAAGTCTCCACCCCCTGACCCTCGGGTCACGCGATATCGCCAGAGTGGAAATGGGTCGGTCGGACGCCGATTGGGTCGTCCGCCCGACCAATCACCAGAGACCAGGAGCAGGGCCGGGTCCGGAGAGGCCGGGTCCTAAGTGCGCGCGTCGTGATTTTCTACGCTTGTCATAGTGTCAGAAATTATTAGCTCAAACAACATGTGGCAGTGAAGTCAAATCATGCTAATCTCCCTTCACAATGGCAACATCTTCATTGTGTATAAAGTGCATGTACCTGTTGATGTATCTCATCATTGTAGGACATACTTCTTGTGGTACACCACTGAAACTAGGTTGTGACATTCCACCAGGTACTAGAACAATGACTTGGAATGATCCTGTGTCTACAAAATGTAGTACTGCCATGTTTTTGTCTATTGGTGTTATTAGTGTGGGATTCCTTATGTGAGCCAGAAGATCTGGCTCTAGTTGATGATAAGTCAATAATAATTTGCCTATTCAATCTTTTGATTTGGATATAGCCCTTTCTTCCATGTTGGTAAGGTCTGGAACTGGAAATGTGAAAACTGGCACCGAGTATTAGTTTCATGTATGGATTGTTACGTTAGAAAAATATTGACAGACAATTATTGGTCAAATGGAATAAACACAGTAGTGGTAATAATAACAATGCAACTTATAAAACGCATAACTACTTAAAAGATGTGTCGCGGCACTGCAGTTCAAACTCCCCCAAGTTACACACTCGCAAAAGATGACAGAATCAGACTATCTAAACAACCAGGTTTTTAGTTTTTTTCTAAAAAGAAGTTCTGAGGTGGCCTGTTGGACAGAAAGAGGCAGTGAGTTCCACGGATTCGATGCCAGGAAGCTAAAGAAGCTGCCATCAAGGCACACTCTTCTCAGTTTCGGACTACAGACCCTACTAGTCCCCGATGATGTAAGATTCCTCAGAGGAATGTAGGGTTTAATGAAAGGCTCTATGTTCTGAGGTCCAGTGTTCGTCAGGGCTTTGTATCAATAACACATCACTGTGAACGTGACCCTGTGCTTCATAGGAAGACACTGTAACTTTGCCAGAGAGGGTCCCAAGGAGATGCATTTTGGGAGATTGAGTAGCAAGCATGCCACCACATTCTGTACTCATTGGAGTCCTATCATGCGGGACTGTGACACCACCAGGTAAAACATAATACAATAGTCCAGCTTTGAAATAATCAATGTCAGGTTCACTGCCTTCCTCGCAGTTTCTAGAAGCAAATCCAGGATTTTTTTACGGGGTCTCAAGGATTCCAAAACACTTTCCAGTCAATGCTGTAATTTAACTGTAAAAGGACAGCTTCTAGTCAAACCAAATGCCCACGTTTTTAAACTTGGAGTCTGGGCTGTGTAGAGGTCCAGGAGTTTCAGGCCACGAAGAGGTTGCCCAGATGTTGGGTTATTTGTCCAAGACCACAACCTTGGTCTTCCCTGCATTCAACCTTAGACAATTTTAATCCATCCACCCAGTGACTTCCTCCAGGCATGACCTTAGAGAAAAAGCCTTGGATGTTCCATCCTGGGGGAGTGTGATGATCAGCTGAGTATCATCAGCATAGGTGATTACTGAGAACCCATGCCGTTCAATGATCTTAGCAAGGTGGAGCAGATATATATTGAATAAGGTTGAACTCAGGGAAAAAGCCTTACTCCCTGCTTCACATTTGATACTCATGAGTGATGTGGCTTTTGGCACACCTGCTCAATAAGCTGGTTCTGCGATATGATGTTCAACGCCGCACTGAGATTTAACATCAAGAGAGTGTCAGCATCCCTTGCATCCATGATTTGACGGATAGAATCTGAGGCCAATAACAGGGCCAACTCCATTCTATAGGACGGGCAAAACCCCAACTGTGCCTTGTGAGGATAGTCGTGAGTCTCAATGAACTGAGAAAGCTGTTGGTTTATATGCTTTTCTGTGACTTATGCCTGTAGAGGAAGCAGAGAAAAAGGTTGGTAGTTCTCCGGGATGGTAGAATCCAATAACAGTTTTTTAAGCAAAGGGACTACCATTGCATGCTTCCACTCTTCGGAACTTAGCCCACCACCAGGGAATTATTGAGTAACTGATGGACCAAAGGCAACACAGCTTCCATGTCTCATTCCAGGATAGAGGACGAGACTGGATCAAGCAGGGAGCCCGACTTGACAGAAATAAGCAGAGCAGAAATCTCCTCAACTTCAATAGGTTTGAAATACTGCAGCAGCAAGCTCTCTACCATGAGTTCAAACTATGAATTTAAGCATGCAAATTCTCTGGACCTTATCCAGAAGAAATTGAGCAAGGGTGTTCCACCCCTCCTCTGAAGGAACGGTTGCTGCTGAGACTCGAGACAGAGAAGTAAAAGAATTTAGAATATCAAACACTTCTCGGGAAGAGTAGGCCTGGGCGTAGTTTACGGAGTTTTGCTACGTGGAACTCCGCGAAGTTACAAAAAAACTCTGCGAAGTTCTGTGAGTGGGGAGTGCAGTGCAAACTGCAGTTTGTGCTGCTCGGGTAGAAATTCTACCCGAGCAGCAGCTCGAGCTCGCGATCGGCGACCGGGGAAAAACTCTGCTGCACATCGCGAAGCGGAGTTTTCTGCACTCCGCGAGCTCCGCAGAGTGCAGAAAACTCTGCAAACTCTGCGAACGGAGCGAAGTTCACCATTGAGGCCTAGTGAAGAGTTCTGTGCTGAGAGAATTTGATTACAATAATATTCCAGGCAAACATACTTGATGTGCCCATGATACTGTTTTAGGGCAGCCAGGCAGCCTTGGAGCTCAAGGCATTTTCAATTAGTTTACAGCCCTATAAGTTCCTCATTGAACCATTCTGCCAATGGTTTCTGTCTTTCAAAGGACCGGTGGGTCGGAGGGCTATTTGATCTGGGGTACTGGCGATCCAGTTTTCCAATAGATGTTCTCCTGCCACACAGTCGACCAAACTCAGACAACTATCATTCAGTGCCCTGGTAAAGCTAGACTTGGCCACTGAAGCCCACTGACCTACTCGTGCTATCTGAGCAGGAGCGTGATTCACAGTTGATTTCAGACAAGAAACAGAGAATGGTATAGCCAGGTGGACTGACCAGACAAGAGGGTATTGGAGTCAGGTACTAACTGCACTAAGTTGGAAAAGATAGGATCTAAAATGTGTCCCAGGCTGCGAGGAGGGGCAGAAACAAAGTATGTGAGCTGTAAGCCTTCTAGATCTGAAAGCAAGGCTGATACTGCTGTGCACCCTGACACATCAAAATGCATGTTAATATTCCCTACCATCATAAAGTTGGCATAGAGGAGGACCTGTGGGGAGAAGGCATCTGCCAGAGCAGTGCCAAAGTTGGCTACTGGCCCAGGCGGGCAGTAACGGAGAATCGCTGAGACTGCAAAGATTTTAGTAAGAGCAAAGGAAAATAGGGCTTTCTCGTATCCCTCGATAGAACCCTTCGAAAAGGAGCATTGCAAAGATTCTTTAAGAATTATAGCCAGTCCTCCCCCTCTCTGGGAGTGTCTATCCTGTCTCACAATGGTGAAGCCTTGTGGAACAGCTTCCAAAATATCCAACAGGGAATTCTCATTCAGCCAGGTCTCTGTCAAGAAGACCGCATCTGGAGAGTGTTCCACTAGGAATTCTTTGATCTCTGGTTTATGTTTAAGTGAATTGGGTGGAGAGCAAAGCCTGAGGTGTGAGGCATACCTCCCTGCTCAAAGCAAGTGTAGCCACATTACGAAACCCGCACTTATCACAGCTAATCTGTGCCTTTTAGAGGTCTAAAACACACGGACACCCCTTCAATGCAAAAAGTGCCAAGTTCTGTAATTCAACTGAGGTGTACTTGAGGGGGGCTGAACTAAAATGGCCATGGCTCCTGGTCCCTGACACCATCCAGGTGCAGACGGGCTTCGGAGGGCCAGAACAAAAAAAGGTAGAGATTAGTATGAATATAGCTTTCAGTGGTATTGAACATTTTACCATAACCTTTTGCAATTTCAAACAGTACAACTTCAAATAAGCAGGTAATAAGATGTCCTGAAATGTTTATGAAGTGATTAGGAAGTATAGCTAACATCTCCCAACCGTTCAACCCAACTCAGTGGAGAGGTGAAATGTGTAGGTGAAATGTGTACTTGGCAATTCCAATGCCTCACTGACTTCAAAACAGACATTTACACAACTTGCATGCATGTTTGACGTTAGTCATCAGTCAGTGCAGAGTCAGTTTTTGAAATTACCACTTATTTTCAGCATAGTAATTTTCATACCTTTACAATTTTTAAGTCAACACAGTTTGATTTGTGAAAGTCATGACATATATTCAATTGGTTCAGAAGAACAGGACAACATTAAGAAAACAACACATTTTCAGACGAGAGCATTGAATAGGGATTGATCACTACATGACACTTAACCATATGTGGAAATATGTTAGACAAGAGAGGATGAACAATACGACAGCAATAATCTTTTGACAAAACCGAAACATGGCATCATGGTAGATGTAGCAATTTCATTATTATTTTTTTTTATTTCAAAGTATTTTATTAGTTTTATACAAACAAATACAATAGCATTCTGTCACAGGGTTAGCCAAACATAGTATGTATGCTGTGGTTACAGGTACTTTAAGGTAAGATATCTGTTTTAGCTAATCCCCTCTTACATTGACTTGCTGAGAAGATTAGGCAAAAGCTGATAGAAAGAGAGAAAGAGAAAAGAAAGAGGTGAAAAGGAGATATGAGAGGGGTTCTGTGGGACTGAGACTGATAGAAGTTTAAGTCACATGACCGGTCTGACACCCCACCAGTTGGCGTATGATTGGAGTGGTGCAAGACCCCCATTGTGGGGGGAGGGGGGAGCCGGACTGGCTTCAAGGGGGCTCATAAGAGTCTAGGTACGTGTCGAGTGACCAAAGACAACTTCCTAACTCTTGCAAAATGGTTAGTGGAACATACCTGTGAAAAATATGCAGTTGAAATGGGACAGACACTGACAATATGAACAACATAAGGGTAATGGGTTATTTTGTGTTCTAACACTTACAGTCACCATACCATCATGCAACACAATACATTCACACAAACAATCCACATGATCTGGTACTGATACTTTGAGATTTCTATTTTAGGAAAAATTGTGCAGAATATTTTGGGAACAGCTGAGGTTTAGTGAGACTTTGTAAAGTGTAAGTTACCAGACTCATCTCCACCAGGTATTCCTGTCAAGCATTCAGGATGTACTATCTGAAATACCTTCCCCTCTCAGGGCATGAGTTGTAAGAGGGGCCTTGGAGAACCACCAGCAGTCTTCTAGACCTACAGGTGTGGCTTGAAGGCCAGGGAGCGCACCGTCCCCGCAGGGTTTTACACACAACCCCATTTCTCTATAGGAACCTGTATTACGGCCGGTTTACCGCCGTGACTCAAGCTCCCATAGAGAAAAGTGGGTATGCTACTGAACAAAGTTCAGTCGCATCGTAATCAGGTGGTCGGAACCGCCGACTGGAGGTCAGTCTGTCCTGCGGCAGAGACGGTGTCAGTCGACGGCAACTCCGACTGACATTCTAATAAGCCCCTTTATAAGTAACTAGCAGCCCGTCCTGACGTTGTCCGGGTATGAATTGCTGCCGGCCAGTAGTATATTGTTTTGTAGGATTTCGTTTTGATAGCATTTCTTATCTGTGACAGGCCTGTGAAACGCTTCGATTCACAGTGCACTGCTGATGCACTTAAGAATGCGCGTTCAGTAGTGTGTGAACTCGAGTTTCCCTACTTTATTTTTCCTTGCAATATTATATAGCGCGAACTCGACAACATGGCATGAGCATAATTTACATTACAGAAGAACACATTCATTTGTGGTAGGCACGGGGAGACAAAGCGATTTGCATGGAATCACAGGATGTTGAGCTTATGCCGAGATTCGAACGTAGCTCCCCAGCTCTAAAGTTCGCAATTCTAGAACTTGTTGCGGGAGGTGTGTCTAAAAGTGTATGTCGGTGCTGGTCATCAATGAGAGAGACCTGTGCATTTTTCAAATGGGTGGTGAAAAAATATGAGTATGTTGCTGGAGATGTGGGCACAGTGCCACCAATGTACTTACAGGGGGAGGGTAAACACCCATTATTCTGCAACTTTCTTTCCGCATACCATCACTCACTCCTCATACTTTCATTACGGAAGTACCATGACTCCGCAATGCCATTATAACGCATGGCATTACATTTCATATGCTTTTACCACGCATACATTTATAACGAAATTCGTTGTAAATGCATGAATGGTAAAAGCATGTTTTTTTTTAAATGTTTGGATAAGGTAAGTATGGCTATAGGGGCATATGTTTTGGGGTACTGAGGTATATGTTTTGGGGTGTTTGGGTATTTTAAGGGTTCAGCTATAGTTTTGGGTTATGGGGTACAGGGGTAGTTTCAGGGTTTAGGGATAGGTATGGGTTTTGGGGTACATGTGTATTTTTAGGGTTCAGGGCTAGGTTTGGGTTTTGGGGTATAGGGGTATTTTTAGGGTTCAGGGGTAGGTTTGGGTTTTGGGGTACAGGGGTATTTTTAGGGTTCAGGGCTAGGTTTGGGTTTTGGGGTACAGGGGTATTTTTAGGGTTCAGGGCTAGGTTTAGGTTTTGGGGTACAGGGGTATTTTAGGGTTTAGGGGTAGGTTTGTGTTTTGGGGTACAGGGGTATTTTTAGGGTCCAGGGCTAGGTTTGAGTTTTGGGGTACAGTGGTATTTTTAGGGTTCAGGGGTAGGTTTGGGTTTTGAGGTACAAGGGTATTTATAGGGTTCAGGGGTAGGTTTGGGTTTTGGGGTACAGGGGTATTTTTAGGGTTTAGGGATAGGTTTGGGTTTTGGGGTACAGGGTATATATATAGGGTTAAGATGGGTTAGTGTTTAAGGGTGTTGAGGTATTTTAAGGAGTAAGGGTGGGTTATGATTATGGGGTGCAGTGGTATTTAAAGGGAGCAGAGTGGGATTAGTTTTTAGGGTGTAAAGGGTAATAAAATAAAATAATAATTAAAATTATATAAATAATGCAATTTAAAAGAATAAATGTTTTAATTCAATTTAAAAAATGTATATATATATATATATATATATATATATATATATATATATATATAATAAATACACATATATACAAACATATATTTGATGTTTTAATAATGTACTTTTACAATGTATATGACTTTACCACATATGCAATTGCGTTATAATGGCATGCGTGATAAAGTCATATGCGTTGTAAAAGTTTTAGAAATGATGTCTTTGCGGAGTAATAGTCCAGCGTTATAAAAATTGCGGAGTGATGGTATGCGGGATGTTGGTTTGCGGAATATCATCATTATATTCCTGGGGGAGGGATAGTTCCTTTCTTGCTATTTTCTTGGAGGCGGGCCTTGTGTCCGGATGTGCGTGGCGCAAGGCCTGTGCGCGACAGAAGTGGAAAATCTCCAGTGTGCGCTTCAGGCGTCACCGGAAGTTAAGGCGAGTTTAAATTTCCTGCACAATGGCCCCTGTTTGCACTCCTTCCGGCCCTTGGGAATAGCGCCATGCCTGGCATCCATACAGTAAGGCAAGTGCACGTCACTGGGAGCGCGGGGCAAGCACACCCGGAGCTAGAATGTACAGAACCTGGGAAGAAAAAACAATGAAATATTGGGCACAACACTCGTTTTTTTTCCGTAATCCCGCGCCCCGCACACGCGCACGCCCCCAGCAGACGCCCACAGCACAAAATATGAGACATGGCATGAAGGGCGGAATGTACCACATGCCCCCAGTGTTTGTAACGCCCACAGCACAACGCAGACACGCCCACAAGGGACTACTTTGCTGGCACGGTTTTTTACCTTTTAAATGTATATGGTGGGCGTCTGCATAGCCTATGTCCTTCTGCTGCAACTGCCCTTTCCAACGCTGTATTGGGTGTTGTGATTGGTGCTGTGGTTCCTGAGATTACCCGCCTCAAAGGTTTGGGCTCTCTCTTTATTATATTAGTATAGATTTATAATATAGTAGCAGACTGTTAAGGTTTGAGAGGGAATAGGGCAGGCATATACTTAAATTAAAATTATTGTTTTTTATTTTACTTTTTCATGTTTGTTAGATATTTGATTGGTATTTAATTATGTAATTGATTTAATTGATTAAATGTTATAATAATTATGTAAGAGTATGTTGTGACTTTTAATTTGTAATTTCAATTCTCTACAATTTAATTGCTAATTTGTCTTTTAAAAGTTGGTTGCTGGGTATGAGGGGGAATAGGAATTGGGTGGGCCATTATTTACATGATAAATTATTCTTTTCTGTTTATCACTATTTTATGTTAAATAAAATGTGTAATTGAGTGTGTTGGAATGCTGTTTCTATGAGTATAAATAGAATATTCTCAACCCAGGACCTATCATATGTGTGAATATGTAAATGTTTGTTTGATCCCTAATGCATGTTGCCAATAGGTACGTAACACTAACCATTTGTCAAGTGCTGGTAATTCAACATAGAAATTACTATAACTACTACTACCATGAGGCCAGGTGACTGTAACTCTAACCAAGATGCAATAGTCCTTTTACCCCTTCTCATTTGTCTGCCATGTTAAAACGGATGTTCACTTATCATGCAGGTTACCATTTGTCAAGTGTTGATAAGTTGACATAGAAAAGCTGCAACTAATACCATGAGGCCCCGGTACTCTAACTCTAACCAAGATGCTATACTCCTTTTTCCCCTTATCACTTGTCTGCCATGTTACAGCAGATGTTCACTAATCATGGACTGTGCAATGTACATACATTGCTCTATTTAGATACATGTCTGACTACTTTGCTTGATGGTGTCCTGGTCTCCTCGACTGAAACCATTGATGGCATGGGAGACACCATACCAACTGTGTACCTCTAATATACGTAAACCAGGAAGCAAACTCAGCTGATTAACAGTGGAAGGTGACCCGTTAACCCGGCCCTCCTCATGTTTAATAATGATAAATATACAACCAAGGTCTGTGTTCACCTGTTTTATACACAACTAAGCCTTGGAATGGCAAATACACATTACGACTACACCGTGTTGGTTAAAATGTTTTGGGGATGTCATGTTTACCCCTAAAGCCAAAATGCCACATATTCTACTGCATGTATTGAATGTCTCCAAATGTCCAGTAAACAACTTCAACACCACACAGATAGATTACAATGCTAATCTCTACCTATTTTGTTTCATCCTAGGTCTTTATTTACTGTGACGCAAACGATGTGGATGTAGATGCTAAACTTCCAACAATAACAGGTCGATCGAGCACAGCATCTAGCCAGAGCTTGGCCACGGAACAGACTGCTGCTCCACCCCAGGAGGAACAACTCAATGATGACAACACACCTGGAGATGTGGACATGAGTGACAGTCCTAGCCCATCTGGTCAGCCTGGGCAGACAGCAAGAGTGGGGCTACCTGTACCCACAAAACACCTCCCACCTCAGCTGTAAGAACACAGCCAACCCCTGTACCACCAACCTGTGTACCTAGCACAATCAGTAGCATCTTGTGACTCCCAGTCCTGGATTCTGAGGTGGCTATACCACCCCAGTCATCAGTGGAAGGGTCCAGCCTGTGCCGAGGGCACCGGACCATGGGGGAATGGTTCATGGGAGGACAACTTTTGGCCTGCAGAGTGAGCCCACTGGGGCCAATGACACCCAGGCAGCCTTCACCCAAGTACTGGGAGTCTACTAGGATTCCCAGGGTGTGAAGGGCCAAGTACTTACCAAAATCGAGGAAATGAAGCAGCTGCAGAAGGACACATACCAGTAGGTGGCCGGCATAAACACCAACCTAGACTCCCTGGTTGGGGTGCTACAGGAAATAAACACCACCCTCTGCAGGGCTTTTCCACCTGCATCTACCCCTTCCTGTGGCCCAAGTACATCCAGGCCATCAACATCTGCCGCACAGGAAGGAAGGCCCTGTCAGAGAAAAACAAGTCTACAGACACCCCTGTCTTATCAGCAGCGGATCACCCCCATCCCCAAAATGAGGAGACGTCCACCCAAAAATGCACAAGGTGGGGATGGCAAGACACCCACCACCACCAGTAAGACACTTCAACCCTAATTTCCTCCTGTATGTGCAACACATTTACTTTGTGGACTATTCCTGGACACATTTCTATAAGTAATGGGAGTAGTATGTTGTACTTTGGACTCCAGACAATTTGGACTCTTCAACAATGATTTCATCCACCATGACTGACTACTTCACTTTTGGTTTTCCCTGTTTACATTTTTGTACACTTTTTTATATTATCCTTGTTCACTTCAATAATTACATATGTCAGCAATTCATTGTATCCTGTTGTAACTCTCGCATCTATGAATGTATATGTACTACCATGTGAACTTTACAGTGGCAAAACTAGATACTTCTGGAAGCATGGACATGTTGTATGTAAACAATGTTCAACTGGATCACTACCATGTCACAACAAAACATAGATGCAATTGTCTGGTATGAGAACATCTTTGTTCAATTGTTCACTTCATAGGCTGATATGATGTCAGAAATATAGAAAATAAAACATGTGTCAGTGATCATATATTCAGTTGCAAACCTTCACAGCATGGACGGAGGGGCTGCATCTGACAATATCCTCCACAACAGGCAACTTTACAATAAGTCTATGTAATCAGCTGGAGCCACATTGCCTACCTCACAAAATAAATCCCACATCAATTAAACAAATAAACATACTTACATTGAAGAGGAGAAGTTCTGGATGACATCTTAACACAAGTCTATTCCTTCCTTTTCACCACCATCATCTTCATTTGGCATTCCAGGTTCCTCATATGGTGGCTCTTAATGGTATGCATCTGCAATATAAGGTATGTTCCATTGCAGGGCAAAGTTGTGGAGCATGCAGCAGGCCACGGTGATCTTACGCACCTTCCGGGGTGAGTAGAGGAGGGCTCTCCCAATTTTGTCTAGAAATCTGAATCTGGCTTTCAGGAGCGCAAAAGCCTGCTCCATCAGCCACCGTGTTCTTCCATGGGCCTCAGTGAAGCGGACTTCACCTGGTGTAGTAGGATTCCTTGGCTGGTGCCAACAACCATGGTCAGTTGGGATATGCTGTCTCCTAGTTGAAAGGTGGCAGACAGAAGTGCAACAATGAGTAGTACACTTTCAGATTATACTACCTGACATTACCCACACAAAGTTAAGACTGATCACACTTAACTACAAGCCAGGCCCTCTCCGGTAGTAGTTGTAAAATCAGCTGGATTATGGTGCTGTTCCACAGTATGAAGGAATAATATGCAGATCCTGGGAACCGGAAACAAATGTTTGAGAAATACAAATCCAGTAAGCAGACAACTTGCATGTTGATAAAATGAATGGAAGTGCTTCCTGTTGCGATACACGTGTACCCTGGTGTATGGTGGAACTAAGGCAATATGGGTGCCATCAATGGATCCAGTCACATGTGGGATACGACCAGATCTATAGAAATCACCCTTCATAGTGGCTAAATCCTCATGTCTGGGGAACTGGATGTAGCTGTCCACATGTCTTATTATTGCTGTAAGCACCACTTGAAGTGCACGACTAAACATTGGTTGTGACATACTACCAGAAATAGCACAGTGAATTGAAAGGAACTTTTGGCCAGGAAATGCAATACTGACATGAGTTTGACAGTTGGTGTGATAGATGCAGGATACGTGATGGGAGGTCAAAGGTCAGGCTCCAATTGATGACATAAATCCAGTATTGTCTGACGTTTCAAACGCAATTCTTGGATTACAAGTCTTTCTTCCATGGTCCAAAGCTCGGGAAATGTGTGGTACACTGGAGGCTGGCATCTCCTCCCTCTTCCAGGGTAACTAGGTGAGGAATACAAATAAAATTGTACATTGGTCACAGTGTCCAGAGTAACATATATGAAGAGTAAGGAAAAAGTCATGTGACAAAACATAACAGCTTCATGAAGCATTACACATATTTCACATCATCACTGCCTACTGTTAAACATCCAACAATAATCCCCAATGTGGTCCTCACATGTCTGTAACAGAATTCTGCACATCATCAATTCAGAAAAGTAAAATTTGCACCATATTAAGGTTTTCATGACATTTCATATGAAATGCCGCCAACTGCGGTGCACGGTGTACCACACAAATTTTGCATATATACACAGTAATGCACTATACAGCTGATGTTTTGTACTGGACATGAGATGTGATGGGAGTTTTTCAAATGTAAACATGTTACACCTCATTTGTAGTAGTGGTGAAGCCCTTAACAGTGACAATTACTGTCTTTCCTACTGCTAAAATGGCAGATGCCTGACCTCGCATATAGGACATTTGGGACGACCGCTGCTGGCAGAAGTCGACCGTGCAGTGGCCGGTTGCCACCACGGCAGACACAGGCTAATGTTGGTGATAGTGACGTTCGTGGTCTATTCGATGTGTGAGTCTACGCTGATGACTACATATGTGGAGTAAATGTATGCCGTGTCAAAAAAGTGTTAGACAGTGGATCCCTAAACATGTATGCCGTGGTTTGAAAAAACTTACTAGCCTCCTGACACTGATGCTATCAACACCTCATCCACTTTAGCTGCTGTGAGCCATCTCTGGGAGCAATCATGCCAGGCCAAGCAGGTGAGAGCTAGAGACCCAGTTGAAGAGGTCCTTCCCCTGTCTGGCCAGCTTTATGGCTCACCGGAGGAACAGGTAACTTTCTCGAATACAGTTTCCTATTCTGTTCAACTTCTTCCATTCTATTCCCATAGGCTACAATGTGCCTCTGAGTTCCAGAGTGGAACCGTATTGTGTTGTTTAGTGCAAATGAGTGGTCCCTACATGGGACAATCATGTAATGAATTATGAGGTACTGTACTTTGTGGGGTGGGCATCAGCACTGTAATATGTGATGATCCCTATATTGTACTTGTGTTTCATATCTACATTTCATAGTTCCTGTCATGATTTACCACATCACATCATAGTATATGTGCAAAGATATGTATAGGATTTACACCATGTGCTGTGTTGTATAGTTAGGAGTCGTTTGAGGAGGATGTTAGCCATGTGTAAAGTCCCACAGATCTCTTACCCTACATCAGGGATAGCAAAACTGTTGTCTGGGAGGTAGCTATACTTCAAAGACCCCTTTAGAGTGCCACAAACCTTATGGCACCTTTCAGAAGGACAGAAAACTCACTTTTATGAATTGTATTGCCGGAAATGTGAGGTTAATGTGGGATCAGTATGCTTAGCCTGCAGAGAGCACGACTTGACAATAAGTCGCCAGCCTTCTGGGCAATGGCCCAGGCTGGGGCAGTTACTGAGGCAAGACAAAAGACAGACCACTGATGCACAGAGTAATATCCCTGTAGACCTGCAGATCCATGGGTGTTACCAAAATTAGTTTTCTTTACCACTAGCAGCCCAGAGAGCTATTACATGGACCATATTTGGAATGGTAAATCTGAGGTAACCCTCTGACCCAATACTTCTTTGCATTGACCTACATTGTCAATGTGTGGGGCTCACTTATGACACTCTCCTTTCTCACACAGCTCTGTTGTCACTTTTCCATAAGTCATGCTTCCACTGTACAGGCCTATTGCACATCTGACACATGAACAGTGTAGATTGTTGATTACTTCGGAATAGATTTTCAAATATGATTCATCAGCTTTGTCACATTAAATACAATCACACAACACATACCATGGTGTGTCGAATATCATCCCTGTTACAGTGCCACAAATGGCACATATGGCAAAAGGTGTGTCCTGTGATGGCAGTACATACCATAAAAACATATTCTGATGTAGTCGGATATCCCTTAGGGTGTTGTGTATACATCAATCAATCAGAGTACTTGTAGAGCGTGCTACTTACCCCTAAGGGTCTCAAGACGCTGAGGGGAAAGGGGGCTGCTACTGCACGAAAAACCAGGTCTTGAGGAGTCTTCTGAAGGCCAGTAGGTCTTGGGTCTGCCGTATGTGGGTAGAGAGGGTGTTCCAGGTCTTGGCGGCGAGGTAGGAGAAGGATCTGCCGCCGGAGGTCATTCGTTTGATGCGGGGGACTGCGGCGAGGCTGGCGGAGCAGGGGTGTAGAAGCTGAGTCTGCTGTTAAGGTAGGCTGGTTCGGCGTTGTGGAGTGCTTTGTGTGCGCGGCTGAGGAGCTTGAAGGTGATCCTCTTGTCGATGGGGAGCAAGTGTAGGTCTCTCAGGTGGGGGGTGATGTGGCTGCAGCAGGGGACGTTGACGATCAGTCGGGCGGAGGCGTTTTGGATGCGTTGTAGTCGTTGTAGGTGTTTGGCTGGGATTCCTGCATAGAGTGCGTTGCCGTAGTCATGTCTGCTTCTGCTGCTGCCTATCAGAAGAAAGCCATTTGGAGAGCCATTGCCTGGAAGGTAAGGACCCTGGGGTCTTCAACTTGTGTGCAGGAAGGGACACTTTCCTGCACATAAACAATCAATGCCATTTTGCTGTTTCTATGAGGCTGAACAACGTAACAGACATGGAAACAGCAAAAACGAGGAGATATTATACATTTCTGCTCATTTCACCAGGTTTTCCCTGATCTTAATTTTGGCGCTGCCTCCTATTTACGCCCGCCCTTGTAAATATGGGGCAGAGTAAAAATCAATGAGTGTTGCGGTGGAACGTCCACCGCAACACCAATTGCCAACCCCTTTCACGCTAAGTGTAGCATGAAAGGGGTCTTTATTTACAAGGCAGCGTTAAGCTTCATTAAGTGGCTTAATGCTGCCTTCTAAATAAGGCGAAGCCCCTATTGCCACCACAACGTCCTGCAAAGTGATGTGGTGGAGATAGGGGCTTGTAAATATGCCACTAAGTCTTCTGATGACAGTCCCCCATACATTGAGTTATGCGCTGGAACTGTGACATGGAAGCAACCTCCTCACTACAATATAGGTTTTTCATCTAAGGAAAGGTGGATGATGTCTGAAAGAGCTTGTGCAGATCTATAAAATAGACTTGCTAAGACCTACGCTGAGCCACCAAAATGACAGAGTGGTCTGGGTTCCCTTTGATCTTTGGTAGGGCCCTCTGTACCAGAGGTTTTTTGGGGTAGAGTATAAGAATTTCTCATGCAGTCAAACATCCGAACACCACTTAGGGATCAGGCTCCAAGCCAATCCACCATATTAAAGGATCACACTTGCTTGTTAGATGAGTTGTAAAGATGTTTTCAATAGGTAGTTGAAATAGGGCCTCAACGTTTGGGTCACAGACTTCCTTGGGAATTCATGATATGAGGGTTGATACCAGGCTCAAGCTTTTCACTCTGGAGTTGTCAATCCTCACAAAGTAGAAGACTAGCAGGAATATGCTATACCACAAAGCCAACTTCCACAGAGCAACTACCAGCCAGTAGAGCTGGAAGGAATAAGTGGATCCTTATTTTGTTGTACAGAAGTAGGCAGTGGTGTTGTCTATGGAGATCACCAACTCTCAGAATTGCACAAATAGTAGGAAGGCTCGCAATGTTAAGAAGGTCACCTTTAGGTGAATGGGTACATTTGATATATCCTTCTGATGGAGTTCGCTGTGATATTTCTCTCCACACATGCTCCTCAGAAACAGTTATAAGTGCAAATTGAAGGGCAGGTGAAGAGGAATCCCAACAATAAGTATGGAGGGTTGCACTCTTCAATGAAGTTATTAACCCATTAGGAGTCCTTATGCAGGATCCTGGAGCAATTTTCCAAAACATATTGTAAACAATCTACTTATTAATCAGAAAAGAACTTAAGACCTTTCTTTTCAAAGAGGATTTCAATATATGTTCACGGGCTTAGGTCGAAAAAAATCCCAATTCCAAGGTAATTCTATAATGTTTTGTCGTAATAAGTGTTACCTGTGATTGTAATATTGTATAGTCTTTCAAATCCTACCTTTAAATGTGGTTATACCCTATTCCTATCTCCATTCTTTTCCTTCTTGATAGTGCACTGAAAGGGGTATAAAGCAACACATTAGGGATTTAAAACTCCTTCAATAAATACAAACCATATATTTATATGGGGAAATTTTTACATATTGCAATGGAGATAAAACATTGTAGGCTATCTAAGTTTTCAGATTTTTTCTTTTAAAATATAGTAATAATCCTTAACATTAATTGTAAAACAATACTGCATTTTAACCAAATATTTGATGTCTGGTTGTAAAGGAACATGATCAGGGAACATTGAAAAACATGGCCAGCTAGGCAGCAGCGATGTAAACTTTAAGTTTTCATTTTGACAAGGCGTGAGAGATCTATAGTAAAATATCTACACTGTAGATCTTATACCAACCTAAGGCCTCAGCATGGATTGCAACCAACTTTTCGTTCTGCACCATACACTCTTTATTGACAGTTAAAAAACCCATGCAGCGAAAAAGCTAAGGGATGGGAAAATTCATATGCAAAACCTATCTTATCTTATCTTATCTTATCCAGAATTTGTACAGCGCACGTACACCTGAGGGTTTCATGGCGCTAACCAACAGTGCTAGGGGCTAAACCCATGGGGGAAAGAGGGAGGTTACGCCAGCGTCTGCACAAAGAGCCATGTCTTAAGTTGCTGCCTAAACTGGAGAAGAGTGGTAGCGGAACGAATCTCCAGGGAAAGGGTGTTCCATAGCTTGGTAGCAAGCGTGGCAAATCTACGTCCTCCTTTGCGTTAGAATTTGAAACGAGGAGTGATCAGGAGGGTTTGAGAGGCAGACCGAAGATTACGTGAGAGGGTGTATTTAGGCAGGAGATCCTGAATGAACTTGGGGCTACGAACATTAAGGGCTTTGAACGTCAGGCAAGCGGTTTTAAAGAGAGTGCGCTGTACAACAGGAAGCCAATGCAATTGCTTGAGCAGCGGTCTTGCGGATTGCCAGCGAGGGAGGCGGTAAATAAGTATGGTGGCTTGGTTCTGAGCCAGCTGCAGACGCTTGCTGAGGGCAACCGGGAGGCCAAGGTAAATGGCATTAGAATAATCTAAATGCGACAGCGCCAGGGCCATTACAACCTGAGTCAAGGCAGATTGGGTAAACAGTCGGCTGATCTTCTTTATTCTGCGAAGCTGAAAAAAACATGAAGAAACTACTGCCTTAACTTGAGGCCTCAATGAGAGCTCATCATCAATCAGAACCCCCAGGCTTTTCACAGATTTAGATGCATTGGGAGGGGGGCGAAGTTTAGAAGGCCAGTAATGAGGTCCCCAGAAAAGCTTACTTTTGCCAAACAGAACCAATTCTGTCTTTCCAGGTTTCAACTTGAGATGGTTACTGTCCATCCATTGACCTATAGAGAGCAGGGTGGATTGAAATTGGAAAACAGATTCAGGGGAGGCATCAATAGTGAAGGTGAGTTGCAGATCATCTGCATAGTTGAAAGTGGTTACTTTAAAAGATTTTTATAGCTTCAACAGGGGGAACATGTAAATATTAAACAAAATCGGAGATAAAGAAGAACCCTGTGGAACTCCGCAGGTGGTGTACAATTTAGATGAAGAGAAAGGGGGAAGACCTACAGATTGGGAACGAGTGCTGAGGAAAGACCTAACCCAATCATGGGCGGGACCGCGTATGCCGGCTAGTTTGAAACGGTCGAGAAGAATGTCATGGTCGACCGTGTCAAACGCAGCCGACAGATCAAGCAGAACCAGGGCCTGGGGAATGCCTAGGTCCGCATTGTGGTGTCGAGAATCCAGGACTGCTGTAATAACTGCTTCGGTGGAATGGGCGGGGCGAAATCCCGCTTGGACAGGGTCTAAAAAGTCCGACTGTTCAATGAAGTTAGAAAGATGAGTGGTGACATGAGCGTCCAGAACTTTTGCCAGATAAGGCAACAAAGAAATAGGCCTATAGTTCGAAAGTATGGCAGGATCGCTGCCAGGCTTCTTCTGTAATGGTACTACCACAGTAGGTGTAGTCGGATAGGTACTATCTATCCAAATACATTATTTGAAGCAGCTTGATCTTCCAGCGTATCTTCTCAAGAATCTGATTTTAGGCAGAAGTGCCTGTTTAAAAGGTGAATGGACAACCATGTAGTGTATGGGCAAATACTTGCAATTGGAATATTCCTTAAGACAGCACCAGTATCTGTTGTAACTCTTGTACAAGGAGATTACAGTCTGCCATTGTTGGCTGATAACACACCAGAATGCAAGATGCAATCCACCTTGAAAAGGATTGTTTAAAGGATTGTTCTAAAGGTCCAAAATGTATATAAACTTGGCTTTTCTATCCATATAAAATCGAAACCCAACTTTCAACAAATGCCAAGCCACTTGGAGTAACCCTAGACACTAACCTCAACCTCAGGACAAATTGCCAAGAATGGTACCAGTTCTTTCTTCTAAATAAGGTTAAACTGAAAATGATTTCAAAAGTGCTGTTCAATCCTTTGTACTCTTGCAGCTCGATGATGATAACACCCTGTTCCTTGGCCTTCTAGACTCTATATTGGGACCCTTTAAGGGCATCCTGCATGCCCCACACATCTCATTGAGGGCCTGAAGAAATATGATCACATCAATCTCTTCCTGATAGAACGCCATTTGCTCCCCTTGTCAATCCGCACCATCTTCAAAACCTGCTGCATCATTTACAAGCCCATTGCGACCACTGGTAGTTCTCGGTATGCCTGCAGCCAGGACACCAATAGGCTGTTATTTTATGTTAAGGTATTTGTAGAGCGCCTGGCTGCCCCAGCAACGGGGAAGTGTAAAAAAGAAAAAGACAAGGAAGCTGGCCTTTTCCAACTGTGGACCCAGATTCTGGAACAACATCCCTGCAAGTGAAGTAAATAAGTGCTGATTTAAGTTAGCCTAACTGTTGATGTCAGGTTAACTGAAAATAATGCATTAACATTGAACAGCCACGTTGAACCGCTATTTTCCACTAGATGTTTTCTTCTCTTTTGATGCTGATGTTGTCACTTTCCAGAAGCGTTCTGTTAGTAAATAGGCATTTGTTTTGTATTACACAAATGATAGTGAGGTTCCTACCAGGAGCAATGGAGGCAACAGGAAGGCTAACTCATGAGAAGAATAGTCTGTTCCCAAAAATGTGAAGTATGAATCTTTACAAGGTCTAACGCCTGTGGACCACTGTATAACTAAGAGAAAACGGGGAGTTTTCTTTTTCGCAGGAGTTTACTGAAACCCTGTTGGGGGATACAGAAAACAAAAGTTAATAATGTTGGCATCTAGAATATTGTGTATTTATACCCTGTGAGCTTTCTACTAAGGATGTCTTTTTTATTTGAGCTTTTGTCTGGGGACTCATCTCTAAGTTTCTTATATCACTCTTTATGGGCAGTTGCATAGCCTATGTCTCTGATATCTGCTGATTTATAGCTAAAAATACTTTCCAGCTTGACAGGCAAAAGCTTAATGCTTATGCATTGGTTCTCTCATCAGAATTATTTATTGAGTATCTGAACTGAAACTTTATTTTTCGTTTATTCCAATAAATCTAGATTAGGTATTTCCTTTATGGAACACGCTTGCTGTATTATTACAATTTTTACTATAATCTTGACTAATATTCTATTTTAACCTATATTAAAATATCAATTATTGGAGTATGTTAATTTTTAATGTTGATACTTAAGAAACTAGTTTTTAGTGCATAAATGACTAAATACTAAAAGAACTGAGAATAAAACCTTTTAACTCAGATAAATATTCTTTAGTGACTGTACGAAAAGCCATTAGTGTTTTAACATATCATTGGATTGATGTAGATATTTTCTCCTTTTTATTTCCCTTGTTGATGAACAAAGGTAGATATGACCATTGGCGGGGGCTATTTAATGATTATACCAGAAGATTAAGATATAGAATACCCCACTCTGTCAATAATAATAGCGAAAAGAGACAAGTCTGAATTAGAACCTATGTAACTGTAATCACAACACAAAATTGACAATCCTTGAAAAACAGGTAGAGAGATAAAGAGAGTCAGAAGAGGGCTGGAACATTTCTTAACAGAAGTGAACTGGAAAATATTGCCAATAACCAAAGATAGTGGGAGAGGGTTGCTGACCTATAAAGCAGATAGACCAGACATGTGACATAGTTAGAACAAAATTATCGATGATACTCCATGGTTACTATTTAAATCTCTAGCACTCACTAGGTTGTGGAAAGGCCAGACAGGATGTTTATCTTGAAGACTCTGGGCCTGATTATGATGTTGGCGGACAGTGTTACCCCGCCAAATTACAATTCCATTATATCCTGTGGAACTTGTATATGGTGGACAGGATATCCATCACGTTTGTGACGGAGTATCCCATCGCCAAACACGTTATCAGGCCTTTGTCTTGTTGACCCAAATATTTTGGATACCTTAGAAAAAACTATCACAGCAGGCAAGATAAAGGAGGCATTGAAAAGCATTGCACACAATATATTGTTTGAGTTCACGCATTTGCAGTATCGCTGTATAATACATAGGATTCCGTAATCCCTGTATCAAAAGCTTTCTTACAATTTATTTATAATCTGTGATTTGTGACACACCCAGTCCCCGATTCAAATGTATTAACTTATTACAGTCGAGATCTGATATCACAATGTCTCTTGCCAGAGAGGAATGTAAGTGGCCTAGCTACTCCACAGGCAGCTAAGACTGTAACATGCAACAACTACAACAATTTTTGTATATGCTAAATTCAAATTTAATGAAAACTTTGTACAAATCCAATTTAAACAGAATTTTTTTTTCTCTGAGAACATAGGTCTCTAATCATACATCTGATTATTATAATACAACCTGTTATTGTACATTAATACGGAAGTAACAAAATGAACTGACGTAAGCGGGGATATAGAGCTGGCTCTAGAATCCTAAAATCGAGATTTTAGGATTCTCGAGCCAGCTCTAGATCCCCACCTAGTAGCTACTAGGTGAGCCTTCGTTAACTCTTGCTTCCTTTTTTGCATTAAGTGTAACACATTACTTATGCAGTTTTGTTATCTTTGTTTCAGTAATCACAGATCCTGTTTGTGACATACCGATCGCTCATTGTGCTCCTGCTTTCTTTAGGTGGGCACATAAGTTTTCTAAAGACTAAGTTATCATTTACCAATGAATTCATACGGTTTTTAATAGTGTGCACTTTATTATTTTTTAGAACACACAAAATAAGTGGCAGAACACAACGTAGTGGCCATTAAAGGATTATTATTATAAGGTATGTTGACCTGATATCACACACGGATAGTAGATCGTGTTTTTCTCATATGATCATGTCTTATGATTGGTTTGTTTGATCTTGTTGCAGTTAGCAGCATTAATTGCTTAGAGACTCACAGTAAGTTTTGGAGTTAGAATCTTTGGTCTTTTCACATGGGTGATGGTGTTGATCACAACGTGGAGTTTTTTCTGGCGATTGTCATTCATGTTTGTTTTTACTAACACAGAAGATATCTACTTTGTGCCGTATATGATTTAGTTGCCTTTCTATTCTTGTTTCCACAGATAAACCCCTAAGAAAGGGACATGTTCCCGAAATGCATAGGGTTGGATTTTTAAATAGATGAGTCAATTAATTTTGTTACTTCCGTATTAATGTACAATAACAGGTTGTATTATAATATTCAGATGTATGATTAGAGACCTGTTCTCAGAGAAAAATATTTTTTGTTTAAATTGGATTTGAACAAAGTTTTCATTAAATTTGAATGTAGCATATACAAAAATTGTTGTAGTTGTTGCGTGTTAGAGTCCTAGCTGCCTGTGGAGGAGCTAGGTCACTTACATTCCTAGTTTAACATATGTCCAGTAGACATAATTCTAACACTGCACACTTATCGAGTTCACACATAAGATTTAGCGTTTTAACCGAGTGTGCTTTACACCAACTTTCATTGATTATTCTCTCTCTTGACAGAGAGAGCAGCTGAGGGGAAGGTAGGACAGGTCATAAAATATAGTCGAAAAGTTTATAACATTCTTGCCCAAGAATTTTCAACTTTATGAAGGCGAGGAATATGCATTCTCTGATTTGTTACGGACCCAAATAATGTGACTTGTAGTTTTTTCTATTGGATTTATGGGTTTTTTGTTCTTTTACTAAACTTTGGTATTGATTGGTTATATTTACAATACTATTTTATTAAAGTAAAGAAGAGAATGCATAATCCAAAGTCTCCTGTTCAGACATAGAGCTAAAGCAGCTGCTTAAAGAACGAAATGTGGCTTTTCTTTCTTTGGCTCTACTTTTCTAGCTGTACAGTAACAAGTAGAACCGGGAAATGTATGGCAATATATTTGTTTGTTTCACTCCTAAGGTAATTTTGCAAAAGTTATACTCTTTCTACAAGTTTCTACACATTTCCAACTACTGTGTCTTTTTCTTAAAACTGACTTGTAATAAACCAATTCTAATATCTTTTTGCAGCCAACATTTCGCAGGTTATGGGATGTTTAATTTTGAACTATAGATTCTATTTTTACTCTTCATGTTTGCAAACATGCTCTATTTTATGAAAATCCTTTGCACCAAGGGCCATATTTACTGAGGGAGATAATAAATACTATGACATCTTCTTAAAACCATCAGTTTCCAGTAATAATCATAATCCGGTACAAGTTAGCAAAGGTACACTAGCTGATAACTCCGAGGAAAATAATCAAAACATAGCTCAGGAAGATGGAGTAAAGCGAATAAATAATGGAAACGGATGTATAATAAAGGAGCCTATTTATTCCAATATCCGAAGTGACCCAGCAAAAGATGTGATCAAAGAAAAGTTGTCAGGGACTGCATCGGAATCCGGAAGATCCTCACAAAACGAGAAGGACCAACACAATCATATAACTCCACTAACGCAAAGAGAAGGAGATAAAATACATCTGGTAAGCATCCTGAGGAACTGTAACCAAAACGCTGATCTAGAGGCAATGAACGAAACAGGGAAAAAGGGACTACAACCAAAACCTTGGAAGGAAAAAGAACCAACAGAGGATTTAATATACCCAAATATCCAAAATAATTTGGTAATTGAAAGAAGAGGTCAGAACAGGCAGATCACTTATATGGATTACAGAAGAAATGGAGCCACCAATGGTGAAAAAGACAGGTCCACACAACTCGTCCTCACGCCACTTTATGAATCAAAAGGTCCACACGACATACTAAATAGAGGAAATATCCTCCGACTGCTGAAATCGATAACATCGCTTGAAATGATAACCACAAAAGACATTACATGTGTGGGCTTTCAGCCAAACCCTGAAGGAAGCCTTCCGCTAACGCTACTAACAGTCACCACAGGATCGTTAGCGGACCTAATCTTAAAAGAGCATGATACCTTTCTTGAATGGGGTATACAAATCAGTCATCCACTTCCAAATGTCTATCCAATCCCACTTCTACATGAAGAACGTCAAACAAAAAAATTACAGTCTGAAAGAATCGAGAGTGTATTTTCTATTCTAAAAAATCCTCTTGGCAAAACAATCATCGAAGATAAAAAACGTCTGATTAGTCCAAAGAAAGACAATACTAATGAGGTAAACGAAAAATGGATTACAGCAGCCTTGCATGGTAACAAGGTACATTGACAAGACTCGCCACTAATACCATTACAAGAACAGAGCACAGCAACCTCTATAATGAAAATATGCTCATGGAACATCAACGGGATTAATAGTAAGTTAAAAAACGCCAAAATAGAAGGTCTCTCGGATCAAAACCAACTTATATTATTGCAGGAAACATGGGCAATAGATCCACCTATGTTAAAAAATTACAAGGGGTATTTTGTACCAGCAATTAAATACAAGAAGTTTGGCCGCCCGTGCGGAGGCCTAGCAATATACGTTCCATTGGTATTAGACGCAAAACACGAGCAAATACAGACAAATAATCCAAATCTACTAGCAGTAAAATTACGATACAAAACTCGCAGAAGGAGGTCGTATAAAATCTTGATATTAGTCAATATCTATATACCACCGAAACAGAAATTAAAGAAAGAGATGACTGCCGCCATAAACAATTTACTTCTGGAACTAATCTTGGAAGAGCCGTTAGCGGACTACATCGTATCAGGTGATTACAATACAAACTTGCTGACATCCTTTGTGCGGGATGACTTCGTCCAAACTCAAAACCAACAGTGGGAAATCCCGGATCCAATAATGGAACCTAGAACATCTAATAAACAAAATAGAATAGGGATAAACTTGGTAAAGAACTTGGAAGCACTCGGTTTTAGGGTACTAAATGGGAGATTCACAACAGACTCTCCACCGGCTAGCTCTTTTCATTCAACTAACAGTAAATCATGTATTGATTACACATTTACATCATTGTGTACTTTCAGCAGAGTGACTTCCTACTATCTAAAAAAAGTTTTGAACAGCGATCACAGCCAGCAAATCGTTAAGATAAAGTTATTTTGCGCAGAATCTGAAAAGTACTCGATATTACAAGGCCAGATCAGTACCATAAATTACAAAAAACTTACTTGGAAACCTGAAAATATGGAGGAGACTATTGCAATGGCAAAAAATCTAGCTGTGGAATGCTTTGATGAACAAACAAAGTGCACTGCCCTAGATAGATGGGCTGAATTTACACAGAAAGTGGTGTCCAACAATTCAAAAATAATAGGTAAACAAAGGAAAAAGAATACATTTATGAAGATAAAAGAAACTAAGATCTATCTCCCATATGCGGTAAGGAAAACTAGAACCATGAGGAACAGGCTGAGGAAACAGCTAACCAAGACCCCACTTAACGAGGAAATACTGGCATCATTAAAAACTACAAATAGCACCTTAAGGAAACTAATCTGGAACGAAAAAAATAAAGACAAACAAGAGCTTTTAACAAAAATCTATTACGCAAGTACTTTAACAAACTCGCGGGAATTCTGGAGATTAATTAATGGACTAGCTAGACCAAATAAGGTTGCTATAGGATCCAGCTTATCTGAAGAAGAATGGGTGACATTCCTTAAAAAACATCTAGATTCCAAATCCACAGCACCAAAACAACCTGCAATCAATCCGATGTACATAAAGGCTGATCAAGAAGGCGATTATGATATTATAATAACTGAAACTCAAGTGGCTGGGCTAATTAAAAGACAGAAGGATGGGGCCCCCGGCCCCAATGGTATCCCATTTGCACTATATAAGGAAGCACCTGATTTCTGGTCCACATATCTTACAGATGTTTTTAGAGAAGTAGTGGAGAGCGGCCAAATCCCTAAATCATGGAAAGGATCATTAATAACACCAATCCTAAAGAAAGGAAATTGGCAACTATTGGAAAACTATCGCCTAATTACATTGCAGGACACCGATGCAAAGTTGTTTGCCGGACTCCTACTGAAGATCTTAACGGAATGGGCAAAAGAGAAACAGGTACTGCCTGCGAATCAAACAGGCTTTATTAAGGGACTTGGTACATCCACAAATATTTTAATACTATCACTACTAATAGATAAAGCAATCACATCTAAAGAACTGCTATATCTGTGTTTCGTAGACTTTAAGTCTGCTTTTGACTGTGTTGACAGAGAACTCCTTTGGGAAAAGCTTAACAAACAAGGAATTCCGCATAATCTCTTACAATTGATCCGGCTCCTGCACACAGAAACTTGGGTAAAGGTAAGGTTAGGTGAGGGAAATACACTAACCAGAAAAATCTCTACATCGAGTGGCCTAAAACAAGGGTGCGTTCTGGCCCCCTTACTTTTCAACTTATTCTGAGCAGATCTTTCTACAGACCTAAATGAAATCAATGCACATTCCCCAAGGCTAGCAAACAAACTGATATCTAACCTATTATATGCCGACGATGTTGTGCTTTTAAGCCCAACCAAAGTCGGCATGCAACGATTAATCAATGGGATTTTTAGGTATTCACAGGAAAATGGCATGCAAATAAATGAAGCTAAGACCAAAGTAATGGTCATTTCAAAAAATGCTCATCTTAAATCCAAACATAAGTGGTTATTAAACGGAAAAAAATTGGAGCAAGTAGCAGAGTATAAATACTTGGGAGTTACTTTTAATGACAAAGGCAACTTTCAGACACAAAAATCGGACATTATAAGAAAGGCAAACTCCCTAGTAGGGGCCTTTAAAATCATTCAGAAATCAACAGGAGATTTGTCTTATCACCCTTTATTAAAAATAATTGCCGCAAAATTATTGCCTGCTCTAACCTATGGTAGTGAGGCACTCAATGGTCAAGATGCTGAAATTATTAATATAGCTGTAGCTAAAACGTACAGATCCTTATTCTCTCTCCCGAAGAATGCCTCACAAGCTCAGGTGAGACTTGAGTTTGGGCTAAACAATCAATGCTACGCAAGGAAAGGGCACATACTAAAAGTATGGAACAGAATAAAAAACTACAAGGATAATGAAATGTCCCGCTTATTGTGGCAGGAAGTGAACAACAAAACAAACACAAACGTCAGCTCCTGCTTAAACAGCGCTATTGCAGAATTTGGTATAACACCAATCTGGGAAACCACAATTACGTCGGAGAGCTTCAAAAAAACAATAAACAAACTCACTAACTACCTCTCCATGATTATGGATAAAGATATTCTGGTCAAGCGTAGCCACGCATGGTCAATTCTCTCTGGATATAAGAAAAAAAAGGTTCCAACCTATCTAGAAACTGCATGGTCTAAGAAAAATAAACACATTTTTATTAATGCCAGATTTGGCTTCTATCCAGGCACATGCCACTTACCACCATGGAAGAGACCACAAGGAAATAACATATGCAGGCTTTGTAACCTAGGAGAAGAAAACATCTTACACCTATTGTGTCTTTGCCCGGATCTGGAAATTGAAAGAAAAACTACAATTAAAAGAATGTTTAACATGCGTAGTGTAAGGACATGTAGACAGGCACTGATCGCAAGTCTTAACCCAGAAGATTTGCCGATGAGTTCTGCGCTTGTTAAATTCCTTCGTGCGGTACAGAAGAAATTGGATGCTTTTGATTGACCAAACAATAATCTACGTGAATATGGACTTTATACAATGCAGCTTTTTTTCCTTTTTATGTGTATAATATATATCTAACTTTTGAAAACTGATTGAAAATCCAATTGTTTTATAATTTTAAATTTGGTAAAGTTTTATCTGCTTTTTTGTAAGATTTTAATTAATCAAACAAATAAATAAAATACAAAATACAAATACTAAGGGCTTGCATTGCCTTCGCGCCACGCAAGGCATCCCAAGATCTTGATGGTGACTTACTAAACCATGCAAAGCCACCTTGCATGGCTCTGCATGGTTTAATAAATCCAAAGTAACGCAAAGCAGTGCTTTTTCCTGCTTTGCGTTAGCTTGAAGCAGGAAAGACTGCCATGGAATGTCTCAAAATGGTACAGCTCCCAGACCATAGCGTAACGAGGAGACATATTATTTCTCTTTGTTACTTCCTTTATCTATGTGTGAGGCACCCTGCATCACACAAAGAAAAAGGAAAATACATTTAAGGATTTTTTTTGTGCAGGAAGGTGTCCCTTCCTGCACAAAAATAATCCTGCTTGTAACACAGGCACCCTTGCACCAGGGTCCAAGTTGCCTGCATTGGCGCTAGGTAGCACACAGTGCACTAGCGCAAGGAGGCAACAAAAATGTGTCATATCGTTGCAAATATGGCACATTTCTGATGCCTATCGTTCACCCAATACTGCGTACCTTGCAGCGATGCTTGAAATGTTAGTAAATATGCCCCAAGGACTTAAGTGGTTTGTGTGAAGGTGGTGATGTGACCATGTCTATAAAGAAAAAAGTATCCCCTGCCATACACAATAAGGCTACTGCAAGCCCCCTTGGAGTTCCATAACCTCATAAAGGAACTTGCCTTTAGCCTCATTACTGTATATGATCATGGAACTCCTAGATGTCTTACAATACCCTTATAATGTATGGCAGGGGGTACTTTATCCAGTAGTTAATGCTTGTCAAGAACAACGGATACATTCCATGAGCAAATGTACACTCACTTTATTATTGAAACTGGGTAAAGATCCCATACCATTTGTATGTTATAGTGAGATAGTGGTGCTGACTTATTATGTGAATATATTTGCAAAGATGTTAGTGAAGCCACTATACAACCTTTGACCTGCATTAATCTCTTTATCAATCCGGCTTTGTAAAGAATTGAGAAGTATGTAATAATGTGCATTTGGTCGATGAATTTCACCCACATTGCGGAATGTACCAATAAACAAATGATCTTTCGCTTACTTGATGCGGAAAAAGCACTACTTAAAGTGCATTGCAATATTTCACCAAGATTCTTTAGAGAATGGTCTTGGGTCCAACTATTAGAGCATTTTTACTAATGAGTCTCGTTAAGCACTGAGCAAGAAATAAAGTAAATAGAAAAGTAACCTTACCTCTAATTGTATGGTGAGGCACAAGACAAAGATGTCTCCTTTCAGCTATCATTTTCATTCTCTTGGTGGAACCATTGATAAACAAATTATATTCTGGTCCTGGCATAGCTGGAATTTCTATCAAACACAGCATACATAAAATGGCACATTTTGTAGATGATAGCAACCGATTCCTGGCTAAACAAAACTGCTGTCTACCAGCCCTTTTAGGCGCACTACATGACTTCATGGAGATATCAGCTTTCAAGGCGAATGCCATAAAAGCAAAAAGGATCGGGTTTTCTTAGCTTAAAAAGAGTTGTGAAGACCTCTTTTATTTCAAATAATTTTGTGATAAAAGATAAGCCACATATAAAATGGAATCTGAGGATGAGGAAAGCAGAATAAAAGATGAAGTAAGATAAATTTTAAAAACAGGAAGGGAATTATGAAGCCTTTAATATTCATGTAATGTGAAACTCAACACTAGAGGTACAAACCATCAAAGAACTAAGTGCACAATAGAGGTACTTGACAATTCGAAATTACTCTGTATAGATTGATTAGTTACAGAGGGGTAATAATGACAGCATCCATGATGTCTAGAATAAATCTCGGAGACAGGTGGATAGGAGATTCAAATACTTCGTTTTCTACTGTGGCCTACAGAGGACTAACTGATCTGTCTCGTACAGGACAAATTACAGAATAGAGGTACGCTCTACTTAACCGGTGGTCGAGAAAACTAGCACTAAAATGGAGATTATTCAATAATGGAGAGTAAGTGTGATGGTAAAGAGATTGAAGTCCACCAAGTGTGTACAGAGATTTTCTTAGTGGATCCTGTACGCTCTGCAGCCATTCCGATGATATTGGGGCCTTGGGGCGGAACCACTGGATCCCATGGCAGTGGAGGAACTCTCTTTGGTAGTTAAAGATGTTTTCTAGAAAACGGGAACATGGCTTGCGCAATAGCGTGATGGCAGACTGATCAGTGAGCTCCATGCTCGATCCATTTGCATCACAAGCCCAACATCGGTCAGCTGAATAAAGAAAGAGGCTTTTGGGAGTGGAAAGTCCGAGTCCAGTGGTGCTCCCATGACACACTAGCTCCCTTCTGAGCAGCGGCGGCTCCTCTGCTATGGCGTAAGAGTGTCGCCCACCCGAAAAGAAAATGACACTTTTTATTTCTCTTTTCCTGATGAGTCTTGGGGCGGAGCCTGGGGGTGACGGCACTGAGGGGAGTGGTAGTGCACTCCCTTCACTGCACTTGATGGTTGGGCCAGCGGTCTTAGGCCAGCCAAACCATCATGCGCAGTAAACCTCTCTCCAACCCCAGAGCTGCATTGATGGAGTTGGAAAGAGCTGGCACAGACTCCCAGTCTGAACTGGAGCGCTAATCAAGGGCGCTCTGGGCAATCCTGAGAATGCTCTCAAGCAAGACCAGCTTCAAGATTGGCCGGAGGGTACGTTGGGAGCCTGTGCCTGAAGAAAGGAACAGAGGAGCAGCCGGCTGAAAATAATTTTATTAATTATTTGTTTTCCCCCTCTTTTTGCTACCCCGATGCCCCCCTCACCCTCCGGCCACCCACCCCGCCACTCATAGTAAACACCGGCCGCTACTGCTTCTGAGCCGATGAATCTGCTGGTTTCTCTTTGCTCCTCTCCTCCCAGCCGGCAGGCCCAAGATGGTGGCCGCCATCGGCAGTAATGGTTACAAATTATGGGGCCGATTATGATGGCGGACGGACCTGAGTCTGTCCGCCACCATAGAGTAGGAGGGACCGTCCGCAGGGGCAGCGGCGGTCCCTCCGTGCAGATTAGCATATGACTGCCAGGGTGGCGGTCACATCCTCTATTTTTAACATTGCGGTGGGTGCAGCTTCAAGCTGCACCCGCTGCAATGTTAAAAAAGCATGCACTGTATTTGTGTGCACAAAGCGGCAGGCACCGCGCAGTGCCTTCCGCTTTGTTCACGCAAATGCAGGGGGGTACCATAGGTACCCCCATGTGCACCCCCACCCCCCCTTCACCCAGGGGGCCCGCAACGGGCCCCCGAAGTGAAGGTCTGTATGCTTTTCCATGGCGGAAAAGCCGCCGTGGAAAGGCATACTTTCTACTCTATCATAATATGGCTGGCGGTGTCTGATAGACACCGCCAGCCATGTTAATGCTTTTCTGCCGCGGTCGGAAGGTGACCACGGTGGAAAAGCGGCGGACAGATTCCAAGACCCACCAGCCATCCTAATTTGGCAGTGGGTCTTTCAAGCATCCGCGGCGGTTTTCCCACAACCTCCGGGCCGGCGGTGGCTTCCGCCGGCCCGGAGGATGCGGGAAATCCGCAATCGTAATGGGCCCCTTTATGTGCAAATCAGCTAGGGAGGCTCTGAGGGATTGGAGGACAAACACCAGCCCTTTGAATGGAATTCGTGCACCTCACTGCCAGAATACAGAGTGCCTTACTGCGGCAAGGACGGCCGGCTGTACTGATCACGCTACCACGATATCTGCCGTCTCTCAGCTCATCGGCCCATGGAGCATTTTACAACAATCCAAATGCTCTGGAAACATCTCTTGAAACATCCCCGGCCTGCCGACCCAGTCACAAAGGCTACCCAGAGACTTCCCAGCATTATCAACACACTGCTATCTACATTTACAAATACAATAAACTGGCTAGGTATCCTATGAAACTGTAATTGTTGCTTTAAGGGTCTCAAAGGCTTCCACGTACTCCCTAACAGCAGAACACTTTTACATTAAAACGTATTTACCTTTCAATCCGACTCCAGTCGATCACCACAGGCCAGTGAAAACTGCACGCTCCGTGCAGAGCCACACCATTTACAATGCAGCATTGGGTTGGATGGGCAACGGCCTGCAATGGCTGACCATAGGGGCAATGAGCCAAAGATCAGAAGGACACTAAGGATACCAAAGCCACTATGAAATGCCAAGGAGAACCTGCCATTAAAGGATTTGAGGGTTAAATGCAGAAGGGACATCACTTAGAGCAGAGACATCATCTTGCAGCGACTGGGTGCTCTTCATGGTCTAGCGCTAGAGGCCAAACCCAACACGGACGCTATGCATCATGACTTACAAGCGATCCGTAATTACTTTAAGAGGCTTGCCAGCAGAATTACACAAGCGGGGTCCAGAATTAGTGCCTTGGAGGACTCCAACATATCAGGACAGAAACAGATGGATATGACAACACAAATGATGATTTTGTTGGCAAGAGAACTGTCATAGCTTGAGGTTCACAACTGTAGGGGCAACCTGCAATTTTTTTTGTGTCTTCCTGAGAATGTGGAGTGTGATGCAAATTCCTGTGCTGAATTTCTAGAATCTTGGATACCACATTCCCTCTGGCACACTTTTGAGATAGACTTAGAAAAAGTGCACAGGATCCCACCAGGCGAACCACTGACCAACTCTGGGCCAACCCTTCGGCGCGCACGAGACCAATGATCTTTAGACAGTTGCGTTACCTGCATACTGAAGCGATCCTATCTCAAATGTGGAAAATCCAGCAGAAACAGTAGAATTGTATTAAGAGAACTTTTGCACAGGATTACTCTAAGTAAACAGCATCTACCAGGAAAGGTTTCCTGGCACTCTGCCAACCACTGAGAGACCTCTCTATTCCCTTCTCCCTTGCTGGTCTAACGAAATTATGTATTGTGTTTAGAGGAAAACAGATGATTTTCACAGACTCCCCAGATCTACAGTCTTTCCTAACTGCCTCCGCCCAGTCGAATATGGTAATCTTAGGATACGTACAATGGGGACCTCCTGATCGTGTTGGAATTTCCTTTCTAATTTCTGCATCTGTGTTGGCAATATGTATTCCACATGCTATAGCTGTTTGTTAGACATTGGGTGCAGGTATTGGTTAAGTGCCTATAACATGCCATCAGGACCCCTTTTTTTTTACATTATACATGTTTTACAAGTTTTTACATTTGTTCCTGATATTGTCATACTATTGTCAAACGCAGATTGGACTTGGTTAAAACCTTGTTGAGACTTGTTTGAGTCTTGCCTGTATCTTTGGTCGCCTACTACACACTTCGTAGTACACCTATTCCAATAAGTCTCTGATTTGAACTACCTTACATGCCATTATGTTTTGATAAATGTACCAGATGGACTATATCAATATAATCTCCTGTAAATAGATATTGGAGGGGCCACCTTCACAGGACAACAGGTGTTTAGATGCTTCATGCCTATTTATTTGGGCTGCACATGTTCTAAAGATTTGACTCATGATGGAACCTACGGTGCGTGGTTTAGCCTGCTTGCAGCCTACATCATCCATACATGACGAAGTGTGGGTAATTTCGGGTGTTGGATGGTGGGAGGGTCATTGTTTTGGGATTCCCTTTTGCCTTTATTTTGACTTTCTATGTTGGTATCATTTCCTCCTTTTGGCCTCTTCCTCGGCATTCACTCTTCTTTCTCCCCCACCTCTATGAGAATAGCGGGTCCGCCTCACTGCACATTTATAATGGGCTGCTTTGTGCAACTTACATACGCGATGTAGCTGCACCATATTTACTTGGCTTCCCTGCACGATGTCTAGATCCCACCTCAACTCACACTCATTTGCACTCAATTTTAGATGGAAAGGTACGGATATTGGGAAGAATATACACAAACCCACCTGATTTTTATCTGTCTACTCTGCACAACTACTATACTACACAGTCAATTCAAATCAAATCAATCTTTATTCGGTTGCAATCACTACCACAATAGGTAATTTCACATTGCAAACGTATTATATACAGTATCACATATAGATACCAATAAAACAAATAGAATACAACCTCATTTGAAACAATGAACAGTAAAAGTATATCCACATAATATCAGTTTGATCTCGAGTGCCTTGACCTCAGAGCTGGCCGAAGAAAAGAGGCTACTGCAAAAAGGGTGTATTCATTTGACAGAAGCTGCAAATGCTTGAGCACCACACCGACTTGCGTAAAATTGAGGGCTTTCAGGAGAGGCCGCAGAAACTGCTTCCAATGCCGGCTAAAATATTTACAATGAAGCACAAAATACAGAGTATTCTGTGGAGCCCTTCGATTGCAGCTACAGGGCCCTAGCATAGTTGATTGAAACCTGCCAGACGTAGTGGTCTGAACATGGTGTAGCTGTTAAACCTAATAGGAGCCACCGGAAACATGTACCTTTAGCTACTAAGAAGAGAAAGGTAAGTGTCCAGTCCCTGCAGTTTTCAACAATAAATGCTTCCCAAGCTCTATGCATTCACAATGAGAAAGGGCGTGCTTAAAAAACAAGTCCCTTACATGCCTAAGCTCTCAAGAACTCAGGGAATCATAATTATAAAAGATATCAGCCCTGCCTAAACAAGTGAAAGACGCCTTTGCGTAAGGGATCCAAGGAAATGTATGCACCTTGTCAAGTAACAGACAGTCAGTCAGGATCAAACGATTTAACTTGGTGCCCTCCCTGGATCATATCTTAACCCAACACAGCAGAGGCTTTACGGCCACCAAGTCAGCAATGTGCTAGGCCAAGCTCTTCATGGACAGAAAAGGACAAAGTGCTTTTGGGGAACCCTCAAGACCCGCCATAAAAACTTGTTTCGTGCAAGTTGAATCTTATGCACAGAAGTGCGCCCTCACACTTCGCTGCCATATAAGATCTTGGAGAGGCATTTGGAGTGATAAAGCTTTATTAGAACACTTGGCGACCAAAAACCCAGTCTCTGGGCATGGCTAGCTTGTTCATATCACACAGCTTTCCCTCTACCAAAGGTTTCCATCTCAGGTTAGCGTTAAAAGCATTCCCAGATAAAAGAAAACTGGGATCTTAGTCAGGGTATGGCTCCTTGCATTAAATATTTTGGACCTAGTCGACCAAGGGCCAACTACCAAATCGTATGATTTTATGAAGTTGACCGTTAGATCCAAACTGTCCATAAAGGAGATGAACTTGTCTAATAAAGCCTGCAAACCAACTGCTGTGTATGCTATAAGCCCGCATCATCTGCATACAGTAAAACTGGCAGTGATTTTGCACCTTCTCTAGGACAGTACGCCTGTGCTGATAGAAGAGCATGTCTAGTCTATACAAAATTAACAGGAAGGGCTCAAATATGCACCCTTGACAAACACCCCTTCCACATTTAAATTGTTCTGTGAGGCCAACCCTCTGTGAGTATCTAACCGCTGCTTGGTGTGATGATGGAGGTTCTTTAGAAGGATTACAATATCAGGGTCAGCACCCAGTGAAAGGAGCAAGTCTCATAACTTACTCAGATTTACCCTATCGAAAGCGGATGTAAGGTTCATAAAAGCTAAAAACAAAGAGCCAGACTGGGCCACAGTATATTTATTGACTATTAGGTAGAGGTTTAGACACTGATCAATCGTTGATTTACCCGGCTGAAAACCATACTGAGCCTTTCTTAATATCTCAGTGTCTACCCATACAGACAGTCTATATGATAGGACTCTACCAAAGACCTTAACGACTGCATCAATGAGAGAAATGGGACGATAACACTGTGGGTTATCGTTGTCACCTTTTTTGAAAACCAGAACTATAATTGCAGAAGATATAGATAACGGAACACCCTCCCTTACTGCTGTGTTTAGAACCAGTGTCAAAAATGGACACCAAACCTCAATGTTATTTCGAAAAAGGTCTCCTGAAAAACCATCAGGTCCTGGAGCCTTATTGCAGGTCAGAACCTGGATTCCCTGACAAACTTCCTCAAGGGACAAAGTAACACTAGTTCTCTCCAATACCAGGCCCGCCTCCTCCTCTGTCCCTTCAGTGTGTCCAAAATTATACACACCCTTAAAATGTTCTACCCATTGCTGCGCAGTGATATGATGGCATAAGTCTTGCCCTAAAGGTTCCAAAAAGCAAGGTCTATTTATGACCCGCCAAAAAAGCGCACTATCCCTCAGCTTACTAGCTTGGCTAACATCTTCCCAGGCCAGCATTTTTAGAGTTTGCTTTCATTTCTTAAGTGTCACCTCATAATGTATATGACAACTTGCCACAAGCTGCTTGTCACAAGAAATCCCATCCCAATGACAAACGAGGGGACATTTGATTGCTCTGCTTAGGGTGTTGTTTTTACATATGAGCCTGGAGAGTGTAGCGAACTCCCACTATCGTTTCACTTGCAATAGTGAATAGCTGTACTTTGATTTGGATAGGCTACCTCCTGGGGAAACCCTACCAAACCCAGACAATTCTGAAAACTAGACACCCGAGGGAGTCCAATGGTGTGCTTCACATTGATCCCACAATATTTTATCGCCCACAGTTCCCTGCAAACTGCAATCTTTGACTAAAACCACACACTTTTCTGTGAATGCATTTCTGTAAGGACACTTTCTGGAATTAGCAAGGAGCCACACATTTCCAACCACCCAGCATTCCCCCATGTCCTTCGATAACCATGGTACCTCACTTGTGAGGGTAGGCCAAGGCACCTTGACATAAGTCACTAAAGCTGTCTTCATGGAGAGAACAGCAATGGGGTAGTGGAGGGATTTGGGGCCGTGCTCAGCCGCCACCCATGTAAACCAACGTACCACGGACCTTTTTGAAAACTAAGGGATTTCAGAGAGTTGTGCAATTGCATGGACACCATAAAGTTTTCTTTCCCACAATGCCCTACAAACCTCAAACTTCCCCTGAAATCGCACATTTTGCTTGCATATCATTGTGGAAACGTAAACAATTCTCAAATTCTACTACCCAGCGTTGCCCCACTTGTGCCGATAAAACACCAGTAATTAAGGGGTTAAAGAGATGAGGCATTAATTCTTTCCTAATTTGGAATAGCTTTGGTGTGGTCCTGATGTATATGGTGAAGGCGTTCCAGATCCTGGGTGCATAGATGGAAAAGGCTGGCTTGTGAGAATCACCGGAGATGGTGAACTTGTCTGCCAAGCACCTACTTTGTCTGAACTATTTAGGTATTATGAACAGTTTCAACCCCAATGCCTCGGATCTTTGGCTGGTGTTAATGATCGACTCAAGCAAGTCTTACTATCTTTAAATCTGATTTAATCTCAAGTTCAGTAGTTTGAGGTGGTTGTCTTTACCCAGTTAACCTTTTCTCATGTTTAAATAATGTACGACTTGCCGGGCTTATTTTCATAGGCAGTTATTGACTGAGTGATGCACACCATGGGTGATAACTTTCCCAGTCTCTAACAGGTGTTCTCTGATCATTGGTATATTAGTGTCCCCTCCTGCCTATATATTTGTGGTGCTCAAAGTTATTGATTAGGCCATGATATATATATATATATATATTTTTTTTTTATTTTGCCCCTAAATTCTTTCTTAATTTCGTATCTTGATTTTGGCTGTTATGTTTTTTGTCATGGGGTATAAACTTACAGCGCACGCACCGTTCTCAAAGGTGAGCCACGGTAACCGTTCATACTTAAAATTAAAAGCAAAGTGACAGTTATGCTTTTATGAGGTTTGACGAAAGAGCAGACTTTTTTTTTTTTTAGTTTTCTCTCCAGTCTTCCACTTGTTGCATGAAAAATGTGGCCGTGCCGCACACGGGCAGAATTTTCAAGCAGAGCAACAAAATGGGCAGAACATTTGTTTCAGGTTTGTCTTCTGGAAAGTAAATGTCATGAGTTTTCCGTTAAAGTCTGGCACTTCCACAGACCACTCGTATGTTCTTATGAGTTCCTGCAACTAGTCTGTTGGTGTTTTTAAGCTGGATCACGTGTAACATGCTTTAACGTTTTTGGTTCAAGTTTTTTTTGCGTGAACTTTGTGAAATTAACCATGCTTTTTTATAAAATTATTTGAAAGTAATGACTATAGAGTTAATTCTTACACTTTTTTGCTTTTCCTCCAGTATTTTCAAATGGCTTCCTTTTTTTTAACCTTCCTTTCAACCCACAATTTGCTAAGTCAGTATCTTAGAATTCTCAATATAATTCAAGGCCTATTCTCTTTTCTAATGCTTGTTGGTTCTTCTGATGTTTACATATTTTACAGAAACATGAAGGAGCGAAGTGTAAGGGTCAGCTTCTCATTTTTGGCGCTACAAACTGGGACCTTATTGGCCGAAAGGAAGTGCCCAAGAACCAAGGTACAGTTTATCGACCCATTGGAACGTATGCTTGTGGTACTGCTGGGCTGCTGTTTTTCTCTCGGCCAATAGCACTAATGGTATGATGGGGATCCAGTCTCTAGCTGATCTCCCCATATCTGCAGCCACGAATTAGTCCTGTGGCTTTGCTCTAGCTCGATGACCCTGATACAGATGTTATTTCTGAGCCCATCAGTAGTTGCATTGAACATTTTTAATATAAGAATTTTTGCGTTACACAACCTTGAATTCAAATGCACACATCCCCACTTGGGGAAGACGCAGACTGGGGCACAACAGACAACCTTAATAGGGTATGCAATTAAGAGGATTCAAAGAAATGGTTATCGCAATTAGATCATCTGGATGTTGAGTTGGTATGTGAGGAGCAGTGAAACAAGGTGACCAAAAGACAGCCTTGAGCTAAATATAGGAGAGTACGAGCTATGAAGTTCATATTACTATAATAGGTGAAAGTCATGCTTTTTGTGTTAGTTGAACGTGGAGGATACAGTACAGTTGGAGAGTAGGTGAATATTTCTGCAATGAATTACTGAGCCTGTCATTCTGTGTTATATTCTCCACCCTGCCCCACCACCACTGCTTCCTCACTTGCTGTCTCGGGCACTGCTCTGAACTTGTAGGACCTGTTCATTTAATAGTATGTGCTGCCCTCATACATGCAGTCTAGTCCTAGTGGAATGACAGAAAAATCTAGACCACTGCATTTGCTGATGGCTGCTGTCCTTGTTTGTAGTAGCTGGCCAGTACAAAGCAGAAGTGTCCTCGTGTTCTCGATGCATGTGTAGTTTAACAAAAGACTTATGCAGGTCATTGCGCACAAATACACAAATACAATTGACTAAACATATTAATCAATTTGATCTCCTCAACTCTCACCAATCAGGCTTCCGAGCCAATCACAGTACGGAAACTGCCATGATTCACATAATCGATGACGCCCTCCAAATACTAGATCATAACGATACCTGCCTCCTCATCCTCCTTGATCTCTCCTCCGCATTTGACACCGTCAAACATGAGAACCTACTCGAACTATTAAACACAAGAATGGGCCTATCTGGAACTGTGCTCAAATGGTTCACTTCTTTTCTGCATAACAGGTCGCAGAAATTCAAGAGCAACAACTTGATGTCCGCACCAAGACCTGTATCGCTAGGCGTACCACAAGGATCCTCCTTATCCCCAACTTTGTTCAACCTAGTTATGGAACCTCTCACCACCTTGCTGCAAGAATCCAATGTACACTTCCACATGTATGCTGATGACACCCAACTCTATCTCAAACTACAATCACCCAAAAACATCACGCTTTTGAACTCAACGATCAGAAGCACCCAATCTTGGCTGGCCGCTAATCATCTCAAACTCAATGCCCTTAAAACAGAGTTCCTCCTGATCGCACCTCCCGCGAAGATCACTACCGCACAAATGTGGCTTAAAGACCTAACGGCACTCAATGTCCAACCCACCATCGTGGACTCAGCGAAATCCTTGGGCATAACACTTGACACCAATCTCAGCATGCAGGAACACATCAACAAAGCAACTAAGGGAGCAAACTACCAAATCAACACCCTCAGGAAACTTAAACCTTTCCTTCCAGCCAAAGACTTCCAAACTGCAGTACAATCACTAGTCATACCTCGAATAGAATATGGCAGCACCGCCCTCTGCGGTCTCCCCCTAGCTACTACGGCACCCATAAGAGCCTCTCTAAACGCCGCAGCGAGACTTATCACTGGATCAAAAAAACACTCGCACATTTCCCCTGACTTCAAATCCCTGAACTGGCTGCCGTTTGAAGCCAGAATACACCTGAAAATCGCTTGTTTGACCCACAAGGCTGTACACCTGAGCTCACCTAGATACCTCGCTCAGAAGCTGACGATTTCTGGAGGCTCCAGGAACACTAGAGGCACAAACAATCTTTTGCTAAAGCCTAAAAGATTCCGCAAGGAAAAAACCTATAAACGCTCTTTCTCAGGAATGGCCCCCAGGATTTGGAACTCGCTCCCCCCTGAAACAAGGCTCATCACCTCTACCATACTGTTCAAGAGAGAAGTAAAAGCAATCCTCATGGCTAAATACACTTGAACGACTATTGGGGAAAACTACAAAGACTCGATACTCATCTGTACTACTTGTTCGAACCCTTGTATCTTATGTTGACTCTGAAATTGATTTACTTGATTGTTTTATGATATCACTTCGATGTACTCCTAACATGATTGATGTATCTGCGTATACATGCTCCCCTCCTCTGTAAAGCGCTCTGATATCTGCGAAGATCTTGTTCGCGCTATATAAAACTTTCAAAATAAATAAATGGGATGTCTTCAGATGGCAAAGGGCCCTAGAGCACTCACTATCAAACCATTTAGGGTTATCTGAGCGAGCCCTACCCTCGGGAACCGTTAGAAAGGTGGAAACCTTCTGTGAGATTGTTACAAAAGAACTTAGAATCTCTCTCCCCATAACAGAGGGATCCAGGCTGGTAATATTCTCCAGCTGGCAAGCTGAAAAAAGTGAATGATTGAAGGCCTTAGGATCTACCTGCCACCACTTCAACCGCCTCCCTTGGTCAGATAGGTGAGTGAGCCTAGCATCGTATGGGAGGACCCCAGCCCACACCTCACCCCCTCAACTACTAGGAACAAGGAGTTATGGACTGTGGATGATATTAAAAGGTCACAGTGAACAAGTTCAGGGGAGTTAAAACAAAAAAAATCAATTATTTTAGCACTACTCATCCCCTTGAATGTGGGCGGGAACTACAGCCTTGTAGGGTTTATCAGCTTATCTAAGGTAAAAACCAAATTATGGGTATGTAAGAAGCGGTTATATTTTAGAACCTTCCGGAGTGTGTTCCATATAAAGACCATCCATAATTGTGGATCTTGATTTAATATGAGTAGATGGTAGAGGGTTAAAACACAAATGGCAGTTAAAGTTCCCTGCTAAGACAAGTTCCCCTGTTCAAGTCAACCCCCGACATTAAATCAACAGCACCACTTTAAGCTGTGAGATTAGAAGTGCCTCACATCCCCCTTCTTGCATTGTAATAATTGACCAAGACAAAATAAATAGATCTCACAACATGCATCTTAAGGCCCTGAAAAACAGGAGTCTCACTTAAGATCTTTAATGGAGCCAACAATATACAGTCAACATAATGAAGACACCACTTAAAATTCTTTCGCTAAACACTAAGGGCTTGAATCACCAAGTCAAATGTAAAAGGATCGCAGATTACTCTAATAGGCTAGCAGGGGATATTATATTATTACAGGAACAGCATCTTGACTCCATTAAGTAAGCTAAATTCTATTGCTCATGCATACCGGAGAGTGTACTTTCTTCAGCAATACATAAACAAATATAGTTCTTACTAGAATAGCTAGGAAATCTGAAATCACTATGCTATCTCCATCAAGGCAGATCGCTTATCACCAGAGCTAAGAATAAAGATAGGGAAATCTTTATTGTGAACACTTATGCCTGAACGACAATTGTGTGGAATTTTACAAAGATTTTGACAGACTATCAGAGCTACCCGACAACTCAGAAGTGATTCTGGGTGAAGACTTCAACCTGCCAATGGATGGGACCCTAGACAGGATATTCACACATAAATTCCTGGGTAGCAGATCACACAACCAAATGAAATCATGCTGCAAGAATAACAATCTGGTGGATGTATGGTGGTTATACAATGCTGAAGACATTTCTTCAACATCCAAGTCTCAACACTCCTCATACAGTACTAGAATTGGTGCTTTGCACTGTCGAAGTCCTGTTCCAGGGAGATGGTCAGCTGGGTATCGTCCACTTAAGAAATTACATCAAAACTGCATGATTTGACAATTTGAGGCAAATAAGCTACATAGATGTTGAACAGCGTCTGGCTCAAAGATGAGCCCAGTAGCACTCCTATATTGATAGACACCATGTGGGATTTGAAAGAGCTCAGCGTCATTGTTTGTGTTAGGCTGTCTAAAGAGTCAGCGAGCCGCAGAAGGACATTAACCCCAACACCAATCTCCGGCAGTCATCTGATCAATGTTTCATGAGAAACAGTATTGAAAGCCGCTGAGAGATCTAACAGCATAAGCATGGCAAGGGCATGCACAACCAAGGAAAGGTGGATGGAGTCTTTGACTGCTACCAGTGCAGGTCTGTTATGTGGGCAGCTCGAAATCCCTATGGGAGGAATCGATTATCATATGGTCCTCCAAGAATGTTTGTGGATGCATATTTCTAGTATTTTCCGTAATAAAGGAAGGAGGGGAAGGACTTTTCGGTTCTGCATTAGGTTTCTTGAGTATAGGAGAGACCAGAGCAGTCTTCCAGGCTAATGGTAAATTGGCAGAGTCTAAGGAGTCATTAAATAGCGATAGAATAGAAGGGGCTAACAGCGTTGCTAGACTGGCCAAGATCCTCAGGGGGCATACAGGATTTGGCTTTGGTCAGTCGCTCTAGGATTTGGTCCAGAGTAAGATGTTCATACCTATCCAAATGAGGAATTAAATAATTTGTGGGGACAGTCTGTGAGATAGAATTAGACCGACTGTAATTGATTGGGAATTTCCTGTATATGACATCAATCTGGCCTCAATAAAGTCAGTCAAGGAGTCACATAGTCGTTGGGAATCTGGGATAACTGAGGAGCAGGCATGAGGCTTAGTGAAGTCATTAAGCAATTTGTAGAGATCTTTGGAAAAGTTGCCTGCATTCTCAATCTTAGTGCAGATAAAACTCCTCCTGATTTTTCTGATATGGTCATGGTATTTAGCTTCAATTTATCTCTATCAGCTAGAATTTTAGAGTGGCGCCATCGTCTTTCCAGTCTTTTGCAACCTGCTTTCAGTGTGCTCAGTTTGCTAGGGAACCATGGCGCATGAGGTCTGGAAGAGATATGCTTGGACTGTTTAGAGGGGCCATCTTTTTCAAACGCTGTAGAAAAAGCATTATGATAATTGCTTAACGTTATGTTGATGTCTAAAACCTGAGTCCCAGCTAACGGGAAAAACCCTTGGAGAACTTTTCAGGAGAGATGGTATGCCAGGCTCTATAGGTCTTTTTCCCCACTGTAGCAGACTGGTTTGTAAGATCTGCCTTGGCAGTCTGTAACTTAACCAAAGGATGGTCTGTCCAAGTAAAAGGAAGAGCGTCTTCCCTATTCAGAGATGGGAATTGGTGAAGAGTAAGTCTGAAGTGTGGCCAGCCTCGTGTGTAGGGTGTTGCGAGCTACTCACCTGAACCCAGGCTGTTTCGATCAGGCAGCGATATTCTCAAGATCACAGTGGAGCATGAGGTGGCAGCAATGGTTAGACATACTGCTTCCTCATGAGTGCCCAAGGGGAAGGGGATTAAGAGAGAAAGAAATTCCAATTGTGTAACGCCTTGTGTACTAGACTACTGGATTCGGGACAGAGTATAGCACCTGGATGCTGGACAGCTTTAGGCAAAGCAAGTGAAGCACTTTAAGTGTCTGCAAGAAGAGAGTACCACAGTAATGTACTGTGATGTCAGGGAACATTCAAATACCAAATCACTATATGTGATAGCGTTACATACATTAAAACCTTCTGCTTGCTCTATGAAATTATGTCTCTTTCTGGACTGCCTTCTGTTCCTAAGAGTAAAGTAGTCTCTGATGAGATAAATACTTGCTATTCTGCTTTCATCAAACTGCTTAGTAATTGCATAGAACTTCAAATCATTACACATACAAAGCTAGCACTGTAGTCTGCCTCTGTACCAGTTTTTGAGGCGTAGAGGAATTCCTGACAGTTCGTACCTGGCGGTTGGCTACTTTTTGGGCGTATATTAGCACATTGTGCACAAATTTATAGTTGGGGCTGCCGCTGCGCCAATACTCATCTTGCATGATGATGCATTGTGTTCTCGGTGGTGTAGCTCGGCGGGGTCACGTGAAGTGAAGGCCGCAGCAGCGCTAAATAAAAGGTGCGTCACACTGGTAGTATGGTACTGGCCAGAAGACCCCGAGAGGTCTCTGCCATTTATTTATCCCCTCGGGTCGAGCCCGCCCGAGGGGTGTTTGGAAAGCGTGTGTGTGCGATACATTGTAGTGGAGAGCCAGGGTGGCTCCGCCCAAAGGGATTAAGGTCACTCAAATGAGCATGAAACGCGCTGCATGGCTGGGGCATGATTGGAGGTTTGGACATGATCACTCACTGATTATTAGTTACTAAACACATGGGCTGCTGAAACCAGCAGCACATGTGTGTGTAACTGCAAGCTTACTTACTGTAACCTGTTACTTACCAGCCACCGTAGGGTAGTGGTGCAGTGAGTGTACAGTTTGTGGGCCACAGGGTCGTCAATCTTGTAGCACGTGAAAGCGCTACCAATGACTGCCCTGCCAATAATTTTTGGCCAGCCCCCGCGGCACTCTTCAAAAGTAGCGATCACGCACCACATGGTCTCTCAGCATGGGTGGACTCAGAGTGTCTAGAGTCGGGATTTGTTATCGCGTCACACTGTCTCATCGTTACTGTACCAGAGATACAGTGAGTGACAGTGTGGCCAATGCCGCAATGGACTTCAAGAGTCCCACTTTGGGAGGCCGATGGAAGATGGAAAAAAGCCCCCGGTAAGCAGAGAGGCAAGAAGATAGAGGATGTTGACAAGGGTAGAGGAGGACCACACGAGGAGGGCTGTGAATGAGTTGGGAAGAGCACTGATTGGTGAATACTATATAGGAGAAAGATGTGACTGCATTGTGTCAACCTCATAGTGCTATGTAAATTCCCACTAAAGACTATGTAAATCCCTTGAATATTGTGAATCCCTCTAAAAACAATGCAAGGCTCTCGTGAATACTGTGTGAAGCCCGCCTGAATACTGCATGTCCACACCTAAATTATACAAAGCCCTGCATGTGTGAACCCCTTCTTAATGCTGCTGTGGGGGTAATGGATCCAGTGCAGGGGGAAACTGATTCTTTTGAAATGGCTGGCCCGTTGTCAGAACCCTGTTTTTGGGGCTACAGGCACGCAGGAGTTACTGGGATTAACAGAAGTGGTTGAGGCATTTTACCCTGGTTGTCCCAGGACCCACCTTACTATGAATCCCGCTCAACTGGGTGAAGTGCCCCCTTCAGCACCCGACTTAGCATTCAAGGCTCCCTCAGGGGAAACTCATATACCGTTCGGTGAACAAAACTCATAACTCAACTTAAGGGTAGCTTGCCAATAAATCAATGTCCAGCCAGTGTTTTTATTCTAACTCTATATACATATCAACATTTCCCTCATTGACCAACATATCTACTTCTAATATTTGAAAATATGCCAGTGACAGAAAGTGATCATCTCAAAGTTTTTTAATTTTATCAAAACATGTCATTTCTTTTTTTCTAAAAAGATTTTCATCATAGTATTTTTATAAATATTCAAAGAGTTATAACTTCATCATAAATGGACTTAGATGCATATAATCATTGGCACATTTCTTTTACATCCACGATTATTGCAAGAAATTATATAAATATGACATACAACTATACAACACATCTATAATTGTTAAGCCAGGGACTTTCCTTTGTTCCTTGCACTAAGCTGAATAAGTTCAAGCTACATGAGGACTTGTTTGCCTTCTTCTGAAAGGTAAGGCTTAAAAAATTCTTTATGAATAGACCTGCTGCTGTAGAAGACAACAGCATGTCACATTGCAAACCCCCATCCAGTTTCACGTCCACACTGGACATGCTAGGACCCGAAGTCAACATCTTCTAACAGTTTGTTTTGAAAGATGTTGCTCGGATCGTGAAACATCCCATTAAATCAGGGTTCAACCTTTCCAAAATGGAAAACACAGCTTTGGAGAAAATGAGGAATGATCAAGAATTGATCATTAAACCCTGTGATAAGGGAGGAGGGATTGCTATTTTGGATAAAGGACAATATGATCAAAAAATGTTAGAGATGTTGTCAGTCAAAGAACATTATAGACCAGCACAACCTAGGGAGCTGACTAGACTGAATACACATATACAGGAAATAGCATATGAGGCTCTTGGCGATGGATATATCTGTGATGAGGAGTATAAATTTATAAACAAGTTGTGTCCTGTTACCTCAGCACTATATGGCCTCCCTAAAACGCACAAAAGCGAGACAAACTCCACCATGCATCTTATTATATCTACCATAGGATCTAGCACAGAGTCACTATCAAAATACGTGGACTCTTTTATCTGCCCGCTTATACAGAAATAGGAGTCATACATACGTGACACAGGTGATATTATCAACACAGTCAAGGGGGTCTCCTTTGATCCCGGTAGGGACATATTGGTAACGCTTGGCATTGAGGCGTTGTACACCAACATCCCTCAATGTCAAGCGTTACAAGCAGTGGCGGCACTTTTACGTAGATTCCCTGAGAATAGACCAGACAACTTTATACTCCAATGCTTGGAGGTGGTACTTCTAAATAATTTTTTTGACTTTGATGGCTCTCTATATAAACAGATTAAAGGGACATCGATGGGAGCTTTCTGTGCTCCCAGTGTGGCTAATGCCTTCATGGGAGAATGGGAACTCATAAACATCTTTAATGAAGCGCCCCCTTTTTTGATAATGTGTTCCAATGGAAACGCTTTATCGATGATATATTCTTCATCTGGAGGGGCGAATCAGAGGATTTACAGGAGTTTATCCTTTGGCTGAGCGCCAGCAATGAGAATCTGATATTTACAGCTAACTGGAGTGTCAGCAGAGTAGAATTTCTAGATATCACAATAGATGGCACTAATGGACACTTACAGGTAAGTCTTTACAGAGATCCAACTGCCAAGAATACCATTCTTCAATTTGGTAGTCACCATCCCAACTGCCAAAAAGATTCAATCCCCTTTGGGGAATTTCCCAGCATTAGACGGAATTGCACAGACATGAAATCCTTTCTTATACATGGTGATGCCCTAAAAGAGAGACTCATTTTTCGAGGTTACCCCCACCGATTAGTGCGTCACGCGTATAAAAGAGCTAAATACTATGATAGGGAGGCTTTGTTACAAGGGACCACACGCAAAGTACGCGATCAAATCACATGTGTGATTAATCACTCCACTTTGAATTACAAAATAAAAAATGTGATCAATAAAAACTGGAGGATTCTTAACACTGACGAAAGCAAATCCAAGTTACCTCCTCCCTTAGTAGTGTATAGAAGAAATTGTAACCTCAGGGATCTGTTGGTTCACACACACAGCGCATCCAAGAACTTTCAGATTCAGAGGTCAATCACTGGTTTACCTAGTGTCCAGGGGAATCACAGATGTGGCTCCTGCCATGCCTGTGATTCCGCCTTGGTCACTGATCGATTGAGTCACAATGATGTGGATGTCAAGTTGAGGCACCTCACTAACTGTAGGAGTAACGAACAAGTTACTTACCTTCGGGAACGATATATCTGTAAGAAACAGTAGTTAGTATTATATTCCTTACCTTAGAATATCCCCAGGCGTTAGACTGGATCCGGAATTTGCGTAGCAGTACCCTTGCGCGTCGGTAGGCGTCGTCTGCGGCTTCGCGTCCGTGTCGGGATGACGTCGCCGGAGTACTTAGACGCCGCCCTCGCGCGCTGATGTCAGTTCTTATACACAGCTTTTCCGCACCAAAAATGCTGAGCCATGCAAAAAACCAACACTGGTGCCATTGAAACTAGGGCCCTGAAAGGGGATGACCTTAACACTAGATATCGGTTCGCAGAACAAGGAGGATGGGTGGGGCGGTAAGGAATCTAATACTAACTACTGTTTCTTACAGATATATCGTTACCGAAGGTAAGTAGCTTGTTCATCTGAAAGAAACAGGTTAGTATTAGATTCCTTACCTTAGAATAGATACCCCAGCAATACCGGTGGTGGGTCTGCGAACCAATAATCACACCAGAAAGTCCTGGAGGACGGACCGACCAAAGAAGCCATCCCTCCGGACTTGGCTGTCCAGGCAGTAGTGTCTTGCGAACGTGTGCAGCGAGGCCCACGTAGCTGCCAGACAGATGTCCTGCAAAGGGACTCCCCGGCCCAGGGCAGTGGTAGCCGCCGTGGCCGAAGTGGAATGGGCCCGCAGCCCAACAGGAGGCTCCTTCTTCGCCAAGGAGTAACAAGCCTTGATACACAAGACGACCCGCGAGAGATGGTCCGCTTGTGCACCGCCCGTCCTTTCTTAGCGCCCTTGTAACCACCAAAGAGTTGGTCATCCACCCGGAACTGGCGTGTGCGATCCAAATAGAATGAAAGCGCACGTTTTGGGTCCAGACGGTGGAGGCGCTCTTCCTCTTTTGAGGGATGCGGTGGCGGAAAGAAGGTGGGCAAGGTGATGGACTGCCCGATGTGGAAGGCCATGACAACTTTGGGCAGGAAAGAGGGTCTAGTCCGCAACACAACCTTGTCCGGATGGACAGAAAGGAAAGGAGGTTTGAATGAAAGAGCCTGGAGATCACTCACTCTCCTGGCAGAGGTGATGGCAACAAGGAAAGCAGTCTTCAGAGTAAGAAGGCGGTGAGGACAGTTGTGAAGCGGCTCAAAGGGAGCGCACATCAGATAGGTAAGAACAAGTTTCAAGTCCCACTGAGGTATCACAAACGGAACAGGGGGAAACATGTGTGTGATGCCTTTCAGAAAGCGAGTTACAATGGGGGACTTGAACAAAGATGGTTGATCAGGCAGCCTTAGAAATGCTGAAAGGGCAGAAAGAAAGCCCTTGATAGTGCCCAGAGCAGAGCGCTGCTGGGCAAGAGAAAGAAGGAAGAGAAGAACCTCAGAAAGAGGGGCAGAGAGAGGATCCACAGCCTTTGCTGTGCACCATGTCACAAATCTGTTCCACCTGCAGGCGTATACCGACTTTGTGGAGGGACGCCTGGCTGCCAGAATAACATTACAGACTTCAGGAGGCAAGTCAAATGGCCTCAACTGTCGCCGCTCAATCTCCAAGCATGGAGGTGGAGACTGGACAGGTTTGGGTGGAGGACCGTCCCCTGCTGCTGCGACAGAAGGTCCTCCTGAAGAGGCAGACGAACCGGGGGATCGACTGACATACTGAGTAGCTCGGGATACCGGTATCTTCGTGCCCAGTCCGGAGTCACAAGGTTGACTTGGGCCTAGTTGCTTGTGATCTTCTTCAGCACTCTTGGCAGAAGTGGTATAGGCGGTAAGGCGTACAACAGACCGCAACTCCACTCGCGACGAAAAGCGTCTGAGAGCGAGTGCCGCATTGGAAAATCCAACGCGCAGAATTGATGACATTGCGTGTTCTCTTCGGTGGCGAATAGATCTAACCAAGGCTCTCCCCACTGCAGATAGAGACCTTGTGCCACATCCGAGTTCAGACGCCATTCGTGATCCATCATGCACCGTCGGCTGAGTTTGTCCGCCCTAGCGTTCAGAGAACCTGCAAGGTGTTGAACCACCAGGGTCACGCCCTGATGTTCCAGCCACTGCCAGAGGCGCAGAGCCTCCTGGCAGAGTGTTCACGACCCCACCCCGCCCTGTTGGTTGCAGTACCACATGGCGGTGGTGTTGTCCGTGAACACCTGCACTACACTCCCCCGTACAAAGGGGAGGAATGCCTTCAGTGCTAGACGAATCGCCCGCAGCTCCAAAAGGTTGATATGGAGCCGGGACTCCGCCGGAGGCCAGAGGCCTCTGATCTCCGCCTCTCCCATGTGGCCTCCCCAGCCCTGGAGGGACGTGTCCATCACAACTACGTGCTCCGGTTGGGGAAGGGAGCGGGATTTGCCGCTGACCCAATCGCGGTCTGTGAGCCACCACTGCAGCTGTCTCGCAGTGCCCTCCGAGATCAGGTCATGATCGGACAGGTTGCCCTGATGCTGAGCCCACTGAAACTTCAGGTCCCACTGCAGAGCCCGCATCCGCCATCGGGCGTGATGCACCAGAAGGATGCAGGAGGCCATCAGCCCCAGAAGCCGCAGCGTCAACCTGACCGAGACTCGGGATAAAGGCTGAAAAATCGGAATCAGAGCCTGAATATCCCGAACCCGTTGTTCGGGTAGATAAACCAGAAACTGCGCCGAGTCGAGAACCGCTCCAATGAAGAGGAGCTTCTAGGAGGGGCACAGGTGTGACTTCGGCACATTGATGGAGAACCCAGCTGGTGCAGGAGGTCTACCATCGTCTGGAGGTGGCTGACGACTGTATGGGACGAGCCCGCCTTCAACAACCAGTCGTCGAGGTAGGGGAAGACTGAAACCCCTAACCTGCGCAGATGAGCTGCGACCACCGCCATCACCTTCGTGAACACCCGTGGGGCGCTGGTAAGGCCGAAGGGGAGCACGGTAAACTGAAAGTGCTCGTGGCCTACCATGAACCGCGGGTAGCGCCGGTGGGCCGGCAGGACGGGAATGTGGAAATAAGCGTCCTGCAAGTCCAACGCTAGCATCCAGTCTCCTGGGTCCAGGGCAGTTAAGATCTGAGCCAGTGTCAGAATTTTGAACTTCTCCTGCCGGGGGAAGCCGTTGACGTTCCGTAGATCCAAGATAGGGCGTAGGCGCCCTTTGCCCTTCTTGGGTACCAGAAAGTAGTGGGAGTAGCAACCACACCCTACTTCTGGCCCAGGATGCCGCTCGATGGCCCCCTTGGCCAAGAGGGCCATAACTTCCTCCTGCAGAAGTCGCAAGTGATCCCCCGACAAGCGGTGGTATTGCGGTGGCATGGCTGGAGGGGTCGCCTCGAAGGGGAGGGAGTAGCCCCTTCGGACAATTTGCAGCACCCACCTGTCCGATGTGACAGTGCGCCAGTGGAGGAGGTGATGGCGAAACCTGCCCCCCACTGGCGTCATATGGGCCTGAAAGCTCGGACTAGGAGGGTTTGAGGCGGATGCTGCAGGGGTAGGTGAGGACTGACCTCGCCGTTGTCCCCGACCGCCGCCACTGCGGTTTCCACATCCGCCACTGCGTTGGAAATTAGTCTGCGGTGCGTGGCTGGCAGCACGTGTGAGGGCGCCCCTTCCTTGGGCACGAAAGGAGCGAAAGGCACCCGTTTGCTGGCGCGGGGCCGAGAGGCCCAAGGACTTGGCCGTAGCCCTGGAGTCCTTAAAGCGCTCAAGCGCATGGTCTGCCTTGTCGCCAAAAAGGCGACGGCCATCAAATGGCATGTCCATGAGTGTATTCTGGACATCGGCCGAAAAGTTGGCGGACCTCAACCAGGCGTGGCGACGAATCGCCACTGTCATTGCCATCACTCTGCCTAGTGTGTCGGTGGTATCCAGCCCACACCGGATGGAAAAACGTGCAGCATCTCGACCCTCCGCAAAGGCTTGGGCGAGTTTAGCCTTGACCTCCGCCGGGCGGTCTGGCAGCACGTTCGCGACCGTGTCCCACAGAGAGTGGGTGTAGCGGCCCAAGAGGCACACGGTGTTGGAAGACCGCAGTCCCAAATCAGGGAGGAGAATACCTTTTTGCCGTATTGCTCGTACCTCTTGGATTCCCGATCGGGCGGAGCCTTCGGGAATGCGGTTTGGGAGTTTGAGGCCTGGATGACCAGGCTCTCGGGGGTGGGATGGGTGGACAGGAAACAAGGGTCACCCGGGGCCGGGCAGTGGCGTCTGGCCACGTTCCGATCTACAGGCGGACCTGTAGCGGGCCTGGACCAAGTGCCCAAAAGAACGTCAGTCAAGGCCTCATTAAACGGCAGCAGAGGTTCAGCCGAGCTTGACTGCGGTTCAAGGACCGCGTAAGAAACGGGAAACCTTTTGGATCTTCCAATTGGATAGTGTCCGGAAAGGCTTAAATGAAGATATAGCCTGGTATGTCACCAAAAGATAAATTCTTGAGACATATCCTTAAAATGCTTTGGTACACTATACAACTTAAAGATGGGAGTGGTCTATAGGCATCTCTTAGTTCCCTTAGAGTTCATGTTTGGTATCTTCAGCTCTTGGTATGGACTGCATATTAGTCCTTGGATTGTGAATAGATGATAGACGATGAATGACAGACACACTTTTTCAGATAGTCTACCCTTGGCGCCTTTGTTTTGCGTTTCCCTTTCTGTTTTAAGTAATACAATTTTGGCTAGGTAGCCGATATGATTTATCAATCTTTTGCAGTTTTTACAACTTTCATACTAATTTTATGGCATAATTTGCATTAATAAGGCAAAATATCTGACATATATTTGACCTTTGTTTTCTTATGTACATACTCAGTTTGTCCTCTATATCTTTGACTGGGGGCAGTGTACATATTGTTGGAGGGACTTTAATATAAAAGATGGAGTATATCGTTATCTCTTTACCGAGGCCATCTTTTGCAGTACCGTTAATTTTACCAAATAATTCCTATTTGTAATATAGGGTGCTAGTCAATTAATCAAATATCATATCTCAGCATCATTTATGGCTGGATACATCTTGGTACCTTTCTAAGATGGCAATCAAGTCTAGTCCGCTTTCTATGACCTCTTTCCTGTACAGCTCACATTACCCATAATGATAGATGAAGCTGCTGACTATTTTTAGTCCTCTCTTGATGTTTACTACACAGAACCCGGGGTCACATCTTATTACGTTTTGCGCGGTTCCGTAAGGTAGGTGGTGCACTATTTAAACCGTATCAACTGCACGCCAAATTTGTCTCACTTTTTGCATTATGGGCGGCCATCACAGTCGGCATCTCACGTTGATAGAAGGGTAAGTAGACTATAGATCATACTTCTGAAGTGTTATTTCTTCCTTCTTAGTGCCGGGATTCTGTGATGTGACCATCACAATATAAATGATAATTTGGTCCACATTAGTAGATCCGTTATTCTCTCATTTAGTTATCGCTACGAGTGAGCTCCTAATGCAGTCAAAAGATTTGTCAGTTTCCGTTTATAACGTGACAGCTGTACCACGAGTGCGATTCCTCTTTTGTATGCACAATAGAACTCCGTCCTATATAAGTAAGAGCGTAATTAGCCTTCAAGGCGGTCTATAGAGGGCAGAGTCATTCTGAAAAGCGCTACAGCATTTCCATTAGTATGGTTGTTTAGCTGAGGGTTAATATAAGTATTGGAATAGTTCTAACTGTCCCGTTTTTCTAATCGCTAGGGTTCTGAGTAATAACAGGGGCACATCGACGCGTAACAACAGGCAGGTATTGAGTTAATTATATTCACTCTTGTCTTTTCCAGGAAGTGTCACTCTATCGAATCTTTTAAAAAAAGAATTATGGAACCTCCAGAAATTGCACGACAACAAAAAAGAATATTGAATTAACGTATGAGCATTAACTGCGTAAGGTTAGTATAAATGTTAGGAATTGTTATCTACCTTTGTATGAGTTCCATTATAGCTTAGGGTCACTTACCAGATTGCTCATATACTATCTTTCCAATGACCTTTACTCTCTGATGGCCTCCGTTCACCTTGAAAGAAGTTATCATGTTAAAGTTATCCTGAACCAAACTAGCTGCACAATTTTGGGTAATATAATGATGTTATGAAGATTGTACCTAATTGTATTTTTTTTTTTTAGTAGTTTATAGAGCGCTTGGTGACGCCATGCCGGCGTGTCCCCGCGCTTTGGAGAGAAGTACAGCAGGCAACCAAATAAGAGGAAACAATTGAGTCATCCACAAAGCTTTATGAGTTGTACAGGTAAGTTTTTAAGAGACTTCTGAACTTGACTTCAGATTTTTCCAGTCTGAAGCAAATCGGAAGTTTGTTCCAATTTTGAGCAGCTGACACTCTAAAGGATTTGCCCCCAAGTTTGGCGCTTCTTACACGGGGAACTGTCAGCTGGCCCGTGCCTACAGAGCGGAGGGCTCTTTTTGGCTCGTATCTTTGTATTAGGTCATGGAGATAGGAGGGAGCATTCTGCCATAATATCCGATGACATATGAGGAGAGCTTTGTACATAACTCTTTTTTACTGGCAGCCAGTGTAGGGCCGCCAGAGCAGTTTTAGACGCTGCTCTTTTCGGAAGTCTCAGTACTAGACGAGCAGCCGCGTTTTGGAGGACTTGTAAGCGTCCCAAACTTTTTTCCGTGGCGCCCAAGAACAAGACATTCCCGTAGTCTAAACGGGACGTCACGAGTGCTTGTGTCATGGTGCGTCTAGCTTCAAGGGGAAGTAGATCCAAGGTTTGATTGAGTTTTTTTAGCACCCCAAGGCACTTGCCCACTAGGCGCTGAATGAGGCACGCGTAAGATAGAGTGGGGTCAACCCATATCCCCAGGTTCTTAGCCTCTTTACAAGGGGTGGGGGTAGGACCCAGACAGGGTGGCCACCAGTTCGCTGTCCAGTTGAGGCTAGTGCCACCAACCACCAGTACCTCGGTTTTAGACCCGTTTAGCTTTAGGCATTTATTACAGACTCTCTTTTTGGGTATGACGTTCTTGATCACTAGGTGTTGGTGACGGTGTCTATGAACTTTAGCTATGGATATGATGCGTGTTAGACCTGACATCATTGGCCTGAGTCTGTCCTCCATTTTTTCTGTTTGCCTCCTCTGTTTACGATGTTTTTGCTGGTATATTGCTTTGGGCACCGTGCCACTGCTGATCAGTGCCACAGTGCAAGTGCTCCCTATGTTAAATTAATATTGATTGGATTCCATGTTTGTATTATTTGGTTTACTGTCAGTCTCTAGTATAGTGCACCAGGAGTGCCAGGGCTTGTAAATACAAATGCTGCTAGTGGGCTTGCAGCACGTATTGTGCCACCCACAGAAGCAGCCTGGTAAAATGTGTCTAAAGGTCTGCCATTGCTAGACCTATGTGCAGTCTGGTACTGTCACTCGGGCTGCGCAAGTACACCTACTTGCCAGTCCCCAAACCTTCCCTTAACTTCATGTTAGTCGCCCCTATGGTAGGCCCAAGGGCAGGGTGCATTGTAGCATAAGGTAGGACAAGCCCTGATGTGTGTGGCATGTCCTAATAGTGAATTACAGCCATATTCGTTGTTCACTATTGTAAGGTTACCTGCTCTTTATAAGTTAGAATGGGCTGCCAGGGTTATTAAGAGCTATAAACCTAGCTGGCTCGGGGAGCATGGTACAATGTCGAGTTTGGTATCCCTGAACTCGGGGTTTAATAACGCATCCGTTTGGGTGGATGGTTTTTGGACTCTGGGTTTGAAAATAGCACTTTTAGAAAGTGGCTATTTTCTTGTCTGACTATTACTGGTCTCTGCTGGTTTGGTGTGTGTGTGACAGTAGCTGGGTGGCTCCAGAGGTCTGAATGAGTCAGTGTGGGGTGAGTGAGGCATTTGCATTGAGAGTAGGGGACGAGTAGCTCCTGATAGCCTGCCCTGCCTGACACAAGGCTGGCTCCGCCTCCTGCCGGGCGACTGATGGCTCTGTGCCTGCCAGGGGCAATACTGGCTCCACCTCCTGCTGGGCGGCTGAGGACCCTGCCCTGAATAGGCCAGGTGCCTCGGCCTGGCTACACCCTCAACAAACCCAGGATGAGGGGAATTCCCCTGCATGGACAAAAGGATCAAAGCAGAAAAGGGGTATAAGAGAAGGACTCCTGAACCAAAGAATTTAGATCAATTCTGACAAGGAACCCTGAACCAAGGAAGAGAAGCCTGCTGATCCAAGGACTTGCCTACCCCTTCTGTCAGAGTGCTGTTTGCTGGGGGGAATCCTGCAGTCACTTCTTTATTTTTGCCAAGGAACCAGGAGAGAGGAACTGAGTGTGTACTCTCAAACTTTGCCAAGGAAATCTCCAAGGGCTGGAAGAGTGCCAGCCTCCTGTTGAAGTCACAGGGCTAAAGGACTTCACCATTTGCTGAAAGTGCTTGTTGCTGGAACCTGAAAATCCAGCACTTCTGAAGAAATCCATCAATCCAGACGCCGACGGACGCCGCCGAATCCAGCTCGACATCGTGAGTGCAGCTCCTGTGTCCCGCATCTTTGACACCGGCCACCGGGCCGACGCCTCGACCCCGAGCCCTCTCGACGCCGTGAGCGCTGCTCACTCTTGCAACATCGACAACAACGCCGTATCCTGCTTCCCCTCGTGAGCGCTGCTCCTGCCTGACATCTGTCGACGCCGCTGCAGATCGCCCCGACTACGAGGCCCGATCGACGCCGAAGACTCGACGCCAGGACACCTAGACTCCGTAGATCATCTTTTCTTCGCTTGCCAAGGTACTGTGTTTCGACTCCGGGCTCGACGTAGCGCTCCTCGCGGTCGACGCCGAACCTTTGGATTAACTTTGCCTTGACGTCGTGTGACTCATGTGGGGGTTACAATGTTGCCAAGAACTGTGATTTAAAGAAGAAGAGTTGCTTTTGTTACTAAAGACTTTGTGCTAAGAAGAAACTACACTTGAACTATTATTTTTTCCTTCCAAGAGTATTTATTAAGATTGTGGTATATTTTTGTCGTTATTTGGTCTTGTGCTAAGCCTTATATAAACATCCTTATTTTTATAATACTACTGTGTCGTGTCCATTTGTAGTGTATTCACTTTCTTACTGTATATGGTCATAAATGCTTAACGCACTGCCTCTGAGATAAGCCTGTCTGCTTTGCCAAGCTACCAAGGGGGTGAGCAGGGGTTATCTAAGTGTGTGATCCCCTTGCCCTGACTAGAGGAGGTGAGTCCCTATTTGTCAGAAGTGTATACCTCTGCCAACTAGAGACAGCCAAGTCTAGCAATGCGCTAGATATTCTTGAGCGGTTTCCGTAGGTAATGAGGTGTACTACATTAGTGTTAATATTTAGGATAATGTAAGTGATTTAGAGATTTGCAGAACATCTGTAATGTATGTGTATTTTTATGAATGATATGCTCATAAGTGACATGTGGGTATCCATGATAGGTCAAACAAAACAAATGTAATTTTCAATGTACAGAATTTCTTTGTGTGCCAGTGTTGTAAGCTGACATCTTGCTGTATTTATAGGTCCCCTGTGAAATGAAAGCATTGTATCTGAAGTGGTCCTGAGGAAGGTGGTTCAACAGCCTTCAGTCCACCAAAATGCACGTCAACCCAGTGCCGAGTCTCATATTTTCTTTTTGAGACCCGATTTGTTGGCAGAGAGGAAAACTACTATTTTCTTTTCTGCCTGATCCAAAACTCTACCATTTATAGATATTGTTTGTTTTCAAGTGTGTGAGAATGAATGACAGTGTATGATTGGAGTGTGGTTTGTGTTTGCTATATTTAATCAGGAGGACCTTTTTTTTATTATAGATGTGTTGTATAGTTGTATGTCATATTTATATAATTTCTTGCAATAATCATGGCAATAAAAGAAATGTGCCAATGATTATATCCATCTAAGTCCATTTAGGAAAAAGTTATAACTCTTTGAATATTTATAAAAATACTATGATGAAAATCTTTTTTTTTTTTAAGAAATTAAATGTTTTGATAACATTAAAAAACTTTGAGATGATCACTTTCTGTCACTGGCATATTTTCAAATATTAGAAGTAGATATGTTGGTCAATGAGGGAAATTTTTCTATGTGTATATATATGCTGTCCTCCCCTCTTTTCCCTGACCTATTATTGCTATAGAGGGTGTCCCCTTATTCTTGCTTTTTTATCTAGCTCTACACATGCAAAGGTAAATGACATTCAGAAATTAATATCACAGTCCCTATAAAGTCGGTATTCTAGTAGTTGTCAGGCCACTCCCTGTCCTCCCACCTCTAGTGTAACATGTTTGGCGGTATTCCCCATTCACTGATGGCCTCATCCAGGGAATGTAAACAAAATAGGCTATATTCAAGAGTCTTTCCCTCAGACTCTGCAAGTAAGTTACGTTTTTAGAATCTAGGGTTTAACAGCATCACTGGTGGTATGTCCCCTGGGGCCTAAATGCCCAATTCTCTGCTTACCCGAAGCGGCAAAGTACCCTACGGCGGTGCAGCACGGTCCTGTTCTGGAATGATTGAGTCAGGCTACCCATGGTCACACCTGGCAGGCGCAGCCTCTTCCCCGACCCACGCTACCTGCGACGATCCGATGGGCAAGGTGCTCTGGCTTCAGCAGCCACACAGCAAGGCATTTCTCCCTCGGCAGAGGGTGGGGGTTGATCTCCTTCCTCCCACAGGGTTCCACTTAATGCATTTGAGTTCCACCTTGGTCACAACAGTTTCCTACCCCTTGGTGGCAACCCAGACCTCAATCAATCAGTCAATCAGGGGTTTGTAAAGCGTGCTACTCACCCGTGAGGGTCTCAAGGCGCTGGGGGGGGGGGGCCTCGGGATCAGTCGAAGATACAGGTATTGAGGTCCTTTCTGAACGTATGCAGGGTCGGTGAGTGTCTGATGTTCACAGAGAGCTTGTTCCAGGTTTTGGCTGCGAAGTAGAAGCAGGCTCTCCTGCCTGTTCTGTGTCTGCGGATGCGGGGGACCTCTGCCAGGGCGAGGTCGGCGGAGCAGAGGTTCCTCTTGGGTACGCGGAAAGATACTCTCTCGTAGAGGTATTTGGGTCCGATGTTGTGGAGGGATTTGTAGGCGTGGGTGAGGAGTTTGAAAGTGACCCTCTTCTCGACGGGTAGCAAGTGGAGGCCTCGTAGGTAATGGGTCATGTGCTCATGGCGCGGTGTCCCGAGGACGAGTCTGGCTGTGGCGTTCTGGATGGTCTGGAGTCTATGCAGGAGAGTTTTGTTGATTCCGGCATAGAGGTCGTTGCCGTAGTCCACTCTGCTGGTAATGAGTGCGTGGGTGGCGGTTGGTCTGCAGTCAGAGGGGATCCACTTGCAGGTCTTACGGAGGATGCGAAGGCAGTTGAAACTAGTGGAGGCGACGGCGTTGATCTAGCGGTTCATGGAGAGAGGAGTCAAGGATGATGCTGAGGTTACGTGTGTGGTCTGTAGGGTTGGGCGGGCTCCCGAGGGCTGAGGGCCATGGGCCTCCAGGTGTTGTCCCAGGCGTAGGTGCAGGGACCGAGGATGAGGACCTCTGTCTTCTCTGAGTTTAGCTTCAGGCAGCGCTGTCCTTCATCCAGCCTGCAACGTTCTTCGTGCCTTCCTGGAAACAAAGTCTGGTGTCTTCGGGATTCCTTGTGAGCGAGAGGATGAGCTGTGTGTCGTCGGCGTAGGATAAGATGCTGAGCCTGTGCTGTCTGACTATGGCGGTGAGGGGGGCCATGTAGATGTTGAAGAGCGTGGGGCTGAGTGAGGATCCTTGGGGTACTCCGCAGTTGATTTCCGTGGGTTCGGAGAGGAAGGGAGGGAGTTTGACCCTTTGGGTTCTACCTGAAAGGAAGGATTGGATTCAGTCGCAGGCAGCTCCTTGTATTCCCGGGTCGTGCAGTCTGGCTGCTAGAGTGCGATGTGAAACTGTGTCTAAGGCTGCCGAGGGGTCGAGAAGATATGAGGGCTGCAAAATGTCCCTGGTCGAGAAGCATGCGGATGTCGTCAGTGCATCGAGGAGGGCGGCCTCTGTGCTGTGGTTACTGTGGAATCCCGACTGGGAGGCGTCCAGGATGGAGCTCTCTTCTATGAAGGTGGTCAGCTGGGTGTTTACGAGTCTCTCAGTGACTTTGGCCACAAAGGAGAGGAGAGAGATGGGGCGGTAGTTTTTCAGGTCTGTTGTGTCAGCTGAAGGTTTCTTGCGGAGGGGTTTTACTTCCGCCTGTTTCCAGTCTTCTGGGTAGATGCTGGCTCTGAGGGAGGCGTTGATGGTGTGCCCTAGTTTGGGTGTAATGACGGTGGCGGCCCTGTGGAAGATGTGCAGTGGGCAGGGGTCCATAGGGGCTCCTGAGTTGGTTTTCTTCATAGTCTTTGTGATGTGTTCGACGGTCGCGGGGTCCCAGGACGTGATGGTCGGCTTATCGGCGGCGGTGGGTAGCGGGGTGGTGCTCGTCATTGGTTCGCTGAAGTTGTTGTAGAGGGCCTTTATCTTCAGATGGAAGTAGGTGCTGAGCTTGTCGCAGAGTACCTGGAAAGGAGTGATGTCCGTGGCTTTGCAGGTGGGTTTTGTGAGCTGCTGTATGACATTCAACAGTTCCTTGGCTTTGTTCGCATTGGTCTGGACCTTGTCTCTTATGAAGGTCCGTTTCGTGTCTCTTATGATCTGGTGGTATTCCTTCAGGGAGCTCTTGTGATCGTTGCGAGCTTAAGTGGTTTTCAGGTTTCACCAGGTTTTTTCTAGGCGCCTGCAGGAGCGTCTGGCTTTTTGAAGTTCTGTGGTGAACCAGGCTGCTTTCAGAGGGCGTTGTTTGGCGGGGGGCCCAGGGGTGCGAGCTTGTCGGCGCAGCAAGTGATCCAGCGATGGAATTCCTTGGCTCCGGAGTTGGTGTCAGTGGTGGCGCTGGGGAGGTCTTGGAGGAGGGTGGTGTTTAGGAGTTCCTCTGTGACCTTGCTCCAGTTCCTTTGTGGCAGGCGTAGGGCGGGTGTGGGTGCAGTGGTGGTGTTGGAGGTGAAGTGGACGCAGTGGTGGTCGGTCCAGAGGGGCAGGGTGGTGTGGCAGAAGCTGATGTTAGTTCCTCCAGTGAAGATCGGGTTGAGGGTGTAGCCCGCTCTGTGGGTAGGAGTTTTGACGATCTGTTTCAACCCCAGGTTGGCAAAGTTGTTGAGGAGAGCAGTGGAGTCGGGGTCGTTGCCGTTGTCGAGGTGGAAGTTCAAGTCACTGAGTAGGATGTAGTCCATGGAGATGATCGTGTGGGGTGCAGTGAGCTCGGTGATGGTAGTCGCGTGGTGAGAGCCCAGTCCTGGCAGTCGGTAGATGAGGATGCCGCATAGCGTGGTCCTGGGACTTGACTGGATCTGGAAGTGGAGGTGGAGGTGTTCCGTGTTGGAATGGGGCTCACTTGTGCTGGATGAGGAGAGGCGGAGTGGGGTCTTCTATGCGATGGCGAGTCTTCCTCCTGGGCGGTGAGGGCTGTCCTTTCTCTGGATCTTGTAGCCATCAGGGATGGCAGTGGCAAGGTTGGGACCGGAGGTGGCGTTGGTCCAGGTTTCCGTGAAAAAGGCGACGTCGGGTGAGAGGGTGTCGAGCAGGTCCCAGATCTCGAAGGCGTGTCGGTGCAGGGAGCGTACGTTGAGTAGGATGCAGGTCAGGGTTTTGGTGGTGGGTGCATCTGGCGTTCCGTCTGAAGTCGCAGGGGTTCTGTCGATGGTGACGGATTTGTGGCAGTGTCTGCAGGTGAACTGCCCGTGGGTGTTGTTCGGCGAGGATCATGCACAGTCGGCGTGTCTAACTGGGTGCAGTGCGTGGAGGGTGGTTGAGTTCTAGCGGTGAGGCCTAGGAGAACCAGGGGTCCTGGCGACGGTCATGGTCGGGGACAGGTGCAGACAGGCTTGCCTTAGGCACGCCTTTGGCGCACCAGCGGCACGGCCGCCATTATGTGGGGGGGCGAGTGGCTGGGAGGCGGGAGTGGGGCGGTCAGTGGGTGGGGTCACAGGTGGACGACGCAGCGGGAAAGGGGGAAGAGCGGCAGGAAGAAGGGGAAATGGGCAACAGTGGAGGGGCAAGTAGGAGAATACCACAGAGGGTATTAAACAGACAGCAGAGTGAGGGTCAAATAATGGTGAATAAACCAACAGCGGAGTGAGAGTCAACAGAGGAAATAAGACACAATCAGGCACAGTAAAGGGTCAAGCAGTGGGGATTCAAAAACAGAAGGCAGTGTAAGGAGTCAAAACAGAGGAAATTAGGCACAATTAGGCACAGTAGGGGTCAAGCAGTGGGGATTCACAAAACAGACAGCATAGTAAAGAGTCAAAACGGAGGGAAATGAGACACGATCAGGTGCGATGCGGCGCAAGTACCAGAATCAGGGTGGATTCGAACCCTGCGACGGAGGGGCTGGCAGGCAGCACACAGCATGGTGGAACCACTGGGGAGAGTACGATCCAGGGGCCAAAGTCTGAGGTCTCAGCATCTCCTGCGGCCCCACCTGGCCTGCTCGGCCGCCACTTCGGCCACGCTAGCCTCATGTGGATAGCCACAGCAGCTCCTCTTCGAATATGGGGTCGCCAAGCCACCTCAGCACACTAGCAATGGCTCGATTGGAGCAGGATCAAGTTCCTCCAGCTACAGGCATTATTCCATGCAGCGGCAGCTCCTCTTAGAATACAAGGTCGCCCAGTTAGTTTGACACACTGGCAACGGTCCGATCAGTGCGGAGACTGGTTTCTCCCGTAACTATCCTTCATCAATCAGCCGCGGCCCCTCCTGGCGTAAGGGGTCACACATCTAGTGCAGCACACGGGCAACAGCCCGATCAGTGCAGGGAGCGGGTTTCTCCCACTGTGCTTCTCTACTCAGTTCATGGTGGCCCCTCCCGGGATACGGGGTCACCAATGAAGTCCAACACATGGGTTTGGCCTGATAGGTGCAGGGCTGGATTACTCGCAAGGTCCTCATGTCAGGGCACCCCTCTGGTCCTCTCGCCCTCCAACGCTCTCTCTTCCTCATGGTCACACCGGTCTTGGCGAGCAGGTAGGCTCTGGTGCTCCAGGCGCCAGGGGATATTGGCTTCCCTGGGCGATATCCCTTCGCCAAGCAGGGAGACTTGCAGGTGGTGCCCCTAGTTCTGGTCACAAGCGGAAGTCTTGCAGAGCAGATGCCAATGTTTGGGGTCTTAGACACCCCTGCTTATAGTTCTTCAGAAACAAAAAATTGATTCAGGACCTGGACCTTTGAGATTTTTGTGCTGGGGTTTGGCTTCTTTGAAATAGGCATCTCTCCCTTTTCTTCTTCCTCCTGATGGATGTCTGCCACAGCAAGCAGCACTCCAAAGCTGATTAACCCACAACAAGATTTATGGGACTGACCAGAGTTCATACCTGGATGTCAGATGCAGAGAAGGACCTCAACCCTATTCTTATATTCTCTTATCAACTCCTCCTCTATGAGATGTGTTCTAGCCCCTTTCCTTGTGATCTTTCATTGAATCAAAGATACCTTTGAAATGCACAGGAAGAGCCTGCTCTCCCCTCATCTATTGATTGTCCCACCCAGCATTGGGATTCTCAAAATGGAACACAAAGTTATCCATGTTATGTACAAGTGCAGGGACTCCTGCACTCAGGTTACATTCACAGCACACTCGCTGGCTAGTACAGCTGTCCTCATGCTACCACCAGCATTGCTACATGCAGCACACACAACAGGCTGCACACACAGTACTGCAGTCTCTCTGTACTGCATCAGTTTGTTACTGTAAAAGCACACCCTGCCAGCACACACATTTACCATTTGCGCCCTTCACAGTAGCTGAAGAGTATTCCTTGCAAGCACTCACGCACTTCCACATCAACCTGATGTAGGCCATGGGCGAGTTAAACACACAGCAGCTGAACTTTTAAAAAGATGAGTGAACCTGTAGGATTCACTCCACAGCGAAAGGGTGAAATGCACTTGTTCGCTACACAGCATGCTGCCACCAAACGCTTATGCTGCTTAACTCTAGGGGTGGGCGGAATTTGCGTAATCGCGTAATGCAAATCTCCGCAAAACGGTAAAAAATCTCCGCAAACACGCAGAAATTCCGCGATCACGCGGAATTGCTTGTTCGCGATGTTTTTTTACTGTTTGCAATTGCTGTTTGCGTGCTCGGGGGGAAAAATCTTGCGAACACGCATTTGAAAACGTGAACAAGCAAAAAATTTCACGAAGTCGCGGAACGCTGAATTTAGGGCAATTTCGCGTTCTCCGCGGAACGCGAAATTACCCAAATTCCGCAAATGGAACGGAATTTACCGCCCAGGCCTATTTAACTCCTGGGGAAAGTGATAGCCTTCCACCACGATGAGGGTAGTGCTTTGAGCACCCTTTCCAGTCCAACAAGACAGCAATCTGTGAGGCAGGCCTATGTCCTGGTGCACACATATGAATCAAGTTCATCTACGACAAAAAATCTGCACTAGAGATCCAGCAACAATACAGTTGGGCACTCTGGGCAGGGGAACACGTCTCTCGCCAGGTAAAGATCTTTTCCGACCCAACACTAATCACGATCTTTAAACAACAGGGCCGATTAAATCAGCTGTTGACGCCTTGCTGATCACAAATTGTAGCTACTCCCAGAGGTGGAGCATGGTCTCTTCAGTGAATCGTGGAGAACCTTGGCTCGATCTGTTCGCCACTGCCAAAAACTCACAGGAACGGCACTCCTGTGCATTAGAGTTTCGAAGGAGTCTTGATCAGGCACACGTTCCGCCTCGACTGGGCCTCTGGACTCCGGAATCGCCTTTTGCTGACACCACTCATGCCCCAAGTTCTCTAGATCAGGCCTGTAACCGGAGGCTCAGGCACACTCCACAGAATCAGAACCACAGTTAACCTTTGCTATTTTTGAAAAAAGACACATGATCATCCCCTTAGGTTGTGTGGTGTGTCCTCCTTTAAGCCCCAATCATTTGTGTAATGAATGAGTGTACCGTTGTAGCCATTAGGAAATTGAAATTGGAAAGAAGAGCCTTTAGTTGCAGACCGAAAACAATTTGATACTAAGCTGATTGAAGAATCTGACATAGAAATATAACTTATGCTGAGATATAGAGCGGGAACTTTACTACACTTGAATCCGGCATCAGCAAAAGCCAATAGGAGTCTTCTATTCCAGCACAATTTGAAACAAAAATGTACTTCATTAGTAATGTCATCAGTTATACCGTGCAGGTAGTGCCTGTCATTTTAGGAAATCCAGAAATGTACACCCTTGTTAAATACAATTTGTTTTAAAAAAAAAATATTTACCTCTGATTGCATTCTACCCTGTTTGAGCATGACACCACGTTTGCACATATGGGGCCCGATGTAGGTCGGTCGGTAACGGCCGAAAATCGGTATTTTCGGCTGTTACCGATAGGTAAATAGGCGAATGGTATGTAGGGGGCATTATTTTACCAAATCGGTAAAATAAGTAATCAGTAAATTTACCGATTCGGAGCCACCTATATGTAGCTGGGACTCTTCAAAGTCCCAGGAGCCTTAACGAATCGGTATTTTACCATCAAATCCAATTTGATGGTAAAATACCGATTCCGGTGTGCATGAACATGTGTGTATGCACACCTATGCTATGTGACAGGCAGACCTGCCCTTAGGGCAGGTATGCCTGCCACATGGCACCCGTGCCTGTTTTGGGGGTGCCAGAGGGTGTCAAAGTGACACCCCCCTGCACCCTTGTTTGAATCGGTATTCAAAGCCCATAGGAATGAATGGGCATTACCGATTCGGTATTTACCGAATCGGTAAATACCGAATTCATCCGATTCGGTATTCCAGCACATCTGGAATACCTACATGTCAGACACATAGATTTACCGATTTAAAATTACCGAATCGGTAACATTCGGTAATTTAAAATCGGTAAATCTTTCCTCCCTACATCTAGCCCAAGGTCTGTTAACTGACTTTCGATTGCTTTTTTGGGAGGTATAGTCTTTGCATGCTTTCATTAAACGAACAGAACTAATACCTGCAAATTACTTGCAACAGAAAAGTCTAGGTTGGAAACAGTTCTGATCACATATAGTATGACAAAAGACTTACTACGTACGTTCTGTGCCATACAAAATCTATACAGAGGTCTGTCACCATGCTGCTCCTCTCGCAGTATTGCAGTTTTTTTGGGGAGCTGATGTGAGCCAAAGCATCTGTTATTTAAAGATAAAATATGCAGGCACTCTGTCGATTACGCATGAGCTGGAACTAGACATGGGAACGAGATAAACTCCATAAGTATACATCCCTATAAAACAGCACAGTGGGTAGAGCGTGTGCTGGCAAATCAGTGTGTAATCATCAGCTGGTTCCATTTTGCCCAGCTCCTTGCTTCAGACTGCTTTGGGAGGATACTAGTTTCACTTGTTTAAATTTGACACACAGAAAACAAACATTGCCAAAGCTAAAAGGTCTTGTCTATACGAGAAATATTTTTGTAACTGTTTTATTTCTTAACCATACATACCCTGCAGAGGAATGGGAACAGGGTTAGCTGCAATCACCATGCCTAACCTCAGAGGTGTGGGGCAAAAGCCGGTCTTCAATAAAACACACACCTAATGCACAAGTTACTACTTGTGTAACGATATATCTGTAAGAGACATTAGTTAGTGATAGATTCCTTACCTTAAAATATCCCCAGGCGTCAGACTGGATCCGGAAACTTTTGCGTAGCAATACCCCTGCGCGTCGGTAGGCGTCGTCCGCGTCCGTCGTCGCCGGAGTACTTAGTGGCCGCCCTCGCGCGCCAACGTCAGTTCTTATACACAGCTTTTCCGTGCCAGATACGCAGATCCATGATAGAACCAACACTGGTGCCATGAAACTAGGGCCCTGAAAGGGGATGACCTTAACCCTAGATATTGGTTCGCAGAACGGGGAGGATGGGTGGGTCGGTAAGGAATCTATCACTAACTAATGTCTCTTACAGATATATTGTTATACAAGTAGTAACTTGTGCATCTGAAAGAGACACGTTAGTGATAGATTCCTTACCTTAGAATAGATACCCCAGCAATACCAACCCCGATGGTGGGTCTGCGAACCAATAATCACACCAGAAAGTCCTGGAGGACGGAACGGCCAAAGAAGCCATCCCTCCGGACTTGGCTGTCCAGGCAATAGTGTCTTGCGAACCAGGTTCAAGTCCCACTGGGGCATCACGAAAGGAACAGGAGGGAACATATGAGTGATCCCCTTCAAGAACCTGTTCACAATGGGGGACTCGAACAAAGAAGGCTGATCAGGTAGCCTTAAGAAGGCTGAAAGGGCAGAAAGGTAGCCCTTGATAGTGCCCAGAGCAGAGCCCAGCTGGGCAAGAGAAAGAAGGAAGAGGAGAACCTCAGAGAGAGGGGCATTGAGAGGGTCCACAGCCTTTGCGTATACCGACTTTGTGGAGGGACGCCTGGCTGCCAGAATGACATTACAGACTTCAGGAGGCAAGTCAAATGGCCTCAACTGTCGCCGCTCAGTCTCCAAGCATGGAGGAGGAGACTGGACAGGTTCGGGTGGAGGACCGTCCCCTGCTGCTGCGACAGAAGGTCCTCCTGAAGAAGCAGACGAATCGGGGGATCGACTGACATACTGAGTAGCTCGGGATACCAGTACCTTCGCACCCAGTCCGGGGCCACAAGTATGACGTGGGCCCGGTTGCGCTTGATTTTCCTCAGCACTCTGGTCAGAAGTGGTATAGGCGGAAAGGGGTACCCCAGACCGCAACTCCACTCACGATGAAAAGCGCCTCTGAGCGAGTGCCGCCTTGAAAATTCCAAAGCGCAGAACTGATGACATTGCGCATTCTCTTTGGTGGCGAATAGATCTAACCAAGGCTCTCCCCACTGCAGAAAGAGGCCTTGCGCCACGTCCGAGTTCAGACGCCATTCGTGATCCATCATGCACCTTCGGCTGAGCTTGTCCGCCCTGGCAATCAGAGAACCTGCCAGGTGTTGAACGACCAGGGTCACGCCCTGATGTTCAAGCCACTGCCAGAGGCGCAGAGCCTCCTGGCATAGGGTCCACGACCCCACCCTGCCCCGTTTGTTGCAGTACCACATGGCGGTGGTGTTGTCCGTGAACACCTGCAATACACTCCCCCGGACAGAGGGGAGGAATGCCTTCAGTGCTAGACGAATCGCCCGCAGCTCCAGAAGGTTGATATGGAGCCGGGACTCCGCCCGAGACCAGAGGCCTCTGATCTCCGCCTCTCCCATGTGGCCTCCCCAGCCCTGGAGGGACGCGTCCGTCACAACTACGTGCTCCGGTTGGAGAAGGGAGAGGGACCTGCCGTTGACCCAATCGCGGTCCGTGAGCCACCACTGCAGCTGTCTCGCAGTGCCCTCCGAGATCATGACATGGTTGGACTGGTTGCCCTGATGCTGGGCCTACTGAAACTTCAGGTCCCACTGCAGAGCCCGCATCCGCCACCTGGTGTGATGCACCAGAAGGATGCAGGAGGCTATCAGCCCCAGAAACCACAGCGTCAACCTGACCAAGACCCGGGATAAAGGCTGAAAGATTGGAATCAGAGCCTGAATATCCCGGACCCGCTGTTCGGGAGGATAACCCCGAAACTGCGCCGAGTCGAGGACCGCTCCGATGAAGAGGAGCTTCTGAGAGGGGCACAGGTGTGACTTCGGCACATTGATGGAAAACCCCAGCTGGTGCAGGAGGTCCTCCGTTGTCTGGAGGTGACTGACAACTGTCTGGGGCGAGCCAGCCTTCAACAACCAGTCGTCGAGGTAGGGGAAGACTGAAACCCCTAACCTGCGCAGATGAGCTGCGACCACCGCCATCACTTTCGTGAACACCCTTGGGGGGCTGGTAAGGCCGAAGGGGAGCACGGTAAACTGAAAGTGCTCGTGGCCTACCGTGAACCGCCGGTAGGCCGGCATGACGGGGATGTGGAAATAAGCGTCCTGCAAGTCCAACGCTACCATCCAGTCTCCTGGGTCCAGGGCAGCTAAGACCTGAGCCAATGTCAGCATTTTGAACTCCTCCTTCCGGGGTAGAGCTTCTCCGGATCTGCGCTAGCTGGTGCGGAAAAAAGAAGAACTGACGTCAGCGCACGAGGGCGGCGTCTAAGTACTCCGGCGACGTCATTCCGGCGCTAACGACAGACGCGGAGCAACGGACAACGCCTAGCGACGCGCAGGAGTATTGCTACGCAAAAGTTTCCGAATCCAGTCTGACACCTGGGGATATTCCAAGGTAAGGAATCTATCACTAACGTGTCTTTTTCAGATACATAGATAGATGCAAACAAAGGGTATTTCTGGTATGATTGTTAAAGCAATTGAGAGTCTGTTGACAGCCCATAGGTGCAAACGTGGTCTCGTGCCCAAATGGGGTAGAATGGCATCACGGGTAAATACCTTTTTTTTAAACAAATTTTATTCAACAAGGATGTGCATTTCTGGATTCCCTAAAGCGACAAGCACTACCTGCAAGGTATAACTGATTACATTACTAATGAATAACTGTAAAAAAAAAAATCTAATTGTGCTGGAATAGAAGACACCTATTGGTGTTTGCTAATTAATACCCGTTTCAAGTGTAACCAAGTTCTCACTCTATAACATAAGTTATATTCGTATTACAGATTCTTCAGTCAGTTCAATATCAAATTGTTTTCGGTCTGCAACTAAAGACTCTTATTTCCAATTACAATGTCCTAATGGCTACAACGGTGCATTCATTCATTACACATCTTGATGGGGTTTGAAGGAGGACATACCACATGCCCTATTTCAAAAATAGAAAAGGATAACTGTGGTTCTGATCCTGTGGAGCGTGCCTGAGCCTCCAGTTATAGGCCTGATCTTCCTGAGAACTTGGGGCAGAGTGGTATCAACAAAATGGGATACAGGAGTCCAGAGGTATGGTCGAGGTGGGCTCCTTGGTAACTCCAATACAGAGGAGTGCTGCCCTTGCGAGTTTTCAGCAGTGGTGAACAGATGGAGCCAAAGTTCTCTCCATTCACAGAAGAGCGCTTGTCCCACCTCCGGGAGATGCTGCCATTCGTGATCCGCAAGGTGTCAATAGCAGATTTCATCTGCCCTGGTGTTCAAAGATCTTGTCAGGTGGTTCCCCACCAGGAATATTCTGTGATCAGAAGGGAAGTCAGAAAAGTCCTTTGCATGGTGAGAGACGGGTACCCCTGCCCTGAGTGCCCAACTGTATTGTTGCTGGATCCCTGGTGCAGATTTTTTGTAATAGGCGAACACGAATCATACATGTGCACCATGACATAGGCCTGTCTCAAGGATTGCGGTCTTGTTGGACTGGAAAGGGTGCCACAAAGGACTACTCTCAAAGTGGTAGAAGGCTACAGCCTTCCCAGGAGTTAAACAGCATAAGCGTAGTGGTAGCAGTATACTATGTAGTGAACAGGCGCATTTTATACTGTCACTGAAGTAAAGCCTACAGGCTCACTCACCTTTTAAAAAGTTAGATGCTGTGTTTAACTCACCCGTGGCCGACATCAGATTGATATGGATTTGCGTGTGATGAAAGCATGTGCTGAGTGAATGTGTGCTCACAAGGCATACACTACATCTACAGCAAAATGTGTTACAGTGCGAACAGTGTAAATGTGTGTGCTTTTAAACTAACACACTCTGATGCAGTACAAAGAGACTTCAGTACTGAACATTATGCGCAGCCTGAGTGTGTGAGTGCTGCTTGTGGGAATGCTGGTGGTAGCATGAGGACAGCAGTACTAGGCAGTGAGTGTGCTGTGAATGTAAACCAAGAGTAGGAGTGCCTGCACTTGTACATAACAAATGTTTGTGTTCCATTTTGGGAAACCCAATGCTGAGTGGGACCAGCACTAGATGATGGGAGAGCCAGGCTTTCCTGTGGATTTCAACGGTCCATTTGATTCAATGAAAGATCACAAGGAAAGGGGCTTGAACACATCTCACTGAGGTGGAATCAATAAGATAATCAAAGAATAGGGTTGAGGTCCCGGGATTAGCCTTTGATGCCCATTTCTCTGTGGCCGACATCCCATGAATCTTGTGGATTAATCAGCTTCGGAGTCCTACCTGCTGTGACAGACATCCTTCAGGAGGAAGAAGAAAAGGGAGAGATGCCTATTTCAAAGCAGCAAAACCTCAACACAAAAACCTCAAAGATCCAGATCCTGAATCACATTTCTGTGTCTGGAAAATAACTATAAGCAGGGCAGTCTAAGACCCCAAATGTTGGCATCTGTTCTGCCTGTGACCAGGACTAGGGGCACAGCCTACTATTCCCCCTGCTTGGCGATGGGACATCCCCCAGAGAACCCAAGATCACCTGGAGCACCAGAAGCTACATGCCCGCAAAGACTAGTGCGACCATGAGGAAGAGGAGAGCGTTGGAGGGAGCGAGCCCTGGTGTGAGGACTTTGCAAGTAATACAGCCCTGTACCTATCAGGCCTTCGCCTGTGTGATGGACTTCATCGGTGGCCAGGTATGCCAGGACGGCCGCCGAGAACTGATTAGAGGAGCGTGATGGGGGAAACCTATCAGGCTGTTGTCCATGTGCTGTACTATCTGTTTCACCCCCTTATGCTAGTAAGGGCCGCCGCAGATTGCCTAAGGATTGTGATGAGAGAAACCAGTCTCCGTACCGAACGGACCACTGCCAGTGTGTCAAACTAACTGGGCGACCCAATAGGCCAGGAGGAGTGGTCTCTGTGTGGATAAAAGCCTGTAGCAGGAGGATCCTGCCCCCGCTCCGACCAGGCCATCACCAGTGTGCTGAAGTAGCTTGGCGACCCCATACGTGAAGAGAAGCCATGGTGACTATCCACATGAGGCTAGCGCAGCAGAACAGCAACCCCGTATGCCAGGAGGAGCCGCCAGAGACGCTGAAGCAGAGAAGTCTGGGTCATCACCCAGGACTGTGAAACTGTTGTGACCAAGGTGGAACTCAACTGCATTTTGTGGAACCCTGTTGGAGAAAGGAGATCAACCCCCACCCTTCTCCGAATGAGAAAGGCCTTGTCGCATAACCACTGAAGCCAGAGAACCGTGTCCCATTAGATCGTCACAGGTAGCGTGGCTCAGGGAAGAGCCCACACCAGCCAGGTGCGACCACGAGCAGCCAATCCAGAACAGGACTGCACTGCACTGCACCGCCATAGGGTTCTTTGCCGCCAGAGAAGGCAAGTCCAGAACTGGGTATTTGGGCCCCCGTATACTGTTAAACCCTAGACTCTAAAAACATTACTAACTTGTAGAGTACGATGGAGGAACTTTTGAGAACAGCCTAATTAGTTTACATCCCCTGGATGCGGCCATCAGTGAATGGGAGATAACACCAAACTCGTTACACTAGAGGTGGGAGGACAGGGAGTAGCCTGACAACTACTAGAGCACCGACTTCATATGGACTGTGTTAGTGATTTCTGAATGTCGTTTACCTGTGCATAGAGAGAGAATTTTTATTACATGTAGTTAATTAAAACCATTCCAAAAAAATAATCGAAATTTGTCAATTGAAGCACAATCAGCAATTATATTTGAAAAGAAAGAAGGATTTGTCCAGTTCCCCAAGTTCAGAGTTTATCATGATTAGTCAGCATTGATCGGTGCACAAGTTGTTACTCAATTTTGAACTTCTTTTGTCCTGTTGCTAAAAGCCTGTGCAATATTATGTTTGATACCAAGTTTCGGTGGTCTACTACATCATGGCTGGAATCATGAGTTTAAAGTGCAGTCCTACGGTGCAGAGTGTCTCTCATTGCAGGCGGTCGTCAAATTTCATTGCAGCACTTATATGCGAAAAGTGGCGGTGTGCATGAATCCTTGACTACACTGCTGTGATCATGGACGGTGTGCAGATATGATCTAGGTTTTACAAGACCTCAGATTCCTGTGCGGTACCATGTGCATTATGAGCTTTGAAACAAATTGATTTCTAGAAGATCACAGTCATCTATCTTTTATTTGAAAATTGTGTGCAAATAGCTGGTATACTTGTCGATTTTGGTGCCATAAAAAACATGCGCGTTCGTGCTATGTGTTTGATTTAGACATTAATGAGCCAACTTTCAGCAGAAATTTGGTTGTTCTGCATGAGATCTGAAGCGAATAGCAATTCAATAGTTGTATGATGGCTGGTCGACATGATCTAATTTGCGAAATGCGGAGTGCATGAAGTATATATTGCCGTCTCAGCTTGTTCACAGCTGAGCAAATGCACACTAGATGGATGAGAGACTCCTCGGCTTGGCCACAAAGTCTGCAAAGCATGGTTGGTCATAATTGTTTCCATTTTGGAACCTGGTCTTTTGTGGCAAAAGCTCCCAACCCGATCAAAAATAGCTGATGCTGGGTCGATGGAGTGATGTGCTGGACGAGGTACGTTTGACGCAATCATATCTCAAATCAGGATAAGACTACCCAGCCGTGTTTTTTCTTCGATAGGGCAGCTTTATCCATTATCCAGGCCTTTTGCTTTGCTGATTATTAGGGCCCGCCCCTGCGTTGCAGTGCGCAGGCGAGAGCCCTTTTGTCCAGGGCTTCAAAACGGACCCTGGAATCGCACACGCTTGTGCGTGTGCTTTTCCTTTTGGATTGCGTTATTGGGCTTTGAGTGCGTGTGTTTTTTAAACAGAGCACGCAATAGGCCAAAGGCGGGCGCATTGCTCCGCCCATGGCTTATTGGTGTCTGTTACGCGCACCAAAACCCATTCTATTATCGTGCCCAGACACGGGTGCGGTAATTGAAAACATATGGCTCACTGTGGCGCGCACCACTCACTGGTGTGTTTTTCCATTTTTTACAATAGCGATCGCTTTCACTGCCGCTTTTTTTTTGCATTCTGGAAGTTGTAGGAAAGAAAAAAGTGTACTAGTTTGTCTCTGTACTCACTCCTATGCTGGACTCCTCTACCTCAGAGTGAAGCCCTCCTCAGGTTTCCCTGCAATCTGGGACTACTCTGGTCCGTCCTGATTTGTTTTCTCCTCCGCTCATCCTGAGCAGTGCTCACTCTTGCCTTGGCATGTGTTGCAGTCCAGGCAGTGGTCCCTCTATCTGCTGTTAATAATAATACTCCTGCCCACGCTGCAGCCTCCTGTTCGAGACTCCCCTCCCGTCTTTCTCGGGCAGTGCTCCATCCAGCCTCGGGGTGTGCTCCTTCGTGCTCTCTTCTCGACGCCCTCATGTCCGCTCTATGCTCCCTCCTGCGCCTCACGCTGTGCTTCCTCCTGCGCCTTGCGTTGAACTCTGCACCTTAGGACAGCTGGCAGGCACTGTGGCACACACCTCTCACCATCATGGACAGCACGAAATGCGTTACTTACCTGTAACAGCAGTTATCCAGTATTGGTGTCTTTCATAGATTCACATGGCTGAATCATTCCCCGTCGCCGAGACGGGAGCCTCCGGTACATAAAAAAGTAATGTCCTATAGACATACATAGAGAAAATAGGCCTAAGGGCCTCCCCTTAGTAGCCTTTCTTCGTCCTTATGTAAAAAGGACCAAACTCTCACAGTTAGCCAATCAGCTCCGACCTCCCTCTAGAACCTTCCTGGGAGGAGCCTCAGTCCCTCAGATTTTCGTACGCACCCAGCTAGGTTGGCGTAATACTGTCAGATAGGGATGTGAGTCCTTCCAGGGGAGGCGGGAGGGTTGCATGTGAATCTATGAAAGACACCAATACTGGATAACTGCTGTTACAGGTAAGTAACGCATTTCTTATCCAGTATTTGGGTGTCTTTCATAGATTCACATGCCTGAATCAGAGTAGCTAGCAATTATATATGCACATTTGTGATGCAAGTTGCTCTGCAGTCATGTCAGACAATATACATATCAATAACATGGGAAAAACAGCGTAAGCAGACTCTTACAATCATAATGAATGTGCATACCTGGATGGTGGGATGTAGGAAGGCTCACCTCACTGAAAGATGGCGCAGCACCGCCTGGCCCACTGCCGCATCCTTCTGAAGCTCAATATCCAGGCAGTAGTGCCTGGAGAAAGTGTGCGGAGACTTCCAGGTCGTCGCCCGGCATATGTCCAAGATTGGCACTCCAGCGAATAGCGCCGCTGACGTGGACATCGCCCTGGTGGAATGAGCAGTAACACGATCAGTCAAAGGCCGTCCGGCCTGGTCGTGGCAGAATGCAATCGTCGAGGAGATCCATCTGGAGATGCTCTGTTTCGTAAGAGGCAGGCCCAATCTTGGGCTGCTGTATGCCACAAACAGCTGTGTAGACTTTCTGAGATCCTTGGTTTTATCCAAGTAGAACTTTAGGCATCGTTTGAGATCCAAAGAATGCAGTGCCCTTTCCGCCGCCGTGGAAGGGTTCGCAAAGAAGGACTTAAGGACAATCGGTTCATTGAGATGAAAGTCCGCAGGCACCTTTGGTATAAATTTAGGGTTCGGTCTCAGCACCACCCTGTCTTGCCTGAATTGCATATATGGTTCCTGAATGGACAATGCTTGTAGCTCGCTAACTCTCCTGGCCGATGTCAGAGCGAGCAAGAGCGCCGTTTTCCAAGAGATGTGTTTGAGAGATGCCCGATGAATGGGTTCAAACGGATGTCTCATGAGTTGGTTGAGTACCAGATTCAGTTGCCAGGTCGGAGGAACCTTCTGAGGCCTCGGAAAGGATCTGTAGAGCCCCTTCAGGAATTGTTTGACCAGCCTACTTGACCACAGGGAAGGTCCTGTGAAGGTCCTAGTGAACCGAGAGATAGCTGCCAGGTGAACCTTAATGGATGCGTCTGCTAGTCCTGACTGTGCCAAATGTAGGAGGTATGGCAATATCTGTTCAGGGGTGACATCAAGCGGCCGCAGGCCCTGGTCCGAACACCAAATGCAGAACCTTTTCCACTTGAGGGAGTAGGTTTTGTTCGTACTACCTGCCCTCGCTTTCGCCAGAACCTCCCTGCAGTCCTGCGGGATATCTAGGTCACAGAACTCTCTGTGCTCAGGAGCCAGGCCAATAACTTGAGCGAGCGGAGGCTCGGGTGCTGCACCTGTCCGTTGGACATCGTTATGAGGTTCGGGTGCTGCCTCAGGCGAATCGGAGGCCTGATGGAGAGGCGAAGCAGATCCGAGAACCAGTGTTGTCTCGGCCAGAACGGAGCAATCAGGATCAGGGTGCAAGGCTCCGCTTTCATCTTCCGGAGGAGCCTCGGGATCATCGGAAACGGAGGAAAAGCGTACGCAAACACGCTGAACCAACCGATGGAAAAAGCATTTCCCAGTGACCCCTGTTGGGGATGCCAGCTTGCGTAGCTTGGGCATTTGGCGTTCCCCTTGGTGGCGAACAGGTCGATTTTCGGGACACCCCACTGAGAGAAGATGTGAGCCAGAGTGTCGTCGTTCATTTCCCACTCGTCTCTGTCTGCTGAGGGCGTCCGCGATGGTATTGTCCTTTCCGGGAACATAGTCCGCTTTGAGCGAGATTCCGTGCAACACCAGCCAGTTCCAGATTTTCTGCGATTCGCGTGATAGAGAGAGCGACCGCGTTCCCCCCTGTTTGTTCAGATAGTGCATCGTCGTGGTGTTGTCTGTTTTGACGAGCACCGGGGAGTTCTGGATGCGTGGCAGGAAGGCTTGTAGAGCAAGATAGACCGCCCTCAGCTCCAAAAGGTTTATATGGAGCAGTTTCTCCTGATCCTCCCACTTGCCGCTGATCCGAAGGTCCTGGAGAACAGCGCCCCAGCCCTCCAGGGAGGCATCCGTCGTGATTACCAGAGGCGCCGCCGGAAGGAGAAACGGCAAGCCTGTCGTTAGATTCTTTCGATGTCTCCACCATTGCAGACCTTTGGAAATATTCGGCGTTATCCTTACAGTGTCTTCGAACGAGCCAGTACTTTGAGTCCATTGTCTTGTGAGAGCTTCCTGCAAGGGGCGCATCCTGAGCCTGCAGTGAGGGATGAGGAGTATGCAGGAAGACATCATTCCGAGTAGGGAGGTGTAAGTCCGGACTTTGAGGCGTGTTTTTGCTGCCACAGCCGTGGCTAGGGACAATATCTTGTCCGTCCTTTCCTTCGAGGGGAAGGCCCTTGCGCACTCCGTGTCCAAGGTAGCCCCGAGGAAGGTAATCTTTGTCGTAGGAGTAATGCAGGACTTTTTGAGATTGAGGGTCAATCCCAGCTTCTGAAAAAGAGTGGTGCAGGCGTTGGAGGATTCGGCTGCGCCTTCGGGTGAGGGTGCCTTTACCAGCCAGTCGTCCAGTTAGGGGAAGACTTGGTGACCCAGCTGACGTAGAAAAGCCGCCACCGGTGCAAGGCACTTCGTGAAAATCCGCAGCGCGGATTTGAGGCCGAACGGTAGGACTTTGAACTGATAATGTCGGCCTGCCACCTCGAACCTCAGGAACTTTCTGTGACGCTTGAGGATGGGGGATGTGGTAGTAGGCGTCCTGGAGATCCAAGGAAGTCATGAAATCTCCCTTTTCCAGTGCGCCTAGGAATTCCTGGATTGTCACCATCCTGAATGATTGGCTCCGTAGAAAGGTGTTGAGCGCCCGGAGGTCCAAGATGGGCCTCCACTTGTCTTCCTTCTGTCGCACAAGGAAGAAGTGGGAATAAAATCCCTTCCCCTTTAAGGATGCTGGAACCCGTTCGATCGCTCCTTTGTGTAGCATGACAGACAGTTCTTGGAGAAGGAGGCGTAGGTGCTTGTGCGCCCGCCTCTGGGGAGGTGTATTGGGAGGGATGTTGGTGAATTCGAGAGAATGTCCGAATCGTATCATTTGCAGGACCCACCGGTCCGTGGTAATTTGGTGCCAATTGGTGAGGAAATGGGTCAGTTTTCCTCCAATTTGAAAGGATGGAGAGGGTTGTAGGACTGGCTGGAGTAAGTGGTCGCTGGCGGCCGCCAGTGCCCTTCTTGAGATTTTTGCCTCTGAAGGTAGATCTGCCATAAGAAGATTGTCGACCTTGTTGCTGCTTGTGCTGGTATTGAGTTCTGTTATTGTATGAATAAGAGGACCTGTTCTGATAGGAACCCCTATAGGAGGACTGACCTCTGGAGCGGCTGCCTCGAAAGGACTGGTTTCGTGACTGCAAAGTGCCCAGTGCCCTGGCGGTATCTGTGTCCTTCTTTATGGCTTGCAGTGCCTCATCGATTTTATCTCCAAAAAGATGCTGGCCGTGGAAGGGCATGTCCAGCACCTTCGATTGAACCTCCTGGCGGAATGATGTAGCTTTTAGCCAGCCTTGACGGCGCAGAACAGCAGCTCCAGCAAGTTGACGGAAACCAGTCATGGCTGCATCAATAGCACAGTCGATTATCTCCACAGCCGAATTCTGACCTTCCACAAGGAGAGCCTTGACTTCGCTCTGAACCGCGTCGGGCAGTTCTTGTACGTAAGGGGCTATGTCCTCCCAGAGTTGGCGATTGTAACGCCCCAGCAGGGCAATGGAGTTGGCCACCTTGATGGTCATGGCTGACGTAGTCGTGAACCTTTTTCCTATTGTGTCCAGTTTCCTGCCTTCCTTGTCAGGAGGCGCGGACAGCGGGGAGGACGGGTTGCAGGAGTGTTTCTGGGCCGCCTGAGTAACCACCGAATCCGGTTTAGGGTGGCCGTTGAGGCAAGCCGCCGCCGTAATTGGGGCTTTATATTTCTTGTCCAGGCGTGGCACCACCGCGGGTACCGAATTGGGCGTTAGCATCAATTTCTTGCCTTGCTCCCATAGGAACTCTATAATCGGAATAGATTTAGTCGACTTTTGGTTCTGCTCTTTGAAGTCATGCAAAAAGCATTCCGTTTCAGTCGATTCCACGACCATATGGAATCTCTTAGCCGCCCTGTCCATCAGTTTGTGGAAGCCGCCAATGTCCACAGGCGCAGAGTCCGCTTGGCGTGGTTGCGGTGAAGCTGGAGACGACGAAGCTGGGGATGACGCCACATATTCATCTTCGTCATGCTGGTCCGAGTGGACGTCTTGGACCTCTCCTTCCTCCAATTCTTCCTCCTCCTCCTCCTCATCTTCTGAGGATTCCTCCGCCTGAGGTTGGACCTTGTCACGGGGGTCTCACCACCTGAGGTCGGACCTGTTCGCGGTTGTTTTGAGCGGGAGGGTGATTTGGGGCGGACGCCGGGGTATGTGCGACAGGTGTCCGATTCCCACTGTCCGCATCTGGGAAGCGTTGTTTGTAATCTTGTACAAGGTACCGCAAGTCATTGACAAGAGTCGCCGGCAGGCATATCATCGGGGTGACCTCCGTGCGGACATTAGTGTGGACGGAGTGTTCCTGATAAGTGAACTCCTCATGCTCCTCATCAGTACTTTGGCATTTGACGTTAAGGTCCGAGATAGAGGTAGCGGGACCTGGCTGGTCATCCTCTTCAGATTCCTCACTTTGGAAGATTTCCTGAGGTGGCTGCATTTCCACTCTGCTCGGAGACGTTGTTTCCGGGGTAATCTGCAGCTTGGCAGTTTTGCCAGACGTGGTCTGTAATCCTGCTGCCGTCGAGGGAGCCATTGACGGTGTTAACGAGAGGGCCGACACTTCGACCAGTTTGGATTTCTTCCAGGGCGCTGTCAGTGCCATCTCCGTCGACGATTCGCCCGTTGACGGAGCCTTCGCCTTTGCTGGCGACGATTCTGCCGTCGACGATGACCTGTCCGAGGGTGGGGTAGTTGACGGCACCTTTGTCGTGGACGACGATTTCGACGTCGATGTTGTCGTCGTCGATGCACACGTCGACGGTGAGCCCGTTATCGGTGCCTTCGTCGACATTGCCGTTGTAACCGGCGTCTTCGTCGTCGACTCCGTCGACGTCTTCGTGTTTGAGCCTCCCGTCGACGTCTTCGTCGTCGACAGTGGGTTCTTCGGCAGCGACTTTGACGACGATGGGCTCGTCAACGCTGACGTCGGCGGCGGGGACTCCGTCGTCGACAAGGCCTTCGTCTTTGACGACGATTTCAGTAGAATGATAGAGGAAACAGGTCTACCTGAGGACGAGGATGTAGTCGTCGTTGTCGTCACTGAAGGCGACGACGCAGACGTCGTCGACACGGTGGTCGTGACTGAGGTAGTCCTCTGGGCATGTCTGGTGGTTGACGGAGCAGGCTTTTTAAAAGTTCGATCGTCTCTAACAGACACTGAAGATGACGTAGATCTTGCCTCTGAAGACTTCTTGTGTGCCTTCTTAGGAGGAGTGTCTGTGTGGCCAGGGGAAGTTACCCTGGGCCTCTTTTTAGAGACTTCTGAGGACTTGGAAACACTGCCTTCGGAAGATTCCAGAGTGTCTCTGTCCTTAAGCCTGCCGAGCCATACGAGAAGGCGAGCTTCTCTGTCCTTCACAGTCTTTTTAGGGAAGGCCCTACATATCCTGCATTTGTCCGAGACGTGGTCCGGGTACAGGCAATATAAGCACAGATCGTGCTTATCATCCGCATGGATCCGTTTCTTTCCACATGAAGAGCAGGCCTTGAAAAGGGCTTTCTTCTGTGATTCCGACATGGAAGAGGTCTTTTTCTGCGATTCCGACATGGAATAAGGCAGTGGAAGGGAAACACGTACTGTAAGAACAGTGTAGTGAAGCAGTCTATTGAAGATTTGAGATCGAAGAAGCACTTTCAAAGAAAGTTAGATGATTTCGAAGGAAACCTGAGGAGAGCTCAGGCTGGAGACTCCCTAGCACAACGTGCGGTAGAAAATCTGAGGGACTGAGGCTCCTCCCGGGAAGGTTCTAGAGGGAGGTCGGAGCTGATTGGCTAACTGTGAGAGTTAGGTCCTTTTTACATAAGGACGAAGAAAGGCTACTAAGGGGAGGCCCTTAGGCCTATTTTCTCTATGTAGGTCTATAGGACATTACTTTTTTATGGACCGGAGGCTCCCGTCTCGGCGACGGGGAATGATTCAGGCATGTGAATCTATGAAAGACACCCAAATACTGAATAACGCCCTGCTCTGGCCCGTGCTTGCTGCAGTTGGTGCTATCAGGAGCCCCTAATTGGAACAGGACGCGGGGATGCTGCTGGGAGCAGGACGGGATGTGCGTGTGTACGGACTGTTCAGAGCAAGGGCTCGCGGCGGTACCTGGCGGGCTGAGCCCCTTCACAGCATATCTGTAAGTAGAGCCCACCTTTCTTCACAAGATTGCCAGACTGATTGATAACATGCCACACCCTAATTGATAAGAAGGCCAAGCTGTGATCAGTAGGATTGCAGCTGCATGCACAGTAGGAGCGCGGTGGTGTGCTCAGCCCGTGCAGCCACTACCAATAGCAATGGACCCATAGGCGCCCATGTCATGATCAGGAAGAATGCTATGCCTGATTAACAACTCTGTGGTCAGCATCAATTTCATGCAATAAACATTCCATCCAATTGTCGATAAAAATTGCAATCTATGAATAAACAATTCATCCTTCTGGTCAATGATAATTCAAAGCAATGATGAGCGAGGATTTGACACTGTAGTCAATAAAACACTAATAATGAGATCAGCTCAGCGTTGATCTTGTTATTACAAATAGCTCGATCCTACAACTCATGACATTTGATGCTATGATAAAAGAAAAACTAATGCTAGTAACCACAACAGTGGCACACATGAAAAATACACGCTGTGAATAATACGTAGCTATGATCTATAGGGTTTTATTGTATGACCACTTGATCAGAAATATTGTCACATTATGGTCAACGGAATGAAGCGCTGTTATCAGTGTTTACTGTTGCACTGACTAAAAATTCAGTTGACGCAAATAGTGTGAGCATTAACAAATCGATTCCGTAATCAATAGCAATCATGTTCTGCACACAATGTCATGCTAAACAATATGAAATATTTAATGAATTGAACTTGTATCGTTACCAGTGGGCTTCCATGATATGACTAATAAGAAATGCACTATTGTGGCCAACAAGAGTTTCCTGCCATCGCAATAAAAAATGGCATGCTAAATAAGGTGATAAAAAAACCAAGACCTATTAATAATAATATCATTTCATAATCAATAACAATACCATACTGTGACCAGTAGGAGTGCCATTGCTCTGATCAATCAAATTTCCCTACTATGAACTAGAATAGTTCCATGCTATGCCGTATAAGAATGTTGTATATTCACAACGTTACTGACATGAGTATAATAACATGCCATCTGTTCTCCATGAGGCCTCCTCTCTGACCAATTAATTAAACAGCTACAGCCAGTGATGACCCACAGAGAAGTCAATCAGAACAGAGCGCTGCACTTCATATGAATTCCATCATGAGTAATTAGCGCATGCTGTGATAGACTTGACACCGAGGCAAAGGTATTCCATGCTATGATCTATAATAACTGTGTGATATGATAATATAAAAATTCATGCACCAATCTAGGGCAATTTTGAAATGTGCTTTAGACCACAAGAATGGCGCAATACTGCTCTCCGCCCTGATGGTTACATAACAAAGAGCCCTGTACTGTTGGTATTTACTCATTGATATGAACAGTACGAATGCCATGCTGTGATTGATAGGCAAGTGATGTTAGGATGATTGCAAAATTCCTGCTGTGATCAAAATGTTTTCCATTCTATGATCAATCTGCATGGCATACTTTGCACAAAACGACAGACAGATCAGTGGTCGAAGTGTGTTTGGGGTGGGTGTCTGAGGGGCACGGTGAGCCCATACTTTTTTCATTTTAGAAAAGCAGTTCCCCTACTTCGCATAACAAGCATTTGCAATGCAATAGGTCTCGCATTTGTTAAAGTTAGAGCTGTTCGCGTTAAAATTTACAATGTTTTTTACTTTTGCTTTTTATACCAATGGCAATAGTGCTATGTAAACATAATTACCCAACTGTAAATAGACAAACATAAGTAAAAAACATTGTCATTTTCAACACAGACTGCTCTAACTTTAACAAATGCAAGACCTATTGCATTGCAAATGCTTGTTTTTTTAATGCATTGAAAGTGCATGTGTTCCATGCTTCATGCATATCAAGCGTTGTCAATGCTTATTTGAGTGTGGTGGGCCAAGCGTTTCTTCCTTTCGGATGGTTCTTTATTTCTGTCTAGCAGTACCTCAACAAGGAGTCCTCTGGTGCTGCTTTTTTAATTTCCAGCACATCTTTATTACTGCTGCTTGTCTAATCAGATGTTGATTTAATAACCCGAATTCCAACGAACTTGGGCTTGAGAAGTGTGCTGCGGAATTCGAAAGACTTGTTTAAATAGGCCTGATTGCAATAGATTCACAAAGTTGGCATCTTGTCCTTTGTATAGTTCAGAGCCGTATGGGAGAGTTGGGAGGAACTTTGCAGCAATGACTTTTAGTAGATGAGCTTTTGATGAACACTTTAATTTCTGTTTTAACATGTGCTTTTCTGGTGTTAAAGTGGTCTTTGAGTGAACCTTGTGTCGACCACTACTCCCAGGTATTTATAGGAGGCACACTGCTCAATTATATTTCCCGCTGCTTACAACTGTAATTTCCCCTATTGGGCATAGTTTTCGTTGAGAAACACATGACCATAGTTGTCTTGTAGTTGAGAGACAACACGAGCTCCTTGGTGTATTCCACCAACTTTGTGATAAAGCGCTGGAGTCTCACTGGGGTCTGACTGCATGAGACAATGTGGTCTGCATATTGCAACCTTCTTATTTTGCGGTTTTCAATTTTCGGGGAGTCACTTTGCACTTCTGATAGCCTCCTATCTAAGTCTGCGGTAAAGATGTTGAAGAGACTAGGTGCCAGCACGCATCCTTGCTTTAGGCCTGTGCGCGTAGGAATCCTTGCAGTGGTACTTACTCCATTTCCCAGTTTTATCTAGACCCAAATGGATGTGTACAGATTAACGATGGCCCGTAATAGTGATGGAGGAACACCCCATCTTGTTTTACAGAAGTTCTCTGGGTACCATGTCAAACGCTGCTATTACATTGACGAAGCAGGTTTACAATTTGGTGGATTTTCATTTGACATTCTCTACAAGTAGGTTCAAAGCCAAAAGATTGTACAACGTATTTATACTGGGTTTAAAGCCTGGCTGTGTGACTGGGATGATCTTGTTGGAAGAGAACCATTTCCTTTCTATGTCGATTAGGGCATTTAGCTTAAATTTCGTAGGATCCGACCTGGCACCTGCTTTGAATATAGGATTCAGAATGCCACCTCTCCAAGACGCTGGTATACTATTTGTTTGAAAAGCATGATTGAATAGTGTAATGAAAAATTCTGTCCCAAATGATTTGTCTAGGTTAAGACAGCCCGTTAGGTAAACCATTTGGACCAGGGGCTCCGCTGGATCCAAGGGTTTTTATAATCTTTTCAACCTGGTTAGTTCGGATCCAGTTTTACTTAAATATAATTTTCTAAGTTGTCTTTTTTGATTGATATACTACATTATAATCTCTATTCACGACATGGTGATTAGTGTTTTCTTTATGTTACTTTTGGTTAAATGGGCATCCAGTCTGCCTCTATGATATTTGCATTAAGTTGGCAGAAAGATCCATTTGCTATGTTACTTATTTACGCCCAAAATTTCTTTGATTTGCTTATTTCCAATAATTTCAACCATGTGTCAGTTTACTGAGGTTTTTTTTCCAGTCCAAACGTCTTTTTAGTAGTTCTGCCTTAATTGATGTATTTGTTGCCTTTCTCCTTCGCTAATTTTCTGAGCATTAACACATCGTTTTCTCAATTCTCGGTTGAATGCACTTTTTTCACTGCCAAGGAGCCTAGGGGCTCTCTTGTTTTTGACCTTGAGTTGTTTCCATGATGTCTTTCCTGTGAAGGGAATTTGAAAATCAGCATTGTGATCACATTCACCCAAGTTACCCATGGCTGTATCATATTTTGTTCTTGTGTAATCAATGGTATGTTCTTAAAGTAAATAATTATTTCACCAGCATTTTTGCTGTTCCACGCGAGCCTCTTTAGATTGTACGGACTTGGCGTTTCGGACAGACATTTGCAATCCTCTGCTCTTGGAGTGTAAACATGAAGCACAAGTTAACTTCGGTAACAATATATCTATAAGAAACATTAGTAGTGATATATTCCTTAACTTAAAATTACCCTCAGGTTTCAGACTGGATCCGGAAAGTTTTCATCAGCAGTACCCCCGCGCGTCAGTAGGCGTCGTTGTGCGGCTCCGCGTGCGTTATTGCCACTGGATTGACGTCGCTGGAGCTACTTAGACACGCCCACGCACGCTGTCAGTTCTGAACACTACTTTCCACGCCAGGAACACAGAGCTATGCAAGAAACTGACAACTGGTGCCATGAAACTTGGACTCTGGAAGGGATGACCTTAACCCTGGAAATCAGTTTACAAAACGGAGAGGATGGGTGGGGCAGTAAGGAATCTATCACTACTAATGTTTCTTACAGATATATTGTCACCGAAGGTAAGTAACTTGTGCATCTGAAAGAAACACGTAGTGATAGATTCCATACCTTAGAATAGATACCCCAGCAATACAAACCCCGGGGGTGGGTGTGCGAACCAAGATCACGCCAGAAAGTCCTGGAGAACAGAGCGGCCAAAGAAGCCGTCTTTCCGGACTTGGCTGTCCAGGCAGTAATGCTTTGCAAACGTGTGCTGCGAAGCCCACGTAGCTGCCCGACGGAAATCATGCAAGTGAACTCCCAGTTCCAAAGCAGTAGTGGCTGCCGTCGCCCTGGTAGAATGGGCGCGTAGCCCACCAGAGGCTCCTTTTTAGCCAAAGAATAACCAGTCTTAATGCACAGAACGCCCCATCAAGAGATGGTCTGCTTGTGCACTGTCCGACCTATCTTGTCACCCATCTAGCCAACAAAGAGCTGGTCATCCACCCGGAACTGTTGTGTGCGTTTAAGATAGAGTGTACGTTTTGAGTCCAGACAATGGAGCCTCTTTTGAGGGACACGGAGGCGGAAAGAAGGTGGGCAAAGTGATGGTCTGCCCGATGTGAAAGGCAGTGACAACCTTTGGCAGAAAGGATGGACGAGTCCATAGAACAACTTTGTCTGGATGAACAGAGAGAAAAGGAGGTTTAAAAGAAAGCCTGGAGCGCACTCACTCACTCTTCTGGCAGAGGTGACGGCAACCAGGAAAGAAGTCTTTAGAGTGAGAAGACGAAGAGGACAGTTGTGAAGTGGCTCAAAAGGAGCACACATCATATAAGTCCAGTCCAACTGAGGCATCACGAAAGGGACAGGAGGGAACATATGCTTAACACCTTTCAAGAATCGATTTACAATAGGGGACTTGGAAAGGGAAGGCTAATCCGGAATCCGTAAAAAAAAATTAAAAAAAGGCTGAAAGGGCCAAGAGATAGGCCTTGATAGTGCCCAGAGCAGAGAGACCTGCTGGGCCAAAGAGAAGAAATAGAAGGACCTCTGAAAGAGGGGGAGAAAGGGTATCCACAGCCTTTGCTGTGCACCATGCCACAAAAGTATTCCACCTGCAGTTGTATACCGTTAGAGTGGAGGGAAGCCTGGCTTGAGGAGGCAGGTCGAAAGTTGTCAACTGCCGCCGCTCAATCTCCACGCAAGGAGATGGAGGCTGGACAGGTTTGGGTGGAGAACCCACCCCTGCTGCTGCGACAGAAGATCCTCCCATAGAGGCAGGAGGAGCGGGGGAAATCGATTGCCATGCTGAGTAGCTCCGGATACCATACTCTTCGGGGCCAGTCCGGAGCCACAAGAGTAACTCTGATCCAGTTGCGCTTGATGATCTTCCCATTAAGCACAGGGTCAGACTGATTTGCATATAGCCATGTCTGAACTGGAGTGGCGGAGTGAGCTAAAGAATGATGATGGATTAAACCCAGATCAGTTGACTGGGGGGAGAATGCTTGCAATGTTCAACACTTCGTCCATCATCCCCTTTGGTTTTGGCCTGTGAACACCTGCATTACCCTCCCCACGACAGAGGGAAGCAATGCCTTCATTGCAAGTAAGATCGCCCGAAGTTCCAGAAGGTTCATATGGAGTCGGGACTCCGCCAGAGACCAGAGGCCTCTGATCTACGCCTCTCGCAGGTAGCTGCCCCATCCCCGAAGGGACGAGTCAGTCACAACTGTGAGTTCCGGTTGAGGAAGGAAGAGGGATCTGCCACTGACCCAATCGCGATTGGTGAGCCACCACTGCAATTGTCTTGCAGTGCCCTCTGAGATCTGGACAGGATCGGACAGGTTGCCCCTGATGCTGTACCCACTGGAACTTCAGGCCCACTGCAGAGCCTGCATATGCTATCTGGCATGATCCACTAGCAGGATACAGGAGGCCATCAGGCCCAGTAGCCGGAGGATCATCCAGCCGAAACCCGGGATAGAGGCTGAAAGATATAGGGCAGGGGTCTCCAAACCGGTCCTGGAGGGCCGGATCCATGCCAGATTTTTAAAACTACTATATGTATCTCAATGGAGATATCCAAAAAATCTGGCATGGATCCGGCGCTCCAGGACCGGTTTGGAAACCCCTGATATAGGGTGTGGGTAAGGCCAAAGGGGAGCACGGTGAACTAAAGTGCTTGCGGCCTACCGTGCACTGCAGGTAACGCCGATGAGATGGGGATATGAAAATAAGCGTCCACCATCCAGTCTTGCGGGTCGAGGGCAGGCAGGACTGGAGCAAGTAGGAACATCTTTAACTTCTCCTTCCGGAGGAAGCGATTGAAGTTCCGAAGGTCCAAGATAGGACGCAGGCCCTTGTCCTTCTTTGGAACCAGAAAGTAGTGCGAGTAGCAACCACGTCCTACTTCTGGCGTCGGAAGGGCCGTGACTTCCTGCTGGAAAAGTGTCAAGTAATCCCCCCCGACATGCGGTGGTACTGAGGTGGCATGTATGGAGGGGTGGTCTTGAAGGGGAGGGAGTAGCCCCTTCGGAGAATTTGCGGCACCCACTTGTCCGAGGTGATGTTGCGCCAGTGGGGGAGATGACGAATTCTGCCACCCACTGGCGTCTGATGAGCCTGAAATACCGGACTAGGAAGGCTTTGCAGTGGATGCTGCGGGTGTGGAGGTAGACTGACCCACCCACTGGCCCCCTAAACCACCTTCACTGTTCCTACATCAGAGGGCGCGCAGATGTTGCTGCTTCTGCAGCCTGTGGCTCTGTGAACGTGGTGGAGCACCCCTTCCGTGGCCACGAAAGGAGCGGAAAGCAGAAGGCGGAGGAGGCCGAGTGGCCGACAGGCCCAAGGACTTGACCGTAGCCCTGGAGTCCTTAAAGCGCTTTAACGCCTTGTCCGCTTTACTGCCAAAGAGGCGAATGCCATTTAACGGCATGTCCATCAGAGTGTTCTGGACATCCCTAAGATGCCAGTTGTTCTCAGCCAGACGTGGCGTCTAAGCGCCACCGTCGTGGAAATCGTTCTGCCCAGTGAGTCGGCGATGTCAGCCCACAAAGTATGGTGAACTTAGCTGCGTCTTTCCCAGCCGCAATAGCTTGGGAGAGGACTGTCTGGGCCTACTCCGGACAGTTAGGCAGCACTTGCGCAACTGTGTCCCACAGAGAGAGGGAGTAACGGCCCAAGAGGCATGCAGTGTTCACCAACTGCAGCCCTAAGCTGGCAGTGGAAAACAGCTTCTTGCCAAGCTGCTCCAGCTTCTTGGACTCCCTATCCGGAGGGGCGGAAGGGAACGTTCTCTGGGAAGCAGAGGCTTGGACAGCCAAGTTCTCATGGGAGGGGGTCACCCGGAGCCGGGCCACGTTCCTGTCCACAGGAGCCCTTTGATGGGCCTGGACCAGGTGCCCAAAACAACGTCAGACAGTGCTTCATTAAAAAGGCAGCAAGGTTTCTGAAGAGGTTGCCGCCGGCTGGAGCACTTCTGTCAGGAGGTTAGTCCTGACGGCCACTGTAGGGAGTACGAGGTGGAGGGCCTCGGCCACCCTACGCAACACCACTGCGTAACTGGCTCCCTCCTCCGTAGCCACGGTAGGAGAAGACAGCATGCCAAGGTCAGGTGAGGTGTCAAGACCACTGGCTTCCCCTAAATCCTCCATTCAGTCCGGACCATAAGCACACTACTGTGCTAGAGGGTCCTCAGACCCCTCCCAGTCCTCCCCTTCCTCAGAAGTCTGTGGAACAGGCTGAAAATAAGGAGGAGACACATAGGGTAAAAAGGCCCCCATTTGAATCGGCATTGCCGATCCAGCACGGTGTCCAGGCTGAACCTGGGGACAGCATCGTCCTGAAGAGCAGGCAAAGTCGGTGGCGGTGCCGGGGAGAGCGACGCTGGTGGAGGTGTTATTAGGGCAACTGGTGTCAGATTTCAGACCCCAGGGGGGCCTGCGGCGTCTGGGCCGGAGCCACTGGCGACACCAGGGTTGGAGCCGACGTGATGGAAGGGCAGGACCCCCAGTCGGGCCTGCAGGGCCCGTAGGCACACCGAAGGGGCCAGAGGGCCCCAAGAATCAGGCCATGGCAGCAAAAAACTCTGGCACCTGAACAAGCTTCGCCGACGCACCCGGAAAAGGTGGGAAGACCAGCGGGGACGTCTCAGGCTCTGCTGGAGCCACGGGGGAGGCACCACCCGCACCCTCAGCCGGGACAGGCGAGCGGAAGTCGAAGAGCAACAATGCTTCTTCGACTTCTTTTTGGGATGCTTCGACTTACCTGACCCCGAGGGTGAAAGCTTAGATCTAGAAGAAGGATGGTGACGGATCCGTCACCAGTCCTTCGACCTCCCTCGGAACCAGGCCCGGCAGTCGGGCCATGACTTGGAGTCGTGGTCGCGCCCAAGGCAGTAGAGACACACGCAGTGGGGGTCAGTCACTGACATCATGCAGTGACAGTCCCCACAGTTCTTGAAGCTGGGCATCCCTACGACACCAGGAGTAGATCAACTCGAAAAGATGAGACAAAAGGCCTCAAAAAACTCAGTCAAAAAGTGACTGGGGTACTAGCTTTCTTCGGATCTGCGCTTGCTGGTGCGGAAAAAGAAAGAACTGACTAAGTAGCTCCAGCGATGTCATGCCAACGATGCACGCGGCGCCACACGACTCCTACCGACGTGCAGGGGTACTGCGGACTAAAACTTTCTGGATCCAGTCTGACGCCTGGGGGTAATTCTAAGGTAAGGAATCTATCACTACATGCAGCTTTCAGATAATCAATTACCTGAGGGCTGACTAGAGATCAATTTTAGTAACTCAATATCCACAATTGTGTAGTCTATGACAGTGTGTCTGCTTGGATTTTCTAGTTGGTCTCTCTGGTAGGTATTGTGGGAAGCGACCATTTAGAGTTATCATCCCTGTGTCGAGTAATATTGAGGCGCACAGTTGGCCATAGCGATCTTTTTTTCCGATTTGTAATTACTGGGGGAATCATTTTCCTTTTGAATTTGCTTTGTTGTTTCTTTTGTGCCTGGTCGGCTTGTAGTAGAAACATATTGAAGTCGCAAGACAACACAATTCCTGCCTGCAGGAAAGTAGATTGCAGTGATTTGATCAATGCTTTGAAGGTCATGATTTTCTCCTGTTTTTCTTTTGATGCTGGGTGAATATATATATTGCATGATTAAAAGCTTTTCCTCATTGTTATATCGCAGACCGTTAAGTAAATCTTGTGATAGTGAGATTTTTAATACATTGAGTCTAGGTTTGTCCTAGGTCAATCGATTCGTAGTAGCATGGTATACTTGTGCTTAAATAGGTTGATAGACCACCAGATGGTCTGCCTGATGCTTTGCCTTTGAAGGCATTTTGCTGAAATTCTTTAAAATAGTTGATCGGCTTCGGAGCTAGGGCTCAAGTTTCCTGGAAAAGGAGTATGTCAAATTGTTTTAGGAAGCTTTGCATATCTTCTTCGTTTGCCTTTTTGCCAAGGCTATTAATATTCCAAAAACACATTTGCAATTTCGTTTTTCATGCTGTATTTTCCTTTATCTCCCTACCCAGAGTGGTTGAGAAAAGAACTTGTCAGATTTGAACAGCTACTTCAGGTGCGACTTGATGGAGGACGTGTAGGTTTGTCCAGCTCTCCTGGGCATGTCCTATTGGACCTACTACCCCCGTGAGTAATCCACTGTCTGGTGCTGATCTTGATTCAGTTGTTAGACTCAAAGGCCCGGGATATCGTTCACTTTCTATAGTTCTTATTTCGATTCCCCATTTGGCAAAAAAGTCTCTGATTCCACACATCCGTTGTAATTTTTGGGTCACTACAGGTTACAACCGTCATTTCTCTCCCTTTGGCGTTTGGAGATACTTGGAATTGGACACTTTCTATGCGATTTGTGTTTAGGTGTTTAAATGTTTCGATAGAATTTGCCAACTTTAATATTGCACTACGATTGAGAACGTCATGGTTTCCTTTTGAGATGTAATGTGGAATGAATTCTAACATTACTATGCCTTCTGGGCAGGTTTGGCCTTCGTTGCTTTGCAAGCGATTAGCTCTGTGGCAGTATGGACTTGCAAGAATTCTGCTACGTATGATTTCGCCTGCTGGTATGAACCATTCAGTTGCAGAGTGGGGGCGAGTTGTTTTTACCACTGCTCAGTAAATTGTGTCTGCTTTTGTTTCACGTAATCTGACTTGGTTTACTGGTGGTGGGCAGTAGTCTATCCGATTTACCAAACCATCGCAGGGTTTTGGTAGTTGCTGCGATTGTACCACTGTTTTGCTGGTTTGAGCTTTTACTTATTTGGGAAAGATACTTTGTTGTTCTACCTGTGGGTTTTGCCATGGTTTACCGTCCTTAGCTTGTTCATTATTGGGAGAAAATGGTTGCCGGGGATCTTTGTGGTTAGCGGTCTGCGTTATTGTAGGATCAAAAGGACAACTGTTCATACCCTGATTTTTTTGATTGGGGTCGTAGTTCGGATGGATTTTCAGTATTATGCTTGCTTGTCTTGGCTTCCGATTTCCTGTTCCCCGGGCTTATTTCCTTTGGATTTCTCCAGACCCAGATCGCTTTGGAGCCTCTTGCAAAGAGGTCTGTGCTGTGGCTTGGCCTCTCTTTTGCTTATTTTGCTTTGACTTTCTCAGTCATTTACATTCCCATTTGATCAATGGGTTGCTGAGATTTTCTTGCTGTGGTTTTGAGGCAGCTGCATCGGGCGCTAGGTCGTCGCAGGAGTCACCGGTGTGATTGTTTCGATGATTGCTTCGTATTGACGTATTGTTTGATGTTTCGGTCTGTGTTTGAGTTAGGTTCCCTTAGGGTGCCGTCCATTTCCTCCATGTTTTTGAGGTACTCACTGATGGTATAAAAATCTGTTGGGTCAATTGGAGAGCTGTCAGCAGATATGGCCAGTGTTTTTTTTTTTTTGCTTCTACCAATATGTCTATCAGAATCACCAGAATGGAATTTAGTTGATGCATGGTGCTTGAGCATTGGCCCTCGTGGTACGTTGTGAGAGGATCTTTCTGCACCCGCTCTATTATAGAGTTTAATGCTGGAATTTTCTGTTCTATGCCAGAGACATGCAGTGCAAGAGCTTGCAGGAGATCTACTTGCAACTCTGGTTTTTCTTAGTTTTGAAATAATGCCTACGAGATGGTTTCCATTATATTGATAAATGGAGACCATAACAGAGCTTGTGAAGGTGAAAAATTATCTGTCTGATTGGCGTCTGGTGGCGGGCTAGATGAATATTGCTTCCTGATTTGATCATGGAGTTGTCCTTAAGGTCTCCTATCAGTGTGGTGCTTGGTTGTATGGGGGATCCAAGCCCTGATCTAGACTTAATTGGTAGATCAAGTATTGAATAGGCTATGAAACTGGTCCCTGGTCCAGTCCTTATTGGTGAGAGCATCGTATTATGATCATAATTGTGAAGGAGCTCTGTTGCCGGCTGCCCGTTTCGGGTGAAATGGGAGGTGTGTCCTCTGATCTGATCAAGTATTGAATAGGCTAGGAAACTGGTCCCTAGTCCTGTCTTTATTGGTGAGAGCATTGTATTATGATCATAATTTTAAAGGAGCTCTCATTTCGTTTCGGGTGAAATGGGAGGTTTGTGTCCTCTGAGCTACAGTTTTTGGCCCGAATGAACCCATCAGGCATTCCTGAATTTCTAAAGCGAATTTGTGTTCGTAACTCTTGCCCGTCCCGTCCACAGTGGCATTAAGAGTGACACATGCCTGGTCTTCGTCTAAATTGACCTCACAGAAATGGGGAAGTGCCCCAAGGCTTACAGAGCGCCTCTTCATGGTCGCATCTAGTACTTTATTTCATAGGCACTTTTGTGAATTTTGCAATATTTCGCTTGCGTTTGTGCAACGTTATTGATGGAAGTTCCAGTTTGTTTCCAACTGTGTTGCTTCCATGGGTAAAATAGGGGCACTTTTGCTGGTCTTCCTGCTATTTTGGCAAACTCTTCTTTTTCTTTGCCTCGTTTCTGATTCTCCCCGATCTCATGTCTTAAAGATAGCCAGATGCACCCCCTTTTTTTGCTCCTTTGTTTTGTGCTCCCACACCAGCATATACTCTTCAAAAACGATTAAAGCATGAGCAGGGCACTCAAGCGGACCGCTAGCCGCACCCAACCTATTTGGGTTGCTTTTGCAGTCTGCTGGGCGCAACACTCTGAGACCTCCTCTAATGGCACTCACGCTCACTGCTCTGTGTGCGGCCCTGGTGCAACTAAGTCCAAACATATGAGTGGAGCGATGCGGTGGGTTGCAGTAATTAGGGCAGTGGAGCTACAGGGTTGTTGATTGCAGTTGTGGTTGCAGTTAGACCCCCTGTGTTATGGCTGCCAACAAATTCTGCACTACTCACTCTGCACTGCCGAGTGCAGGGTGGGCAGGCAAGTGCAGTGTGTGCGGGGAATGCGGGGGGGGGGGGGCCTTAATCTGCCCGAAGGTAGACAAAAGAGAAATACTGCTCACTTCGCTGGAGCTTTGCTGGAGCAGGGATGCCAAGAGGTGAGGAGGTCGGAAAGCAGCAGGAACCCAGGAGCTGCTGAGGGCCTGGAGACTAAGGAGCAGAGGAGCTGGAGGGAGCCGCCAGGACTGTCTCGTTCCTCGCTCTGGGTTTCCCCCGTCCGCTACTACTGTGTGCTCTGACTAACCCGGAACCGGAAAGCAAGAAGCCTGAGCAGTTTCCCCTTGAGGAATGGAAAGGAGGTGTTCATTGCCAAACAGATTTCTCTCAGATCAAGAAGGTTTAAATGGAGTTGGGACTCCTACAGGTCTGACCTCCATTTCTCCCAGATTGTCACACTAACCCAGAAACAATGCATTGGTCACAACAGTTGGCTTTGGGTGGGGTCTGCTGATGACTCAAACACGGTCCAGTATCCACCACTGAAGACCTTTTGCAGTCTCCCCACAAAATCTGAATGTAGTCGGCTAGGGTCATTTGATGCTGGGTCTACTAGGATGCAAGAACCCACTGCAGAAACTGCATATGACCCTAGCATGCTCAACCTGCAGGATGCAGGAGGCCATCAGTCCCAGCAGCCTCAGAGTGGACCTTATTGAAATCCAGGATCGAGGCGAAAGATCAGTACCTAGCCTGAATGTTCTGGACTCTCCTTCCTGGTGGAAAGGCATAAAAACTGAACTTTGCCCAAAAAATGGTCATATGAAGGGGAGTGTCCAAGGAGGAATCAAGTGTGGCTTTGGCATCTGGATTGTGAACCCCAGAGATAACAGGAAGTTTGCCTTAGTCCGAGGTTAGTGGAAGACTGCATGTGGTGAGCCTTCCATTAACAGCCAGTCGGAGGTAGGAGGTAGACTGGCACCCTGACCTCCAAAGATGTGCTGTTATCACTACCACCAAGGGCCCTGCATGACCGGTATCTGAAAGTAGGTGTTATGCTTGTTTAACACCACCACCCAGTCTCAAGGGCAGACAAGATCTAGGCCAGCATGAGCATTTTGAATTTCTCTTTCCAGAAGAAGGTATTGAGAGCACACAGGTCCAAAATTGACCACAGGCCTGCATTCTTCCTGGGCACCAGACAGTAGCAGGAATAGCAACCACATCCTACTTCTGGCAGGGGCACCATCTCGATAGCCCCCTTCCTGCTGCAAAACGGAAAGATGGCCCTCCTCAGTCAGTGGAAGGATGGTGGAAAATGAAGCAAGGAAGGGTTAGACATAGCACTTCTAAACAATTTGTAGGACCCACCAGTTGGATATTATGGCCTGTCAACCCACTCTGCGACCGCATCTAATGACAGTCACGCTCAGTGCTCTGTGTGCTACAATGTCCAACCATATGAGTGGGGCAATGCAGTGTGATAAAGTGGCAAGGCGGCTGAAAGGGGGCAGGTTTTTTTTGCAGGGGATCTACAGGGTTATTGATTGCAGTTGTGGTTGCAGTTAGACCCCCTGTATATTGGCTGCCAACGAATTCTGCACTACTCACTGCACTGCCGAGTGCGGAGTGTGCAGGAAAGTGCGGAGTGTGCAGGAAAGTGCGGAGTGTGCAGGAAAGTGCAGGGAGTGCAGAGTGCGGGGAATGCGGGGGGCCTTAATCCGCCCAAAGAGAGACAAAAGAGAAACACTGCTAACTTCGCTGGAGCCGGAGCTTTACTGGAGCCGGGATGCCAGGAGGTGAGGAGATTGGAAAGCAGTAGAAACCCAGGAGCTGCTGAGGGCATGGATACTGGGGAGCCGAGGAGCTGCTGGGAGCCGTGGGGGCCGAGACTGTCTCGCTCTTCACTCTGTGCTGCCCCCGTCCGCTACTGCTGTGTGCTCTGACTAACCCGGAACAGGAAAGCAGGAAGCCTGTGTAGTTTCCCCTTGAGGGATGGAATGAAGGTTTTCATTGCCAAACAGATTTCCCTTAGCTCAAGACGGTTGATAAGGAGCTGGGACTCCACCGGAGACCACAGATCTGACCTCCATTTCTCCCAGATTGCCAACCCAGAAGCAATGCATTGGTCACCACAGTTGGCTTTGGGTGGAGTCTGCTGCTGACCATTGAAGACCTTTTGCAGTCTGCCCACAAAATCCGAACGTAGTTGGCGAGGGCCCCTTGATGCTGGGTCCACTAGGATGCAAGAACCCACTGCAGAAACTGTATATGACCCTAGCATGCTCAACCTGCAGGATGCATGAGGCAATCAGTCCAGGCAGCCTCAGAGAGGACCTTACTGGGATCAAGGAGAAAGATCAGGACCTAGCCTGAATGTTCTGGACTCTCCTTCCTGGTGAAAAGGCATATAAACTTAACTCTGCCCACAAATTGGTCATATGAAGGGGAGTGTCCGTGGAGGAATCAAGTGTGGCTTTGGCATGTTGAAAGTGAACCCCAGGGATGACAGGAGGTTTGCCGTAGTCTTGAGTTAGTTGAAGACTGCATGTGGTGAGCCAGCCTTCCATCAACAGCCAGTTAGAGGTAGGAAGAAGACTGGCACCCTGTGCTGTCATCACTACCACCAATGGCCCTGCAGGACGGGTATCTGAAAGTAGGTGTCTTGCTTGTTGAACACCACCACCCAGTCTCAAGGGCAGACAAGATTGGGCCAGCATGAGCATATTGAATTTCTCTTTCCAGAAGAAGGTATTGAGAGCACACAGGTCAAAAATTGACCACAGGCCTCCATCCTTCCTGGGCATCAGACAGTAGTGGGAATAGCATCCACATCCTACTTCTGGCAAGGGCACCATCTCGATAGCCCCCTTCCTGCTGCAAAACGGAAAGATGGCCCTCCTCAGTCAGTGGAAAGTGAAGCAAGGAAGGGATAGACATAGCACTTCTAAACAATTTGCAGGACCCACCTTTTGGATATTATGCCTGTCAACCCACTGAGAAATATTCAGATCATGCACCCTACCGGGTGACTGTGCTCCACTGAGGGCATGCTAAAGGGGTTTGTCAGGAGCGGCTGCAGGTGTTTGAACGGCCTGTTGATCTTGTGTCATAAGCCACCTACCTGGATCCCAGATGATTCGAATGGGGTGGCAACACTAGTTCCTGAATCCTCCGAGAGGATTCCTTTGTTTACAGAAGACACTGCTCCTGTGGCAAATCCCAGGGGGAAGGGAGTTAAGATGGGTAGAGCGTGTAGAGGCACAAGTTACTACTTGTGTAACGATATATCTGTAAGAGACATTAGTTAGTGATAGATTCCTTACCTTAGAATATCCCCAGGCGTCAGACTGGATCCGGAAAGTTTCGCGTAGCAGTACCCTTGCGCGTCGGTAGGCGTCGTCTGTGGCTCCGCGTCTGTCGTCGGCGTCGTGGGCGCCGTGATGACGTCGGAGTACTTAGACGCCGCCTCCACGTGCTGACGTCAGTTCTTAGCCACAGCTTTTCCGCGCCAGAAGCGCAGAGCCATGACAAAAACGACACTGGTGCCAAGAATCTAGGGCCCTGAAAGGGGATGACCTTAACCCTAGATATCGGTTTGCAGAACGGGGAGGATGGGTGGGTCGGTAAGGAATCTATCACTAACTAATGTCTCTTACAGATATATCGTTACACAAGTAGTAACTTGTGCATCTGAAAGAGACACGTTAGTGATAAATTTCTTACCTTAGAATAAATACCCCAGCAATACCATCCCCGTGGTGGTGGGTCTGCGAACCAATATTTACACCAGAAAGTCCCAGAGAACGGAACGGCCGAAGTAGCCATCCCTCCGGACTTGACTGTCCAGGCAGTAGTGCCTTGCAAACGTGTGCAACGAGGCCCACGTAGCTGCCTGGCAAATGTCCTGCAAGGGCACACCTCGGCCCAAGGCAGTTGTAGTGGCCGTGGCTCGAGTGGAATGAGCCCTCAGCCCAACAGGGGGTTTCTTCTTAGCTAAGGAGTAACACGAATGGATGCACATGATAATCCATCGAGAAATGGTCCTTTTGTGCACCGCTTTCCCTTTCTTAGCGCCCGCGTACCCAACAAAGAGTTGATCATCCACCCGGAACTGGCGTGTGCGATCCAGATAGAACGAGAGCGCACGTTTTGGGTCCAGACGGTGGAGCCTCTCCTCTTCTCTCGAGGGGTGAGGAGGCGGAAAGAAGGTGGGCAATGTGATGGACTGCCCAATGCGGAAGGCCGTGACCACCTTAGGCAAGAAGGAGGGCCTAGTCCTCAAAACAACCTTGTCCGGATGGACTGAAAGGAAAGGAGACTTACAAGAGAGAGCCTGGAGCTCACTCACTCTCCTGGCAGGGGTGATGGCTACCAGGAAGGCAGTCTTCAAAGAAAGAAGGCGAAGTGGACAGTTGTGAAGTGGCTCAAAGGGAGCGCACATCAGAAATGTTAGAACCAGGTTCAATCCCACTGAGGCATCACGAAGGGAACAGGAGGAAAAGTATGAGGGATGCCCTTCAGGAATCGATTGACGATAGGGGACTTGAACAAAGAAGGTTGGTCAGGCAGCCTCAGAAAGGCTGAAAGAGCCGAAAGATAGCCCTTGATAGTGCCCAGAGCAGAGCCCTGCTGGGCAAGAGAAAGAAGGAAGAGAAGAACCTCAGAGAGAGGGGCATTGAGGGGATCCACAGCCTTTGCTGTGCACCATGCCACAAATCTGTTCCACCTGCAGGCGTATACCGTCTTTGTGGAGGGACGCCTGGCTGCCAGAATGATGTTGCAAACTTCAGGAGGCAAGTCAAATGGCCTCAACTGTCGCCGCTCAATCTCCATGCATGGAGGTGGAGACTGGACAGGTTCGGGTGGAGGACTGTCCCCTGCTGCTGCGACAGAAGGTCCTCCTGAAGAGGCAGACGAACTGGGGGAATCGACTGACATACTGAGTAGCTTGGGATACCAGTACCTTCATGCCCAGTCCGGAGCCACAAGGATGACTTGGGCCCGGTCGCGCTTGATCTTCTTTAGCACTCTGGGCAGAAGAGGTATAGGCGGAAAGGCGTACAACAGACCGCAGCTCCACTCGCGGCGAAAAGCGTCTCCGAGCGAGTACCGCCTTGGAAATTCCAACGCGCAGAACTGATGACATTGCGCGTTCTCTTCGGTGGCGAATAGATCTAACCAAGGCTCTCCCCATCGCAGAAAGAGACCTTGCGCCACGTCCGAGTTCAGACGCCATTCGTGATCCATCGAGCACCGACGGCTGAGTTTGTCCGCCCTGGCGTTCAGAGAACCTGCCAGGTGTTGAACCACCAGAGTCACGCCCTGATGTTCCAGCCATTGCCAGAGGCGCAGAGCCTTCTGGCATAGTATCCACGACCCCACTCCGCACTGTTTGTTGCAGTACCACATGGCGGTAGTGTTGTCCGTGAACACCTGCACTGCACTCCCTCGGACAGACGGGAGGAATGCTTTCAGTGCCAGACGAATCGCCCGCAGCTCCAACAGATTGATATGGAGCCGGGACTCCGCCGGAGACCAGAGTCCTCTGATCTCCGCCTCTCCCAAGTGGCCTCCCCAGCCCTGGAGGGACGCATCCGTCACAACTACGTGCTCCGGTTGGGGAAGGGAGAGGGATCTGCCGTTGACCCAATCGCGGTCCGTGAGCCACCACTGCAGCTATCTCGCAGTGCCCTCCAAGATCAGGACATGGTCGGACAGGTTGCCCCGGTGCTGGGCCCACTGAAACTTCAGGTCCCACTGCAGAGCCCGCATCCGCCACCGTACGTGATGCACCAGAAGGATGCAGGAGGCCATCAGCCCCAGAAGCCGCAGCGTCAGCCTGACCGAAACCCGGGATAACGGCCTGTATATCCCGGACCCGCTGTTCGGGCGGGTAAACCCGAAACTGCGCCGAGTCGAGAACCGCCCGATGAAAAGGAGCTTCTGAGAGGGGCACAGGTGTGACTTCGGCACATTGATGGAAAATCCCAGCCGGTGCAGGAGATCCGCCGTAGTCTGGAGGTGGTTGACGACTGCCTGGGGCGAACCCGCCTTCAACAACCAGTCGTCTAGGTAGGGGAAGGCTGAAACCCCTAACCTGCGCAGGTGAGCTGCGACCACCGCCATCACCTTCGTGAACACCCGTGGGGCGCTGGTAAGGCCGAAGGGGAGCACGGTAAACTGAAAGTGCTTGAGGCCTACCGTGAACCGCAGGCAACGCCGGTGGGCCGGCAGGACGGGGATGTGGAAATACACATCCTGCAAGTCCAACGCTACCATCCAGTCTCCTGGGTCTAGGGCAGCCAAGACCTGAGCCAGTGTCAGCATTTTGAACTTCTCCTTCCGGAGGAAGCCGTTGACGTTCCTCAGATCCAAGATAGGGCGTAGGCCCCCTTTGCCCCTCTTGGGTACCAGGAAGTAGTGGGAGTAGCATCCACGTCCTACTTCTGGCCCAGGAACGCGCTCGATGGCCCCCTTGGCCAAGAGGGCCGAAACTTCCTCCTGCAGGAGCCGCAAGTGATCCCCCGATACGCGGTGGTGTTGCGGTGGCATGGCTTGAGGGGTCGTCTCGAAGGGGAGGGAGTAGCCCCTTCAGACGATCTGCAGCACCCACCTGTCCGAAGTGACTGTGCGCCAGTGAGAGTGGTGATGGCGAACCCTGCCTCCCACTGGCGTCACATGGGCCGAAAAGCACGGACTAGGAGGGTTTAGAGGCGGATGCTGCGGGGGCAGGTGTGGACTGGCTCCGCCTGTTTCCCCGACCACCTCCACGGCGGTTTCCACGGCCGCCGCCGCGCTGGACGACAGTTTGCAGCGATTGGCTGGCGGCACGTGTGGGGGTGCCCCTTCCCTGGCCACAAAAGGGGCGAAAGGCACTCATTTGCTGGCGCGGGGCCGAGAGGCCCAAGGACTTGGCCGTAGCCCTGGAGTCCTTAAAGCGCTCAAGCGCGTGATCTGCCCTGTCGCCAAAGAGGCGACGGCCATCGAACGGCATGTCCATGAGTGTATTTTGGACGTCTGCCGAGAAGTTGGCGGATCTCAGCCAGGCGTGGCTTCCTATCGCCACCGTCGTAGCCATCGCTCTGCCCAGCGAGTCAGTAGTATCGAGTCCGCACCTGATATTATACTTCGCTGCGTCCCGGCCCTCCAGTAGGGCTTGGCCGAGTTTGGCCCGTACCTCCAACGGACACTCTGGCAGCACTTCCGCCACCGTTTCCCACAGAGAGTGGGTGTAACGGCCCAAGAGGCATGCGGTGTTGGAAGACCGCAGTCCCAAGCTGAGGGACGAGAACACCTTTTTGCCATAGGCCTCGTACCTCTTGGATTCCCGATCGGGGGGAGCCGTCGGGAAGGCGGTCTGGGAGTTAGAGGCCTGGATAACCAGACTCTCGGGGGTGGGGTGGGTGGACAGGAAACATGGGTCACCCAGGGCCGGGCGGTGGCGTCTGGCCATGTTCCTATCTACAGGCGAACCTGTAGCGGGCCTGGACCAAGTGCCCAAAAGAACGTCCGTCAAGGCCTCATTAAACGGCAGCAGAGGCTCCATGGAGCATGACTGCGGCTTAAGGACCTCAGTGAGGAGGTTAGTCCTCACGGCCGCGACGGGGAGCTCAAGGCCCAAGGCCTTAGCAGCCCTCATCAACACCACACTATATGTAGCGCCCTCCTCGAAGCCACGGTCAAAGGAGAGACGAATCCAGTGTCTGGAGAGGTGTCCAGGCCACTGGCCTCCCCAAGGTCTCCTGTCCAGTCCATGTTAGACTGACATTCCCTTGTCAGAGGGTCCTCAGACCCCTCCCAATTCTCCTCGTCCCCCATCTCCTGAGATTCTGGGTCATAAGTTAATGGGGTGGGTTCATAGAATTGAAATTCTCCGAACGGCGTCGAGAGCGGCGCCGACAGGCGCCGTTCTGACGTCGGAACCCAGTGAGAGGAGGCATAGGGGACAGCGCCGCCCGAGGACGACGCCGGAGGGGACACCACACGGACCGACGCCGGGAGGGGTCGTAAGGTCTACCGGTGATGATCCAACGCCCGACGAGGGCCTAGCCGCGCCCTGCGGCACCGGGCCCGAAGGCACCGACGACGCCAGGGCCGCTGTGCCCTGCGGCGCCGAGCCCGAGGGCACCGGCGGCGTCGGGATCGTGGAGCCCTGCTGCGCCGGGCCCGAAGGCGCCGGCGGCGTCGAGGCCGAAGCACCCGACGGCGTCAGGGTCGCAGCCCCCGACCCACTAGGTCCCCCAGACGGGTTCACTGGGCCCGAAGGCGCCGCGGAACCCGTCGGAGGAGAAAGGGACCTTATGGCCATGAGGAAGCGCTCGATCTCCTCCGGCGTCGCGTTCAGCCCAGGGACCGGGGGGTATGGGGCCGAACGCGGCGCCCGCGACTCACGAGGAGCCGCGTAGGCGGTGTCACCCGAACCCCCGGCCGCATCGCGCGAGCGTCGGGGGGAGGGGAGTCAGAAGAGCGATGATCTCTCTTCGACTTCTTATGCTTCTTACCTGACGACTTGGACCCGGAGGAGTGGCGCCGACTCCCGGAGCTGTGACTGCTCCGTCCCCGCGACCTGTCCCTCGACCTCCCGTGAGACCGGGACCTCACACGGCACGGGCCGACTGGCGGATCTCGAGTCGCCGGCGGGACCGCTCCCACCTGGCCTTCCTCGAGAGGGCCCGACAGTCGGAGCAGGCCTCGTCGTCATGATCGACGCCCAAACACATCAGGCACAAGCGGTGGGGATCCGTAACCGACATGGTACGGTCGCACTCGTCGCAATGCTTGAAGCCGGGCATCCCCAACGGCACCGTCGGAGTCGTAAAGACTTCAAAATGGATCAAAAAAAATCACAAAAGTTTAGTCAAAAAGTGACTAGCGAACTGCTCTTTCCAGATCTGCGCTGGCTGGCGCGGAAAAAAGAAGAACTGACGTCAGCACGCGGAGGCGGCGTCTAAGTACTCCGACGATGTCATCACGGCGCCCACGACGGACGCGGAGCCGCAGACGACGCCTACCGACGCGCAAGGGTACTGCTACGCAAAACTTTCTGGATCCAGTCTGACGCCTGGGGATATTCTAAGGTAAGGAATCTATTACTAACGTGTCTCTTTCAGATTCAAAGATACTGTGGCTCAGCTACTCAACAGCAACAATGCAGCAGGCATTCACACCAGTCTAATGAATAGTGCTGGCAGATATGGTACATTAAATCAAATAAGGCTTTAGTCTAGTATTAACTCTCTCACGGTATTGCCTCACAAAAGCTTTTCAAATCTCAACCAACCGTTAGTTTTTTTATTGTTTTGTTTTCATTTAGATTGTCCGTAGAGGCCCCTTCATCAAAGTTCTCTACACTGTAGTATGATTTCAGCATCAAACCCACAACAAAAAAATCGGATGGGTTAGCTGCACGCAAGTCCTCTCTGGCAGAGCCCTGCCAACAGTATATACACAAGTTGTACAAAAACAATGGTCACCTTAGGTTGCAGCACAATGTTGCGACTGAGCTCAGCGTGTAGTAGATCAAGTTTACTAATGTATCTCTCCTTTTCTTCTGGTTCTTTTTTCAATTCAGGTGAGAGCCTAATGCGGGCGCCCTTTGCGGTGAGGTCAAAGTGGGCGATCAAGGGAGCTGGCAATTTAGTCCTGGCTGTTAAACATGTGAGTTGTTACCAAAACTAATGCCAATACTGCCACCAAAATTCACAGTCCTATACTCTGCACATGATCCAAACTCTATGCATCAAGGAATCTAATCACAGACTTAATCCATTTCAATTTGCATTTTATTTGCAATATTCTTCTTTTTGTATTTTTTCAAAACATTTTTCTGTTTTATCAAAATTTTGAAGCACACAAGGAATTACACAATACAAACAATGAACATATCACTACTTGCTTTTATACACCATTCATACCAAAAGACATTGCAATCACACTATACACGCAATCACACTGCTAACAATCTGAGAAGGGGTACATTTTTATACAAATATATACATTTCATGAGGAAGAAACCATAGATATACGTTTTTTTTAAATCAGAATAAGTTTGATCAAACAAATAGTTCAATTCTCTTATGGTTTCCATGTAAGAAACGTTATATACAAGGGTCTACACGTTTCAAACTCCTCAAATTTGGAGTTCTCGTCAGGACCGAAAGCTGTGAATGACAAGAAAAAGGGGGTACCTCAGTTATTAAGGGCACTGTGTCTATATGTACCGCTGGCGGTTCAACACCCACTTCCCTGCTTCTTACCTCTCTAAGTAGAGTTAGATGTGCCTCAAATAATTCATCAAGTTCACGGAGCGGGACCACCTACGTAACAAAAGTACACCTAGTTGGTATAACCTTCTAATATCCACAATCCATAACAAGTAAGCCCAACCTGGTACTCACTGCTTGCGTGTTCTCTTTCACTCCGGTTCTATATGGAAAGAAGGGATAGGGACTCTATCAGTGTTTTATCTTAGGAAGACTGCAGGTCTTTAAATGGGACGCTGATTAATAATCAAATTCCATCGTTTCTTACCATTTGTTATGGTGGAGGGCGCCGTAATTACGATCTATTCTGAGTCGTGCTCACAAGGCATCTGTGGGGGTCAATGGGTGATACATTTCTTAGTATATTCGTGTGCATTCACGCGTGCTGCTATTATGCTTGAAAATGGTTTGAAGAATCTTACCGATGTAAGTTTGTAGCACGCCGGGGATTGTATTCAATCAGGCGGGGGCTTCAGGACGCGTCTATAAGGTTTAAAACAGAGTTGTTTAGTAAAATATCCTCGCGTGTGAGAGGGACATTCAGAACTCCCCCCTCTGCAAGTGTCCAGACATACCGTTAGTTCGCGTGTGGCTCCTTTGAGGTCCCGGCTTCAAATCTCGAAATGCAGCGCCTGATGGAATTTTCACTTCCTGGTTTTGCAAGTCACGTGACTCGTTCCTATTTCGCGGTCGCCATGTTTGTGTGGTGAATTATATTAATGACATATGTTTGTAAGTCATTTCTAAATGTCGTTTATTATTGTAAATATTCGCGCAATGGTCCCATGTTTCCTTAAGATATATTGGGCGGAATGTCCAATCTCCCTTGAGATTTTTGTTCTGCATATGTGTGGATATCGAATTTCGGTGGATTCATTGTGGGGTCAACAGAGTGGTGTCTCCATGGGAGGCATTCATGATAGGGGACCAATATGCAAGATGTCTCAGTGTCCTTATAACTTAAACATCTCAGACGATTTGTTTAATCCATTGGTTGTTGTGTCAAATCTGACAATCAATGACGCCTCTGTTCTGGACAGTTTGGTGTCTATATCACCTCCTCTGAAATCTTGTTCCACCTTGATTAATACAGTCCATCGGAAGTCATTAACCTCATGATTTTTCGCTTGCCAATGACTAACTAATGGGGCGTTGGGTACCCTCCTTTTAATCCTGGATCTGTGTTGCTGGATGCGGGAGCCCACCTCCTGATTGGTTTTCCCAATATATAGGAGGTTGCATGGGCATTTAATCCCATAGATAACATATTTTGTTTTGCAATTTGTGAATTGTTCATGCTTCCACGTCAATCCATTGTGTTTGAAGACTGTTCCTTCTTCAGTAGACTCACAACAGTTACACCCACCACATTTGTGGTGCCCCATCACTGGGGGTAGGCCCATCATGCTTCTCAAATTCGAGGGTGGTTTTGTTGGTAATGCAGCTCTCACCAATTTATTGGCCAAATTAGACTCTTTTCTAAAGTCGAATAGTGTTTTTTTTTTTTTAAATCTTCACTCAGATTTTTAACCAAATGCCAATTGTTGTTTATAACCTTTTTGAGCATGTTCGAATTGGGGCGATAGGTGGTCACTAGGGCTATTCGATCTAGTGTCTTTTTTGATTTTTTGGTCAGCAAGTGTTCTCTTGGAGTCCACCAGGCTCTCTTTTTGGAGCGATGTACAAGTTTTTTGGGGTACCCTCGGTCTATAAGGCTCTTAGTCAGGTTCTCCGCGTGTTTCTCATATTCTTCTTTATCTTGGCAATTTCTCCGGATCCTGAGATATTGGCCATAGGGCAAATTCTCTTTAAGACTGCGGGGATGATTACTGGTAAAGTGCAACAGTCTGTTGCGATCTGTTTCTTTCTTATGGAGGGTGGTTTTTAGGACTCCATCATCCGAAGGGTACATCTCTACATCCAAAAATGGAATTTTGTTTCTAGAGTATACGAGGCTGAATTTGATCTCTTGAGATCTATTGTTGAGCCATTGATTGAACTGTTTTTGTTCGTCCTCAGTGTCAGACCATATGAAGAAGACGTCGTCTATGAAACGACTCCAATGTTTGATGGCATGTTCGTAAGGATTGTTGTGGTACACAAATTTTTCTTCATAGATGGACATGAAGAGGATGGCTAACTCGGGGGCGAATGGACAGCCCATAGCCACTCCACCTATTTGGAAGTAAAACTCTCCATCAAAGAGGAAATAGTTGTTCTTTAGAGCAAACTGTGCCAACTTTATGATGAATTCCGTTGGGACCTGTTCTGGTTTATCTCGTGTGTCCAAAAAGTATTTAAGAGCCTGTATTCCTTCATCCTGTGGGATTTGGGTATATAAGGATGTTATATCCATGGTAACCAACCACTCACTTTTTTGGTCGAATTCAACATTTTGTAGTCTATTAATGAAGTCTGTAGTATCCCTGATGTAAGATTTAACACCAGGGACAAATGGCTTCAGAAAAAAGTCCACAAATTTGGAAATTGGCTCAATCAAGGATTCGCACCCGGATACTATTGGTCGTCCGGGTGGCGCACTGGCATTCATATGTACTTTTGGGAGTACATAAAAGAGTGGAATTCTGGGATGTTTTATTTTCAGATATTCGAACTCTTTTTTTCCGAGAAATCCGTTTTGGTGGGCTTCATCAATAATGGAATGTAGTTGGTGTTTTAATTCCATTGTGGGGTCTTTGTTCAGTTTGCGGTAACACTTGATGTCACTTTTAGTTGTTTTTTGACTTCATCCAAATAGAGTTGGCGGTCCCATATCACGATTGCTCCGCCCTTATCTGCCTGCTTGATTATTACAGATGTATCTTTAGTTAAATTTGTTAATGCTAAGGACTAGATTTCGTGGTGTTGTATTTCACCCATTTGGTCTTTTTTTCCATTTCGCCTATTGCTGAAAGAATGGTTTTTTCAAAAGTTAGCAATTCCTTAGGTGTTTTAAAATTGGGAGGGCAAAAGGTGGATTTATTGTACAGTCCAGTGATTTCCATGTTGGTCGTTGTCGGATTATCTGAAAAGTAGGTTTTTAACCTTATTTTTCGGAAAAATTCAATAGTTTCCGTTTTTAGTTTCACAAAGTCAGTCCTTTTGGAAGGGACAAATGTCAGACCTTTCTGAAGTATATTTTCTTCGTCTTTAGTTAGGACTTTCTTGGAGATATTGAAGATTAGTGAGGGCGTCAGTTTTTGTAATTCTGACGTCGAGTAGTCATCTCCCATGGTTGATTGTATCTCGGCTTCCCTCGTGGTTTTGTTTGGCCTCTTCCTAAAAAAGAACCCTGTTGGTTTTGTTGGAAAGAACCTCTCCTGTTGGTAGTTCTTCTTTGTTCTGTATTTTCTCCCTCACTGTTACCACTTGATGAAGATGTATCTGAGAACGTGATGTATTTTTGAAATGATCTTCCCTGATTCTCTTGTAAATATCTTCGGGAGTCTGGCCGTGAGTAGAAGTCCTGTTGGAGATAGGGGTACACCTTTTCTATGTTGAAACTCTTTTGATCTTTGTCGAATTGGTTAGTTTTTTGGTTGACGGTGTAGTCCTTGAAATCACTTATTTCTTTATCTACTTTGTCCAATAGTCCTTTTGCGTCAGTAATCAGTTCGTTAGTAGAAATGCTTGTTTGTAATTTGTCAATTTCTTCCAGTTGTACTTTTGATAGTCTATGTGCTGTCTCAATAGTCAGGACCATAAGGTCCCGGCTTCACTTTGTTTCAATGAAACTATATCCCTTTTTGTAGATAGGGTCATCCGTGAATATCACTGGTATGTTCTTAATCTGTAGACCTCCTGGGATGGTTCCAGCTCTTAGATGTTGAAGGAGAAAATGTCCGTGTAGGTCTGTCCGGATCTGTTTTTTCCTTAACCTTAGCAGTTTATCTGTTTCGTTTTGATTTTGTGCAGGCACACTTAAAGAGGCCGATGCAAAGAGGGGTGGATCCGCTAGCAGATTTTTTATATGGTCTTCGCTGTAAGCGAACGTTTCATGCTCTGACATACTTCCCAAGCACTCTACACACACTCACTCAAATTTGTATCAACAATTCTAAGAGACACAACCGACGCAGGACAATGTTCCTGAATCTCAACCGAGAGAAAACACAATTCCTTCAATATCCAGTTACCACGCTTCCAAGCGGAGGGGCTACCACACAGGCGGCTGCCTGCTAATATAATGAGAAACAAAACTGGGTATGGGTTTCCAGGCAGTAAGGCCAAACCCTGCCTAAACTGTTACCAAAACTAATGCCAATACTGCCACCAAAATTCACAGTCCTATACTCTGCACATGATCCAAACTCTATGCATCAAGGAATGTAATAACAGACTTAATCCATTTCAATTTGCATTTTATTTGCAATATTCTTCTTTTTGTATTTTTTCAAAACATTTTTCTGTTTTATCAAAATTTTGAAGCACACAAGGAATTACACAATACAAACAATGAACATATCACTACTTGCTTTTATACACCATTCATACCAAAAGACATTGCAATCACACTATACACGCAATCACACTGCTAAGAATCTGAGAAGGGGTACATTTTTATACAAATATATACATTATGAGGAAGAAACCATAGATATACTTTTTTTTAAATCAGAATAAGTTTGATCAAACAAATAGTTAAATTCTCTTATGGTTTCCACGTAAGAAACGTTATATACAAGGGTCTACGCGTTTCAAACTCCTCAAATTTGGAGTTCTCGTCAGGACCGAAAGCTGTGAATGACAAGAAAAAGGGGGGACCTCAGTTATTAAGGGCACTGTGTCTATATGTACCGCTGGCGGTTCAACACCCACTTCCCTGCTTCTTACCTCTCTAAGTAGAGTTAGATGTGCCTCAAATAATTCATCAAGTTCACGGAGCGGGACCACCTACGTAACAAAAGTACACCTAGTTGGTATAACCTTCTAATATCCACAATCCATAACAAGTAAGCCCAACCTGGTACTCACTGCTTGCGTGTTCTCTTTCACTCCGGTTCTATATGGAAAGAAGGGATAGGGACTCTATCAGTGTTTTATCTTAGGAAGACTGCAGGTCTTTAAATGGGACGCTGATTAATAATCAAATTCCATCGTTTCTTACCATTTGTTATGGTGGAGGGCGCCGTAATTACGATCTATTCTGAGTCGTGCTCACAGGGCATCTGTGGGGGTCAATGGGTGATACATTTCTTAGTATATTCGTGTGCATTCACGCGTGCTGCTATTATGCTTGAAAATGGTTTGAAGAATCTTACCGATGTAAGTTTGTAGCACGCCGGGGATTGTATTCAATCAGGCGGGGGCTTCAGGACGCGTCTATAAGGTTTAAAACGGAGTTGTTTAGTAAAATATCCTCACGTGTGAGAGGGACATTCAGAACTCCCCCCTCTGCAAGTGTCCAGACATACCGTTAGTTCGCGTGTGGCTCCATTGAGGTCCCGGCTTCCGATCTCGAAATGCAGCGCCCGATGGAATTTTCACTTCCTGGTTTTGCAAGTCACGTGACTCGTTCCTATTTCGCGGTCGCCATGTTTGTGTGGTGAATTATATTAATGACATATGTTTGTAAGTCATTTCTAAATGTCGTTTATTATTGTAAATATTCGCGCAATGGTCCCATGTTTCCTTAAGATATATTGGGCGGAATGTCCAATCTCCCTTGAGATTTTTGTTCTGGATATGTGTGGATATCGAATTTCGGTGGATTCATTGTGGGGTCAACAGAGTGGTGTCTCTGTGGGAGGCATTCATGATAGGGGACCAATATGCAAGATGTCTCAGTGTCCTTATAACTTAAACATCTCGGACAATTCGTTTAATCCATTGGTTGTTGTGTCAAATCTGACAATCAATTACGCCTCTGTTCTGGACAGTTTGGAGTCTATATCACCTCCTCTGAAATCTTGTTCCACCTTGATTAATACAGTCCATCGGAAGTCATTAACCTCATGATTTTTCGCTTGCCAATGACTAACTAATGGGGCGTTGGGTACCCTCCTTTTAATCCTGGATCTGTGTTGCTGGATGCGGGAGCGCACCTCCTGATTGGTTTTCCCAATATATAGGAGGTTGCATGGGCATTTAATCCCATAGATAACATATTTTGTTTTGCAATTTGTGAATTGTTCATGCTTCCACGTCAATCCATTGTGTTTGAAGACTGTTCCTTCTTCAGTAGACTCGCAACAGTTACACCCACCACATTTGTGGTGCCCCATCACTGGGGGTAGGCCCATCATGCTTCTCAAATTCGAGGGTGGTTTTGTTGGTAATGCAGCGCTCAACAATTTATTGGCCAAATTCGACTCTTTTCTAAAGGCGAATAGTGTTTTTTTTTTTTAATCACCCTCGAATTTCCCCCTCACTCACTCCTGGGATACCTAGGGGAGACCCTGGGGGTTCCTGATCGGCCAAGGCATTGTGGTTATCCATTTTTAATTGCCCCAAACCTCAACGTTGAGTTTGAGCACTATTTACTTTTTAAAAGCAGTCCTGCCACCCAGGGCTACCTTTAAACTGGCCTCAGGCTTCAGCAGTGCACACATGCAAGTGCAGAAAAGCTGCTGGCCTCTAAACTGTCATGCCCTATTTATACTAGCGACTGCTAGGTAGTTTAATTTCCCCTGCCCTAATATGCACTAGGGCCCTAGTGGGTAGGTCATGCCAATCACAGGGGTACCCCATTCTATAGTGTACCCTAGTGCATGTAGGTTTTCTCTGTCTTCCAAATGTGTCTTTCAGCATTGCACTGACCATGGTTAGGCAGAGCCCAGGGTCAGTCAGAGTCCGTTACCACTAGTACCATTCAGCAAAACGTTGGGTGGTGCCTAGGGCACAGGATGACTTTGCAATATAGAGCCCCCCCCCCCAAAACAAGGAAAGGTAATGGGTTACTAACCTACACCCTGGTAGTCCTCATCAGCTAAGTGAAAAACCTGGAAGTCCATCTGCATTAGCTTGGGCAAACCAAGCTCTGTGTTCAACTTAAAGTCCATTCCCTGTAGTGAAATGGACCGGTTTAACAGCTTGGGATTCTCCCCTCTCATCAGCATGAGCCACCAGAGAGGCCTGTGGTCAGTTTGAACACGAAAGTGAGTCCCAAACAAATATATAGTCTTAACTTTTTCAGGGACCAAACCACAGCAAAAGCCTCCCTCTTAATAGCACTCCACCTCTGCTCTCTGGGAAGAAACCTCTTGCTAATAAAGGCAACTGGCTCATTAAGGCCCTCTTTATTTAGCTGTGACAACACTGCCCCAATCACTTGCTCTGAAGCATCTGTCTGAACCACAAATTATTTTGTGTAGTCAGGGGTCAGAAGCACTGGTGCTGAACACATAGCAGCTTTCAGAGTGTCAAAATCTTTCCAACACTCTGGGGTCCAATCAACCTTCTTAGAAGTGAGTTCTGTTAGGGGCCCCACAATGGTCCCATCATTTTGAACAAACCTTCTATAATGCACCGGCAGGCTAAGGAATGCCCTAACCTGAGTCTGGGTAACAGGAGCTGTTTAATCCAAAATAGTTTGGATTTTAGCTTGGAGAGGCTGTACACGACCCCCACCTACCAGGTGGCCCAGGTACACGACAGAACTCTGCCCTATTTGGCACTTGCTTACCTTAATAGTCATGCCTGCCTGCAGCATGGCCTGAAGCACTTCCCTTGGGTGGCTTAAGTGATTCCCCCCCAGGTAGAACTGTATACAGCTATATCATCCAGGTAAGCTGCACTGAACTGTTCCAACCCAGCCAAGACCCTGTTCACCAGCCTTTGCAAGGGAGCAGGCACATTCTTTAATCAAAAGGGCATTACCTTGAATGGATAATGTCCCTCTGGTGTGGAGAATGCTAACCTTTATGTGCTCCATCAGTGAGGGCAATCTGCCAGTAACCTGAAGTCAAATCAAAAGTACTCAGGTACTTAGCAGCCCCTAACCTATCAACGAGCTCATCAGCTCTATGTATAGGGTTAGCGTCAGTCTTTGTGACTGCATTCAATCCTCTGTAGTCCACACAGAACCTTACCTCCTTGAGTCTCCCCCGAGGATTAGGTTCAGGTACCAGACCCACAGGACTGGCCCATGGACTCTGTTTAATTACCCCCAATTCCAGCATCTTAACAACATCAGCTTTAATGCGGACTCTGACATGGTCAGACAACCTGTAGTTTCTTTTTAACAGGTAGGCTGTCACCAGTGTCAATGTGGTGCACACACCACTCAGTGATGCCTGAGGTCAAAGAATAGGCCAACAAACTGCTCCAACACTTGCTTACAGTCTCTGTGCTGCTGGTTTGTCAACCTGGGAGAGAGCACAACTCCATCCACGGACCCATCTTGCACAGTAATGGAGAGGAGGTCGGGCACAGTCTGTTTCCTCCTCAACACCCTCATCATTGACCAGTAACATGGTCATGTCTGCCCTGTCATAGTGGGGTTTCAATCTATTCACATGCAGGACCCTATGAGGGTTCCTGGGGGTGCTAAGGTCAATAAATGGGTAACCTCACCCATATTTTCCAAGATCGGATAGGGCCCACTCCACTTGTCATATTGGCCCTTGGAGCCACAGGTTCCAACACCCACTCAGGCATTGTAGCTTTACCAGTGCTTTATGAGCTCCTGGCTGGTCTCCAGTTTCCTGTTTGCCTTGTACATGTACTCTGCCATTCTTGATCTCTGGCCTAGCACATTGTCCTTTGCTTATTTAAGAGGCTTCTCTAAAGACTCTCTCAGCAGGCTCAATGGCCCCCTCATAGGGTGTCCAAACAACAACTCAAAGGGACTGAAACCAACTGCTTTCTGTGGCACCTCCCTGTAGGCAAACCGTAAGCATGGGAGAACATCCAACTTCCCTCCGAGTTTCTTTGAGAACCTATTTATCATGCCCTTCAGGGTTTTGTTGAATCTCTCAACAAGACCATTTGCTTGTGGGTGATAGGGGGTGGTGAACTTGCAGAGGACACCACACTCGTCCCCACATAGCAGTCAGATATCTGGACAGGAAGTTTGTGCCCCTATCTGATGCCACCTCTTTTGGAAAACAGACTCAGTTGCCCACACCAAGCAGTGCTCTAGCCACTGCAGGAGAATCCATGGTTCCAAGACGAATTGCCTCAGTGGCATGGTCCACCACGACTAAGATATACCTATGCCCTGATGCATTGGGTGGGTCCAGGGGACCAACAATGCCCGTCCCCATGCTTTCAAAAGGAACACCAACCACTGGCAGTGGTATTAGGGGAGCCTTTGTCTTGCCTTGCCACTGGCCTGACAGGTGACACCGGAACTGCAAAACTCCTTGACCTTTTCAGACATATTGGGCCAGTAGAAATGGTTCACTACCAGGTTCCATGTCTTTGTGTCTGTCCCAAATGTCCTACCAATGAGATATCATGACCCAAAGTCTGGATTAACTCTGTACCTCTGGGGCACCACCAACCTCCTGGTGGCCCCCTTCTTGAGGTTTCTGGCCTCAGTATAAAGCAGTCCACCTTCCCAGTAGAGTTTGAGAAACCCACTTTCATTCCCCTCTTCTTAATTAGAAGTAATCCGCCTCAAGCTCTCAAGGGTGGGACAGTCTCTCAGTCCCTTACTGAACTCCTCTCTGGAGGGTCCACCTGCTCCAGTCAGCTCTGTCAAATCTGACCGCTCTGACAGGGCTAGAGTTCCTCCTTCAGAGCCCAGATCCTCCCCATCAAGGTTAGATTCTCCCTGCACCTCTAGAGTTCCCTGGGCTGGCTCACCAGGCCCAGTACCCTTGTCATTGGATACCTGGCCCTTTGTTCCAGGGTCCAAGGGTCTGGCTAGTCAGTGACCTAGTCACAGCACATACCCACTCAGGGAGCTCCAATATTTTCATATGGTGTTCTCTCTCCACCTCGGACCACACAGAGGTTTCAAGGTCATTGCTCAGTTAACACTGGACTGTGAGCACCTTAGACACAGCTACCTTCATAGGGCCTGTCACACCTCCCCCATTCCAACTCCACCACAGCTTGGTAGTGCTGCCTACATAAATCACCTGGTGAAACTTACCAGGTAGCAACCTTTCTGGAGACACCAGCTCATCCAGGACCATAGTTACACTAGCCCCAGTGTCTCTAATAGCCTCAACCTCAGTCCCATTCACTTTAGGACTCTGCCTGTACTTGTCCATGTTTGGCGGTAAGGCAGCAAGGGTGGCAATATTCACCCCCTCTCTGGGGCACCGCTCTCCATCCCTACACTTACACTGGCAATTCCTGTGGATGGCTCTTAGGGGGGAGCTTCTTGGCGCAGACAGCATCTCCCTGTTTGTGCCCTGGCTAGTTACAGTCAAAGCACTTACCCACTATTGAGGGATCAAAGAACCTACCATTCTTTTTCGGATTCCACCTCCCTTTGAATTTGGGTTGGCTCGGGCTCCCCTCCTTGTGCAGGTTTTTGTGGGTCTTTGGAGGACTCCTTAGGTTTTTGACCTTCTTGTCCCTGGGCTTTCCCTCTTTCTTCTCTCCCCCCCCGCCCCCAATGTGCAGGATGGAAACCCGGGTTCTCACCCCTCATCAGCTGCTTCCCCCAGCTCTCTGGGGTCTGTAAGCTTAGAGTCCACTAGATACTGGCGTAACTTCTCTTCTGCACAAGGAGTCAAAATATGTTCTTTCAAAAACAAATTATACAATCACTCATATGTGTCAACTTTGTTACCAACAATCCAAACTTTGTTACCAACCATCCAGCCTTCCAATGCCTTCACTGAAATGTCCACAAAGTCTACCCAAGATTCTGAACTCTATATCTGGGTGCCTCTAATCTTCACCCTGTACTGCTCTTGAGTCCGACCAAATCCCTTGTCTAAGCATGCCTTCATCTGCTGGTATGATTCTGCATCCTCTCCCTTCAGGGTTAGGAGCCAGCTAGTGGAATCGACTTCCACAGGAGTGCACCCCAATACCTAGAGGGGACCCAACTCATTTTAAGGGCCCTCTCAAAAGCTGCTAGCCACTTGTCAATGTCATCCCCCTCAGTGTACTCAGGCAATATACCCGTAGGATGTTTGAGATCAAATCCACCACCCATGGTCATCTCAAAATCTTCATCATTTTCACTGATTCATTCATTCATTCATTCATTCACATTTTCATTTCTTCATAGCGAATTCCAATTTCTCCTTCTCCAAAGCAATCAAAGTTAATTGAGCCGCAAGCTGTCTCTCTAAAAGGTAAAGTGGTGGTTCTGGAATACGGGACCCTTCCCCACTCCCACCATCTGGAATCATATGGCCACTAGTAGAGATAATTGAAGAGGCACAATCCTCACCCTCCTCTTGGATGAGGTTGGGGGGACACCCTCAACCCCCCCTTGAATCTCCTCATCTACCCCAGCCCAGGCCTGTACGGACTTAAGCAACCCTCCTTCCTAATCTTGTTGGAAGCAGGCAGCCCTTTAAGCCTACACTGTACCCTAAGATCAGCTATCTTGCACTGGGACAGTTTAGCCCGGTTCAGCTCCATGGATCCCTTGTTTTGGCTCACAATAACTAGGCACAACAGACCTAGAACAATTTGGAAAAATTAAAACAATGGATTAAAAACAGTTTAGTCCAAAAGCCAAAAATCTAACTCAAAAGTTTTGTTCTAAGGCAATTTAGAGGATTTTTATAATCTTAATTCTCTTTACTGAAAGGTGTACTTTTAAACACAAGTCCTCATCCACACCGCTAAGCACCAAATGTTGGAAAGTGGATTATTGGTAGGGGCAAATGTAGGTCTGCCACTGGCAATAAGGCCACTAACACATGATAGGACTCAGCATAGGTCTCAGAAAAGTATTCTCATGTTCAACCCTTGGTACCGTACCGTGGTTGTGAGCAGACAGCCCTAACTTCAAAGACAGGTATGCAAAGCATTTAAAAACACCAGTTAAGTAAATAATTAAGACAACACATAATAAAAATTCAACACTAATTTATAAACATAGGAAATATTTTCATCTTTAAAATTACACCAAAACGACAAAAATCCAATGCAGGGAACCAGAGATATGAGATTGCAAAGACTTAGCATTATATAGCACTTCGAAACATATAGCACCTTATTGGGATATCTGGTAGCAATAGAGCGGCTTAAAGTAAAAGTTTCGGGCCGACCGCGATGGAGCCCTGAGCGGCTACCACTCGCAGTTGGTTCCGGTCACAGTTTTTACCTTCGAACTTGGAAACTTTCCTGGAGCTTTTCGTCCCGGGGTCCCTCAAAGCTCTCAGCCAGTCCGGATTCGGTGAGGGTTCACCGGATTGCATTGCGATGAGCTCCCGTCCGGAGCGTTCAAGTGGAGCAAACCCAGGATCCAGGCAGACACGTGGTTGAAGGCAAGTGGCTTGGCTTTTACGGTTGCTCCCAGTCACCTTTTCTTCGTTCGGACTTAAGAACTTTTACAGAGCCTTTTCTCACAGGGTCCCTTGATGCTCTTCACCAGGCCGGATTCGGTGAGGTTTCGCCGGCCTCAGATTACTTCTACCATGGTCAAACTCTGGAAGTCGAACCTGTGGAGCTTTTAGCAGGACAAACCTGGATGGCTTGGCCAGCTCACGGTTGAAGGCAGGCGGCTTGGCTGGCCAGGTTGAGTGGGCCGCCACTTAGAGCTTTTTTCCAAAGTTGCTCCAAAGTTCTCCAAACTTCTGGAACTTCTTCCTGAAGTTCCCAAAAGGGAACCAAAGTGTCTCAAACTCACTCCAAGGGTCTGGAAGCTCCAAGATGGTCCTTGGAAGTTGAGGACTTCAGTTCCCACAATCTATGTGGACAAAACCATTACAAATCCACTGGTATTCTCCAGGTCGAGGATCCTTGCTGGTGTTGTTCCAGGTGAACTCTGTTAACCTGTAGCTTGCAGGGAGTCCACTCTTAAAGTTCTTTTGCAGCAAGGTAATCCACAGGGCTGTTGTTTCAGCAGGTGCAGTCTTCAGAGGGCAGGCCTTAGAATTTTGCACCCTAACTTCTCAGCATGACAACGTCTTGCTTTCTTAAGTTTCAAGCAACAGATCTGAGAGTCTCTGCCCCTCTAAAATACTTATTCCAAGTTCTCTGGGTCAAGCAGGAGGTCACTGCTGTCCAATGGGAGTCCCCCCCCCACCACCCTGGCAATCCTGTGGAACAGCACACTGCTCTCTCAAAAGTGCTGGTTAAACCCAAGGGCTCTTGATCACCTCTTCAAAGCAGCCAACTAATCCCCTTAACTCTGACCAATCAGGAGACCCCACTGGAATGCTGAATCTGGACTTACAAGAAGTTATAAGACTTTCTTGTTTGTATGCGCACTTTAGAAGAAGTTTAGAAGATGCTCCTAGCATCAAAGTCAAACTTGGTCAGCACTTTATCACAATGTGGGGAGTGAAATTTCACTTAACCCAGGGCATATAAGTCTAATTTCTATAAGGGTCTAACTTATAAATACCGGACCCCACACCCCTGGGATACCTAGGAGAGACCCTGGGGGTTCCTGATAGGCCACAACATTGGAAGGTATCCATTTTAAGTTCCCCAAAGTCGAGTTTGAGCATAATTTACTTTTTAAAAGCAGTCCTGACAACCAGGGCTACTTTTAAACTGACCTCATGCTTCAGCAGTGCACACATGCAAGTGCAGAAAAGCTGCTAGCCACTAAACTGCCATGCCCTATTTATACTAGGGACTGCTAGGTAGTTTCAATCCCCCTGCCCTAATATGCACTAGGGCCCTAGGCGGTAGGTTATGCCAATCACAGAGGTACCCATACCATGGTGTACTCTAGTGTACGTAGGTGTTTTCACAGTCTTCTAAATGTGTCGCTTTCAGCATTGTACTGGCCCTGGCTAGCAGAGCGCATGGTCAGTCAGAGTCAGTTACCACCAGTACCATTCTGCAAAAGAGTGGGGGGTGCCCAGGGCAAAGGTAGACTTTGAAACATCACCTTATTCCAAGGAACAGGAGCAGGAAATTAATTTGATGAGGTCTGTCTTCCGGAAGGTTCACGTTGAGGTTTTCTAGATGTTATCGTGGCACCTAAAACCTATGAAGATTGAAAATATAAAGAAAGACCTACTCAATGACTTCACGCATACGGACACACACATGGACTCCATCATCCCTCTAACGAGCCCATCCAGAGGCTCCCCTAAGTTTGACCTCAAACACAATGCCTCCTGGTCCTCCTTCGATACTTACAACGAAGAAGCTATACTCAAAATACTCATAGCTTTGAATCCCACCAATCACTTCACAGACCCTCTTCCCACAAACTGCATTAAAGACTTCATTCCATTGCTACGGTTTCTATGGATCAAAATCAAAAATACATCTCTCCTTCAAGGAATCATCCCTGAAATCCTTAAATCTAGGCAGGTATCCGCCATCCTAAAGAAGCCAACAGTGGACCTAGCGGACCTAAATAATTACCGACCAATATCCAAAATCCTTAACTTGGCCAAACTCTTAGAAAAATGTGAACACATTCAGCTTGGCAAACAGACCATTTCAACTTCCCAACCAATTCCAATCCGGCTTCCGTGCAGGGCACAGTACCGAATCAGCAATGACTAACATTATTGATGATGCACAACAAATCCTCGACCAAAACGAAGCCTGTTTGCTAATCATGCTTGACCTCTCTTCTGCTTTTGACACCTTGAAACAAAACAACTTGCTAGACGTACTAAAACATACAATGGGATTTTAGGGATCTTTTCTAAATTGGTTCACCTCGTCCCTGCAAAATAGATCGCAACGAGTCAAAGTCAATCAATCCCTGCCAAACCCGTCCCAGATACTTTAGGACTCGCACATGGATCATCCCTCTCCCCTACACTTTTCAATCTGTTCATGGAACCACTCACTGAAATTCTCAACTCCTCTAATGTACAGTATCATATATATGCAGATGATAAACAACTATACTTAAAGATCATTCACTTGACGACATCAAATCTCTCAACTCAACGCTAGAAAAAACCCAGACCTGGTTGGCCGAAAACCATCTAAAACTAAATACCCTCAAAACCGAATTCCTCCTCATCGCCCCTCCCTCCCAAGTAACCATAATCCAAGACAGGCTGAAACATCTAACAGAACTCAACTGCCAACCTCTTATTATCGATTCAGCGAAATCGCTGGGAGTAACTCTGGACAGAAATCTAAATATGCAGCAAGACATCAGCACCGCAACAAAGGGAGCAAACTTTCGGATGAACACCATGAGAAATTTAAACCCTTCCTGCCCACAAAGGACTTCAAACTGGCAGTTCAAGCACTAGTTATTCCACGAGTGGAATATGGGAGTCTCTCTTTACGGTCTCCCCAGATCCTTGACAGCCCCTCAGTCAACACAGCAGCCAGACTTATTACTGGCTCCAAAAGAAACTCTCACATTTCCCCGGACCTCAGATCCCTGAACTGGCTACCTTTTGAAGCCAGAATTCAACTAAAAAATAATAATAATTAAAAAACAAAAAATGTATGACACAAAGCCATTCATCACAACACTCCACACTATCTGGCACAGAAACTAGTACCTCCATGTGGCAACAGATCCTCCAGAAGTGCCAGCAACCTTTTACTGAAAGCACAAAGATTCAACAAGAGAACATACAACCGATCATTCTCGGGGATAGTGCCCAGGATTTGGAATGCACTACCCCCAGAAACTAGACTGAATCCTTCCACTGCTTCGTTATAAAAAGTGAAAGCTCTTCTTATGTCCAAATTCACATGAGCCAAGTTTATAAGTGGATATACGATTTTTGATTTGTACTGAACATTGTGTTTATTTACTAGATTTGTATGGAACATTGTGCTTATTTACTATATGCCGGTTTATTTCCTATATTTACCCTGTAAAACGCTCCGATACCCGCAAAGGTCTTGTTGTAAGAGTTACTTACCTTTGGTAACGATGTATCTGGTAGAGATGATTCTAGCCGCAGGTTCCTTAAGGTAGAATTATCCCCAGGCGTGAGACTGGATTAGGAAAACTTTTTTGCCTCAGCATCCCTGTGCGCCGGGGGGACGGCACCACCCCGAAGTCGTCGACGTCAGCGAGGATACATAAGTACCTCCCCGGCGAGCCTACGTCAGTTTTCTTCTGAGAACTTTTCTGCACCGCAACGCAGAGCCATCTCAAACAAAACTATGAGAATACGGGAACAGTGTGCGAAAAAATCAGCTAAACAGAAGGAAAGAAACGAATGGTGAGGAACAGCACCATCCAGAATAGTGGCAGGTATCATGCACCATACGTCCTGGAAGGAAAGAACAGAGCACAGCTACTGTAAAGCAATACCCGCAAACAATTACAACAGCCTGCCCAGGGCAGAAAGCAAGTGAAAAATTGCACAGCAGACGAAGAAGTCTGCCACCACCGCCCAGAACAGAGAAGTGCGCCAAGGCCAGAACGAAAGAGCAACAACAATTCATCCCCAGACAACACCAGCAAGGAGAGACATCTTGCAAACGAGCTAAAGGTCGAGATCTGGTCAAGAGACCTCAACCCTAAGGACTGCAAAGGAGCCAGAAGTGCAAGCAACAAAAGGAAGGACACAAGCAAACCCCACACTGGAGACCAGGGTGCAGGGGCGCAGAAGTACTCATGAAGCCATCAACCAATCACCAGAAAGGAAGGAATGGAGCAAACCAGAAGACGAGCATCCCCCTAGAGAGGGAGCAAGAAAAGGCACTCGCAGGAGACACCCACCTGGAGGCAGGCGAGTGCAGAAGACCAAGGAAGGGTCCTCGCAGAATGGGGAGGAAGGGCAGGTCATGAAGGAATCTGCGGCTAGAATCGTCTCTACCAGAAACATCGTTACCAAAGGTAAACAACTCGTACATATGATAGACTACTACCTGCAGATTCCTTAACAAATAGATACCCTAGCCATACCCCAGGGGAAGGCGGGTCTGCGAGAGGACCTCCCCAGCCTGAACAACACAGGGCCCCAATAGGGGATGAGTCACAGGGACAGGGAGAATAGCACAGTCCCCCTCGAAGCAGAAGAGACCTCGCCATCTTGGAGCAACAACGACCCCATAGGGGATGTGTTATAAATACAAGAGAGGCAGCCCAGCCCCCATTAAGCAGGAGGAAGAATGGACAAGGCGAAAAGGGGCCAGTAACGGCACTAGAGACCCCGCCAGAATCCCCAGAGGTACAGGCAGCGCAGAGGAGTACCGGGGAAGAGAACCACCCCAAGACTCCAAGGAGAAGAGGCAGAAACAAAGGCCTCCACCGGAGAACACATACAGTGAAGAGGGCAGCCGAACCTATCACAGCTTGAAGTAGACAGCCAGACAGAATAGCGCCTCAGACAAGAAGGGCAGGCGCGAAAAAGAAAAAACTTCTAGTCTTACAAGGCTCCAGCAAAACAAGAAGCAGGAGCGCCAGGGCCCCCGTCTGCAGACCAGAAGAGCAGGCAGAAGCAGGATGCTAAAAAGCGCCACCAAACTGAACGTCCAGACTACGCCAAGCTCAACAAGGGCAAGGCCAGAAAAACCCAAATGACCCCTAGAAGGATTCCGCTCCGGACAGCACCGATCCACGGAGAAGTGCACAGGAAAATAAAAGGAGAAACAAGTAAGACGGACCAAGCCGTCAACACAGGAAAAAATCTCTTCTGGAACAGCAGACAGAGGGCCAAGCCAAAAGGCGGATAAAAGGGCAAAAAACACCGCAGCACAATGCCGTAGATGGCAAAGCCACGACCAAGAAGTCGCACCAGTGGAACACAGCAACACCAGGAAGGGCGAGCAACCTGCAAACGGGGGTCCACACCCTCCCAGCGAAAGACAGTGCTATACAATAGCTACAAGTACCCCACTTAGGGTATGACACGTCCCAAAGAAAGTATGAGAACCACTCTTAGGGAAGAAAATCCCGCATCATACCATAAAACTTGTGGCAGAAACCACAGAAGGCTTAGTAATCTGCCAAAAAAGGGGGCTAAACCAGCAGTCAACTGAAGAGAGGGGCCAACCAAGGGACCCCCAAGGGCACAGCAAACCACACAGAAAGTGTGACAGTCATTCCAAACACCAGATTCCAGGAGCAATGGGATAACACCTCCCAAGTCCCGGAGAATCAACAAACCAGCATATCAAGGGGGAGGAGGACGAAGCCCCGCAAGGAGACGCTGAATGGCGGAGTCCGCATGAGAGTTAAACAGAAGGACCCAGTCAAAGGGCAGGTCAACCAGACGCTCCCTAATATTTTCAGGAAAAACAGCATCACTTAGCCAAGCATGGCGAGGGAGAGCCACAGAAGTGGCCATAGCACGGCCGTGAGCATCAGCAAAATCCATAGCGGCTAACTCCCTATCATCTAACACATGGCTCCGCAGATCAGCACGGGCACCCTCATGGGAAACATGAGAAAGGGACTCCACAGAGTCCCACAGGCTGGAAGTAGCCCTAGCAAATACACACAGTCTTGAGTGCCCGCAAGGCAGCACTGGAAGAAGTGAAGACGTTACGCCCTCATGAATCCAACCACCCGGCCTCCTGAGACGGAGGAAACACCACCGCAGGCAAGGACGGAAAAGGCGTCCATAGAAGAGAACCTTGAGTAGAAGGGTGGAAGGAAAGGCAGACAGGGTCGTGCAGAGCCGGACGGTGGTGATGATGATGCAGGAGCGGCTGAGGCACCGGATCACCCATGCCAGGGCGCCCCCAAGCCACCAGAAGAGAATTCTGGAGCGACGCTTCAAAAAGGAAGGAAAAACTCCCGTCCACCAGAGCCCTGGTGTAGAACTTCCAAAAGGTTATCTGTAGGAAATGGAGTGACCGGTTCACCCATCCGCAAAATACCAGCGGCTGTGGTAATAGCCCGAACAAAGGCAACACTGGCCTCAGTAGGGCGTCGCAGAGGAGAAAGTAATTGCTCTGTGGGGGACGGCTGCAGACTGATCTGTCCGTCCCCAAGTCCAGGGGGAAGCGGCTAGCCACGGAATAATGAGGGATTCACAGATGAATGGGGAACCTGAGGGGTACCAGGGGAAGGCAGAGAGGCCGGTGGAAAAAGCAGCCGCGAGCCACAGAAAGAAGGGTTCGAGGATTTTGGCCGTGGGGACGGCGAGGAGCCCTCCCTAGAAGATGCTGGTGGAAAGGCGGGGAGGAAGACACCAACAGATGAGACCTCTGGAGAGGAAGGAACCCCAGGAGACGAACCAAGAACCAGACGACAGCATGGCTCCTGGGTCCGCCACAGGTGCCTGATCAACGTCGGTCGGCGCCGGAGTGTGGATTTGCAGTGGGGGCCGACCTCTGCCACCATGTGGTCCCCAAGAGAATGGGGCGGGGTCAACGCCAGGACGGCGAAGGAGCCCTCAGCCCGGGCAGTCGCCCACGTCGAGGATGAGAGGGGCTCGGGAAAGCACCCCAGGTCCCAGGCTCCACCAGTGACTCCACTGGAGCAGGGGAGGAAGGCCTCCGGTGCCGAAACTGCGGCAGCTCGGCCTCTGGCCAGGCAGCCGTTTGCTCAGAAAACCGAGGGCGACTCTGGGACAAGCCCGGAGTCCTGGCGATCTGCGACAACACAGAGCCCCGTAGGGATTTTTGGCGAGGCAAGGACGCCAAGCGCCAAAGAAAGGGAGCCCCGAAGGACTACACCTAGACACCACCCTCCTATGACCTGAAGCCGAAATCTTCGGGGCCGGAGCCGCCGGCAACTACAAAGTCCTTGCAAGAAGCAAAGGATACGCAGATGTCTCAGGAGGTGGCGGAGGGGCTAAAGTAGCCTGCAGAGCCGCAGCATAGGCTGTCATTTGGGCCCTAGTCACCCCAACGACGGGAAACGGCAGGTAGGAAGTAGGCAGGCGGTATGTACGACCCGAGGGGAGCCGGCGCCCACCGCCGAAGGACAGGGCCTCGGAGACAAGCTAAAGGATCTACCAGACGGTGAACAACGCCCTTGGGGCCATGGCGAGTGACGATGTGCAGACGGAACCAGCGGCTCCTTGCTTCCGAGGTAGGGGACGGACGCTGGGACGACATCGACCTGGGCAAGCAGGCCGACAATAATTTCATCCGGCGCTCTTGCCGTGACTTAGGCTGAAGGTGCTGACAGGTTTCGCAATCCGTTGAGTCGTGGTGCTCACCCAGGCACCACATGCAAATTGGGTGAGGGTCAGTCGCCAACATGGGACGTGCACAAGAGGTACATGTCTTGAAGCCCTAAGGCTTTTGCACACTGTTCCACTAACAACAAAGCGTGAAAGAACAAGTTACTTACCTTCGGTAACGCTTTTTCTGGTAGATTCAGTATCTGCATGTTGATTCCTCACCTTGTGAATATCCCCTTGCGTCAGCAACATTCGGAAATTCTTTTTGTAGCTTCACACCGATGTGGACGACGTCATAGAGGCACGGCATCGCACGCGACTCCGCTGTCGTCACCGACACTACAATAGGCCCACGCATAACCAGATGCCTAGATGGGGCAACAAAAGAATAACTACTTTTTCTGACACCACAGACTCCGATGGAGACGTCCAGGAGGAATTTGATCATAATTTTGACCAAGGGTACAACTCGAATCCTCAAAACAGACTCTCTCACTATCGTTTTTTGGGGACCGCCAGGGGAACCCCCGCCCGAGAACGAGACCTGCCCAAGCGAGGAACTACCGTCCTGCTCAGGGCCAACCCCAGATGTATGTACAGACCAGGCAACAACAGTACTGGAGAACGTAAGGGGCATTCCTATATTCAACCTCTCCAGTAAAATAATAGACCACCTAACTATTGACCTATTAACTAGAGGTCTGACATTTGTACCCTCGGCCAACTTTAGCAAGTTCGAATTCATGAGAGATTTACAATCTTTTTTCAGAAAAATTCGCCTTAAGAAATTCTTTGCGGTAAGGTGATGGTGGCAGTGTCCCCAACCCGCTCGCTTGACGAAGGTTGCCTAAAAACTGTGCTCCACGCTGTGTATGTTTTTAATTCTAAATTGGAAATCGTAACTTACTATGCCTAGTTTTTAAAAATAACATTTGTGCCCGATTAATACAATCTCGCCGAATCGGCATTTTTAATCACTACGGTTTTCGCTCTCCCTACCTGAGGTAACAGGAGGGTAGCAGCTCCTTAATTTTCTTGACTCAGCAACAAGCCGAGGCTGTACTTCCTTCCTGCCCCCCCCCCCCGACAGGGTACCCAACTATTACCGTTGTGCAGAGGGCGGTCAGGTGTGAGCAAGTCACTTTCGGTAGCATTGGAGTGGTTAGCGCACTAGTGCTCGCACTTCTGGGGCTATTTAGGTAGAGCATCGACCTCACAGAAGCTGCGGTAAGGTGATGGTGGCAGTGTCCCCGACCCGCTCACTTGATGAAGGTTGCCTAAAAACTGTGCTCCACGCTGTGTATGTTTTTAATTCTAAATTGGAAATTGTAACTTTGATACTATGCCTAGTTTTTAAAAATAACATTTGTGCCCGATTAATACAATCTCGCCGAATCGGCATTTTTAATCACTACGGTTTTCGCTCTCCCTACCTGAGGTAATAGGAGGGTAGCAGCTCCTTCATTATTTTCTTGACTCAGCAACAAGCCGAGGCTCTGCTTCCTTCCTGCCCGCCCGGTCCGACAGGGTAACTATTACCGTTGTGCGGAGGGCGGTCAGGTGTGAGCAAGGCACTTCCGGTAGCATTGGGGCGGTTAGCGCTCTAGTGCTTGCACTTCTGGGGCTATTTAGTCCTCGCCCCTCTCCGAGCGCGCAGCAATCGCGCGCAGCCGAAGAGCAGCCAAAGAGCTACCTGTCTGCGCCCGTCCGCGACAGGACGGGACCAGGGGCCCGACATCTATGGCGAACACTCCTGCAGGGACCCCTCACATCAGGTATACGGCGCAAACTGTTACACCTCAGACCAACTCCTCTCACAGGATGCTCCAGAGACTCCTGGCCGTACCCCGAGGGCCCTTTCTCTTGCATTTACTGCAAGTTTCAAGCCTCGCACACCAAACCCAGTACTGAGATGTCCGATAATAGGAAACATACTTCACCTAAAAATACAAAAGGGACAAAGTGCCTCCTCTTAAATGTCCGCTCATTACCTAAACACTAACTAGAAGTATGGGACCTAGCATATACAATGCAACCCGACCTTTGCTTCCTAACAGAAACTTGGTTGAAACCCCATACGGTCCCTGCTATAGCCGTGGGGGTTCCTCTAGGTTATAAGTTTGTCCATTTTGACCGCCCAGAGAAAGCAGGTGGCGGCCTAGCCATCATGTATAAAGAACACCTGAAGATCACATTATTAGAACAAAAGTACTGCCCGCTCTTTGAGATAATGATTTAAAAAATGCATTATGCCACAAACACATTCTGGAAAGGAGCCTTAGTCTATCGCCCCCCGGGACCCACTACAGGCTTCTCCCTTGCACTACTGGAACTCCTGGCCCCACATTTTAAAGCAAAGGAAGCCTTTCTCCTTCTCGGCGACTTTAATATTCATGCTGATAATTCTGCACATCCCGAAACTATTTCTCTGGTTTCTGATCTATCTTCCCTCGGTCTGGATCTGCACAACCACGAACCCACCCATACAGAAGGTCACCTTGATCTGCTATTTACTAATTTCCCCAAAGTACAATGTCTTTCCCCTGCCCAAATAATCTGGGCTGACCACTTCATCGTGGAATTTTCAATATCCAAGGCGGATAAGCCCTCTCATAAAAACTCCCTCCCACCTGTCTGGCGTTGACAGTGGCACAAAGTCACCGTAGAGGAATTGCAAAAGGTATGGAAGCAGCCCACCCCCACAGAGACGGATAGTGTAGAGATCGCACTGACCAAATTTAACCACTCTCTTACAGAAGCAATTGACAAAATAGCCCCCCTAAAACTACACAAACAATACCCTGCTACCAAACAGGAAATATGGTACACTGAGGAGCTTAGAACAGAGAAACAAAAATGTAGGAGGATAGAAAAGAAATGGAGAAAAACACGAACTGAAGAAAACAAGAAAGCGCATTATGAGGTCCAGACTAAATATTATAAAAATATCAAACTTGCAAGGAGGAATAGCCTCTCTCAACAACTTGCAGAAGCGGGCAACCGATCGAAGGAATTATTCAAAATTCTTCAGGAGTTTGTAAAACCCACCGCATGCGAAAGCCCTGACGATTTCTCCCAAAAATTATGCGACGAAATCGCTCTGTTCTTCGAAAATAAAATCAACTTGATTTATGAAAAAATCTTACAAGCCTCCAATAAAAAAAGTAACAACTCTCTCTCTTCTACTCTGCCCACACGGAAAAATACCACACTTACGACATTTCCAGCAATCAATGACTCAAATCTCACCTCCCTCATGAGCCACATAAAATCTGGATCTCCAGATGACTTCCTATCAGCCAAAATAACTGCCTCCCTGCAAAATCTGCTTGGGCCCCATATCCAAGCACTAATCAACCACTCTCTCAGGGAAGGATCTGTGCCCACAGAATGGAAAAAAGCAGTGGTGAACCCAATCCGAAAGAATGCAGCAATTCCCTGGACCGACTTTTCCAACCTCCGACCCATCTCCCTCCTACCTCTTCTCAGCAAGATGACCGAGAGACACGTAAACACTCACTTGTCCAAATACATCGAGGCAGCGGAGGGCCTAGATTTTTCTCAATCTGGATTTAGGACCAATCATAGCACAGAATCTGCCCTCCTCTCAGTGACTGATAACATCAAGATGTCACTGGATGGAGGGAACTCCATGATTCTAGTGCTGTTAGACTTATCCGTTGCCTTCGACACAGTGTCCCATGAGATACTTCTCGGTCGTTTGAGGGGGATGGGCATAGAAGGTGTGGCTCTCTCCTGGTTGGAAAGCTTTCTTTCGGATCGACAACAAGAGGTCAGGTTGGGCTCCCATCATAAGGGAGCTCACCAAGGAAGTGCCACAGGGCTCATGCCTAAGCCCCACACTTTTCAACGTGTATGTGGCCCCCTTGGCGGACGTTGTAAGATCTTATGGGTTCACCCCTGCGTCGTATGCGGACGACACCCAGCTTTTGTTCCCCTTTAAAACCCTAACGCCCGCAATACAAAAATCTTCTGCGGACGTAATGAGGGCAATATCTGACTGGATGGCCACAAATCGCCTCCAGTGTAATGTAGGCAAGACAGAGGTAATGCTGTTTGGGGAGGCCACACTATAGTGGGCCCCGGAATGGTGGCCCCCGGAGTTGGGACCAAGCCCCAAACAGACCGTTAAAAACCTCGGTGTGCGGCTAGACAAAACGCTTCTGCTTAAAGAGCACACAAAGTAGCAGGATCCTGCTTCCGGGTCATTGGACTGCTACGAGTCTTCCCATTTCTATCTGACTCTTACAGGAAGACTCTCGTCCAGGCCTTGGTAATCAGTAGACTGGACTACTGTAATGGCCTGCTGATCTCAGCCAATGAGGAACAACCACAGAGACTACAGGTGGTCCAGAACACTGCTGCGAGACTAGTTCTCAACGCCCAGCCAAGGTCTGCCTCACTCCTCCTCTAGACAAAACTTCACTGGTTGCCAATTAGGCAGCGGATAAAATTTAAAATCTGCTGCACTATTCACAGATGTCTGTTTGGCAATGGACCTAAATATCTAAAAGAAAAATTCACGCCTTACAAACCCAGTCGCACCCTCCGCTCCAGCAGTCAGCAACAGCTCCAGGTTCCAAGGATAAAAAAAGCTAGGCAGGGAGGGCGAGCCCTGTCCTACAAAGGCCCCATCCTATGGAACTCACTGCCCTCTGCCCTCAAAAATACCACCAATTTTCAATCCTTCAAGAAGACCCTAAAAACTTTTCTATTTGTTGCCTGCTAGGAATCTCACCCCATCTTTCTCACAGCTCAGAACTAGGTCCAGGCCCCTTTGGTAAAGCGTAATCACGGAGATACCCTTCCGTGGGTCGAATTCCGGCGCTATACAAGAATATAAATAAATAAATCGTCCTTCCCCTGAAGATGATCTGAATACATCTGGACTAAGACCCCCCCATCTTCATTTACTCCCTCATTAGAGACTGTGGGGAGTGAGGTTGAAATATTTGAAAAGACAGTCATGAGAAAAATGGAAAAAATCATCCAATATGTTTCCGATTCAGAGCTCCAACCTGTCTCTTCAAGAAAGAGAGACTTTAACTAATTTGGAACAGGACAAAAGCCTGACCATAAAACCCCGTGACAAGGGAGGAGGGATTGTAATTTTCGATACTTCCACCTATATCAATAAGATGACAGCCCTCCTCTCGTCGTCGGATCATTACAACAAGGTGCCTCGCAATCCTGAATCTAAACTCAAAACGCAGATTCTGAGAATAGTAGAGGAAGCATGTGAAGAAGGATACATCTGCCAACAGGAGGCGGAGTTTCTAACACCCGGCTTCACTAGACTTCCCATTATTTATGGAGCCCCCAAAATCCATAAAGACACCAGGGATCCCCCCTGAGACCCATTGCCTCCACCATTGGGGTGGCTACTGAACCCCTTTCCAAATATCTAGATAAATTCCTCCAACCCATGGTTAAAAACTTGGAATCCTTTGTGAGGGACACTGGCCATTTCATTGAACGAATAGAGGGCATCCCATTTCTTGATGATAGGGAAATCCTAGTGAGCCTGGATGTGGAATCCATGTATTCCAACATCCCCCAGAAGGGAGCCTACGACACGATTGAAAGAATGTTGAGCCACCCCTCAGAGATTCAGAATGCCTCCTTCATACTCCAATGCCTCAAAGTGGTTCTCTATGAGAACTACTTCGAGTTCAATGGCACCATCTATAAACAAATACGAGGAGTTAGCATGGGAGCCAGTTGTGTCCAGAGTGTCGCTTGCCTTTATGAGGGTGAGTTTGAAAGAATCACAATCTACAATGAACTGGCCCCCTTCCATGAAAATGTTAAAAAAATGGTTTCGATTTATCGATGACATTTTTCATATGGAAGGGGATCCAGGAATCATTGAATGAATTCCTTCTATGGCTCAATGCAGCCGACCCCCATCTCCGCTTTACCTTACATTCCAGTAGAACTAGGATCGAGTTCCTGGACATATGGGTAGAACACAAAGAAAACCACATTAGTGTTTCCCTGTACATCAAACCAAATGCCAGGAACACCCTGCTACAGTATGGCAGCTTTCATCCCCGATGTCAGAGACAGTATCGAAAACACAAAGAATAACTGTGGGTCTAAGACAGAAGGAAAGTATGTGTGTGTAAATATGACTGTATGCTTCCAAATTTAAGCAGACTACTGGACAATTACCCTTTGTGAAAAATGTCCATCAGTTACTCTTCCTGTACCGCCCAATTCATCATGTGGTCTACTTCACAGTAGGTAGTCCGTATTGACCATCTCCAAAGAGGTTACTAGGAGATGGTTGGTTTTGATGATATTACTATATAGGATGATTGGTGGATGTTGTTTGTTCGCAATTGTTCCAAACCCACCGCTTTCACTGTATCTAGTTCCGTCTTCATACAAGTCATCTCTTCGTCAGCATGTTCCCCAAAGAGAGAGGTACCCGAAAAAGGAAGATTAAGGATGCGATGCTGAGCATCCGGCTTCAGACCTGTGAGGCGCAACCAAGCCGACCTCCTGGCTCAAACCCTTGTGAGTAGGAAGGCGCTGCAAGCACTGCACCATCCGCAGCTGTGCTTATCATCTGATTCGCCACCAGACATCCTTCCGTCAGTCTCTTCAAAATCCTGCTGGTCTTCCTTTGGCAGTTTGGATTTGAACCTTTCCATGGAGTCCCATAAGGCTCTGTCGTATCGACCCAGAAGTGCAGCCACACTGGAAACCTTCAGAGTGGAGGCAGCTGAATTGCAAACCTTGCAACCCCAGGATTCCTGAGATTTGCTGTCCTGGTCTGGTGGGACTGACGAGGAACTGGCAACTGCATGCCTCTTCCTCGCCGCTGCCACTATTACCGAGTCTGCTAGAGGGTCAGATTTTACAAAAACCGGGTCCGAAGAGGCCGGTTTGTTTTTCTTCTGAATGCGGGCTGGCACCGCTCTGATAGCCGCTGGAGTTAGGAAAACCTCTTTGACAGGATCCATAATCCCCGGGACTAAAGGCAGCAGCGGACAAGAGATAGCTTTTTTGTGTAAAGTCTCAAAAATGACTGTCGTAACCTGAGGGACAGACATTTCAATGCTCAGCTTCTGAGCTCCTCTTTGCAGGACATCCAGATAAGTGCCAATGTCATCCAGTGGGGAGGATCTGGACATAGGACTGTCCGTCAACGTAGGGGAGTAATCCCTCTTGGAAGACCTGGTAGAAGAGGTAGATGAAGTAGACTGAGTTCGTCGACGTCTACGGTGAGCACTGGGTCTCCTCTCCCGCGATCTTTTTGAACGCTCATCTCTTCTAGGAGAGCGAGATCTGACCCGTTCTTCTGAATGGGGCCTGACCGGCTTTTCTCTTTTGGGAGATCGGGATCTTCTGGGAGATCTTGTTGGTGTTCTCACAGGTGATTTGCGCCTGGGAGGACTACGCTTGTCCATCTCCTTTACCAGACTCTTAAGAGGAGACCTATGTTGTGGGCTGACATATTCTTGCATACGTTTGGAATCCCCAGAATCTCGCCAATGGTTTAAAGACTTGTACCATCTTGGTGACTGTCTGACTTGCTCAGCCGAAGGATCTGGCTGACGCACAGGAGATCTGCGCACAGGACTTCTGGACCTTGAAGATGCAGTTGAGGAGCCAGACGACCGTGAAGTCGAATGACAAGAAGCTGACTCAGTTACCATGATCACAGAGTTTCCTTCTGAATGTCTCTACGTCGAGCGTTCTTCTCTCGCCGCCGAACGCCTTTTGGGGGGGGGGGGGGTCGGCGGGTCAAACAATCTCAACTTCGAATGCCTCGACGGCGATCGATGTGAGGATCTATGGTCTCTCGACGTCGAGCGGCGATGACCAGCCGTCGACGGAGCCCTCTCTCTCGACGTAGAACGACGATGCCCAGTCGTCGACGGAGCTCTCGGTCTCGACGTAGAACGACGATGCCCAGTCGTCGACGGAGCCTTCTGCCTCGGCGTCGAGTGCCTGTGCGACGACGGTGGAGGGGTATTGGAAACCCTAGACGCCGACAAAACGCTGACTGAGACTGCGTCCTCGACGCCGATCGATGTGTAACTGTTGACAGGGGAGGGTCTTGGTCCTCGACGCCGAACATCGCTTCTTAGACGACGGCGGAGGGGGTCACACTTCGACGCCGGTCGTCGCCTGGATGACGACGGCGGAGGAGTGACCTCCCTCGACGCAGATCGTCGCCTGGTTGACGACGGCGGAGGGGCCTTTGATCTCTACGCCGATCATCGCCAGGTTGACGACGGCGGAGGGGATCTCGACGACGGAATTGGTTCCGTCGACGTACCTGTTCTTTTCGACGGCGTGCCCGCCGTCGACAGCATTTTTGAAGCCAAACGATCCACCGGTGGTACTTTCCTCAACGCCAAGCCTGACGCTGAAGCAGAAGGGATGGAAGACCTGTCTTTTGAAGATGTTTTAGTCTTCTTGGAACCCTTCTTCCCCGGAGACCTTCCTCTGGATGACCTATGAGCCAGGCCATAGATGAGACTTCTCTCCCTGTCTTTGAGAGTTCTTCTTGACAGGTGCTCGCAGTGAGGACAGGTGCCTGGATCATGCACTTCAGGCAGACACAGGATACAAACATCGTGGTTGTCTGATTTTGCTTTCTTGTTGCCACAAGAAGAACACTTATCAAAAAGTGAAGGCATTTTCAGCAGAAAAAGCCCACTAAACTGACTTAAAAAGGCAGTTCCTTACTTGACTAGTTGTAAAATGTCAAAGTAAGTGAAAAAGTTGTTCAAAGTGAAGTAATTTTCTGTCAGAAAACAGAAATTAGTGGAGCTGTGTAACCAGGATCCTTCCTGAAGGAGCCGGAAAGAACAACTGACCTGTCACCCCTGAGGCATGATGGGATACAGGTGGTCAGGGGTGCCTTAAAGGCACGGTGACAGTTTTTTGTATACAGCTACAGGTTAGCTTTTCAGTCTTTTTAGACTGTGTGATTGCAATGCAGCCTGGGAGCTTTTCTATGCTTTCAGTGAGTTATGAGAATTTCTACTGCTTTCTGAGCATTAAAACAGTTTCTAAACAATCTTTGGTGTTGTTTCTCATGTTTTCTAATGCTTATTAATCATGTATGGTGGAAATTCTTCACAGCATATTTCAGCTCTGATGTGATTTGGCTGCTATTGCATGTTTGTATATATACATGTGGGGCACATATATTATAGTGTTTCTGGGGTCCCGCGCATGGGCGGGAATATTCGAATGCTTATGACTTTGAGGAGGATCCCCTGGAAGAGAATCTGTGTTTACACCCATAATTATCCAGCTCTAATGAACGTCGGAGCTCTTTTTTTAAAAAAAAAATCTCTTTCCTCACAAAGATCGCATATGTTTTACATTGATGAGCGATGTAGAGGCACTTGCCATACAAATCCTCTCGAGATATTTTTTGAGAAATACTAGTAGTCCGTCGTTTATCTCTGCCCCTTTCCGGAGAACGAAAACTTCTTTGAAAAGGGAAAAATGGAAGAAAACACATCTAGTCCCCTTTCTACTCTTATGATCAGCCAGCTGGAGCGAATTTTGGAGCTCTTTATAAACTTCCGGGCTGCGACTATCATGGACCCGGTCTCTCTGAACGAGGCAACGACCCGGCTGGACGACTTAACGAGATCGGAATCCCTTTCGCGACACTATGTAAGTAGGGAGACTATGCCCCAGTGTGCCTTTTAAGATAGAAGTGCATTGAATTTTTTTAACTGTAAACTAGAGCGACCTTGTAACTCTTTATCTCACCACATTACGTGGCGTCCACTGATTTGGAACCAACGCACGTGGGCATTAATTAACTCTCCAGGGGACTGTAACGATATTTGTTGCGCTCGTCGTTCCCAACCATCCAGGCTAAAAGCGGTCTTTGTTTTTCCATCTAGACGGAGCCACTTACTGATGACGCCTGTCTTATATCGCACTCCTCCGTGGATTTCCTACTGAGAGGATTCTTCAGTATATACTGAGACATAGGTAAATCCGACCATTGTGAGCATATCTAACCTAGAGTGTTATTATTGCTGCTCGCTTTTTCCATCAGACGGAACGTCCTTTCATCTTTAATATTGATTCCGAAAGCACCAATTAAATCTTAGTTTAACCCTCCCCATATCTTTACTATCCAGAAATAGGAGACTGCCTCCCGCTTACTTATTGGAACCACGGACATCGTTTTTCTTGAAACCTCGAGATCTTTCTGCCTCCATTGCATATAAAACCGGTAAAGAGTCAACATCCTCATATTTTCACCTACGAATAGAAACCACACATTTGGCTTGTTGTTCTAAAGGAAGGAAGGACCAATATGTGTAATGAGTAGAGTGACCCTATCTTTTCGCCCTCTCCTAACTCTACATCTAACTGGACCTCTATTCCTTTTTAGGTCTCGCCTGTCGATGCGCATGCGCATCAAGCTTGCGAGACTATGGGGGCTTATCCACTCTTAAACCAACTTGCAAGGAATCGTGGCGATTCCTTGCAGTGCCCGTGACTTTTAAGCTCAATGCGCATGCGCATTGAGCTTAAAAGCGCGTGCACATCAGTTCCCTCATCCGCACGTCGCATTTCTCCTCCCCCCTCCCCTTCTCTCTTCCCTCCGTCTTGTTTTTTTTTTTTACCCGCTCCGCCCCCTCCCCTGCCCGCCGTGTCGCATTTCTCCTCCCCCCTCCCCTTCTCTCTCTTCCCTCCATCTTGTTTATTTATTTTTTTACCCGCTCCGCCCCCTCCCCTGCCCGCCGTGTCGCATTTCTCCTCAACCCTCCCCTTCTCTCTCTTCCCTCCGTCCATTGGTCACCTCTCTGCTGTCAAGATAAATTACATCCGTATACCGTTTTTTTTTTTGGTTGGCGCAATCGTTCTCTTTCTTCCTTAACCCAAGCATAATACGTGTGGCCCAGGGCCCCTTACATCCTTCAAATGTCCCTGCTCAGCAGCCCCGCATGCCTTCCCCAGCAGCACCGCACACACGCCCCTCCCCCGCTGTCCCCGGAGCAGCGCGCAGACACCCGCCCCCTCCCCCGGTGACATGTCTCTCGCTGCCTCTGTTTGTGTTGGTGCAGCGAGAAATGTTCTGTCACAATCCCGGGAAATATCACCACCTCCGGGGATTATTTATTAACAAGCGGGCTCCTGCCCCGCCTCTCTCCTCTCCTCATTCGATCTCTCTCATTCGGCTTCTTCTGCTGCTCTCCCCTCCTCTCCTTTCCCACGCTCTCCTCATGAAAGTCGTCTTCGTTTGGTCTCACCGCTCTCCGTTTACATTCCTGCCTCCCCCTCTTTCACCCCTTTCTATTTTATATCTCCAATTTTCTCCTTTTTAGTTTTATTTATTCCAGTTCGTGTGTCGCCTCTTTCTTCCTTTGCCCATCCAACCTCCGTTTTTGTTCTTCCTTTTTCATTACATCTCCTGCCCCCTTTCCAGCTCGTGTTCTTCCTTCCCCTCCCTTGTTCCTCCGCTCCTTCTCGCGTGCACCATGCAGTCCTTCCGCGTCTCACCTCTTTCCCCACTTTTCGACCTGCTAATCTTATAACCATCCTCTCCACTTTGCTGTCTCTTTCTCCACGTGGTCTGTCTCATTTCCCTCGTTCTCTGACTGCCTTTGTCCCAGTGCATCCTGATGCACACCACCACACATGGATGTCACTCTCTTGACACCTCTGCGCAGTCTCTCGTGCTCCTTCTTTCCTTCTGCTACGCCACACCCCCTCACTATACCATGCCATTGCACCTACTCCTCTACCCCATCTCTGCCTACGTCTCACTTCTTCCACGTCATCACTTCCCCAGCCCTCCCTTTGCCCCTTCTCACCACCTTAAAGCATCTTCAGATCAGATGCACACACCCTTTTCATGCCCTGTCCTCCCTCTCCTCGTGTACCCTCTAGAGCGGCACTCTTTTAATGCTCTTTCTTTCTTCTCATCACTCCTCTTTGCCCCCCCCCCCTATTTCTTACAATATCCCACCCTTGAGCCCCCTCCCTCACTTTCTTTTCTTCCCTTCTTACGCATCCACATTTCATTCTTTTCTCTCTTCCCTCTGCGCCTTACGGCCTTCCTCTTCTCCTCTCCACTATTAATTCTCTCGGAAGCCCTTTCTCTCCTTTTTCCTATGCTCGCTCCCCCACCCTTATCCCGCACTTCACTTCTCCAGCCTCCGTCTCATCCTCTCATCCTTATCTCATTGTTTTCGTCCCCTCCGCCGTCGTCTCATCTGCATCTCGTTCTCTTCTCCGCTCTCGCCTCATTTTCTTCATTTTCTCTCCCTCTGCGTACCCGTCCTCATCTCCTTCTATTCTCCCCAACCCTCTTTCTTATCTTCTGATTTTTTCTCGCCTTGCAGCGCCCTCCTTCACTTCCCCCGCGTAAAACCATTCTCTTCTCCGCATCTTTTATTTTCCGTCCCCACTGCCATATACTTATCTCCTCTCCATCCTCCCTTCCCAACTCTTTCTGGCCTCACCCCGACCTCGCACCTTATTTCCTTCAGGACAGTCTGGATGCTTCACAGCTCCTCTGGCCTCATAACCCCCCCCCCCCCAACCCTCCTCATCTCTTTCTTGCCCCCTCTCCAGCCTCCCTCTCCCCCCACCCCGCCCCTCGTGTCTTTCTTACCCCCTCTCCTCTGTCCTCACCCCTCCTTCTCGTCTCTTTCTTGCCTCTCTCCTCTCCAGCCTCCCTCTCCTCTAGTCTCATTCCACTCCCATCTCTTTTTAGTTTTTTTTCCACCTACATCCTCACCCTCATCTCAGCCACTCCCCCTCTTCTCTCCACCTTCCATCCCTTTCTCCTGGTCCTTCTATCCCACCGCATCCCCACCGCATCCACCACCACCATCACATCCACCACCACCATCACATCCACCACCACATCCATCATGAAATCCACCGCCACATCCACCACCGCCACATCCATCACCGCCACATCCACCACCACCACCACGACATCCACCACCACCACCACCACGACATCCACCACCACCACCACCACCACCACATCCACCACCACCACCACCACCACATCCACCACCACTTCCACCGCATCCACCACCACCACCAACACCACCAGGTGCAAATGCAATGTTCTTGGATTATCGTCACAATAAAATACACTGAACATAATCTTCACAAAATTAAATTACAAACGTTTAAGCTATTGCCATTTATAAATTACAATAAATTTTCTTCAAGTATTAATTATTTACAAAATTAAAAGCCATTGTTATTTGCAATATCAATACATCTAAGTCACGTAAAGACAACACACATTGCATTACAAATGCTATAGGTGTCACATTTGCGAAAGTTAAAACTATTGACATTGTAACTGACAAAGCTATTACTTTTGCTATTTTCAAAACCAATACATAAATAACAAAAGTGTCATTTACAATACCAATTGCTCAAACTTTCCTAATGCGAGACCTATTGCATTTCCAATGCTTGTTTAGGAATTACGTCCTTGAGATGAACTTATTGTCCTTGATCTATCTATGAACATTGAGATTGATATCCCTTTTTTCTGCCTAAGTCCAGCCACCTATGATAGAAACCAGTGAACTCCCCAGGTAATATGCTCAGAAATTAGTGATAAAAAATCCTTGAAAACTGGATCCTGACCCAGCGGTAACCCTCTATACGTTACATCTTCCGACTCTTGTGCTGGCTGATGGATGTATTTCTTCCCCCCAGAAACCCCCTTGAATTGTGAAGGAACATTCTAAACCGGCTAGGACTTACCAACAAATGATACTAGGTCTCCGGATCTTGGGTGAATCTGAACCCGCGTAATAAGACTCCATCTATTCTTGGTTTCACAGGTAAGTCTATTGACAACCCTAGGAAACCATAGATCAAAATTAGAATCTAATTAGAACCTTGAAATTGATGTGAATGACTTTCAGAATAAGAGATGAAATAAGACTATAGGTGCCTCCCTGCTACTACCCCATTAGAGATAATCCCCCTTGCAAAACTTAATAAAGCAAATGAGCTTGGGTATATGGAAAGAGATGAATGAATGTGAAATGGAAGACTGTATTGAGCCTAATGGAGACTCTCCCTGATTCCCTGTGAGCCTTAGGAGGTTTATTAAACCCGATGACAATAATGATGAATATTTATATAAATCCTTATGGACCAGTTTGCTTTATGCCATTCAGAGTTTAATTGACTTTAGAAACTCATGAACTGTTTAGATATATAGTTATGTTATCTTACTAAGTGCATATATTCATTATATTATAAAACAAAAAAATGTTTTCTTCTGTACTATAGTGTTGTTTCCCCATTCCATGGTACCTCTTGGCCCTGATGATGGTGTAGCCTGACCTGGCCGCTTCACCAAAACGCGCGTAGGCGTCTATGGTGTTCAAGACAGAGATCCTTAGCCATCTTTTGAATCAGCCCCTTTTTTCCATCTGATTTAGCCCATCTGCATTCTAAGTGTATTTCCATCTGACCTTCTATTAACCCCTTCGATGCTGATGACGAGCTCAGCTCGTCATCACCCACGGGTGTCGTGTGCTGATGACGAGCTGAGCTCGTCATGGTGCCACTAAAATGGCATTTTCCAGCACTGGGGGGAAAACGCCTAGCATCCAAGTGGTTAAGGCATTTGTGTACCATGACTTAGTTTTTAATCAGAGCTATGAAGTATGAATGATGTTGCATGATTGTGTCTTGAGTGAGGATTGATGATGTATTAGTGGTTCTGTGTGGGACTTTACATTGAACTATGAATTTTCTATGAATTGTAATTTTATATGATCAAAATGCTGAATAGGTTTACTAAAGATTAAATTAATTGTACCACTGTATAAATCTAATGATAAAGTAGTAAAAATAAAAAATAAAAGAGAAATATGGACTCCATACTAATGTGGTAATTGTCTCCCTTGGTATTTGCTCTCTGGTCCATTAAGGTATTTAAATATGCAGGACCCTAGTATAGGGCCGTTAGTTCTACGGCAGGGTTCTCCTCTCTTGTACTGTTCTTTTCCCCCCCCTACCTGCCTTTTACGTTGTATCCCGTGGGGAACCCCCTTCTTTCTGTAGCCACGCCGGTGTGATGACATCAGTTCCGCCCTTTTTTCAGTGCGTTCGAGGCACACGGACGGACCAATGACAGTAGAAATATACACAGTATACACAGTACACAAATATCAAGTTAACACACAGTGTGAAACAAATGCAATAAAACATTTGAAATAAGCAATTCCTTGACAATAAAGTAAATACATTACAGTAACTCTGGTATAGAAGAGTGGACAACAGGGAGGCGGGTGGGTCAGTGAGGAATCCACAGGCAGATACTGTATTTACCAGAAAAAGCCTTACCGAAGTTAAGTAACTTGTTCTTCTGATAGATACATCTGCCAGTGGATTCCTCACCTTGTGCATAGAGTCCCACAGCAGTCCCCACTCCGGGAGGAGGGTGTCCACTCTTCTACACCAAAAAATCCTGGAGGACAGAGCGCGCAAAGTGACCTTCCCTCCTCACCTCGGCATCCAAGCAGTAATGCTTTGCGAAAGTGTGGCGGGCGGTCCAAGTCGCGCCCCTACAAATATCCTCTACAGGTACACCCCTAGACAAAGCAGAAGTTGACGACTTTGCTCTAGTAGAGTGAGCTCTTATACCCTCTGGAGGTTCCTTACCGGCCAAGAGTAGCAGATCCTTATACAGAGGATGATCCATCTTGAAAGAGTGCGCTTGTGCACCCCTCTATTCCTTTCTTGCAGTCAGCAAATCCAACGAAGAGCTGGTCATCCACTCAATAGTCTCTAGTCCTATCAAGATAAAAGCTCACCGTCCTCTTAGGGTCCAGACGGTGTAGTCTCTCCTCCTCCTTGGAAGGGTGAGGGGGAGGATAAAAGGTAGGAAGGGTAATAGATTGTCCTAGATAGAAGGGAGTTACCACCTTAGGGAGAAAAGCAGCCCTGGTCTTAAGAACCATTCGTTTAGCATGAATGGTCAAGAATGGGGGTTTGGAACTAAGAGCTTGAAGCTCACTTATCCTCCTTGCCGAGGTGATCGCAACCAGGAAGACAGTCTTTAAAGACAAAACCCTCATGGGACACTTGTGTAAGGGTTCGAAGGGAGTACCCATCAAGTAGGTTAAAACAAGATTTCAATCGCATTGAGGCACAATAAAGGAAGTAGGAGGGAACTTATTTGTGAGGCCCTTCAAAAACCTTAAAACCACAGGAGACGTGAAAAGAGACGGCTGATCCGGCAAACAGAAATGCCGAAAGATAACCCTTGACTGTGGCAACAGCAAATCCCTGCTGTGCCAAAGAGCAAATGGTAAAATATCAGACAAACGAGCCTTCAAAGGGTCAACAGACTTCTCCCCACACCAAGAGACAAATTTAGACCATCTGTATGAATAAATGGATTTAGTGGAGTCACGCCTAGCCGAAAGAATGACATCCACCACATCGTGTGGGAGAGAAAAGGAATTCAGGTTGCCCCGTTCAATCTCCAGACATGAAGGTGTAATGTCTGGAGGTGGGGGGGGGGGAGTAGAACCTGCCCCTCCATCTGGGAGAGGAGAGGATCTGCCCTGAACGGGAGACGGAGCGGCGGCCGAGAGGAGAGGTGGAGAAGATCTGCTTACCACACACTTCTTGGCCAATCCGGGGCGACCAGAATAACTTGGGCCCGGTCTTGGCGAATCTTCCTCAGAACCCGAGGAATCAACGGTATGGGAGGAAACGCGTAAAAGGAGTTGACTTCCGCCAACTCAACTGAAATGCGTCCCACAAGGCTCTTTGCATTGGATACTGGAGAGTGCAGAATGACGGGCAGTGAGCATTCTCGCGAGTGGCAAACAGGTCCACACGAGGAGTCCCCCATATCCGAAAGATGTGACGAACCACCTCCGGGTGAAGCCTTCACTCGTGGTCGGCCGAGAACTGCCGACTGAGACGGTCTGCACGCACGTTCAGAACTCCAGCCAGATGATTCGCCATTAGACAAATCTGATGGTCCTGAACCCAGGACCAGAGGCGCAAAGCCTCTCTGCAGAGACACTGCGACCCCACTCCTCCCTGCTTGTTGACATACCACATTGCAGTCGTATTGTCAGTCAGGACTTGAACTGACCGACCGCGAAGGAAAGGGAGGAAGGGCTTGAGTGTCAAACGAATCGCCCGTAACTCTAGAAGGTTCGTGTGGAGCAACCTTTCCTCTGGAGTCCAAAGACCTTTGACCTCCAGATCCCCCAGATGAGCACCCCACCTTAGAGTGGATGCATCCGTAATCACTGTGGCCAGCGGGGGAGGCAGATGAAAAGGCTTTCCCTGAGACAGATTGCCTTCCACGCTCCGCCAAGATAGATCCGCCGCAGTTTCTCTGGAGATCCTCACAGACTCCCTGAGATCTCCGTTGTGTTGATACCACTGCCTGCGGAGGCACCACTGAAGCGCCCTCATGTTCCAGCGTGCATGGTTGACCAACAGAATGCAAGAAGCCATCAGACCGAGTAGGCGAAGGACCTTCAGGACTGGAACGACCGCCCCATTGTAAAATAAAGGAATCATTTCCTATATGCCGCAAATCCTTTGAGGAGGAGGGAATGCACGACATACAGTTGCGTCCAGTACAGCACCTATGAACAGGTTGCGCTGGGAGGGCACCAGGTGAGACTTGGGTACATTTATTGAAAAACCCAACCGGTACAACAACTGAGTTGTCTCCTGCAGATGCTGGAGCACTTTCTCTGACAACTCTGCCTTGATCAGCCAGTCGTCCAAATAGGGGAATACTGGAACCCCCGACCTTCTGAGATGTGCAGCCACCACCGCAATCACCTTGGTGAAGACTCGAGGCGCAGTAGTAATTCCAAAAGGAAGGACCGCAAACGGATAATGTTGCGATCCCACCGTAAAACGGAGATACTTCCTGTGCGACTTCAGGATTGGGATGTGAAAATACGCATCCTGCAAGTCGAGCGACACCATCCAGTCTTCTTCCAGCAGCGCTTGAAGAACCTGCGCAAGGGTGAGCATCTTGAACTTCTCTTGTTTCAGATAAAGATTCAAGAACCTGAGATCCAGGATTTTCTTGTTTCAGATAAAGATTCAAGAACCTGAGATCCAGGATTTGACAAAGTCTGCCATCCTTCTTGGGAATCAGGAAATACCGGGAGAAGCATCCCTGACCCCTTTCCTGCTCTGGAACCACCTCTATCGCACCCTTTCTTAATAGTGTCTGCACTTCCTCCTGCAGAAGTAAGAGGTGTTCCTCCATGCAAAAACCTTGATAAGGAGGGTAATTGGGAGGGAATTCCCAAAAGGGAAGAGCCTACCCATTTTCTACGAGATTTAGAAACCAAAGATCTGATGTAACCGATTCCCAATCCTGTAGAAAGTGGGTAAGCCGACCCCCCCACCGGACCCACATGATCCTGAATGGCGGATCTAGGGCTGCTTTTCTGAGGCTGGGGGGTTGGAGTAGGTGGAGGAGAAAGAGGCTTGTCGTCCGAGGAAGTGCTCTTGGTTTACCCCTGTACGACTTGTACAAGGGATTCTGCTGCTGCTGTTGCTGACCTTGCCGATAGGAGCGAAAGGAAGAGCGTCCGAATCCTCTGAACCTTCTGGTAGAAGAACCCCTGGTCTGAAGCCCTAAAGATTTGGCAGTAGCCCTACTGTCCTTAAATCTTTCTAAGGCTGTATCAGCTTTTTTCCCCAAAGAGTCCAACACCATCAAACGGCAGATCCAACAAAGCAGCTTGAACATCTGCCGAAAAATCTGAAGATTTCAGCCAAGCTGATCTTATCTCCCCATAAGGCAAGTGGCATTGGTTGATTTTAATGCCATACTCGCAGAAGAAAAGGTCTTTTTTGCAATCTGATCTGGTTTCTTGGCATCCTTATCCCCAGGCACTTGAGGAAATGCACCCACAGTCTTTTTGGAACAGGCTGCCTGGATTACTAAACTTTCAGGTGAAGGATGAGTAGTCAGAAAAGCAGGGTCTTCAGGAGCGACCCTGTACCTTCTTGCCACACCTTGGAAACTGCTGGTGCTGTAAGAGGCTGTTTCCAAACTTCCATAATAGACTCTGTTAAGGCTTCCTTAAAGGGGAGCAACGGTTCCACCATAGAACTGGGTGAATGCAGAACCTCAGTCAGTAGATTGGACTTAAAATCTACTGTAGGTAGAGTCAAATTCAAATGTTCTGCTGCCTTCCTCATAACCAAGTGATAAGGCTGAACATCTTTTGAAGGGGCATCAGACACAAAAGGTAACTCCCACTCGGGAGAAAACTCCAGGCCACTAGCCTCCACCAGATTCTCGAAACAGTCATCCTCAAGCTCACCTTCTTCCATTTCAGCTAGAGCCTCTGTATATCTCTGCTCCTCCAGGAGCAGCTGAGCCTCCCTCCTGGACCTTTCCTTCACAGGCCACGCCGTCAGATCCACCAACGACTCAGAGCCAGAACCGGCGTCGGTATCGAATCCGATGGTACAGTGGGTTGGTCTCGAGGTCGACTCGGAGCAGCCGACGTCAGCATCGGCGTAGACTACCTCAGCGGAGCCGGGTATTGCCACGGCAGTGTCGTAGCCGGCATGAGCGGTATAAATGGAGCCGGAGCATAGGAGTGAGGAACCCTTAAATTGAAGGCTAGTGGACCCATGGGACCCGAAGGTGCGCCAGAGGGGTACCAAGCGCTTGAAAAGACGCCATACATAGCGTTCAAAAATGCTGATGGGTCTTGGCCTGGGGCCGGAAAAGGTGGCTGAAGACCCTCAGGCTGGCCTGGAGGTGGTTCCGAATTCGGCTCTTCCACAGGTGCAGAATCCTCACCCACAGGAACTTCTTCCTCATCCTCTCGGGCCAGGGACAGCCCGGAGATGGAACCGGCGACTGAACCTGCGACTCCGAAGGCGAAGCCTCACCTTCAGGACCCAAGTCCTCCTCCGGAGGAATCACCTTCGAACATACCTTCTTGGGTGACTTCAAACTCGAGTCCGAATCCCTACCGGAGTGACGTTGGGACTCGTGTCTTCTTTTCTTATGCTTCTTCTTCGACTTTGAAGCATGATCTGATGAGGACTTCGAAGTCGACTCCGCTCGAGGCCTTGATCTCGACACCGATCTCGACCTCCTCGAACGAGACCTCGAAGACTTTCATTCCTTGTCACCTTTCAGCTTCGGCCCCAGTAGTTTGGCCTCTCTCTCACGCAGAGCCTTCGGGTTCATCTTCCGACATGAAGAACATCCATCAACATCATGGTTCGAACTTAGACACCAGATGCAATCTTCGTGCGGGTCCGTGATTGACTTCATTTTCACACATTCTCTGTCATCACGCCGGCGTGGGCCTATTGTGGTGACGTCAGCGGAGTCGCGCGATGCCGTGCCTCTATGACGTCGTCCACGTCGGCGCAAAGCTACAAAAAGAATTTCCGAATGTTGCTGACGCAGGGAATATTCACATGGTGAGGAATCCACTGGCAGATGTATCTATCAGAAAAGAAAAGAAGGCCTGAAAACAGGTCAGGACACAATCCGGATCCGCGTTGCAAGCGTAAAAGAGAAAAAAACTGACATAGGTGCTCCAGGGTGGGACTTATGTATCCTCGCTGACCTACGCGGACGACGTCAGGGCAGAGTCCAGTGGTGCCGCCCCCCCCCCAGCGCGCAGGGATGCTGTGGCAAAAAGTTTCCGGATCCAGTCTCACGCCTGGGGATGATTCTAAGTGAAGGAATCCGTGGCTAGTAGTCTCTATCAGATATAACTTTCACCCCGGTTGGAATATTCATTGCTGTGAATATTAATGAAGACGCTATTATGGAGAGGTGCGTAATACAAACAGGACATACATAGATTTGTACATACAGCTTTGAATAAGTGTGAAACAAAGAAATCCGCACCTGTGCAATTTGGTACGATGTAGGCTTTGGTGATGTAGAACAGTAGGAGTAGAAGTAGGGCACAAAGTACAGAGCCAATATAATAAACATTAGGCGGACTTATAATGATATTTTATGTTTAATACATCTGAAAAGAAGGCATATACAAAGAATTGAGACATGAAACACAGCGATGGTTCAAAGAATTAGGAATTTGGAACAATGAAGAATGTTCCACAAAATATTAAAAACAAAAATTTGGAATAGCAAACCAAAAAGGTTTTAGTAAAATCCATGTTAACACTGGAGTCTAACGTAAGAGCCTTAATATGATCTTAAATCATCCTAAATCATGTCCAAAGGTTCTTACACAGCAATGATTACCTTGCCTGCAGATAGGATTCATCTGACTGGTCCCTTCAGTGCTAGCCTCAATATGAATTCTTTCCTCAATAGGAAACTTCCTACTTATAGCTCACCTTCCCACCACCACCATGGTGGATTGGAAAATCATTCTGTGGTATGTTTCATCACCAGCAATGCTTACCTGCTCAAATATATTCAGAAGTGCATTTGCTTTACACCTTTGCGTGTAGCAGTGATTGGCAAGTATTAATCTATTTGTACAATAAAATAAGTCTGGTGTACCGAAAAAAGTGATTTTAGTTTCTTATTTCAGCATGAATGTTAAAAGGACCTAGAATTTCAATGTGTTAAGGACAAAAGTCCCAAGACTCCTAATGAATAATGTTCCAGTTCACTAGCAAATTGCCGATCAAATGGGAAAGAGGGAAGGGGTGAGGGGTACTACATCTCCAATATGTTCTTGCCATACAAAGATTAAGGGTAGATACCAGACCTGCACCATTGAGAACTACACAAGGCAACAAACCCTGAAAAAAATTATACAAATTCCTCTGAAAGGGCTGTGTGCATTCCTTCCCAAAGGAGTGCTAGACGTTTAGGAAACACTAAGGTTATGTAACTGTAATATGCTGCCTGATCTGTCCACTGGATGTGCAAATGTAACCATGAAGTTCTCGCAGTGTGGCAGAAGGGATACAGTTTATAAAACAGTCTAACATTAGTTTGTTAATTAGGAGGGGATGGGAAGGGTGGTGTGTGAAAAATCAAACATGCCTGACGCTTAACAAAAAACCCCAAAAAAGTAAACAAAAATAAAACTAGCATTTATCAGTCAGAGTTTTCTGATACATCATTTAAAAAAAATTAAGGTCAAATGAGGGGTCCTAAAAGATGAACACCAGCATGTTCTCTTGTCAAACCATTATACTGTGTGGATTTGGGTGCAGGCCAATGTCATTATTGCAAAAACAAATGTAATATTCTTTATAGTTTTAATCTTTAGTTTGCCTTAAACATTGCTTTTAATATGACGCCAACACCAGCTTTGTAGAGAGGGGGACATGGACTGTGGAAGAATGTTCATAGCAGCACACACTTGCGCTTCTTCTTCGGCTCCGGGGGCTCCAAGGCAGCCAATATCGCCTCGTCAAATACATTCTTGAGGCCTTTCTGAAAAGGGGCAAAGAAAGAAATGGGATGTTGCATCTAGGTTGGTATCACAAAATAAAAACATTGAAGGCAGAGACAAATCCTAAACAGCTGTGAAGCATCACTCAGTGTGTAACATTCCAAAGCGGCCATGAACAGATCATTGCAACAGTATTTATGTATCGCTTAAAACATTAAATCCAAGTTCCGAACTATCCTCCAATTTGCTGGTATGCTGCCTAGTTTAATAGTCTGATTTTTGGAGCGACTTCATTGCATCACTATAAAAAATGGATTTAAAATGTTCTTCATCATTACTTTCTTGCATACAATTTAGAGAGGTGCTGCATAAACAAAATCTTTTCAGTCTGACATTTGTAGCACTGCAAGCAGACACGTGACAGCAAGCCATCCAAGATTACTACATCAGTTTAGTTAATACAATTTGAGCCTACTGATTGGCACTTTCATATCAAATTAGGACATCCATCTCCAACCTCATATATAAAAATACTCATGAACTGGACAATTTGACAGTTAATCACTCAATCTGGACTTAAAATCCACACTGAGGCAGCACAACGGGTTACCCTGAGAACTTTATGAAGTACCACTAAAGAGGTCAACAAATAAGGCATACAATAGTTGCACAGCAGTACACAACACTAAAGTTTAATCCATTAAGCAAGTTCTGGTACACATTGGCACACCATAACAATGGCAGCCTTCCCTACCTGCCATAACATAGGCAGGTAAAACAACATCAAGGTAGGTTCCAGCCACACTATAACCATCTGCAGTGATCAAGAAATTCCTTTGCATTACATTACAATATTGGCTAATTAAAACAGCCATTTGTTCGTTTTGCACATTTGACAAAAAGCTTCAGTAGCACGAATTACGGTGATTCCTTCAAGTTTTCTGGTGTGATATTTCAGGATGTTTCACTGGTGTGCCAGGAGTGTAAACATCCAACTTCAAGAGACAATAGTCCAAAAATATACAAAAGAGCAGATATCCTTGTTGGTTTCACGTCGGGTATCAACAAAATGTCAACTGCTTTCAAGCAGACCGTTAGTAACGAATTAGTCACATTTTAAGGAAAGACGGAGAGGTTTTACAATACGAATATTTTATTTGTTGTTTTATCTCTAAACTGAATTTCTACAGCAAGAGGCCAGAGGAAGCAGCATGAAGAGGAGAGGGAAAACATTTTTTAGAATATACAGCATTTCCGTTTTGGCTGAGTTTCCGGAGGCTCGAGGGCAGCTAGGATAGCCTCATCAAACACATTCTTCAGACCTCTCTACAAGACAGGGGGAAGGAAAGAAAACAGCAGCCATGTTAGAGGGTTAGAGAGATTAAGCAGATATAAAGAGCAAGCAGGACAAAGTAGACAGAAATAAGACAGACCTCTCCACATACATGGCAGCTTTACTAAAGGGCAAACCTTGATTTAGAGATCACACGAATATCTGAAAATCCACATGAACGTAACTACTGATGATAGAAGGGTTACAAGTTTTAGAAAGACAGACACATGCAAAGAAGCAGAAATTAGTTAGTGAGCAAAGCTTAGTAGCGGATGTAAGAGCAAGGAGGCGACTGTTCGGAATTGTACTATATCGAACTTCACACTTCTGAATTTCTCAAATGCTAAATAAATTCAGATCTTGATTCACAATAGACTGTGGCACTACCAATAGCGGAAACACAATACTTAGCAAGTCACAACAACTTAGGAGCATCCATATTAGTTATTATAGCTTTTAACTACATTTTTGACAAACACAACCAGAACAGTTAACAATGAACTAGATTTAACATATAAGAAATTAAATGTGACAAACAACATTTAAAGAATGAAGGAGAGCTCTGATACTTCAGAAGCTGTTGTGCTGCAGGCTTGAACCATTGCCTGTAATCATCTCCACACGTGAAAGCCATCTTTTGCCCAGTTTTCGCCATAGAATCCATAGACATGCATGTGAAAGTAAGTATTTTCACAAGGAAAACCGAAATTTTTAGCTGCAATATTTTAAAGCAAATCTCTATAAAAAACGTTCTTCTAACTCCTTTGCGAAAAGAGATTTTCAGTTATGTACCATACTGGTACAAGGACGTCCCATTACTAATTTTAGCAGTATGATCATCTGGTAGACAATTAATGGTAAAATTAAACTAGAATACTACAACACATTTTAATTTCTCTTAAAAACACAAACATTTCTCTGTTAATGAGTTGCTGCATCTTTTGGCATGTAAGCAACTATGGATGCCAAATGGTGCTTTAAGTGCATGTAAGGATTGATTTCTAGAGTAGGTAATACATAGCATCCTGGACAGTGGGTTTAAGAGGGTCAGGGTGTTTGGGCAATGCAATAATGGACAACTATCTTTTCATTTGGATACATAAAAGGCTCATTTTGGAGGCCTCAACTGTTGAACTCCATGATATAAGTCCATGCACTCCTGCTGAAGATACAGATAACAGAATTCTAGGTCCTCGGGTGCCAGATCGCTACATTAAGTTGGCTGAGATCTGGGTGCCTGATCTGACCTTGATTTCCAATGTAAAGGTTCAATCTGTTAGGGATCCTCCTGTGGAGGCTGATGGACATCAAGAAGTGTCGAGTGGCATGGTTGTCTGACCTATGAGGGGGCTACCAAGAGAAGGGTTTGAAATGTTTGATGCTTCTTTCACATCAACTGTGGAATAAGCGAGAGCCCAAAAAAAAGTAGGCAAAGATCCCTGACCAATTCATCCATAGTACACTGCCCGTAGGCTGTGGGTACATGGAGGCGAAGTTGTGGCAGTTTGCACTTTCAGGAGTTCCTAAAAGGTCTATTTAGTAAGTGCTCCAATGATGGAAGTAGAGGATTAGGAGGCTGGTGGAGTTTCTACTCGTACTTGCAGATGCGTCCTTCTGAGCAGGCAGCAGGCATCATGGTGCTCTGGGACGTACTGACATCTTTGATTCGCTTCTCCACGGCACGGGGTGACGTGTGCAGATGTGTCTTTAGGCGACGGGTTTTCTTTACAGGAAACAGATGCAGTAGAGGGGGGCCTGCGTGCAGAGGCTGCAGGCAAAGTCTAAGAGTTCAGTGGGGGGTGAAACCATGGTGGACTGTCTCTGGAGGGCCACAATGCCATCATTGGCGCACTTTGGGGACACAAATGTACAGTTTTGGGGGAAAGATCTGGCACTGGGGACCTGGTTAGCAGGAACCCAGTGCACGACAATCCGATTCAGACTTGATACATATGCTTTGGGGTTGCTCGGTCCTGACTGACTACTGGAACACGGACGACTACCCTCATAAGCTGCACATCCCACACCATTTCCCCGACCTGGGAAGCCGATGTAATGCACCTCTTCAGCAGAAACAAGAAATATAGAGCTGCCATGTGGAAATAGCCCCTACTGCCTCACCCGATTGCTTCGCGTCGATCCCTATCCAACTGGGCGAGGGCAGATGGTGCGGTGCAGCGCTACGCAGAGAAGACCTACTTGGTATTTGCATGTTCCCCCTGGCACCACAATGGGATGCGATAGTCTCCAAACTTTTGGAGACGGACACAGACACAGGATCCCCACCTGCGTCACAGGGAAGTATCACTCCTAGTACCTCCCTCACGGACGCGGCTGCGGACTAACACTGACACAAAGATCACCACTGCCCCTCTGCCACAGTACCCCGCTACCACGGAGGTGTTTGAGGTCCTCCGGCGAAAATGGCTATGGCGGCAGGGCTTGCGTGACTCTACCCTTCCTTCGCTTTCGTGGTCCTCATTTTGTTATGCCCTATGTCTTAGGTTACGTTTGAACTGCGCTTCCCTCACATTACTCGCACACTATTTGATGCCTTGATTTGTCAGCATCACGGTCTTTCTTGGGATATTGCCACAAGCTTTGATGTAACTCATGTCATGTTATTAGTCCAAGAGTGCCTTGTCGCTGACAATCAATTTTCCCTCCTTGTCCATCTGTTACATGAGTAATATCCTCACTGTATGTTTTATTGCCTGAATTCCTTACATACTACCCGATGCTGGGATTTGTCAGCACCACTCTGTCTTTCTTGGGATAGGTTTTATTGATAAATGTGCAAAAACAAACAAAAAATGTTAATACAAATTATTTTAATAAGCAGGAACCCAGTGCACTTCTAGCCAAAATCACATTATGTAACAGGTAAAGAGGGTGGGGGTGCCGGTTGATGGGTGACCATGTCAAAAAGAGCACGTTCCTACACTCCCTGTGATACTATTCTTGCTCATGGGATAACATTTCATTTGAAGTTGACACAGATTGTTAGTGAACATACTATACTTCAATTACCATTTAAAATACTGATAATTATACCTACAATGTGGCTACATATACTGAGCAGCTTCCTCGTTTTAGAAGGTAATAAATAAGTCGCATGTGGGTAAAAAATGCACAGTTTGTGTGAATTTCAGCACTGAATTCTTAGTTACAGCTCATTAATGGGAGGCTTCATCTCTTTGCACCTTTATCTCGCACCTTTACATAGAATGTAACAATGCTTCTTTTCTTAATCAAAAACAAGTAGTTCCCGAGCACAAGCAGATTTCTTATAGTCTTAAGAGAAAAGATGTCCACTATCGAATCAATATTCTTTCAAGACATTGGTTTTTCTATTGGCTACGTTTTATGTGAATATGATGTACTTTGTAGACTGAGACTATGTTGAAGAATTCTCAGATGTATGACGAGAAAAGATAAAGAAAATAAAAATAATTAACTCATTGGACTCTTGAAAGAATATTGATTCGATAGTGGATATCTTTTCTCTTAAGACAAACCTAATGAGGGTCTAAAAGCTAAATTTATCAGACTAGAGAGATTGAGGAAATTTGAAATCTCCAAATGGTGGGATGGGGCAACCCTCAAACAGTACATTAAACTAAACAGAGTACCAAGGGGGTTGCGTGCACAAATCTTTCCAACCTATGATGACCTTGAAACTGATTTATTCCAGGCCTGGGGAAAAGAATTAATCGACAACAGTTTTAGGTTAATGAATATCTTAATTGAGAACGCGGACCTCAAAGTAACAAAGACCGCCCTGGAGGTAGATACCCTCGAGAAGGAAATTAGTGATTTAAACCTCCCAGAACCCACTAAAAAGAACTTAACTATTCTGGAGGAAATTTTGGGGAGGTATGAGGATGACATCAAACAGCGTAAGGCACGCAAACTGAGGCGTGACGAGATAGATTATGCTAATGGCAGAATCTTTACTTTTGGGAAAAGGTTCGATGATATTGTCAACAAAAGATCTATCCAGGTTAGGACCTAAGAACTCGACACCAAGCTGTACTAGTGTGGGGTCATCAAGTAATCTTTCTAGTAGTGGTGAGGATACTACGGATGGTAACTCCCTTGTTGCGCTTCCTGATAATGCTTTTTTACGGGAAGTGCAGAGAATACGAATGGGGAACAAGGGAAGCGAAAGGAGAACAAATCAGGTAACACAACCAAAACAAGGAGAGGAAAAAGGGGAGGGAGGAGAAGCAAAAGGAAGAGAGGGAATGCAGACAGGCTCCTACAACAAAGTCAGGAAATAAGTTCTAAGGTAGCTAAGGAGATCCAGGTAGTTAACCTGTCGAGCAAGAGTCTGTCCAATGAATTGAGATCTGCTTTACAAAAAGGAATGAATTACTGTCCTACTACTATGTATGATGTAACCGATGTTAAAGTAGACCTATATAAGTTTGTACGTCATCTAAAATTACAAAAAAAATGTGAAAGCAACCCTAAACCTACTGTATCCAAATTATCTGCCTGGTCTTTTGGGGATGTTTCTATTGATGCTTTACAAAGTACGGCCTTTTTTTAGACGTCCGTGGAAAAAACTCAAACTTGCAGAGTCTTTTGGAGTCTTCCCCTTTGGCTCCATCTGACGATGTTGAGTGCGGTTACACCCTTTTTTGTGATTGGATCACCAAAGCTCTTGATGCTCTAATCCCTGCGGCCTGGAGTAAGACCCGCCGGTTAGTATCCAGTCCATGGTATAATGACTCCTTACGTCTTTTGAAAGCTATTTGCAGACAAGCAGAGAGAGCCTGGTGTAAGACTTATGAAGCAGGACTGAAAATTGTGTATCTTGCTAAAGTCAAAGTCTATCACCGAGCTGTTTGTAGGGCTCGTGCAGCTTATTATTCTATTGAATTCAACACTAGCCTTAATCCCACTAAATTGATCTTTAAAGTTTTGAAAGACCTTACTACTAACAGAGCCTCAGTGTCTGAGGTCTGTTCTTCATCTCACTGAGGCTCTCGCAGCTTTTTTTGTGGAAAAAGTGTCTAACATCTATCGCTCCTTCCCTAGTACTACGCTGATAAGTGAGGAGCCGAAGTTCACTTTTAGTAACACCTTGATCCTTTCAACTCTTCCTGCTCTTTCGGTGGAGGAGTTTGAGAAATTGGCAGTTAAAGTGAAATCTGGTTCTCCTGTGGACCCCCTTAGACCTGGCCAATTTAAAGATTCAGCTGCCCTCTGCCTGCCCCCCATCCATCATCTGATAAACGTATCCCTCTCTTCGGGTAAAGTTGCCCTGAGATGGAAACAAGCTCATCTCACACCCATCCTGAAAAAAACCGTCGCTGAACCCTCTAAAGCTTGAGAATTATCGTCCTATCTCCCTTCTCCCGTGGGCTGCGAAGGTGACAGAAACCCATGTTAACGGCATTCTGTCCAGTCATTTACAATCTGCTAACATCCTAGACCCCTCGCAGAATGGCTTCCGTGCTGGGCACAGCACTGAGACAGCTCTTCTTTCCATGGTTGAACATATACGCGCTGTGCTGGATGCGGGTCAAACGGCGGTTTTGGTACTTTAAGATCTCAGTGCCGCCTTTGACACCGTTTCCCACGCAATACTTCTGCAGCGGCTGGATGAGGTGGGTGTTAAGGGCCTTGCTCAGGAATGGTTTCGATCATTTCTTTCTGATCGCACCTTTCGGGTCTCAACACCTCCCTTTGAATCTAAACCCCACCTCATCGAACAGGGAGTTCCGCAGGGTTCAGCACTGAGCCCCACGCTTTTCAATCTGTATGTGCAGCCGCTGGCTGCTGTCGCCAAGCGTTGGGACCTTACCATGGTGTCCTACGCCGACGACACGCAGCTTGCGGTTGCACTTAGTGGCAACTCTGACCTTGAGGCTTCTAACTTTCGTAAGGGTCTCAGTGCGGTGGCTGGATGGATGATGGCTAATTGCCTGCAGCTCAATGCGAAAAAAAACGAGGTATTGATTGTGGGCAAACAGAGCAATCTTTGGGGTGACAGGTGGTGGCCAGTTGACCTCGGCCCTACCCCGAGCCCGGCCGTTGAGGTAAAAAATCTGGGTGTCTGGCTGGATTCGACGCTCAGTTTCTCCTGCCATACAATAAAAGTTGCTGCGACCGGCTTTTGCATTTTACGTGGGTTTAGGCTGGTGTTGAAATTCTTTGATGGCCCGACTCGACAATTGATTATCCAGGCAGTCATATTGTCCAGGCTCGATTATGCGAGCTCATTGCTGCTTGCAGCCAATCAGGCCGAAATTCTGAGATTGCAGCATGTTCAGAACGCTGCAGCCAGGGTCTTAAATCGGCCTTCCCAGATTTTGTTCTGCTAGAAGCACTATTGTTAAGCTTCACTGGCTGCCTGTGCTTCAGAGAATAGAATTTAAGACTCTATGTCTCTCTTTTAAGATTTTAAAACTTGCTTCTCCTCAGATTCTGGAGCATCTCATTCTTCCTTACACTCCCGCCCGCCAGCTGAGATCCTGTGGACAAAATTTAGCTGTAGTCCCTCGTTTTCTGAGAAGCAGGTCTGGTGGCCGCTCTTTTAGAGTGCTGGCCCCTAAACTGTGGAATTCCTTCCTGCCCATATTCGTGCCATTGACGATCTCCTGCTATTTAGGAGAGCTGTAAAAACTTTTATCTTTCCAAATAACTGTTAACCTTTCTCCTTCTGTGGTTTTCTCTTTTCTTGTTCGTGTTGTGTACCTTTCCAGGGGGTAGCTGTGCGCTTAAAAATGGAGTTAACATAACATAACATTATTACTTTCATTGAATGATGATGTTGATACTGTTACAAACATGTCTGATGTTGCAGCAGATTTAGATCTTTTGACAAATATGAGTGAAGACAGTGGTCGTAAGAATAAAATCGCGGTGGACCCCACAACTCACTAGCGGTAATAACATCGATCTGTTTCACAAGACTGTAGTCATGGAAATTGATAAGTGGGATGCATATATGATTGGACACAATTTTACCCCCAAAACATTCCATCTGTCAGCTAAAGAACATAAAGCACTCACTGATTTATCTAGAGATCCTGACATTATAGTGAGGAAAGCAGATAAAGGGGGAAATATAATAGTGATGGATAGGTCCAAATATGATGCTGAAATTTTATCTCAACTTGACAATCAGGCATGGTATAGAAAACTTGACACAAATCCCATGTTCGTGATTGTCAGAGCGATAAATACTGAACTTATCAGATGGCGGGATCGTGGTCTTCTGTCAGGAGATGAATATCTATTCCTAAAGACAGATAAACCACGATACCCGTGCTTGTATGCACTGCCAAAAATTCATAAAAACTTGACTAGGCCCCCTGGTAGACCCATCATATTGGGCATCGGTGGACCCACTGAGAGAATGTCCGAGTTTGTTGATGGGTATCTACAAAACTATGTTATCAACCTACCATCCTACATCAGGGACAGTAAGCATATATTAAATCTCTTGCACGACCTATCCTGGGACCATGGGATGAAATTTGTTACAATGGACGTCTGTTCATTGTATACTAATATATTACATGAACAGGGACTGGAGGCTCTAAAGAAATTCCTGTTCAGACGTCCAGTAGAATTACTTGAGCATTCAGAGATGTTAATTGAAATGTCTAATCTTATTCTGAAAAACAATGCATTTCCCTTCAATGGAGACTGGTACCTGCAGACCTGCGGGACTGTGATGGGTTCTAGATTTGCCCCGTCCTTTGCCGGTCTCTTTATGGGATGGTTTGAGGCGGGGCATATCTGGGGCCCATCGGGGGCTAAGTGGCAGGAGTATATCCTGTACTACGGTCGTTATATGGATTGTTTATTAATCTGGACGGGCTCGGATGAGGACCTGTCGGATTTTTTTGTCCACATGAACAAAAACACATGTAACATGACCATCACTATGAACTCTGACCCTAACAGCATAGTATTCCTAGATTTGGAACTATTCCATTTTGAAGGGAGGATACAGAGCAAAATGTACCGCAAATCTACAGCATACAATGCTATATTGCATGCTGATAGCGCACACCCCAGAAGCCAAAAAAATGCAATCCCTTATGGGGAGATGCTCAGGGCTAGAAGGAATTGTAGTTTGGAACTAGATTTCATGAAGAAGAATGTGACAGACAATGAGAAAAGGTTTCGAAACGGGGGTTATTCTGATAATGTGTTGATACCAGCTTAAAACAGAGCAATTAAATGGAAACACACAGATATCCTAAGAAATGCTAAAAAATCCATCACAAGTAAAGGTAACAAATTACGTCTTGTAACGAACTATCACCCATGGTCACATACGTTTTATATGATCTTGAAAAAGAATTGGCCTCTTCTTTTGGCAGACAAAACCCTATTGGATTATATTCCTAATTCACCTGGCATTACATACAAAAAGGGAAGAACTATCCAGGGTATTATCAGTCCTAGTTACCCTAGACAACGGGGTGCGTCAAAAATGTGGCTGAGAGAACTTAATATCGGCTCTTTTCCCTGTGGTTGTCGTAATATGTGCCGGATGTCGATAAAAGGGATTAAAGAATTTAGCTACAATGGGTCACGTACTTTTAAAATTCACCAACATATTGACTGTCTGACTAAATATGCAGTATATGCGATTATCTGCAAATGTAAAAAGATCTACGTGGGCAGTACCATCCGCCCTTTAAAAGAAAGAATAACCGAACACTTTCGTGCTCTTAAAAACTTGGATCAAAGGTATCCTATTGGTTGCCATGCAGCAAATTGTGTTGAAATTAAGAAAAGTCTGGGATTTCAGTTCCATGGGCTGGAGGCTGTATGTAGTGACCCACGGGGTGGAGATAGAGAACAAAAACTGAGACGATGTGAAGCTAGATGGATTCTCAAACTTCATGCGGTGGAATGCGGGATTAATGTTGATCAAGAACTACATTATTTCCTCTGATCGATTGAATCTCAAACTGTAATCCAAGATTAGCTTAATCCTAGCAAACTTGATTAGAATGTTTCTTATAAACAGGGTTTATGAATTGTATTATCCTGTAAAGGGCGAGGAATGGAATTAATGCTGATCATTTGTTACCCTACCTTATCTGTATATTGTAAATAGCTGAGCGCTATGATTTATAATGTACCATATGATCTTTCCAAATGTAAATAATCTCGAGAGTGATTTAGAATTGTGACTCTGATTGTAGTTGAACTAATGTGCAAATTGAGACTTCGATTTGACTAGGTTTCACTTATACTCTGATATATACTTTCTTCTCCCTGATGCATTTTCTCCCTTGCCTATCTTTCCACACTAATCCTTTCTGCAATGTCTATGGTTTGACTCTGTGAACCACTGTATACGTACTAGTGGTCTTTTCTTTATGTCCATTGCTTAGTCCGACAGATACCCCCTATTTCAGGTTAAGAATCCGGAATTATATGTATGACCGGTGGTTCCTTTTTATGTTTTTGGGTTGAATTTATGCCAATTATCTTATGAATACTGGTATGACCAAGATAATATAATTGGGTGTTATCAGTTAGGAATCTGGAATTACATGTATGCCGGTGGTTCCTTTTAAGTATATTGGATTGAACTTATGCCAGTAATTTAATGAGTAATGATACGACTAAGATATTATAATTTGTTGTAATTAGTAAGTTTTTAACGCGATTTTACTAGTCTAAGATGGCGGCCGTTTATGAGACGACCACGGTCCTATGTTGATTTCAACTAAACGTTGTGGCGTGAACGGGCACTTAAACGCCGGGTAACATCAACACGGCTGATAACGAATATGGAACCCACTTGTTGGTGTTAGGGAGTACTCTCCTAGGTAAGTTTCTTATGCTGGTGTATATGAGTTGGCTTACTATTTGTATGATGTGAACACTTGACGACCTTTGTCTGTGGGGCTACTCATAATGTCGAATTGTGCCGCATCGTGATATTGATATATAGCATCTCGATGCTTTCCTAGACCCACATGTTTGTGTACCCAACAACATATATTATATTTGGAGCCCAAAGATATCATCTGATAGTATTTTGATCACAGCACCCACGAGATTGTTTTGGGTTGACTTGAGATACTGCGCTGGTGTACGAGGCTCGCAGTGCCGGATCTGTGCTGAACTGTGACACCGATATAGTCCACCATACTGCTCTAATTTTGACTCACATTTAGCATGTATTCGACGCTAACAACGTGTCGACTCACGCTTAAAATACCGAATTTTCGTATGCAATGTCGGACGTATGCTACACTGTGGCCCTTTTTTATACCTATAACTGTTCGGGCCTATTTCGTTTTACATGTTCGTATCTCCAATTTCATTCGATGTAATTGTTAGAACGTGTAAATTAATTCAGTAATATCGGGGTGTTTGAGTGTCAATACTAACTAATTGGTTTACGGGTTTACCATATCTTGGTTGCCTTAGAATGAATCAGTCTTCCCGACAATGGTGCTAACTTAAACCATTAGATATATCACTTTGTTTTCCTTTAATCATGCGACTATGTGATATGTAGATCACAAATAAATCTATTTAGAACCGTGGTGATTGCTTGTCAAATATGATGTGTACTTTTACATGTTATAGTGAACCTTAGAAAACATACTGGTTCACATCTCTATTACAAAAAAACACCTATTATGCCTATCTACATGAAGAACTCTATAATAAGGAATGGATAGAGGTAACTTTTCGTAATTTACCTAATAGTGACAGCTTCTATCTAATTAATCGGCTGATATTAAAATAGTTTTATATGTTGTCCTCACGATAAATTGGGGTATTTCGACTATGTGTACGAATAGCCTAGTAGGATATGGCTGAAGTAGTTTTAATTAACCTGTTTTGAATATTTGGTTCTAATCCACTTTCTGTCTCTGATTCAGTTCAAATTCCTTACTTGAGAAACTACTGATTTCTGGAATTGGCGTATATATTTTGAGATGTTTTATCTTTATGGTGAGTTTACTGTTTGACTCTGTTCTGAATACGGTTGTAGAAAACTTGGACTTGCTTTGTGTGGCCTACTGGTCATCACCAAACCATTGGTTCATAAGGTTTCTCCTTTTATTTGGGAGATACAACAAACTTTGGCTTTCCTTAAACCGTTGGCTTTCATTCAATGCACCCTAACATTACTTTTTGTTCTTTCCTTTCTTTGCTTGCTCCTCTTGTGTTTTTGTCTCTTATGAATCTTGATAATCAAATTACACCTTGGAATTTTCTTTGTTTTTCTAGTGTAAATTACACTAGTAGTCCTCATGTGACTTTCCCACTATGCACAACTTTCGGGTTTTTTTGATCTTTAAACTCTGGCTTTTAGGTGGAGTGCCCACTGATTGGTGATGGTATGGTTGAGAATTAAAGAGCATTGCTTATACCTTGTATCTTTTCACTTTCATTGTAGCCCTGAAGAAGTCATTTGGGTGATTGTGCCGCACGACGAAACACGTGTTAAAAGACATTGGTTTTTCTATTGGCTACGTTTTATGTGAATATGATGAACTTTGAAGACAGACTATGATGAAGAATTCTCAGATGTATGACAAGAAAAGAAAGAAAATAAAAAGAATTAACTCATTGGACTCTTGAAAGAATATTGATTCGATAGTGGACATCTTTTCTCTTAAGAGTATAAGAAATCTGCTTGTGCTCGGGAACTGCTTGTTTTTTGTCTTTGAATTCTCTGTCTCCACAGAGGATTTCCCTTGGGGACGTAGGTGGCCGCTTTCCCCTGTTCCCTTGAGCCATTTGACTTGAAGAACACTATATTAGTTGTTATTGCGCAAACATTACCCAGCCACCCTTTGCTTTGGCTTCTTTTATTAATGTAACTTGCTGAGAAAATCGGTTATGTTGTAAACGTTCTCCTAGTTCTACATGTGGAAGAACAGATACCCGAGTGAAGCATGGCCTTCCCCTTCACTTTAGCCTATGTATTGTGATGCCATTCCCTAAAGGACAAGTGGGTCTAAGAATACGGAAGCGTCCATCGGGTCCAACCAAATTTTTTAAAGTCAACATGGACCAATACTTAAAGTCTAAAAGTAAGGAATTACACTGCTAAAAACATGTCCTATTCATTTAAACAATTACTGACTTTGAATCCTTGATGCACTCAGAAGGTATGTTCGCAGTCTGGCAGAACAGTGCACTTCAGCAAACTTAATACAAATTCAGGTTACTAACAGAAGGCATGCACATAGTTTGCCAAAACCAGCACTGCCAAGTGTTGCAACTAATGTAGGACGGAAAGGTTCTAAGCAACTTAAAAATTAAAACTGAAACAAGCAATTCTGAAACAGACACTTTCTATGCAAGGAGGAAAGGTACATCTTTCAAGTCTGTAGACTTTGGTTGCCATCAAATTGCTTTATTCAATCGATGAAATCAACTATGAAGTTACCACTGAATGTTTGCTTTCCTCAATTTACAAAAGCAGCACAAACTATATATGAAATCCTCTAAATGTTTAAAGGTATTTAGAGGCAGCTGATTGTTATGGATAGTTAAACGCACCACCTTTTCGTAGCACAGGCGCTGCAGTATTTAGATAAGTATACTTAAGTAGAGATTTCCATAATTTGAGGTTGACTTAATCCATGCATGTGGATTATTTTTCCCTAAGTGGGGGAGGGGGTGTTAAATAGAAGTGAACTGTAAGAGATATTTATGTATGGAATGATACCTCGATTCCATATATCCTTTTGAGCTAAAGAGATTGGGGCTCTGCAGTGGCAGTCTCAGTTTTTGCCTCACTGTTAAGAATGGATATATGATAGAGACCCTAAAGAAGGAAAAAGCACCGTTTGTAAGATGAATGAATGAGTCTTTAAATACTATACAATATCCATATGTAAAGCGTGCAGAGTTAAAATGTTAAAAAAAAAACTCTATGTAGAGTGACTGCAACCACATTAATCAAAGTTAAATAAATGCACCCACACTTGTGGCAGCATATAGGCTAAAGACAGTCTGCCTCTTCACTGAAAAAGGCTGGGGCACAACCATCATATGTACAATCTATGTGTTTGAAACAAGTCCAGAATGCATTCTCTTGTGAATTCTAATGACCTCCAAAATATCAAATCTCTCTCGGTTGGTTTATTTCACGAGCCTAAATATAAAAGCCCAGCAATACTGAGGCAGAGTAGCTGGTAAATAAACAGTTTAATTCCAATAATTTGGGCCTTTGTTTTACACTATCAAGTGATATGCATGATCAATTTCCTAAGTTAATTTTGTAATAAACCTTCAGCACATTCCTAGAGTATTTTTCACGAATCACATGTCTTCCCAAGTAAAGTCACAGTAGAGTTCAAACAATACAAGAGGACTCAAATGCTAGATATAGAGTAAACATTTAAAAATTCAAGAAATGAATGGTTGATGATCCAAATGCAATTTAAAAAACAATAACAAAAAAACAGATCGGTAGCTGGTAAACTTTATAGGTGGACACCAAGGAGTTACACAAACGTGAATAGGTAAAAAAGGGTCTACACAAATCTCTACACTATAGGATATGCACACCACCGAGTGGTTAGCATCCTACAGTGACCACCTTTTTACACTCTACCAGTAAATACATTTTATGTTGAGCCAATACATCTCCATATTTTTTGTTCACAGAATGCTAGAATTCAAAGAAAAAGAAATATTCAATGCGGATGAAAGATATACTTTCCTTCAAAACTATTAACAGCCTGTCCAATTATATACCGAGATATGCTCCACAGCTGCTTAAGATACAAAAGAAACTCAATATATAATATTTAAAAATAAAAAATAAAATACTCAAGGCACTGAGCCCATTGAAACACTCACCTGCGTAAGTGCAGAGCACTCCACATACTTCACTGCCTTTAAGTCCCGAGCAAGCTTCTCAGCAGTCTCCGGAGTGATAGGTTTCTGTTTATTTTTGGCAAGTTTCTCACATGTTGAAGGGTCATCTCGAAGATCAATCTGGGTCCCAACAAGCAGGAAAGGAGTCTTTGGACAATGATGGGTAATTTCTGGCACCCACTGAAAGTCATAGATTGAAAACAACTAGTCAATAACAAGGACATATCCACGCAATGGCAGTGCTTTAAGAGCATTTGAAGAATAATATTTACCTTCTCTTTGACATTTTCAAAGGAAGATGGCGAGACCACAGAGAAACAGACTAAAAACACATCAGTCTGTGGGTAGCTTAAAGGTCTTAATCGGTCATAATCTTCTTGCCCTAAAAAAACAATTGCATAACTATATTAGGACAGTTATATTTAATCCTGACAATTTCTTAATGTTACACTATGCCTATATTCAGAGAGTGAATAAATATGTGCAACAAAGTGAAGGTAAATAGCTTCAGAAGAAAGAACTTTCAAATCAAAGGTTGATATGGAGAATAAATTGTGAAGCTCCAATACCCCAAAACAACCTCCACATACTGCATCCCTGCCTTATTTTCAAATATACTCAAACCTTAACCCCCCCTTTGACTTACAAATGAGAAGCTGATGACCATTGGTATGCTGGCGATTCGTCAGAGGCACAAATATTTCACAAAACTGCCAAACAAAGCTTTGACTAGCAGTTTATAGCAAATGCTCAGTTTTAGTGAGTGACTTCTTTAAACACGGTCTTCAATGGCACATACAGGTGTTAGAGGACACTTGAAAAGAAACACAAACCCAACTGAACATTGTAGAAATAGAAGCATCCATGACACTAGATTTGAAGCTTGAACATCCAAATATTTTGAAACGCTACATACTGCACAGATTGTAGTGTGAACTGCCTAAATGCACCTCTTCGCTGCAATGAAATTAGTTGCATGGAAATGTTTCAGAAAACTTTAATTGGAAAGATCAGATCCAGAAGAAAGGATAATTCCGATACTAAGAAAGTATGCATATTTATATTCGTGGGCTCTTAGGGTAGTCATACAATGTTTTCAAGGCATATTCAATGTGCAAACCCCATATCAATAGCTCATTACAGTCTGAATGCCTCCCAAAAATGAGGCTGATCCTATTTTTATTGGCGCTGTGCTGAGTCAATGAACGGAAGGTGAGCAACAGGCTAGCTGGCAGTTGAGCTGTTAAGTTACTCTGTAGGTCACTACCCTGAGCTCTCCTTGTATGCCTATGCCCGTAACACCGCCATTTGTTTTGTGGGTCCTGCTGCCCCTCGACTTTTAAGTTGCAGCTTTACATGGCGCGAGCTAGACACTATTGACTGGTTTACATGAGCACCTGTTAAATTACACAAGGTTACTTTTTTCCCCACGCACTGGTGATGTTAGGTAATTTGCCAAAAAATCACAGGATGCTGAGCCGACCCCAGGATTTAAACCTAGTTCCCCAGGTCCAAAGTCATCTGCTCCTCTACAACCTCGATGCCGGAGCGCTGTTTTCAAATACAGATATACATTCTCTGGCATCAGACAACCTTCTACTCCAAGGCGTGGTGCTGCTGGGCTCGTTCAGGTAACAGACTGACTTGAAGGTCTCCAGTAGTGGCAGACCCAAGACCAGACCGTGTTTTTGTGGCAAGCATATGTTCTGACTGCTGCAAAAATACTGCACATTTTGTGATTTGGGATCGCAAATTTTGCTTTTTGACCCAAACCGGCCAATCCAGACTGTAAAATCCTAGGGGGGTCTAGTTTGGTTTTGTAGTGGTATTTGTCTTGCTTTCATACTGTTCCAAGCTCCAAACTACGAGTGCTCTTCGGAGCGGGACGATTGCTACATCCATCAACTGTGCCGTGGGCTTTTACTAGGCATTCTTTTAGTCACAAAAGTGGACCACAAACTCTGCAGTTATTGTGGTAGAATTAAGTGGATGATTGGAGAAGCAAAGCTCTGCATCTGCAACTAGGTTGTGAACGCAATATTAGTTCTATACTGAAATGCGGACGGGGTTGTGGCTCCGAGTTCTATACACTGAGCAATGAGACCGGCTTGGGGCATTTACAACACAAGCCTAGAACTGCTCAGGTGCCCCAAGCCCGAAATATTCTCGGGTTTGGCAAATTAGTCTGCTAAATTCCCAACTGAGACCCTTGTGTATTATCAGGGGTTGGCACAACGGACCTATTGATCATACCCAATGAGGTGCATTCACACGATCCATAAAATTGATATCTGTAACACCCTATTGTGTATTTGTCGAGATGTGTACTAAGTGACATTTAATATTAACTGTTAAGATGGAAATCCACTAAGGATGAGCTGGGATTGAGGGGAAAAGCAGTGAACCCTCCCTAATTCCCCTTCACCCCATCCCGCAATTTTCCCATCCCTCCCTTCAATCTTTTATTCCTAATCTCTTTGAGTGAATTAGTTGAACAAAGGTAATTATATTGTACATGTTTGAGGTCATTGCCATACAACATCATGGTTTTTACGGCCACCCGCTGACTGCCTGTATTGGAGGTATATTACCTCCCTCGCTTTCCTTGTGATGACGATATACGATACAGCGCGCCATGCTGTATCTGCTAGTTGCTACGAGATCTTTTGGGGTGCTTTCCCCTGACCTACTGTAATGTGATCCTATACATGTTTTATTTCACTTCTAGTTATATTGTAAAACCCTTATGATTTTCACAATGCCTGCGATATTGTACTATGAGTATCACAAAAAAAAATTCAATTAATAGAACACAATCAAGGTTTGGCATAAACAAAATTGGATTGCGTCCTAGGAGCAAAAACGCCTCCCTCCAGTTCTAACTGTAGCTGTATAGGCCTTTTTTTTTGCTGCTCTGCCTAATTACCGTTAGGAGTGATACTTAGTGATTACTATCAGCTGACTCCCTACCCTTCGACCTTTATGAATACCAGGAGTACTATTAAGATGTATTTCAAGGATGATTTAGTCAAAGCTGTGGACAACTTGGTCCAGCAGTCTGTTGGCAAGGCGCTGGCAAAGGTCCCACATCTATGAGGCAGGAAGTTATGATACGCGCAGAAAACAAACATTTATAAGATGGGGTAAAGGTGCAAGTTACACATATAGTGCCCTTTATTCCAGGAACTCCAAACCAAAGAAAGGTCTGGGAAGTGGGGGCGTCCTGTTGTGCTTAAAAAGCTGTCGAAATCCTTCCTATCAGATCATGGCAATAGCTCCTCGGTGCCTCAAATTGGTTCAGGTTTCAAGTCTCTAGTTCAAACAAATACGTCTGACAAGGTTTCTACTCAGTCGAACATTGCACAATGAACCCCTTTTATCATGAAAAAGGAAAAGGAAACGCAAGTCTTCAAACAGCAGAAAAAAAACAGAAGTCTAGGCAACGTTAATAACTTTCAAGCCAGATGAAACCATGAGGCCAAGATAGTCAAACTAGACTCCGACTCCTAGGTAGCAACGGACATCCAGGTTAAGAAAAACCTTCAGCGTAGTTCTGCAGGCCGGTCTTCTCAGGTAAAATGGTGGGATTGCCAGAGGTGGACCCTTGAATAGTCACACTTATGGAAAAATTAGCAAGAGACCCCAAAAAAGGTTTAGGCAGATCCTTCCACTCTTGTTAAGAGAACCTACTTGATTTGGCAGGTCCGTTCACAAAAATATTAGAAATGGCGCAACAGGCAAAGGAGTATAACATGCCATCGACCCGGATACTCTGATCGATTGGTCTCAAAAATTGATTAGCTACCTTGGGGATGTGAAATGTGCCATTTCGACCGAAAGTCGCTGATCTATCCTCTTACGCACCGACCCAAATCAGACTGAAATGGCCTCTTGGAGGTAGGATCTGTTAACTGCAGACTTGTTGGCAACCATTTTGTCTGAGACTTGGGCAAGTTTGTCAACCTATTCACAGCCTTTGATCAGGAAAAGATGTTGGTAAAAAGGGTTTTTCAACCAAACACTTTTGCTGCGGCCAGTCGATACAGGGTACAATCAACTGGCACTTTGGATACCAAGGGCTCCAAAATGGTTTCCCTCCAGGAAAACCGAAAACTTGAACTACTGTGGAAGCGGTGAACCTTCTTCCCTCACAGACAGTATGCTGGCCATAGTAGATAAGCCAGGAGAGTCTACTACAGAGGATCTTTCTCAGAAGGTTCTAGTTTATCTATACTACTATTATAAAGGAAGAACTTTGAACCTTTGAGGCGGGTAAACTCGTGAACCACAGCGCCAATCCACACACCCGATACATCGTTGTAATCGTCAGGGTGTGCAGATGGACATAGGCTATATAAAGTGAAAAAATATACGTTATTTAAAAAAATTTGCGGAAAAAAAAGTAGTACCGTGGAAGAAGCGCCTGCTGCGACCTGCGTGCTGACGTCAGGAGCGCAGGGAGGAGCGGCGTCCAGGAGCTCGAGGAGGAGCGGCGGACATGGCGTGGGGAGGAGCGGCAGACAAGCGGGGAGGAGCGGTGACGAGCGGCGGACAAGCGGTGACGAGCGGCGGACAGGCGGGGAGGAGCGGTGACGAGCGGCGGAGCGGTGAACTGAGGAGCGCGGGGGAGGAGCGGCGGCTGAGGTAAGGCTCCGGGGGACCCTGTCAGGGCAGGCAGGGGTCGGGGCAGGCAGGGGACTGGGCGGCTGGGGGACGGGGCGGGCTGGGGCCCTGAACACTCATGGCAGGGGGAGAGCGGGGGCCCTGAACACTCATTTCGGGACGGGCTGCTATGTCGGGGCGGGCGTGGGTCGGGGAAGCCTGATTGCTCCCGGACAAGGTCGGGGCGGGCTGCTAGTCAGGTAATAAATCGACCTGCATCCGACGTGGCGTCTAGTGGCAGTATGCAGCACTTCTTACAAGGCACCCCATAATAAACGGCTCATGGGTGCTGGACACGATTCAAAGTTTCAAGCCGGAGGTCTATGGTAGCGCAGTGCACCAGGGTTTTTCAGGTTAATGCATTTTCCCTTTCCAGATTAAAAAATTGATTAAGAAATTCAGAGTCTGTCCCACATAAAGCACTTTACGAGATAGTCACCCCCTTAGGTTTTTACAGTAATGTCTTTCTGATGCAGAAATAAAGGGTGGAGCAAGATTGGTGCTAAACTTAAGAGTTTAAAGCCTGGATACTATAAAGGCATTTCACGATGGAGGGGTTTCATTTACTTTAACAGGGAAATTGGACGGTCTGGCTGGACATTAAAGAAGTTTATCTGGCTATTCCAATTTTTGCACCCGACTGGAGGTTCCTCCAGTTTCTGATGAAAAGAAAAAAAACTCAGTGGTTGGAGTACAAAGTCTTTCTATTCAGTCTACCACCCATCAGCTCCTTGGCGTTTTACCAAGGTTAGGAAGCCAGTGGCTTAAACCATTCGGGTCAGAGATGTACACCTCATAATTTACTAGGATAACAATTATCTTGGTGCAAGATCAAGCTACAGTGTAGTTACATCTCTCCTAGGCGATCCAGTTACTGCTCGAGTTGGGTTTTATAATCAATGTTCTAAAGTCAGTCTTGACCCTGTAGAACTCTTAAGTTTATGGGTAGATTCAGTTCAAGCTCAGTTACAAACTCCTCCTCTGAAAATTCAGAATATCAAGAAAATAAATGGAGATTAGCCTTGTGCAGACGGATTGTATCATTGAGACTGTTGGCCACGATTGTAGGTCATTCATCCTTTTCAATGCAAGAGATATCGACCTTTCATGCTCCTCGATTTAAGCAATATTTCCAGGCCTGCTTGATTGTCTGACACAGCAGCATCTAATAAACAAATCTGCAGAGGTGTCTTTCCTACGACTCGGTGGATTTCAGATTCTGCCGGAGAGCAGGGTCCTCTGATGTCCACCTCTCCCAGATGGCCGGGCCATCCCAGGAGTGATGCCTCTGTCAATATTGTGAGATCTGGTTGATGAAGGGAGAGAGTTCTGACTGACCCAATTGCGGTTCGTTAGCCATCACTGCAGGTCTTTTGCAGTTCCCTCCGAGATCTGGACCATGTCAGATTACCATGGTGCTGCACCCACTGTAATTTGAGGATCCACTGCAGAGCCAGCATACACCATCTGGCATGTGCCACTAGCAGGATGCAGGAGGTCGGAGGTCCAGCAGCCTCAGAGTCATTCTCACTGAAATCCAAGATGCAGGCTGAAAGATCAGTAACAAAGCCTCAATATCCCGGACTTGCTGCTTGGGAGGATAAGCCGAAACAGCACTGTATCCGAAATCGCTCCGATGAAAGGGAGAGTCAGAAAGGGAGTCATGTGTGACTTTGGCACATTGATAGTGAAACCCGGCGAATGCAGGAGGTCCTCCGTAGTCAGGAGGTGGGAGGAGACAGCCAGGGGCGAGCCACCTTCAGCAGATAGTCGCTGAGCTAGGGGAAGACTGGCAACCCTGATCTGCACAGATGATCTTCAACCACCACCATCACCATCACCTTGAACACCCTCTGGTAAGGCCAAAAGGAAGCACGATGCATTGAAAAACTAAGCCAATGTGAGCTTCCTGAACTTCTCTTATAGGAACAGCCCAGCCTGAACTGCCTAGCCAGCACTTCCCGGGACCAGAAACAAGCATCCTGGGACCGGTTTTGGGGTAACAGCCCTCATCAGCCAGGCTAGCTTGAAGCCAGTGAGTAAGGGACCCATGTCTGGGCATACCCTGCCAGCTTAAGGCGAAAAAAGCAAAGGCAAGGAGACCTGGCTTGGCAGTTCGGGCTGGATAGACTATTCCCATGGGAAATAGGGTCAAGACTGATTGGCATTTGGCGGGGTCAGAACTGGGGTGGCGAAGAGAGCGACAGAACAATGACGGATTAAACCGAGATCTTTGACTGGGGGTGAGTGTCTGAAATGTTTCAGCGCTCCGTCGTCATCTCCTTGTGTTTGCTTCATAATTTATATCAGACTTTCAAGTACAGCATGAGATCTGTCAGGTGCACTTGCTTCTCTCTATTATACTTCTTGGTTATTCATGGGTCCCTGCTTCACGACCAGGTAGGTCCTGAAACGTTCCAATATATCACGCAGTCAGCATCTGGTCGGTTGCTGCTCAGTATATACCTGTTTTACTGCTATATGAAGCATTTGCCAGCGAGGTAGAGGCATTAGGTGGTGGGTCTTTCCTCCAGGTTTGCATCCAAGTATGTTTGGTCAATATGGTTTGGATCAAGTAAACAATGAAACTATACTCCTTTCTCCTGGGCTTGCTTTCTTATTTACCACCAGGAGAACTGAGCCTTTCACACAGCCTGGGGGTGTGAGCAGATTGAATCCAGAAATTTAGAGGGGTTAGCTGGTCAGCACAAAATCCAATTTCAGTTAAAAAAAAATTTTTTTAACTGAGACCAGCTTCATTCTCTTGGGCAACAAATATGGTGGCTCTAAAGTTTGCAGCAAATGAAGTGGATTTAGAGCTTGCATTACTTAAGTACAAAACTTGGGGCAAATGGGCACTCTAAGTTCTCAAAACAGAATGAAAAGTCTAGTAAGTAGAAGAGACAGCCAGGGACACAAATGTAAAAACAAGCACAGCATCAAGTTTAGTTGACTAGGATGTGCACGGGGAGAAATTATCGGACAAGAATTGCTGACCAGCAGCTTTTACCTGTAAATTTGGCAAGTATTTCAACAAAAGATACCTTAGCTTGCTTACTCTCTGCTGTGGTGTTACTGCTTTAAGGATTCACACAAATTACCGGATTAATATTGTTTATGCAGGTTTTCGAACAAATTAAATTCAAATTGAAATGTCCAGTTAAATAGAATAATAACAAATAGTATTTTAAAAAGTTATTACCGAATTGCAACCAGTGTTCACCTTATTCAACTGACAAGAGATGAAAGGTGGATACGATATATTAGAAGAATTCAAACCCTTGACCAACACATCACTCGCATATCTCGCCAGCCACTGCTTAACTTACACAACTACATGTTCTCTTCCATTTCTGCTAGAAACCCTCTTGAAATAGAATACCTAGAAATGCAATTAAAAGGCTGAAGTTTTACTTAAAAGATGTAGACATTTACGTAAAAGATGTTGACATTATCAGAATGGAAAGGTTACTTGGCTGTAATCCATGTTCTACATTTTCTTTGAGGTCACAAATACAGCTTAGTCCTGGCTTCCTTGGAACCCTGGAGCACTTCGAACGAGAGGTTACATCTGTTGAAATTACCAATTTTAGGCTTTGCTTCGAGAGTTTTAGCTGTCTCATTAGCCTCATGTTATCCACATAATTCTTATTAAAAAAGCATAGATAGAGGGAACTTCAGCCTGCCCTCTTCATTATCTAGTCTTTTTCAACCATCATTCACATTTTCCTTCAAACCACATCATGGGGCAAGAAGTCAGCCCACTTTATCCATTGACCATCTAGTACTGCGAGTCACTGCATCGTGCCTGATCATTTGTGCACTGCTACGTGAAATGGAAGACACTTCTAAGCTGGGGTTTTGAGTACATGGTCGTTTTTGCCAACTATTGTGCAAGCATACAATTTTTTTTTAATGTGTTAAAACAATACACATTTGCCAATGCCAGACCTACTGGCCAAAGCTTGTTTTCTTTATATATGTTTGGACTCTCTGCTGTCACCCATCAGAGAATTTCATTAGATATTTCAATCAACAAAAAATTGAGAACAACGTAAATGTGAGTGGATGAAGCAGGTGATCCTTCAGTGGACATATTCTAAATTTGTTCAGCACTGAAGAAATTAAGATGAATTGGCAGAAAAGTGGAAAGAAATTTCAGTGATCACTGATCAACAGGACACTGCCAATGGCCTCGGTTAGTCCTAGGATGCTTGATTCCGGTCCAGAAATGACATGGCTTGGCAGTTCAGGCTGGACTGTTCCCATGAGGCACAGAGTCAAGACTGATTTGCATATGGCTATATCTGAACTGGGGTGACTTGGTGAGCAAAATAACGATGGATTAAACCCAGATCTGTGACTGGGGGTGAATGTTTTGCCATTGTGCAACATTCCGTCCATCATCTTGTGCGTTTTGCTGTTCATCCTATAGAAGCAAGGCACATTTTTTGGTATGAGACCAAGGCTTCATTCTGTGAATCTGACTACAAGTTGGTTCAAGCAGATTGGAGAGCAGAATAAATTCACAACCAGAACTTTCTGTTGGGTGTCTCATCCTGAAGATGAGGACATGATCCTATACGAAAACTAGCAATTGTTCACTTTTATGAAATTGACTTTTCGGTCTGTGCATGAATATTTCAAACTACTTGCCCACCAGTGATTCAAAGCATTAGAACAGCAGTGACCACTGATTTCTTTATGACTTGAGAGACAGTGGAGGATGACATGGTCTAGTGGTTTGTAAACAATAACCATGCTTGGGATCAGATTAAACTTCTCAGAGCAAATGGACTTGAAATGAAATCTGCAACCTTGGACCAATGGAGTAAGAGGTTAAAAAGACATGCGATGCAGAAGAGGTTTGAAAATGGTAAATGACTGCACGTCGAGAGCCATTATCAGAATACTGTGTTTTGTGGTAGCTTTATTCATGGCATTATTGAATGTTAATAATTAGTTAGGGAAACGGTCAATGAGATTGATCCTGGAAATGTAGAAGAGTACATGTTCCAGTGAGTTTTTGAGAAGGCATAGTCTTTTCCTATATAACCAGTGTGGACTCAATTTCTGAAAAGGTTACGGTTGCACTTGACTATACTATGAAACCTTTGTAGTGCCCTCTGTTTCCCCCTATTCATCTAGGCCAAGGATGATGTGATTATGGCTCAGTTGGCTAATGTGGGACTGGCTGTTCTTTTTAAATAGGTTACAGGGGGGAAGCCAAAGAATTTTCTAGGTCTGCAGCACCTTTTATGGGATCCTTAATCTATAGCCTTTTGATGTTCGGTTCAGCCTAGAGTTAAAAGATGTGGAGGTTCTTAAAATCAAATACCTAAGTTTTAAAGGGCACTTAAATATAGCCTGTCAAAAAGGATCCCTTTTAAGTTGAATAGTGAGGTCTGTGTTGCCATTTCTATCAAAGACCCCTGTAGCTGTTTCAGAATGAATGGCAGGCAGGTACATGGAGCACAGTGATACTCCTGTAAGACCTATTGCTGGTTTGCGGACCGGATCAAGATGGGCATACTCCTTTATTAGGCTATCTGGAGCCTATCCTCAGAACTTCCATCCTGGTCTGCAAATTCTATATCAATTATTTTATTGCGTCAAGTAGAACCTTGTTATGGGGGCAATATGGACATGCTCTTATCACAAAGACCTAAAGGGAGGGATAGATAAGACAGGTTAAGCAAATGATCATTTAAGCAAAACTGATGATCAGAATCAACAAGAGATTTTGAATTATTTGTGGTACAGTAAGTCCAAATGGTTAATTTGACTGAGGTGGAGGGTGGGAGAATGTGCAGAGTTCAAATAAAAGTCACACATCGAGAAAAATAAGCAACCCCTAATAAATTAATAGTACATGACTGGTCTGTATGGCAGTACAAAACTCAGACAGACAGACAGACAGAGACATAGCCAGACAGAGCCACACAGACAGACAGAACCAGACAGAGCCACACAGACAGACAGACAGAAAGACAGACAGACAGAACCAGACAGAGCCACACAGACAGACAGACAGACAGACAGAACCAGACAGAGCCACACAGACAGACAGACAGACAGAACCAGACAGAGCCACACAGACAGACAGACAGAACCAGACAGAACCAGACAGAGCCACACAGACAGACAGACAGACAGAACCAGACAGAGCCACACAGACAGACAGACAGACAGACAGACAGACAGAACCAGACAGAGCCACACAGACAGACAGACAGACAGACAGACAGACAGACAGACAGAACCAGACAGACAGACAGAACCAGACAGAGCCACACAGACAGACAGACAGACAGACAGACAGAACCAGACAGAACCAGACAGAGCCACACAGACAGACAGACAGACAGACAGACAGAACCAGACAGAACCAGACAGAGCCACACAGACAGACAGAACCACACAGACAGGCAGAACCAGACAGAGCCACACAGACAGACAGACAGACAGACAGAACCAGACAGAACCAGACAGAACCAGACAGAGCCACACAGACAGACAGACAGACAGAACCAGACAGAGCCACACAGACAGACAGACAGACAGACAGACAGACAGACAGAACCAGACAGAGCCACACAGACAGACAGAGCCAGACACAGACAGACAGAGCCAGACACAGACAGACAGAGCCAGACACAGACAGACAGAGCCAGACACAGACAGACAGAGCCAGACACAGACAGACAGAGCCAGACACAGACAGACAGAGCCAGACACAGACAGACAGAGCCAGACACAGACAGACAGAGCCAGACACAGACAGACAGAGCCAGACACAGACAGACAGAGCCAGACACAGACAGACAGAGCCAGACACAGACAGACAGAGCCAGACACAGACAGACAGAGCCAGACACAGACAGACAGAGCCAGACAGAGCCACCCACAGACACAGACAGACAGAGCCAGACAGAGCCACCCACAGACAGACAGACAGAGCCACCCACACACAAACACAGAGCCACACACACACACACACAAACCCAGAGCCACACACACACACACAAACACAGAGCCACACACACACACACACACAAACACAGAGCCACACACACACACACACAAACACAGAGCCACACACACACACACACACAAACACAGAGCCACACACACACACACAAACACAGAGCCACACACACACACACACACAAACACAGAGCCACACACACACACACACACACAAACACAGAGCCACACACACACACACAAACACAGAGCCACACACACACACACAAACACAGAGCCACACACACACACAGAGCCAGCCACACACAGAGCCAGCCACACACAGAGCCCAGCACACACAGAGCCCAGCACACACAGAGCCCAGCACACACAGAGCCCAGCACACACAGAGCCCAGCACACACAGAGCCCAGCACACACAGAGCCCAGCACACACAGAGCCCAGCACACACAGAGCCCAGCACACACAGAGCCCAGCACACACAGAGCCCAGCACACACAGAGCCCAGCACACACAGAGCCCAGCACACACAGAGCGCAGCACACACAGAGCCCAACACACACAGAGCCCAACACACACAGAGCCCAACACACACAGAGCCCAACACACACAGAGCCCAACACACACAGAGCCCAACACACACAGAGCCCAACACACACAGAGCCCAACACACACAGAGCCCAACACACACAAGTATAAGTCCACAAGTCTTTTTTGTTGCATTTTGTGAGATTTCAAGACAGGTAAACAAATATATAATTTAACAATCATAATATTTAAAGAGTAAATACCAGGTTAGAATGATCAACAACAATCATTTGAATTAAAATGCTGCATTGGATGGGGTAGAAATAAACAATGGGGAAAAGTCCAAGGCATTGATTGTTAGTGCCCCGGTATGGGTGTGATATTTATCACCACATCTAATACATGTGTCGATCCTTGTAATCATCATTTATTGAATGGGATAACACCAATTGCAAGGGGACAGTCCCTCAAGATCTGTTACGTCACTGAGAATGGCATGCGTTTTCTAGTCGCCAGTAGGACTAGGTTGATTTCTGCAATTGTATCAAATCCTGGAAGGTGATCCCTTGATGCTTGTGACAGGCTCGGTGTTAGGAGCTGCAGTGAGATTGGGAAGGTTAACTTCCTCCCTGAAAGCGCTGCAAGGCGCAGCACAGCCCTAGTGTGGCGGGTTCAAACTACAGTGGTAACTTTTAGTGACAAACAGAGTGGCAGGACCGCATACCAACGGCATGCAAGGAGAAAACCAAAACGGTACAGAAGAGCACATTCACTGGTAGGTTGCGAGTGGGACAGCCAATCAGATTCCTTAGAATACATTCCATAACTAACGTTATTCACTTGCTTTGTGGCCAGTAATACTTTGGTATTAACTTCAGAAATGGAATAAACGGAGTTTCCATTGCAGGTTTTGCAAGACGAATTGCCTTAGAGGGGATTGTTTTCAGGTTAGGGTTTAGATATTTTAAGCATGACCCACGTAGATTGGTAAGTCTTACTACAGACACGCATGAGTGCGTTTTTGTCACAATCTAATTAAAATAATAAACGTACATGTAAATTGCCAGAGCGCGAGAGTGCACTGGGGATTCCAGGCTCGGAGGCAGCAGCCATTGGGGGAGGGCAGAGATTCACAGAAGATTACAAGCCTCTCATGACTGGGTCGGCTGAAACAGGGGCGGGCACGTGAAGGAGCTGTCGGCTGAAACGGGGGGGGGGGGGAGGGGGCACGGGAGAAGCTGAAGCTAAGCTCTTTACCAAACATCATCGAATTGTTTTCAGGTTAGGGTTTAGATATTTTAAGCATGACCCACGTTGATTGGTAAGTCGTGAGAGTGCACCGGGGAAAAGGGGCCAGTGATTCCAGGCACGGAGGCGGCAGCCATTGGGGGAGGGCAGAGATTCACAGCAGATTACAAGCCTCTGATGACTGGGTCGGCTGAAACGGGGGCGGGCACGGGAAGGGGCTGCAGCTGGGCTCCTTACCAAACATCAGCGATGCAAGTGTTTTTTTCATCAGGCACGGGGTCGTCAGCCATCCGGGGAGAGCAGAGATTCACAGCAGATTACAAGCCTCTGATGACGGCGTCGGCTGAAATGGGGGCGGGCACGGGAATGGGCTGAAGCACCACCATCGTTCTCCGAGGCAAAGCAGAAATGCCTCTGAGAAAGCACAGTAATTTTTCGGATTGAGGGGCGTGTTTTCGTTCTCTCCTCTTCCCATTAGCTGGAAGGTAAAATTCCAGCCAATGGGAAGGTGAGAGAAAGTAAATAGAAAGAAGCTTAAAAAAACACCCTCGAATCCGAAAAAAAACAGGGCTTGAACAGAGTGACGCCACTCTCCTCCAATGGCTGGCCTCCGTTTAGGAAGCCAGCCAATGGAGAAGAGGGGCGGGTTCCAAGCCCCCAATAAGAAACATTAAATCTTCGGAGCTCTGCCCACTGCTTATGCAGTGCGACTGAGTCCTCGATCTAAAAAACAGATTTCTCAAGGAGACCTGGCCTACTTTAGCATCAGCCCTGGAATCAGATTCCAGGCTGTAGTGCCTCGTAAAAGTATGAACTGATTTCCAGGTTGCGGCATTGCAAATTTCTGACATAGGAACGTCATGCAAGAAAGCAACAGTGGCCGCTTTCCCCCTGGTGGAATGTGCCTTGGGAGGTAAAGGTAAGGGCCTTTTCGCCAGCTGGTAAGCTAAGGTAATGCATGAAACAATTAATCTCGAAATGGATCTCTTAGTGGCTGGGAAGCCTGTTCTCATGGCGCCATAATTAACAAACAGTTGATCTGTCTTCCTTATTTCCTTGGTACTTGTAAGTAGAACTTAAGCCCCCTCTTAAGGTCTAAGGAATGAAGCGACCGCTCAGCTGGGGGTCCCTGGATCAGGGAAGAAAGATGGCAGGGAAATGGACTGAATGATGTGAAAATCAGACACCACCTTAGGGAAAAGAAGGATGCGCCCTTAAGACTACTGTTATGGTGGAAAACAGTGTAAGGCTCATTGGTACACAATGCCTGGATCTCGCTTACTCTGCGCGCTGAGGTAATTGCTACTACAAAAGTGGCCTTCCAAGACAAATGCTGTAAGGAAGCTCTGTGGATAGGCTCAAAAGGAGGGCCCATCAACTTTGATATAAACAGGTTTAACTCCCACGGAGGAGAAGGGTATCGAACAGGGGAATACACTTTCTTTAACCCCTGTAAGAAGTCCTTGACCCCCTGCATCTGGAAAAAAGAGGGCTGACTAGGCGACTTCCTGTACGCCGTAATGGCAGACATATGCACCCTGATAGAAGCATACTTAAGACCAGATCTTGCTAGATACAGAAGGTAAGGGAGGATGACATCCTCCTGCCCCTTCAAAGAATCAAAGTGATGTGCTTTACACCAAAGAAAAAACCTCTTCCACTTAAAAAGTGTATGACGTTCTCGTGGAGGGTCTTTTTGCTTCTTTTAAAATATGCATACAATCAGGAGGCATATTTAAATGTCCGTATTGCAGGACCTCAGGAGCCATGCTGTCAAGTTCAGCGAGGGAAGGTTGGGATGATGAATCCTCCCTCCCATCTTGGTCAGCAGGTCCGGCCTGCAAGGTAGTCTCCTGTGTTGAAGTACCGACAGATGAAGAAGGTCCGGGTACCACCACTGTCGTGGCCAGTCTGGAGCTACCAGAATCATGGTCATGCTGGATCTGAGTAGCTTGGGCACCACCTTCGGGATCAGAGGCAGAGGAGGAAAGGCGTAGGCAAATGTCCCTGACCAGTCCATCAAAAGAGCATTCCCCCTCGTCCCTGGACGGTGGAATCTGGACGCGGAGGCGTGGCATTTTGTGTTTTTGTCGTCCGCGAATAGATTTATTTCCGGACGACCCCAACGATGGAAAAGGTCCACCCCCACCTTGTCGTGTAGCACCCAGTCTGGCTGATCTTCGAAGTGCCTGCTGAGTGAGTCTGCCTTGACATTTAGCTCTCCTGGAAGATGCACCGCCACCACCGAGAAGTTCCGGGCGAGCAGCCAGTGCCAGATCGCTTGTGACTCCAGGGAGAGAGGATGCGACCGAGTTCCACCTTGCTTGTTCAGGTAAAACATAGTCGTCGTGTTGTCTGTCTGGACCAGGACTGAATCGGACTCTATTGCAGGCAGGAAAGCTTTCAGAGCCAGATGGACTGCTCGTAGCTCCAGCATGTTGATGTGGTAGGTCTGTTCTTTTGCCGACCACCGTCCCTGAATCTGAAGGCACCCTATGTGTGCCCCCAAGCCTTGCAGAGACGCGTCTTTCACCACTGATTGCACTGGTAGTGGCTGGTGAAAAGGGACTCCCACCATCAGATTCCACTGCTGAGTCCACCATGAGAGGGAGGATCTCGCCGCCTGGGAGAGAGAGAGATCTGAGCCTCCCAGCGACCTGTCGACTGATCCTCCAGAGTCTGTTGCACAGGACACATCCTCAGCCTGGTGGGAATGAGAAAGATGCAGGATGCCATCAATCCTAGCAGGGATGCCACCTGCCGGACTGTCAGATTCTCCAGCTGGAGCAGAAGCCTGCACCTCTGTCTCATGGAAGACAGTCTCTCCTCCGAAGAATACGCCCTTTCCATGCTTGTGTCCAGAACGGAGCAGAGGTAGTGGATGGACTGGGTGGGCTGTTCCACTGACTTTTTCAGGTTGACCTGCAGCCCGAGGTCATGCAGCTGTTGCAGACAAAACTGGAAGTCGTGCCTCACTTGCAGTGGGGATGGACCTTTCAGCAGCCAGTCGTCCAAGTATGGATAGACGAAGAGACCTTTTCTGTGAAGAAAAGCTGCCACCACTGCCATGCATTTGGTGAAGACTCGCAGAGCCGACTTCAGACCAAAGGGCAGGACCTTGTACTGATGATGTTTGTGGCCGACCACAAACAGCAGGTACTTCCACATTTCCATCGCAAAACGGCACCGGAAGAACGCATCTTGGAGATCCTCCGAACACATCCAATCGCCTACTTGCAGATGTGGACATATCTGGTGAAGGGCCAACATGCGAAACTTCTCCTTAATTATGACTTTGTTCAGAAGTCGAAGGTCCAGGATTGGTCGAAACTTGCCCTCCTGATCTTTTTTGGGGACAAGAAAATATCTGGAGTAAACTCCTCTTACTCTTTGAGAGGGCGGAACCTCCTCTATAGCCTGTTTTTGGAGAAGAGCTCTCACCTCTTTTCAAAGCAGCTTTAACTGATGAGGACGAGACTTTTGGTTGAATGTCCTTCGGAAGCGCACGTAAACGTAGCGCATATCCATTGCGTAGTATATTCAGCACCCAGCGATCTCCTGTGATGCTGGCCCACTCTGCTAGATGTTGAGAAGCACTTCCTCCCACTGGAGTGAGCAACGGAGGCGGAGGAAGCCACTGTTCATGACTTTCCTCCTCTCGTCGTGGTAGAGGACTGCTGCTGGTGACCACCTCTACCTCCGTTAGCTTTCCTCCTCGCAACTTGGACTTGCCCTGATTCTTGTTCAGGGACCACTGAGGGGGTTGAACCCTCTGTTTAGACTCCTTGCGCTGGTTGGTCTTGTATCGGCGTTTGAACTCTTTTTTTCTTCTCCAAGCCGACCGCTTTGAGAGTGTCCAGCTCGGTTTTCATTCTACTCATCTCAAGACGACCTTCTGGCGCATATTCCATGCACATACGAATGCGCCGAAAGTACTTTGTCCGTCCGATGCCGTGCTAATCATTTGGTTAGCCACCAGACATCCTTCTGTCTGTGTCTCTTCAAAGTCTTTCTGATCTTTTGGCAGTTTGGATTTGAAGCGCTCCATGGAATCCCACAAGGCTCTATCATCTCTGCCTATAAGCGCAGCCGCACTGGAGACCTTCAGTGTAGAAGCGGCAGAGTTGCAGACCTTGCAACCCCACGAGTCCTGGGATCTGCTGTCCTTGTCTGGAGGAACTGAAGAGGTAGCAGTGACTGCATGTGTCTTGCGTGCTGCTGCTACGATCAGAGTCTGCAGGAGGATCAGTCCTAACAAAACCGGGTCAGAGGTAGCTGGCTTGCATTTCTTCTGGATGCGAGCCGGCACCGCCTTAATGGTCGCTGGAGACAAGAATATGTCCATGACCGGTTCCACAATCCCTGGAACCAATGGAAGCAAGGGACGAGACCCAGACTTCTGGTAAAGTGTCTCAAAAATCACCGTCATGGTGACCTGGGGAACAGACATTGCAATGTTGAGTTTTTGAGCTCCCCTCTGCAGGACATCATGGTATCGTGTTGATGTCATCAATCGGTGAGACCCTAGAGATAGGGCTATCCGAAAGCCTGGGGGAATTATCCCTCTTTGAAGAGTAGGTAGAGTAGGAAGAAGAAGTAGACGGTGATCTTCTACTCCTGCGTTGAGCACCGTCTCCTATCTCTTGTACTCGAGCGATGCTCCCTTCTGGGGAAACGCAATCTAGTAGGCCTCCTCACAGGTGATCTCTCAGCTTGGACCCTGTGCCTGGGATGGCTGCGTCTGTCCGCTTCTTCAACCAGTCTTTGAAGAGGAGACCTGTGCATAGGACTGGCGTACTCCTGCATCCGCCTCGTAGTCCCTGAATCTCGCCAGTGATGTAATGGCAGATTCCAGCTCTGGGACAACCGCACCTCAGTAGGAGAAGGCTCCGTCCGTCGCAAAGGTGACTTGCGTGGAGGGTTACTGGCCTCTGGAGAGGCTGACCTTGAGGAAGCTCGCCTGGACGAATGAGAGGAGGAGTGGCAGGACGCTGACTCAGAATCACTGATCCTTCTCTGGATCTCTCTGAAGCAGGTCTCGACGTCGGTCGGCAGTCTCTCGGCGTCGATCCAGCATGCTTCCTCGATCCTGGTCACCTCTACGTCGAGTGCTCTTTCGACGACGAATGCCTCGACAGAGCGATGCCGGCGAGAGGCAGGTGAAGACCGGCGATGTCTCTACGTCGAACGGCGATGTGTAGCCGATGACGGAACATGCCCCTCTATCGACGCAGAGCGTCGCTGGGACGACGGCGGAGGAGCCAATCTCGATGTAGAGGGTCTACGCGACGACGGTGGAGGGGTATTTGGCACCCTCGACGCCGACGAGACAACGGAGATCTCATCCTCGACGCCAATCGGAGCCTAGTTATCAACGGCGTAGGACTCTGGGCTCTTGGCGTCGATCGCTGTACCTGCGACGACAGGTGAGCCTGTTCGACGCCGAACGTCGTGTCGACGACGGCGGCGGTCTGCTCCTTGACGCCGATCGTCGCCTGGTTGACGACGGCGGCGGTGTGATGCTCCTCGACGCCGAACGTTGCAGGGTTGACGTAGGCGGAGGGGTTGCAGTCCTAGACGCCGATCGTCACAGAGTGGACGACGGCGGAGGGTCTTGAATTCTCGACGTCAACGACGTACCTGAATCTCCTCCTCGACGGCGAGCCCGCTGTCAAAGGTCTTTTTTTAGATAAATGACCCACCGGTAGATCTTTCCTCAGCGCCGAGCCCGACGCTGAAGCTGAAGAATGTGAAGTCTTGTCCTTAGAAGGCGTTCTAGACCTCTTGGAGCCCTTCTGTGAGCCAGGACATAGATGCAAATTCTCTCCCTGTCCTTCAGAGTTCTTCCTGACAGGGTTTTGCAGTGAGGACAGGTCCTTGGATCATGTTCTTCAGGCAGACAAAGTATACAGACTTTATGGTTGTCTGTCTTGGCCTTCTTTTTACCACAAGAAGGGCAGGTATCAAAAAGAGAAAGCATTTTAAGGAGAAAATGCCCAAAAAACTGTCAATAAAAGACAGATTCTTACTTGACAAGATGTAAACCGTCGAAGTAAGTCAAAAAAGTTGTGTGAATGAAGTGAATTTCTGACAGAAATCAGAAATGAGTGGACCTTCCTGAAGGAGCCGGAAAGAACTGACCTAGCTGTCACCCCTGAGGGATGATGGGAAGCTGGGGGTCATGAGTGCCTTAAAGGCACGGTGTCAGTTTATTGCTATACAGCTACAGGTTAGCTTTTCAGTCTTTTTAGACTGTGTATTTGCAATGCAACCTGGGAGCTTTATATGCTTTCAGTGTTTTATGAGAATTTCTACTGCTTTCCAAGCATTAAAACAGTTTGTTTCTAAACAAACTTTGTTGTTGTTTCTCATGTTTCTAATGCACGTTGTTCATGTATGGTGTAAATTCTTTATTAGGCTGCAATTGCTATATATATATATATATATATATATATATATATATATATATATATGTGTGGGGCACATAATATAGTGATTCCGGGGTCCCGCGCATGGGCAGGAATATTCTAATGCTTATGACTATTGATGAGGATCCCCTGGAAGAGAAAAATAAATGTTATATATATATACACACACACACACACACACATTTTTGTTCATACACATACACAGTGTGAAGAAGAAAACTACTTCAGACTGAGCTGGGTAATTGCTTCCAAGCTTCATTTAGTGCTCATGAATAAGAAATAATATAATGATGGAAATCTTCTCAATTTTTTAATTACGTTACTCACACGGTTCTGGGACTACTGACAGAGACTGGGGAAGAGGACAGTCAATAACTGCAGAAATCCTGGCTCTACTAACTTGTGTATCGAAGGAAAATCAATCCCATCAGGATTATATGCTGTGATCTAGCGCACGGTGGCTTTTTGTTATCTAGAAGGGCGTGGAAATTCAAAATGCTTCGACCAGCCCTCAGCCTCTGTTGGGGGTAATAGTTCCCAAAAGTGAGCTAACTTTAAAGAGTAAAATGTTCAGTCTCTTGAAATAATCCACTACATATGTTGAAAAAGTGCAGGAAGAGGATTTCAGGCCAAAATACAAGATAATATATTATAGTGCTGGTACTGGATTATAGAACCCTAATAATAACTCTGATATTAAAATGAATCCCTTGCAAGTCTTTTGAACCCATTTAGAACACTCTTGAAGATCAATGTGGTGCAGCAATGCCGTTCTGAACTTTTGTATTCAGGTCTAGAAATGGCCAGACTTCTAATTTGCCATTTGATTTTTACCAGAGTTTTACTGGAGTAACTGTATTTTGTGTTTCAACTTCTTCTGCCACTATTATGTATGGTGTATTCAAAGCTTCTACTGAAAGTTTGACCAAAAGAGGCAATGTTGCAAATCTCAAACACAAGCCACACATCAAGGGAAAAGCCCAATAATGAACAAGTTAATATTACACGAGTACACATCCTAGTCAAAATGGCTCCAAGTCTAATTTATACATTCCAGTAAGAAAAATAAACCAGATTTAAAACGAGCAGCGTAAAACTATTCAGGCATCATTTAGTGAACTTGTCATGAAATCAAAGTGTGGAAAGCTTCATACTTTTGAATTATATTACTAAAATAAACACCAGAACAGCCTCCATTTCTGTTTTTCAGAATCCCTTATCTAGGGTTTATAGGATATTAACCTTTGTTCTATGCATTCTATTATTTATATAACATTGAGGGGTACAGCAAACACAGACTTCAAGAGCTACAAATTAGGTTTCAAAATTGAAATATTATGTTCCGTACCATTATGAATAAAATTAAACAATATTTTCCTCACCTGCAGTATCAAACAAGCCTAGGGTGTATGGCTCACCACCAATCATAACTGTTACAGCATAGTTGTCAAATACCTGAAATACAGAACGCGATAAATTACGTAATGTTGATAAGCATACAATGCATTCAAATTAGCCATTCAAAGTTCTGCAAAACAATTCAATAGTTCAAGTTCATAAAATATAAAGTCCCTTACCTTCAACAAATATCTAGAAGTAGAATTATCCTGTCATGACATGGATTATTTATTGGCATCGTACTATTTCTTTAATTTAAGTCATTAAGTACTATGATGTTCACCAGAACACAAAGGAAATACGATTACTACATTTACATATTTTCTAGTAGAGGCAGCGACATCCAATTCCATATTCAAATAAGATACTTGAGATTTAATAAAAAAAAGGTTTTGGTGCACATTCAGTAAAGGTGGCGCTGCACATGATGCAGCCACACTAAGGATACTGCTTAGAAAAACTTTAAAATACCCACCAAAAACAATATGAATAATTTAAAAGGATGCATGTAGAGGACCTGGTTTTTATATGCTGCAACGCCGCTATCGGAACCTGTACCTAACACTGTGTGGAATGCTTGGCTAAGAACATTTCAAGATAGGACAAATGCTCGTGTCTGTAGAGGCTTAGCTGCAAGAACACTGTGGTTACACGCAGATCGTAACAAAGTTGCATGCTACTTGACAGATTCTAGTACTGCATTTATCATGGGACGTTGACTATATATAGAGTAATGATATTTCATCTTGGTCTGATTCTAAATTGTCCAAGGTCCAGAAAAGAGTTTTGATTCAATTTATTTTTAAGGATTTAATGCATTGTACAAGGACTAATCTACCTTTAACTACATCCTCTGATTAGAAGGTCGGTGCTATACTCCTAACCTGTGTATTTATAGGCTATGGACATACTAGATAGAGTGTGTCCAATTCTCCAACAGATAGCACAGCCAACACTAAAGCCCAAGACCCTTTTCACCTGGCCAATTTTTTATTAACTTCAACAGTATGCCTCGGCTGCACTGCATAAAAATAATGATAAATACTAAATATACCATAATATTTGGATGGTATAATCCATTTTAAAAAGAAAAGGGAAAAACATGCCAAATTGCCAGCTAACTTTGATAAAAGAAATAGGATTCCAAAACCCTGGATGCTATGAGATGTATGTGTTCCAAAGAGTAGTGCAACCAACAGCATGTAGACAGTTCATTTTTTCACTTTAGTTGGACAAAGGGCCCCAATTGTTTACAGGATTTTTGTAAGCAGTTAGTTAATCAATTTAAATAAAGACTGCAGCAATGAATAACTAGGAACAAGTAACAAAATTATGACAAAGCGTGTTGGAGATAGCCCACCTTATGCACCTATTTTAGTGGGTAGAGAAGTATTTTACAAAAGAAATAACTGGCACTTAAGAAGGTGCTCTGCACATCTCACCAATCAGGATATTTCGGAGATATAAAATCTAATTCCTCTGGTTAGATGGGATTTGTTTCCCATTTGATGGCAAGAAGTAATGCTGGATACTAGCCAACTGTTCATGCACTGCTTGGAAGTGTGCAGTACTATATGAACAATGTGATAGCTTACTGAGAGCTCACATCTATATTTTTTCCGAATGTGAAATTCAGGGTGGCCCACACGCAACCATCAATGCCTCTTTTGGAGAACTTCAGGATTCTACTAGACCAATAATGCAGCCACTTACTTAAGGGTTCAGATAACCCTTTCACCCCACAAACTATCATTTATATTATCATCCCCTTCTATACAACAGTCCTCAAGAAATTAGATATTTAGGATATTTGACATCTTTCGAATGAAAAAATTACTACGTTCCCAGACAGTAACCAGACAGACCACTTTTGACCAACAGTGCCACTTGTTTCATGATTTCCCACAGACAGAGTTCCATGAACTTTCAGGTTCCACATTTCTGATAACCCTTAAAATTATAAAACCAACCGTTTGTTACCAATTTGCCGACAGTGGATGAGTGGCCAACTCAGCATGAAGGGAATGCAGCAAGGACTTCAAATATTTAGCTCTAGGATGTCAGTATCACAGTGTATACTCAATGGCGTTGAAGGGGGGGGGGGGGGGGGGGGGGGGGGGGGGGGGGAGGGGGGCGGGGGGTACGTATATTGATTTACTTTACCTCATTGGCATTTTGATGAAGGTGTTGGTATGATTGATAATTTAAGAATAATAAAAACATTGAACACAAACATATGAGCTTATTAGGCTGATACCACACAGGCTTGTAATACGCATGCCCCCCCCCCCCCCAAATAAAATAAATGTCTGTGCACTGCCAACGCTCCATCTGCATCTGACCCCCCCCCGCCCCTCCCCCCTCCAAACACCAGTGGTGTGCACTGGATCCTGCTCTTCACTTTCAGCAAAATTATACAGGAGCCCCCGCCACCAATAACCTTTTGACCATTTAATGTTTTTTCCTAGACCTAAATGTTTTACTTCTTGTCAGGAAGAACATGTTGCATAGTTCCATTTTCCAGCTAATTCCTATTACCTACCATTTCTACTAGTTTGCATGCAAATCTCAGCAACTCCTCTTGTTTGAGGACTAGTCAACTGTTGCACAAAAGGTGCCATGCGTGGTAAACAGTCCATTGGTAACCAGATTGATGGCCAACAGGGGTGCAACAATCACAGAGGGAATATTTGATTACATTACTAGGAGGAGAGCAAAAGTTATGTGTCACTAGGGAAAGTCACAATAGTTCCTGTGAGTAAACTACACGTTCTACATCCCTCAACTCTGCTGAAGTGGGGCAATTAATTGGTGAAATGGATGGATAGAAATTCTATCTTTCAATTGCTACTAAAAAAAAGTTTTAACCAAACCACATACCTTCTCTAGAAAAGAAACCAGTACTATTTAAGGAGACCCCTGCACATTTTGGCCTTTCCACAAAGAACCTGGACATTCTGGTGCCTACCAGGAAGTCCTTACCAGCTGCTACTGGGTTCTGCCCAAACATTCCCCAGCCAGGCAAAAAGAAAAAAAGAACACAACAAATATATGTGGAGAACCCATAACCTGACGGCCAAAGGGGGGCAAATCAGAACCTAACTTAATTGATAGAGCTCCAGTCTTCATGGACTTCAGCCAGATGATATACAGGCTGATAAATGAACCTTTTGGGACTGTGCCCAGGTGGAATCCAAACCAAATCTCATAGTAGACCTTTCTTGGTGCTGATATTATCATTCATTGCTTCACGTAAAGTACATCCCATCAGTTAATCTCCAAATAAAAGAACAAGTCAATAATCGGGTGACCCTAGTTCTTCCTTAAATATTCTTGAGTATTTAAAATAGTAACACGCCAATTCCATTCAAGCCACAGTTCACTAATACAGCATAATCAGTTTGGAAAACAGATGACTGTTGTTATATATTACATAATTCTCACTCTTGTTACCTCTTCTTTAAGTGTATGTGAGGTGTTTTAAGACTCGCCCTCCCACAGTTAAATAAAAAACAAATACGTTTTACATGGTCAATGAACGAACATGTGCGTCCCCAATTGTTCAGGTTATGTGGATATTCTTTAGGGGACATTTGACAGACCCTATTAAGTCCACCTTGCAATCTTGGTGCCTTATACAAAGGTCCTTTATGACCAATTGAAGGTATTCCCAGGAAACAAGCTTTTGATTTCTTACGATGCTTTAATCTACTCAATGGTTTTAAGCTTCTGCAATTTTTCCAACAGCAAAATATTCAGTACACATAAGAGCAAACAAGGTTTGAATTGCCCAAAGTGTTGAAAAAGCAGCAAAAAGCCATTTGTCCTCGTTGCAATAATCATATTACTTGCATTAAAAAAAAACATTGATAATGGTGGAATACTCTTGTGTACTGAGAGTCCACAGGGCTTAATTATCCAGAAATGGAGGAATTAAGAGTTGTGCATGTTCAATTTGCCCTACCAACAACGTTATTTCAGGCTGTGTGTGGTTGGTTACAGATTGCAAGTTCTAAACTGGTCTTAAATGTCACTTAGAAATGGCTCTGCTCAATCCTACTCCATGCACAGGTGCACACCAAAAGTCAAATAAACTTCTCTTTTTCCAACTAGATGCGGCATGGGCTCTTGGAGATTCGGTTCCCAATAGTATGGCACCTGCAAATTCCTCATGTTATTTTAGAGCAGTCGTACCAGATTGTTCAGTCTTTGCCATATTGTGACTGAAGTCTCTTGGCTTTATATTGCTTAACAAGGTGCGTTGATATATGCCACTGTTTGTGAACCATAATCATTGACAGACTGGGGTGCGTTTCACATGATTTTTCCAGCCTCAGGCACTTAGTAAGACAATGTTAGTGGTCATAAATTTCTAAATCACTGTGGCCTTACTTTTTAAGTCACTCCTCATATTTCCTTCTCTGAAGTTAGCATTTACTACAAAAATTACAGTCATTTCCATCACGCTCTTGGTTTTATTAAAAGATGGCTAAACACGGGGTAGACTGGACCGTACAAAGAATATTTACTTAGTGTTAAACTATACTTTTAATCTTTGGTTGATGCACACACATCATATGGGCATAGAGTAACTTAATCCTTGTTCTTGATCAATTTGTGAAATTGGATATTAATGCCATTATGTACAAGTTCTGCTACAGTTGAGATCAGGCTGCATACTTCGCAACTGCTGTAAGCTTGTATAGGTGGAAAATCCAGGCTGACTACACTTAATCCTGATGTGTTTAAGTTTCTGCTCTGACTACCACTAATTATTTAGAAGAAAGAACTACAGAAGGAAGTCCCCGATAACAATCTTTGCAAGCATTTTTCAGGAAGATAGTTTAGACCAGCAAGTGTTAGCTATTGGAAATCTTCCTCTTGTATACTGCAATTTTTCCGCTATATATTTATTACTGTGACACTCCACTGGAGTGATCTTTGCTTTAATTCTCGAACGTGCTGATAAAGAGACACTGCGTGGTAGAACTCTTTACCAACTGGCACATTCCAAGCTTTATCAACGATATATTTAGTGCTACCCACCACATTTTTGTGTTCTACGCTGTGTGTTGTTGCCTTTGAAAATTTCATTCCTTTTTCCTTTCAGACTCTCAAGCCACTGTCCTCGAAGACTCAATTCTACCTGGTAGAAAAAATAGTGTGTCTTTCAAGTTCTCATTCCTGAAATCTCGTAATTGCCGGCCAAGCCTGAAACAGAGGGAGGACGGGGTGTTCAAAGTTTATATTAAATGTTTTTTTTAAAAACTCCAATTCAGTCAGTTTTCACAATCCTTGTTTTAGCTTATACACCTCTCTCATTTTATATTCCTCTTGTTGTCCTTACTTCTCTAGCCTACTCTAGCAAGTTCAAAGATTAGGTTCAGATAAATGCATTTTTCCCAGTTCGTTAGAGAAACTGGAGAGATTTATTTTGCCTCAATTTATGCTACCAGGCCTATACGGTAAGGAACTAGTCTTTAGGCTCCGGTCAGAAGAAATGCTTCAGTTCCCTTCTGAACATTTATGGCTACATAATGCGAATACAATTAGAGCATTCTCTTCCTTTCACCCTCAGTGGTCCTTTTTGACAGACTTTGGAAATCGATTGTTTGAAATTTATTTTATTTGACAAATGAGATGAAGGCTTTTAGTAGCAATTACTGTGACCTGTTCTGCACCATCCCATGTTGCGCACTACAGCTTTTTACACGTAAACGTATCATAGGAGATTTTGATTGGCCCCACCATCACCCTTTTCTGCAAATAAATTCAGTATTAATTTTGTGATTAAACAGTTACAGCTAGTTATTAGCATAAAGTAGAATGTGTGTGTGGAGTCAACAGATTGTAAAAATGAAAATACAAAAAACAAAAACAATTTTTTACATTATTATGCTAAATTCGAAAATAATCAAATAAATGGTGTACAATGGGAGACATGACTAAATAAACACTACTGTTGACTTACATTTGGGTGGTCACACCATGAAAAGTATCTAGCCTGCTAAAATAGTCTTACAAATTTGAAGTGGAAAGAGATAGTAAACATTAAACTCACCGTAGGCACATACTCTGATGGAAATTTATTTGTTGTATAAGAAATTAACAAGCATGTTTTACCAACTGCTCCATCCCCGACGACTACACATTTAATAGTCTGCATGGCTTTAATCTGCTAGTATCCACTTTCAGCAATATTTATCAGATGGTAACCTGCAAGAAAAAGTTCGAAACATGAGATTTTACATAGGAATCCACAAAATAAAAACCATGTTTGATTATGACAAAGTACACTGGAAAGGAGAAAGACATATAGCAAGACAGCAATGCACTTTCAAACAACGCCAGTAACTGAACGCTCATTAGCATGATGGTTAATATATCTTTCAATTTTGCTAAGTTTCATTTCTCCATTCTTCATACACAATCCTACTTTCGCCAATCTTTCTACAACATCAGCCCACCTTTTAATTTTATTGGCGCCTAGGAGTGATGTAAAAAAATAATTAAAAAAAAGCAAAAAGCTGCTCCCATTTAAAAACATGTACGCAATGAAGACCTTACCAATGAGGTAGCAGAAATGTCAATGGGAGTTGGATATGTAAGTTGACAGGACTAAAAATTGCCCTTTAAGAGACTGGCTTGAGGCTTTCCTAATAATCCAATCAAAAAGTTTAAAAGTTTGGGAGCTCAGCAGAATTCTTTAGTCTGATGTTTACTTCATCAAAAGGTATTTCCAAAAGCAGTATGTCCTGTTTCTTATGAAGAAAAGACCTCCAGGAATTTACTGAGAAGGTAGGATCGTTATTTAAAACGAAGTGCTTTGCAAGAGAAATCCAAGATTATGTGCTAGCAAGAAGAGGAAAACCAGTGTTGGGCCGCGGTGGCCAAGTATATCCGACCATGACAGGTTGTACTGTTGTACGCAGAATAGATTTAACAGAGCCACTATAGAGCGGGAGGACTAGCAAGACTAGTATTATTTCCGTCAATAACAGGCAAATAAATGCACTACTGATCTTAAATTCTTTATAGGTTCCCCTAATTTAACCATGAGACAGAAATGATAGTAAAAAAATGGATACTAAAATTTTTATAGGTGGGGTTGTAAATAAATAGCTCATTAAGAAGCTTAATCATCTTACAGCAAGAACAAATCTCTATGATCTACCAGACATCGTGGCAGAACTTAACCAGTCACGTACGTGTCAAATAAAATGGAAGGATGGGGACATGGTAAGTTAGGATATTACTAAGTTAATTAACCACTTCAGGAACTTTTCTCAATTTTAATATTCTGTCAGAAGATCATTATCCAAGGTGTAGTCGTCAATCATGTGAAAGACTGCAGATATGGCAATTAGATAAGCGTAACCAGGGGCCAAAATACTGATTGCTGCATGCCTTCTGGATACATACTTGGATCGAAGGCCACATGGACCGGAGCCTAACTAGCATGCGTTTCAACTGATTACAGGTGGATCAATGCAATCTTTTCTACCTGTTTGCATATAAATTATTTTTAAGACCGGTATTAGGCTCTTTCGGACTCACAGGTCACTATCATGATTACGCGGGAAGAGAACTGTTTTCTTTCTATGTTTTTTATTGAATTTATTATAGAAAAATATTATTTTAAAAGATTAGGCAAGTAGGAAAGGGCACTGGTTCGCAGCAGAAGAAGAATTAGAGTTATAACTTCATGTAATAGTATTTTCATGTCAAACAATATATTTCTGGAAATTGGATCTCTTCTGCCATTAACAGAATAAGGCCAAAAGGCTTCTAGATCGAAAGAGCATGCCATGTTCTAACACATCCAATAAAAGTAAGCAAGAAGCAAAGAATAATACTCCATCACAACGTTACGGGGCAGTGCTAAAAGAAAAATCACCTTTACCTAAAGAAGTCATAAAATCATATTCACCCAGGACTTCGCCATGGAAACTGCCCAAGAATAATAAACTTTTGGGAAAATATGGCCTCAACTATGGAACAATAATTTTCTATGTGGTTTTACTGGCTTTCCAAGAGGTGAAACCCACCTCCAAAGACACGAAACATGCACCCAATGATATGTAAACTTTTTAAGGGTGGCTATCCGTCCTAAACCTAAGTATTCAGATTTATGGGATGTTTCCTTAGTAATTTCTCTCTATAATCGTTAGCCAACGAACAATCTTCTATCTAGGAAACAGTCGTTTGCCAAATTGGCGATGCTTTTATGTCTATCAGCTTGTAGGCGTTCATTGGACGTGCGGGCCTTGGACATTACAGGTAGAGTATTTACTCCGGAAGGAGTTTCTTTTACTATCACAGGACGTGCAAAGACTCTTTCAAGGCACATTGATTATAATGCTTTTCCTAGCAATGACAAGTTGTGTGTTGTGCAATGTTTAAAAACATATGAGGAATGTACTCGTTCTGAGACCAGAGGGTTCTACTCAACTTTTAATTGCTTTGCAAAAGCCCTGTAAGCCTGTGTCGGCTGCTTCGATAGCCAGATGGCTTCGTTATGTTATGGTATTGACATTCAAATGTTTGTTGCACATTCCGTGCATGGTGCCATGGCATCAAAATCTTATATGTTAGGTTCTAACATTCAAGACATTTATGCGTTGTGCTGATTGGTCATCTGAATCAACTTTCAAGCAATTTTATTATAAGTCAGTGGGAGATATAACATCTGTTTTTGATAAGCGTTAAACTAGCATAATCCGAAGCCTCCGGTCCAGTAATAGAATCAAAAAATTGCTAGCATTCGCCCCAAGAATTTTCATTTCTATTAAGGACACGGAGGCGAGGATTATCCCACCCGGCTGTTTTACAATATCATTGTTCATGCTTACCCACCCCGTTGCTGATGTAATGTTGGACATTTTCACAATAAGCAGATATTACAGGTAGTTCATGTTTTCTTCTAGGAGCAGATAAGAAATTTAAATTAGAAACTTCTTCAACTTGAAGTCTCTCTATGGACCTTAGTTTCCTGTTTAACTCCCATGTTGGAGGATGTTATTGGATCATTTTGTTGACTTAGTGGACTTTTAAAGTTCGAGCAAAGAAACAGGATGATGGGACTGTGTTATTGGCTCTTATTGGGGCTAAGAGGGCGTGACTGATGCAAAGCATCATGAACAATGTAGTTTGTGTTAACTAATTGAATGTTTCAATTGGCTGCTGTGATTTACAGTAAAAGAAAGATAGCATAATCCTCTCCTATGTGTCCTTAATAGAATTGAAAATTCTTGGCACGAATGCTAGCAAATGTTTGATTATTACTCTAGAAGACGAATAGTTAGTAATCGGGCAAATCACCCACCATCGAAAAAACTCAAACCTTGAATGCACCTGAACAGTTTTCTATCTTACTGCATCCAATCAGACATGAACATCTGACAAGACCTCCTTAGTATATACGAAGAATTTTCCTTCCGTTATCTAGTTTTCTAGAAACAAATCTTCAAAGTCCAGTAGGTAAATCCACCTCACAGTTTCACATATAAGGCCAGCAAACTAGACATCTGCATCAAGCTCAATACTCTTACGGCACCCATCTGCAACAAATAATTCTTTACATTGGAGTAGCGCAATGTACTCTGTTACACCAGATGTTCAGTTTTCATTAGAGAATGCTCCACAAACATACAACTAAATACTATTTTAAGATAACTTCCAGTCTTCATCGTACTGAAACCATTCAACTCCCTTACCCAAGAACCACACACAGCAGCAACATGCAATGGGGAGCAACTACATGTGCATCTCATACTCATGCAACCTACCAATCCTGTTCTACCAAGGTGTTTACCAGACCACTAGTAAAAACTTCCTGCCCTGATGTCTGAACATTAGGTATGGTGAAGAAAAGAAAATTAAATATCTTTAGAACTTCTTGATAAACCCATGTATAAGCCTATTGAAACTTAAAAAAAAATTGATTTGAATCTACTAAACCTCTTTGAAACTACAATTGTGATATGCGTGCAATTTTAAAATGTGATCTCAAACTACAGGTATCATAAAACTGAGCACACAGGTCTATTATTATATTTTGGCACACTAGACAGCTCCATTACAGGGGGAGGCCAAGGTTTTGTGTATATACCTAAAAAGAGGATATTAATTTGGGGGGGTGGCCTGGCAAGATGGCAGTCAGAAAGTTATTGCAGCACCCGTCCTGGCCTGTTCTACAACCTGCAACATCCTGTTAAGCAGATGCTCCTGGGGCAGTCTGACTGGCCAAAAGCACTGTGGGGACCCCGGCGGATAACATAACGGGGGGCACACTCCACACCCATGAGGAGCCATGCAGTTTAAGCTGTGCCTCACAGCTGGCCAGCGTAGGCCCGGAGATTGAGCTGGATTGCCCCAAAGCTGAGATCCTTTGTGTATGGGGAAAGACGACTGTTTGGAGCACTGGAGGGGAATCTATGCTGATCTATAGAAGGTGTGCAGCAGCAGGGAAGAGAGTAGAGAGAGAGGTGCGGAGGTGCAGCCGCGACGCTAGCCGTGGAGATCTCAAGAGAAGCTGCGGGTGTGGCCTATGCCCCAGGGGAGCCGCTGCCCTACAAATGCTCAGTCTGTGGAACAGTGAAGGTTTTGGATCCTACATCTGCCCAGCCCGGATCTCTACAACAGGGAAAACAGAACAAATTGGCTGGACAGGAAAATTGACAAAAAAGTTCTACAGACACGCAGTCAATATGTACCACGTGACCACAGGGTTTATATCCCAAACAAATTTATTTTCTTTTTTACTGAAATTGTCAAAGTTTCAAAAATACGGGCACAAACAAAAAACCATCACAACCGTGAGTTCATGTATACAGTATCTACAAATATACAAATGTACAGTACTTACAACAACGAGTCAAACGAAGCAAATAATAATGACACACCAAGGAACAGTAAAACATACAGTGATCCAAATAAATTGCAATTATATACAGTGCAAAATTAGTGCATGAAACAGAGGAGAAAACCAGTCCTTAGAACTATGAAACCAAGGGACAGGCGGGATAGATGGAATGGAGTGCCTGCCTGTCTACCAAAACCTGTGGTCAAATGTTTATATGGGGTTGCACAACTAGGGTCCAAAGTAGTAAGGTGAATTCTATGTCAGGAAGCGGAGGCGAGGATTTTGCTAGTCCTTTCTCCATTTTATTGGACAGCAAGTTAGTAGTAAGAAAAAAAACAATACACCATGGACTACCCAAACCAACATGGCAGCGGTAGTCCTGGTAACATAACAACCAATCAGAGTCCAACAGTTAGCATATAGGGAGTCCCAGTTGTTAGTCCTTCCTCTTTCTCCATTGCTGCCTCGGCAAGATAAGTCACGTTTTACTTGAGCTAATTATCTTTGTCGTGGCAGTTTTTGTTCTGAATGTAGACAGCTTTGTTTGGATATCGCTTGATTGGAATTGACTTTGCCTTTGTTGTAGGCTGTGTTGTTGTGTTTCTAACGCGGTAGGCTTTCAGCCCGAGCGTTTCTCCTTCGCGCGGGCGCGATCTTGGTATCGGCTTCGGACGCCGATCAGCTGTTCTCAGCACTCTTCGCGCTTGAGTAGAAACGCGCTGAGACACTGCGCTTCTTTCGGTTTTTTTGGCCTCTTCCCTCACACTGACGCCGTTTGACGGCAAGAAGTATTTTTTGACTGGAATTTTATAAATTTCAATTTAATCTCAGTCAGAACTTTTGTGTTTCAGGCTTTTCACTTGTGTTAGCCTGTGTGGTACCTGTGTGAAGGGTTTCCCCTTATATGTAGTTGGGGTGTTTGTGTATGGGTACCAGTTTTTCTGCTAAAATGCAGTCCGGTCCTTCTACTGTTGAGGTGGTGGCTCCTAATGATCAGCCACAACTGACCCCTTTGCACCCTCCTGCAGAGGTAGACAGGCTTCTCTCTTCTGCGATAGCTCAAGCTCTGGCACCTCTGCAGGACAGTGTAAATAGACTGTCAGCCCATGTTTTTAAGAATGATACAGGTGTTTTTGGGGACAGTGGGGCAGGGCCCAGTGGTGTTCCATGTGCTCTACCACGTACGGCCAGAAAGCGTGACGCGGGGCACCTGGAGGGCTTCAGTAAATTATCTGAAGTCTTTCGTAAGAGTGCACGCACGCTTAGAAGCGCACCCTACCGGGGGGACGACTCACCCGGAGAGACTGGTGGTTTTGCCACCCAGGACCTTGACCCGGAGGAAGGGTTCCCCATTGAGGGAGATGATGATGAGGACGAGTACGTAGATGAGGATGAGGACGCTTCCTGAGAGGATTTTTCTGATGTGAGCAGGTCTTGGCGCCCAAATCCCAGTGCTCCTAGTCTTACGGAGGGTGATCTTGTGCCTCCTAATACGTTTGACCCATCTACTATTGTAAGACCCAGGTCATCGGAGTGGTTTCCTGAGCAGTCTACAGCGGATTATGTCGCAGCTAAGCTTCGACAGCCTTTACCTCAGGATGTTCGCCTTCGCCTGCGTTCTGAGTGCCCACGCCCTTCCCTTCCCTTTAGAGTGGCATGCACCCCTGAGATTGATCCCAAGTTGTGTACCTTCTTCGCCAAATATATCAAGGACCCTAAAAAGGGTATAGATAGGTCATGGAAAGCCTGTCAGGATAAGCTCTTGGATGTTGTGGGCCCTCTCACTAAAATAATTGAAGTGGCCCAACGTTCTAAGGAGTCGGGTTTACCGATGTCGGTTGCTTGACGTTGCTGGTTGGTCGCAACGGGCAATGTGCCTTCTTGGCAATGCCAATTGCGCGCTTTCGGCGGAACGGCGACGATCCTTGCTTCTTAAGATTGATCCAAAACTAGGAGAGTTGTCGTCTTCTGAGGCGGGCCCTATTGCGCAGGGTGCTTTGTTTGGAGACCCCTTTGTGAAGGAGTTGGGGAAGTTTGTGGCATCCTTTTCTGCTCTGGGCAAGGCTCGGGCTTCTATGAAAAGATTTTTTCCCAAAAAGGTTTTTGGCGGGGCCGGCAGAGGCAAGGGTCGCTCTTCCGGCCGTCAGGTCCAGCAAGGCCCCAATAGAGGCCAATACAAAAGAAATAACGGCTGGAATGATGGACGACAGGGTACCTTTTACCCTTCCAGAGGAGGCAGAGGCCAAGGCAGAGGACGTGGTGGATTCCAGTCCAACTCCAGAGGATTTAATGGTAAGATTTCGTATCATCTCTCTGGTTCAAATGGGGGGGAAGGTTAGCGTTGTTTCCCCAGGCCTGGGAGTCAATAACTTCAGATCCTTGGGTTCTAGAGACTGTTCAGGGGTTTCACATCGAATTTTACGGTTCCCCCGTTCAACCTTCTCGTCCTCGTCCTCTAGTTTTTTCTGTCACAGAACAAGAACTTGTAGATTTAGAGGTTCGGGCGATGTTACAAAAAGGCGCCATCATCCCCTCGGTGCTTCACCCAAACGGTTTCCTCAGCAACATCTTCCTGGTGGAAAAGAAGGGCAAAGGATTCAGACCGGTAATCAACCTCCGCTCCTTCAACGAGTGGCTAATTTACAGACACTTCAAGATGGAGGGCATCCATCTTTTGAGAGACCTTCCGTTACAGAACGATTGGTTGGTTCGCTTGGATCTGAAAGATGCTTATCTTTCGGTTCCAATCTTTCCACCTCACTGTCGATTCCTCCAGTTTCTGTGGAAGAATCAGGTTTACGAATTTCGTACGCTTCCCTTTGGTCTTTCCTCAGCACCTTGGTGCTTTACCAAACTCCTGCGCCCGGTGGTAGAGCATCTCCGTACCCTGGGGATTTGGATAATTGTTTACCTGGACGACATTCTTTTAATGTGTCAGTCCAAGGACCTCCTTCTTCACCATCTTCAAGTTACAATAACCCTTCTTCAGTCTCTGGGCTTCATCATCAATGCCCAGAAGTCGGATCTCTTTCCTCGTCAGGAAAAGACTTTCCTTGGCTTTCTGATCATAACTACGGATGCGACTCTTCATCTTCCTTCCGAAAAGATCTCCAAGATCAAGAAGGAGATTCGCAAGGTTCTCCGGCGGGATCGAATATCCCTCCGCCAATTGGCCAGGAATGTGGGCTTACTGTCTTCGTCGATCCAGGCCATTTTTCCAGGCCCTCTTCATTACAGGGCTCTTCAGAGACTGAAGGCGTTTCATCTCCGCAAGGGCCTCACTTACTCGGAACGGATTTCCTTAAATCTGGAAGCCCGATTGGAACTTCTTTGGTGGTTAGATCACATGGATGCTTGGAACGGAAAGGCGATTTTCGGTTCCCGTCCGGATCTTGTGATCGAGTCAGATGCCAGTCGCCAGGGTTGGGGCGCCCGTTGCGGCTCCCTCTCGGTGGGCGGCAGGTGGACGGAGGAGGAACTTCACCTCCACATCAATTGCTTGGAGCTCCTTGCGGGCTCGTTCGCAATACGCTCCTTCACCTCGACCAGGGTTTCGTGTTGTGTTCTTCTTCGGATGGACAACACGACTGCTGTCAGGTACATCAATCGGTTGGGTGGCATGCATTCCAAGGTCCTAGCGGATCTTGCGAAAGACTTCTGGAACTATTGCCTTCTTCGCCAGATCTCTGTCACGGCGGAGTATCTCCCAGGCGATCTGAACACAGTAGCGGATTGGCAATCTAGGAATTTTCAGGATGCCAGCGACTGGAGGCTGGATCCCTCAGTATTCCAGAGAATTTCGGACCTTTGGGGTCTTTCAGTGATGGACTTATTTGCGTCCAGGTGGAACGCCCACCTGCTCCGCTTCTACAGCTGGAAACCGGATCCGGGGGCGGAAGCAGTGTATGCCTTCCTACAGGACTGGTCCCAGTTTCCAGTTTAAGCGTTTCCCCCCTTCCTTTTCATTCAAAGGGTGGCGGCTCAGGTCCGCAGACAGAGAGCTTCTCTGATTCTGATCACGCCAATCTGGAAAGCTCAATGCTGGTTCCTTCTCTTTTGGAGTTGTCCTGGGACAAACCTCTTCGACTACCGTCGTTCGACCACATTCTGACGGATCCCTTGGGTCACCCGCATCCGCTAGTTCTCCAGGGCCATCTACATCTCATGGCATGGAGGATTTCAGGGGACGTTGGTCTTGTGACTCGCTTTCAAGAGACGCTGAGCTCCTCATTCGAGGAGCCTGGGCCCCTAACACCACTAAACGTTATAGATCAGCATGGAACAGATGGGTTCGTTGGTGTGTGGGAAAACACCTGGATCCCATGGGCTCCTCTGTCACGGACGTGATTAACTTCCTCGCTGATCTTTTCAAAAAGAAATTGGCGTACAGCACTATTAACTCTTTCAGGTCGGCAATATCTGCTGGGCATGCCCTTGTTGATGGCTCTCCGGTTGGTGAGCACCCTTGGGTTCGTAAACTCCTTAAAGGTATTCGCCTTTCGCGCCCCCCAGAACCCCGTTATACAGGATTATGGGATGTTAATGTGGTCTTGAATTTTCTAAAGTCCTGGCAGGATAATCAGTACCTTTCCCGCAAGGAACTTTCGGCCAAATTAGCGAATCTCCTCTGCCTGATTTCATGTAAGCGTGCTTCAGATGTTCGTGCACTGGATATATCAGCCAGGGTTTTTACCCCAGAAGGGGTTACGTTTACTGTTTCAAGAAGAACTAAATGTAATACCAGGTCAGTAACTTACCCGGCTTTCCCAGATTCGCCAAAGCTCTGTGTTGTTCGTTGCCTTAAGACATATGAAGATGTTACTCTTGAGCTCCGCCCTCCGGGGGAGAGACAATTGCTTATTGCGGTTAAGAAACCTTTCAAGGCAGTTTCCTCTCCCCATTGCCAGATGGGTCAGGTGGGTTATGTCAGAAGCTGGAATTAACATCACTGACTTTGGGGCTCATTCCACTAGAGGTGCAATGGCTTCCAAGGCTATACAGGTAGGTGGACGCCTGGAAGATATCATGAATGCAGCGGATTGGTGCTCGGATTCGACTTTCAAAAAGTTCTACTTTAAGCCAATCCATGATGCTGCATCGTTGGTGGTGAGTAAGCTTTGAACAAGAAAAATCCTCGCCTCCGCTTCCTGACATAGAATGAGAAATTTCCTAGTTACCACAAAGGAAAGTTTCAATTCTATTAAGGAGGCGGAGGCGAGGATTTTCCCACCCAGGCTTTATCGAGCCTTCCCTCCCGAGACTGGACTATGATGATTTTACTTTGTCTAAGGGAAGTATCTTTTTTCCTATGTATTAATGTTCTCATTGATAAACTGTGCAACGATGTTTAATTTCTCTTTGCAATTCGTTCTTTTTACTCCATTGCAATGTTCTTGAATTGTTCGACATTGTTCTGGACGAGATATTATTATTATTGTTTCTCTTCCCTAGGCTCCGATCAAAAAGCGGACTAGTGGATGGATGACTTCTTTACCGCGGCAGCACCCAAGAAAGAGGAAGGACTAACAACTGGGACTCCCTATATGCTAACTGTTGGACTCTGATTGGTTGTTATGTTACCAGGACTACCGCGGCCATGTTGGTTTGGGTAGTCCATGGTGTATTTTTTTTTTTCTTACTACTAACTTGCTGTCCAATAAAATGGAGAAAGGACTAGCAAAATCCTCGCCTCCGCCTCCTTAATAGAATTGAAAGTTTTCTTTGTGGTAACTAGGAAATTTCTCATTATATCCTAGAGGCACCCTTTGAGATTGCCACAGGGTGGGAGTGTCGACGCGTTTCGAACCTAGATGTTGTAGGTTCTCTTCAGGACAGGGACTGGGGACGGTAAATCTGTAAAGATATACGGAGTTGGTGTCAGAATTGTATATCATAGTACTATAACGGTCTACTCTGACTCCACAAGAAAGAAAAAATGATTACCTGCACAGGGGCACACAAGTTGCCGTAGTGTCGGTCAATCTCAATGAGCAGTCAATTCTGAAAGAACATACAAAAAAGTACTCAGCACGATGACAAACCGGGGAGTCTGGGATGTTTAGAGCAATAGCGCAGGGCCTTAGAGAATGTGAATCATACCTGTAATTCACACAGTGATGGACTGAAGACGTGATGCCCGCCAAGCGGTGCACACTCAGGATGGAGAACGGCTCACATTTTGCAGCGCAGGTGTTATAGGCTGAGTGAGTAACCACAAAAGAAGGATTCCCAAGGTTAGCAAAAATTACCAAGTGTTAAGACCAAGTAAGACCACCCAGTCACAGGCACGGAGAAAGGGAAAAATTCCTACCTGAATTCAAAATAGCGATAATGGGGGCGCCTGGTCACTAACCCAAATTCAAGCCGGCAGACGGTTTTCAATTTAACCGGGGCCCGCTACAAAAGGAATGGAAACGATTAAGTATAGGTCTCGTGGTCTGATAGCCGGCAACGCTAACAGCACAGAAGGGCGCACACAATTTGTGCAAGACACTTACTCGTGTGGAAGGAATCAATCAGTCGTTTCCAAAAGAAGTTCGGTCTGTGGATAAGGCGCGGCGCCCAACAGGGGTATTTAAAACAACCGGGTCATGAGGCTGGTGGGTGTGTTCAATGGGGGACTGCTAAGGAATGCTGGTAGATGTAGTTTGAATATACCACGCTCATAGTGATACGAGAGAAACCAATTCCACAATTGTCACAGTTTGAAGACATCTAACATTTTCCATAAGAGTCAGAATACATCATGATCAGCACAACAAACCACAGGTAAGAAAATACGGTCTCATTATATAGTCACATAGTCTCAACAATAACATTGCTGCTTGTATAGATGGTTCATCACAAGCATATCGTGAGGATATTTACAACATCAGTCTAAAGCATTGAGACGGCACATATTCGCAAGTTTCTAAACAAAACTCTATAATCCCATGACCAGTTTGATCATCGTGTCAGAAAATGACTGTTAGAAACCAAACAGCCGTTTGGAATTAGTGAAAAAGGAAAAACAGTAATGGGTTGCAGCACAGCCAAGCTCAACAGCATAGATCGAAAGAAGTTCATAAACTGGCAATTTCGGACATTTCATTCAGACCGGAGTTGGATGTATCTAACTTTAGTATGAGGTACGCCTCTTTTTGAGAAAGGCGAAGATCAGGGTCACCACTGCCACCCCTGATAACTGCTAGAACAGTCCATCTTATGTCGTGACAGGAGTGTTTTTGTTGCAGGAAATGAGAGACCAGGGGTGCTGTCATGTTTTTGTTGTTGATTCTTGAACGGTGTTGAATAATTCTCTGGCGGACCTCCTGCGTGGTTTTGCCGATGTACAGCTTCTTGCACGGGCATTGTATGGCATACACATTATACTTGGTCTTACAGTTCGTGTGTTCATTGTGACGCCAAAACTTGTTCCCATCTGTGAAAAGTGAGCCTTGCAGACATAGGTGCCCCTCTCTTTGCTCTCAAAAAGAACAGGAGCATTGGTGAAATGATTACATCTACCAGACCACCTCCGAAAAGGGACTCTCAAAGCACAATTTTCGGAGTCAATCCAGTCAAAGGGCACCGGAAATTCGGGACATGTTCCGTCTGCGACCTCACAATAGAAGGCTCACTTTTCACGGATGGGAACAAGTTTTGGCGTCACAATGAACACACGAACTGTAAGACCAAGTATACTGTGTATGCCATACAATGCCCGTGAAAGAAGCTGTACATCGGCAAAACCACGCAGGAGGTCCGCCAGAGAATTATTCAACACTGTTCAAGAATCAACAACAAAAACATGACAGCACCCCTGGTCTCATTTCCTGCAACAAAAACACTCCTGTCACGACATAAGATGGACTGTTCTAGCAGTTATCAGGGGTGGCAGTGGTGACCCTGATCTTCGCCTTTCTCAAAAAGAGGCGTACCTCATACTAAAGTTCGATACATCCAACTCCGGTCTGAATGAAATGTCCGAAATTGCCAGTTTATGAACTTCTTTCGATCTATGCTGTTGAGCTTGGCTGTGCTGCAACCCATTACGGTTTTTCCTTTTTCACTAATTCCAAACGGCTGTTTGGTTTCTAACAGTCATTTTCTGACACGATGATCAAACTGGTCATGGGATTATAGAGTTTTGTTTAGAAACTTGCGAATATGTGCTGTCTCAATGCTTTAGACTGATGTTGTAAATATCCTCACAATATGCTTCTGTAACGAACCATCTATACAAGAAGCAATGTTATTGTTGAGACTATGTGACTATATAATGAGACCGTATTTTCTTACCTGTGGTTTGTTGTGCTGATCATGATGTCTTCTGACTCTTATGGAAAATGTTAGAGGGCTTCAAACTGTGACAATTGTGGAATTGGTTTCTCTTGTATCACTATGAGCGTGGTATATTCAAACTACATCTACCAGCATTCCTTAGCAGTCCCCCATTGGACACACCCACCAGCCTCATGACCCGGTTGTTTTAAATACCCCTGTAGGGCGCCGCGCCTTATCCACAGACCGAACTTCTTTTGGAAACGACTGATTGATTCCTTCCACACGAGTAAGTGTCTCGCGCAAATTGTGTGCGCCCTTCTGTGCTGTTAGCGTTGCCGGCTATCAGACCACGAGACCTGTACTTAATAGTTTCCATTCCTTTTGTAGCGGGCCCCGGTTAAAACGAAAACCGTCTGCCGGCTTGAATTTGGTTCAGTGACCAGGCGCCCCCATTATCGCTATTTTGAATTCAGGTAGGAATTTTTCCCTTTCTCCGTGCCTGTGACTGGGTGGTCTTACTTGGTCTTAACACTCGGTAATTTTTGCTAACCTTGGGAATCCTTCTTTTGTGGTTACTCACTCAGCCTACAACACCTGCGCTGCAAAATGTGAGCCGTTCTCCATCCTGAGTGTGCACCGCTTGGCGGGCATCACGTCTTCAGTCCATCACTGTGTGAATTACAGGTATGATTCACATTCTCTAAGGCCCTGCGCTATTGCTCTAAACATCCCAGACTCCCCGGTTTGTCATCGTGCTGAGTACTTTTTTGTATGTTCTTTCAGAATTGACTGCTCATTGAGATTTACCGACACTACGGCAACTTGTGTGCCCCTGTGCAGGTAATCATTTTTTCTTTCTTGTGGAGTCAGAGTAGACCGTTATAGTACTATGATATACAATTCTGACACCAACTCTGTATATCTTTACAGATTTACCGTCCCCAGTCCCTGTCCTGAAGAGAACCTACAACATCTAGGTTCGAAACGCGTCGACACTCCCACCCTGTGGCAATCTCAAAGGGTGCCTCTAGGATATAATTCACCTTACTACTTTGGACCCTAGTTGTGCAACCCCATATAAACATTTGACCACAGGTTTTGGTAGACAGGCAGGCACTCCATTCCATCTATCCCGCCTGTCCCTTGGTTTCATAGTTCTAAGGACTGGTTTTCTCCTCTGTTTCATGCACTAATTTTGCACTGTATATAATTGCAATTTATTTGGATCACTGTATGTTTTACTGTTCCTTGGTGTGTCATTATTATTTGCTTCGTTTGACTCGTAAGGACTGTACATTTGTAAATTTGTATATTTGTAGATACTGTATACATGAACTCACTGTTGTGATGGTTTTTTGTTTGTGCCCGTGTTTTTGAAACTTTGACAATTTCAGTAAAAAAGAAAATAAATTTGTTTGGGATATAAACCCTGTGGTCACGTGGTACATATTGACTGCGTGTCTGTAGAACTTTTTTGTCAATTTTCCTGTCCAGCCAATTTGTTCTGTTTTCCCCGCAAATGCTCAGGGCCGCCGGCCCCATTATAGAGCATGAAATTGCTCCATGGGAGTGGGTGGCGCCTGTGAGCAACATAGCGGCTGGACTACAGTGAAGTGAGGTGGACTGGAACCTGTACCCCCACTTTTGTTGTGATATGAGGGAGAACTTGGTGGAGCTAGGCCAGGCGAGGCCTCTCCCCTTGCGTCTTCCCCTGGATTATTTGGCTGAGAGACTAACAGAGGACAAAGTCCCCTAGAGTGCCCTGGCAGTGGTGGTCCATCTGGTGGAGCTGTCCCCTCCCGAAACCCCAGCGATTGACTGTGGCAGGTGCCCATGAGGACTACTGGGGGAAAATGCCTTTTGTGAGCAAGTTATAGCCCACGTGGGGGTGGTATAGCGATAGTACACACAGCGGACTTAGCAGTTTGCTGCAACCCCGTTCCCTCACCACTTTGAGAAGTATGCTAAAGGCAGGCTCATATACAGGCCACCTCATCTCAGACAAGTGTTCTCTGGAGATTAGCAGACTCCTTGAGGGACATAATATATTCTCCAACTACACGGTTTTCTGCGATTTTGATTGAGATGCATATCTAGACACAGACACGTAAAGTACCTCTTCTTCAGACTGTCAGGTTTGGGCCTCTCAAATTGTAGCCAGTTACACACACCAAGTAGGACTAGATGACATCTTCACCAACAACTCTTCACTAAGTAATTTTAGAACTCTACCTTTAGTATGGAGAGACCACAAAACAGTCCTTTTCGACACATAAGCCAATCAGTCCATTCCGCCTACCAAAGCCTGACCAATTCGAACTCTCCTGGCACAATTCCCAACCAGATCTTCTATCTACAACTCTTACTGACTAAATACCTACGCTCTGAGACAACTTAGATACAGCTGTCTCTCAATATACTCTATAGTTGGACACTGTTGCCAGCTTTCTAGCTCCAGTTAAAATGCAAAACGCAATACCAGTTTGGCCCCATTGGCTCACAGATGAACAAAGGCCTCTTACACAAAGTTGCAACAGAATAGATGGAGTCCTGCTTACAGCAAGGAAGTAAAGGTCAAATATAAGCCAATTACAAGTCTCTTATTGCAAAGGAAAAGGTTTATTTCACTAGAAAGATAACGCCAAAAAGAAATCTAACAAAGAATTGTTCAACAAACGCTACTAAAACATTCACTGCAACTAGCCAAGCTTTCTGCAACACCCTGGCCAACTTTTTTCATAAAATAGTGCAAGCGGTGTTTAATGGGTTCACTTCTTCAGTCCCTCTCATTTACATTGGCAGGTCCTCTATCACCTCGCTTGTAGAGCAGAAAAGCTTTAGTGTGTTCGCCAATGGCCCTTTAAAGGAAGTTACCACATTTCTTATATCTACAACCTCAGGTTCTCTAAAGGATCCCTGCCCTCCGAGGGTGTCTAAGCTAGCGACCTGGACCACTGCCTCGATGCGTATATGATATTTTTCTCCTCTTGTTCAAGTCCAGAATTTTTCAAACAATTTTGAAGCTGGCTTCTGTACTCCGGCTTCTAAAGAAAGCCATTTTGGATCCCAGGGATTCAAACATTTACTGCCCTCTCTCTTGCCTACCTCTTCCAGCTAAGCTGCTGGTGAAAATCAAGAATGTCTAACTTGTGGAGCACATTCAAACAAACAATCTCTTGGACTTTAATCAAATTGGTTTCTGCAGTGGCCACAGCACTGAGGCGGCATTGATCAAGGCTCCCGAAGAGATCAGGATGGTGCTAGATGAGTGTGGAGGGGCAGTTCTCATCCTGCTTGACCTCTAGGCAGCCTTTGACATTGTCAATGATGGACTGCTGCTGGATCGACCACCAAAAATTGGAGTTACTGTCCCAGCCTAGGATCTGCGGAGTTCCTTCCTGCTGGGTCAAGAACAATCTGATTGGGCGAATCGGCTTTACATCATTCTTCTCTTTCTTGCGGGGTCACTCCGGGGTCCACGCTCAGTACGACAACGTTAATGTGTTTGCCACCCCACTGGCTGACTTAATAAAAACCTTCTGCTTTTCCCTGAACTCCTACGCAGATGACAACAAAATCGTTGTCGACCTGGCCAATGACGATAATGTCACAGGGTTCAGATTTTGTGACTGAATGCAGGCATCAATACTTGGGTGGACAGGAACTGCCTAAAGCTTAATTCAGCAGAGACTTAAGTTATATTGTTTGGAGGTCAAACCTCCTTTTTTACCCCGGCCTGCTGACCGCAGTAAATGGACTCCCTACCGATACCTGTTGGGAAGACCCGCAACCTAGGAGAAGTTATAGATGACAAACTAAGCTAAACAGATCACGTGATCGCATTGACCTATTCTGCCTTTTAAATCTCAGGACAACAACAAGCATTTACAAAGCAATCGGTCTAGTCTTTGAGATCTTAAAACTATTTCGACATGCAGGAAATTATCCTGTGTGCTTCCCCATCTACTGTTCTGTAACTGGGAATCGTTGACACTAATGGGCACGTTATAGCGCTGCTTTTAGGCTGATGCAACTCTTTCAGCCATGTAGGTCATGACAGGCCTCCAGTGTAAAGCAGCTCATTCAATAAACCCCTTTCAAATCCAAAATCTTGATAACAAACACCCAGTCTTGTCAAGCACTAACTCCAGCCGTCATGCCAACCTATCGCCCACTTCTGCTACTATTGTCCACCTCATCACTGCATCTCCCACAAGACATTAGGCCATCCGTCCCTCCTGCTGAAGTCACTTCCCTACCACCTTCACCATTTACCAACCCCACAATAAATCTTTTGACAACAGTCTCTTCTGTTCAAATCACACTCCTGCCGCCCCCCACCCCAGCTTCAGCCACAAGCCCAAGGCCAACAGCCTCTAATGCGGACGCCACTCCCCTGTCATCAATATTCCTCATCACACAAAACCCATACCAATAGCAACTCAGCTGACGTCACTTGCCATCACTAATGCCCAAGCTTATCCATGCCCTCAATCTATTCTGCTGACGTCACTCCCTGCCATGGCCACTGCCACCCTGCATGCTACTACTACACCTTATAGCCCCTTCCCTTACTTCCTTTCCTAGCACTCCGTACTGTGCATGTTTATATTGTAGAACCCCATGAAGGCAGCATACAGACCCCAGCCCTCCCATCTAATACAACAGTTCACGTTTATAAATACCTGCTGTTCCTGGTATGGGCCGATACCAGAGGCCGCCTTCTGATAAACAGCACAGCAGCACGGTCTGGACAAGGACAGCCTTTTCCTGCATATAGCCAGAGTGTACATTGAGGATCACTGGTTTTTTCAAAGCTCTGCTTGGCGGGAGCACTTACCCTTCCATCCCCACTCGGGAAAGTGTCAAAGGCCGATCTAGCACCACGATGACGTCAGGCTGTGCGAAGCATCGAAATCTGGAGGAAAACCTCTTTCTACTGAGTTGTTGTACTTTTGGTTCACACCCCTTAAAATATATAATACGTCATGGCTGCCTATATCTGCCAGAATGCCCTGCTTTTAAATTACGTCACATCCGGTCCTTTTAGCAGAGGAGAGGGGTGAGAATAAAATACAGGCAGTAGTGAGATAGATGGGGACCCATGTGCAGAACAGCGCACACAGGTTAACAAGTGTATGCATACAAGCATCTCTTGGAATAAGACTAAGATCGACCAATACCTCCGCGCACTTATTTCAAGAGCCAATTAAAGGAGGAGCGTTCGGAAATGCGGCCTCGTTCTGCTGAATAAACAACCTTAAGCGCAACAAGCTAAACTCCTATTCTTCCAAGATGACGCTAGGAGACGCTCATGGATGCTGTATCGCTCACCTGAGTTTAATTTGAGGTAAAATTATTTGCAGCATCGAAAGCGGACATTAACTAGAGTCCTGTCTGTGTGATTGCCCTATGACACATCCCGAATGGAAGGCTAAGGGGGGGGATTAGAAAAATTCAGACATCGGTGGTAGGATCTTTTTTTAACTAAAAATGTAATCTTGATACATGAAGAGCAGACCAGATGTCTGTTTTAAATCCAATGATTTTTGTTCAAAATGCTAAAAATATTTAGTTTACAACCTAAGCGCCTAAACGCAGTTTAAGTGTTGAGTACGATACACCCAGAGACACATATGAACATAAGTTACTTACCTGTAAACTGTGGTTCTCCAGTATTGGTGTCTTTCATAGATTCACATGCTTGAATATTCTCCGTCGAAGTGGGAGTCCCACGGTACATAGAATAGCAGTAATATATGCATATATAAGTAAAATTATTATAATTATAAAAAATATATATTATATATATATATATATATTAATATATATATATATATATATATATAAAAATACAGTAAACTCAAAAGTACCATAGAACTGAATAGGCCCATAGAAAGCCTAAGGGAGAAACTCAACGTGGTAACATATCAGTGTCATTATGTTTTGGTCCAAATTCCAGCCGATCAGGCTGTAGTTCCCTCTAGAACCTTCTCCTCAGAAGCCCAATACCTCAGATTTTCGTAGCACAGAGTAACCAAAAGTGCCGGAGGAGAAGAGAGCCTCTGAGGGGAGGATGGGAGGGTCGCATGTGAATCTATGAAAGACACCAATACTGGAGAACCACAGTTTACAGGTAAGTAACTTATGTTCTTCTCCAGTATTAGGGGTGCTTTCATAGATTCACATGCTTGAATAAGAGTAGAAAGCAGTAAGCATCATATAGGTCATAAAGGTAACAGTAAATTCAAGCATATAATAAACATATATTAAAGAGAAAAACCTTTATGACTGGAGGCGGGTAGCAACAGAGGCTCACCTTTAATGGAAAAGATTCCGCAGCACTGCTTGTCCTACTGCTGCATCTGTTGACTGCAGACAGTAGTGCTTCGTAAAAGTATGGCTGCTCGACCACGTAGCAGCCCTGCAAATGTGTCGCAGAGGTACCCCCGCAAAGAGGGCAGTAGAGGCTGACACAGCTCTAGTCGAATGAGCACGTACTGAAGCTGGAAGAGGCTTGCCAGCCCGTTGATGACAGAAGGTAACGGTGGAAGAAATCCACCTAGTAATAGTTTGTTTGGTAACAGGTTGTCCTTTGCAGATCTGGCCGTAGGCCACGAACAGTTGATCAGATTTCCTGATGGATGCAGTGCGCTGAATGTAAAACTTAAGACAACGTTTCACATCCAGGGAATGTAATGAACGTTCCGCTGGAGTCTGGGGATTAGGAAAGTAAGTTTTTAAAATGATTGGTTCGTTGAGATGAAAATCACTGGGAACTTTCAGAATAAAGGTCGGATTAGTACGTAGTGTAACAGCCTCTTTTGAGAACTGGGGGAAAGGAGGCTGAATTGTGAATGCCTGAATGTCACTGACACGCCTAGATGACGTCAAGGCGAGCAATAGGGCAACTTTCCACGTGAGGAATTTTAAGCTTGCTGAATGGATGGGTTCAAAAGGAGGTAGGAGGAGCTGAGACAAAACCAGGTTTAAGCGGCAAGCAGGTGGAGGACGCCGAATGGGTGGAAACATACGGAAGAGGCCTTTGAAAAACTGTTGGATGATTCTAGATGAATACAGTGAAGTCGAACCATCATGACGGAAGCGGGAGAGAGCCGCTAGAAATACCTTCAGAGTGGAGTGGGAAAGTCCTGACTTTGCAAGGGATAGGAAGAAAGGCAGGATCTGTTCTGGTTTGGCGGTCATCGGATCCAAGGCTTTGGTGTGGCACCAGACACAGAAACACTTCCACTTCAACGGATAGGTTTTAATGGTGGAAGGAGCACGGGCTTGCGCGAACACCTCTACAGTCAGCGTCGATGGTCAGACGTGCAAATTCGTGGTGTTCAGGTTCCAGGCATGGAGCGGGAGGTATGCTGGATCCGGATGGCAAATCTGCCCCTGCTGCATCGTGAGGAGGTGAGGCATTGGATGAAGCGGAATTGACTCGTTCTGGGAGAACAAGAGCAGATCCGAGAACCATGGGCGCCGCGGCCACTTGGGTGCGATCAGGATGATGTGGCAGGGTTGAAGCGTCCTTCTGTGCAATAAGCGCGGAATCAGAGGAAGCGGAGGAAAAGCGTAGCTGAATGCGTTCAACCAGCTGATCGAAAATGCATTTCCGCTCGACTCTCTGTGTGGATGAAGACTTGCAAGGCGTTGGCATTTCCTGTTGGTGATAAACGCAAAAAAATTCATCTGCGGCTGGCCCCACTGGCGAAGATGAACTCGAGAGTTGGTTGAGTTCCCACTCGTGATTGTCTGAGAAAGATCTGCTGAGGGAATCCGCCAGAACATTGGAAGCACCCGGCACATGGATGGCTGTGAGATGAATTTGATGACGAATCGCCCAATGCCATATCTCCTGTGCTTGTTGGGAAAGCAAAAGGGACATTGTGCCGCCCTGCTTGTTCAGGTAATGCATGCTGGTGGTGTTGTCTGTCCTCACCAGCAGAGATTGACCTTGAACAATCCGTTGAAAAGACTTCAGGACAAGGAAGATCGCCAGAAGCTCCAGGCGGTTTATATGCCAAGTGCGTTGGACCGCAGTCCATTTTCCTTGTACTGATAGACCTTCGAGATGTGCTCCCCAGCCTTCCAGGGTCGCATCGGTTGTAAGCGTCAGAGTCGGAGCAGCGTCTTGAAAAGACCGACCTTTTGAAATGTTTGGAGGGTGAGCCCACCACTCCAGAGCCTCCTGAATGCAGGGCGTGAGAAGGATCCTGTCGTTGAATGATCCTGAAATCTGTTTCCACTGCTGGTCTAACTCCTCTTGGACGACCCTCATATGTAGTCTGCAGTGGGGAATCAACTGTATGGCAGAGGAAGCCATGCCGAGGAATGATTTCAACATCCGGACTGAAACGTACAGTTTTGACTGGAGGGACTGTACTATCTGGAGCATACGGTCTTGTCTTTACTGGGAGACAAAATCCATTAACTGAACAACCAGTGGTACCTAGTGGTCAGGAGAGTCAATCATCCGGAATCACAACGTAAGTGCAGTGCAGATAACACCCAGAAGAACACAACACACCTGTTACTTATAGTGTAGAATTGGCCAAGTTAGGACTCAAGGACATATGGAAAAATTCCCATCAGAAGCCACACTGTACTGCCCTCTTTTACATAATTTGGGATCTCCTTGCCCAGGAGACTAAACAAAATGGCCGGTAGACATTACCTGTGCCGAAATGGAGATGTGAGAGGAGAGTAGCACAAGAAATTAATGGCAGCTGAAAAAAGCAGTGTAGGGTGAAAAGAAGAGAAAGTGAGTATAAAATTATGGGTGAGTGTTCATAATGGAATCGGTTTCCTTCTATACATATGGATCTGGTACCGTATTTTTTAGGTTGTATATGGCATTGTTTCAAAAAACCGCGGGAGAATGAAATACTGATGTTCTCCCATTTTTGTTGTTTGTTTGTCTTTCTCTGTGGATCCTATGTTCCGATGCGATGCGATATCAGTCCTTGGTTGAGCATAACCTGATCTTTGCAGGTGATATCTTTTAACTTTCACTAAAAGCAGTAGTTTTATAATCTTGGTCCTGAGGAATGCATGAAAAATCTTTTTCAATCTATGCTGAAACATGTCGACCACTACTCAACGCGGTTATTATTTCTGAAACCGCTTTTTGCACTTATCTTTTAGCCTTAGGGACTGGGAGACACTAATAAATATTGTATTTTCTACCCAGTTCACCTAATTTTATACTCACTTTCTCTTCCGGATGATTGACTCTCCTGACCACTAGGTACCACTGGTTGTTCAGTTATTGTTTTCTGGGGCATGTACCTTGGTGGTCGTTAAACTTGCCCTTGGGCCCTCCTTAAAAAGTTTTGTTGTGTATGACAAAATCCATTGCCAGCTGAGAATCTAGTGAGGCTCCTAGAAAATCCTAGAAAATCTAGTCGCCGAGATGGGCGAAAGTGTGACTTCTGGCAATTGATGGAAAGGCCCAAGTCTTGAAACAGGGAGAGGCAGGACTGTGTATGCTGGATTGCAAGACTGTGTATGCTGGATTGCCAGTTGGAGGTTTGGAGCTTTTATGAGACAATCGTCCAGGTATGGATAAAACTGTATGCCTGGTAGGCGTAGAAAGGCAGCTACCGGGGCCATGATCTTGGTAAAGACCCTCGGCGCTGAACGGAGGCCGAATGGTAAGACTTTGAATTGGAAATGCAACTGTCCGACTGTGAAGCGTAGATACTTCCTGTGTCTGGGGTGAATTGGCACATGGAAATATGTGTCTTGGAGGTCGATGGTTGAAAAGAATTCCCCTGGATTGAGATCATTTAGAATTTGTAGCAGAGTTAACATCTGAAAAGTTTTCGAAATGATAAATTTGTTCAGGGCCCGTAAATCCAAAATTGGACGCCATTCTCCCGACTTTTTCTTGACTAAGAAAAACCGGGAATAGAATCCCTTGCCGCGTTGACTTTGCGGCACTATCTAGATGGCTCCTTTTTTGATCATCAATTTTACCTGGGCCAAAAGTTCTTTGAGGTGGGGAGAGGGTGGCCCCGAAGGTGGACGAGTTGGAGGGAATTTTGTGAACTCCAGGGTATGTCCTTTGGAGATAACGTCCAGGACCCATTGGTCGGAGGTGGTTTCTAACCATTTGCAAAAGTATTTTGAGATGCGGCCTCCAAGATGCAGTCGGCAGAAGAAAGGAACTGAGACTGTCACTGCTTTTTGCTGTTTGCGCCACCTCTATAAGTTGTTTTCCGTTGGTATGGTCTGGTAGAAGACTGACGATTTTGGGTTTGGTAAGAACCCCTCTGCCTGTTATCGTAGGTATTGTAGGAACGATATTGGCCTGATCCTCGAAAAGTAGAGGAACCTCCGTCCCTACCTCGTGCCCCCCGAAAGGGCTGTTTCTTGTACTGGAGGGTAGCTAAAGACTTCGCAGTGTCGGGGTCCTTTATCGCCTCAAGGGCATCGTCTACATGTTTGCCAAACAAAGACTCCCCATCGTACGGCAGGTCCAGGACTTTTGCTTGTACCTCTGGACGGAAGGTGGTAGATTTCAGCCAGCCTTGACGCCTCAAGACTGCAGCCCTGGCCAATTGTCGAAAACCCGTGGAGGAAATGTCGAGCGCGCATTCGATAATTTCGGACGAAATTATCTCTCCCTCCTGAATAATGGCCTACGCTTCTGCACGGATGGCCTCGGGTATTTGAGGAATCAGTGCGGCAATTTCGGACCACATCTGGCGGTCCTAACGGCCCAAAATAGCCAAGTTATTTGCCGCTCTGACAGTAGTAGCCGCCATTGTTGTAAATTTTTTCCCTATAGAGTCCAACTTGCGGCCTTCTTGATCAGGAGAAGACGTGAGTGGTGTAGCAGGATTGCGAGATCTTTTCTGTGATGCTTGAGTGATTACCGAATCTGCTTTTGGTTGCGACACCAAACAGGCCGGAGCAGACGCAGGAGCCTTATACTTTTTGTCTAATCTGGGCAAGACTGCAGGTACTGAATTTGGATGTTCCATTAATTTAAGGCCTTCCTGCCAAATAAAGTCAATGATTAGTATTGTGTGAGATTGCCTTTGTGAAACGTCCTTAAAATCATACAAGAAGCATTCACTTTCATGTTGTTGTTTTTCGACAGTGAGATGAAAAGCGTTTTGCAGCACGGACCATCAAAGTATAGAAATTTGCAATGTCCACTAGAGGTGATGCAAGAGGCGGGCGGAGTGGAAGGTGTTTGAGCCCTGTAATTGTCCCAATCAGTCATATCGACGTCATTGTCATCAGTGTTGTGAGGAAAAGGATCCTCGTTGTCGGTGTCAGGACGAGTACCCCCTGGTGACGCGGGTGGAATAGGTGCAGGTGCTTGTGGAGGTTGAGGTTGAGGCTGTGGAGGAAGTTGTGATGTTGGAGAGGCAGATGTAGATGGAGGAAACCTGTGGTTATAGTCATCAAGCATGTGCTGCAAATTCATGACCAAAGATAGTGGTAGTTGCGTAACCGGCTCTGAGGTTACTGCTTCCGATTCGTCAACAGGAAATAATTCATTCCCATCTTCGACGTTTTCCTCTTAGTCACCCTCATCACTAGATTCCTGGCACTTAATGTGCAAATCAGATGGACTAGACGCCTGTCCGAACTGTTCCACCTCTGAATCGTTTCCGGATTCTTCCTCACCAGACTGAGACAATTTGTCTGGAAGACGGGTTCCACTCCTGATTAGACTCAGTCGAATGAGAGGCACCGTTCTTAAAGAAGCAGTGACCACTGTAAAAGTGGCTGCAGTGGTCAATGGTAGACAAGATGTCGACGAGTCCGTAGCGGTAATAGCGGCAGGTTTACAACCAACCTGAGGGGTTTGTGTCGTCGTCATAGAGGTAATCGACGCTGAAATTGAATGTTTTGTCTTCGTCGGCGAAGATTTCTTGTCCGTCGACGAGATTGGAGCTTTACTCGTTGACTACGACGTAGACGTCGACGGGATGACAGCCGTCGACGGAGTCGTCGACGATGATATGATGGCCGTTGACGGGGGCGCCGCCGACGAGACTGCCGTCAACGATGATGGGCCAGTCGACGAGCTGCTTTTGGATGACTTGGCCTTCGTCGACTGCGTTCGCGTCGACGATGGGAGCGTCGGTGTTCGCGTCGACGATGGGAGCGTCGGCGATGATTTCTTAGTCGACGGTACTGAGATCTTTACAATGGAAGTAATGGGTCTCGCCTCCTGGGCTGTCGTCGACGAGGTGGTAGTCGTCGACGCAGTACTGGATGACATAGTACATGTCGTTGTCGACGGTGAAACTACAGCCACAGTCTTCGTCGTCGCTGAAGACATCGACGGCCACGTCGACCATCCCGTCGACGAGCCAATGCCAAATTTTCGAGAGGAAGGCAAGGCTTTGGGCGCAGATGTCAGAGAACCAGGTCCCGTAGACGTGCCCTGAAGCAAATCCTGTGGGGAAACAATCCTGGAGGATTCCAACAGTCTACTCTTCTTCAGAAAAGGAGATGGAACCTCAGTTTCAGACCCACGCTTCTGAGAGGATTTAGAAATACCAGATGACAAAAGGAGATGGAACCTCAGTTTCAGACCCACGCTTCTGAGAGGATTTAGAAATACCAGATGACAAACTTTCTACCTCAGAAACCACAGACTCTGAAGACTTGAACTTCTGTAGCCACAGAAGGAGACGGGCCTCTCTATCCCTCAGAGTTTTGGGAGGAAAAGTGCGACAGTACTTACAGTTTTTAACTTCGTGGTCTGGGTAGAGACAGTAAATACATTTACTGTGTGAATCCTCATGAAAAAGGCGCAGTTTACCACAAGAGGGGCAAGCTTTAAACAAAGATTTCTTATTTGAATACATTTCTTGAGAAATAAACAGCTAGAGTTGAAGAAAACTGAGCAGAGCTCAGGGAGACTACCTTCACAGGACGTGCGGTAGAAAATCTGAGGTCTTGGGCTTCTGAGGAGAAGGTTCTAGAGGGAACTACAGCCTGATTGGCTGGAATTTGGACCAAAACATAATGACACTGATATGTTACCAAGTTGAGTTTCTCCCTTAGGCTTTCTATGGGCCTATTTAGTTCTGTGGAGGTGGGGGGGGGGGTTCTGTGTGTGTGTGTGTGTGTGTGTGTCTGTGGAGGTGGGGGGGGTGTGTGTGTGTGTGTGTGTGTGTGTCTGTGTCGGTAGGGGGGGGGGGTGTGTGTGTGTGTCTGTGTAGGGGGGGGTGTGTGTGTGTGTGTGTGTGTGTGTGTCTGTGGAGGTGGGGGGGGGTGTGTGTGTGTGTGTGTGTGTGTGTGTGTGTGTGTCGGTCTGTCTGTCTGTGGAGGTGGGGGGGGGTGTCTGTGTGGGGGGGGGGGGGGTGTCTGTGTCTGTGTAGGGGGGGTGTGTGTGTGTGTGTGTGTGTATTTTTTTATAATTATAATGATTTTATTTCACTTATATATGCATATATTACTGCTATTTTATGTACCGTGGGACTCCCACTTCGACGACGGGAATATTCAAGCCATGTGAATCTATGGAAGACACCCCTAATACTGGAGAACAATCAGTTCAAAGTGCTGCGGGCTCAAACAAACTTTAAGAAGCGCAGAGGCAGCCAAAGGCTGGGATTTCCATATTTCCCTTGTATTTACCTTTATTAAAACCTGTGATCGCATAACTGTGGTCAGCGGTTCGAATCCACCTATTCAGGCAATCACACTTCGCCATGAACTGGAAAAGCACAAGCTCACACAAACAAGCCGTAACTTTGAGGCATTTGCTGACCACAACACGAGCCAGAGACACCCAGCACAGGCGAGTGACGCGCGAAGAGCTAGAGAACCCAAAGAAGAGCGGCTCGTCCAAACCCATGTGAATTCGCCGGCCCTTGCAAGGGGTGATTGCACCGATTTGTTTTGTGATTACCTCTTATCTGCTACTGGAGCCTCGCCTCGGATCTGAGGACAGCAGAGCACTTCTGCGGTGCATACCACAGGCAGCTCCAGAAGGCTATAAATCTATCTGCAGTGCTTATCTGGACAGGATCTGCCCAACGACAAATCACTGCGCAGATAATGCAGGTGTTTATTTTTCACCTGGCATATAATAAAAATATTAGCAATGCAGGGACTAACAAGCAACTTTATGTAAATGTACATGTATTTATATAGCGCAAATCGCCCACATCGCAGGCATCTATGCGCTTGCTTAGGGAACCCGTCCTGGTATTCCCCTGTGAGATACCCCAGCAGGGTATCCACAAGGTGAAAGCCAGGCATCCCGCCGCGAGGGGCCGTTGTGGAGATTAAGCAAGCTATTGCCCAGAGTCGCAGAGTGTAGACCCGTGAGTCGAGTAGGCACCGGAGTGAGAATTATCGAGTCCGTGGAATTATTGAGCCCAACCCCCGTCGGGGCAGGGAATTGAACCCTGGTCCAGGGCCGATCTCATCTTCTGGGTCTGCCACCTCTAACCCCTGAGCCACACTTCTCCACTTTGCAGTGTGGCTTACAGATATGACGCAAGCTAGGAAGGACACTGACACAAGCCAATGACAAACATGGGAGGGGTTTCCCCTCTATACTCCACAACAGCAGTCTCGCTGTGCAGTGCATGCATGCTGACTCAGTCTCGATCTAAAAAAGATACTTACTTACATTCCAGTGCACCTTCAGAAAACTCACATCACTGGTAATGGCAAAGTTAGACTGCTGCAATGGCTTACTTCTCACGACTCATCAATACACACTGAACACACTGCAAACCCCCCAAAATGCTGCAGCTAGACTCCTTATAAAGATTCCAAAACATCACGGCCTCCAAATCTACAGAAAAACTGCACTGGCATCTAATAAGACATAGAAAAACTTTCAAAGCACTCTTTACACAGCTCCCCATGGCCTCAGCCCAGACTTCCAACAACAGTCACAAATGGTACACCCCAAGCAGGATCCCTCGCTCCGCTACTGCCAAATTCGCAGTGGTCACTAGGATCCAACGAGGAGCTCAGGGTGGCAGGGAGACACAAAAGCTTGGAATACACTGCACATCAAGGAGGCACCCAACTTCCTAGTATTCAGAAAAACTCTGAATATGTGGTTATTTAACACTTCGCAGTTTACTTTGCCCAGAGTTCCTTCATCGTGCTGTGTTAAAGCCAGTGCAAAGACACCACCAGGTATTGGAGAGCTTTAGAAAATTTATTTTAACCTAACATACCCACGTCGCTTGCAGAGAGCTAAAGGACATGGGCTGCACTCGAGTCGCAAGTGCACAGTTAAGCGCTGCTTACTCATTTTTATTATCCAATTCATGCCTATCTAATACCGCAAGCTATGGCTACATAGAATTAGCGCGGCACGTCGCATGCTTATCCCAAATGCGGGACGGCTCTGGTGGCATGCTTACATATGACGGGGGAGTGCAGTAGACCGCAGAGGTACTGGGAGCAGGGATTTGCACGCATAGTTAGACCTTTTGGTCAAGAATTATCTGATGGCTGCGCTCCCAAACCCCAAATGAGGGGCTAAAATAGGCTATAGATTCTGCCTTCTGGGATTGATACTGGCCAAGCAGCAATTGGCCATACACTCGGCGCAAACCAGGTTGTCCAACATCTAAAAATCGGGGCGGTGGTACAGGTGGTGGTGGTGGCAGAGGAACAACGGGCCTAGAAATATGGTGACATGCTGGAAAATCTGCCAACTGTGGAGCCAGAGGAATGATTCACTGCTTGTCAGCCTAGATCTTGATTTCGGGGACCCCCTACCCCCCAATGCACAGTACTAGTTGGTAGAGCTCCTGGCTGAAGATGGGGTGCAACATGTAGTTGGGGACCGAGTGGGGAAGTGGACATCTAGGCACAAGGCGGAGATGCTACTGTGCATTCGCCCCTGCAGCCTTTATGATATGGGGAGGACTATTCTGGTGTAAGTACCACTGTACGAAATCTTAATAAAGACTTTGTTTTAAGTTACTAATAATGTCTTTTTTTCTCATCTCAGATTACTTTTTTCCCTCATTCTTTTCTATTTTCTAATGTTTCCACTCTCTCCCTGACTGCACCTTCTTTTTCCTTTCTTCCAATCTGCTCTACTTCCAGACACTATCATCTTTTGTATAATTCCCAAAAAACAACTCCAGGTCAAATACACTTGAAACACAGAACACAAAAAACAACACGTATGTATCACACCATGTCAAACACAATCAAATTACCCCAATCCAACATGCGTAGCATCCAGATGCGGTCCTTCAATGTCAAAGGGCTTAATCACCCACTGAAAAGGAATAAAATGAGTGACACTTGTGGTGGACACGATGGAGATTTAAAAGTACTTCAAGAATACACAGAAAATATATCCCAAAAAAACGTGTTTGTCTCAGCAGTTTCAGATATTACAAATCACATTTAAGAAAAAAAATTCCTATTTGTAAAAGCCAAGAAAGCAAATGGAATATGCTACTTACCTGTATGCATCTGTTCTTGGCATGTAGGGCTGCTGACATTCATATCTGGGCATAGATCGCCGCCTAGTGTTGGGTCCGGATGATTGCACTTTGTTGTCCTGGAAGTCTTCGAAGTATCACGAGATAGGTGACTTCTCCCCTGGACCACAGTGCGCATGGACATCTTCTCCATCCTCAGATTGTTTTTCGCCATTGTGGCAGAGATGGAGATAGTAAAGAAAGATGGCCATGCAAAAGATAATGCTGCAGCTGCGACAGGCACCGGGGAGGAGGGCGGGCGATATGAATGTCAGCAGCCCTACATGCCAAGAACAGATGCATACTGGTAAGTAGCATATTCCGTTCGAAGCATGTGGGCTGCTGAATTTATATCTGTGCTTAGACTGTATAGCAGTATCCAGGTCTCGACAAATCCACTCGCCCGCTCGCATTTGCGAGGGAGAATGGATGAGGACGAGCTATTTTTAGGTCCTACTCGCCCTTTCTGGCGAGTAGGAAGACAAACTAACTTTTGTCCTCTGTCTTTGAAAACGGAGCAAAAGTGACAAGATAACCATATTTAAAGGCATTTTTATTGCTCACAAAGGGACTGAGCAATAAAGATGCCTTTAAATCTTGTTAACTTGTCACTTTTGCTCCATTTTCAGAGACAGAGGTCAAGTAGGTTGCAGTTGGGTCGAGGGGATTTTCCAAGTTACTAGACCTGCAGGACTAGTACAATTTTTCAGATTTGTCGAGCCCTGAGTATCTCTTCTAGCGGTGGCCACCTGTGCCAGCTGCAGCAGTTTGAAAAAGAGTTTTGAGGACAGCTTGGCCTTCAGCAGCTTGCACGTCTACACAGTAGTGTTTTGTGAAAGTGTGTATGGTAGTCCATGTGGCTGCCTTACATATGTCTTCAAGAGGAATATTTCCTAGGAAAGCCACGGATGCCCCCATTTTTCTTGTAGGGTGTGCTCTTGGGGGGACGGTTAAAGTGTGTTTAGCCTTTTGATAGTATATCTGAATGCATTTAACTATCCATCTGGCTATTCCTGACTTTGATATGGGATTCTCTTTATGTTGTGGTGCAAAAGCAACAAATAGTTGCTTTGTAAATGATTTTGTTCTGTCCGCATAGTAAAGTAGAGCTCTTTTTACATCTGGTGTGTGTATGGCTCTTTCGGCTACTGACTGTGGATTCTGGAACACTGGCAGTTCTTTAGATTGATTAATATGGAAATTTGATACTACTTTTGGCATGAACTTTGGGTTCGTTTTAAGAACTACCCTGTTAGCATGTACTTGCATGAAAGGTTCTTGAATAGTTAGTGCTTGTAATTCTCTAACTCGTCTGAGTGAGGTAATGGCAACCAAAAAAGCCACCTTCCACGTTAAGAATTGCAGGTCGCATGAGTGTAGAGGTTCGAAGGGAGGTCCCTTAAGTCTGGAAAGTACTATATTTAGATTCCAGACTGGGGAAGGAGGGTGTCTTGGAGGGATCACCCTTTTAAGACCTTCCATAAAAGCCTTGATTGCTGGTACTCTAAACAGTGAAAGGTGTTGCCTGTTTTGAAGGTATGCTACTATAGCAGCTAGGTGTAGTCTTATCGAAGAGTATGCTAAGTTGCATCTTTGAAGATTCAGTAGGTAACATATAATGCTTTGTATGGAGGCATCTAATTGGTTGATTTGGTTATTGTTACAGTAAATATCAAATCTTCTCCATTTTGCTGCATAGCATGCTCTCTTAGTTGGTCATCTAGCCTCTTTGATAATGTTCATGCATTCAGGAGGTAAATTAAGGTATCCGAACTCTAAGACTTCAGAAGCCAGTTCGCTAGGTTCATTTGGTTGGGATCTGGGTGCCTGATTTCTCCATTGTTCTGAGTCAGAAGATGGGGTGCGATGAGCCTTTGATGAGGAACTACTGAAAGCTCCAGGAAGGTTGTGTACCATGGCTGTCTCGCCCATGTGGGAGCAACTAGGATTAGCGTGAGTGACTGTTGCCGCAGTTTGCGTGCCACCAGCGGAATCAGCGGTGCTGGGGGAAAAGCGTACGCAAATCTGCCTGACCAGTTAATCCATATTGCATTGCCCTGTGACAACGGATGTGGGAACCTGGCGGCAAAAGTACTGGCATTTCGAGTTTTCTTTTGTGGCAAACAGGTCTATTTCTGAGTGACCCCAGTTTTGGAAGAATAGTTGGAGGACTTTGGGGTGAATCTCCCATTCGTGCAGTTGTTGGCTGTGCCCGCTGAGCAGGTCTGCTATTTGATGGTCTTTCCCTGGAAGGTGTTCTGCTAGGAGAAAGAGGTCTTATGGAATTGCCCACTTCCATATGCTCTGTGCCAGGTGGGACAGCTGTGGAGAGTGTGTTCCTCCCTGTTTCTGGATGTAGTACATTGCGGTCATGTTGTCCGTCCGGATCAACACGGTCTTGCTGCACAAGTACTTTTGGAATGCTTTTAGGGCTAGGAGTATCGCTTGCAACTCTAGTTGGTTGATATGCAGTTTCTTTTGTATGTTTGTCCAGCGCCCTTGAACTGTGTAGTGAAGGAGGTGGGCTCCCCAGCCTGTCAGTGATGTGTCCGCTGTTAGTACTAGTTGTGGAACTGGCTCTTGGTACAGTCGCCCCTTGGAAAAGTTTTGTGGGTTCCACCACTGCAGAGAGTAGTGAGCGCGACTGTCCACCAACACTAGGTCTTTTAGTTGCCCTTGAGCCTGGTTCCATTGCCGTGCTAGGTATTCTTGTAATGGGCGCATTTGAAGTCTGGTATGGGGGACTATGAATATGCAGGATGCCATCATGCCTAGGAGTTGCATGAGGACTCGAGCTGGCAGAGAGTGTTGTGGCTGAAATTTCTGAATGAGCATCTGCATGCTGTCTATCCTCGCTGTGTTTGGGAATGCCTTTGCCAGTGATTTATTTATAGTGGCTCCCAGATATTGTTGTATGTGGGATGGCTGCAGATGCGATTTTGGGTAGTTTATTGAGAAACCTAGGCTGTGCAGCAGCTGAAGGGTTTAGGACATGTGTTCTGCACACTGTTGGTACGATTTTGCTTGTATTAGCCAGTCGTCCAGATACGGGAACACATGGATGTGTTGCCTTCTGAGGTGTGCTGCTACTGTCGCTAAGCATTTTGTAAACACTCTCGGAGCTGTGGTTACCCCAAAGGGAAGAACCTTGAACTGGTAGTGTTGACCTTCTATTGTGAACCCGAGATATTTTCTGTGAGCTGGATGAATATGTGAAAATATGCATCCTTGAGGTCCAATGTTGCTAGGAAGTCTCCTTGCTGCAGTAATGGGAGCACTTGCTGTAGTGTGATCATGTGGAAGTGCTCTGACAAAATGTATTGATTTAGAGGTATGAGGTCCAATAATGGTCTGAGGGAACCGTCCTTCTTGGGAATAAGGAAGTATAGGGAGTATACTCCTGTCCCTTGATGTTGGAAAGGGACTGGCTCCAAGGCCCCTTTTTCCAGCATGCATTGCACCTCTTGTTGTAGCAGGGTGATGTGTTCTTTAGACATAGGACAGTGCCTGGGTGGTATGTTTGGTGGGGTAGGAGTTCCAGGCAATAACCATACTGGATCATTTGTCTGACCCACCTGTCCGTGGTAATTGCGTTCCAGACAGGTAGGAATTGTTGGAGTCTGCCTCCGACCGGTGTTAGGTGGTCTGGAGGTAGCGTGATGAAGTCACTGTTTTGTGGCAGTGGAGGCTCTGGTGTTATTGCATCCACGTCCTCTTCCCTTATTGTTATTTCCTCTATAACCTCCTCTGTTGGAGTTTTTGGTAAAGGAACTTTGTGTGTTGCCTTTGTATAATGAAGAGGTCTGGGAAGTGTTGCCTCGTGTAGCTGCCCTGTATGAGGAGCGTCGAAAGGAACTTCTATGTTGCTGAAACTGCAATGCTCCTATTGACTTTGCGGTTTCCGAGTCCTTTTTCATTTTATCGAAAATGGTGTCTACAGCAGGGCCAAAGAGGAAGTCTTGGTTGACTGGCTGATTAAGAATAGTGGACTGCACTTCGTTCTTAAAGCCCGAAATACGCAGACATGCATGTCGCCTTAATAGAACACTGGTGTTAATAGACCTGGCTGCGGTGTCTGCTGCATCAAGCGCACATTTGATGGAGGTGTTTGTGATGAACTTTCCCTCCTGTATGAGGTCATCAGCTTGAGCTTTAAAAGGCTCAGGTAAATGTTGCATTAAGCTATCAAGCTGATCATAATGCGCCCTGTCTAAATGAGCTAGCAGGGCTAGTGTGTTGGCCATCCTCCATGAATTGAAGGCTTGTTCTGCTACCCTTTTACCTGAGGCTTCTAATATCTTTGATTCCTTATCAGTGGGAGGCGCTTCCCCCGTTGTCTGTGAGTTGGCCTTTTTGCGTGCATTAGCTACCACTAGTGAGTTTAATGGTAACTGCCCTCTGATGTAGGTAGGATCTGTTGGGGCTGCCCTATACTTTTTTTCAATCCTGAGATTGATTACCTGTGCCCTGGCTGTATCTTTAAAAATGTCAGGTGCGTGTTTTATCACTCCCTTCAGCATGGGAAGTGTTCTGACACTTTTTTCTGATGTTGGGAAGGTGTCAAATAAGTAGTCTTCTTCAACAGTGTCATTGTGCATATCTACATTGTGGTATAGTGCTGTCCTGTCTATTAATTGGTTGAATACAATGGTGTCATCAGTGGGTGAAGGCTTAGTTGGATAGGAGGAGACATCAGGGATGGGATGGGTGTTGTAAGGGTCATTTGGCTCCTCCCATGGCACATTTTGCGGCTCAGGATCCTGTGGATATTCATAATCAGCCTGAGGATCCTCCCCAGTGTTACCCTTATCATCCCCATGTTTAGAAGGAGAGTAAGGAACAAAAGGAGTAGTAGGCATAATAGGATGGAAGGGAATGAAGGGTCTAGATGGAGAGATCCCAAAGTCCTCCTTTTTAAATGGAATAGGGGAAAGAGAGTCAGTGTCTAGTGGCCTATTTTTCCTGCGTAGGATTGGGACTTTACCAGTCTCAGGATTATTGTATATTTTTGCCTGGTCGTCTGCTGGGTCAGGATGGAAGAGTTCTTCCTCCACTGTTCTTGGTGGTGACTCCTGTGGGTCGATACCACCTTCAGCTTCTACGATTTTCGGTGCCTTAGTGCTTTTCGTCGGCTCGGGCCCTTTTTTAGGGTCGGGCGTGTTTTTGGGCCGACCGTGTCCTTTGGTTCGACACTTTTTGTGCTGGACAGGTTTCTTTGGTTGGCTGTCTTTAACCTAGTCTATGGTCTTTTTTGGATCGACTGGTGTTTTCGGAGCACTTATCTTCGGGTCGATAGCCTTTTCCGGGCGGATTGTAGGCTTTGGGACGGCACCCTTTCCGTCTGGAACCTTCTTTGGTTCGGCGACCTTTGGCGCAGCTTGCTTTTTTGGCTCGACGTCTCTTTTGGTGTCGGCTCCTTTTGGCTGCTTAGTGTCCTTTTTGGGTTCGACGACCTGTTTGGGGTCAACGCCCTTCGGCTCGACGGCCTTTTTTGGGTCGACTTTTCTTGGGGTCGACGCCTTTAGGCTGTGCGGCCTTCTTTGGGTCGACGTTTTTATTCGGGTCGACGCTTTTGGGCTGTACGCTTTTGTTCGGGTCGACAACTTTCTTAGGTTCTGGAACCTTCTTCAGGATTGCAGTACTTGGCCCTGGGGTCTCTGAAGGCTTAGGTTTCGGTTTTGGTTTCGTAGCCGAGCCGGATGGCGGGGCTGCCGAATGTTTCTTTTGATCTTGGCTAAGGCCTTTTGGCGATGCCTCGACCGGAGCCTTCGGTAACGGGATAATTTGCGTCGGGGGCAGTGTACTCACGATTTGACCCGGTGGGATCTCGTCATCTGAGTCCGAGTAGTCCTCGACGGTGACGATCTCTAGGTCTGAGTCTTGAGCTTCTGGAAGTTCCTGCTCATCGTCAAGATGTTGTCCGGTTCCGGTGCCTGTCGCTGCATCTCTTGCCCAGCGGCCCGTCGATTCCGTATGGTTTTCTTCGATCGAAACTGGGCGCAGGCTGGGCAGGTTTCTTCCTTATGGTCTGGAGAAAGGCACTTGTTGCATACTGAATGTTTGTCAGTATGCGGGAACTTGGAGTGGCATTGTGGGCACCTTTTAAACGGGCTTCTTTCCATCGACAGTAGGTGCACGTGGCGTCGAAAAGGCCCAACAGCCCGCGTCGACGACCGGATCGGGATGGAACGGTTAATCGAGTCAAGCGGTACCGAGCGAGAACAATACCGTCGAAGTCTGAGGCCTTTTGGCCTCTAGAAAAGCTTTGTTTCGATTCCGAAGTAGGAGTGTATCATCCGAACCCAATGGCGGAAAAAAACAATTTGAGGATGGAGAAGATGCCCATGCGCACTGTAGTCCAGGGGAGGAGTCGCCTATATCGTGATACTTCAAAGACTCTTCCAGGACAACAAAGTGCAATCATCCGGACCCAACACTAGGCGGCGGTCTATGCACAGATAGGAATTCAGCAGCCCACATGCCTCGAACATTCATTCAAGGAAGTAATTATAATGGCTAATGGACAAATTTCCCCAACTACAGCAATATTGGTGATAAATCACTATCAATTATCCCCAAACAATGGTCATAGTTGCAAAGCAATTTTATTCTGGTTAACGATCTTATTCTAGATAATCAAGTCACAGAACTAGAACCCTCTTATACTCAGATACTTTACATCTTATTCCCGCATAGACTACTTCCAATATAACACAGACTAATCTGCTTCTTTGACCATGCATGCATCAAGCTTACCTTAAACAAGCAACCCAGCATAAAATTAAGAGTGAAAACGAATGAAAAACATATTGCATCTGGGTAGGTGACAATATTGGTGTGAGAGAAAATGAAGATGGGGAGCAACAGGAGCTTGTTGGGTGCGAATGGGATAGGAAGAGGTTGGAAAAAAAAACTGGGTAAGGGAAATGATAGACAACCGGGGAAAAGAGGAGAGCGCAACACGGAGCACTGGTGCAGATATTTGAAGGGACAAAGCAACACACAGGAGAGACCAAAAAACCGTAAAGTGCTTAAAGAAAATCCCAGAATACATGCAGTGGAAGGATACAAGTTCTAAACAACTCTGCACATCTTCTGTAACTGAAAATAAAGAGATACTGTAACATTCCTGGAAAGGTTAAATCCACACCCCCACCTCAAAAATAAAAATGTATTACACACCTGCTCTTAATGTGAAAAAATCTTTACACTCATCAATCCCCCTAATAAAGCTTAATATTAGTGGAAAGTCAACTTTAATTAAGGAATATAATGATGAACATGCCTTCATCCCGGATAACGTACCATTAACAAGATTTTAGGTGGTGGTGGTGGCGGTGGGGGGTGGCTGGGTATTTTATTATGATGCTTATTTGTATCCTGGATCGGTGAATGCGGGTGACTGGTAATACAGGAGACCTAGAGATAAACAAACTACTATTCAGTACCATTATTTCTTTGGGATGTATTTATTTCCCAAGTAATATGACAATTTGCTCTAATGTAACCTAGAAATGCCCATACAGTCTCTCCCTGAAGAAACCTTGAACCTCTACCTTGTGATATGATAGGACTGCATTTCCTGCAATCCACTGTCAAGTATGTCAGAGTTAATAAAAGGCACAGTACATCCCACTAATTAAAGTGTGAAAAGTAATGCACAGGTTACCCAAGCAGATTGGGGGCGTTGTAGTCCAGATTTATTTTATAATGGAACACTTTGAAGCCAAAAGAGCCTTTTCTGCATAAACAAATTTCCAAACAGATTTATAGTTTAATTTAACCCCAGTCTACCATATATACTCTTTATATAAGCTATCCCCACCTAAATAACTCGAGAACAGTTCTTCTGAACAATACTGTCACCAGCCGCTTTGTGGGGTTACTGTGGGGCCCAGGAACATTTCATACACACAGAGTTAAAGCAATATCCACTGCACGCACTGCTACATATACAGCATTAAAACCATCCTCAAGAATCCACGAACAATTTCAGATTAACCGTCTTAAAACCCACTTGCACCCTGAAGCACCAGCCAAAACCACATATATTGTTTATTTTTTGCTTTGAAAATATGCAAAGAAGTCCAGAGAAGGTGACTGTATAGTCATAAACTTTAATAGCCCCAATTCCACTGCTAGTGTCCTTTTTGGGAGATAGAGCAACATTCACTATCAAGGGGGCAGGGCATTGAAATTTTACCCCTAGGGTTCTTTTACAGACCAGGTACTTACGAACCACCCACACCTAGGATTCCCATATCAAAGAATTTTAGCAACCAAACTCGCCCTATGGTAGTTCAAGGGAGGAGGTTTACACCTCATATGACTCCAATGGGTCCATGGCACATAGGTGATACATGGAACAGAGGTGGTATCGAAGTTAGAAATAAATTCAATGTCCTATCAGGGCTCAATGAATGCGATTGACTTGGTTCTAACCAAATTGGCAGCAATTTGGTGTATGACTCTAACTCGCTCCTGGATCATCCTTCTAACCATGTATCTAGGATAAAGGGAGACTAATCCAGTAGTTGTCGATGGTAGCTCTTTAGATTTAGTTGTACCAATGGTATGCTCTGCTGGGGAATTATTAAGTAATGCTTGGGAAGGGGGAGGGAGTAGGTTATCCTAGAATGTAGCTGGTTTGCGACAGACATGAGTCACATGATTGGGTAAATTTCATCAATTGTTTTGATGTGTGTCTCTTCCAAGAAACCTGGATGTGTGAACCTTCTTTTTTCCAGGGGTATCTGAACTACTCAGTTCCTGCAACCAAAGGTCAAAAGGGTCGCCCAAAGGAGGGTTTGACAATTTGGGTGAGGTAAAGTTTGTCTTTCCCTATTAAGATGATAGATTCAGGCAGTAAGGACATCCAACTTATAAATCTGGATATGGGCATTTTGGGGTGTCTTGACATATATAATGTATATGTTGGGGGTAATAATGGAGGAAGGTCAGAAGTACTAGAGGCTCTTACCTCCTTACTTGAAACTCACTCCCTTGACAATGTTATAATTGCTGGTGACTTTAATCGCATGTTTGAACTATTTATTTATTTATTTATTTTGAGAGTTTTATATAGCGCGAACAAGATCTTTGCAGATAACAGAGCGCTTTACACAGGCAGGTGGAAGGGTAGGGGAACAAGGGGGAAAGTAGGTAGGTAGATCATCAAGTTCATGTACATAGCAAAAAACAAATTATTTATAGTACAGGTATGAGGTAGCACGGTCTAGTTAAACTATGTTTGGTTATTTGCGACGACTCTGTTGGAAGAGGATAGGCAGATTAGACTTAGAGCCCTTTAGACGGTGGTCTGGGGACGTCATTTGCTTAAATGAGATTGGTCTCTAAAGGGGCCTTAGGGCACTGAATGGGAGAACAAAGAGTGACAGAGGGGGGGGGGGGGGGGGGGGGGGGGCTTGTACTTTTGACAACGGGCGAAGTAAGAGCAGAATTGATTATGTATTGTGCAGCTTGAAAATATGGACTATGGAAGCAAGTTTCTGATATGGAGGCTTGAAAGCGATCACGTTCCCTTGTGCGTAGTGCACAAATGGTGGCCAACCCTGAATGGGAAACCAAATGTAGAGTGGGAAGGTCTCCCTGTTCCTACTTACGATATGCGTCGGCTGAAATGGCCCTGTGTATTGGCTAACCAACAGTCCATGGACAGCATTAATATAGAGGTAGATGGTGCAATTGTAGCATTGGAAAAGGCTACTATAGTTACCCCAGGGTCAAGCGAAGCTACAATTGTCCATGATATCCTCTTTTCTATTATTAAATCTCACTTCCAGAAACCAGCCATGGAAACCTACAGGGAACCAACTAGACCAGCAAAGTGGTATAATGCACAGTGTAGGGACGCTAGGCTTGCTCTGGGCACTGCTATTAAAACTAGGGAACAGACTGTTATTCATAATGCCAGAAAGAATTATAAAGACAGTATAGCTCAGGGGTCTCCAAACCGGTCCTGGAGGGCCGGATCCATGCCAGATTTATTGGATATCCCCATTGAGATACATGTAGTTATTTTAAAAATCTGGCATGGATCCGGCCCTCCAGGACCGGTTTGGAGACCCCTGGTATAGCTACTGCAAAAAAGCTGTGGGGCGAGCTGCATTGGAGTGAGCTAAAGGACGCATGCAGTACTAAAGATTCCAGGCTTTTCTGGAATATTGTTAAATGGGGAAAAGGAGGTGAACCAGATTGTCCTGATAATAATGTCCCGGAGGAGGATTGGGTCAATCATTTTAAGCCACAATATGCTGAAGCTAAACCTAGCAGGAAGATGGATGGGTTCACTGCTGTGTTTCCCAAAGCAAATCTCTTCACCCATGGTGAGGTGCTAATGGCTCTCAGTAAAGTGTCTAGGGGCAGAGCAGCAGGTCTGGACGGGGTCCCGGTGGACCTTTTTATTAATGATATGGAACGTTGGGGTAAATATATTTTTCTTTTGTCTAATGCTATTGCCCGGGGTGCATTAGTACCATCTTCTTGGAAAGGTGCAATTATCATCCCAATTTACAAGAAAGGAGACCGGGGCTTGCCGGGTAACTACAGACCCATAAGCGTGATAGCTAGCATCCAAAAGGTGGTGGGGAGGATGGTGGTTAACAAACTTATGGACTGGGTTGATGAGCATAACGCACTATCCCCATACCAGGCTGGGTTTCGGAAGGCCACAAGCACGGTGGACCAGGTGTTCCACTTTACTTTGCTACGGTGGCGAACGGTGTTGCTAGGGGAGGGCAGCCTGTATGCAGCTTTTGTTGATTTGCGGGCTGCCTTCTACCTGGTCCCTAGGACAAAGCTGTGGTTGGTACTGAGGAACTTGGGACTACCAGAGGAATTACTAACCCTGGTCATGAGGTTGCATGAGACTAATTTTGCTAAAATTCAGTGGGGTAAGCAGGGGGAGATCACTGATGACTTTCTGGTCGAACGGGGTGTTCGGCAAGGGTTTGCAATGGCCCCCTTGCTTTTTTCATTATTTATTAACGGGGTAGTTGCACGAATGTTACCTGTTAATGTTGATGCACCCTCGTTGGCGGGCATTAAGGTACCGATTTTAATGTTCGCAGATGACACCTTAATTTTATCAAAGACCCCGAGTGGCCTACAACGTGCTCTCTATATTTTTGATGAATTTTGTGGGAAGCACGGTCTAGATAAGTAAACTACCCCCCCCCCCTCAAGCGCCTTGAGACCCCCTGGGTGAGTAGTGCGCTATACAAATGTTAAACTTGAACTTGAAGTCAATGTAGCAAAAACCAAATTAATGACATTCAACCCCCATCGTAATTTTCGGACCAGGGCGTTTATGAACCAACGTCCGTTAGAGGTAGTTAGAGCCTTTACTTATCTTGGTATCTATGTAACTGATGACCTAAGATGGTCCCAGCATATCGACCTTGCGACACTAAAGCATAGGCAAATAGTGGGTGCTCTTGGGGCTGAGCATAGAAAAGCCAAGTCCAAACCAATTGCGCCAGCTCTAAAGGTATATGAGGCAAAAGCCCTGGGATCAGCATTATACGGGGCAGAGCTGTGGGGATTCGGGGAGCTCCTCTGTATGCAGAAGTCCGAAAACAAGTTTTTCAGGACAATTACGGGTCTTCCCAAAAGCACCCCTTTGCTCCCCCTTAAATATGATTTAGACAGAAAGGCTGTAGGTGATCTGGCGAGGCTTCGCCCGATTCTATATTGGAGGCGGCTCTGGACTACTCCAGAGCTTAACCACTATGCCGATGGCTTCCTAGCAATGATCGAAGCGGGTATGTTCCATAGGATAAAATGGTTAAAGGATCTTCGAACTTTGTTGTGTGTGCTTGGCCTTCAATTCCTATGGGACAATCCGCAAGGAGTCGCTCTTCCCAGTAAAAAAATAATCAAGGAGCTTTATTGGGGTTATGTGGCTAACCGGGATTGGAGAAAAACCCGATGCGGAAACTATGGCAGGACGATATCTGGAAGTCAAATCATTCCCTGCCATCGAACTGTATTGGGATAACATAACCAAGCCAGGGGATAGGAAACTTCTCTTTCAGATGAGGATAGGAGCCCTCCCCCTTAGGTCCTTAACTGGCAGGTGGAGGGGATCATCTAACACCACCTGCCGTGTCTTTGGAACCACAAAAGAAACTATTGGGCATTTTCTATTCTCTTGTAGGGCTTGTGTCGCTCCAAGGCGGATTTGGTTAACACCTGCCTATAAAATCTTAGGCGCCTCTAGTAGCTCAGTGGCATTGAGAATTATCTGTACTAGCTCCTGTTTGCCATTAGCTATAGCAACAGCAAAATATTTGGGGTGGTCATGGGGTATTAGGCAGAAAGCTATAATCAAGGGTCCATCCACATAGGGTCTGTTGTATTTGCACATATTTGATTAATTAAGGAAGTCTTTGCTAACCTGTAAATTGTTTTAGTATTGATATTTTATGTATTTTGATTGATTTCCTTGGAGGCGTTTATTTATTGATGTTTAAAATGTATCTATGTAATGTGTTTTTATGAGAATTACTCGAATAAAGTCTTCTGAATTGAAAAAATATATGCAAAGAATACAAGGCAGGGCTGGACATCAAGCATACTTTACACCCACAACCAAACCACAACAAACTCAGCCATACTGAAAAAAATAAACTCCTACATCCACCATTCTAGTCCAACTCAAAGTCCTATGCAACCTGGAACTCAGTTCCTGACAATGCAATCGGATTTCATTCCAATCCCATAACTTCAGCTCAAGACCGAGTCAATGTCATCACATGAGGGCGCACACTGTTAAAAAGTCATGATCTTCAAATCCAACCATCTATTTAACTACTGAGCAATACCGGTCCTTCCATCCCTGTCAAAGACCTCTGAAAAAGTACAGGTCTTCCCGACACAAACAGATGAAAGGGCTCGCTGAGTGTTTATCTTTCCCAAACATCTGTAGTCATGATCTGGCACATTTACTCAAGGACCTTTAAAACCCACTGGTACCCCCGATGCTATTCTTAATAATACCTAAGCAATACAAAACATGTTAATAGGTCCTTTAAGTCCGGAGGGATTTAATCCTAGTCCTTTTCTCTTTTCCGTGATCGGAGAGTTCAATTTAAACTTAGCTACTTGGATAACTTTGGAAAATTGAGAGTATTCTTGTATGTTCTAGGTTGGATACCTTTGGTATTTGGTCTGGGGCGCTCAAATTGTCAAATATTGTATTGTCCTAATAGCTTGGCTCTCCAGGAGCAAGATCCTCACTTTCTTAACACTATTCGCCAGTAGTACTCCTGCATGCATCAGCAAGCATCAACACTATACCTACAAATACAGTTCTTTTACCCAAGCAGTAAAGTGAAACCGCTACGTATCCAATTTGCTGCTTAGGCAACACTGAGGGAAAGACTTGATGAAAGTATGACTTCAAGGGTTTCCCCGCAAACTCCTTCATAAGGCCCACTCTAGTTTAAGTGAAGAACCATCCAAGTATCACAGACTTGTCGAATACTGTCCGGCAGGACTGTACTAATAGGTATAGCGTGAATGCTTACTGATGGATTTAAGACTATTACTGTACAATGGAGTTAGGAAAATGAGTATCTGTGGTCGTTTAAAAGCAGACACCTGTTGACTTATTTAGATGCACGGATAATGGGCAGCTCCATGCAGCAAAATAGTTTTTAATCTTCACCCTGACCCACCCTCAATAAATGGAAAGACTGTTTAGGGGTTATGAATTTCTAATGCATTCTGGATCCTAGTCCTATTTATAAAAGGACTTTCAGGGAGCATATTCACCTCTAGAATTTTCTGTTGTGAATGTGGCCTTGCCAATAACAAACCATGCCCCCAACACTCAGGGAGGGGGTAAGGTCACCCTTTCAAATTCTTTGTAATGCTCCTTTGTCCTATTCATAATGTGAAACGATATGGTGCTAACTGGATGGTTCCCCAAAAAAAGTTAATTCCCCATGAGTGACCCTCTATTTCATCTCTTCGATACTGGTCACATCTCCCTTTACCATATAGATAGGGATGACCCAAATGTTGGAAGCCCCTTTTTAACTCATTCTACAGGACTCCTCTCCTTATTTGGAAAACAGGCCCATCTCTTCATACATTTCCAGATGATATTCTGCTGTGTTTTTTTGGCCAATACAGAGAGACATGACACTGTGCTAATGTCCTAGGTTTCCAAAATAAACCTTGCTCAACATGTTGGCGCTCCTTTTCCTGGTGACATCCATAAAAAGCAGATCGCCAGTAGAGCTAAAGCTCCATTTTGGAATTTCTATTGTAAAGAGCAATGTTCTGGTAAAGGACAGACTTTGCTGATTTGGAGGGAGAGTGGGGACTCGAGCTGGAGTACTGCGCACATCTGCAATAGATATCTTGGTGGCTTCTTGCAACAAAGTCTAGTAAATCTTTTACGTAGCCAGTAGTGAGCGAATTAGTCTGATGTTACCACTGATTATTTGTAATGTCATGTGTATGGTCATGTGCAGGGCAATGGACAGCAAGTTATGTTTATGTTACAACCCATAAGAGGCAAAATTCAGCGGTTTCTAGTGTGAAAATGTGAAACCGAACATTGTCAATTGTTAAAGTTAACGGAAATTTCAATTGTTAATTATTTCAGTCAATCAATCAATAAAAACTTTATTAGGGCACGTTCTGGCCATAAAAGTACATTTCACAGAAAAGGACAAACAGATCAAATTTGAAACTACGGTACAAATATGGTTAAGAGCACAAACAAAATTCCTCCATATAATAAAAAAAATTCCAAATAGAGCCAAGTCATTGCTATTGTCAACCCATGTTTTTTCGTTTACGTACAGTCCCTGATAAAAAAAAAACGTGCAACCCCCTAACAAATAAGTGGGGAGGAGAGCATTTGCAGTTAAATCAGTGCTGGTCTTACTTGTGCAAAATAGCAATTTCTTATAAGTGGTAGAATATATTTTGCTCACAGCTCAGTATAAGAACCACAGAAGAACCTAAAGTGCAACAAATCTTGGTCAGACAAATGTCACATGCACAAGGCTGTAAGGTTACTATCTTTGAGAAACCTTTAGGTACAGTAAGGAACCAACAGATACAATTAAATCTAGATAAAAGAAAACAATGATGCAAATTATTAACAAAAGACCAAAAAGGTTCATCTAAAATCACAGGACTCCTAATCATAAAATGTCTGCATGTAGGTTTCTTAAATTAATTTGCTTCCCTATCCAGATTTCTCCTAGTTAAGAATTGAGTTTTTATAGCTTTCACCTCCATGGGGTGCAGGTTTCTTGGTTGATTAAATAGCTCTGGTTGCCCTAGTGCTGAAAGCTGCCAAGAAACATGGCTTAACCAGGGAATATCAGCGGCTCTATCGAGCTTCATGCAGTCATCTGGAATAATTTGATTTAGGTTCGGCTCAGTTCTAAACCACAGTTGTAACCATCATATCAAGGGGGCTGCAGCAATATTATCTATAATGTAGCCCCGCCTTGAGTCCTCATGTACCATAAAGGCTGGGATGCTTGATGGTGCAGCTAGGAGTTTTCGTAGATGTGTCTCTTCAACACCTTGTAGTTGAATACATTCCTTGTAGCCCCATACCACGCTTCATACACTGTCATGGAGACACATTTCTCATTATAGATCTTCAGCAGTGGTTGTATGGGTTTACTCCCTAATCATCTAGCGAAATCAAATTAACCGCAAGGTCAAGAGCTACCATAAAATCAATAAAAGTATTAACTAAGCATTTCAAAGCAATCTGAGCCCTGGCAAGTAAAACTGCATCATCAGCATATAAAAGGACTGGAATGGATTCAAAACCTACTCTCTGGAAGTCTAAACTTGAATCTGATAGCACTACCCCTAGCTTGTTTATATAAACAGTAAATAAAACTGGTGCAAGAATGCACCCCTGCCTCACTCCTCTATTTACTTTCTAGGATTTAGTTAGGGAGCTGTTCTCATTGTATCTAGCCGAGGAATTAGATTAAGATGGGAGCAATGCAAAAAACATATGAAGTTCGAGTCCATCCCAGTTTCAAGAAAAAATGTTCATAATATTAACCAGTTTACCCTATTTAAAGCGGACGTTAAGTCCATAAAAGCCAAAAACATACTCCCTTTTTTGGCTAGGGTGTATTTGTTGGTTATCATGAGTAGGTTCATACATTGCTCCACTGTGCCCCTACACTTACGAAAGCCAAACTGCAGTTCAGATAACACGTCTTTTTCTTTCAGTCAAATACTTAAGCGACCTAAAATTGCTTTGCCCATTATTTTTGCTGTGGAATCCAATAAAGAAAATCGGACGATAACAGGCAGGATCGTCCCTGGCACCTTTTTATAAATTAGCAAAATCACTGCTGTTGACCATGAGTGAGGTATGCCTACCCTTGTAGCAGGGTTAAACACCATAGTTACAATTTTTGACCATGAGTCCGATTAGTAGAGGTCCACAGGTATCCCATCGGGACAAGGGCTTTCCGTGCGGACATATCCTCAATCGCTTTCTGTACCTCCTTTACCTCAAACCCTATTACAAGCGGTGCAGTACTGGGTACCCAAGGAGTCTGTTTGTTTTGTAGCCACCTCTGCATAAATCTGCTCAAAGTGACTAACCCACCAATCAGCACTAATAACGCACTCAGTTCTTGTGTTATTGTTCTTAAAAAGGGGGCTGTTTACTACCTTCTGGAATTTTGCACTAGAGGCTTGGGCACTAGCCTGAATTAGGCACTAGCCTGAATTAGGTCCTTCCATGCCTGTTCCCTTAAAGAAGCCTTCCTTTGTTTTAGAGCCAGGTCATATGCTCTCATTTGGGTTTTAATCAATTCAGAATCCCTGGGTGTCCGTTTTAACGCAGCCATAAGGGCTTTCTGAGTTATAGAGCAATCAGCATTAAGCCATTTAGCCTCATTAATACCCACTAGGCTCTTTTTGCCTGTTAGCTTTCTGGGAATTCGCTTTGCCAATTGGTCAAAAGCCTCTAGGACTTCTGTGGGCTCATTATGTACATTTTACATCTACTCAATATCTTCTTTGCCCTCAGTATAGAGCTCTGCTAAGAACAGTTCGAGAAAATGTTTCCCCATCTTATTTTCCGATCCCAATCCATAGGCTGAAAATCCCAGTTTACAAAGGTCCTTGGCGCGACACCCCGAAAGACCATTAGGCCCTTGGATTCTGCTATAATCGGGTTGTGATCACTAAAGCTAGTCTAGGCCGTTCTCACTTCCCTCCTATTTTGGTATAGAGAGGCTAATATTACAGTATAATCTATAATCAAACAGTTCCCTCTCGCAAAGAAGGAAGGTATTATCTCTGCTTCGTCCCTAGACTCTAGGCAAAATACGTTGTTACTAGCTAATAGACTTTCTAGCCGGACACCTGGAGGTGAATGTTCAAAATGGGCCACGGGTGGTAAATTGTCAAAAATATACCTCTCTGATAAACATTTTAAAGAGCAACGGTGTACGTTAAAATTCCCAGTTATAATTATTTTGTAGGGGGTGTGTCTATACTGTGCAAAGTCCTCTATAAAGCTTACAAGAGCAATTAAATACTCACTGTCAATGTCCCTACAAAATGAATTATAGAAATGTACAATCACCAGGGTTATGCTACTCGGAAAAATGAATTCTACTGCTAAAAGGTGTGGTGAAGAGCTAAGTTAATTATTTTAGTCTTTGCAGGACTTAATGATGTATGTATGTCCTTTAACAAACTTTCTCAGCACTCAAACTAGCCGTGTATGGCCTTTGTTTGGCCTTGCACCCAGCCCTATCCCACCCAAAGCGGTTACACTCAGCGTCTGGCTGTGTACAGCATACTTTGGGCATAGGCATAGCACTCAACTCCACAACTAGAATGGTTTCCAGATAGAGGGGTTGACCTATAACAGTTAAAGTTAGACAGGGTGGGATCCAAAATGTTTTCATTTGCAAATAACCAGAACTATTAGAATTATGCGATTGCACTGCTGAGTATTTTTGTATAATAGAGTTACCGTAGCTTAAAATCTGCAGCATAATTAGCAGATTTTAACCAAAAAAAGGTACTTTGTTGCCAGCTCAAACGGTTCAAAAGTTACTAAAAACTCAATGATGTGATGCTGCGCAGCAGAAACCCTTTGCAAAGATTGAATGTTTAAGTGTTTATCGCTATATTTGGATGCTAAAGGAGCACCCCAAAGACCCCTCCGCTCAGCCCAGCTTTCCCCTCGACGGTGCCGTGCATCAAGCCCGCCAGAACAGGAGGCCGCTCCTTTTCCCTCTTCATGGCCAAGGCAACACCCTCCCTCTCCACCTCCAACAGATACCAACTCTCTCCAAGTTCTTGAAGGACCTCAAGACCCGTCTCTTCGCCGAATCCCCACGAGTGTCCAGCAACTGCACGAACCCTGGTGGGCCCTGGAAGACATCAGGACCTACTTGACCCCTCGACCTGACACCGTAAGCACCAAGGAGCTGCGCACATCCCCCCCCCCCCAGCGCCTTGAGACACTCACGAGTGAGTAGTTGTGCTTAACAAACCTTTGATGGATTAATATTAATGTGGTGCATCCAGTGCCCCGACAGTGCAAACAAGCGTAAAGAGAAGAAATAATGAAGTAATAATTTCACAAATTGTGCCAGTTTGCCTTCCCCTGCCAAATCATTACAGTGCCACTGCCAAAACTGCATCAACGTTTGACGAATCTGCATTAAATGTGGCACACTTACATGTTAAGCCAAGTTCTGCACGAAATTTGAGAAAAGAGACCAGTAATCGGTCGCCAGTCATTAGCAAATCAATCCTATTTAGGAGCCTCCACTGATAATTTCCCTCCACCATGACCAGATTTGCACAATATCACAACTGAACATTTTTGTTTTAACTGTCTGCACTCAAGCTGCGTACCACTTATATAACAAGCATTGGAAATGCAATAGGTCTCGCATTAGAAAAGTAGGAGCTATTGGTCTTGTAAATGTTTTTTTTTTGTATTTGTGTTTATTTGTGAAATAGCTAAATTGATAGCTTTGTCATTCACAACGCCAATAGTTTTAACTTTTGTGAATGTGACACCTATAGCATTTGGAATGCAACATGATTTGTATATATGTGACTTTGATGGCAGCTTTTGTTGTTATGCCACATCTCTAGAGAGCAGGAGAGTGCAGCAGGGGAAGAAGCACAGCCCTGCAAGCTGAGCGTCCTCCCATCGCACACCCATCTGTGGCTTGAGTGGTGTGAGGGTGAGGGGGGTGAGGGTGAGGGGTGTGAGGGTGAGGGGTGTGAGGGTGAGGGGGGTGAGGGATGTGAGGGTGAGGGATGTGAGGGTGAGGGATGTGAGGGTGAGGGATGTGAGGGTGAGGGATGTGAGGGTGAGGGATGTGAGGGTGAGGGATGTGAGGGTGAGGGATGTGAGGGATGTGAGGGTGAGGGATGTGAGGGTGAGGTGGTGTGAGGGTGAGGTGGTGTGAGGGTGAGGTGGTGTGAGGGTGAGGGGAGCTAGGGTGTGTGAGGCTGAGGAGGTGTGAGGGTGAGTGAGGGTGTGTGAGAGTGAGGGTGAGTGAGGGTGGGTGAGGAGGTGTGATGGTGTGTGAGGGTGATTGAGGTTGAGTGAGGGCGTTTTAGGCTGAGGGTGTGTGAGGGTGAGTGAGATTGACTGAGGGTGAGGGATGATTACATTAAATTCATGGTCGGGAGGGAGTTCCAAGTCTTGGCGGACAGGTAAGAGAAGGACATTCCCCCTCTGGTGGCTCTTCGGAAGCGGGGGACGGTGGCGAGGGCGTGGCCGGTCGATCGAAGCTGGCGTGTGGGAGCGTAGAAGTGGAGGCGGCTGTTGAGGTATCCTGGGCCTTGGTTGTGCAGGGCTTTGTGTGCGTGGGTGAGGAGACGGAAGGTGATTCTCTTGTTGACCGGGAGCCAGTGCAGGTCTCTCAGGTGTCCGGAGATGTGGCTGCGACGGGGGATGTCCAGGATGAGTCGTGCTGAGGCGTTCCGGATCCGCTGGGGTCTCTTCTGGAGTTTGGCCGTGGTACCGGCGTAGAGGGAGTTGCCGTAGTCCAGACGGCTGGTGACGAGGGCCTGGGTGACCGTCTTCCTGGTCTCGGTGGGGATCCACCGGAAGATCTTACGTAGCATGCGAAGGATGTTGAAGCACGACGAGGAGACGGCGTTGATTTGTCTGGTCATGGAGAGGGAGGAGTCCAGTATGAAGCCCAGGTTGCGTGCGTGGCCTGTTGGTATGGGTGCGCTGCCCAGGGCGGGGGGCCATCAGGAGTCGTCCCAGGCGGAGGGTGAAGATCCCAGGATGAGGACTTCCGTCTTGTCCGAGTTCAGTTTCAGGCGGCTGTTCATCATCCATTTGGCTACGTCTGTCATCCCTTCGTGTAGGTTGGCTCTGGTGGTGGAGGGGGTCGTTGGTGAGGGAGAGGATCAGCTGGGTGTCGTCGGTTTAGGAGATGATGTTGAGGTTGTGTTGGCGTGCAATGGCTGCGAGGGGGCTCATGTAGACGTTGAAGAGGGTTGGGCTGAGCAAGGAGCCTTGGGGAACGCCGCAGATGACTTCGGTGGCTTCTGATCTGAACGGGGGGAGGCGGACTCGCTGTGTCCTTCCGGCGAGGAAGGAGATGATCCACTCCAGTGCCTTCTCCTGGATTCCGACGTTGCTGAGGCGTTGCACTGGGGTACGGTGGCAGACCGTGTCGAAAGCCGCGGAGAGGTCTAGGAGGATGAGGGCCGCTGTTTCTCCGTTGTCGAGCAGGGCTTGGATGTCATCGGTGGCTGCGATCAGGGCGGTCTCGGTGCTGTGGTTGGCCCGGAAGCCAGACTGCGAGAGGTCGAGGCATCAGTTTGTCTCGAGGAAGGCGGCCAGCTGCTTGTTGACCGTCTTCTCGATGACTTTTGCAGGAAACGGGAGCAGCGAGATGGGGCGGTAGTTCTTGGGGTCGGTGGGGTCGGCTGATGGCTTCTTCAGTAGAGCGCCGAGTTTGGCGTGCTTCCAGCTCTCCGGGAAGGTAGCGGTGTCGAGGGATGTGTTGATGACGTCCCGCAGGTGGGGTGCGATGACAGTGTCGGCCTTCTTGAAGACACGGTGAGGGCAGGGGTCGGTCGGATGTCCGGAGTGGATGGACTTCATCGTGCGGACGGTGTCTTCGGTGCTGATCGGGGTCCAGGCGCGGAGGGTGGCGGTGGTTCGGTCGTGGCGTGCGTCGGTTGAGTGCTGAAGCTGTTGTGTATGTCTGCGATCTTGTTGTAGGAGTAGGAGGCGAGGGAGTTGCAGAGGTCTTGTGAAGCGGTGATGTCGTCGTTTCCGGCGTTGGGGTTGGAGAGCTCTTTAACGATGTTGAAGAGTTCCTTGCAGTTGTGTGCGTTGTTGTCCAGTCGTTCCTTGAATGCGGATTTCTTGGTGGCATGGATCAGTTGGTGGTGTTTTCGGGTGGCGAGCTTGAGGGCAGTCATGTTGTCCGGTGTTGGATCTCCGCGCCAGGCTTTCTCGAGGGCACGGCAGTTCCTCTTGGAGCTCTTGAGTTAGTCGGTGAACCATGGGGCTTTCTTGCTGCCGGGTCTGCTAGGCGGGGTCCTCAGAGGGGCGAGGTCGTCTGCGCAGTTGCTGATCCACTTCGTGAGGTTGTTGGCGGCCTGGCTGGGGTTCGCTGAGCTGGTGGGGGGGGGGGGGGGGGGGTTCTGGCTTAGGGATGCGGCGAGCTGGTCGGCTGTGATCTTGTTCCAGCTTCTGATTGCAACCTGTTGCTGGTGGTGGTGGATCGTGGTCCTTCTGAAGCTGAAGTGGACGCAGCTGTGGTCCGTCCAGTGGAGTCTGGTGGCGTGGCTGAAGGTGATGTCCTTGCTGGATGAGAACACGGGGTCGAGTGTGTGTGTCCGGCGTAGTGGGTGGGGGTGGCCACCAGCTGCTTGAGTCCGAGGTTTGCGAGGTTCTCCAGCAGGGTGGTGGTGTTGCGGTCGTCGTTGTTCTCCAGGTGGAAGTTGAGGTCCCCGAGGAGGATGTAGTCAGCGGAGGGGAGGGCGTGCGGGCTGATGAAGTCGGCGATGTCTTAGCTGAATTGTGTGCGTGGTCCCGGGGGTCTGTAGATGAGGGTGCCTCTGAGGGTGGTCTTGGGGTTGATGTGGATCTGGAAGTGCAGGTGTTCGGCGGGTGCGAGGGTGTCGTCGGTGTTGGTCGTGATGCGGATGGTGTTCCTGTAGATGATGGCGATGCCTCCTCCATTCTGGTTGTAACCGTCTGGGATGGTGATGTCGGGAGCAGAGGAGGCGTTCATCCAGGTTTCCGTGAGGACGGCAACGTCTGGTGATGTTGTGTCGAGGAGGTTCCAGAGCTCGACGGCGTGTCTGTGGACGGCGCGGGTGTTAACAAGGATGCACTTTAGGTGGTTGCTGCTGGTTCTCGGTTTGGTGGGTGCTGGTGTAGTGCAGGTCCGGATGCAGGTGAACTTGCAGGAGTGGCAGCAGAAAGGTCCGTGGGTGCGTCTCGGAGTGGCTCGGTGGCACCCCGGGATCCGGCCAGCGTTGAGTGCGTAGAGCTCGGTGGAGTCGTAGGGCCGGCGGGTGGGCTGGTGTCTGCGGGGGCCAGGGGACCTGGCACTGGGCGCGGTCCAGGCGAGGACGGGCGCAGGCGGTGCCGCCGAGTGGTGGTGCCGCCGAGTGGTGGTGCCGAATGGTGCCGGGGTGGTGCCGAATGGTGCCGGGGTGGCGCCGGGGTGGTGCCGGGGTGGCGTCGAGTGATGCCGGGGTGGCGCCGAGTGATAACGGGGTGGCGCCGAGTGATAACGGGGTGGCGCCGAGTGATAATGTGGTGGCGCCGAGTGATAATGTGGTGGCGCCGAGTGATAATGGGGTGGCGCCGAGTGATAATGGGGTGGCGCCGAGTGATAATGGGGTGGCGCCGAGTGATAATGGGGTGGCGCCGAGTGATAATGTGGTGGTGCCGAGTGATAATGTGGTGGCGCCGAGTGATAATGTGGTGGCGCCGAGTGATAATGTGGTGGTGCCGAGTGATAATGTGGTGGTGCCGAGTGATAATGTGGTGGTGCCGAGTGATAATGTGGTGGTGCCGAGTGATAATGTGGTGGTGCCGAGTGATAATGTGGTGGTGCCGAGTGATAATGTGGTGGTGCCGAGTGATGTGGTGGTGCCGAGTGATGCTGGGGTAGCGCTGAGTGATGATGCTGAATTGTGCTGCTGAGTGATGGTGCTGAATATTGCTGCTGAGTGATGGTGCTGCTGAGTGGTGGTGCCGAGTGATGCTGTGGTGGTGGTGAGTGATAATGTGGTGGTGCTGAGTGATAATGTGGTGGTGCTGAGTGATGCTGGGGTAGCGCTGAGTGATGCTGCTGAATGGTGCTGCTGAGTGATGGTGCTGCTGAGTGGTGGTGCTGCTGAGTGGTGGTGCTGAGTGATGCTGGGGTAGCGCTGAGTGATGATGTGGAAGGGAAGATAAGAAAGAATGAAAGAAAGAAAGGAGGAAGAAGGGAGGAAGGAAAGAAAAAGGAATGAAAGGGAGGGAGGAAAGGAAGGAATGGGAGAAAAAAGGAAGGCAAGAAAGGATGGAAAGGAAGAAAGGAAGGAAAGAATGGATGAAAGGAAAGAAAGAAAGGATTCTAATTGCAAGTGTCAACATGTTTAGGCTTGTTTTGAAGATGTAGTCCCTAAATTTGAGATTCCTCGACGGAGAGGGGCTGAGAGGCGACAGGGAGAGGGGAGAGGCGACAGGGAGAGGGGAGAGGCGACAGGGAGAGGGGAGAGGCGACAGGGAGAAGGGAGAGGCGACAGGGAGAGGCGACAGGGAGAGGCGACAGGGAGAGGCGACAGGGAGAGGCGACAGGGAGAGGCGACAGGGAGAGGCGACAGGGAGAGGCGACAGGGAGAGGCGACAGGGAGAGGCGACAGGGAGAGGCGACAGGGAGAGGCGACAGGGAGAGGCGACAGGGAGAGGCGACAGGGAGAGGCGACAGGGAGAGGCGACAGGGAGAGGCGACAGGGAGAGGCGACAGGGAGAGGCGACAGGGAGAGGCGACAGGGAGAGGCGACAGGGAGAGGCGACAGGGAGAGGCGACAGGGAGAGGCGACAGGGAGAGGCGACAGGGAGAGGCGACAGGGAGAGGCGACAGGGAGAGGCGACAGGGAGAGGCGACAGGGAGAGGCGACAGGGAGAGGCGACAGGGAGAGGCGACAGGGAGAGGCGACAGGGAGAGGCGACAGGGAGAGGCGACAGGGAGAGGCGACAGGGAGAGGCGACAGGGAGAGGCGACAGGGAGAGGCGACAGGGAGAGGCGACAGGGAGAGGCGACAGGGAGAGGCGACAGGGAGAGGCGACAGGGAGAGGCGACAGGGAGAGGCGACAGGGAGAGGCGACAGGGAGAGGCGACAGGGAGAGGCGACAGGGAGAGGCGACAGGGAGAGGCGACAGGGAGAGGCGACAGGGAGAGGCGACAGGGAGAGGCGACAGGGAGAGGCGACAGGGAGAGGCGACAGGGAGAGGCGACAGGGAGAGGCGACAGGGAGAGGCGACAGGGAGAGGCGACAGGGAGAGGCGACAGGGAGAGGCGACAGGGAGAGGCGACAGGGAGAGGCGACAGGGAGAGGCGACAGGGAGAGGCGACAGGGAGAGGCGACAGGGAGAGGCGACAGGGAGAGGCGACAGGGAGAGGCGACAGGGAGAGGCGACAGGGAGAGGCGACAGGGAGAGGCGACAGGGAGAGGCGACAGGGAGAGGCGACAGGGAGAGGCGACAGGGAGAGGCGACAGGGAGAGGCGACAGGGAGAGGCGACAGGGAGAGGCGACAGGGAGAGGCGACAGGGAGAGGCGACAGGGAGAGGCGACAGGGAGAGGCGACAGGGAGAGGCGACAGGGAGAGGCGACAGGGAGAGGCGACAGGGAGAGGCGACAGGGAGAGGCGACAGGGAGAGGCGACAGGGAGAGGCGACAGGGAGAGGCGACAGGGAGAGGCGACAGGGAGAGGCCACGCGCGGCGGACATCAAAGGAAGGGTGGAGCGAGAAAAGCCATAGACACCAGGGGGGGGGGGCGGGGAAGCAGATTGTCTTCATGCTTTCAAGCCTTTGAAGACAAATGCTGGTGTGCGAGGTGAATGTAAGACATTGATCTACATTCTGTCCATCAAATTGTTTTTTGTAATTTTCTCCCTGAGTGTACTGGGGTAGCTCAGACGTGGGTCCCAGAGCCTCCACACCACTGGAGTCAAGCTAGCAGGGCTGATGAGAGGTGTTACCTCGAAACCGGTCCGGTCCTCGGATGCTTGATTCCGGTCTGGGAAAGATATGGCTGTTGTAGTTCGGACTGGACTGTTCCCATGGGGCACAGGGTCAGAGCTGATTTGCATAAAGCCATTATCTGACCCAGGGTGGTGTGGAGTGCAAAAAAACGATGGATTTAGGCCCAGATCCTTGTACTGGGGTGAATGTGAGACATTGATCTACATTCTGTCCATCAAATTGTTTTTTGTAATTTTCTCCCTGAGTGTACTGGGGTAGCTCAGACGTGGGTCCCAGAGCCTCCACACCACTGGAGTCAAGCTAGCCGGGCTGCTGAGAGGTTTTACCTCGAAACCGGTCCGGTCCTGGGATGCTTGATTCCGGTCTGGGAAAGATATGGCTGTTGTAGTTCGGACTGGACTGTTCCCATGGGGCACAGGGTCAGAGCTGATTTGCATAAAGCCATTATCTGACCCAGGGTGGTGTGGAGTGCAAAAAAACGATGGATTTAGGCCCAGATCCTTGTACTGGGGTGAATGTGAGACATTGATCTACATTCTGTCCATCAAATTGTTTTTTGTAATTTTCTCCCTGAGTGTACTGGGGTAGCTCAGACGTGGGTCCCAGAGCCTCCACACCACTGGAGTCAAGCTAGCCGGGCTGCTGAGAGGTTTTACCTCAAAACCGGTCCGGTCCTCGGATGCTTGATTCCGGTCTGGGAAAGATATGGCTGTTGTAGTTCGGACTGGACTGTTCCCATGGGGCACAGGGTCAGAGCTGATTTGCATAAAGCCATTATCTGACCCAGGGTGGTGTGGAGTGCAAAAAACGATTGATTTAGGCCCAGATCCTTGTACTGGGGTGAATGTAAGACATTGATCTACATTCTGTCCATCAAATTGTTTTTTGTAATTTTCTCCCGGTGTGCGAGGCCAAGCGCGTGCCTGGGGAAGATTCATGGTTGAGTGCACAACATGCATTGCACGAAATCCGGCTGGTTTCAAAGATTTTCGTTCAGTAGTAATAGAATCCGAGTTATAAATAACTCGACCTAAAAACAAAAAAACACAAGAGATCGCCAGATCACTAATTATAGTGGGCACCCTGTACCAGTCCAAACAACCCTTGATGATTAGGTTAAAGACAACCTTTATTGAAAGCTATCCTAGTGGTAGCTATGGAGAGCAGCCTTCAGGCTAAGTCTTTAAGGCATGTAAAGCAGCCTGTTTTACCAGATCAGAACCTCCTGAATGACCGAATAAAGGAGAACCAGACTAGGGATATATAAAATGCATGTTTTTATTACTAAACACTCTCTACTAACCGCTTTATGAGATTAGAGAAAAAAGCACACAATATTAAATGAAAAGAAAGAGCAACTCATGCACACCCGGAAAACACCCATTATTGTAGGGCACCCCACAATAGCTTAGGTTGGTAAAACCCTCCAAATTCAAAGGAGAGGCATACGTGCCCTCTCAGTTGTATAATAAATGCAAAAGAAGGCAAACAAACTCGCTGGTAGAGAACCTTATTACGTTCCAACCCATAGATGCGACGGTGTGCATCCTCCACTGACCTCACATTCCTCTGCCTGCGACTCGAAAGTGGTGTTTTCTGCAGTGAGAAGTGACTAACGCCTAAATAAGGACTTTTATTTAGGGCACTGATTGCTGTTGCTCTGGGAGACTTTGAAGAACAGTCTTGAGAATAAAGGCTGGGATTTTGTTCTACCGGAAGTACAAGGAATCTGAGTTTTGATGAACAATAGGATTAAGAGAGTCTTGCCAATCGCTTTGATAAAGTCTCAGTGGAGACGAAACACGTGTTGGCATAATGGCAAACATTTATGATGGATGTAACAGCTACAAGGAAATAAGCGGGGTGTCAGTGTCCGGCTAGAACACAAACAAGCCTTGGCAACTGCAACCCACGCGGTCAGAGGAAATCAGCTTAGGTGAGGACCAGCAAGGTCCTGGGGACTCTCCAAACAATGGAGTCAGCGCACGTCTGGAGCAACGAGGAAAGCCCACGGAAAGTTAAGGTTACCTTCGCAGGGACCCACAGCCCAACGGACCAGGGATCGCGGAGGGACCTCAAGCTGAGTCACAAAATACCAGCCCACGGAACACTCATGGAGTGTTGGCCGGATATCTTTGGTGGGATTACTGCTCTGGGTCAGGACAACAAGTAGCCCAAAGCACAGCCTCAGGGATCGCCGAAAACAATATGCTGCTGCAAAAGTTCACGGTGCATAAGGGTTCGGATTGCACGGTCGCCACAAGGGATACGGGCCTCAGAATTACTGAGAATGCAGATCAACCTCCGAGACCTCGGGAACCCACCACCTCCTGTGTTGCAGAAATCTTCGGAGTCCTCAGGAGCTCAGAAGATGCAAACCGGTCAGATGCGTTTAGGTGTCTGCCTTTCAGGGGAGTAAATCATTTATTCCAAGGGAGATTCTTCGGTCATCGAGCATAGTTTAGATCGTCAAAGTACTTTGTTTCTGTAGCAGAGTATAGTCCAGTTAAAATCTAAAGTCCTGTAGTCAGGGGTTCCTACGTTATACATAAGGATGGGGTAGGAAAAACTCTGGGGACCCACCTTTGGGAGAGTCAGGACAGAGGGGTGGCTCACCCATGTCCTTTGTCCAGTTTCGCGCCAGAGCAGGAGCAAATGGCTCCTGCAACCGGTTTGAGCTGGACTATGCACAGGGACACCAAACGTGCTCCCAGTGCAGACATCAAAGCACGCTCCGAGTGCACCCAGCCAGCCTCAATACACTAAAGCCTGTCTGGGAGGTGGTTACACCTTCCTATGACAGAAAGCCTATTGTCAAGCCTTCCCCTGCTGAAGGTTGGCTCAGCAAGCAGGAGGGCATACTCGTGTCAGTGGCTGGCAGCATCCATTTTGTGAAGCCTAGGTCTAGAAAGCTGGTATCAGGTGTACCGGTATGTCGCATATGTCCCTTTAGGAGGGTGGAATCAAACCTCCCCTGCCAGTTACTGGCGGAGAGGTATGATTCCAAGGTGTTTGACACCAAACACAACATGTTTCTAAGCAGCCGTTTTAAAGTTAGCATTTACCGCAAGGTTATAATGCACTTAAGTATATATGGTTGGCTGCATCACAAACAACCCCGGAAAATAGGTTCTGAAGGCTGCAGAGGGGCTCTGCTCATGCATGTTCACCCTCTCTTAAAACCCAGAACACTGCCTTCAGGATTGATAAGACTAGCCGTAGGGGTGACTGATAGGTTTATATGTGCAGTGATATATGATAGATATAGTGGACCTATATCTAAGTAAGGGGTGAATGTACCACCATAGACAGGCTACAGTAGCAGACCTGTGGTGTCAGTTTGAGTGGTCTCTCAGGGGTGGCACAATACATGCTGCAGCCCCTGGGAGGCCTCGGGGGTACCTATGCCCTGGGTACCTAGTATACTATATACTAGGGTACCCCAGAATCCAATCTGGAGTGTACCTAAAGTACATGCAATCAATTCAGAGGGGAAAGCAGCTAGGCTGGGGTCCTGGATAGCAGGATCACAGCCAGTCTAAGTCGAAAACAGTGAAACATCAGCAAAAAGTGGGGGTAACTATAAAAAAGTAAATGTAAATGTACAGGAATTTATATAGCGCAAATCACCGAGCTGTTTCTAAGCGCTTGCTTAGGGAACCCGTCCTGGTATTCCCCTGTGAGATAACCCCGGCAGGGTATCCGCAAGGTGAAAGCCAGGCATCCCGCCGCGAGGGGCCGTTGTGGAGATTAAGCAAGCTATTGTCCAGAGTCGCAGAGTGTGAACCCGTGAATCGAGTAGGCACCGGAGCGAGAATTGTCGAGTCCATGGACATTTTAGGACTCAAGACCCCGCCGAGCCGGGAATTGAACCCTGGTCCCGGGCTGACCTCTGCTTCCAGGTCTGCTTCCTCTAACCAGTGAGCCACACTTCTCCACTGCAGATCCTACTCTCCTACAGTGTATAGGGAAAAGCATAGGAAAAAACAAATACTGCAATCACAACACTGGTACATCACCACATCAAAAGACAGCATGTCATAAGAAGCGCGGGCAAGTTATCCAGGACATAACTTTGAAAGATCCAGAGGTGGCCCGGTCAGAACATGAGAACACAAGAATTTAACAATAACAAAGAGACCAAGAAATATATCATCAACCTGTTGAAAGAGTGAGGCAGCAAGGGCAGTTCCACCACAGGCCTGAGAGAGACCACAACATCGGGGATATAGCAGTAACGCTCACAGGGCAATCCACCGCCTGTTAGCCAATATCTCTAATCAGTGAGTGGACAATGGCGCCTGCCCGATTACTAGCTAACATTTATGATGATGCTAGGGAAACAAGTTCACTCCGATCAGAGTGAGCATCATGCTGAATAGATCCACTACTCTGGGAAAGACATGGCTTGGTAGTTCGGACAGGACTGTTCCCATGAGGCACAGGGTCAGAGCTGATTTGCATATAGCCAGTGTCTAACCCAGGGTGGTGTGGAGTGCAAAAAAACAATGGATTTAGGCCCAGATCCTTGTACTGGGGTGAATGTATGACATTGTTCTACATTCTGTCCATCAACTGTGTTTTTTGCAATTTTCACCCTGAGTGTGCTGGGGATGCTCAGACGTGAGTCCCAGGCTCTCCACACCACTGGAGTCAAGCTATCCAGGCTGATGAAGGCTGATAGCCAGAAACCGGTCCTTGGATGCTCGATTCCGGTCTGGGAAAGACATGGCTTGGTAGTTCGGACTGGACTGTTCCCATGAGGCACAGGGTCAGAGCTGATTTGCATATAGCCAGTGTCTAACCCAGGGTGGTGTGGAGTGCAAAAAAACGATGGATTTAGGCCCAGATCCTTGTACTGGGGTGAATGTATGACATTGTTCTACATTCTGTCCATCAACTGTGTTTTTTGCAATTTCACCCGGAGTGTGCTGGGGATGCTCAGACGTGAGTCCCAGGGTCTCCACACCACTGGAGTCAAGCTATCCAGGCTGATAAAGGCTGATAGCCAGAAACTGGTCCTTGGATGCTCGATTCCGGTCTGGGAAAGACATGGCTTGGTAGTTCGGACTGGACTGTTCCCATGAGGCACAGGGTCAGAGCTGATTTGCATATAGCCAGTGTCTAACCCAGGGTGGTGTGGAGTGCAAAAAAAACGATGGATTTAGGCCCAGATCCTTGTACTGGGGTGAATGTATGACAGTGTTCTACATTCTGTCCATCAACTGTGTTTTTTGCGAATAGATTCACTAGACACTCTTAAAAGTCTACATTTCAGAAATTATGTCAGGTCATATTAAAGGCCTTCTGGTGTTAGGGATATTGGGTCAGAGAAGGAATTAGACACCCTGGAGTGAGTATATGCGTTTCAGATTTTGCAGTATATTTGGGCATTCATGGTGTATGAGGTGAAGCAGAGGCTAATTTCTACAAGCAGAGTACCTAACAGGACTAGTCCTTGTTGTCCAATTTATTTTCTCTGATGGCAGAACCACAACTGAATGGATCAGATGTTAACACCTAGTCACAAGATAATGGCAGCCATTGGGCGAGGGAGAGCTAACACCATGCACTTTAAGCCACCCTTGGGGCAAGACGTAGCATCAACAACATACTTGACTGCTGTGTCATATTCTTTACCTGGAGGTAAACTGGTACAAGTTGTTTAGCTATCAATTCCAGAGAAGGAGGAAGCAGTCAGCTAACAGACTCACCGAAACCAGGAATGGTCCATTTTTAAGTAGCATGGGATGCAAGTGGCAAAGAGAAGTGGTAGCAATATGGGAAATTTAGATTGACTGAGACGCACTCGAGAAAGATACGAAACATCGGAAAGCCCCCAGAACTGATAAATTATGATTAAGACTACATTAAAAAGAATGTGTTCACGGACAATATTTTCTATGCCCTCCGAAACTTAACCTACAAAATATCCAAAAGAAACATCTGCATTGTGGTACAAAACCACCAAGCATGCTTATGGGCATGATTATGCACCAGTCAATATGGGGAGGATTGACGACGCTAGATGTTTCGTCTCTTTATAGGGACTCACAAGAGATGGTAAGAAATGTTGGTTACACAAGTCATATGGATCCTTGAACAAGGCTAGAAAGGGTGGTAACAAGGACTGTCTCTGCTACAGGTGTTATATAGGGGGTATAGACACAAGGGGATTGTTCACCTGCTATTAAGTGATTACCATGGAGGGATACACACAAAGCATCAGGATGAATCACAGGGTAATAAGAAAACATCCGTGCTGTGAAAGAAAGGGGTAAAGAAAGAGGCAGCACATTTGCAGGTTGAGAGATAGGATGTAATCTTAATTTTAAAACCATGAGACATCACAGGTATGTGAAGTGATCTGCAAAAATCTACACGAAATTTAAGGTCCAAAGAAATCAATTTACCAGAACACTACAGGGAGGAAACTGAGCCTCATCAAGAATGTAGCACAGCAGCAGCATGAATCATTGTCAACTAACTGTAATACAAGATAATACCCAGGATATATACGATCATGACAGTGTATGCACCAAAGCCCAAAAACAATGGGAAACTGCCATGGGTGGATAAGGTGATTCCGATTGGCCGGAGGCAAATATAGCAACATGGGAATTGGCATTTTCTTTCTGCATCCACCCAATTCAGTTTAAATGCCTACATTGTATACACTAAAACACAAAGAAACTGGAAAATAAAGTGCAGCCAGACTCTGAGGTGCCAGAAGTGTATAACTGAAGTTAGTATTGGAAACCTTCAGGTAACCGAAGTGAGATATGAAATTCTGGGGAAGACCGTTATAGAGGCTCTTTGGGGTAGTGGGTTGGCTTTTGATGTTAGAACTTAAGCATGACTGCAAGGATTAATTAATGAAGAACCTTTAGCAGATTCTAGGCAGCAAAACGTTGGTTACCACTGGGATAGCGGCTGCTAAGTGTGACACTGGAAAAAGAGAAAGATGGTCCACAAAAACAGAGGGGTTAAGAACTGGAGAATTGTAAGATGAAGAGACCAATATGCTAATACAAAGAACACCTAAAAAAAACAAAAGTACCCCTAAATGTAGGCATTGCTAATAGAACATTTTCATAATCATTGAACAAAATATTTAGCTTCAACAAGATAGGACAGGTGCGATTCCGGGTTAACACCCAGACTAGTATGTGCACCTTGGTGGGAGGTCCTCTTCAACCTTCTACAGGTAAGCACTCTTTATACATACACACAACTCCAAGAAAAAACAATTGACTAAGCAGTGTGTGTGCTATAGCAATGACCCAACCTATTTGGGAGAGAGTGATTATGAAGTATACATCTCTTCAGTTACACAGAACTACCGAGTATAAGTCTGAGAAGAGGTCAACTACCAAAAATAACCAGCTTTAGCTAGCATTAAAGCCATAAAATAGCAAGGCTCGCCCACAGAGGGTCAATGTCGAGGGCATATACACATTCAAATATTTCAGTACCCTGCTAACTGGCTTCTTTTAATTCTTCAGCATGACAAAAAACACACTACGGCAAAGGACATGAAAAAGCTACCTGGGTTAGCATTATATTGCATATTAAAGGGGGAAGACAATTTTAGATAAATATTTTTAACGTTTTTTTACAATATAAACTAAAAAGACAAAAGCAAATTCATTAAACTCCCAGTGGGATAGAAATGTATTATTACAAAATACTCTTATAAACGTCCATTAATAAGTTCTTGAAACATCAAGACAGAAATTGACCTTTATCTTCTATAAATTACTATTAAAATATTCACATAATCCTCTTTTCCTACAATCATGTATTAAAATTGACAGAACGTATTTTATTATTAAACAAAAAATTAAACAGGTCCAACAATACTGAACAGTTGAATAATGAAAGACCTTCCAAAGTCATCTTGATTACAGAATCCTATGGTGCACAGTCCCTAATCTTTCAAATCACCAGACCCCGCCAGCACAAATGCAAATTTCTGAACGGACTGAATTATAAAACTAAGTGAAGAGAGTTACGTGTTGTGCCCAAAGCTTGCTGGACTACTAAGAAAATCATCTTGCAGCCATTCGAAGGGGGCAGGCCATCTAATACAGCTGGTAAATTGAGTTAAAAAAAAAAAAGCAGAGTGACATAACACTGTGGACGATTGATTTTTTCAATCTGTAATTTGCTTTTGTCGCTCCACATACCTCAGCAACCCTACTCAATATAAGTCAGACAACTGCATACAATAGGATTTATATACCAACATGAAATTTTCTGAGGAAAATCGCACATAATGTAGTGAGACTAAAGCCTTTTATATGTAATGCCAAACTCGTGCTTTTGGTAGTCATCTGGTAGCGCTTACAAGCCTTGACCAACCGTTTCTCTTCTGGCTCCTTAATGCATTATCCCCTAATGGGTTGCCTTAAATTTCTTTCAAACGTCTCACAATCCTGTCGCAAAAATCTCATCTGGTCCTCTCATAGACTGTTCTTGTATCTATGTAGGAGTGTCTGCAGACTGCAAAGTTAAGTAAATAACCTAGCCCTACTGTAAAAAACCCACATGAAATTATCAGAAATATGCTGCACATATGTAGAAAGGTGCAATTATAGAAGAAAATTTCGTCCCATTTCTTAATTTCCAAGGCTATCAGTCTACTCAGCTGTTGGCCTGAAATTCCTGAATGACAGCATGTAAAGGCATTCAAAGAGCCTTAATTGTCTGTACTATTTTGCTTTAAAAAATAAATAGACAGGAAACACATGGTTTACTGCCTTAATGGGTATGTAAAAAACAGTAAAACAGAAAACTGGGAGCTTAACTTATGATCCTAATTGGGGAAAGTACTGCAACTCTATCAGGGTTGAAACTATAGCATCAGTACCAGGACTTATTTGTTGGTTTCTGAGGGTGTTACCAAAAGTTGTATTACAGATGAGCCACACTGTTTCCTCATGTTCATGTACTAACCCCATCTACCAGTTGCATAAACTCAAATACCTAGCACTTTCTTTCAAATGATGCCACCCAACTGCCATTAATCTATTTGTCAAACTGGTGGGCATTTATATCATCACCCTTCCACATGACAGGGATATCATCAATATATCTCCTCTTCACCAGTACGTTTTCTTTGAAAGGGTTGGTGTCTAAAAATGTGTTGGTCCTCAAAAGATGCCATGTAGAGACAAACCAGGCTCGGGGCGAATTCGCTGCTCATTGATGTCCCTTGCACTTCGTGGTATACCTGGGTTTTTGTACTGGGAGAAGTTGTTCTTAAGTGCCACTATAGGAAATGTTATGATGAAATCAACAGGTGTCCCTGCGTCCATGTTTATGCTCTCAGGCAAGATTTGATTACCTTGATGGTGGCATCCTGTGTTATGTTGGTGTATAATACCTCCACATCTAGAGGCACCAGAAGGTCAATCTCATGTGGTTTGTCAAAATAAGGCAACAGGTTTAGTATGTCCCTCATATCTTTGATAATAGAAGGCGTCTCCTGCACCAGCAGTTGGGGGTACTGTTGATGGGTTCCAGCAGAGAACCAATGCCAGGGATAATGGTCTTCCTGTTGGGGGGTTAATACACTTATGTATTTTTGGCAATGTGTAAAAATATAGGGTTCTTGAGGACGTGTTCAATAGGAATTCTGCTTTGTGTTGAGTGATCCAGTTTTGTGCTTCTGCTGTTGTAACCGCGGATTGTATCTGTTTCGTCAAGGTATTGCTAGGATCTGAACCCAATGGGTGCTAGTACCTCGTAACTGCTAAATGGCGTAAGCATGCTCAGTCGTATTCCGTGCAGTTCACTAATACGATTGCACTGCCCTTGTCCGCGGGTTTAATGATAATAGGGGTCTTCAGTGAGAGCGGCAATAGCCTTGCATCGTTTCCTGGGCAGATTGTCATAGGGCGTTGGTGTCCCAGTCTATGCAGTCTCCTTGAGTATAGCTTTTTAAAAGATGACACCAAGTGAGGATCTCAATTGGTGTCATCGCGGCAGTGGGTGTGAATCTTGATGGTGGTCTTAGAAAAGAATCTTCTCTGTCCAGGATTGAGTTTGTCCTGGAAGAAAGCTTTCAAGCTGATTTTGCTGACAAATTGATTAAGTTTGTTGTTGAGCCTTAACTGGTATTCCCGGGGGTGGGCACAAAGCTGAGGCCTTTCTTTAGGACTATCTTTTCTTCTTCAGCAAGGGTCCAATCTAAGAAACTGAGTTTCAGTTTTTCTTAGCCATCTGGCTCCTGGTCCTTCTACGAGTGTCATCTTGTTGCCAGTGTACCTGTTTGTTGTTTCCTCCTCTACTTCTTCCTCTGCTCCTGCCCCAGCCTCTGCCTCAAAAAGGTTGGTGAAAAGGGAGTTGGATGAAGGATTGGGGTGGTTGGGCAGGCATCTGGAACCGGGGATGCCACATGGTGATGGGTCCTGGAAAAGATTGCATGTTAATTCAAGCCAGGGACATTTATATTGCGCACACATCACTCCAAGAGTCTCATGGCGCATGCAGACAACTCTGAACAAACTGCTGGCTTAGTTATCAAATTGCCATGTTTTCAACTTCTTGCGAAAGCAACTGTGGTCAGAGATGGAGCGCAGATGTGAGGGCATTTTGTTCCAGGATGCCGGTGCGAGAAAGGAAAAAGATCTACCCCCCTTTCTAGCAGTTTGGATTCTAAGGGAAGTAAGGAGAGCATCACTGCTGGATCTGAGTATCCTACGTGGCTGATACCAATGTAATTTTCCTGACCAGTATCTTGGGCCAACTCCGTACAAGTTCTTATGAGTCAAACAAAGTTTTGAAAAGAATCCGTTTTTTCACAGGAAGCCATTGAATGGTTTTTAAACAGGGAGCAGAGGAAGATCCATATGGAAGACCTAAGACAAGCCTAGCAGCTGTGTTCTGCAGGATCTGGAGCCTGTTCAGGAGGTTTTCATTTATTGAGAGCAATATGGTGTTGCCATAGTCCATCCTGTTTATAATCAATCCCTGAACTAATGGTTTTTGCGTCTCAATAGGGATCAATTTGAAAACCCTCCGCAAACTGCGCATTACACCAAAACAGGTGCCAATGATATGAGTTATTTGGCTTTTCATGGACAATTGGTTGTCCATGTAAAAACCAAGGTTGCGGACCGTTTCCTTAGTGGTTGGGCAGGGGCCTAGATTGACTGGTCACCAGTCATGTGCCCAGTGTTCCGTGGCCTTCCCAAAGAACATAATCTCTGACTAACCACTATTTAGTTAAAGGTGGTTAGATCTCATCCACTGATCCACATAGGACAGACCGTTTTGGAAACGTTGCTTTGTTTCAATAGGGTCCGGACCTAAGGTGACCAGGATTTGTGTATCGTCTGCATATGATATAACGTCAAATCCGTAGGCTCTGATCAACTTAGCTAAGGGGGTCATGTACAGGTTAAAAAGTGTTGGGCTCAAAATGGAGCCCTGTGGTACACACATCTCATGTGACATGTCTTTCACTTGAGATGGTGTTTCCCATCTGAACAGTCGTTACATGGTCATATAAATAGTTTTTAAACGAGTTAAGGGCATTTCTTTGACACCAATCTCCCAATCTGATACCCAAACATTGATTGTGTTGGTGGGGGAGGCATCTGATCCGTGATATCGCCACAGGTATTCCCTACACCGCGCTCTATTGTGAGCCCCAAGGCCTCGAGCATTGCACGAGAAATTACTGCAGTATTCATTGCACTGTGCTCTATTGTGACCCCCAAGACATCGAACATTGCACGAGAAATTACAGCTCCAATTATCGTAAACGGAGAGAGACATCATACACCCCCGTGTAGACCAGAGTCCACGGGCCCCCCCAGTCATTGTGACTGTGGCCCCCAGCTTGACTGGGCATTATCCCTCTAACCTACCTGACGTGCTGTCTACAGCTCAGACCCACAGCTACCTCTCTTGCATTTAGATTGACCAGTCCTGAAGATGATCCCATAACCGTTGTTGGGATCAAAACTTTGTCAACAACATCTTAACTCCGACGTGAAAATGTTGATTGTTGTGGAGTACAAGATATGTTTTCTATGGTGACTACTGTAATTTTAATCACGGAAGTCACCTTACCACTATATGCCGGTGATCAGGAAATCTTGATTTCCAGAATCCTTTCACTTGTTGCTCACATTATTGTATGTTCGTTTTTGTTTATCAAATAAGTAAATAAATGTAATATGGTCCATAGTGACAACAGTACACCTGATACTTATATCACTTTTGTGGTTATAGACCAATACCATCCGTAATAGGGACCGTTGTCTTTATTAATATATTGCCACCCTAGGTCCCTTCTGACTTACAGGGTTTCTCTTGTTCCTTTTCACATAACTATGCAGATGACACGCAAATACTCCTTCAACTGGAATGTCCCAAAGACATCGGAAACTCGCCAATTTTCAGTTGTCTCAGAGCTGTGGATCAATGGATAACGTGGAGCCATCTCAAACTGAATGCTTTCAAAACGGAAATACTCATGTCTGGCAATTGGAAATATTATGAGCCGCTTGCTGCCTGGCCTGATGAACTGGGATCACCGCCTCAAGTATCAAAGTAAGTAAGAAACCCTGGAATGACCATGGACTCCAAGCTGTCGATAAATGCCCAAGAGGACAAACTAGCAAGATCAAAATTTGTTACTATAAAAACTATGTGACAAATCTTCCCCCATTTGGGATTTCCACATAAGGTTCAAGCAACCATCTCAATTGTTCTGTCTAAAACTCAATTAAGCCAATAGCCTCTACCACTGATCACCTTTAACGACTATGAAAAGACTAACGGATTCAGAACTCGGCTGCCAGACTACTCTTGCATATCAAACAGCGCACCCCCATCTCCCCTGCCTTGAAAGCCCTGCATTGGTGACCGGTTGCCAGAAGATCCACGATCAAGCTGCTCTGCACCACCCACTAAGCAATACATGGAATGGGACCGCTCTTCATCAGGAATAAAATCACCAAACGCATTCATCATAGGAACTTCTGCTCTAGAGTGGCACCTCGCCCCAAAATCCCAACATACAAGAAAACAACCATGGGTGGCACATCCTTCTCTGTTCAAGCAGCCAAAATATGGAACTCTGTACCCTCGAACATAAGATCCACCGACAACCACCTTATCTTCAGAAAATGACTCAAGAATTGGGTCTTTCCCCATAAGCACCATACTCAAACAGAAATATACAGCATATCCCACAGTATATAAGCATTTATTTGTACTATAGATGGGTACCTATATATGTGTATTGCTTTGTATAAACATGATGAATAATTGTTTTAAAAAAATGAATACATTTGTAAGTACAAAACTTGTAAACCAGAGTGTATTAAATGCATCTTTATTCTACTTATACTTACTTCCTTTATGCATGTATATACCTTTCATGAACTTGGATCTATATAGTTAATACTTTCCTCCCCAAAAAAAGCATATTCAATGCACCACCCTATACATCTATCAACATCTTTCATCTACTTACTTCATTTATGCATCTAAAACTGTCCTTGTACTTATGGATCTATACATTTACTACTCTCTTCTAATACAGCATATCCAATGCACTACCCTATTTCTAACCCTATACCTCTCTGAATATATCTTCTACCTCAACTCTGACTCATCTCAAACCTCTTCTACTACTCTTTCAAATGCACTACCCTATTTCTCACCCTATACTTCTATCAATATATTCTCTACATCCACTCTTATTCATCTCAAACCCCATACCACTACTATGACCCCCAAAATAGCCCTTTCTAGACTCTCCCCTACTCTACCCCTCCTTGCACAATCCGACACCTCTTTTACTATACCGATCTCCCAAAACAAGCCTTTCTAAATTCTTCCCTTCCACATCCCTTTACTCATCCCAAGCCTCCCACTACTGCTATGACGTCCCAAAAAGAAATCTAAATCTGTCACTCTTCTATCCTTTTCAATCAAAATAACAGACTAACATGTCCACTTATAAAAGTTCACGTCACTATACTAATGAAACACTAATCCTTTTATAGGTTCAACAGTAGCATGCTACTCGCCAAAAAAGCACTTTAACACACCAACAGGTGTAACAAGTGCTATATAAATGCAAACCTTTTTCCCTCCACTATCCTTCTGAATCCAAATAACTGACTAACCTATCTACCACTCAAATTACTTTTATATTTCACTATACTAATTCAACACTAATCCTTCTTGGGTTCCAGAGTAGCGTACTAGTCGCCGAAAAAGCGTTTGGACGCCTCGGCATGGGTAGTTAGCTCTATATAAATGCAATTACAATATCACAAAGAAACTTGGAATGCATGGAATTGTTTAACTGAGTGCACACGACTAACCCTAATTCAACCATATCAAAAACACTGGACTAACTAACCACTAACGTTGGGTTACAGAGCAGTGTGCGGCCCAGTGTAAAACGCTTCAAAACATATGGGGAAGTATGCACAATATAAATACAATACCAACGAAGGATTATTTATTATAGGTGGTGCTATTTTTGCAGTGATCTAGAAGCCCGGAGCATTAAAAAAAAAACACGTTATGATTTAAAACACCTGGTTAAATCTTTGTGGGCGTACCTAACCCAGTATAAAATACCTTCCGCAAAAGTACAGCTTTCATTCATTGATACCCTACTTGATTGGAGTCATGTCACTAAAAGTTGCTAAATTATGCACAGAGGCTAATACTATTACATTCACTATCTGATGTAGCCAAAGGCGACAATTACATTGTTTAAGCGTCTAGGTAATAATTGTAAAATTCTATTGGATCAGGTATGATGGATGCAGTGCTCTCAAAAAGGCTTCTCGCTCAGGTAACGGATCACCATTTGGAAAGTGAGAGCAGCTCCTCCACCTGCCTATAGTGACATGACTCGATTACGTTAACACTAGGGTCCCAGTTAACTCAGCTTGCACATTCTAATTTAAACGCGGTGATTAAGAGTGCCAATCAAATCAGTTGTGTGCTTGTCTCCCAACCCTCCCACCGTTTCCGGACAGGAGCCACAGCCTGAAATGAAACTATTTCCGGGTAAGTCCTACATGAATTATTTTTATTAAAGCACGGCATCGACGCAGCAACAAAATCGAATTTTAAACGGGGTGCATGGTGGTAACGGGGAAGAATGGAACGGTTACCAACTCATTCATAGACACCAAGATTAGTTATGAGAGAATATCCGGCCCGGAAGTGGCTATGGACCTTTCCCCGGCGGAGACAGGCCCATCATTCAATTTCTAATAAAAACAGACCGGTGCCCCTCTGATCTCCAAGGGGGGCGTCGGAGTAGGGGATAAACACACAGAAATGGTGATCACAAGCACCCGCCTCATTCTACTTAGACCAAATTTTCTTAACAGCTTGCTGTTTACGTTTACATCTAGCGCCGAAGGGAGGGGCTTGGGGGAGGGGAGAAATGTAATGAAGAAAATACCCATAAAAGATGGGTATAAAAGGGGCTCTCTAGATAGGATCGATTGGTAGTAGTGGGAGGGGGGAGGGAGGAGGGGGGGGGGTCAACACCCATACAAGGTTGTTATGTTACCTAGTTTATAGAAAATATCCTTCCGCCGATGGTATTGCCGGTGCGGAAAACGCTCGGCCGGAAGCGTACTATTATTCCAAAAGCTTGCTGTAACCGACTACCTGGGTGACGTGTGACAGTAAACCCCGTGCCCCTCACAGACCTCGACCCCGCCTATTTTAATGTCTAAATTCCCCATACTAAAATTCACACTCCCGCCGTGCCATTGTGGAAGCAATCCACACAAATCCCAGAGAGACTCGTTTTAGCCGTGATCTACACGCAGGTCTCCGATGCTAAACCAGCGTTACCCCCTTGTGTTTTCGTTTCCCCCTGCCTCACAATGGCAGTTCCCCCGCTCACCTCTCACTTGCACAGCTCGCGTCTTCGCCGGGCGTTGGCAGCTCTATACGGGGTCTCTTCACCAGTCTGGCAGGGGCGAAAGAACGCGCATGACCCTTCTGTGACGTAGACGTGCGGCAAGTTCCGGAGCTGGAGCGTCTTGTACAGTGGAACTAGACTCAGCGGGTAGCCCCATCTAACTGAGCATATACCATAGTACATGCTCCCGCCATTTTGAAAGTGAAATAGTTTATATTTGTGTCATACGAACTTCATTGTGTTTTGAAGACCATACCACAGTCTCATCTAGGAAACACATTTTTATTGTTATACTCAATGGAAGAAAGAGTGCATTTTTAATAAGTCTAGTTAACTTACATTTACTGTGGGATAAACTGCATCATTAAAACCCTATAGTTTAACAGACTTCTCAGCACTTTTAGGGGATTTAGTTTTTTAAGTGTATGTCATTCAGGTATTTTTCACGTTTTGCTATCTTTCAGGTTTCAGAAAGGATACCATTCCCGTTAAAATGGCAGTTATGTTAACAGTTTAATGGCTTACTTTTACACAATTAATATTTCGTCTATTGCGTTACAGTTCTGTGGACCTGGACCGAGCAGGAGACATACCGAGTAGTGTAGAGAGGGAAGGTGGGCGTATCAAGTAATAACCTAAGACTGGCGATCACAGATCTCAGTACAACCCCGGGTCAAACAATTACTTTAGAAGCCATCCTAGTCATTCGATGATCATCCAATTACATTAGAAGTGATTTTCACATCCTCAGACGTTATCAAGCTCTTGAAATCATAAGTAAAGTTAAAAAAAATAGCCTGATGACTCTAGTATAATTTGAAAATGAGTATCTGATTATTTCAGAAGGTGTCCTTATTCCAGATGATTTAAGGATGACTTGTGTGGTGTTGGGGATTAGGCCTTCCCCTGTGCGCGCAATAAATCACTCGTGGGCGTCAGTCTGGTAGTGGCCAGATAACTGAGCCACGCCTGGAGCCCCGGGCTTTTTTATTCACTTTCCCTTTTTGTCTTGAATCCTAAACTCTCACAGCTAGTAGCTGTTACTTTTGTGCCCTTGACCTCAATGACTACCCATGGGTCCAATTCGAATCATAGTCGGAACTTCCCTCCAGGATGGCGGTCTTGTACTAGCACTAGGTCACCCACTAGGACAAGGCGTTCTCGATCGCATCATTTCTAGGAAGCGTCTTTATTGGTACGCGCCCTCCAGGAGTCTGATTGGTTAGGAGGGTTGAATGTTTCCTCCCACATAGGTTGATTTGGGATGGCTTCAGTCACTGACCTGTCAAAACACAGCTTGCTCAGTGATATGTTGGTGGTGCAGTGCGGCGTGAGACGATATTCTTTTAAGAACTGGTATACCTCCTGTTCCAAATTGCGGCTCTCTGCCAACGTGATCTGGATCATTTTGTTGAGGGTTCTCATCAGGTGCTCTACCTCTCCATTGGCCTGAGGCCAGCTGAGGCGTTATACGGCGGTGCTTGATGCTATGGAATGCTAGGTAGTCCGTCAGCTCGGAGCTGTTGAACGGAGGTCCGTTGTAGGAACAAATTTCTTTGAACAGCCCAAGGGGTGCTATAAGCTTCTCTTGCTTCTGGATTACCTCTGCTGCGGACATTGTTATGACTATCTCCACCTCAGGGTAGCACAAGTGGTCGCCCACCACGACTAGCATGTGTCTTCCACTGTGAAGGCTACCGAAGTCAGCGCTTACTCTCTTCCACAGGACACTGGGGGCTGCTTCGGTAAAGACTGGTGCAGGCCGATCTAGTAGGCTGGTGGCAAGGCAGACAGGATAGTTCTGCACAACTGCTTCTACTTTCTGGTCCGGGCCCCGGAACCAGGCCTTGCTCCGGAGCAGGTCCTTGGACTTGACGACTCCTTGGTGGGCTCCATGCGCTAGGAGTGCAGCTTTCTGTGCGAGGTCTTCCGGCAGCATGAGTCACGGGCCTCCAGGGAGACAACAATTATTGGTCACAGACAATTCTTGGCGAACTTAGATACAGGGCTTTCAGGATCAATTGGGCCATCTCCGTGTGTAGGGGTGTTGCAGTTTCTAGCGTTTGCCAGTCTCCAGTGGTGACAGCTCTGGTGACAATCTGTAAGAAGTCGTCGCACTGAGTTGCTGCTATGGCATCTTCCAGGGATATCAGCAGGGGCCTGGATCTCTCCACGATCATCCTCACATAGGCTTCAGTGGATGTGGCTTCTGCAGCTTCAGGAGGCTAGGCCGGCCGGCCGGCCGGGCATGCCAGGACAGGAAATCGGAGGGTTTCGGGTGCTGGTCCGGTACTCTACGGGGAATTGGAATTCTTGTAGTTACAAGATCCATTTCTCGATCCTTGGAGGGGGTCGTGATGAAGACCTGTGAAATAGAGGGATTAACAGCTTGTGGTCTGTGATAACAGCAAATGGGTAGCTGTATAAGTAGATGTAGAAGTGCCGACAGCCCAGTAGAATTGCGATCGCATCCCGCTCTATTTGTGAGTATCGCTGCTCCGTTGGTGTGAGCGTGCAGCTAGCTTAGGCCACCGGAGCCCATTCTCCACATTCTTATCACGGGCTAAGACTGCGCCTAGGCTGGTGGGGCTGGCATCCACCACAAGTTGTGATTCTCTCGGGGGGTCAAAGTATACCAGCGTTGTGTCTGCGGAGAGGGCAGTTTGGTTTGTTGGAACAATTCTTCTTGCTCGGGTCCCCACACCCACGGGCTGGTTGCCTTGGTCAGGTCTCTGAGTGGGCCGATGAGGCCTGACAGGTTCTTAATAAACCGTCCGCAGTAGGTTACCATGCCTTGGATGCTGCTGACTCCAGACACCGACGCTGGGGTGCATGCTTCTTGAATGTCCTTCACTTTGTCGGGGTCAAGGCAGATGCCTTTGTCGGAGAATCTATAACCGTAGAAACTGATGTCTGCCTGTAGGAAGTCACACTTCCCCCGAAGTGTGAATCCGTTCTCCTTGAGACGTGAGAAGACGGCTTGGAGGAGAGTTAGAGGTTCTTCTAATGTGGGAACATGGACCAAGATATCGTCGTTCACATTGAGTACCCCTTGCAGGCCATGGAGGACGCCTTTGACGATGTTCTGGAAGACTTTGGCTGCTCTGGAGATGCAAAAGTTGAGCCTTGTGTACCTCCAGAGCCCTGCGTGGGTTGAAAAGACGGAGTCTGCGTGTAATGGTATCTGATGGTAGCTGGACCGGAGATCCATTTTGGAGAACCATTTGGAGTCTGCTGGTTCGCCGATTATGTTGTCTACAGTTGGTGTGAGGTGGCGTTTCCGCTTGATTGCTAAATTCGGGACCCTCATTTCAACACAGATGCGCATGGCGTCAGGTTGTTTGGGCTTCTTTGCCACCACGATGGAGGACTCCAATGGTGTAGGTTCTGGCGCACTATCAACAGCCTTGGAGGGAAAGCCCCGAAAGGCACTTCATCAAACATTCTTGAATCCAAGTGGTATTCTTTCTTGCACATCCACTTCAACGATCAACAAGAAGGGACAGTTGACCCGTACCCCGGAGCAGAAGTCAGCAAAGCTCTAAAAACAACAAACATGCCTCCAGAGCAAACAAAAAAATGCCATCTACTGAAGACCCTTCCCACCAAAGCAGACTACCGGAAAAGCAATCCGAAAGTTTAAATCACCTAAAGGACATCACTAAAAGTATTGTCCAGGTGGACCTAATTGAAAAACAGATAAAAAAGGGCCGTAAACAGGAAGCTCCGGGTCCCGGAGGAATCCCCCCAGCTTTGTTCAAGGAGGATTCAGCTTTCTGGGCTTCCAAACTATCGCCACTTTTTACTTCCATCTTAAAAGAGAATGCCATCCCGCCCTCTTGGCAAGGTTCAATTCTCGTGCCAATATTTAAAGGAGGGGATAAGAACTCTCCAGGGAATTATCGATTGGTTGCCCTCATCGACAACGAAGCAAAGTACTTCGCCGGGATCCTGCTGAACTCACTCCCGGCATGGGCTGACGATCACTCAGTGATTCCTCTGAACCAAACCGGCTTTACAAGCAACACAGGTACCTCAGCCAATCTAATGACTCTCTCGCGCCTGATAGACCAGGCGGTATCCAGCTCCAGTTTGTTCTATATGGGATTCATAGATTACAAAGCTGCATTTGACAACGTCAACAGGGCTATGGTCTGGCAGAAGTTGTCCAGACTGAATATCCCAAATGACCTCCTGAGAGCCATACAGCTTCTGCACCGAGACACATGGGTCAGGGTTAAGATCGGGGACGGCTCCAGACTCTCACGACCGATCACAACAACCAAAGGACTAAAACAAGGGAGTGCCTGGCCCCCACACTTTTTAATCTATTCTTATCTGATTTCCCAGAAGCCTTAATCAAGATAAACTCCCAACCTCCTAAACTAGCCAGCATCCATTTGTCAAACCTCCTCTACGCCGACGACGTAGTTCTTCTAAGTAACTCAAAGATTGGCCTACAAAGACTAATGGACACCACGGCTGCATACTCAATAATGAATGAGCTCCAGATTAACAACAAGAAAACAAACATTTTAGTGGTCCTTCCAGGACGGCCAAAGAAGTTGGCATGGGCCCTAAACTCTGAAAGTATTGAAGAATCCAAGTGCCAAAAGTATCTAGGAGTTCACTTCGATAATAACAACAGATTCAAAACCCACCTAGAATAGCAACGAAAGAAGGGTGTAGCACTATCATTCACACTAAATTCTATTCACAAGAAGCTTTTTGGCCCAACATTCACCCCAACACTGCAGGTAGCACAGGCAAGAGTGATTCCCACACTAACATATGGCAGCGAGGTGCTCAAAGGGCTTGATAGCGGCCAATTGGACAAAATCATTGCAAAAATCTTCAGAACAGTGTTCCAGCTACGACCTCATACGTCACCTGCCCAAATCAGGCTGGAACTGGGCATCTGTAACCAATCGTTGGCCAGACACATGAGTTTCCTAGTGTGCTGCCACAAACTGAGGGCGTCAAAAGAAGACAGCTTAGCGCAACACCTATGGTCAAATTTGTACACGAAACAATGGCGGGCAGGGTACGACTACTGGGAAAGAGGTCTTAAAACACTAAGCCTGAATGAAGTCTGTGATCTACAAGTCAACCAAAACAAATTCAAAAGGCGAGCAAAAATAAGTGTAAAAAAACTCTCCTTACTACAAGACAAGGCAAGTCTTGCAAGAAGAAGCCATGGCTGGATGACTTTGAGATCGTATGACCAGCTGAAGCCTCAGGGGTATCTAATCCTGCAATTCACCACACGCACCAAACTGGGCTTTCTAAAACTAAGAATGGGAGTGATTAACTTGTGCAGCCATCTGCCCAAATGAAAAAAATAACAAGTCCAGCAATGCTGTCGACTCTGTGGCAACCAAAGGGAAGACATTGTACACATTCTTTGCCTGTGCCCAAGCCTTTTGAAGGAAAGAAGGTCCCTCTTACGGAGAGGCTGGATCAATAACGAGGTCAGATCATGCAGAGCAGCTGTACTGGCCTGCTTCGACCCACGGAACTTTAGCCTAAACTGTGCCCTAGTAAGGTTTATGGAACTTGCTGCAACAAAACTAGGGGAGGCGATCCACTAACATCAGGAACAATACTTGGCAGCACCTCCAACGCAAGTCAAGAGGGACACGGTGTGCAGGTTAGCACACTCCGGAACTCGATGTTCAAACTCGGGTCATCTCCTTCAATGAGCCAAAGGGCCAAAACCAATATGTTGGCAACGACAATAGTGCTGTCTGCAAAAATGGGGGGCCGGGGGTCTTTTACCAAGACTGGGGGTCTACTTTTAATTTTGGAAAACTATTACATTGCCATAAAGGGTTACTTCTAATGTGTCGGCAAAAGGGCAACTACATTCATACACTCTGCAATCATGGGCGAGAACAACGTCTTTTTATAATGAACTTTTATTCTCTTTTAAACGTGCAATCATTTCTAATTTTTGTAACTTGCAAGGGTTTTTTGAATCATGCAATAAAGATATTATTATTATTAGGTCCTCATACCTGTTCAATGATGCCAGCTTTCTCTAGGAATCGAAGTTCGGCTTCCACCTTTGGTCGGAGATGAAAAGCGATCAGTCTATGCCTGAGGGCTATCGGCACAACAGACTTGTCGATATGGAACTGGACGGCCAGACCCTTTAAGCACCCGATTCCATTGAACAGAGGTGTAAAATTCTGTAGATAGTGTGCGTGCACATCAAAATGCGAATTGTATTAGGTTAAGGTCCTGAGCTGTATGGCAGGTGAGCAGGAATCCTGACCCTTCTTGCGACATGTAGACTTTTGCACTTTGACGAGTGGAGTCATGAGAGAGGTCTGCCTGAAACACACCACAAAGTCTCAGCGGTGAGCGTTTTCCAAATGCTTATACCTGCACGCTAATGCTGTGAAGTGCTGGCGGGTTGGGTAGGCTGTGGTTGGCGTTTGCGGCCATGTGGTTAATAGTGGCTCCTGTGTCTATGAGTACAGCGATTGGGTCAGTTTGCACTCTGATCTTGCACATCGATGTGGTCTGTCGGGCGGCTTTGAGTGTATCCAATGCTCTCACCACGTGGACGATGGCTGTTTCATCTTCATCTATGTCGTTGCTAGACGTCTTGTCTGGGTGCGGGTCAACTGTGCGCACCAGCTTCTCCGGGCCCCTGAACCGTCATCCTTGCGAGGAGCGACGCACTTGGGAGAAGTTGTTCTGCTTACCACACACACTGCACATTTTGCCATTAGCGGGGCAAGTTCCGTTGTGGGGGTACGGGCCTCCGCACCATCTGCACGTGCGACTCTGTGATCCTTGGCTGGTAGGGTGTGGAACTTAAAAACACTTCTAGAGTGTATCACCTTTGACTCAGGGAGGCAGCCGCTACGCATTCTTTACTTTGAAATATTAATGAGGGGTTGACCTACCAGAGCCAACCAAAATGGACAGAAACAAAGCTGCAGAGGAACTTTTTGAAAATTTAGCAAAGGAAATGTCCACACACATTGCCTCCACTAGTGGGAACCCCACTCGCAAGGAAGGACTTAAAGATAAATTCACAAAATTAGAGAGACTCAAGAAACAAGAGAACTCTAAGTGGTGGGACGGCACCACCTTGAAGCAATATTTAAGACTTAAACGTATCCCGAGAGGGCTCAGAGCCCACATTTTTCCAGCCTACAACGATCTTGACATAGATCTATTGGGAAAATGGGAAGAAGCATTGACTTGTAACTCTAATACCTTAATGGGCATTTTGATAGAGAGTGCAGACCGCAAAGTGAACAAACTCCAGACCGAAATTGCCACGCTAATACAAGAAATGAAGGATTTAAAGCTCCCAGAAGCAACAGTCAAGACTATGCCATTCTAGAGGACATTTTAATCAAGCATCAAAATGAGATTAACACCAGAAAAGCGAGACAGCTCAAAAAGGATGAAACAGTGGGGTGGTGGGGATGTAATCTTGGCTGTATTTCCCAAGGATGAATTGTTTTCCGCCAAGGAAGTTGAATTTGTAATTAGCTCCGTTCAAGGGGGCAGGGCCCCGGGATTAGACGGGATACCCTCGGACGTTTTTAAAAATGATAAAAATAGGTGGGGTAGATATGTGCTCCTATTGGGGAACGCAATTGCAAAGGGTGCGCAAGTCCCAGAACAGTGGAAGGGAGCCATTATTATACCCGTCCACAAAAAAGGAGATCGATCCCTTCCAGCTAACTACAGGCCCATAAGTTTGATTGCCACCGTCCAAAAAGTAATTGGGAAGATGGTGGTAAACAAACTTATGGACTGGATGGATGAAAATGATTCTCTTTCCCCTTGTCAGGCAGGCTTTCGAAGGGCTACCAGTACCATCGATCAGGTGTTTCGCTTCACTATGTTACGGTGGGGGACGGTTCTTGTTGGTGGGGGCAGCCTGTATGTCGCTTTTGTCGACCTGCGGGCTGCCTTCGACCTAGTCCCAAGGGGTAAGCTCTGGGCAGTGTTAAGTAAGATAGGCATTCCCGCAGAATTGCTTACTTTAATTATGAGGTTGCACGAATGCAATTTTGCCAAAGTACAGTGGGGGACAAATGGCCAATCCTCAATTGACTTCCCTGTGGAGCGTGGGGTGCGCCAAGGTTGTGCAATGGCGCCCTTGCTCTTCACATTATATATCAATGGGATAGTCAGCAGGATGCAGGACGCTAGTGTGGATGCACCTTCGTTGGCGGGCATCAGGGTTCCAATCCTGATGTTCGCTGACGACACTCTGATAATGTCCAAAACCCCAGCTGGATTGCAACGGGCCCTGAATATTTTTGATGACTTTTGCCAGGAGCATGGCCTGGAAGTTAACATAGGCAAGACCAAGCATGGCTTTTTCCCGAGGACAGAAGCCTCGCCCTAGGATACATTTGAATAATATTGGGCTTGAGGTCGTAAGGGAGTTCACCTACCTAGGGGTACAAATCGCAAGTAATTATGGTTGGTCCCACCACATAGAAAAGGCGGTCTTGAAACATCAGCAAATATCGGGGGCCTTACGGGTGGAGCACAATAGATCTAAAACTAAACCCATAAAACCTGTCCTCGCTGTATACGATGCTAAGGCAATAGGATCGGCCTTATATGGGGCGGAGCTGTTTGGTTTTGACAACTTAACCTCATTACAGATAGCTGAGAACAGGTTTCTTAGGGGTATTACGGGACTGCCCCAGAGTACACCATTAATCCCTCTTAGTCTTGACCTGGGAAGAAGATCGGTAACCGACCGAGCCAGACTGCGTCCCATCTTATTTTGGAGGCGACTTTGGTCTACCCCTGAAATTAGGCATTATGGGGAAGGCTTCCTGGCAATAATCAAGATTGATACATTCCATAAAATATCATGGCTGAAGAACCTAAGGGTATTGCTAGGTGAACTAGGTCTTTCCAACCTTTGGGACAATCCGTCGGGGGAAGTGTTCCCAAGTAAAAACACACTTAAAGCACTATATTGGGAATGGATAGACGAGAGGCTTTGGAGAAGGGTTAAATTTGACTCAATGGGAGGTCGCTTTTTGGAAAGTAAAATGTGTCCTGCTTTAGAAAATTACTGGGACAGTATAACTGTTCCTAAGGACAGAAAGTTGTTTTTCCAATTAAGATCTGGTTCCCTCCCGTTGAGAGATCTAACAGGCAGGTGGAAGAGTTTGAACACCCAGTGCTGCCCAGCGTGCGGCGCAACTAAGGAAAGTGTGGGACACTTCCTATTTGCTTGTAAGGCTTATGCCTCCCCAAGAAGGGTCTGGTTAACCCCTATCTGCAAGAACCTTGGGACATCCAGTGCGGCTGAGGCGCAGAGAATTATTTGCACTACTTCTGAGGAGCCTATTGTCATGGGAATAGCAAAGTACCTGGGGTGGGCTTGGTCCATTAGGCGGAGAGCCCTTTCTGTTTCTCCTAATGTTTCTTGATTATGTTTTACTTGTATAATGTTTTGTTTTACAATGATTAAGCTTGCGCAACTGTTTTAATGTATTGGATGAAATGCCTTGATTAAGTGTGATGTTTTTATAATATGCATGTTGTGCTTTTATGAGTCTATAACTCGAATAAAGCTTTTCTACTACTACTACTACGATTATAAAGAAGGCAGGATTTTCACTTATGCAAACAAATATGATTCCTTGGTTCATAATACATCACAGACAGAACAAACCACCAGAACAGGCACAGGAGAAATTTCAGTTTCCTCAAGCAGCACCTCGCTGAGTGCCATAAGCACCAGCGAGAGTGATATTGAGAACTCAGACGGCGCAGGACAAGAAAAGTCTTCTTTTTTACGAGATCAGGAGAGGCAACAGAACTCCCCCGGCCAGAGGAAGATTAGATCCAAAACCCACAGGGGCAGGAGGGGCAAGCACAGAAGATTCCAAGAAGAAGTTAAGATCAGGGGCAATGAAGAACTAACAGACAAAATAAGCAGTGAGGTACAAGTCATCAACCTCTCTTCTAAACCCCTAACCCCAGTCATGATTTCTCTCTTCAGCAAGGGACTTAGTTTCAATCCGTACACCACAGGTGACATCTGTAAACTTAAGATTGATTTATTTAAGTTTTTTATGGGTCTGAAGCTCAAGAAACAATTTTCGTGTAACCAAAGAATGAATAAAGCATCTAAAGATATTTCAATGGAAATTGAGTCTGATGTGTTTTCTATAAATTATATTCAAGCTACACAACTATTCTTATCTCTCACCAATCTAGAACAGACACTCTATGATATGGATAGACTTTTAGAGGAACTCAACATTGAGTCGGATTATAGCATAGCTAATGGTCTCAGATCTAAATCAAAGTGGATTCCCACTTTACCTGGGGGCAATGCTAATGACGATTTCTATAAACGTGTCCTAGAGGATATCGATAAACTTGACAGGAAACACCACAACAACACTTTCAAATATAGAGACAATTTGACAGAATGGGAACGCCTTGCATTCAGGTCACTTAAGGAGGATCAAGAGATCATAATAAGGGAAGCTGATAAAGGGAGAAACGTGGTGGTCATGGACAGGGGTGACTACCATGACAAAATTCTAACCCAACTAAGCGACAGTACCTGCTATGACCGTCTCTCCCACAACCCGATAGGACCACTGACTTTTGAGATCAATAGAAAACTTGGGCTTTGAAAAGAAGCTGGACTTCTGAATGAGGAAGAGTATCTATGCTTAAAGGTTTTCAGGCCGTCATACCCTTGGCTATACACGTTACCGAAGGTTCACAAAAACCTTCCCTTTCCTCCAGGCAGACCCATTGTGTCTGGCATGGGTGGACCCACAGAGAGGCTTGCAGAATATGTTGATCTTTTCCTGGGCCCTCTAGTTCGTAATCTTCCATCCTACATACAGGACACAAAACATATTCTTAGTGTACTAGCAGACCTTCAATGGCAACCAGGGACCATCCTGGCCACCCTGGATGTGGTAGCTCTATACAAGAGCATTATCCCAGAGCTAGGAATGCGTGCCATCACACGATTACTACACAATAGACCAGCCACTACATGGCAACACACAAACATGTTGACTTCCATGATGGAACTAATCTTGAAAAATAACTTTTTCATGTTTGACAACGTTTGGTACGGACAAACAAGGGGAGTGGCCATGGGGTCTAAATTTTTGCCTTCATTTGCGAATCTTTTTATGGGTACTCTAGAGGCAGATTTGATTTGGGGACCTAAGGGGGCTCAATGGATCAACTCCATAATTTTCTGGGGTCAATACATTGACGACTGCCTCCTCCATTGGTCTGGAACCCAAGAACACCTACAAAATGTTTTCACACATCTCAACACAAACACTTGGGAAATGCGTTTCACATTGGAATCGAGCACAACTAAAGTTGAATTCCTTGACGTGGATCTATATGTTAAACAAGCCACACTCCAGAGCAGGCTCTTTAGGAAGAAAACTGCATGCAATGCAGTCTTGCATGCGAACAGTTGGCATCCCCCACACCAAAAACAAGCAATACCTTACGGTGAGTTCCTTAGAGTCAGAAGGAACTGTAGTGAGGAAACGGAATGTGGTAAATTCCTTTCTGGTATGAAAGAGAGATTTCCAAAGAGAGGATATTCCGCCACCACACTACACAGAGCTGAGAGCAGACTTAAGAAAGTCAAGCTAGAAGACACACTGAGGTCGCACGATCACACACAAGAGCGCAAACAACCTATGCAAATGATTACTGACTTCAATGATTTACACCATTCAGTCCAGAGAAGCTTCACAAAACACTGGGGCATCTTGCAAGCAGGCAAAGCCATTCAAGAACACATTTCCAATCATCCACAGATCACTTTCAGAAGAGGTAGGACTTTGAAGAATAGGCTGAGCCGTACCATACCGCACAGCGTTGTTAGCTCTATTTGGTTAAGACCACACAACCTTGCTTTCTACAAATGTGGCTTCTGTGCAGTATGCAGGTGGGCCAAACATGGTACTAGGCACTTTATGAGTGCCAATGGGGATAGATATGACATTAAGACAAACATCAACTGTAAAACAAGATTCGTAAAATATGTCATTGAATGTACATGTGGGAAATTCTATGTGGGAAGCACTGTCAGACCCCTAAAAGAGAGGATCACCGAACTCATGAGAGCCATCCACAAACAGGATCCTAAATATCCTGTAGCTTTGCATGCAGCTGCATGTCAAGCACAAGATACAGAGAAGAAAGTTGTTTTCTTTGGCATTGATGTAATCCAATCAGATGTAAGGGGTGGTAACAGAGAACTCAGATTGAGACGCACAGAGGCATTGTGGATAATGCGTCTTCGCACAGTGGAACTGGGTCTCAATTATGACCATGAGCTTCAATATTTTCTGGGTGACTAATTCCCTATTCTATTAGGATCATTTTTTGAGAAACTGAATTTTCCTATGATACACATGGCTCCACCATAACTGTAGGATGTATGAACTTGAGATGGTCTTTGTCCAATTGACCATAATTGTTACGAATTAGCAATAATAATGTTTTTTGATCTATGACAACTGTGGCCGTACATTAATTACCGAACGGATGAAAAATTGGTGTATAAATGTACGCTTTAACATATGTACGTTGTACTGACAAATCATGCCTCTTATAAATGTCATGTCTTTTGCGATATATGTATCACCGTATGCATAACATAATGTAATTTCTGCCTTTTCTGTTTCTTTTGGCACAATTCTGCACACTTGAGCATGACACAATGCCTACGCATGTATATTTTAAGGGGACGGCCAGGGGTGGTTGTCGCCACGCCTTCAACCTTGATTGCCTCTTCTATTCTTTCGCTCATCACTTTCTATGAAAACGTTACTCATGAGCTATTTTATATTTCAAATTTTTGTAATGAGCACATTACCACTGTCCTCTATGTCTTCGGATTTTTTACATGAACACTTAACGATGACCATTTTTTAAACGAAGGGAGCATTTTTAAGGTCTATACTTTTTTCTAGCATCCTTGTTTTTTTAGGTATAACTAGGCATTCGATCAGGGGATCACGTTCTCCTTGGCTCCCGTAACCTCATTAGTTGATTCAGAGGTTCACGCTCTAGTTTCCACTTTGCCATTTTGCGACAACATCAGGCGGTAATATATGATCACCTCCGGGGTCTAAGTCATGTGTCCATTACCAGGAACACGGAGACCCGTGGACGAAGGATTGCACAGCACACTGCTAAAGGTATGATACTTATCCTATGACTGAACAAGTATCTTTGCATTAGATCTTCACGACCTTTCAGAGCTTTAACACACAGCTATTATCTGTTTTTCAAATTACATGAACACGAGGAGTTATCTGTTCCTCGTTAATGCTTCACATCATCCCGCGGAGTCTGGCGAGCTAAATTGCCACTACTGGTAATTCTCGTTCTTATCCCATTATGTTTCCAACTTAACTACACAGGATATGGTACTTTGCGTTCGAATTATTTTTCATGAACCCGTGTTTTTTGTCACATTGTCTTTCAGCATCCACTCCACTTGAGCCATTATTCGCCTGTTATACCGAGCAGGTAATTTTAGATTTAAGACGTCCTCAGAACCTTTACATGTGTTTTGAATTTCAAGTGAGATTTCCCCCTTTTTTAAAAGACGCTACCTGTCTTAAGCTTTAGTACAATCTGTACCTTAACTGAGGCACCGACTATCAGATGAAATGAATGAAATGAAATGAAAAATTCCATTTATATAGCGCTGACTACCCGGAGGCCTCGTAGCGCTAATAGCGCTAATAGATAACAGGAGATTTACATAATTTCCCATTTTTGTATATCCTTCTTTTTCATCTAGATTCAGTTTTAGACGTGAAGCTAAGCTCTGTAGTTTCGGGCCCGGCCGGGTTGGAAATATCACCGGCTGAGCGGTGAGCGACATTCTGGTATTATTTTTTTCACCCTTTTCTATACTTTCTTAACGATATGGGCACTGTGTTTACTCCCATCTGTTCTCTACCTCTTCTACCCGTGTTATAGACTACCTACTATTTCATTCTCTTCGGACACAGGTATGACAAATTCAAATCCTCTGGTAATGACTAAAATGTGTCCTCTGAACCCACCACAGAGCACGAGCATGGTTTATAGATTTTCACACTCTTTACATGCAGAACTCACGTATATGAAATTCCACTTCTTGTGTTAACTTGTGTCTTTTCTAAATCTTATCCACCGTCTTCATCCACACTGAATTCTCTTCCTGCACTTGAACTCTCAGCAGAAGGTTTTCTTTATCTTGGGTTTCCTCCTTTTGCAATTACTGTATGGCAGAAGTCACCTTTTCATTCCTGTGGATAAACAAGTGTATACATCGTGGTCCATGTATCATTATTCTCCCTTGTATCCTTTCCCAGCCCTGAGGAGTCGCGTAAGGATTGTTCCACATGTGACGAAACACGTGTCAGCTGGCTTGCTTGAGAAATAAAAAGATCACACTGTTTCCAATCACATATGAAACTTATTGCATTTTTGTTGGCTTACTTATCTGAAATGTATATCTGTCTACACTGACACACTGTCATTTACTATATTGTTGTGTGCCTGGATACCAGTTCGATAGGGTGTGGAGATGGTTTGGTGGTGAACTTCGGTTTGCCTCAGCGCGTCTCAGTCTGGATGGCATTGAATGGTTCTTCTTTCATGGGAGCTGAGGAGTGGGGGTCCATGTGGGCTGCCCGGGCCTTGAATAGCTCTTTGGAACGCCCTAGCATCAAGATTTCTCTCATGGGCATGTTTTGTTCTTGCAGGATGTGCTCACGTGATTTGGAAGAGGCACACCCTTGAATAAACTGGGCCCGGACTTCATCTTCGCCCGGAAGAGTACAGGTTCTGGCTAGCTCTCTTAGTCGCCCATAGAAGACATCCACTGATTCGTCCGGCAGCTGCTGTGCTTGGCGGAAGAGAAACCTCTCATAGTCAGGGTTGGCATATGGCTCAAAATGCGCAGTGGCGGCATCCCACATGGTGGTGTAGTTTCGCGGAGGACCTGCTTCCGGTACGATCTTGGAAAGCTTGTGTATGTCAGCCCCTCCCAAGTGAAGAAGCATGGGGTGTCTGCGTGCAGCTGGAATCTCGACAGCCTCAAAGTAGGTCTCTAGGCGTTCAAATCAGACCCTCCATTCAGCTGCTTGGGAGGGTGGGGGCCTGTGATGGTGAAGGGCTCCAGTGGCAAATTTGATTTGATTTATAAATTTATAAAGCACGCGATTGCCCGGAGGTGTCTTGGCGTTAGAGTCCGATGCGCAGAGGATTACTGGTAAGGTGATGTGCTGACTTAACAGGTGAAGAGCCAAGTTTTTACGGCTTTTCTAAAGGACTGAAGCGAAGGGCTGCTTTTTATCGTGATAAGGAGTAGATTCAAGGTTTTGGCTGTCCGCAACAGAAAGCTTCTGCCTCCCCACCTGAGCTGCTTGAACTTAGGAACTTGTAGAAGTTTTGTATGAGCTGATCTCAAGCTTCTTGCCGGCACATACCATTTCAGGTGTGTTCTCAAGAACTGCGGTCTTGAACCATGAAGGGCCTTATAGGCCAAGCATAATGATTTGAACATAATCCTTTTTTCCATCGGTAACCAATGGAGGGCCCTTAGTCTGTGTGCGACTGGCTCATATCTGAGAATTTCCAGCACTAGCCTTGCTGCTGCATTCTGCAGATGCTGGAGTTTTGTTAAGTGTTGGGCTTAAATCCCCGCATACAAAGCATTGCCATAATTCAATCTGGACAGGGCCAATGCCGTAACTAATGTTTTGCACGAGTCAAGGGGAATGAATGGGTGTATTCTTCTGATCATTTTCAAAATGTACCAGATAGTTAAAGAGTGATTATTTATCTGGGTGTTAAAAGTCAATTATCGCCAAATATGAATCCCGGATTTTTAACTTTACCCACTGGTTTTGGGCAATCGCCCAGGCTGGCAGGCCACCATTTAGGAGACCAAAAGTCTGCATCTGATCCTAATAGCATAACTTCGGTTTTATCACCGTTCAGTTTCAGACAGTTTTGCTGCATCCATTGATTAACCTGCATCATACAGTCAATAGATTGACACCATGAGAGTGAAATTGATGGGTTGCAGTGGTATGTGGCCAAGTAGACCTCAGTGCTGCTGAGGCTTTTAACGTGTATGTGGCTGTCAGGGGTGTGCCGCTGACCTGGGTGTGCCGCAGGGGTGGCAAAGGCTGCGCAAACTGCTGAGAGCATTGTGGCTGGTCACAGTAGGTTGTGGGCTGTGGTTGGGGCAAGCGGAGCTCCTCCTAGTGGGGCAGGCAGAGTACATTGAGTCCCAAAGGCTTAGCGGACTGCCCCTCTGAATGTGCTCCTGAGAGGTGATATTTTGTTTTGCTTTTCTTGTGTTGTAGCAGTGACGGCCTTGTGGTCTTGGCCTCCAGAGGGGGAAAGGCTAAGGCACCTCGTGGCAACAAGAGAGGTCGGGGCATTGCACCACGTGTTGTGGAACAGATGCGGCTCCGGGGGGGGAAGTGCTGCGGCAAGTGAAAAAGAAGGGCCCCGCGGGGACGCAGCCGGCTGGCGGTACCTGAACAGAGGACGCCCTCCTCCAGCAGTCCTGCATGTATTGTGGGCACGGATCGTGCTGACTGTGGGCTGCGTTGGCTGTGAGCATTGTTTACCTATGCAGCGGCCAGGGAGTGCGGGAGTGGCCGCGGAGACACAGCAGCAGTGGCGGCGGTGAACAAAGGCCACACAGGTGCTGCTTGGAGCGAGGGTGGGTGGACACGCTGTGGGAGCCGTGGTCACCTCGTCGCCAATGTGGTGTTGGGGATTAGGTCTTCCCCAGTACGCATAATATATCACTCATGGCCGTCGTTCTGGTAGTGACCAGATAGCTGGACCACGCCTGGAGCCCCAGGCTTTTTTATTCACTTTCCTTTTTATGTCGAGTTATTTATAACTCGGTCCTATTACTACTGAACCAAAGTCTCTTAAATCAGCCGGATTTCCTGCAATACATGTTGTGCACTCGAGCATGAAAAGCTTCCCCAGGCGCGCGCTTGGCCTCGCACACCACTATCAAAGGCTTCTGCTCCCCCTCACTCCCCCTCCTCCCTCTCACTCGCTGGCCACGTCAAATGCGAGAGCTTTTGTAAAAGGGGCTTGCTTCTGACAGTGCATGAGGTGCGCGACCCGCTGGCATTTGTCTGGCATTTGTCTTCAAAGGCTTGAAACTTGAAGGCAATCTGCTTCCCCGCCCCCTTGGTGTTTCTGGCTTTTCTCGCTCGCTAATGCAGTTTTTTTCCCCTCCCACCCTTCCTTTGATGTCCGCCGCGCATGGCCTCTGCCTGTCGCCTCTCCGTCCCTCACAGCCCCTCTCTGTCGTGGAATCTCAAATTTGGGGACTACATCTTCAAAACAAGCCTGTTCATGTTGACCCTTGCAATTAGAATCCTTTCTTTCATTCCTTTCATCCTTTCTTTCCTTCTTTTCTTTCCGTCCTTTCCTTCCTTCCTTTCCATCCTTTCTTGCCTTTCTTTTCTTTCTTTCATTCCTTCCTTCCTTTCCTCCCTCCCTTTCATTCTTTTCTTTCTTTCCTTCCATCCTTCTTCCTGCTTTCTTTCGTTCTTTATTTCTTTCTCCCCTTCCACATTATCACTCAGCACCACCACAGCATCACTCAGCGCCACCCCAGCATCACTCAGCGCCACCCCAGCATCTCTCAGCGCCACCACAGCATCACTCAGCACCACCACAGCACCACTCAGCACCACCACAGCATCACTCAGCACCACCACAGCATCACTCAGCACCACGACAGAACCACTCAGCACCACCACAGCATCACTCAGCACCACTCAGCACCAACACAGCACCACTCAGCGCCACCACAGCACCACCACATTATCACTCAGCACCACCACAGCACCACTGAGCACCACTCAGCACCACCACAGCATCACTCAGCACCACCATAGCACCACTCAGCACCACTACAGCATCACTCAGCACTACCACAGCACCACTCAGCACCATCACAGCATCACTCAGCGCAACCCCAGGTTATAGGTGTCACATTTGCGAAAGTTATAACTATTGGCATTGTAAATGACAAAGCTATTAATGTAGCTATTTTCAAAACCAACACACAAATAAAAAAAGTGTCATTTACAAGACCAATAGCTCAAACTTTCCTAATGCGAGACCTATTGCATTGCAAATGCTTGTTTGTCTGGCGTACGCCAGTCCCCTCCATTTACGTCACGCTCATGTAGGTTCGCAGTTGCCCCCCGCCCCTTGCAATTGGACACAATGGATTCTTCCACACTTTGGCAACACTACAACTTAAAAATTAGTATCTGATTACTTTACAAGATGAGATGGATCCTGATGACTTTAGAATGATTGTCTGATTACTTCAAAAATACTATTTGTCTTCACCAAGATGGCTTTTTTCTGGTGATTTTAACATGATTTGCTGGTTGCTTCAAGTGCATTCTCAACACGTTGGTTTCAGTTTTGCTAGAAAAATTCAAATTGTTGGATGAATGCACAATTATTTGCACATAAACACAAAATGACATATGAGTTTTCTATTATAAACAACTGAGCATACAATGTGTTTTAGAGAACTGTGTATAAGTCACAGGTTATTTTTTTAAACGTGTTTCTTATTTTTGCCCCCATCCTTTTTTTTAACAATACAGGTAAAACAAGCATGCATTGTTAAAATGATCAATGCCTAACATTAATAAAGATGAACATTGACCAATATATGCATGGGCACTGAAACTAAGTGACAATGGATTATAAAATTATGTGGCAGGATTGACTAAGTAAAGTAACACAAAAGGAATGCTGCATACTATGCAGTCACTGGCGGTATGTTATGCAGCACATTCTTTATCTAACCATCTTAAGTTTAGAAAGCTTTATTAAATAAGATATACAAAGTAAAGCATAATTACAAGCACAGATGTCAACGAAAAGAGATAGGGGGGTATTAAAATGGAACAATATGCAATGCAATCCCCAAAAGGGATATAGAAACTGTACTAAGGAACAAAGCTTTTATGGGTTTTTTGTTTTGTGGGAGGGAGAGGAGAAAGAGAAAGAAAAAGAGGGGGAAGGGGAGGAGGAAAAAGAGGGCAACCTAGAATACAAATTCAATATTGGAAATTGCTAAAAGGAAATAAAAATGAAATACAATAATAAACATATTTGAAAGATAGGGAAGTAAAAGGAAACATTCAGGGAACATTTCTGGAAAGGATATTAGTTAAAGGCAACCATAACAAGTCTTTTTTGATTAATAAAGGTAAGGTGGTGGCAAAAGCATGATCAAGCCTATGGTGATAACATAACAAGTTCCACCAAGCATTATATGAAATCTTTGAAGTATCTTTCCAGTTGGTTGTAATTATCTGAAAAGAAATAGCTATATAAAGATCTATAAATTTGCGTACATTACAAGGAACATTCCATATGGGTGAGGAAACGCCCCAAAAAATATGCACAATCTCAAAGGGATAGTATGAGGCTAAAATTACATTTAATGTCAACCAGATGCGAGACCAAAGGCAATGAAATAACATGTGAATAAAATCACTATTAACATGCAAGCAGGACCAACATTTTTTGGAATCTATTAACTTGAATTTATGTAAATCAGAGGGAGTAAAAAAGTCTATTGTAAAAAAAATAAAAAGTCTGTGTGGTGCTGGCGGAATGTGAAACAGTATGTTTTTTAGACCAAATAGTGTCCCAAATCTGAAGAGGAAATTCTTGAGCTAAGTCTCTTTCCCATAAAAGCTCAAGTTTGGATTTAAGTCTGTCAGTAGTGGGATGAGAAAGTATTTTATAAATGGCGGCAGTTCTGAAGGGAATAGAAAAATGTGGTGGAGGTGAGGGAGTTGGGACGGTGGTGGTCAGGGAACCAGTCTGAGAAATAATAGAGGCTAGGGTGTGTTTAAGCACAGGAAATTGGGAGGAATGTGCGTTAGAAAGGTGAAAAGTGTCATGGATATCTGGTAAAGTTCTCATGGAGTTATCTTTAAGTAATTGATCGGAGGTGATGATACCTTTGTCAATCCATTCCTTCCATAAAAGCGCTCAGTTATTAATCTTCAAGGATTTATTGTACCAAATCGGAGTTAAAAGGTGAAGGTTAGCTGGTGAACAGAAGGGGCGAAACAATGAAAGAGCTGGTGCCTTAGAGTGTTTAAATGTGGGAGTAAGAAATCTCTTCGGAGGTTGAGATAAGCGAGTAGCTGTAAGGAATGAAAAAGGAGCGAGTTGTGCTAGTTTTATTGAGCTCCAGGCTGTTAATGGAGGAGAAGACGAATCTGTTAGAAAAGGCCAAATTTGTTTGAGACTGAAGGCCGAGTGAAATCTAGAAATATTAGGAAAATTAACCCCACCTAAATCTTTGCGTTGATAGAGGTGAGAGGGAAAAATTCTAGCTTTACGATTATTCCATAAAAAATTTGTTAGGAGACAATTTACGGTTTTGAACAAAAAGTGTGGGAGAGAGATAGGAAGCATCAAGAGGTAGAAATTAATAATAGGAATTAGCATAATTTTAACAGTTGCTAGCCTCCCCTACCAAGATACGAAGAGGGGGGACCAACCCTCTATACGTGAGGTGACTTTTTGAAGTATATCCTTATGATTGAGTTTAATGGTTTCTCTGATAGTATTAGCATAAAGAATACCTAAACATTTAATATTTTTGGGATTCCATTCAAAGCCAGATCCCTGGAACATGTGAGAGAGGCAACATTTGTTAAGAGGTAGGACTTCAGATTTGCCTATATTTAATTTGTAACCAGAAACTAAGGAATAGTCATGTAGTAAAGAGAAAAGTGCAGGTAGAGAAGTGGCCGGATTGGAGATTTAAAGTAAAATATCGTCTGCATAAGCAGTAAACTTGATTTCAATATTCTTATAAGTGAAACCAGTGTAGGATGATGAGCACCGTATTTTTTCCAAGAAAGGTTCTAATGCAAGGATGAAAAGAAGGGGAGAGAGGGGGCAGCCTTGTCTAGTTCCTCTATGAAGGGAAAAATATTTAGATTGAGCACCATTAAACCAAATAGAAGTAGAAGGATCAGAATACAGCAGCTGAATATAATGGATAATAGGGGGACTAAAACTATGCCATCTCAATGCCCCAAACATAAAATCCCAATTGACCCTATTGAAGGCTTTCTCACCATCTAATGTAATAGCTGCGAAAGGGGAGTCCATCTTTGAAGCAAGGCTAGCCTTACTAAAAAGTCAGCTAGAAATTATATTCAGGGGCCTGGATGAAATCCTTTCCAACCTAGAAAAGGCTCGTAAACCCCAATATGTTCAACTCAGGACTTCCAGCACGATTGATTCTTTTCCTCTTAAACCCCGATTCGGGAACTCAACCGGCCGCCAAGGCCCCCTAGAACCGACGCGGGGATCCCGCCTCAATCTCCCACAAGAATAAAAGCCCCGCATCTGAAACACAAACACACACCAGTAATGATGTGGAGACCCAATCAAATAGATTTCTCAGATCTACAGCAGCAATGTCTGATGAAGAAGCTATGGATCTAGCCTCCAACTATGTCTCCCCTCTCCCAACTGCCACCAACACCAAGATTCAACTGATTACGGGCTTTGGAAGAGAGTTCCCACCCGTGATTCTCACTAGACCCACGCCCGCCCTCACCTCCATACCGAGGGCCCCCTTAGGAAAGCATACAATCAAAAATAATATATCTACCAACTGCATGCTCATTAACTGTAGATCTGCCCCCAAGCATGCAACGGAACTTGCTAAAGCCATACTCTCTCAGGACTTAGACATTGCGTTCATCACGGAGACATGGCTAAATGAGATATCCCCACCTTGCTTAGACATGTTAGTGCCCCCAGGTTTCAACATCATCAATAAAGATAGAATAGACCAACGTGGAGGAGGTGTAGCCATCATCCATTAAAATGACATTGACATCACTGTTATGGACCCATGCGAATATAGCTCCTTTGAGTGCTTATCCGTCACCTTCAAGCTTAAGGACAACAGCCCGTTAGTTGGCCATCTTCTATACCACCCACCCGGCAACACCTCTACTTTTGGTGAACATCTTTCTCACTTGATTGCCCACTGCACACTAAAAGACACTAACCACATAATTCTGGGTGATCTCAACCTACGTTGGAACGAGTCCAACAACACACTAATCCAATCGGTCAATACTCTCCTCTGTGACAATAACCTCCCAACATTGCTCTGAAGAAACTCACAACAAAGGAGCGACCCTGGATGCCATCATTGCCCACCAAGACACAATTACAATCGACAACATACTCCCAGTTGACTGGTCGGATCATCACATGATCGTATTCCACATCAACCAAAGAGTCTTATTCCTGCCTCCTGTGTCAAGAAATCTCTCCCAGACTCCCAAGGAAGTCATGGAAGATAGGCTTAAGCTGCTCCTACCCAGTGACAAAGCTCTCTCCACAACCAACCTTACCTCACTCTATAACACTAATATGGTAAACCTTCTTGACCAACTAGCACAGTTGAAACAAAGAAAAAACCGAGCCATTCCGTCCAGATCTTGGTTCGACTCTGACACCAAGGAAGAAAGGAGACCACTAAGAGCTGCAGAAAGACGATGGAGAAGCGTGCCCACTACCTTCCATCGAGACAAACTCAGAACTATCTAGAAGAAGTACAACAATCATATCAAGAACAAAAAATCCATGTATTTCCGCTCTGCCCTGGACAGCACGAAAAACAGACCCAGGGAGCTCTTCAGTATTATTAGACAGCAAACATCCAAACCAGATTCCTCCCTGGGGCAGGCCTCTAAAGAACATTGCAATAACTTCGCCAACTTCTTCAATGACAAGGTCTCCAAAATCGAGTGCTCTATGGTTATCAACTGCTCTCCCCTGCCATATAGCAATATGGGGGGTGCATGGTAGCGCTCCCCCACCAAGTACTAAACCCTGGTCACGCTTCCAGCCCATTCTAGAAGAGGAAATAGTCAAACTTATCTCCACCTCTAAACCATCTCACACCCTAGACCCCTTCCCTGCTCTACTCACCAAAAAACTGAAACTCTCCATAGCTCCACTGTGGTGCAGGATTATTAACAACTCCTTAAAAACCGGAATCGTCCCAGATTGCCTGAAAGTGGGACAAGTCACCCTCATTGCTAAAAAAACAGGCCTGGACATAAATGACTTGAACAACTTCAGACCTGTCTCTAACCTTCCTCTCCTTTCCAAAATCCTAGAAAGATGTGTACTCCAACAACTAACTCAGCACTTGGACAATACCAACCTCCTTGACTCACATCAGTCAGGATTCAGGAAAGGGTGTAGCACGGAAACCGCAATCCTCAACATAATTGATGGCATACACAAATCACTGGGCTCAGACCAATGCTGCCTCCTCATTCTCCTTGACCTATCGGCGGCATTCGACACAGTTGATCATATTCTTCTCCTCAAAGCCCTCGAAGAAAGGGCTGGTCTAAATGATGTGGTCCTCAACTGGTTCTTCACATTCCTGCACAACCGCTTACAAAGAATCAAAGTCAGAAGCTTTGAGTCCGACCTTCATCCAGTCAAGAGGGGAGTTCCCCAAGGATCAGTGCTCTCCCCTCAACTCTTCAACATCTACATGGAACCCCTCTCCACCCTACTCAGGAAAGCTAACATACCCTTCCACCTCTACACGGATGATACCCAAATCTATCTGAAAATCTCCTCCTCTAAAGACATTCACAGACTCAATGAAACACTAAAAGAAGTGCAAGTCTGGCTGTCAAGTAACCACCCAAAGTTGAATCCTGACAAAACTGAATTACTCCTCATCTCGAACAAAGAAGAGAACCCACAAATGGTCAAGTGGCTAAAAGATATTGACGCGCTCAATGGGAACCTCACCCTAGCGGACTCCGTCAAATCATTAGGCATCACGCTTGACTCCAAACTAGACTTGACCAAACCCATCAAGATCTCGGCAAAGACCGCCTTCCCAACCTGAAGCTACTAAGCAAAATAAAACCTTTTATTCCATCCAATGATCTCAAACAAGCTACCCAAGCATTGGTGCTGGCAAGACTTGACTATGGAAATGCAATCCTCTCTGGAATACCCAAAACTCATCTTGCTCCTCTGAAAACAACCCTCAACGCGTCTGCTAGAATGGTCACCGGAATGAAGAAACTTGACAACATCTCCCCGGCAAGAAAATAACTCAAATGGCTACCAATAGAATTGTGGGCGAACTTTAGAACAGCCTGCCTCACCCACAAAGCCCTTCACACAGGCAAACCTGAATATCTGGCCTCCAAACTTAAAAAAGCAGGGCAGAACAGGAACCTCAGAAGCTCTAACACCCTACTTCTAATCCCGCTAAAAACCCGAAAAACAAAAAACTGTGAACAGGTCCTTTGCCGGAAACGCGCCCAAAATATCCCCCCACATCAGAACTATTTCTTCCTTCCCTAAATTCAAAAGTCAGCTCAAAATCCTGTTCCTTGACCGTTCCTTAGCTAGCAGATGGGAGCAGCTCGGAGTGTCTAAAGAGATTCTGCTCCCCTCCCTGATGGGGAATGCCAAAACCCTGCAATGGATCGCTTCTTCTTTCCTCCTACTATGATTCGTATCCTGAATGTCTCGTTGTACTGTATAGTGTTTTGCTTTGCTTTGCTTTCTTTTGTACCGTTCTGTAATTATGTGAAGTGCTCCGTTACCTTCCGGTCAGGTTAGCGCTATATAAAACTTCCTAAATAAATAAATACAAATAAATATTAAGGAGAGTTCTCGAATTATCAGTAATAGATATACCCTTGACAAAACCAGACTGATAGATGTTGACAAGATCAGGGATGACTTTGTTCATAAGAATGGCTAGAATTTTGGGGTAAATTTTACATTCTGTATTGATTAAGGAGATGGGGCCATAATTTTTGCAAAGGGAGGGATTCTTATCTTTTTTAGGAATTAGGCAAAGCATTGCCTGTGTGAAAGATCCCCTGGATTCCCCTTTAGCAAGAAAGTGGTTGATTAAGGAAAATAAGCGTGGAATTAAGACAGTCTTAAAGTAGAGATAAAAACGGACAGTAAAGCCATCAGGACAGGGTGTTTTGTCCTTGGGCAGAAGAGTAATAGCATTAAGTATTTCTTTCTCCGAGATAGGAATGTCAAGGGATGAGAGATCCACGGGATTGTCAAGGGATTTGGGGATGGATTGAAAGAAAGAGTCAATTTGTGCGGAGGAAGGACTGTATTCTGGAGTATAGCGGAAAGAGTAGTATTGGACAAAACAATCAAGGATTTTAGCATCAGTGGACTGACAAACTTCCTGAGAGTCCTTGATGGCTATAATCTTAGATTTTTGCTTTTTGATTTTAAGATAGTTTGCAAGTTATTTACCTGCTTTGTTACGCCCTCCATACATTTTAGCGTTAAATTTGAGAAGGTTATTGGAAGCAGAGTCCCAGGAGTGTTTATTATAGTGTATGTTTGCTTTGATAAGAGAAGATAGTGTGTCAGAGGAGTTAGTGGTGATGTTAAGGTGCTCAAGCTCTTTAATTTGTTTAAGGATTTGAGATGATTGTGAGAGAGTCTTTTTCCTCTTTCTGGAAACAAAGTCAATAATACAACCTCTAGCAGCAGCCTTGAAGGCATCCCAAATAAAGTGAAAGTCAGAGGTATAATTAGGATTGTTATGGAAGAATTCTTCCATGAAAAGCTTAAAGTGTTCAGTGAACTGGGAATCGAAGAGAAGAGAGTTATTAAAGCGTCAGCGTCTAGAGGCGGTAGAAGGTGAGGGGTAATCAATGTCCAAGATAACGGGGGAGTGGTCTGAAATAAGAATTGAACCTATTTCCGAGTTAGTCATAAATTGAAAAGCATATTGAGTAAGGAAAATATAGTCAATACAGGAGTGTGATGCATGCACTGGAGAAAAAAAGAATTCAAGTGAGTCAGGATGGGATATTCTCCAGGAGTCTATAAGGCCTCTGGAAGAAAAGGTTCTGTAAAATGATTTTTGCATCTTATTGGGACCATATTTTGTTTGAGATTTCCGGTCCAAAAAGGGATCCATGAGCTGGTTACAATCGCCACCCACAATTAAATCATCACTTGCACGTGAGGAAAGAAGTGAGGAGAAATCATTCCAAAAGGTTAAATCTGTACCATTAGGGCCATAAACATTGCAAAAGGAAAGTTGTATATTGTTAACAATAGCATCTAAAAACAACCATCTACCATTAGTGTCAAGAAACTCATTTTGTAACTGAACAGTCAGCGATTTATGAAAAAAAATTACAGCCACAATTCATTTCAATTCTTTCTTTATTCGTCCTTCCAAAGAAGGTCATAAAAGATACACCATATTAAAAACATTTGATAAAACCATACACGTCTCAACAATACAATCATTTTCCATTTAAAAAGAGAACAACAGCAAGCAAATACTTGAATTTTTTTCTCTGAACTAAAGTGACCATGCAAAGCGATTAGGTTCATAAATAGCAGCAGATATTATCTAATAGTGCAAAAGACCACAGCAGCCATAAATAGCAGCAAATAAATAACCAATAGTACATGAATAATAAAAATCAATCCTATAAAAAGGTTAGCAGAAGGGGTGGACATTTTAGCAGCAATATAGATACAATCCATGCAGGAAAATTGTAACTTGCATTGGAATTAAAACAGCATGCTTCTTCTCTTTGCTAAAATACACTTATAAAAAAATTCCCAACAGCAAAGCAAACATCATGGTTATTGAGTTGCTGCATAAAATACAAAGCCGCTTTGCACTTGGAAAACTTATGTCTGCGTAAAAAAGAGGTATTAAAAATGTCCTGGTAATTGGAAGATAAAACTGACAAAAAAAGACAAAATGTAAAATCGTTTGAGTTGAATGTTCATCACAAGGGCAGATAGTAATAGATTCCGAAGAATACTGCCCCAGGGGAAAGCATACCAACCACCGAAATGATCCCATCTTGAATCTAGTCAGCAGATTCCTTTTGTGCACATTATTTACATATAGTAAATATGGGACAGTATAGGGAGGTACTTGTATAAGGTAATAATCCCTGACAGTGGGTTTGGCTACTTCGGACAGTTCCCTGGACAGTTTTTTATGTTTCCAAAAGCCCACCAACACTCTCTGTCGATCTCCTGTGCCAATTAGATCTGTGTACTCAAACAAAGAGGAGTAACCAAGTTCATTGAGGTCAGTTTTAATGTATTGGAGCCAGGGGATACAAAGAACACGAGTACAGCTAAAACAGTCTCTAATAATTGCCAGATAGAACACCAGGTAGCTAGAGGTGCTGCATTTATGGTATCTTGGACATACTCGAGACCTTGCTCCAAATGGAGGGGAGAATGTGGCGAGGAAGGGGGCACTCCTAAAGCTCTATGGCAAAATCTATTCTCCTCCAGCTGCATAGCAAAAACATCCCTACAACCCCAGATACCCATACCATATGGTAAAATTGGAATACATTTGCGCTTATAAATCTCTAAAATTGGGGCTATGGGCTTTTTACCTATGGACATAGCAAGAGAATAAGTAGTGCCAACTGCGCGTGTGAATCTTATTATTCTATTATTTTGCAGGTATGCCATGTACAGCCTTCATCAAATTCCAGGCCTAAGTACGGGAAGGAACTAACCCTTTCCAGCTTTTTACCGTCTATATTCAGGCTACAGGACTTGGTATTTTTGTGGCAACAAATCATGACAAAGGTTTTCTTATAGTTTGGCTCCAACCCCAAGTCCTTCATACAGTTGGCATAGCTGGAAATTAGTTTTTTTAGGCCGATCGCAGTCCTTGCCATAAGGACTGCGTCATCCGCATAAAGAAGTGCTGGCACAGCTTTTTTCTCAACTTGTGGCACATCAGCTCCAACTATAACTAGAGTTTTCTCCAAGTCATTAGTATAAAGGAGAAACAAGATTGGGGCAAGAACACATCCTTGGAGCACCCTGTGCTTAATGCTAAACTGTTCTTTGCATTCGCCGTCACTACCATACCTCACTGAGGCAGAAAGATCGTGATGGATAATCCTCAGAAAGAAGACCAGGCCCGCATCGACGCCCATGTTTACTAAAATGTCCCACAGCTTAGAGCGTGAGACATAGTCGAAAGCGCTGGTCAAATCCATAAATGCTAGATGAGTAGAGGTGCCCTTTGCATATTTATATTTAGCCAGGATGAGGTGCAGATTAAAGGCACTGTTTGATCATACCTAGGCCCTTCCTAAACCCGTACTGGGTTGGAGCTAAGATATGGTTAGCATTTATCCAGTCCAGGAGGCGGTTTAGTACAACTCTTCCAATTACTTTGGCCGAGGAGTCCAGAAGAGATATAGGTCGATAACACCTGGGGTCGTGCACATCCCCTTTTTTGAAAACAGACACTATCAGAGATGTACGCCAGAATTTTGGAACACCCTCGCTGCAAGCTGAATTAAATACAGCAGTAAGTATCGTGGACCAGAATGCTGGGTCTTCCTTAAACAAATTCAGAGGAATTCCGTCTGGGCCCGGTGCCTTCTTTCCTTTACAACACCATTCTTATTATTAACAGCTGGAGAGCAAAAGTCTTCTCCTACCCATTGTTTACGCAGTGAAAACAGACCTTGTAAAGTGAGGTGTGTTTCTTGCAGTGAAGCATCTTGACATTTCAGTCTCGCTAAATGAGATAAAACACGTTACTTTTTAATAGGATTACAAATACCTTTGACATGCCAAGAGATAATGCGAAACCACTCATTCCTGAAAATAGAGTGTGAATAGGTGAAAGGATACAGAGCAGTCAGAAAAGAGTAGGAGAGGAGAGGAAAAGGTTGAAAGAATGCTGTTAAAAAAGTGCTGAGAACAAAGTAGAGCAAAAGGAGAGAAAAATGGTCCGTATAGCAACCATTGGAAAAAGAACCAGAACAGGTCTAAAGGACTATAAAAAGTCATAGACTGAAAAAGAAAGAGAAAAAAATGCAGAAAGGGATAAATAAGAGAAGTGTTGCCGGAGAGAGAAAAGAAAAAGAGGAACGACCACCACAAAAACATGATAAAATGAGTAGATAAAGATAACAAGGAAGGAAAAAGAAGGGAAGGAAAGAGAGAAAAAGAGGATAAGAAAGAGAATAGAATAGAGAAGAGGGTAAGGGGGGACCAAGTCCCCCAGAAGAAGACATCAAAAGGAGGATGGTAAAAAGCCAAGCAGCTTTAGCCATGAAGGACAGCTGAACAAAAAACAGTAACGTGGGAGGGGGGCAGCGAGGAACAAGACAACCGCACGAATAAGAGATACTGAAAAGGACAGGTTACCATATAATACCAGAAAACAATTGAAAGGAAAGTCCAAAGACTGGAGGCAACCAAGTGAGACAAATGAAGGGAACTTACCAAACATCTAGGGAAAACAGCAGCGGGATGAAATGCACATAACAATCACTAGGATAACACGGATGGAAATCTTCGACAACAAAACCGCATAGGGAAGGCCTGCAAGACATGAAAAAAGATGAATAAATGTAACATTATAGTTACATTCTGCGTACTGAAATAAAATTAAACGAAACACAACATAACAGAATATTTAGGGTTTGCTCAATTCCATAAGTTCTCCTTTGTGAGTATGAATGAATTTCCGTAGGTCAGCAGGATCTCCAAAACTAAAAGTTCTGTCTTTATAAGGCACTTTGAAAAAGCAAGGATGGATTAAACCATAGCGTGCATTCATTGATCTCAACGCAGGTCTGAGATCTAGGAATTCCTTCCGACAGGTAGCAGTAGGTTTGGAAACATCTTGAGTGAAGAAAACTTTGTGACCAGACCAAAGCATCTGCTTATGTTGTTTGGCAGCATGAAGAATCGACATAAGGTCTGAGTAAAGGAGAAAGTAAGCAATTATACCCCTAGGTTTAGATGTAGGAGATGTAGTCTTTGGCCCCAGGCGATAAGCTCGTTAAATGTTGAAATCGGAACATTTTGGGAGGTCAAAAATTTGAAGAACTTGAGTTTTAAAAAATTGGATAATGTCAGACCCTTCAGAACCTTACGGAACACCATGTATGGGAAGGTTGTTGCCCCTGTTATGATTTTTCAAATCCTCTGTGAACTTTTTAAGTTGGATTACCTCTTTGCTGAGGGTTTCATCTGCGGCAGCAACACCCTGAGCATCACTGATCTTTTGTTCTACATCAGAGAGTCTCGTATCAAGGCTAGACCATTTGTCATCCAACCTCTGAAGAGTAGCGGCAGTGTCTGTCATGAAAGGAAGACTGAGGCGCAATTCTTCCATAATGTCCTCCAGAGTGAGAGGAAGCAGTGATTTAGACGGTGAAGGTGGATCCTTTTTGATACGTTTACTGGAAGAGGGTCCTTACGACAACCTGAGGAGGACCCATGAGCTTTATTTGAATGCGTGGAATCCATTCTGAAAAGATCACGACAGAAAAACTGCAGATAAAAGATATCTCAACAGAAAAGTTGCAGATAAGGGCAAATTGGAAGCAGCAGTGGAAACAGTATTAATGTGATGAAGAGGTTAAAAACAAAGTATGATGCACAGCCAGTAATCCATTCAATAGAGAAATGCCAATTCCTCAGTACAATACAGCAATGAAAGGCGTTGAAATGGGAGGTATTGAAAGCACACCAGAAGAAACAGCGAGATATTGGTGAAAAAAAAACCAGCAGCACAAGAATGACCAAATAACCAGAAATTAGATCGTATACTCTGTGGAAACGGGACGTTATGAGAAAAGTGCACGCAAACCTCTCCTCACCATATATATTGGAATGTCTATTGTCAAAAAAGTACATGGAAAGTACTGAGGTGAGCCATGGAGCAAAAACACGAAGGAGAGTTAAAAAAACCACAAATATGACATAGCATAGGTTGAAGAAGGAATCCTCCTCTGAATAAGAAATACATTTCAGCTATAAATTTCCAGAAAGCATCATTGCAACATGAGGGGAAGAAATGCTGCGTAGGAATGCAATTTAAAATGGCGGCCACTAGCTGAAGAAAACAAGTTCAGCTAATTATGTGCCAAAAAGACCGAATTTCGGGTTAGGAACTTGCCATAATGCGCCTGGCCACTTCCGACGACCGGAAATGTAATTTCTGTGAGGTAGCACTGCCTGAACAAGAACCCTTCTTCTGCAAGCCGGCTCGACTGAGCGGAGCTCTTCACGTAGCGGCCATCTTGCTTCGCCGCATGCTCCCCTATCTAGCCATCTTGATATTAGATGATTTAAGCCACTAAAAAATACACTCAATTATGGAAAAAAGCATTCATCAAAAAAATACATCGATGATGAAATATTTTATTTCATTCACAGACAAATGAAAAAAAAATCAACATTTGACTTTTTGACTTTTAATGGGAAAGCTGGAGCCTTTCTAAATTCAATTGAGGCCACTTATTGGACATACCGTGTTATATTCGATGTACTTGCACTGCTATCACTAATCAATCTGAGGATTCAAAAATGTACCGGAAATGTGCAGCAATTTCACATTGCTGCACATTTCCAGTACATATTTTAATCTTCAATTTTACATTGTACTGAATAACATTTTTTTGACATAATTTTACATAATTGTTGAAAAATGATTTCAATGATTGATCTAATACAGTGCTATGAAAATAACACAATTGCACTCGAAACAATTTTAAAATTATGTGTAGAAGTGTTTGTTATTGTAGTTAGTTAGGCCACATATTGTTGGAAACTCCATTTTGAGTTGATATGAATGCTGTCTTTTGCTATCTCCTTTCTCCTCCCCTTCCCATCTCACCCCCTGCACATCTTCTCTCCCCACAGGTCCTCAGAACAAAGACAGAATTACATAATTCTCCTAATTCTCCTAAGGTTCATGAATTGTGAAATAACTGAAATGATTTCCTAATGTTGCAGACTGCCCAAAGTTTCTTCCATTGTAGTTCCGCTGCTGAGTTAGCATTCCTCTACTGGTGTATAGCTTATTTAGAAATGTTGCATTTCAGTTGAACTACAGATGACAATATGATGCTGTTTGAAGTTTTTCTTTGAAATTGGATAGTGTTAAAATGCTTAATGTCATGTAGCATTGTTCTGTTGCTCTGATTTGCTGATTTGCTGAATATTCATTTCTGTAGTCATGAAAATGCACTTTTCTCTAATTTCTAATGAAAGATTTGTGTATAAGAATCCCATGATTCTGGGGGTGAGCTAGAGACTTTTTCCTTTCTATTGGAAATGCTGACTGATTTCTCTATGATTCTGACAGTTACCTTTTGAGAAGACTTTCCTGTTCCTTAGGGATGCTGGCAATTTCCTGTGATTTTGCTGTTCATTTGGAAGTTAAAATAATTTTAATTTCTGACTATATACTTACATATGAGCCTTCATGGCAGGTAACATTTATTCAGTAGCGATTAATTTGTAAGATTTTTTAATCAAAACATTTAACTTTTGGCCTGATCTGGGACTCACTTATTGAATGGTCCTAGTTACTTATTTGCTACTCTATTAAACAAATGTTGGGACTGTTGAGGAGGAGCATGCCTTTTATCTGAAGTTCAATCCCAGAGAAGTAAAACCGTCTGAGGTAAATTTTGGGTGTTTTTCGAATCTTGGGCTGTCACAGGCCTACTACTATATACAGCATAACGTGTCCTAGAGGATAATCATCAACTATACAGTCCTAAAATTAGATATATTTACAAAAATGGAAAACTCTATATAGCATCTCTTAAGAATGCTTGACAAAGTTTCTTGCACTTCAAAGTGTCTACTCCCAGGGTTTTATCAGCTAGCCAGCACCAGACCCCATGCCTATTATAGTAATCTATGAAAATCCATGTAACACAGTACCAGTCTACAGGCTTTAACACAGTGGAATAGCAACATTCCCCTAAAGTCAATTAGCATTAACATATACTTTTCACAATAAGTAAATCAAACTGCCAGCATTTTTCATAATGTTTCCTAATTAAAAAAAGACCTATGGACTCTAGCATAACTTTTTCCAATGAACCAATCAGGCGTACAGCCGTTCTTACTCGTTTATCACTATAAACAATTCATGCCTACCGTATTCCACATAAACTTTCTCACACTGAAACATTCTGTGTGCAATCATAAAATTACAAATACCTACAAAGTTACAAATGGAAACAATAGTCAACCTTAAAAAAAACAGCATAAGAAGGATTCTCAATATTATTATTACTGTGAACTTCTCTGTATTTCATACCTTTTTATTTCTCTTATCATAAATTTTTCTATGCTGTTCCCCTTCCATTCCCCCATGTTTCCCTTTCTTCCCTCTTTCTTTCTCTCTTCCTTCCCCACAAAATGAAAAGTTATAAAAGCATTTTTTCTTTGTATAGCGTTTTCCCCTTTTGGGGCCTTTCTTGTTTATTGGCACATTATTCTCCACATTTATTTTAATTCCTATTGCTCTTTATTTGTGCTATTGTACTGATGTTTTACAGTGTTTTCTTCAACTCAATAAAGCTTTTCAAACTCAAAAAAAAGAAGGATTCTCAAGAGACCATTGCTGATTACTGGCCACTGACCTGCTGGGTTGTTTTACTGCCTGCCACTTGCTTCACATTATGGCCTGCAGCGGGACCCTTCCTGGAACCGCAGCTGCTTCCATGGATGCTCGAGAGGTGCAGGACCACAATAACTACCAGCCCGAGCGGCACGCATGCTGCTGTTGTTATCATGCGCGCCGCTGTCGTCATCACGTGTGCCAGGAGGCGCTGAAAAGGAGACCGGGGCTCCCGTAGCCAAGGGCGGGCCCGTCCGAGCCTGTCAGAGGTCGAAGGAGCGTGGGCTGGACCTGGTTATTTACATCCATAGGATTAGTAGTCACCCATGGACGCTTGCCGAACTGATTCGAACTGAGATAGCAAGGTACTGGGTCTGAACTGGGTCTGAGCTTACCACTGCATATCACTTACAACTAGAGTGCACATTATACTGTATACTGTATTACATTGTACTGTATTGAGTGACTGATGGGGGAGGAAATCGCTAATGGGGCAGGGTGTCGTGGGGACTTTGGGTGCATTCCTACTAAGGACAGAGTCGGTTTTAATGCATGAAATTGCCCTCACAGAGCATGGACTATCATTAGACCCAAGTTGTCCCCCTTGCCATGCGGGTATAAATGTCCCCACTGAAAACAGTATTCCCAAACCTAACTCTCCCTTACTGGAAGACCTGCACTCATCAGCATCTGACCCGGAGATTATTGACTGCAATGAAGCATCTGATAGACCAATTAGACCGAATGTAGTCACCAGGGTCCAGAAAGTCTCAAACAGCCAAGGGACTAACTCGGCACCGCCATCTAAGAAAAGAAAGGGGCAGGGTCCCAATAAGAATCATTTTCCCCCTTCAAAGGCCATGCGACATAAACAAAAGACTGTGGAGATGGAAATCAGTATAGGATATACTACGGCCCAAAAGGACTCCATTCAAATAGCCCCTATCCCAAGCCAGGACACCCATAATGTGAAGTTCTGGAAACAACTGTTTCAGCCCTCTTGAATCTAGTAATGCTTAAATCATCTTATCTGGAGGCGAGCTTAACCAGATTGGAAACCTGGTTGGTAGTCCTAATTTCAAAGATGTACAACAGGGAGGAGTCCCTCAATGCAACAGATAATGTTATGTCAGAAGATAATATGGATAAAGTAGACTTGAAGTTCACACTGGGGGAGGTGGAGAGAGCTATTTCAGTGACCCAGGGAGGTAAAGCTCCCGGCCCTGATGGAGTACCAGTGAACCTGTTCAAGTCAAATATTGCTCTTTGGGGGCCCATAGTAACCCAGGTTTTTAATGCCAGCTGTTCGGACACAATGCCAAAAACTTGGGTGGAATCCATTATAGTTCCAATTTTCAAGAAAGGGGACTGTAATGATCCTGGATGTTACAGGCCCATTTTGCTACTGGATTCCATGTTGAAAGTAGCTGTCCGAGTTATATTGGAGCGCCTGCAAGTATGGGCAGATGATAGACCGGTGCTATCATATATACAGTATGGTTTCCGAGAGGGATTGGGAACAATCGTGCAGAGTGTGAACCTCCACTACTAGTGGGGAAAAATGTCAGAGTAAAGAAAGGAACCTTGTTTCTGGCATTTGTGGACCTCACGGCGGCCTTCGACTCTGTAAGGCACGACAAACTGTGGGAGGTTCTTGAGATCGCATGGGTGGATGCCCATATTATCCTTTTTTTATGGCATTTGTATAGTGGCGCCTCAGCAAGCGTGCGTTTTGGTTTAGGGGTGAGCGCACAGCTTCCTTTCCCATTAAAAGGGGGGTCAAGCAAGGTTGTGTACTTGCCCCCTTTCTTTTTAATCTGTATACTAATGGTTTGGAACAAGCACTGCTTAGGAATAATCAAGTTTTCCCCTTAGTAGGTGGTCGACCCATACCTGCCCTCCTCTATGCGGCTGACGCAGTTCTAATATCTAGAACTCAAATTGGTCTTCAGAGGGTCCTGGACAGTTTTACTGATTTTATGAAGGATCTAGGTCTCTCGATTAATATATTGAAGACTTACATTATGAATTGTGGTCGTAGAAGCCAAAGGTTAAGGGGCATGTACTGGATGGGCAGAAGTTAGTAATGACCAAGAGCTTCTCATACCTCTGTATTTTATTTAATCAAGGTGATACATGGGCTCAAGCAATATCTCCAAAAAAACTGGTGTTCACCAAGACAACAGCTGCCCTCGCCTCTTTCTCTAAGCAGCTAGGCAGGAAACACCCAGGAGTGCTCCTTCACATCTATAAAGCCAAATGCATTGCAATGGCATTGTACGGGTGGGAGTCTGGGGTTTTGTCATTGCTCATCCGATCCAAGTAGTGGAAAACTCATTTTTAAGATATATCTTCTTATGCCTGCCATGATGAACTGGGTCTTCCTTTCATCTCAGACCTTATAAAACTGGAACCTATCCTGTTGTGGCACAGGATTTGGTCAAAAGAGCAAACCAAGTTAAATAGGGAGATACTACAGGATTGTCTTAAACTAGAGGGGTATTTAAAAATTCCCTGGGTTAGGTATGTGCGTAATTTTATGAACAATCTAGAGCACGCAGAATATTTTACCGACCCAAGATCAATGCAGGCAATCCCCAGAAAGAATCTAAGAAAGGAGGGTCTCCAGGAACTGGGCACTATAAGAATGTCAGGAGAGATTTTAAAGTCCAGTGTAAAACAACATCAGCTAATTTTAACCACCCTAGATATGGAACCATACCTATCATTGTAGCGGGTGGTTTTGACAGGCGGTTATTTACCAGGTTCAGGCTGGGTACTGTTCACAGATTTGTGACTTTTCCAACAATGAATGACTGGTCACGGACACTACAATCTTGTCCGTGTGATAATCAAGCTGAGCAGTCCACTATTCATTTAGTTTTATTTTGTAAATTTTATATAGCGTTAAGGAAAGTTTGGATTTTTTCCCTTTTAAAACAACAGGGACAAAGGCAATGTCGCCCGGCCTTGGTCAAACTTCAGTTCTTGGAGAACGAACACATAGCATGGTGCATAGCAATGTTCTTGAAGAAGGTACTCCACTATAGGAAAAGTATTATAACTGATGAATTGTAATTGAACAGGAATTTGGCATTTTTCATATTGACTTTTATCACTGTTGTTTTTTACTCTATACTGAATCTAACATTTTTGCTACTTGATTGTGAGTCATTTTATGAATTGTCTGTATTTTTATGAATACTGAGCTTTTATGATTGTTAAAAAATGCAGTGGAATAAAGCTTTCCTTGACTTGAACTGGATTCTCAAAATTCAAATCTTCTACCAGAGGCCTTGTCACAGAGGGTGACCAACATCGAAAGTCTTGACCACTTTGGTAATCTACAAGATTCTCTGTAACAAAATACCTTTCCACAGGCCTTAACACGGTAGAATAACAATGCATCCACAATTGCCTATTTATTTTAAAATATGATGTTCACTATAAGTGAGATCTACTGCCTTTGTCTTAACTGTTCATAATGAAAAGATCAAGCCTATGACCTTGATCAGTGGCTTGTCACCATAACCAACAAAGTCGGGTGGAAGGGAAGCATGACGGCCGGAAGCTAACGGCCGTGACAGAGCTCCTCCCCCTGTGTATGGCGTTTTGATTCACGCTAGCGGTTAGCAGTGGACACAGTGGCGGCACTGACTGCCTTCGGTTTTCCCTCTCTCTTCATTTTTTTGTTGTTGTCCCAAACGTCTATCGTTCCCGAGGGGGAAAGAAGCTTGTTACACACTCCCCGATACTCCCAGCCTTACTCGGCATTCGGCATTTCAGCATCTGGCATTTTCACCTGCAACGCGGATGGTCTGCAGGGGAGAGGGCGGCGTGCAGACAGAGCCGGCGAGCTCAGCCTGGGGCTGCAGGGAAAGTTTAAACTGCGGGGGCATATTTGTTATTGGGGTTACTTCAGTAGTTGCCCGAATCTATCTCACACAGGGTCTTAGCAGTAAGGAGTGGGAGCCCTGTATGGAGAAAAGTGGTCACAATGCTGCTAGCCTATACTCTAGCGTCCACCCAAGTAATCTGAGCTGTCCTCCGACAATATCCACTTCTGTGGTTGATGTCAGTCGCTATACATTGCGAAATCGAGCTGCCAGTATAGCGCCAGTGCCCTCGAAACCATCTATTTCCCCACCAGTAATCCAAATTAAAGCCACCTCCCGCAAAGTGAACAGGAACCATAGTGGTGCAGACACCCCCCCAGGAGAGGGAGAGGTAGGAAAAAAGCAAACGGTGGTGTATCTGTTGCACCAAGAGTCACTCCATCACTGAAGTCCTTTTATAAAGTCCTTTCCTTAGGTACTTCAGATAGAGCGAAAAGGATGGCTACAAATAGTACCACAACCACTATGGCGGCAGAAGATATTACTTTGGTTATGGCTCCTGCAGTGGCTTCAGCTTCAGCTAGCAGCACTTCCATACCTTTCAAGCCCAGCTCACTTCCTCAGCTTTTTTCGTCCCCCGTGCAGGATATGGTGCACCCAACAGTAGAACTCTCAAATAGCTTTTCCGCTTTGGAAATTCATGATACTGAGCAGGCCAATCTGGGAGATTTGAAGGATGACGCAACCAGTCCCAAAGGAAAAGGTCCCCATCTACCCATTAATGGCGCGCATATGGATACACTCTATCTACAATGTCTGTTCCGGGAACTTTGGCGGATATCCTACTGGGATTAAAGGAGGATATTGGGAAATGATTCACAATATCAGAGACAAACCAGATTGCTATCCAGGCGTCTTGTGAGGCGTTGGCCAGAGAAAGTTGAGGAAGCTTCATTAAGGACGGATGCACTAGAAGTGGAGCCACCTAAGATCAAGGAAGCCTTAACTACCTCTTCAGGTGCTATGGATAAGCTGGTAGAGCAGAATCGGGAGATGAAGGATGACATCGAGAGGCTTGAAAACCACTCAAGAAAGAATAATCTTGAATTTTTTAATGTCCCTGAAGATCTGGAAGCGAGCGACATAAAGGCATTTGTGGTAGCGCACCTTAAAATGACAATCCTGAAGAATTCCCTGGATGTCGATTTAGATCTACTAGCTGACATCCAGAGGGTCCATCGGGACCCATATAGGCGGAACCTAGGGAAGGAGCGCCCTAGGAAGATTTTTGTGAACTTCCTTACTTATGCCACCAAAGAAAGGTTTTTGTCCTTGGCCCTATAAACAGGCTCCATAAAGTCAACTTCCTTTTCCAGCCCATTTACTTTTACAATCCGCTCAGATATCTCCCATATAACTGCCATAAAACAATGGGAGATGGGCAAGAGATTGGCAACATTTAATTCCTTGGGGGCCCGTGCCCAGCTGAAATTTCCTGCATCACTCCGCGTAATGTGGAATAACCACATGTACAACATACGCCAGATTGAGGATGCAGACAGTTTGATTGAAAAGATCAGGGCAGGCAGCAAGGGGGGAAGTGGAGAGCTGATGCAAGGAGTTTGGCGGTAGGGATGGGTGACGCAGCTGTTTAAATGAACAGCAGGGCTAGTAACTAGTAACTCGCTACATATTATACATAGCATATACTATTCGTCCACTCGTTAGACAGCAGCCACTATTGGCAATTTTAGTGTTATATTATTTATGCACTACACTTGATCATACACAGAGGGGGTACTCACAAATTTTCTCTCGGGGGCCAAATTTACATTGTGGTTTGGGTCCGAGGGCCGCACCGGTGGGGGCGGGGTCAGTGGGGAGGGGCGGGGCTAGAGCAACAACAAAAACAATCATTGGAAATGCAATAGGGCTCGCATTAGGAAAGTTTGAGCTATTGGTCTTATAAATGATTTTTTTGTTATTTATGTGTTATATTTTAAAATAGCTAAATTATTAGCTTGGTCATTTACAATGCCAATAGTTATAACTTTTGCAAATGTGACACCTATAGCATTTGTAATGCAACATGTTTTGTATTTACGTGACTTAGATGTATTGATATTACAAATAACAATGGCTTTTAATTTTTTTAAATAATTAATACTTAAATAATTTATTTAATTTGTAATGGCAATAGCTTAAAAGTTTGTAAATAACTTTTGTGAAGATTATGTTCAGTGTTTTTTATTGTGACGAAAATCCAAGAACAGAAGTGAAATATTAACATTTTTTGTGATTTGTAATAAAGCGTGAAAGCTTGAAAACAGCTTGAAACATTGAAAGAACATATTTGAACCAGTGATGCTGTGGTTGCGCTGAGTCATGCTGTGGTTGCGCTGAGTTATGCTGTGGTTGCGCTGAGTCATGCTGTGGTTGCGCTGAGTCATGCTGTGGTTGCGCTGAGTCATGCTGTGGTTGCGCTGAGTCATGCTGTGGTTGCGCTGAGTGGTGTCTGCATCGGTGTAGCTTAGTGGGTGCATTGGTGGAGATGTTTGGTGTGTGCATTGGTGAGCTTAGTTGGAGCATCGGTGGAGCTGTGTGGTGGGTGCATCGGTGGAGCTTAGTGGGTGCATTGGTGGAGCTGTGTGGTGGGTGCATTGGTGGAGCTTAGTTGGAGCACCGGTGGAGCTGTGTGGTGGGTGCATCGGTGGAGCTCTGTGGTGGGTGCATCGGTGGAGCTGTGTGGTGGGTGCATCGGTGGAGCTGTGCGGTGGGTGCATCGATGGAGCTGTGCGGTGGGGGCATCGGTGGAGCTGTGCGGTGGGGGCATCGGTGGAGCTGTGCGGTGGGGGCATCGGTGGAGCTGTGTGGTGGGTGCATCGGTGGAGCTGGGTGGTGGGTGCATCGGTGGAGCTGGGTGGTGGGTGCATCGGTGGAGCTGTGTTGGTGGAGCTGTGTGGTGGTTGCATCAGTGGAGCTGTGTGGTGGTTGCATCAGTGGAGCTGTGTGGTGGGTGCTTCGGTGGAGCTGTGTGGTGGGTGCATCGGTGGAGCTGTGTGGTAGGTGCCTCGGTGGAGCTGTGTGGTGGGTGCCTCGGTGGAGCTGTGTGGTGGGTGCCTCGGTGGAGCTGTGTGGTGGGTGCCTCGGTGGAGCTGTGTGGTGGGTGCCTCGGTGGAGCTGTGTGGTGGGTGCCTCGGTGGAGCTGTGTGGTGGGTGCCTCGGTGGAGCTGTGTGGTGGGTGCCTCGGTGGAGCTGTGTGGTGGGTGCTTCGGTGGAGCTGTGTGGTGGGTGCTTCGGTGGAGCTGTGTGCTGGGTGCATCGGTGGAGCTGGGTGGTGGGTGCCTCAGTGGAGCTGTGTCGGTGGAGCTGTGTGGTGGGGCATTGGTGGAGCTGGGTGGTGGGTGCATTGGTGGAGCTGTGTTGGTGGAGCTGTGTGGTGGGTGCATCGGTGGAGCTGTGTGGTGGGGCATCGGTGGAGCTGTGTGGTGGGTGCATCGGTGGAGCTGTGTTGGTGGAGCTGTGTGGTGGGTGCATCGGTGGAGCTGTGTGGTGGGTGCATCGGTGGAGCTGTGTGGTGGGTGCATCGGTGGAGCTGTGTGGTGGGTGCCTCGGTGGAGCTTTGTGGTGGGTGCCTCGGTGGAGCTGTGTGGTGGGTGCATCGATGGAGCTGTGTGGTGGGTGCATCGATGGAGCTGTGTGGTGGGGGCATCGGTGGAGCTGTGTGGTGGTTGCATCGGTGGAGCTGTGTGGTGGGTGCATCGGTGGAGCTGTGTGGTGGGTGCATCGGTGGAGCTGTGTGGTGGGTGCATCGGTGGAGCTGTGTGGTGGGTGCATCGGTGGAGCTGTATGGTGGGTGCATCAGTGGAGCTGGGTGGTGGGTGCATCGGTGGAGCTGTGTGGTGGGTGCATCGGTGGAGCTGTGTGGTGGGTGCATCGGTGGAGCTGTGTGGTGGGTGCATCAGTGGAGCTGGGTGGTGGGTGCATCGGTGGAGCTGGGTGGTGGGTGCATCGGTGGAGCTGTGTTGGTGGAGCTGTGTGGTGGTTGCATCAGTGGAGCTGTGTGGTGGTTGCATCGGTGGAGCTGTGTGGTGGGTGCTTCGGTGGAGCTGTGTGGTGGGTGCATCTGTGGAGCTGTGTGGTAGGTGCATCGGTGGAGCTGTGTGGTGGGTGCCTCGGTGGAGCTGTGTGGTGGGTGCCTCGGTGGAGCTGTGTGGTGGGTGCCTCGGTGGAGCTGTGTGGTGGGTGCATCGTTGGAGCTGTGTGGTGGGTGCATCGGTGGAGCTGTGTGGTGGGTGCATCGGTGGAGCTGTGTGGTGGGTGCATCGGGGGAGCTGTGTGGTGGGTGCATCGGTGGAGCTGTTTCGGTTGAGCTGTGTGGTGGGAGCATCGGTGGAGCTGGGTGGTGGGTGCATCGGTGGAGCTGTGTCGGTGGAGCTGTGTGGTGGGGCATCGGTGGAGCTGGGTGGTGGGTGCATCGGTGGAGCTGTGTTGGTGGAGCTGTGTGGTGGTTGCATCAGTGGAGCTGTGTGGTGGGTGCATCAGTGGAGCTGTGTGGTGGGTGCATCAGTGGAGCTGTGTGGTGGGTGCATCAGTGGAGCTGTGTGGTGGGTGCATCAGCGGAGCTGTGTGGTGGGTGCCTCGGTGGAGCTTTGTGGTGGGTGCATCAGTGGAGCTGTGTGGTGGGTGCATCGGTGGAGCTGTGGTGGGTGCCTCGGTGGAGCTTTGTGGTGGGTGCATCGGTGGAGCTGTGCGGTGGGTGCATCGGTGGAGCTGTGCGGTGGGTGCATCTGTGGAGCTGTGTGCTGGGTGCATCGGTGGAGCTGGGTGGTGGGTGCATCAGTGGAGCTGTGTCGGTGGAGCTGTGTGGTGGGGCATTGGTAGAGCTGGGTGGTGGGTGCATCGGTGGAGCTGTGTTGGTGGAGCTGTGTGGTGGGTGCATCGGTGGAGCTGTGTGGTGGGGCATCGGTGGAGCTGTGTGGTGGGTGCATCGGTGGAGCTGTGTTGGTGGAGCTGTGTGGTGGGTACATCGGTGGAGCTGTGTGGTGGGTGCATCGGTGGAGCTGTGTGGTGGTTGCATCGGTGGAGCTGTGTGGTGGGTGCCTCGGTGGAGCTGTGTGGTGGGTGCCTCGGTGGAGCTTTGTGGTGGGTGCCTCGGTGGAGCTGTGCGGTGGGTGCATCGGTGGAGCTGTGCGGTGGGTGCATCGATGGAGCTGTGTGGTGGGTGCATCGATGGAGCTGTGTGGTGGGTGCATCGGTGGAGCTGTGTGGTGGGGGCATCGGTGGAGCTGTGTGGTGGTTGCATCGGTGGAGCTGTGTGGTGGGTGCATCGGTGGAGCTGTGTGGTGGGTGCATCGGTGGAGCTGTGTGGTGGGGGCATCGGTGGAGCTGTGTGGTGGTTGCATCGGTGGAGCTGTGTGGTGGGTGCATCGGTGGAGCTGTGCGGTGGGTGCATCGGTGGAGCTGTGTGGTGGGTGCATCGGTGGAGCTGTGTGGTGGGTGCATCGGTGGAGCTGTATGGTGGGTGCCTCAGTGGAGCTGTGTGCTGGGTGCATCGGTGGAGCTGTGTGGTGGGTGCATCGGTGGAGCTGGGTGGTGGGTGCATCGGTGGAGCTGGGTGGTGGGTGCATCGGTGGAGCTGTGTTGGTGGAGCTGTGTGGTGGTTGCATCAGTGGAGCTGTGTGGTGGTTGCATCAGTGGAACTGTGTGGTGGGTGCTTCGGTGGAGCTGTGTGGTGGGTGCATCTGTGGAGCTGTGTGGTAGGTGCATCGGTGGAGCTGTGTGGTGGGTGCCTCGGTGGAGCTGTGTGGTGGGTGCCTCAGTGGAGCTGTGTGGTGGGTGCCTCGGTGGAGCTGTGTGGTGGGTGCTTCGGTGGAGCTGTGTGGTGGGTGCTTCGGTGGAGCTGTGTGGTGGGTGCTTTGGTGGAGCTGTGTGGTGGGTGCATCGGTGGAGCTGTGTGGTGGGGTCATCGGTGGAGCTGTGTGGTGGTTGCATCGGTGGAGCTGTGTGGTGGGTGCATCGGTGGAGCTGTGTGGTGGGGGCATCGGTGGAGCTGTGTGGTGGGGGCATCGGTGGAGCTGTGTGGTGGTTGCATCGGTGGAGCTGTGTGGTGGGTGCATCGGTGGAGCTGTGTGGTGGGTGCATCGGTGGAGCTGTATGGTGGGTGCCTCAGTGGAGCTGTGTGCTGGGTGCATCGGTGGAGCTGTGTGGTGGGTGCATCGGTGGAGCTGGGTGGTGGGTGCATCGGTGGAGCTGGGTGGTGGGTGCATCGGTGGAGCTGTGTTGGTGGAGCTGTGTGGTGGTTGCATCAGTGGAGCTGTGTGGTGGTTGCATCAGTGGAACTGTGTGGTGGGTGCTTCGGTGGAGCTGTGTGGTGGGTGCATCTGTGGAGCTGTGTGGTAGGTGCATCGGTGGAGCTGTGTGGTGGGTGCCTCGGTGGAGCTGTGTGGTGGGTGCCTCGGTGGAGCTGTGTGGTGGGTGCCTCGGTGGAGCTGTGTGGTGGGTGCCTCGGTGGAGCTGTGTGGTGGGTGCCTCGGTGGAGCTGTGTGGTGGGTGCCTCAGTGGAGCTGTGTGGTGGGTGCCTCGGTGGAGCTGTGTGGTGGGTGCTTCGGTGGAGCTGTGTGGTGGGTGCTTCGGTGGAGCTGTGTGGTGGGTGCTTTGGTGGAGCTGTGTGGTGGGTGCATCAGTGGAGCTGTGTGGTGGGTGCATCGTTGGAGCTGTGGCATCGGTGAAGCTGTGTGGTGGGTGCATCGGTGGAGCTTAGTGGGTGCATTGGTGGAGCTGTGTGGTGGGTGCATTGGCGGAGCTTAGTTGGAGCATCGGTGGAGCTGTGTGGTGGGTGCATTGGAGGAGCTGTGTGGTGGGTGCATCGGTGGAGCTGTGTGGTGGGTGCATCGGTGGAGCTGTGTGGTGGGTGCATCGGTGGAGCTCTGTGGTGGGTGCATTGGTGGAGCTGTGTGGTGGGTTCATCGGTGGAGCTGTGTGGTGGGTGCCTCTGTGGAGCTCTGTGACGGGTGCATCGGTGAAGCTGTGTGGTGGGTGCACGGGTGGAGCTTAGTGGGTGCATTGGTGGAGCTGTGTGGTGGGTGCATCGGTGGAGCTGTGTGGTGGGTGCATTGGTGGAGCTGTGTGGTGGGTTCATCAGTGGAGCTGTGTGGTGGGTGCCTCTGTGGAGCTCTGTGACGGGTGCATCGGTGAAGCTGTGTGGTGGGTGCACGGGTGGAGCTTAGTGGGTGCATCGGTGGAGCTTTGTGGTGGGTGATTCAGTGGAGCTGTGTGGTGGGTGCATCGGTGGAGCTGTGGCATCAGTGAAGCTGTGTGGTGGGTGCATCGGTGGAGCTTAGTGGGTGCATTGGTGGAGCTGTGTGGTGGGTGCATTGGTGGAGCTTAGTTGGAGCATCGGTGGAGCTGTGTGGTGGGTGCATCGGTGGAGCTGTGTGGTGGGTGCATCGGTGGAGCTGTGTGGTGGGTGCATCGGTGGAGCTGTGTCGTTGGAGCTGTGTGCATCGGTGGAGCTGGGTGGTGGGTGCATCGGTGGAGCTGTGTAGGTGGAGCTGTGTGGTGGGTGCATCTGTTGAGCTGTGTGGTGGGTGCATCTGTGGAGCTGTGTGGTGGGTGCATCGGTGGAGCTGTGTGGTGGGTGCATCGGTGGAGCTGTGTCGTTGGAGCTGTGTGCATCGGTGGAGCTGGGTGGTGGGTGCATCGGTGGAGCTGTGTAGGTGGAGCTGTGTGGTGGGTGCATCTGTTGAGCTGTGTGGTGGGTGCATCTGTGGAGCTGTGTGGTGGGTGCCTCGGTTATTTTCTTTCTATTTTGTAAAGGAGTCAGGTAAACGGAGCTACCAGGGAATATACAGCAACTACCTTTTTGCACTCTAGGATCAAAATGTGCTATAAGGTGTCTGAAAGATGGCATGTTGACGCTATACAAAGGACAGGACCTACACTAATATCCAGCGAATAAAACATTTAAAAAAAGTCTCTTTAGCTTACAGGCTAGCTCAAGCCCGGCTCATTCCTCCTTCGGGGAGTCAAAAAGCTCTAAAATGTATAGACGCAATATGTAGGCACTACGGAAAATACCAATAAATAAACAAATAAATATATAAATGAAGAAATGTGTCTAGCTTGTAAACAATGCCGCGTGGCATATCTAGCTTTTCTTCAATCACTGCAGGCTATGCAAGTGATCGGACGTGACTGGAGATCTACATGTTGGTGCTATACAAAGCACCGATACCTACAATAGTAATATAACATAGTATACCAAAAAGTGAGTACTTGCTGCTCTGGAACGTCAAAGTGTTCTGAAGTTTTCGAACGGCAAATTGTTAGCCCTATACCTAATAGGAGCACACATTTGAAGAAAATACATTTTGATGTCTCCTCTGCGATAGTACAGCACTCTGCCTCTCTTACCCAACACTCACAGATCGCCACGTCAACACAGTCTGCGAGTTCCATGAGGGTTTGTGATAGAGGAAATATGTCGTTTTTTATTTGTAACACATTTAGATATAAGCCTGTATTTAGTGTACATTTCAAGCCAACAATCGAAGCCATTGTAGAAAAAAACAAGCAAAGTCTGCGCTGCACATTATCAGTCTGTCATATTTTGCTAAAGCACTGAAATTTATAAGCAGCAATGTGCAGGAGATGGTGTGGGGGCCTTGGGATTTTTAGATTAGGCAAACTGCAAGCCGTGAAGGGTGGCGAAGCCCTGAATTGCTTTGCACACAAAGGGAGGGAGCGGAGACGACCACCTCTGTTTTTGAGCATCTGAATAATAAAGCACCGAGTCAGGGACACCCTGGCACAGACTGTAAAACTGAAGCCCTGGTGGCGAAAGATGGGAATCAGCAATTGAGAAAACAAGTTAAACAGGTTGTAAAAGGAGACTGAAAGTACGGCCGGCCGGCCGTGAATAATTAGGGGGTGAGAAATGCGCTGGGAGGGCTGCCTTTGATGTGGTAATGCGAGGCAGGCAGGCAGGCGGCTGGTGACATTGTGCACGCGCTTTTTAGGGCTTGCGCTTGAGCAATGACCTAAAAAGCACATGCACTTCAGGAAATCGCCAGTGGTAGTTAAAGTCTGGATAAGCCATAATAGAGCTTCGCCAGCGATGCGCAGAAGCGCATCAGCAGGCGAGCCCTAAAACTGTGGCCATGAGGTTGAACACAGGACCCTGCAGCGGACGCCTTCGTCCACTGAGCCACCAGACCCGGCATACACACATTTCTCTTTCTCTCTCTGTGTTTTTCTCTCTCTCTCTGTGTCTTCTTCCCTCCATCCCTCTCTCTATCTCTGTCACACTCCCTCTATATCTCTATCCCTCTCTCTCCCTTTCTCCCTTTCTCCCTCTGTCTCACCCACTCTGACTCTCTCTCCCTCTGTCTCACTCCCTCTCTCTGTCTCCCTCTCTCTCCTTCCCTCTCTCCTCCCCTCTCCCTAACTACCCTTCCTCCTCTCCCTAACTACCCTTCCCTGCCACCAACCTTGTGAACCCCGAGGTGTTCCGAGACCCTTGCCACACTATGATGCATTATATTCTAATGCTAAAATCATTGCATGTCTCTCCAAAAGCAGCATAGACAAATGCTCTTCTTGGGCACTCCAAAGCAGGATGAAGAAGCGCATGACCCCCACCACCATATCGGAAACTGCCCTTGACTCGATACTGAAGGAATTAGCTGCATTACATTTAGAGCAGTGCAACTCTCTGGTAAAATGTCACCTTTTGTAGACTGCTAACATGACTGTGTCTGCCAGGGCTGAGACAGCTTCCCGCTTCCAGCCGCACCCGAGCACTTCACACGTCTTTAGAAAGACCATTTGCATGTTAGTGGAGCTTTGTTGATTTCACCTCTTCTTAGGCCCCTGATGCTCCGCTCTGTGGGCGCCGGGTGATTAATTCCAGTGATAGGCAGAGCGGGGCTGCAGGGGCCTAAGAAGAGGTGAAATTCACAAAGCTCCACTAACATGCAAATGGTCTTTCTAAAGACGTGTGATGTGCTCTGGTGCGGCTGTGTGTGTGTGAGAGAGACTCTGCTGCTCTGCCTATCACTGGATTTAATCACCCGGCCCCTACAGAGCAGCAGAGTCTCTCTGAGTGTCGCTGCTGCACCCGGCAGTGTTTGCAGACATTCTTTAATAAAAATGTGTTCTTAAAACACGGGTACGATGTCTGCGAGGCCCGCGGGCCGCCAGGGCAGGCTTGCCGGGCCGCTACCGGCCCACGGGCCGTACTATGAGTACCCCTGGTCTAAGAGCGTATGCTCAGGAAGAAAAGGAAGGGTTCCCCAGGGAGGAAGAGGGTTTCGGGGGTCACGGGGGGAAGGGGCGGTGGGAAGGGGGCACGGGTGGGGTGACAAGGGGACAAAAGAAAAAATTGAGTCCTCTTTTCAGCTTAATCTTCAAGAGTTTCCAATTGAACAGATGGGCGTATGGGTGTTCAGTTAAGGAGTGGGGGATGGAGGTCACCTTATGACTTGTAATAAGATACCATTTATTTGGATGTACGTCATTACAACGCACACTTTTACAACTCATTCCATTACAACGCGTGGAAGGGTATACTCAGATGTGAGTCCCTTGCTCATTGCATCATCAGGATTCAGGCAAACCGGGCCGACGACGGCTGAAATGCCAGAAACCGGTCCCCGGGAGCTTGTTTCCTTCCCAGTGTAGGAATTGGCTTGGTAGTTTGGTTTGCCTTGTTCCCATCATGCACTGGGACAGGAACAGACTAATTTGCATATAGCCAGGTTCTGAGCTGGGATGGTGCAGTGAGCTAAAAAACGGTGTTGGATCTAGCCCTGATCTCTTGACTGGGTGAGAGTATTCTGCTTAATTCAGAAACTCTGTCCATCACCACCCCTTGTTGTTAAATATTTTGTCCACCCTAAGCGTGGAAGGGTATACTCAGATGTGAGTCCCTTGCTCATTGCACCATTAGGATTCAGGCAAACCGGGCCGACGACGGCTGAAATGCCAGAAACCGGTCCCCGGGAGCTTGTTTCCTTCCCAGTGTAAGAATTGGCTTGGTAGTTTGGTTTGCCCTGTTCCCATCATGCACTGGGACAGGAACAGACTCATTTGCATATAGCCAGGTTCTGAGCTGGGATGGTGCAGTGAGCTAAACAACGGTGTTGGATCTAGCCCTGATCTCTTGACTGGGTGAGAGTATTCTGCTTAATTCAGAAACTCTGTCCATCACCACCCCTTGTTGTTAAATACCATTACAAACCGGTCGTAACAACGCAAGTCGTTACAACGACTTGCGTTGGGGGGGCGCAAATTAAACATTTTTAATTTACTATTCCAACACCAGTCCCCGTGGATAGTAGGGAAGGTGTTGGGATAGTAAAATAAATGATTTACTATCCTTGAGCGCCCCCCCAGCGCAATTCGTTGTAACAACTTTCGTTGTTATGACCGCGTCGTAATGGAACGGCGTTGTAATGGTTGCGTTGTAAACAATGCATACCCATTTATTTCTTGGAATGTTAATGGGCTCCGGTGTCCCAGGAGATGTAGGCTGATATTGAAGTTTTTGGAACAATCTATGGCCAAAGTAATTCTTCTCCAAGAAACCCACCTAAGTTCCACTGAGAGTAAAGAGATCTTTGGGAAACTCAGATGGATAGGATCATTTTGCTGTTCCGGGCAGACGGTGGCAAATAAGAGTGTTGCAATTCTGATTAAGACTGGGATCGGAGGATCCATAAAGTCAATATTAACCGACCAGTCAGGAAGATGGGTCTTGGCGCATGCTGACTTTAGTGGAAGTGAACAGATAATTATTCCTACTATGGACCGAACACAGATGATCCTGCTTGTCTATTCAGAGTTCAGTCCAATTTGGTGGAGGTCACTTCTTCTGTGGTTATAGGGGGTTACTTTAATGTCCGTCTTGACCCCCGAGAGGATCGATCTAATTATAGTCAGCATGTCGCTGCCCCGCGATCCCTTCGTACCATGGTCAACATGATTCATGAGCTTGGCCTAATGGATGCCTGAAAAGTCAAGAGCGGGACGGCACCTGGTTTCACTTATTTTTGCAAAAAACATGGGCATTCGTCAAGATTGGACTATGTCCTTGTGGATAGGTCATGTTTAGAGGCCCTGGTGGATATAAGAATACTCCCTAGCATCCTATCTGATCCTGCCCCTATTATGTTGACACTCCTGATTGGTAGGGCTAGGGGTATCTCAACATCCAGATGGATTCTAAAAAGGGCAGTTTTAAATATTCAGGACATGGTCACTGCGGTCAGTACATCTATCGATAATTATTTTTCTGACAACATTGGCTCAGCTCCACCCGAGTTTGTTTGGGATGCTTGTAAGGCCTATATTCGAGGACAGCTCCATAGCCTGACAAGCTCATATAATAGGGAGGAGGCAATGAAATGTATAGATCTGGAAGACAAAATCTCGTCTTTAAAGGTCATAAGACTGAGCACTTACCAAGATAACTTGCCACAGGTATTAGTTGATCTGGAACGCCTCCGCTCAGAATATCGAGGGCTGTTAGATTTAAAAGTCAAGGCTCACTGGGCTGTGCACGCTATGTAGAACTACGAATATGGCGAAAAAGCTGGGGCAATTTTGGCCCGCAAGATTAAAGCAGATCGAGTGAGGAACAACATAAATAGGCTAATTATAGACGATCAGGGAACCATATCCTGTCTCCAGGAGGATATGGAAAAACATTTGCTTTCCCTGTTCTCAAAATTATATGAGGAGATACCGTCTCCAAGCTCTGTTAACACCTTACGGTGGTTGGAAAGTAAGGCTCTACCCAGTTTAACAGATGAGGGCCGAGATATGCTCAATAGTCCCTTTTCGGAGGAAGAAATTAAATCTTATATCAAAAAAACAAATAACAACAAAGCGGCCGGGCCAGATGCCCTTACCGGTGAAGTGTATAAAGTGTTTCAGGATGTCTTGGTGCCAAGGCTATGTGAACTGTTTAACTATGTTTACAGACCAGAGGGTAGGGTCCCGCCATTGTGGAAAGAGTCCACAATTGTGCTTATATTAAAACCAGGGAAGGACCCCCTTAAGGCAGACTCTTTTAGGCCTATCTCCCTGCTAAACGTGGATTAAAAGATCCTTACCAGCGTTTTGGCAGGGAGATTGGCTAAGCTGGCCCCACAACTCATCAACTCTGACCAGAAAGGCTTTATACCTGGAAGATGCATCCACGAGTTGACCTTGTAATTGATCGGCAGCATAGGTTTAGCCATGGCACGGTCGGAGCCCTTGGCAGTGGCTGCATATGACGCTGCGAAGGCCTTCGACCGTGTCAAATGGGGCTTCCTGTGGGATGTATTGAGTACCATGGGTTTTGGTGTAACCTTTATTCAAACATTGAGAGGGTGTTATGAGGGGGCCTCGGCTGCAATATTATTAAACGGCTTCTTGACATTGCGTTTTAACATAAAGTGGGGAACTTGGCAGGGGTGCCCCATTTCGCCCCTCCTATTCGACCTCTATATTGAGCCTCTGGCGCAGGCCTTGCGGATTGATGACTTGATTACACCCTTTAGAGTCAAGAACTACAGATGTAAGTTGGCTCTATATGCTGATGATTTGCTAGTTTATACCAGCAATCCGGCCGAAGTGTTCCCTAGAGTGGAGGAGGTAATGACCGATTTCGGCCTGTATTCTGGTTATTTGATCAATAACTCAAAAACCGAAATAATGTGCTGGGGGGTGGAAAATTGTGAGGGAGTCCGAAGCAGCCAGTTTAGGTATTTGGGCCTTATAATAACATCAGATCTCAATACTATAGCGCAGACTAACATTAAGAAGGTAGCTAAGGATATTGATCATCTGTTTTCGAGATGGCAGAACCTCCCTCTGACAATATATGGCCGTGTCAACTTGGTCAAGATGGTAATTTTGCCTTAATTAACATACTTGTTTAATATGATACCTCTGTCTTTTCCTAATAAAATTCTGGGGAAAATAGGCAGCTTTATCTGAGCAAATAAAAATTCCAGGTTATCCTGGAAAAAGCTAAAAAGGAAACTATTAAAGGGGGGACTTTCGCTTCCGGATGTCCTTTGGTACGCATTCTCCTTTAAGCTAAAAAATATCCGAAGCCTCCTCACTAGCCCCGACGATTCCAACTGGGGGCAGATCATGAACATAATGGTCGATCAAGAGGGGGGCGGGCCTGGTTTCCTGTATAAATTCAGCGCACCAACGTACTACAAAAAGGCATGCCTCAAGGTATTAAAACTCGCTCTTTCAATATGAAACAGAGTCAAAGGAAGTTGGGGCATAAAATACTACTCCGACTTTGCTCCAATTTGGGAGTCTCCAGGCCTGCCATTATGCCTTAGAGATAGTTTGTCCCTTCATCAAACAAATCAGAATGGGTTTGGGTCTCAGGGATAAATTTTAATGACCACTCAGCACTACACTCCCCGAAAGTAACTAGACACAATACAAATAATAGTGGAGGGTCAAAGGTATGGAATTCACAAGGGACGACTATGTGATGGAACTAGAGATACTAGTTCACTAGACAGGGTACATCATTCATAGTTTTTGAAAAATACCCATCAGTAGCTCTTCCTGGGCGCCCTTTTCATCATGTGGGTTCCTTCGAACCATGAAGGATAGGAAAAGAGTTTAGTCATGAATGACAACATGGGAACCAGTGATGATATATCTGGGTCGCAGGGGGCTACTGAAAAGCAGTGCGAGGAAAAGTGAAATAGTGCAAAGGTGCAAGGTAGTGATATTTAAAATTAGATGGCTCTGAGGAAAGTACTTATTTATTGGAGACCTCAGAGTCTCTAAGACTTAAAAAGAGCGAAAATGGTAGTTTTAACTAATAGCTACCAACAGGTTGGTCGACATGTTTCAGCAGGAATTACGGATCACACTGGTATCCACTGCATTCTTCAGGACCTGTGTCGCTACTGCTAATGTTGTGTAAAGGAAATATAAACAAGCATTTACAATGCAATGGTTTCGCCTTTGGAAAAGTTAGAGCTATTGGCATTGCTCATGACATTTCTTTTTTTTTTTTTACTTATAAATAAATGGCATTGTTATTTACATTGCAATAGGTCTCACATTTGTTGGAGTTGGAGCTACTGGCATTGTAAATGGCAATGTTTTTTATTCATGCTTTTTTGTTTGCAGTGGAGTGATTTTTTTTTAAGTGCACACTATACCATATTATAAGCTTTTATAGCAACTATACAGTAAAGCTATAGCTATTTTAACGTAAAAGGGTGTAAATGGATGAATACAAATACAAAAAAGAATCTTAACCTGTATGGTGGAATGTATAGCAGGTGACAGAGACTACCGATCACAACATACGTACTTGAAGTGATTGTGGGTACCATATGTAACGAGATGCATCCATAAGATTTGAACACTTTTAAGAGGCACAGTCAAGTATTTTGGAAAAACGGCAAAGAGAAGAGCAGCAGTTAAAGCGATATAGAAATAAAGAAGAAAGAAGAAACTGTGTAGAAAATAAGAAAGAAATATCTTAATCTCGCATATATTAGCATCAGCCCTAATAAATCATCCAAGCTCCCTCTTCATTGATCTGGCCTGTTGAATTTGGGACTTTTAAGCTGCAGGGAGTGCCACTGTCCTGGGAAAAAAGTGGCTTTGATACTTGATGTTAGGCTGGAACATATTGAACAGGAGAGCAGCAATAAGAGAAACCACAGGAAAGCACATGCAGCAGGTATTATCCACGACCAATGCAATACAAAGAGGAATCAAATGCTTTCTTAAAAAGAACCCGGAGCTCACCCTTTACATGACGTCTACCTCGTGTGTATCGTTAAGAAGAGATGCTAACAATATGATGTTTGGATAGTCAAGTCCAAGGATGACTAGCCTCCACCAGGGCTTTATAATTTAGGCTCCATGTGATCGCCCTCCTCAAACTATTAATGGGTCGGACCAGATTCGGGGGCGTTCCCGGCTTTTGGCTGACGTATCATGACGTAGCCAAAAGCCAAAGATTCTCGGGAACGCCCCCGAATCTGGTCCAGCCATGACGGACGCCTCTCTGTTCCAATGGCTAGCCTCCATTTATGGAGCTACCCAATGAGACAGAGGGGCGTGTTCAAAGCACCCATACTAGAAACTACAGATTTCTCTGGAGGCGGAGCTTACAGCTCCGTCCCCCAGCGAAACCTAAAAAGGACAAGCAGTGGACTCCTAATTAAAACATTTTGTTTAACAATTACTCAGCAGTGAGGGCTGTGACAAGGAAGAGAATGAGTCCATGTAACTTATATCACTAATAAGTAATCCAGGCATTATACAAATTCATTATAGGGTGTTTAGTTTCTTCCTTTGCTTTGTCCAATTGTTTGATCACAATTCTTGGATTTTAGCTTGAGATAAGGAAGTACTTACAGCAATGAATGTCCCAAAATCTAATGGCATTCCTAGATAAACTTACAGCAATGAATGCCTCAAAATCGAATGACATTGCTAGAAGTACTTACAGCAATGAATGGCTTAAAATCTAATGACTTTACTAGAAGTACTTACTGCAATGAATGGCTCAAAATCGAATGACATTGCTAGAAGTACTTACAGCAATGAATGGCTTAAAATCTAATGCCTTTGCTAGAAGTATTTACTGCAATGAATGACTAAAAATCGAATGCCATTGCTAGAAGTACTTACTGCAATGAATGGCTCAAAATCTATTGCTATCTGTTTAAAGTACTTAAGCAATTACTTAAAGCAATACAGGTCTCAAAATGTAATGTCAATGCTAATGAGTGAAAGGCTTAATTAATCAATGAACTAGAAGTTGCATTAAAATGAAGCCACAGGAATCTGATTTACGCGGACACCCCCTCTGGGAATTAACATCCACTCATAAACAGGCCGGTATGTGTCATAAGAGTAAGGATTGCCCTGCTAGGTGAGGGGCATTTCAAAATGGGTTCCTCCAGCCGAGTGATGCTCTCTGAGCCTGGCTGTCAGCGCTGCACTCGGCTGACTCTTCTAATTAAAGACAGCCTTGCGTGAGGGGGCTCCTTTACGGCTCTGCATTCCTCACACAGGACAAAAAGCCTTGCTGACGGGCACTCGACAGATTTCCTAAACTATTTCCAAAGGCCAACGCGGGACACGCTGCAGCCCCCCTTGCTTCCCTAGTTACCCGCCCTGACCAGCTTTACTGTCACACATTTTAAAGGAGGCGGGCTTAACAACAGCAGGGTGTCAGTCACCTCAGGAGGAGTCGTCGTCGTTTCCACACAGGGGCCCTGGGGTCAGTTCACTAAATTTGGCCAGACGGCTCGTCCGACACTTCACAGGGAGAGATTTCGAAAACGCCTTTTCTTTGATATAGGGTTGCACGTTAATCTCTGCCCTATCCTACACGTAGCGATCTCAATGTACTGTATGCACTGTACTACAGTACGAGACGGGACATTTCGGTAGGTGTAAAGCCGCCTCTGGGTTCGAGGCCGGGCTTCGGGAACATTTGATGCACTGGCGACGCAGCACGGAGTCCATTAGCCAGGCTTGGCCCGTGTGGATCGGTATTTATTAGTCTGCGTTCTCGGGAGAATATGGCAAGGCTGCGAGACATAATAATAACGCGTTATTACTCCGCCTCAGTTAATGGACGCAGTTAAATCGTGAGCTTCTCCGCTCCGATGCATTTTTAATCAGAAAGCGTACCAGGCCCATTCCAATAAAGTGAAGGTTAAAACACGGCACCTCTTTGTTAGTTAGTTGCAGCCTTTCCAGCCTTGTGGGTGCGCACGAGAAACGTTTTCTGCAAATGCTCGGGTTTCATTCCTTGCCTCAGCGGTACTTTAAAAACTGCACTATTTTCGTTCACCTAAAAGACAAGCATTGGAGAAGCCAAGAGTTCTCTCCTTTGGCTGCTAATACAGGCCACCCTTCTTCTCGCATCCGCGGCGGCTTCCTCAGCAGTTCCGGTCTCCCTCTCCACACGGGAGACCGGCAACGAACCACCAGCAGGCTTCCCCCGGGCAGGGGGAAGCGGAAATGGCCGCCTCGAGGCCCCGCCCACGTCGCACCACTGCGTGCCTGGCTTCCTGCGCTGAGGGCCGCCAATGGCAGCGCGGCCCTTGGCAGGGAGGCGGGCGCAGCTCCTCTTGCTCGATCTCCGGGCCAGCGGCGGTGAAATCAACACGGAGCAATGCCGGGTGGGCACCGGCCTCCAATAATTAAATAAAAACGGGGTGGCACCCGTAAATAAAAATATAACAAGCGGGAGGGGGCGGGAAAGGGGGAGGAGAGACGCTGACGACGGAAGGCGGGTGACGGCAATGCCGGACCAGACACGGGGGCGTTCCCGGCGTCGCGTGACGTCGGCAAAAGCCAAAGAATCTCGGGAACGCCCCCGTGTCTGGTCCGGCATTGACGGACGCCTCTCTGTTCCAATGGCAAGCCTCCATTTATGGAGCTAGCCAATGAAGCAGAGAGGCGTGTTCAAGTCACCCATACTAGAAACTACAGATTTCTCTGGAGGAGGAGCCTAACGGCTCCGCCCCCCAGCGAAACCTAAAAAGGAAAAGGTATCACCTGGGTATTAGTGAAGGATCATTCTCCCAGCTGTGAAGTCCGAAGGAGAACAAACATAGTCGAAAACCAGGGAAAAACATATAGTTAGTATATCTACAGTATCCAAAACACTTACATGGTATACCATATCTAAAAAGAGAATTTATGAAGCAATCCTCTTGGTAGTGCTTTAAATTACTACATATAACTACAATACCTACATATGATATGTAGTAGGACTCCCACTTACCATATTGTGCAGGAGAGTACTGCCTCACCTCACCTGGCAAACAGCTCAGGTAATTGAAGCACCGCTCTAGTGGAAAGAGAGAGACATACAGAGACACGTCAGCGAGCAGCTGACTTCACACTTAATCACAACTTGTACTGGTGTTAAAAGTAGGTCAAAAAAGCCAAAAAGCCCTGGCTTAGGCTATGGCCGCAGTTAAACAAATGGCAAGGAACAGACCCTTGATGGCCTGAAAATGTGTTTAATGACAATTAAGCCAGTGCAAAGAACAAGCATATCTGTTCTCAAAAAGTGAGGCAAGAGATTCGCCTGCGCCTCATTTTGAGTTTCTCATGCATGTATCACTAAGTCGTTAGAGAACTGCCACTAGTAGACATCGTGACAGGATCCCTGCTTGTGAGGCTGTATTTTAATCATAAGAGTTATAGCATGAACACTCCAGCATTTGTACTAGAGCGCATTTAGTTAGCAATACCATCGTCTGGGAGGTATCTCGTTAAAGTGTAAACACATAAAAAACATAATATACATAAAGAGAGCGCCGGTACAAAGCACCCGCAATGACGCTTTTTAAACACTGCTCGCGTGTGGGTTTTAACCAGCAGCCCAACGCGAGAGAGCAAACAAATAATGCACATAAACAATGCAGAGCTCTGGTGCGCCGTGAGTCAGATGTCTATTACCGCGCTGTGGGTTTAAACTTCACAAAGGCAGCAGCGCTCGATTAATAATGCAGAGCTCTGGTGCGCCTGGAGTCAATTAACTCCTACCGCGTTGTGGGCTTAGTCTGGGCTTAATCTCTACAAAGGCAGCAGCGCTCGATGTAAACACAGTCAAAGCACTCTGGATAAATAGTGCGCACACTGGTGGCGAGCGCGCACAACGGCATCCAGCTACTAGGATTGCTGACAGACAGGCAAGAAGAGCATGTCTCTCACCTGTCCGTCGGTACTTCCAGCGTCCCTCTGGCTGTAAGGGGAGGTAACGCGCGAAGCCAAACAGTGCAGTTTTACTTCCTCAACTGGGCGTGTCAGTTGTCATCACATGACCACCAAGGATTCTGGGATATGTAGTCCTATTGTGAGAATGGACGCTCCCAAGTAGATTAGAGGTTATGAAAGCTCACATATTTATTAATTTATTTATTAATACTCAAACAACAGAAACATAGACATGTGTATGTATGTATTTATCCAGAGTGCTTTGACTGTGTTTACATCGAGCGCTGCTGCCTTTGTAGAGATTAAGCCCAGACTAAGCCCACAACGCGGTAGGAGTTAATTGACTCCAGGCGCACCAGAGCTCTGCATTATTAATCGTGCGCTGCTGCCTTTGTGAAGTTTAAACCCACAGCGCGGTAATAGACATCTGACTCACGGCGCACCAGAGCTCTGCATTGTTTATGTGCATTATTTGTTTGCTCTCTCGCGTTGGGCTGCTGGTTAAAACCCACACGCGAGCAGTGTTTAAAAAGCGTCATTGCGGGTGCTTTGTACCGGCGCTCTCTTTATGTATATTATGTTTTTTATGTGTTTACACTTTAACGAGATACCTCCCAGACGATGGTATTGCTAACTAAATGCGCTCTAGTACAAATGCTGGAGTGTTCATGCTATAACTCTTATGATTAAAATACAGCCTCAAAAGCAGGGATCCTGTCACGATGTCTACTAGTGGCAGTTCTCTAACGACTTAGTGATACATGCATGAGAAACTCAAAATGAGGCGCAGGCGAATCTCTTGCCTCACTTTTTGAGAACAGATATGCTTGTTCTTTGCACTGGCTTAATTGTCATTAAACACATTTTCAGGCCATCAAGGGTCTGTTCCTTGCCATTTGTTTAACTGCGGCCATAGCCTAAGCCAGGGCTTTTTGGCTTTTTTGACCTACTTTTAACACCAGTACAAGTTGTGATTAAGTGTGAAGTCAGCTGCTCGCTGACGTGTCTCTGTATGTCTCTCTCTTTCCACTAGAGCGGTGCTTCAATTACCTGAGCTGTTTGCCAGGTGAGGTGAGGCAGTACTCTCCTGCACAATATGGTAAGTGGGAGTCCTACTACATATCATATGTAGGTATTGTAGTTATATGTAGTAATTTAAAGCACTACCAAGAGGATTGCTTCATAAATTCTCTTTTTAGATATGGTATACCATGTAAGTGTTTTGGATACTGTAGATATACTAACTATATGTTTTTCCCTGGTTTTCGACTATGTTTGTTCTCCTTCGGACTTCACAGCTGGGAGAATGATCCTTCACTAATACCCAGGTGATACCTTTTCCTTTTTTATATGTCCTTTACACAACATTAGCAGTAGCGACACAGGTCCTGAAGAATGCAGTGGATACCAGTGTGATCCGTAATTCCTGCTGAAACATGTCGACCAACCTGTTGGTAGCTATTAGTTAAAACTACCATTTTCGCTCTTTTTAAGTCTTAGAGACTCTGAGGTCTCCAATAAATAAGTACTTTCCTCAGAGCCATCTAATTTTAAAAATCACTACCTTGCACCTTTGCACTATTTCACTTTTCCTCGCACTGCTTTTCAGTAGCCCCCTGCGACCCAGATATATCATCACTGGTTCCCATGTTGTCATTCATGACTAAACTCTTTTCCTATCCTTCATGGTTCGAAGGAACCCACATGATGAAAAGGGCGCCCAGGAAGAGCTACTGATGGGTATTTTTCAAAAACTATGAATGATGTACCCTGTCTAGTGAACTAGTATCTCTAGTTCCATCACATAGTCGTCCCTTGTGAATTCCATACCTTTGACCCTCCACTATTATTTGTATTGTGTATAGTTTGTCCCTTCCCATTAGGAGAGCAGGGATAACAATATGGTCGGATCTAGTAACACCAGAGGGGGTTCTCCCTTGGGAGGTTCTGAGATCAAAGATTGGGGACTCCTTCGCCAGGTTTAAATATATCCAACTTTGTTCCTGGTTTTCCGCTGAGAAGGAGAACATCGGCGGTAATTGGGTTACCGAGTCTGCTCTCCAATCCCCTGGCCCTAGGAAGAAGGAAGTGGGATTTTGGTACAAAAAAATGCTTGAGGCGGAGGAAATACAGGCCCCCCCATTATCTCAAATCTGGAACTCTTCTAGGATGGAGGATGCCTCAGTTATCCTTTACGATACATCTCTCCAAATTTTGTATAAGTATGTTAGGTCTGCCTCTCTTAAGAAAAATCATTTTTTTACTATTAACAGGCTATACTACACGCCGAAAAAAATTGCTACGTTTGTGAGCCCGTCCCCTCTGTGCCCTAGATGTGGCTAGTTGAGGCAGATGATATCCATGTCTTCTATGATAGTCCTATCTTGGGTTCTTTTTGGGTTACTGTGGAGAAGGCCTTGGAGAGTATTTTTAAAGTTAAATTGAGTTTGAACATAGTTAGAGTTTTGTTTGGTTTGGACACTGATCTTATTAGCGGGTTAAGGGGGACACAAGTGGCTTTATTCTTTAGCCTTATTCTCATTGCCCGTAGAGAGATCTGTAAGTTATGGAAGGATGCTAGTCCTCCTTTATATGAAAACTGGCTTCGAGCAGCACTGAGAATTGCATGTTTAGAATCTGATATGACACATAATGTAAATAGAACGGTTTGGGAACCTCTGATAGAATGGGGAAGAGAAATGAGGCTGGAATAAAGCCACCCCCAAATAAAGTCCTATGATTACACCATGCCTCGGAACAAAGGGACAGGCTGGGTCGGCTCCAGGCGAAAGCAAGAACATCAGCCCTTGGCGCCCAGGACAGAATGGGGTTGTAAGTATTTATTTGCACTAGCCAATGGTGAAATGAGGACTTAAAAGAAACGAGAAAAAAAAACATAACCAACAAAGTCCAGCTATACTGAGCCTAAGCTGTTGCACAAGGACACCTCCACCCCACATACCCCTATCTTCCACTGCAGACAAATCTCATCCCCATGGGACTGCCCAAATACTCCAACACACCTGCTAGAGCTACAGCCAGCAGATGGGTTTTCAGTGCTTTGTGTTAAAAAAAAGTTAGGCCTGTTGAACCAGCACCTTTCCAAATTAAAAGCAAGAAAACAAAGTTTTTGAACTCCGTAATGTAGGAAATTAATGTGCTACCATTACAGCCCTCTGCCCCAAAGCCGTCGAAATACCATGTTCCACCACATTTATTTTTTTGTAGTTTTTGTGTGGCACAAACTCAACCTGTGGGCATTGTAGCACTTTACATGCACAACAGGTTACATGGTCAGATTGCTATTTTTAAGCTTCGGGAGATACAGGATTTGCCTAGAATCACAGGATATTGAGCCAGTGCTGGAACAGTAACTCAGTTCCTCAAATACAAGCTCAGTAGATGTTGCTGCTAGGCCACTTTTCCTCCCTACATTACCATTGATTTATGCCAGTCTTGTAGATTGCCTTTACTAGACCCATCTCATACACATTTTAAAACAACCTAAATGTTTTATTTTGGATTCTCACTTGGGATCTGCTGCCCACTCACCTCTATGGAGCGACCCGAATATAATCATCTCATCTCCTTGTGGGGCTTGCCAAACGTTCCGATGGACCTGCAAGCGCTGCACTAGCATATATCTGTTTTCAAGCACTTTATATTAAAACCATCCAATGCGTCAAACCACTCGAGAAGAAAATGTTTGTGACATCCAGATGCCATGAATTAATCTGTTTGCATGACAGCCCTTACATTTATTCATACAGTTTTTATGCAGTGCAAACTTGACATAGTACCGCCGCAGAGCTTTACTTGCACTAAATGATATATAGTCAGATCTGTGTATTTTTAAGTGTGGGGAGATAAACAATTTGGCTAGAATCGCAGGATGTCAAGCCGGCGCTGGCACTCGAGCCTGGTTCCTCAATTTCAAAGTGAGCAGATTTTTCTGTTAGGCCACTTCCCCTTTGATTTATGCCGCTCTTGTAGTTTACTTTTTGTGCCCAAGGAAACAACATTTCACAGTTTTTATGCAGTGCAAACTTGACAGAGGGCCATTGCAGTACTTCATTTACAGAAATGTTACATACATCTGTATTTTTAAGCGTGGGAAAAACATTTACCTAGAATCACAGCATTCAAACCCAGTTCCACAATTACAAAGCAAGCAGTTTTTGCCGCTAGGCCACTTCCCTTCAAATTCATGCCACTCTTGTGAATGAATGAATGAATGAATAAATGAAATGACATTTATAAAGTGTGATTGCTACCCTGAGGCCTCCCAGCGCTACAGACGAACAACAGAGGACCGAGCAGGTAAGAGTTAGATACAGTCCCTAAAAAGCCATGTTTTAGAAGCTTTCAGGATGCCAACAGGTTGGGCTCATTTCGAAAGTGAAGTGGGAAAGCCTTCCAGAGAATTGCAGCATATTAGGAAAAAGACCGTCCGCCACATCTGGCTCTCCTTATCGTGGGAGGTAAAGACAGAAAGGCAGCCGTCGAACGGAGGTCTCTCCTAGGTTGGTAAGGAGTGATCAGGGATTGGATAACAGCTGGCCCGTTCCTCCAGAAGACTTTATGGGCCAAACACATGGCTTTAAATTGAATCCTTTCCTGATAGGCAGCCAATGAAGGGTCCCTAGGGCTGGTTTTGCAGACTGCCGGCAAGAGATCTGGAGAAGCAGGCGGGCGGCGCAGTTTGGGATAATCTGCAGCTTATTGATGGTGTATTATGGAGCTCCCAGATAGAGGATGTTCCCATAGTCCAGGCGAAAGAGGATAAGGGCCTGGACCATGATCCTTCAAGCTTGAAAAGGGAGGAGGGGAAGGATCTTGCGAAGCATCCTAAGCAAGCCATAGCAAGTGGCTGAGAGTTTTGCTGCCTGATGATTAAAGGTGAGAGAACGATCAAGCCAGATGCCAAGACTCTTAATCTGGTCTTTCGGGACTGGGGCTGGCTCAAGGCAGTTAGGCCAAAGCAAGGCAGAGTTAAAGGAAGGGGAGTTGCCCAGGAGCATGAGCTGCGTCTTGTCCCCATTGAGTTTAAGGCATGAGAGTTCCATCCACTTGGCAACCTCCTATAGGCAACAGCCGAGGGTGCTAGATGACCTCTCGGAGTGGTTTAATGCCACCACGGGCTGTGTGTCATCTGCATAAGTGATGATTTTTATGCCAAATGGATAGACAATCCCCACCAGGGGTCTCATGTACAGGAGCCCTGAGGAACCCCACTGCTGAGAGGCAACTGATTGGAAACAACATCTCCCTCAAAAACCTTGAGGGAGCACTCACTAAGGAAGGACTACAACCAGGTTAATGCGATGCTGGACACTTCCAGATTCTTAAGTCGGAAGATCAGAAGGTTATGATTGACAGTGTCGAAAGCGGCACTGAGGTTGAGGAGGATAATCGCTGCAGTACCCCCTTGATTCAGGATCCTCCTTGCCTCCTCAGTTGCTGCGAGGAGGGCAGTCTCAGTCCCAAATTGGGGACAAAAACCAGTCTGGGAGGGATGGAGTAAATCATTAGATTCTAGAAAATATACCATAGTAGTGTTTATGTGTTTTTCAAGAATCTTACTCACCCAGGGAAGGAGAGAGATAGGACGATAGTTGGCCAAATCAGTCTGATTGAGATTAGGTTTCTGATGGAGGGCTTTGACCAAAGAGCATTTTCAGGCCGGAGGAACTATACCAGATGAGATGGAGGAATTCACGAGGTTGAGGATAGCAGGACAGATGATATCAGTGGCTAATGTAAGGATCTGAGATGGGGCAGAATCTTTTGGAGAAGCACATTTAAGTTTAGTCATGATTGGGCCCAAAAAAGCAGAATCTAGGGGGGGAAATTGCTCTAGTAAGATTTGGCTTCCATATTGTGATTCTGGTATAGGTGACATAATATGATGATTCTATGAGGCCGGAAAGGACAGATAGATGTTTTGAACTTTCTGTAGAAAGAATTCTGCAGAGTGTGAGTGCGCCATCAGATGTAGGCTGTTTCATGGGCAGTTTGGTATGGGTCTTAGCGATACGAAAGATGTATTTGGGGGAGTTTGCGGATAAATTAATCTTCTCTTCATAAAAAGCAGCTTGGCCAGCTTTGATTTCAAGTTTGTGAGATCTAATTGCCTCCCAATATTCTAATTTACTAAGGTCTGAATAATCCTGTCTCCACCTCCTTTCAAGCCTTCTGCAAGACTGTTTTAGTTCTCTTGACTACTTGGGTGAGAACCAGGGAGCGGTATTCCGCCTGCTGATTCTCTGGATAGGTTTCTTGGGAAGTACTGCATCCAGTGAGCCTTGGATCCATGAATCGCTTAGATACCTTTTCCATGGGCATGAAATTGCTTTTCATGCCCATGGAAATACCATTATGCCCCAATCACATTTATACTGTTTTAAGTAATGCAACCTTGACAATAGGTCAATTGCAGCGCTTTACTTGCATACAATTTTATATAGTCACATCTGTTTCTTAAGCATGGGGAAATAAACAACTTGGTTAGATTCACGGGATGCCGTAGCGGCACTGGGGCTCAAACCCTGTTCCTCAGTTAAGAGAGCAGATTTTGCTGCTGGACCCCTTGACCTTGTAGCTTCCTTCAAAGCCCGGTAGCATGAAAATGACTACACCACACACAGAGCTCTGTAGTGCACGTCTTTATTCTTCAAAGTGCAACCATTAACTGACTTGCAATACGTCACCAACTTCATTTAACCACACCTAAGCACACCCCACCGCTTCTTCATTCCTGCGGAGTCCCTCAGAGACCAGAAGGGTCCCGCTATACAAATATGTACAATATACTACATCTCAACCTTTGTTAAATAAAAAATATGAATATCACATATATACAGTCATAGCTCCTCAATGAGTCGTCAATGCGCTCAAACGTGCCTTCCAGATCTCTTCGTGTGAGGTTGCGGAGACAAAGAGGAAGTAACTGCACTGGATACAGGTGAAGTGTGTAGGAGGGTGGATACCTGACTATGGTTGCCCCCAACTTTTTGCCTGGTGTTTTGCTGGTTTTCCGACATAGTTGGCCTGGGACCCTGCCAATCAGGACCCCAGGCCTACTGCTCTCTCTGTAAAATGGATTCTGTGTACCTTAGGTGCATTTACCAATTGGTACTGGGCCACCTTATCAGACCCTGTAACTCAGGGCATAGGTGTACCCAGGGCCTACCAGGGGCTGCAGCATGTATTATGCCACCCCTGGCTGGCCATCTAAATCTGACACAACTGGCTGCACGACAGCTGGGGCAAGGTGGTGTAATCACCCTTTGCTTTAGATATAGTATACCTATATCTAACCCTAAAATGGACACATGTATTCCTATCAGTCACTCCTATGGCAAGCCTTAACAATCCTGAAGGCAGAGTGCTTGGAATCATGTGAGATGGTGCTCTGGCACGAGCTCAGCCCGTTTGCAGCTTGCGGAACCAAGTCCTAATAGCTGTTCCATGATAACGCATACCATATATTCTTAAGTGCATTATATTCCTCGCGGTTATATGCCAACTCTGGTATCGCTTTATCAAAACATGTCGAGTAAGGTGTCATACGAATTGGAATACTAACCCCTCGCCAATTCTGGCGACGGGGTTAGCATTCCACCCTTCTAGAGGGATACGACACGCATGTAACTGTGAACCCCGGTTAAAGTCAACTCGAGCCTCAGCATCACAAAATGGATGCTGCCACCACAGACACAAGTCTGACCTCCTGCTGCTGTGAGTCCTTCCAGCGAGGAGAGCTTGGACAAAGGGTTTCCTGTCAGGGGCGGTGCTAGCACCGACCCAGACAGGGTTTTGTGTATCCTAGGTCGGCAGGGCTGAATAGGAAGGTGACTGCAAGTGGCACCCCGGTGCTCACTGTGCATCTGCCAGTTTGAACCAGTTCCAGGGGCACACCAGCCCCTGAGCTGGGGAAAGTCCGGCATGGGAGAGGGGTGTAACCACCCTCCTTCCTGGTCCCACCCATGGGCATGACCTAGTCCCGTACCAGCCCCTTTCTTTAGTATAAATGTGGGAGCGGGGACCCTTCCAAATTAGATCATCTTTGAATCCTGAAACTACTTTCTACGAAAGGAACTCAAGACTTCTTCTCATGATTTCTCCCTTGTGGCTAAGGAGTAGTCACCCTGCATCTGCGGGCACCAACTAAGAACACTGCAGTTTGCTGTACGTCCTTCCTCCGGATCTCGACCGACCAGCACAACGAGACCCGGCTTCCCTGGCACCTCTGACCTCTACCTACATCATCAGCTCAGCTGAGATCCGTGGGTGTGACGAGACCTCAAGGGACCGGCCATCTTCAGAACTGCACAACGCTTATCCAGCACAACCGCCGAGGGATCCTCGAGTGAGTGCTTTGGGGTGTGAGAAGCCCCAACCATGAGCAGCTCCAGCACCGAAGTCCAGCCTCCCAGCATCCACGAGATCTGCGTGGGGCCCTTCTGCTCTTTGCTGCTCACCGCGTTGTCCGGCTACTTGCCTGCTGGCTTGTAGCCCTCTTGACGACGAACGACAACACTTTCCCTGCTGGTCTGGTTGCTCCAGACTGGCCCTTGCTCCCCTCCAACAGAGGAGCACCCCGGACCCTCCTGGTCCACTCCAGACGCCATTTTGAGTCCACCGCGTGGGCTTGCATTTGCCAAGAGTTGTTGCCCCAATCCTGGGTCCAGCGACGTCGACAGCAGATACCATCGTGGGACAGCTCGCACCTCCATCCTGGTCGCCGACAACGCCTCCTGGTCCGAGAGACTGCAGAGCCCAGCGTCGCCCACTCACCTGGTCGAGGTGACTTCGTCCGGTGCCATCCTGGTGCCCATCTAATCACTGGCTAGTAATTCAGAACTTGGTCCCCTCTGCTTACAGGTATCCTCCATCATCGATCCAGGCTTGGATCACATCGAACTTCATCACTGGTCGACTGCCAGCAACTTCTTCTTTCAGGCTCCATAGACTGCAACGAGGATTCCCGACGTCTTTTCAGCCCTATGCAGCCGCAGCCCCTGGGCTAGGTAACCTGAGCATTTCGGTGCTCCAGCATAGCTTAACTATCTAAGTGTCCAGATCCTTTTTCGTTTCAGCTCTACCTAGTCGGATTCGTCCGATAACACTAACTTTACGAAATCTAGCATCCATAGACTTTGTCCCGCATCCCGCGTGAGAGTGCACACCCTGAACCCGACCTCCCTAGGCCTCCTGCTCGTAATCTGAAGGTTCAGTAGTCCAGTCCTAGCGATCCTAAAGTCTTTGAGACGAGTTACTTACCTGCTAGTATTTCGCATTCCACTTTTGTAGTATATGGTTTTCCGTGCCCCTCGGGCATTTGCGTAAATTGTGCGACTTTCAGAAATTCTTTAAGAGCTTTGTATTGTGTTTAGCACCCTGTCCTCATAAAGAGTCCAGGGCTGTTGTGTTCTAAATAAATATACTTTTATTTTCATAACAACTTGTGTGGTGTCCTTTCACTTGGTGTTCAAGGGGTATATGTGATGGTATAACAGCTGGCTTAACAGGCCCTCTAGAGTTTAGCCTAAAGACTGCTCTTGTCCATGCTACTAGGATAGCTGGTCTAAAAGGTTGACTTACAACCAATCATCAATAAGGGTCGTTTGGAATGATACACAGTGATCACTAGAATAGTGAGCACTACATATCAGGCCAACTTCTCACAAAGTAGATGCAGGTTTATGAGTTAGACTCTTCAGCATCTCAGGTAGACAGACCACAGTTTGGATATCTGGAACCGGCAAACATCTAGACAGGAGCTTGAAATGCGACGAGTGTCTGGTAATGGACTTGCTGGGACGTTGAGCGGTCACCATATGTCCTTTGCTCATCACAAACCACAGCAGGTCGGCATCAAAAGGGGCATCCGATTCGCGCTTCTGCTTTTGCTTCACCAAGACTCAGTCTCCCCGTTGAAGACCGGGTCTCGAGCATCTCGGCTTTCATCAGCATGGTTTTTCATCTTAGATTAGTTTAAAAAATCTGTTTTGCAAATCTACTCCGCATCGCTCAACCTCACCTGGGTCCATTGTGGCAGTGTCATACCCATGGCTCTCCGGAACATGATGGTGGAAGGGCTTTCAACTGTTGTGGAGTGGAGAGTGGACCTGCACGCATGAAGGGCCAAACACAGAGGAGATCAGAGGTCACTTCCTTCCAGCCCAGCACGCTCACCCACTCTCTTTAGGGTACCCATGAAACATTTAGCAACCCTGTTCCCCTGGGGCCAGAGAGGTGTGATTTTGTGATTCTTGACATTGATGCTTGTGAGAAAATCTCTAAATTCTCAAATGTTGACAGGTGGGCCATTGTCAGACTTAAGAATGGATTAAACACCCCATAATGCAAAAAGATCATTCAATACCCCAATGACTTCATCCTTTGTAGTTGTTGACAAGCACACACCACAGCTAGGCTTTCTTTTTCAGGTTGGGAATAAGCATGTTCAGTTTGTGAGCCACAATGTATCGCTGTGCATTTTCATAACCATTGTGCTGAGCCAGGATTGCACCAAACCCCAAAAGCTTGCATCGACCACCATCTCAGTATGCAATTTTGGATACAAATAAGTCATTCAGTAAAGTTTTCAGTTGCATGTTTGAATTTCTTGAAACTGTGATCACATTAATGCGACCAATTGAACACAACATTCCGCTTTCTCAAGTCTCTCAATGGTGCACTGACCATAGCAAAATCACAACTGTACCTAGAACAGTAACTGGCCATACCAAGGAAGGACCACGGCATTGTCACAACCTGTAGGGGAATGAGTGGATAAGAAAGCTTGCACTTTAGCCGGGTCAGGTGTCATTCACCCTTCAGAGAAAACTTGTCCAAAGAATTTGAGATTTGTTTTGTGAAACTCACACTATTTTGCATTCAACGTAAGACCTGTTTCGGCAAGTAAATGGCCGACTTGTATCAAGGCTTTGCCAAGTTCCTTTGGAGTGGTTCCAAACACCAGTATATCATCACTAATTAAAGGCATGTGTGACAGGCTGTATAATGCGGTGAATGACATCCTGAATGAGTTCGGCAGCTGACGATACCCTAAAGCTTAATCGTCTATAGTTGAACAAACCTACAAAGGGGCAAAAAGGTCGTAATGTACCTGCAAAGACTTTGGCCCAACTCAGCTGTGTAATCATATCTGCAAGGTGTGGACCTGGATCTCGTTCTTGCTCAATTACCTTGTTGGCCTGGCATATATCAACGTAGATGTGAGCAGCACCTCCATTGTCTTTTGGCACTACCACTATGGCTTCAGAAGAGTAGAGCATTCAATGATGTCATGCTTTAACAGCATATCCAGTTCTTTAGCAACAGCTTCCTGTAAATCAAAAGCAATTGGATAATGTCGTTGAGCAACAGGACGGTTTTAAGCTTTCCTAATCCATGAAATAAGGACAGGAACTGACTCACGATGTCTGCATGTGCATGTATGTTGTAGTTGATAGACTCATGTCAGCAGCAGTATTGAAACTGAGTAAGCATGCGCTCAACGAAGTGCCTTCAAGAATATGTATTGGAGCTTGTACCATAGTCTTTTTGTGCCGCATGATCCTTGACTCTGTAGAGGTGTAGAAGCAGCCCATGTGTATACCTTTGCCTTTGAAGGCATAATACGGGGCACCAGAGACAGTTCATGATATTTTTCTAGTGGCATGATGTTTATCGATGCACCATTATCAATGATAAAAGGTTTGAGACAACAGTTCACTTTGAGTGTGATCTTCGAACACTGTTAAAAGAAGTTTGGTTGTTCCACATGGCAACCTCTCATGGGCTTGTGCTCTTCTCTGCATGAGGCCAAACCTACATGTGGATATTGTTTGCTAGTAGACACCATCATTGCATACAAAATACATAACAGAGCAGACCAGGTCTTGGGATGGTGTCTAACCATGGGAGTAACTGTGAACCAGGTAGGCGCATGTGTAAACAGATACTGCTGAGATACATAGGCTATAAACCAAACCCATCAGACCAGCCATTTGCTGGAGTTCACGTCATGTGGGGGTTGTAGCTGAACAGTCAAAACCCTTTCCGACTTAGTCGTGCCGGTATAGGGATGAATGTCAGTTCTATAGCTATGGAGTTCATCTTAAAGTAATCTGGATACAGTGCTGTGCTACCGTAATTGTGAAAATTAATGAGAATTAAAATTGACTACTCAGACTTGGACATAAGTGCCAATCAAAGTCTATGTGACAAAGATTAAAAATGCCAAAGTGGAAAAAACTGTCCACTGGCGCTGTTTGGACGGTCGACATGTTTCAGCCCATTAGGGAATTACCCTGGCTTTCTTCAGGACCTTGGATATAAATAATGACTACTGCATCTTCAAACAATGTGTACAGTGAAAAATAACAGGATGCACTGAAAAAAGTTACATATCTACCAGGAACTTGAGTTATTATCAGTCCACTGGAAGGAAAAAAGCATGTCTTCTTCCCAGCTTTATGTGGGTGAAGACCTCACCTCACCCGGCGACCGCTCGGGAGTATGAGGCCCCGCTCTGACCGCTCGGGAGTATGAGGCCCCGCTCTGTCCGTCGGTACCCCCGGGGTACCGACGGACAGAGCGGGGCCTCATACTCCCGAGCGGTCGCCGGGTGAGGTGAGGTCTTCACCCACATAAAGCTGGGAAGAAGACATGCTTTTTTCCTTCCAGTGGACTGATAATAACTCAAGTTCCTGGTAGATATGTAACTTTTTTCAGTGCATCCTGTTATTTTTCACTGTACACATTGTTTGAAGATGCAGTAGTCATTATTTATATCCAAGGTCCTGAAGAAAGCCAGGGTAATTCCCTAATGGGCTGAAACATGTCGACCGTCCAAACAGCGCCAGTGGACAGTTTTTTCCACTTTGGCATTTTTAATCTTTGTCACATAGACTTTGATTGGCACTTATGTCCAAGTCTGAGTAGTCAATTTTAATTCTCATTAATTTTCACAATTACGGTAGCACAGCACTGTATCCAGATTACTTTAAGATGAACTCCATAGCTATAGAACTGACATTCATCCCTATACCGGCACGACTAAGTCGGAAAGGGTTTTGACTGTTCAGCTACAACCCCCACATGACGTGAACTCCAGCAAATGGCTGGTCTGATGGGTTTGGTTTATAGCCTATGTATCTCAGCAGTATCTGTTTACACGTGCGCCTACCTGGTTCACAGTTACTCCCATGGTTAGACACCATCCCAAGACCTGGTCTGCTCTGTTATGTATTTTGTACTTTGTTAGCAGGGGAAGGAGCAGACAGGTCGTTTAAACTTTCCCCTGGACCCTCCACACACCCTTTTGTTTTATATTATACAATCATTGCATAGCCATTTTCTTCACAGTCGCTCAACATTGACGTTGAGGAGTCTGTGGACAGTAATTTGGATGACGATCTCCTTTGTTCAGTTTCCACTGAGAGTTTGCCAAGATCCAGCAACTCTCTCAGCTCCAGTCACGTACATGCACCAGTGTCTTCATTACCACCATGATGTCGTATGACCCCTTTGTCATCTTTTTTGGTAAGTGTTGGGTTTATATTTTGCATATGTTCATGGCCGCTCTCAACCTTGTGCATACCTGGTCTTCACTGCCTTTAGCGTTTCTCTGTATGAATGATGGCTCTCTTTACTCTAGTTTTGTTTAGTGCACTTTTGTTCTCCGTACCTGATTGTCGCTGCCTTACCATTTCTTAGCGCCTGTATGCTTCTACTTTTGGCATGCTTTCACACCTGGCTGTCACCACTTTCTGCGCTTCTCATTATGTACGCTTTAAAGTTCAATGCTGTTTGATGGTGCTGTACTGCTTCTTTTGGTCTTACCAACAGGTCTGGGCTGACTGTGACAGAATTTTCCGAAGGGTCTTCACCTTCTTCCAAAATGTTACACTGCTGGCTGAGTGGCGCTTTGACTACACATAGACCAACCATCGATCTTCACTTCGACTGAGGCACACGTGGCACGCGCAAAAAGTTGTTGGATCTTGGCAAACTCTCTGGGAGAGCACTCTTGGATCTTTGGGTTACAGATCCCATCCTCATCGCCAGTTGTAGCGTCCTCCCCAGCTTGTTAGCATGCAAATAATTACACCACACACACAGCTTTGTATGCACATCTGTATCCTTCAGAGTTCAAACGTTAACTGACTCGCAATACGTCAACAAGTTCAATTAACCACTCCTAGACACACCCCAATGCTTACATTATTTCTACGGAGTCCCCTGGCGACCAGAAGTGCCCCGCTTTACACATATTTACAAGATACTATAGGCCTCTGTACACTGTCTTTGATTTATGCCACTCTTGTTGTTTCTTTTTCGCCCATGGAAATAACATTATGCCTCAATCACGTTTATACAATGTTTATGTAGCACAAATTCGACATATGGCCATTGCAGCACTTTACTTGCACAAAATCTTACATAGTCAAATCTGTTTTTAAGCATGGGGAGATAGGAGGAGCTACGACACCAACCAAGATGGCCGCATAGTCTCCCGGCTCCGCCGACCTCCGTCTTTCGGCATACTATCCTGTCGACTATCCTGGCTACCCGCACCGGATCCGTGTGTGTGTTTTGACCTGCTTTCCAGTGGTGCAATCTCGGAGTTTCTCCGCCGTTGTGGAGCGGAGATACATCGATGGTCGTCCGAGGCCTAACTCAGCGGGGAAGCCGGGGTCTCGAGTGCGGGCTCTGCCGGGTCCGGGTTGAATAACAACGGACTGCTGAACGTGGTCGGGTCCGCTCTCTGGAGCATTCGGACTTTTGATTGGTCTGCTACCACCAACTGCCTGGTGCTCTACAATAGGTGAGGCGACGAGTGACGCACGGCGATGTGTCGCGGGGGTCCCTGACCGGGGGTACGACATTCGCATCGTCGATCCCCCCGGGTCGGTACCTCGCTGCGTATTATTGCTTGTTACACATCAGTCCCTCATGCCTTACTCCTGCTCCGTCTAATTTTGCCCCGGAGAAGGCGCCACTCCGTGGGTGCTACCATGTTGGAGGAAGAAAAGCAGCTAGCGGAGCAGGCTCGAACTGGCCAGTCACTGCGAACGGTGCTGGAGGCACTTATGGCACTCAAGGGAACCATTGCAGCCCGGACTTGCAGCTTGCTGTCTGAGACGGATGGACTCGCAGACCTGAGAGCGGATCCCGACTCGACACCCGTGCCCCGACAACCAGCCTGCATTTCAATTTATGCCTCGGAGACTTGTATTGACCCGGCGCTGGAAGCAGGGCTTGCTCCTACTATATTTGACCTATCCGACTGTACTGTGCCCGATTACCCTGTGGAGCCGTTGGAACCCCCGATTGTGTATCCTGTGGGACACTTGCAAGATATCCCCATTCTGGAACTTTCCATTCCTTATCCTTTGTTGTTTTGGATTTTGTCGACTCCCCTCCCCTGTCGGGCTCTCAAGATGGCGGATGGGGTAATGCTTGGCTTCGGAGGCGGGGAGGGGCATCATTGGCACCGACTTTCCACATCGAGAACTGCCGCACTTTTCTTCTCTGTTTGCTCCTGTTCTTTAGACTCTTGCAGTGCTTCGTGGACAGGACTTTCTTTAATTAATGATTTCTGTGCATTTGATAGGCGGGGCCAGGGTTGATACTGTTATCTGGGTCTCTCATTGTCATATCCGTTTACGAGGATTGTTTATCTGATCTAACGGAGTCCGGGCGGGGTTGATCATGACGGAGGGAGGAGACCGGGAGTCCGTACAACATGCCCTCCTCTGATTTCCCTCACTGGGTTGGGTTCTTTGCCTTTTCTTCTTTCTCGTCTTCTATATTTCGGGTTCTCTTACTGGGCGACAGGCACGCTGCGAGGGGGGTGGCCGTAGTCATCAGCAGGGGTGCAGGGTGGGGGGTGTGGGGATGGGTGTTCGTTTTTATTTTTGTTCTATGGCCTCTTTCTTCCTTCTCTTCCCCTTGTCTTCTTCTCTTTTCTTCTCCCGGGTTAGTATAGTGGGTTCAGTTTCACACATCCTGATCTCTGTATTTGTACCTTGATTGTTCGAGGTTTTGGTGTTCTGGGGCGGACATTACTGATGGAGTCGACGATCACAATGCACTAGTTTATCCTGATGACTTACGTCTTAATTCCGTTGACTTAGTTGATAGCGAGTTTCTCTTAGATATGTTGTTTCTTTGCTCGCCCCCTCTTTGTGATTCGAGACGCTGTGCCATACCTGATTCTCTCTACTTATTATTTTAAAATGAAAACCTCTTATCCTGTGTCTAACTTGAATTACCTTTGCAACCGATGCGCATTGTGAATTGAGATCCTATGATTAGCGGCCAGCCCTGGGGGTTGTAGGCCCTTGTTTGTATTTGATTGCAAATGTTAAATAAAAGTTTTCCAAAAAAAAGAAAAGCATGGGGAGATAAACAATTTGGCTGAAATCACAGGATGTCGGGTGTGCCCTGGGACTCAAACCTATGTCCTCAACTAAGAGAGCAGATCTTGACCTAGGCCACTTCACCTCCATACAGCACCTTTGATTTTTGCGGCTTTCAACTGGAATTGAGAGTTCTATAATTTAAGACACTAGCAATAGCATAGATATATGTAGTGAAAACACTGGAAACAATGGCTACTCTTAATCTTCATTGACTTAACTTAAACAGCCCAGGTCAATGTTGGTCCACCACAGCTACACCTCTCCAGATCTTCAGTAAGGCCCTGATTATGAGTTAGGCGTGCGTGATCTGTCTTTCTAATTTGTAGTGTTTTAACATTGGAGAAACCAAGCTCATGCTAACTTAAGGTAACTATTATAGGCTCTCTTCCATTTTCAATGTGACATCGTTACCTACCACGTTATCACTGTTGTCATTATTTATCGCTGTAATAAAGAATTTTGGGCTATGCACTGTCAGTCTTTCCCAGTTACACTGAACTTGATGCACCTAATCAAGGACAACCCAACTGTCTCAGAGCACATAACTTACTGTGTAACAAGTCATGTCATGCAAATAGGCTCTGGGAATTCCTGACTCTCATGTAGTAGAATTATGAGAGAATCTTCAAATGTTTTCTGCAGTAAAATGTTTCTTCTTGCTTCTTGTGTAGTAAATGTATGAAATCCTTTGTCCAAAGTCCTAGAAAATGACTCCATTTCTCCATGTTGGGGCTTCATCTTTCCCCTTTCTTAGAATGAAAACCTAGGATAGATTTCCAGCTGAATTTTTTTCTGAGTCCTTCTTGTACTTTATGATCTCTACGCTTATTTTGTAAATTGATTAATGGTCGAGCTTTTGTATTTCTGTACTTACATTCTTTAAGTAAACTGTTAAACGTTAGTGCTCATCTGTCACTCTTATCAAGAATAGTTACAGCTTCATTCTAATGTATGAGATTTAAATGAGTAGAGACGGGTCTATCAGGGAGCACCAAAGTCTGTTAGGGAAAACACCAATTGTGGTCCAGCTTGTTGGTGCATAGTTGGCAAGTTAATGAGAAACAGGTTTGCGTGCGACAGGTATAGTGGTAATTACCGCATGACAGGGTAAATAGCGCATGACTTTAATGAATCGCCTGATCACGAGATAAAACTGCACGTGTTATTTAGCACCTTCTTAGTACCATTTGTTTGTGGTCCAAGTGTGCTATTTACTCCATGTGTAACCACCTGCAAAAAACAACGCAAGGGGGAAATAACACCCAACTACAAATATAGGAGGTCATTAAAAACTAGAGGAAATATCCCACTTTAAAATACTCCAGTCAAAGGCAGGTGGTAAAAGTTCCAGAAAGTGTATGGAATGGAAGAAAAGCTGTAAAACGATAAAAAAAACAAGACTAGCACAATAATGAAAAACACAGCACTGTTTGAGCTGAAAAAAAGTCAATCTCACACACACCTGATCACTGGGCCAGACCTACATAAACAGCCATTAAGTGGTGAAGCTCCCACACATTGATTGCAGGAGCCCATGCTTCCATTCCGCATACGCCACCATGGCTGCAGCTCTGTTAGGCCACTATATCATTCTATGGCAGATCCTTGGTCTGCTACAACAAACCAGGTCACAAATCAATAACCTCAAATGGTGCAGCAACGAAGGATAAAAGCAAGGATTGCCAGAGTAATGCTGGAAGTTAAACACATGAGTCAACTTAAGATCCAGATGATGCCTACAAAACATTTTCATTATTTCAGATACCCTGATGCCCAACATAGAGATCCACTGCCACTTCCTCTTCCTGAAAATATTAGCTGTGCTAGAATTCTTTGCAATAGGCACCACACCACAGACAGTTGGATTGGTGCATGGCATTTCTCAGTCAACCTTTGGCAAAGTGCACTGCTAAATGATGAATACCTTGCAGAGAGTGAATGAACAGCTTATACAGATCCCATGGACATCCATGCAGCTAATGCCAGCAAAGCAAATATTTACACTACAGCAGGATTTGCCGACATTGTAGGTACTGACTGCACACATATGCACCAGTTGGCTTCACATAGACAGGAACAAGTATTCTTAAACCTTAAAATAAACCACAATATGTGCCAATGCTGTGTTATGTGGATCTGTAATACTGAACTTCTGTGTTAGATGCTTTAGACAAAACCAAAATGTAATGATCCTGATGAGAAGCAACATTAGTCATACTGCAATAACTCATTACCCATAAGGTATTGGGTAGACAAATCAACCCTTCATCATTCAAGATTACAATGCTTTATGATTGTTGTAGTCTGTATTGTATTGAAACCTATTTTAAAATGTAATGATTTATGTATTATGTACTTTTTACATGTGCTTTTATGGTCATTTCTTTTGTACCGAATAAAGCTTCATGAATTGAATTGAATTGATTGTTGTAGTCCAATATCAATATATGTCAGCAGTATCATTAGAGAATTGTTAGCCCTTGTGACAGCACATACATGAATCAATGTGAATATTTCAAACAAATTATATCAGTCACTCTTCACAATGATTCTGAGCCAAGTCAACCTTTTTAACAGCCACATGTATTTCCATCACAACTCTCATGTCTCTTACCTTGGATTTCTCTGACCCCAGAACCTTCTTTCATGGCTTCCACTTCAAACATGTTGAAAATTGTCATACATTTTTCTTCCCACAGCTTGAGGCAGAGCTGAGGTAGAGAACTGCCATCAGTGGCTATGCTTTAGTGAAGGTGTTTGGGAACTCGCTTCGGTACCTAGAATTTCAAGGTTTAGAACCTGCTTTTTCTCAACATCATGTGGATATATTGAATCTGTGTTGATTTCGTCCATTCTCTCCTTCCACGAGCATGTTTTGTTTGTTTTTGGTGGCATCTTCAGCATGAGATGGCAAATTAGATGGTAATGGTGTCTTAATGCTTCCTTGGCCAGGACCTTCGGCTCAGGATCCATTAACTTGTACTTCCTGTTGGAAAAGTCTTGCAGTGTTCTACCTGTGATGACTGAGTGATATCGGAGGATGGCTGTGGATTCTGTTTTTCTTGTTTCAAGGTGCTTTGTCCATACAAAATGAATGCTTGCACACTCCCATGTGGGTAGGAGTTGGTGCTCTACTTTTGGGGTGTCCTAAGGTCCTATTGTGTGTTGCTAAGGCTGTGTCTTTTCTCTAGGGTCTAATTTCCTCACTCCAAGAACTTCTGATGCCTGAAAATGAGAACCTTTTGATGTTTTGTGGATTTGATATTTATGGGGTGCTATATTTACCACATGCAGTGCTTAGTTTGTAAAAGATTGAGTGCGAGTGCCTGAAGCTCTGGTCAGAAATCTGTGGCCATGCCTTTAAACATCAGCACACTGAAAACCAAGGCTGAATAGTCTGGAATCCACCTCATGGCTCTTTCAACCATTATCAGACACCCCCTTCCCCATTGCCTCACTGTACCGAGTTGCTGCTTTCTCCCTGTGTGACAGTTTTGTCACCTTCTTTCTCTTCCTCTGTCTTTCCAATTTGTGAATTGCTCATTTTTGTCAACGGTCAATGTCTGATGAGGAACATAAGTGCTGGTCCCCACAAAATGTTTCCAGTGCCCCCTACCGGCGACCTCTGGCTCAAATTATGTACTGACCACATGCGCCGCTAAATAACATGCATTCAGTATTTAACACATACGTGAAATAGCAATTCCACCATGCATGATAAAAAGGTACATGGCCTGTTTACGAGTGGGTCATGTATTATGACCCGTGTGTAAATTCCTGTTTTTGCACAGGTTGTAATTAAGATTTAAGAGTTATTTAACACCTCTAATATTTACCAAAAGTGTTAAAAACCTCAACATTTATTAAATGTTTGTAGGTCAAAGCTACTGAAATTTGACTTGGTGTAGGAAGCTGGCTCTGTTTATACCATACCAAAGTACGGAATAGTGTGTACAGAGTACAGGGAGTACCCAGAGGTATATCAGAGGATGTTAGGCTTATCCAGAGGATGTGTTAAGCATTTATTGTATTCACTCCCTCAAGGCTAATGGCACACACTCAGGGACTGAATCCAGACCAATTAGGTAAGTATAAAAAGATATACTTGTATTTTATTTGTTAAACCAAGTAGGACTTGGCACAGGTAAGTAAGAACACTTTCAAATGCAAAGCCGTACACAGGAATGCAATTGTGGATCATATTTGAATTGGTTACAGGTTTGTATTACTTTTAAAACAGTTTTATACACAGTTATATTACTTTTTATTACTCTTGGATTACTCTCAGTTACTTTTAAGACTTGAGGTGATATGCCGAGATATCACACACTGGATGTTGTCACTTACAGGTAAGTACGACAATTCATAAATTCGAGCAGTTATTTCTTTTCATACAAACAGTGGATAAACAGATTTTTCTAGGAACAAAACTCGTAACATTGGTTCGTATGGGAAAGAGAATGTTATTGGCTTTCAGGTAAGTAAACGACTTACGAGTTGGAGTTTGGGGGGTTAGGAACAAGGTTCCCCATGGTCCAGTTGGCACTCAAATTACACCACCAGCGGCATTAGGGCGGCCGGATGTAGAGTGCAGGGGCATTATGTTAGCCTATGGGGCTAAGGGGGCATTCGGTCAGAGACTACTAGCGAGCAGGCCACTTGGCAGTGAGAGCAATGCTCCTGGGGTTTAAATCAGCACTGTAGGGGCCAACAGTCAGCACAGGAACAGCACCACCAGCGGCACAGGGACGGCCGGGTGCAGAGTGCCAAGGAGATGTCGGGCCCTGTGGATTCCAAAAGAGATCTCTGGTTCGGACAAGATGCTGCAGGCTCGGTCAGGCTGGCGTCGACCACCAGCTGGAGGGTTAAGTTGTGTTCTTGGAGGATGACAAAACAAACTTTTCTTTTTAATACATTTAAGTCACTGCTAGGGCAGGCCCTGGATAGCTCAGAGGGCAGGGTGCAGTGTATTTAAAAAGTTGGATACATTTAATTTTACATGTCCTGGTAGTGAAAACCCCTTAAATGTGTTTTTAAGAACTGCAAGGCCTACCTCTCCAGTAGGATAACATGGAGTTACCTTATTACATGGGAGCAGATCAGCAGTCCATAATTGTTGTCTACGGAATGATAATGAAAAATCCTCTCTCATGGTGAAGTCGGATTTTAAATTATAATTTTGAAAATGTCACTTTTAGAAAGTTGATATTTTCCTGGTTCCTTAGCCATTTAGTACCTGTCTGTGTCACATGACTCGGTGTAGCTGACAGTTAAGATTTGTGTATTTCTCCTAGACAGCGACACACATCAGAGAGCTTAGGTGTGCCTGGAAGGGCTATCACTGGCAGGATAGGAATGCAGAGCTGGGCACTGCCCTACTTACACTTAAATAGGCTGTGTCCCACCTCCACACAAAGGGCAGCATACCCCCTATAGTTAGTCAGGAGCCAGGGCAGGTGAGGCAGGATGTCTGTGGACTTCAAAAGGAAACCTCTAGAAGCTTCTTCAAAGGAAGGCCAGGTATAAATATTGGACCCTAAACACCAACTCTTAAGGGTACTTCTGGACCTGTGGAAACTCTACCAGGAAGAAGGACTGATGTACTGCTGAAAGCACTGCCACTCTGTCATACCCTGCCAAGCGGTGCCACCCCAGTCCAAGACCCTTAAGTGGGTCTAAAGGTGCTCTGCCAGCCAATTTGTAGATCCAGCAGAACCAAATGCATCTCCTCTGCTGTGAGGCACCATCCTGAGCAGAAACGATGATGCATCACCACTGCTACAAGTGTTACCCCAGTGTAATGACTCTGCATTGAAATCCGCCACTAGGGCAGTGGAACCGTCGCTCAGCAAAGCTTCACAGATGCAGGCCTTTGCATCTAAATCTCTCACCAGTGGCAGCTTCGGCTACGATGTAGGTTCTTGAATGGCAGCCTTGCAGCTGTTCAGAACCAATGCATTGCCTCAAGGACACAATGCATCCTTGACGTCGGACTTCGCATCACAACCGTTGTCGATGTAACCCCGAAAATGGCAAAGGACCTCGCATTGCAGCTTCACAGCTCCCCAAAACCCACACGTCGCTTCAGATGCATGCCTCATCCCTGATTTTCACAAGGAAGTAAGGAGACACCGTCTTTGCAACTCCCAAGACAATCGCGCAAGATCTCCAAATATAAAATTCAGAAAACCAAGTACTACAGGAGTAACAACAAGAGCCGGGAGCAAGGAACTCAACAAAGGTCAATCTCTGACAACCAACTAGACAGTAATTCCAACAACATAGTAATTAATTTGTCCAACACAAGATTACAAAGGACTAACTATCAAATCTTGAACAAGGGATTGTCCTTTTGTCCAAAAGCAAGATGGGATCTAGTACGGACCAAAGTTGACTTATTCATATTCATCAGAAAACTGAAACTGCATTCATTCTTTGCAGACAAACCGCTGCAGCAAACATTAAGCGGAATCCAACCAAAGACAAGTGAATTCTCTGCCCATGATCTTGAGTCAATCCATCTACTTACAAATCTGGCCACTGAGGACAACATGGAAGGGCTGAACTCACTGTTTATAACTGCCCAAGAACTGGGAATAGATATGTTTTATTCCAAACCAACACCACTTCACAAAAAATCACATTTTACACCAATTCTAACTGCCGGCAACACAATAGACATGTTCTTTTCATCTGTAACCAAAGATCTGGACAAAGAACACCAGAAATACCTGCACAAAACAAATATTTATCTTCCAATATCACCAAATAAGAAAGACAATCACTTATTAAGCCACGGAAGAACCCCAGCGTGACTATCAAGGAAGCCAACAAAGGAGGTAGGTAATGTAGTCCTCTGAAACACTACAGACTATCTCCAAGAGGCAAAACAACAACTGGGAGATTGCACCTGATATAGGAAACTCAACCACAATCCAACCAAGGAAATACAGGGAAAGCTCCAACTCTTGGTCAACATTTAATATGACAAAGATCTACTTACAATGATACTGGTAGGGCTGACGCACAGCTGAACTTGAAAGAAAATTTCTCAGATTTAAGGTGCTATGCAAGTAACGTCAGGCATCCCTCGACGTTCGTTATAACATAATGAAGTTGTGGGGCCAGTGAGCCACTGGTCCCATCCTTGTATGCACACTATATTTCCTCTATCAAGAACAGAGGATTCACGCTATTTTGGTAGTAGTTGAATTAGTTATTTATTCATCAAGATTTCCGTCATTTAACTCCACATTGATTCAATGATATTGGTTTTATAAGTTCATTTTTACCACATGACACAATCCTTTCAATACATCCAATGCATTTCGGGGTTATCGTGCACCCCTTCATCAGGGAAAGGACACTACAATCAAAAAACAAAAGTAAACAACCTGTCAGTCTAATCGTAGGAATACTCATTAAATGGGGGGGGGTTAGGGTTGTGCAGGTCGACAGGGTGTGGTGGGTTCAAGTGTCGTTTGATAGGATCACCTTAATAGAACCAAAAGCCCGTGAAAAAATCAACTGTGGTCAACTATTGTTAGGTGTATCACGTTTTTTCGTATCGCCTTGCTCTGCGGGTACAAAGATGTAAAGAACGTGTTAAATTACTTGGATATAGAAAGAGTTAGCGCCTGGAGAAATTATCCGGGTGCTGAGACTATTGAACTAACCTGGAGGTGAATGGCGAGTTGTTTGCTGATTTTGTGACTCTACAGGCAGAATTTCGTGCCAAGACTGATAAGATTCTGAAGGATAGATGGGATGCTAGCAAACTACAACATTTTGCCTACGGCAATCTCCCTGTTGGCATGGAAATCTAGAGTTGACAGGGTAAGAAACCATATTAAGATTTTGGTGCAAAGAGGGTCAGGAGTCCTGCTGCAGGAGGATGATAAAATCAGGGAGCAGGCAAGATCTTTTATGCTTAACCTATATGAGGAAGATATTGAGTATAGACCGGACAATGTTAGGGCCTGGTTAAATTTGAGGGATCTCCCTCATTTGTCCGAAGCAGATAGGTTATATCTATCTACCAGTATTTCTGAGGGTGAAATCAGAGAACAACTTAAAAAAATGAGTAGGGGCAAAGCTGCCGGTCCCGATGGACTTCCTGTTGAGGTCTATCTTGGTTTGTCTGAAAGGGTAGTGCCGGTTTTAAAAACACTGTTCAATAAAATATTCTTACAGGACGGGGTCATGGTCCAAAGCAACGGTGTCCTTGATCCTTAAACAAGTAAGGACCCCCAAAATATTGATCTCAAGATCTTTTCTGGGATATTGGCTACCAGGATGGCAAAAATGATCAAAACCATCGTACATCGGAGGAGCTTCGCGGGCGACCAAGATGGCCGCGTAAGCTCGGAGCTCCGTGGACCGTCCGATCCACCGCACCTATCCTGCCTGAAATCCTGGTCCACGTTGGTGGCACTGTAATGCTGACGGCCTACTGAGGCGGGGAATGCAATCGGCTTCCAAATCGGTGACTCCTGAGCAAAGTTACATCGAGCTGAACTCCGCTCCGTGACGGTGCCATTGTCCATCCGGACTCCGTCACTCCGCCACTTCGCTCGACCTGACTACACGGACCCTTCCTGCCATCTCCTTGGTGCGGACACTGCGCGCTTGTCTCGCCCTCGTCGACCTGATTGTGACTTTTTGATCCGACCGCCTCTTGGCTGTGGACCCTAACCTGCTGCCGCCTGTCCTTTGTTCTTGGGAACCCATCATGGCGGGCAGAGGCATCCCAGAAAGGGCATCGAATAAAGGTGGTCGGGGCAAACCGCAGGCACAGACCAACCGCATGGAGCGGTATGTAAATCTCAAGTCGCCACCTACATCGGGAGCCGTCTCTAAAGGGGCCCCAGTGTCTGGCCCGCCGGACGACTCGGATCCTACCCTCGTGGACATCATGGGTGCCATCACCAGCCTCCGTGCCGATGTACAGCAGCAGCATGAGACTCTGTCCCATAAAGTGGACTCCATGGCCATTGATGTTTCCCTGGTCAGGACTGACTTGGGCAAGACGAATGACCGTGTGAGAGCGCTTGACATCAAGACCACTAGTCTGACCTCGGATGTCTCTGAGTTGCAAACTGAGGTCCGTAACTTGCGATCGACTGCCGATCTTTTCTCAAAGCGGCTGGAGGACTTTGAGGGGCGAGCCAGGCGGCAGAACGTTCGTATAGTGGGAGTTCCGGAAGGGTCCGAGAATGGCGCAGCGGACCTGTTTGTGGAAGAGTTGGTCAAAACACATCTGGCGCCCTCTGGACTGAGCAACTTCTTTTCGGTGGAACGTGCCCACCGTGTACCTGGGGGTCCACCTAAAACGGGGGCGACGCCGCGGCCTATTGTGGCGCGTCTTCTCAATTTCAGAGATCGTGATGCGATCCTCCAGGCATCCAGGTCGCACGGGCCACTACAATATCAGAATGCGGAGGTGCATTTCTACCCGGATTTCACCAGGCTGGTGCAACGCCAACGGTTGAGCTACGCGGGAGTCAAGAGACGCCTCAGGGACATGGGTCTCAAGTACTCGATGCAATTCCCAGCGAAGCTCCGCGTGGAATTCAAGGGCCGTGCCTACTTTTTTGATTTTCCGGAGAATGTGAGCGAGTGGCTGGACACTGTGACACCAGACCGGACTGAGCATGAGGAAGATGTCGGGAGCGCCTCGGGCGGAGCGGAGCGGCAAGAATGAACTGGGAGCCGGAGCTACCCCTGCCTCGCAGGACCGCTGATATGGTGTTTTTGGTGTGCTTAATCTCTCCTAAGTTTCATGGTGGGTGGCGGGACGATTTCACGGAGAGTCCTTACTCCTCTGGGTCTTCGGTAGATTAGTTTGTGGGGCGACAGGCACACTGCTGGTTGGGGGGGCTTTTTAGTCTAATGCAGGGGTGCAGGGTGGGGGGTTGGTTGGGTACAGTTTTGTTTTGTTTTGTGTTTCTTTTTCTTTCTCTTTTGTGGCAAATGGACAATGGCGATCCTGGACTTTTATTGATGCAAGTGTCTTTTGGGGATGGGTGGGGCGAGCAGAGGAGGGATGAGGGGTAGGGTGTTGAAGATTCTTAGTTGGAATGTTAACGGGTTGGGTGATCGCATCAAGAGAGGGGTGGTTATACAACTGGTGAAACGGCATATGCCAGACGTTGTACTTCTTCAGGAGACGCACTTGGTGGGCAATGCCTGTAAAGCCCTGAATCGCAAAGGATACAAAATGGTGGCGCATTCGGGGTTCTCTTCCGGCTCCAGGGGGGCGGGCATTCTTGTGCGTGCATCCCTTCCCCTAGAGATAGAAACCACCGTGATTGATGATAGGGGGAGGTACGCCGCCGTAGCTGGGAGATGGGAAGGGCGTTCCCTCACGTTGTTGTCTGTGTACGTCCCCCCAGGGCTCCAGACTAGTACTTTCCAGGACCTTGGTGGTGCCATCTTGTCTATGCCGGCTGGTCGTTTGATTGTGGGGGGTGATTTTAATTCAGTTTGCTCTGGTCTCCTTGATCGTCAGCCGCCTCGCGACCTACGTGGGCCCCAGATGTGGCTGCCGTCCTTCCTTGAGTCTACTGGACTGGTGGATGTGTGGCGGCTTTTGCACCCCACGCTCCGTCAATTTTCCTTCCTGTCGGGCGCGCACGGGAGCCTCTCGCGTATCGATTATGTCCTTACGCTGGCTTCGGACGCGCTTGCCGTGTCCGAGGCCCGCTTTCTTGCTCGGGGCATCTCAGACCACTCCCCGCTATGGGTCTCCTTTGACTTTGGAGTGACTCTGCCGGAGCGCCCGGCCGCAGTCAATCCATGGTATTTCCGTGACTTCAAGACCCGCTCCCTTCTGGCCAAGTCTATTGACTTATACTTCTCTGAGAATGTGGGCTCGGTGGAGTCGGCCGTTACACTGTGGGAAGCTTTTAAGACGGTGCTCCGTGGTGAGGCCCAGGCGCTAATTGCTGCTACCCGTCGTGACAGAGACTCAGCTATGCTGATTATTGAGCAGGAAGTGCTACGCCTCGAGGCCCAACTGGGATCCGTACCGGACCCCTTGGTCCTCCACAATCTCTCACTGAAACAAGCGGAGTACCACGCCCTGGCCACTAATGCCGCTCTTGACCTGGCCAAGGAACAGCAAGGTCGCATCTACGATGTGGGCGACAAGGCCGGGAAGCTGTTGGCTTGGCTCGACAGAAGAGATATGGGCAGTCGGGTGGTGCCGGAGCTTCTTGGTGACGACGGTGCGATCCTCACGGATCCCAGCGCCATCGTGGATTCTTTCGCAGACTACTTTCGGGGGGTCTATGAGTCTGCCTCGGACTGCTCGGAGGCGGACTCGACGGCCTTCCTTTCTGATATCGACCTGCCCAGTCTTTCCGTGGAAGAAAGGGAGGACCTGGATAGGGACATCACCGCGGACGAGGTCGATCTGGCGATCCGCTCACTTAATTCCGGCAAGGCCTCCGGGCCTAACGGCATACCAGTGGAATTATATAAAATCCGTTCGGACGCCATCTCCCAGCATCTCCGTAAGATGTTTCTGGAATCCTTTGAGAGGGGCTCTCTCCCCCTGGACCAACGACTGGCCACCATTGTGGTCATCCACAAGGAGGGCAAACCACGGGACATTTGTCGTTCTTACCGTCCTATCTCCCTCCTTAATGCGGAGCCCAAGGTCCTTGCCAAACTCTTGGCTAATCGTTTGATTGGGGTCATTGGTGATCTCGTTCACCCCGATCAGTCTGGGTTCATCCCCCACCGTAACACTGCCCTGAACTTGCGCCGCCTTCATGGGGTTATGGCCCGGGCCCACACTCTTGAAGAGCCGGCTGTGTTGGCGTCCCTGGATGCCACTATGGCCTTTGACTCGCTTGAATGGCCTTACTTGTGGGCGGTTCTGGCCAGACTCGGGTTTGGACCGGTATTTATTAGCTGGGTGAAGCTCCTGTATGCTGACCCGATGGCCAATGTTACAGTCAATGGCCGCCTATCTGCGCCATTTCCCCTACGACGCGGTACCAGACAGGGTTGCCCCCTGTCCCCCCTATTGTTTGCTTTGGCCCTCGAACCCCTTGCGGCGCTGTTGCGTTCACATCCCGACTTGAAGGGGATCGAATGGGCCCCCGGCTTTGAGGACAGGGTCTCCTTGTATGCTGACGACATTTTGCTATACATGTCTTCGCCTTGCAGGTCCCTCATTGTGGCCTGTGACGCCATCAAACTCTTTGGGCGGTACTCTGGCCTGGTTATCAACTGGGCCAAGTCCTCTCTATATGTCCTCAAAGGAGATACCCCGCGCCTCCCTAGGGGCTGCGGTATTCAGATTGCCTCGCGCGGTTTCAAATACTTGGGTATATACATATCCGGTAATGCCAAGCTCCGGTATGACCACAACCTGCTCCCTCCCCTTCAGCGGTTGCGACGTGATGTAGATAGTTGGCGCCATTTACCACTCTCCCTCCTTGGACGTGCCGCCCTTTTCAAGATGATGGCTCTGCCCAGATTCCTGTACGCTCTACAAAACACGCAGGACCCTGTCCCGGCCCGCTACTTCCGTGAGATCGAAGGCCTTCTTCGTACTCTCCTCTGGGAGGGTCGCCCCCGCGTCGCCCTCCACAAGCTCACGCTCCCTTGGTACGATGGGGGCATTGCCCTCCCCGATGTGCGCCGTTATTATTGGGCGTCGCAACTGACTGCCCTGAACCATGGGTTCTACGGCCCAGTGGTGAACCCCGGATACGCCATGGATAGGTGGTTGACGGGCGGCGGTAATTACTACCGTGCCCTGTATTCCAAATCTTTCGACCGCAAGTTAACGGGTCCCACCCGGACGGCAGTCCGCACCTGGAAGGCGGTTACCAAGGCGCAGGGATGGCAGAACAGGCTCACGAGGTTCACTCCCCTCTTTGACTCCGACATCCTGGGTAGACTGTGGCACACCAAGGGTTTTGACAAGTGGGACCTCATTGGCATTAGCAGGGTTGAGGACATGCTCTCTAGAGGTTTGATTAAGACCTTCCCCCAGCTGCAGGCTGAATACCAGCTGGGCGCGACGGAGTTCTTTCGTTATGCGCAGCTGAGACACGCGCTGCTTTCGGCCTCTCCGCCGGACGGCGTCATTCCCGAAAGTTCCCCGCTGGAGGATAGAATCCTGGATGGGCATATGCCAGACAGTGCAATTTCCCTCTCGTACAAGAAGTTGATCAATACACGCACAGACCTCCTCCTTGGCTTGAGAGATCAGTGGGGGGCGGATGGCCTTGAATTGGACGACGAGGATTGGCAGAGTGCGGTTTCCTCTCCTAAGGAGGTTGCCATTTCTTCCCGTCTTCGCCTCGTACAGTTTAAGGTCCTGCACCGGGTGTATGTGACAGGGCCCCGATTGATGCGTATGGGTTTCTCACCTGACGGCCTCTGCCGCAGGGGCTGTGGGGCTCCTGCCACTTTCCTACATATCCTCTGGGAATGCACGGTGATAGCCTCCTACTGGAGAAGGGTTCACCGGGTGATGGCGGAGGTTACTGGCGTGGCATCCCAGGCGGAGGCCCGTCGATGCCTCTTGAATGTGTGGGAGCCGTCCGACCACAACGTTGCACAGACTAGGTGGGTCACCCTTGGGAACATGGTGGCGAAGAGGGACATAGCCCAGAGATGGGGTGCGACTGAGGCCCCTTTATTGGTGCAGTGGAAGGCCAACATGGACTGGTGTATGTTCAGGGAAAAGACAGTCTATGTGGCCAGAGGGAAACCCCGGACTTGGACGAAAATTTGGGGAGCATGGAACGAATATAGGGGAAATGTGTGTCAACCGCCCGAACCAATTGATCAACAAGATATTGCTTTCCCTGACCTGTAACGCCAACTGAGCATTGATGTTATTTCTACCTCCTGATACCTCCCCCGCCCCCCTCCTTCTAATCCTGCAATCTGCCTTTCTTTAGTGTCTGCCTTATTCCCTACCCATCCCTGACACCCAGCGTCACACTTTCTACAATGCCACTTTCGCGCCCGCGGGCGCCTGTTGTTGTTTTTATATCATAAAATTAACCTTTGATGATTCTGTCTCGATTGTTTGACACTACTGGTCTCCTCTACGCTTGCTGCCTTGCCTCCGGGATGTCAGGCTGAATAGCTGTGTGTTCTGGTCTCAATAAAGGTTTTCAAAAATGTAAAAAAAAAAAAAAAAAACCATCGTACATCCAGATCAGAGGGAGTTTATACCCGAAAGACAGCTCAACGAACTCACCTTTCAGGCTATTGGGGCAATAGATGTTGCAATAGATAAAAAGCTGCCACTTACTATTGTTGCAATTGATGCCGCTAAGGCGTTTGACAAGGTGAACTGGGGCTATCTTTGGGAGACCATGCAACAGTTTGGTTTTCCAACTAATTTTGTTGAGGCTGTTAAATCTCTTTATTTGCACCCCCGAGCAAAAGTTTTAGTCAATGGTGCCTTAACTGAATGGTTCAGTATTTCAAGAGGCACCAGGCAAGGCTGTCCCTTGTCACCCCTATTATTTAATTTATATATTGAACCTTTTGTGTGCTCCCTTAGAGCGGATCCCCTCATTAGGCCTTTTAAAATTGCAGATTTGGAACTTAAGTTTGCTCTCTATGCCAATGACCTCCTTATGTATACTTCCAGTCATGCGGAAGCAATACCCAGGCTGTTTGAATTGGCTGAGGAATTTTGCAAAATTTCGGGCTTTGAAATTAACAGAGAAAAAAACGAAATAATGTGATGGAATTGCGGAAAGATAGGTTTAGGGAAGGACTTGGTCCAATGATTACGCCTTCTATTTATCTTCAAACTCCCCGATATGATCTGCATGCTGGCTGGCATCCTCGCATGGGCAGGGGAAGTCTGTGAGGATTATAGAAGATAGCAAGACCCTTGGTGTAAAGAAATTGCTCTGAAAAACGTTGGACAAGTGGGGCCGCTGAGCTTTCTGATTCCAAGGTAGATGAGGACTAAAGAAAAAAAAAGAATCCTACGATATCAGACATCCTTAGAGATGCACCACAACTCAGTTTCAAACGATGTAGGAATCTCAGAAAAGAACGCTGTCCATCTTTCTTCCAGGATAAAAAGGATTCCACATCTTTCCTTCAGGTTTCTATACCTATGCCAACTGCTCCATATGCAAATTGGGAAGGTCAAAAACCAAGGATGTATCGGTGAATGGCCACTCTCACCAAATAAAAGACTTCATCAATTGTGAAAGCACTAATGTAATCTACCTGATCTCCTGTCCCTATGACCAACACCATATAGGGAGTACAACCAGACCCTTAAACACCCGAATTCAAGAGCATTAGCGTAATATCTATAACAAAGATCAAAAGCAACCACTGGTTGAACATTTTTAAAAACATCATCCGCATCACTGTACCTTCAGCTTTTGTGATGTGATCAAGATAAAACAACATGCTAGAGGAGGCAATCTGGAACTCAAATTGCATCAACAAGAAAGTGCTTTAGTTATTCGTTTTAACACAGTAGCCAGGGCATAAATAGAGACTGTGATTGGCATTACTGGCTCTGACTAGGAACTCTTTGACTTATGGCCTGATATGAAGTTTATCATAAATAACAATCTAATTATACAATGACATGTCACCAAGAAAGTGCATTAACTGTTCGCCTGGGAATAGCAGCAACAGGCTTGAATAAACACTATAAGTTTCACTATTGGCTCTGACAAAGAACTTTTTGACCTTGATCAGATGCGTGGTTTCGCTCAAGTGTTAATTTCAATACATATTCTATTTCTCAAAAATGGAATGCAAATCTATATTCATACCGTCTGTCTGACAACCATCAAACTTACCTTTGGAGCAATAGCCTAAGGCAGGAATACCACAGGTCACCATCTTTCTGCTTTGCGGCCTTATCCCCTAGTTTGCCTGTTAAATTTCTCCTGCAAAACTTTGATATGAGAAATACTCTCATTTAATGCTTTTTGTTTAGTACTTACTTCCAATATTCGTATCTTTTGCTGCCACCCTATTTTTGGTGCCTATCAAATAACCTAAAATAATCGTTCTTAGGCTTCCCTTTTTTAATATTCTAATGTCTTTCCTTCCCAGCTTCCCTAAATCCCTAAAATTTGTAAAGGTCCCTAGATTTCCCACTGTTTTATAAAAAAAAAAATTGGGGACTTTTGGATGAATATCTCTCACGAGATACTACAACCTCAAGGGTTAAATTAAAAATAAACCGACTTATATTCAAAAAAGCCAAACCAAAACTTACTCAGGCCAAAATAATCTTTGAACGATCAGCCGACCACGATATTAAGTAACATGGACTAGAGTGACCACTTATTAACATTTTATGACTGCCTAATCAGTTTAATCTACTGCCCATAACTGTATATGCTCTCCAAATTTCACCATTCAAAGATGGCGGACCCTTATTGAAGAACTAGGCATGGACTATTTTGGGCATCCCGTCCTGTACTTAACATGGCGCCCGCACACCACGCCGGTACACCACTTGTAGATTGGCATTAAACTAAGGATGTAGCTGGGGGCGTGGCTTAGCAGGCCACGATGGCGGCTGTGTCCTGCTGAGGCTCCGCGATCGGGCTAGCATCCTGCCCAGTACCCGAGATCGCCGGGAGCCTCAGCTTACCGAAAAAGCACCTGGGACTCCCCCGCGCACTGGGGCGCCTCTCAGACGAACTTCGAAGGCTGCTGGCGTACGACACAGACTGACTCGTCTATTGCCAGAGCCGAGCGCCGCAGCTCAAAATGGCGGGCGCGGCTCCATCCTGCGGGCACGTACGCCGCCGGGAGCCGACCCGGTAACCGACGACCCCGGAGGACGGGACCAGCGGACACCTACGAAGGGTCCCAGAGCAACAGCGGGACCGGCCCCCAGGAATACGCACCGGACGGCGCCCTCTCTCATTACAGCACCCCGGCGCGCAAGATGGCGGCCGGGCTCCGCTGCACCGACACTGTTGCCCCACCAGGAGCCTGATCGATCTCCGGCATCGGCCGACCTACCACCGCGAGGTGCGGAGGGCCGGCGGACGTGCTACCAGCGCGGTGGTGTGCCATTCAGTGGCCCGCAGTCTACCATCGAGGGCGGTGAGTGCCCATCTCTTCCCCCTCTCCCCCAACGATCTCGGCCCCGGCGGCCCCCCTACCTCCTCGGGGCTCCGTGTGAGGACGCAGCTCACGCCGCCGGCTGACCCGGGGATCCTGGGCGCTCTTACTGACTTGAGCCGCTCGGCGGACCCGAGTGCCTGACCCCAAGATGGCGCCCACAGAGGCCTGGACTCCGGGAACAGCGCGAACCTCGCCATAGGAGCAGGAGTGCCCCCCCCGAACTCGAGACACTGCCGGTGGACGTTCGCTGCCCCGGAACCCCCTCGGATTCACACCGCCTGACCTCTGGCCCTCCCGGTCGGTATTGACACTGTGCCACACGCCGGGGGGGGCCCGCAAGACCTCCTGACACCGGGACTACCGGCCCCCGGCGGCCGCGGACCGCCTCTGATGCCCTGAACTGGTGGAAGCTTCCTGAGACGGGGGGGAGCCACCCCGGAGCCGGGGGAGACAGGAGAGACCGGCTGACACTGAACTGCCCCTAACCCAGCTACGTCGGCCTGCTATTCCTGGAGTGCACGGAGGCCCGGTGACCCACTTGACAGCACCTATGGGGAAACCAAAGGCCTCGCAGTGACGGCTGTCCCTGAAACGGCCGTTGAGAAGATGCCACACACCAGGACGTGGACGCAAGCCAATGCGTCGCAAACTGACCCTACGCTGACGGTAAAATTGGGCCAGGTGTTGGCGGCGATCGAAATGTCTCGCCTTTCAATGGAAGAGAGATTGGGCGCCCTGACGACGGACATTAGCTTGATCCGCGATGAACATCGTAAGCTGGCGGACAGGGTGAAGGAAGGAGAACGAACCGTGACCGAGTTACAACCCGTGGTGAAGATGCAAGAGGAAGACATGAGAGAGGTCCTACGCTGCGTGGCGGCCTTAGAGGAACGCACGGTGGACTTAGAAGGACGCTCGAGACGATGTAACATCCGCGTCCTGGGCCTGCCGGAGGGGATTGAAAATTCAGATCCTCTGACCTATATGGAATCCTGGACTAGATCGTTCACCCCGGAGTGTGAGCGATCGCCGTACTTCTCCATCGAAAGGGCCCCAAGGTCCCGGCCCGGGCACCCAAACCCGGCCTCCCTCCACGACCCATGCTAGCTAAATTCCTGCATTTTCGAGACCGGGATGCGGTGCTCCGTGCGGCCCGGACAGCGGGTCCCCTGCAGGTGGAAGATCAGCATGTCATGGTGTTTCCAGACTACGCCCGGGAGGTCCAGCAGCGGCGATCCACATTTCTGGAAGTCAAAAGGCGCCTTCGTGCTAACGATCTTCAATACTCCTTGCTGTTCCCGGCCCGCCTTAAAGTGCTGCACAATGGGAAAGCCCTCTTCTTCACTACGGCGGCGGAAGCACAAGATTGGACTGAATTCCACTGCCCACTGATCCCTAAACCCGGACCCCAGAGGACACGCAACAACGACTCCAGACGATCCAGAAGACGGGGTGCGAGCCGTGCCCGATCTGGCCGCCCCAAAAGCCAGGCGTCCTCCCCCACGGGTTCACCCGACCTCACGCAAATCATGCAAGAGCGACGAGACGCCCTACGAGCGGTGACCGAACTGCACACGTCACCCCCAGCATCGGACCTGGAAGGTCAACCGCACCTGTTCACCCCAGAGAAAGACCGAGACAGCGATGGAACGATGTCGGGATTTGGCCCAATCTCTTCCCCCCTCCTGGCGGCACCTACATTGGACGCTACCCTGGCCAGCCAACCTAACACCTCTTCATGAACAATGAACTATCAATTACTGTATCCTTCTAATGGTTGCCCACTGTATTGTGCGACGTCTAGGAGCCTAGACTGCTTTGCCTGATTATTGTATGCGCTACCGAGCGATGGACACTTCTCCTACAAGAGCCCGACCCGCGCACAGGCCCAGCAGTGACACATGCTGCCACCCCCGCAGTTACCTGTTGTATTTCTCCCCTAGTGGGACACTAGTTTGGATATGCCACCTCCGGTGATATATCCTCAGTATTGGGACTGTTGCCCACCCAAGGTTCTACTTGTTGTTAATCCCCTTAGTCCCTCCCCTACGATTGTGGAAGCTTGGCGCGCAGAAATTCACGTGACACATACACACTGGCGGCCCTCGGGTACTGTAGGGGGGCCCTCACCCTTACCACGACACCCCAAGAATGGCAGTCCCACGCTCAGACATTAATGTCCTTACATTGAACGTACGGGGCCTACACACGCCCAGCAAACCATATTCTGTTTACTCCTACATTAGACGCGTGTCAGCCAATATTGCACTTCTACAGGAGACACACATAAACGCTACCGAACTCACTCGCCTGCAGTCCAAATGGCGAGGGACCTTTTGTGCCACACAATACTCAGCGTTTGCACGCGGCGCATTAATCTGGGTCAGGCCGGGTACTCCCTTCCGGGTGCTCCGACGAGTGGTAGACAAAGAGGGCAGGTATGCGCTTCTGGAGGGAATACTGGACGGGCAGGGAATACTCCTTGGCAGCATTTACGCCCCTAACACAGACCAGGATAAATTCTGGGATCACCTCACGGGCGTTCTGGCCCAGTTTACTACAGTCCCATGGGTACTGGGAGGTGACTTTAACTGCACACTGGACCCCACCCTGGACCGCTCACATCCTCCCCCCGCACATTCCCCAGCCCCCCGGCAGGCAGAGCTCTTTAGGACATGGGTCACACATTGGGCGCTCACTGACGCATGGCGACACCTACACCCACTGGCTCGCATTTACTCCTTCCACTCTATCCCGCACAACCTCCGGGTCCGCCTGGACCGCTTCCTCTGTTCTGCACCAATTCTCCCTAAGATCACGTCTACAGACTACCTAGGCCGGATTCTTTCGGATCATGACGCTCACATTATACGTCTAACCTGGCGCCCCCCCACCCACCGGTCCCCACCTGGCGCCTCCCTAGGGATTGCCTGACCGACCCAGTATTCAGAGACACACACAAAACCAGCATACAGGACTACTTCACACATAACGCGAACACAGCGTCGTCAGTACTGGTGGAGTGGGACGCGTTTAAGGTGGTGGCTAGGGGAGAATGCATCAAACAGGTGGTGGGGGTTCGCCGCACCTTGGAGCGGACACTCCTCACCTCGGAGCGGGCCCTGGCCGCACTCACTAAACGGCCTGACGACTCGGAGGAGCACGCTGTACTCACGGCCGAGGCTAAGACGGAATACCAGGCCGCCTGCGCTGACCTCCGGAAATACAATTTTAGGGCTTACGCCTCTAGAGTGCATAAGGACAGGGACAAAGCTGGGGCGCTACTGGCTTGGATGGCAAGGCAGGACACGGAAATCAAGCCAATCACGGATATTATCAACCCGGACGGTGAGCTGGTACGCTCACAGGCCGAGATTCTCCTGGCGTTCCAGCGTCATTATACACAAGTGTACGGGACCCCGACCCAGTACTCCCCGTCTTCTGTAGACAATTTTTTAGACCCTCTGACATTACCCACAATATCGGACGTCGACAAGCGCTCCCTCGACGCCAAGATTGTCCCGTCTGACATCACCCAGGCGATACGGGCCATGTCTCGTAATAAAGCGCCGGGGTTGGACGGCTTCCCACTAGAATACTACTCGACATTCTCCCCCCTAGTGGTCCCCCGTCTGTCACGGATGTTCGGGGCGTCTCTTCATCTAGGTAGGTTACCCCAGTCACTGCGGGAATCCGTGATCGTCACCTTTCCCAAACCCCACAGAGATCCACTTCACATGGGGTAGTATCGCCCCATCACGCTCCTGTCGGCCGACTCTAAGATCCTGGGGAAAATCCTGGCGGATCGTTATGCGCAGATCATTCGCCCATTGGTCCACCCCGACCAATGCGGCTTCGTGCCGTGGAGAAACACCTCCCAGAATCTCCGCCGAATCTTCCATGTTCAGGATCAGGTACGTGACCGATTTCCTCGCACCGCCTGCCTCATTATGGACCTGGAAAAGGCGTTCGACACCCTCACCTGGCCCTATCTCTTTTCTGTCCTGCGGCGACTCAATATCGGCCCGACACTCATGGCGTACACGCGCCTCCTGTATACCGATCTCACCACTCAGGTTCGTATCGGGAGACGCATATCACCAGCATTTGGAGTTCGGTGGGGCACAAGACAGGGGTGCCCCCTGTCGCCTCTTTTATTCGCGCTGGCAGTCGAGCCGCTGGCGGTTCGGCTGCGCCTGGAGGGTGTGGACTGGGGCATCCCTCTCGCGGATGACACACATTGCGTATCCATGTACGCGGACGATCTCCTCATATACGTCCGAGACATCGAAACGGACCTGGCCCCCATAGGGGCGACGTTGGCGGACTTTGCAGACGCCTCGGGCCTACGGGTGAACTGGGACAAGTCCACAGTCTACCCCTTACACCCGAGCCTGCCTCCCCGGGAAGTCGAGCTCGGACCGCATAAACTCTCGTGGTCCACGGAGGCTCCCCGGTACCTCGGTGTCCGCTTGTACCATTCTCCAGCAGCCATGTTTGAGGGTAATCACCGCGCAGTGCTTGCTAGTCTGCGCCCGACTGTCGCCTTCTGGAATAAACTCCCGCTGGCCCCGATAGGACGGATAGCCCTAGCTAAAATGGTAATGCTTCCCCGACTCCTTTACCACCTCACAAACTTGCTGGTTATACCACCCAGGTCCTTCTTCCGCGATGTCGACTCCCTCCTAGGGACCCTTATCTGGGGCGAAGGCCACCACAGGGTCGCCCTGAAAACCCTCCAACTTCCCACGGCGCAGGGAGGACTCGGAGCTCCATCCTTCGAGGCATATTTCCTCGCGGCACAACTCCAATGGCTATCTTACTGGACGGCGGACCGTTAGCCTCAGGAGACTGTCACCTCGACCGGCAGAATCGCAACCCCGGAACTCACCCGTCTCCTCCTCCCGGGCACCAAGCCATGGTGCACATACCCCCTTCAAGTGGCGATAGCGCGCCGGTGCATGATGCGGATCCACCGGTTGTCCCCCAGTAGACCTCCGTACTCCCCGCTACTACCACTGATAGGCAGCCCCAGGCAGGACTCCTACTTCACTGCTCCACTGTTCGCCGAATGGTCACTCTGTGGCATCACGAATCTGGAATCGCTCTTCGAGGAAGGCCAGTTAAAATCGCTTGACCGCCTGGTCGCTGAATACGGACTCTCCCCGGGCCAATTCCTCAGATATAGACAGCTGCTCGATGGATACCGGCCCCATTTTAATCTCTGCATTGGCGAGCCAGACACGCATCCAGTAATACATACAATCCTACATATGGGGGTGGGACGCCACTTAATCACCTGGCTATATAAATCCATCCGGGAACTCTCACACGCTCCCCTTACGACTTTGAGAGCTACATGGGAGGAGGACATAGGTCGCGCACTACACGACTCTGAATGGACTAAAGCACTTGAGGCCCCAAAACGCGTCTCTAGGAACGCCCGCTTCAAGAACATCCAATACTATATCCTACACAGGGCATACCTCACCCCAGCGCGATTGCAGAAGTTCTATCCCTCCACACCATTCCTATGCCCCAGATGCTGCTCCCCTACGGCAGATTTTCGGCACATGTTCTGGAGTTGCCCCAACCTTCATCCCTTTTGGCGGGTGGTACACGACACTCTGGCGGAACTTACAGGTCTCACTACTCTAGCCACCTGGGAGTCCAGCGCACTAGGCATCTTTCATGTTCCTAAGCGAGACCCGGTGCACAGACGCTTCGTGTCCTTAGCACTCCTGTTGGCAAACAGATGTATAGCCATGCGCTGGCGATCCCCAGACGGTCCCTCCGCTGCGGCATGGACGGGCGCGGTCGGTAAATGGGCGGCGGCGGAAGAGGATGCCCTTAGAGAGGAAGAAGCTAGGGGTGCGCGTAAAATTTCCATATCCATGGAATGGGCCATGCTCCTCCACAGCTTCCGGCAGTCCACACATGCAGAAGACCCACCTACTCCTCCCCCCCCCCCCCGCCCGAGAGAACCAGTAGCCTCTACCTGGTATCAACCATCCCGGGACCGTCTCCCGGTACCCCCTACATCCTGATCAAACTCTCATATGTCATGCCGCCTACCTCGATACCCGCATACACGGGGTGTATCCACCCCCTGCCCATTCATCTTCCCCCCCCTCTCTTGGAGCGCAGATCGACTGGCTCCGTGGCCCCCCCTGATGCCCGTCACCAGTATCCCCCTGCTTAGACCCTGCTAGCGCCCACACGCTTCTCTCCCACAGTTTTGTCCCCCCAGTTCTCTGGTGCCACCACTATATGGACAGTACAGACCTCGATCCTACGCTCTCGAGGCGGGATCCTACATACCTGTTATTATCCATCGCACTATTGGCAATGCAGATTCACTGTCTTCCGGCCTGCGGACATATATGTACGATCTACACTGATTATTCGAGGAAATGTATATTTGCACCAGTTGTATAAAAACAAGAAAAAGTTGCACGCTTGGCTGTTCGTGGCTGAATGTTGAGGCCACGTCAGCAGATCATTTACACTGTACCTGTCCATTGATAACAAACTTGGTGCAGTACATATCAGGCGTGCAATGCCCACTGGGCTCAAAGGGCTTCAGCCCCTCTGGTGTGTGTGTCAGCCCGGCAGAGGCAGCATCCCGGGCACACACACAGTCGCACCGAGTACTTCACAGGTCTTTAAAAGACCAATTACTTGCTAACAAGGCTTTGTTGTGTTTTCACCCCTTCTTAGAACCCCTGCATCTCCACTCTGCTTATTGCTGAAAGAATAAGCCCCACTCGAAATATTTAGCAGCTCCCCCTCCCCCGAAATATGCCTCTCGTTGCGCCTCTGGTGTATATATAGAAGATTTCACCCGACAAATACTGGGGTGATTGGAACAAATATACAAGGGCTATTATTATAGATCAGAACTGTGAGAGATTATGCTTACAATTTTTTTTTGCCCTGAATCAGTGTTCCTAGGCAGCTACAAATAAACTTGCCAAGAATATCATGAGATATGCTGCTCTGTTTAAAATGCAATATAATTTTTTTCTCTATTTTTAGATCTTCTTTTCCTCTTTTGAATTGCTTGAAATATTAGATCTATTTGAATCAAAATTGAGACATTAACTGTTGCTGTGAATCATTTTGAAAGGTATCTGTTTAAAACTTGGGGCGCTAGAGGGCGCACAAGCAAGATGGCCGCACTTACGTGAGGCTCTTGCAGCTCGGAGCCCATAAACAGCATTATCCTCCTCAAATGCCAAATGAACACTTTAAAAAACGGCCACCGCGGGTTCGAAACAGCGTCTAAATCGGCCTAGCGGCCGAGTAATCAGCTCTAAGAACCAACGCTGTTGAAACCTCAAGATGGCGGCCACTACTGTCCGTTAGCGGATGGCATCACCCTTGCACTTCCAGCTCTGGTGGCAACCAGTGGCGTGGCCCTGGGTGCGATTGAGAACACACCTGCAGCAAAAGCTCCGACGCGGCCCTGGCTGTCCCTGGGAACCCGCCTAACTGCACCGCTGCAACCAAGCCTGCCAGACATGGCTGGAAGGCCTAGGCATGCTGCTGCCTGCCTTCAAACCCTGTGGATGGCGCTGTACCCTCAGAGGGCCCCCCTACCTGGAGTGGCACCAGTGCTGCTGTCCCGGTGTGTGGAGACGGCCGCTCCCAGGGTGTGTGGTGCTCCCACTCCCCTTCACCATTCATCCCCTCTGTGGTCTGGCCGAGCTGCCCTGCACTAAGTCTGCTGTGTGCCGGTGCCTCATCCGGGGCCTCACGCGACTCAGGGCTGATCTGTGGACTGAAGTGGGGGGACTGTCCCCGGTCACCAGAACTTTCCATCCCCACTCCTGATTCCTGCTTGGACCGTCTTTGGGGTGGCCAAGCACCCCACCAAATACCTCAGTGCTCACTGCTACTCCCGCTGAAGGAAGCGCCATCGCGGAGGCGGCGCGACCCCCCCACTGCGGCCCGCTCTCCACACAGAATCCATTACTGCGGCATGCTCTCCACTCAGGTAGCCACAATCTGGACGCTATGGTCTCCCCCCTGTAAGATGTTGACCAGCGGCACCTACCCTGTTGAATAAGATATTACGGTGCTCCTCTCCAGACTGACAGATGCCCAGTTCATCCACCGCCGCGAGAAAGACCGGAGCAGACATCACCGCCAGCCATCTTGACTCCCTCACAGCAGGAGCCACCAGCAGTATTGCCATGACACAGTCTTTAGCACCCAACGTAAAAGTTCACAAGTTAAACAACCCAGTCGCTTTCATCCTTCGCAGAGCCGTCACCAGAACTGGCACAAGACTGCGTGCCGTCTCAATTGGCTGGACTGCGACCACGCTGGATGGGTGCCACTGAACATCCTGCCGCTGGTCTTTCTGACAGAGCGGTATCCTACTTACCACATGCTGGCCTATACACACAATAACTCAGTAATAATACTACTGCCACCCTTGCGGCCGCTTTGCATCGCTGGACAAGCACTCTTGCCCGTTTACACCCAGCTCTCATCCGCCTGGCACCCCCACTCCAGCGGGCAACCACAGGGCAAATACCATGGGGAGGAAGGACAGCAAAAAGCTGAAACTCCCTTTTGATGCCTACAAATCAGCTAGAACGCAGCAAGAAGCGGATGAAGACAGACGCGACCAATGCCCCCACCTCAGGCGCACCCACGTCCATTGAAGACCTCAAAGATCTCCTTCTTTCAATGAATTCTAGCCTTACTTCAATTGAGGCCAAGATGGACTCCATGTGTACCCGCCTTGATAACTCCACCCACAAGCTCGACCAACATGAGGAGAGGATCAAAGACACTGAACAATGCATTTCTGATTTCGAGGATACCTCCACCGCAAGTGCTGAGAAACTGCTTATTATGGAAAAGGTCCTTAATGTCATCACCGCCAAGGACAAGGACCTATAATCAAGATCGCGCAGAAACAACCTTCGAATTCTTGGCGCAGCAGAATCCACAAACACCGGGAAAAAGGAGGAGTATGTCGAGCGTCTATTCACCGTGCTAGAAGAGGTCTTCTCCACGCTTCTGGTGGTCGAATGAGCGCACCGGTCATAGCCACCGATCTCCCCCCGGGAGCCCCTTCGCGGCTGATCATCGTGAGGATTTTAAACTACTGCGACCGAGACACCGCTATATCGTTGGCGAGAGAAAAGCAAACACTGTCCTTTGCGGGCGTGGCAATCTCTATTTACCCAGACTTTACCATGGCCGTCCAGGAGGCCTGCAAAAATTTCTTCCTGTCAAGACAAAACTTCAGCAGACTAATATCACATACGCCATGCTGTTCCCAGCACGTTTGCAAGTCACATATCAGGACAAACAGCATTTCTTTAATCAGCCTCAACTAGTTAATGGCTTTCTGAAGACCCTGCCCAAAAGACCCTCTGGCCAAACGTCACCTGGTGCTTAACACACCTCCACCACGGACCTCTCAGATGTCGAATGATAGCGGAACCAGAACACTCTGCATAGGAGTGTCAACCAAGGCAGTTTAAATGTTTCCCACGCCAACAAAACCAAACAGGTAAAACATGTTTTCCCTGTATCGGACACGGCATGCGCGGTGAGGATCCCATGCCACCACGATACAGTATGATGACATTTGAGACATCAACTTTGCTCCCGCGCACCCTCGTACCATCGAGGATGCCCTGTGTCGCACTCTAGCCAATACCCAACAGGTATTCCCTGCATGGTTTGGTACTCTGATGTTCCAGAGATTTGTACTTACTCCCCCGATGGGGACTTTGTTTTGGGGTATATAGGGAGGTGAGGGAGGGCCCAAACCACAGCAGAATTAGGCTGCTGATGTGGGAGGAAGGGAGGGGGGATTTCCCTAAAACTTTGTCATATGCTACAATGGATGCAGATAATCACTATTATGTAACCTACCAGCGAAATACGCCTACACCACCCATCACGCTGAATAACCTGCAAACTTGTGAAGACCCAGTCTAGTTACAACAGTCTGACATGGAATGTACGCAGCCTAGGGAACCCACGGGAACGCACACTCCGTCCGCGACCCCAGAGCAGAAGGGAACCTCCGCATGGCATGCGGAGCTCACTCCTGTGCAATTAGGATGTGACCGCAAGGGTTGCGGTCACATCCTCTACTTTTAACATTGCGGCGGGTGGAGCTTCAAGCTGCACCCGCCGCAATGTTAAAAATGCACGCATTGCATTTGCATGCAGTAGGAGGCAGGCACCGCGCGGTGCCTGCCGCTTCTGCTTGCAAATGCAGGGGGGTACCATAGGTACCCCCCATGTGCACCCCCCACCCCCCTTCACCTAGGGGGCCCACAACGGGCCCCGCAGTGAAGTTCCGTATGCTTTTCCACGGCGGAAAACCCACCGCGGAAAAGCATAATTTACAGGCCATCCTAATATGGTGGACGGTGTCTGGAAGACACCTTCACCATATTAGAGCTTTTCCGCCGCGGTTGTAAGCCGACCGCGGCGGAAAAGCTGCGGACGGAAACCAGGACCCACCAGCCATCCTAATGTGGCGATGGGTCTTTGGTCAGTCCGCTGCGGTTTTTCCGCATCCTCTGGGCCTGCGGTGCCTTCCGCCGGCCCGAGGATGCGGAAAAACCGCAATCATAATGACCCCCATAATGTACACTGTTCCATGTTGCAAGAAACCCATCTAGGTTCTGGCTCCTCACCCACATTTGCAGCCTGCTGGGTGGCGCACCGTGGCTTCTACTCATTTTCGAACAGAAAAGTCTTGGGTGGATGCACAGCTGTTTGGTTCAAGTTAGTCAAGATTAGGTTCTCCGTGGGTGGCATTAATACCCCTAAAAACGCCTTCAAATAACAGTGAAAAATGTGATTCCAGTGGGTCACTGGGACCATCCCCTTGGGAACACTATTGACTCCTCTTGTAGAGAGAGGATTCCACACAGTTAGTTCAGTTTATAGCTTCATTTATTAAGCAATGTTCGTTTTTTCAATGAATATTGGTTAAAGCATATTCAATGTCATATGATTTCGCATTTTTTCATCAATGAGGCATCATTATAGTATATAAAATCCAATGCATTTCGGGCTGCATTTTGAGCCCTTCATCAGGGAATAACACTGTAGAAAGAAAACATATGTGTGTAACTCGATACTGCAGTTGATATTAAAGCATACACTGTTAATACATTTCAAAGTCACATCAGTTAAAATGTTGGAATCATTAGTTCGCATGCAACCATGCAACCTCATCCTACGCAATCAGAGTTTAAGGCATTCTTGTTCAGCCGGCCTAACTGGGCCCCTGTAGTAGACCTATGCTCCATCGCCGTTGGCCTGAACTTGTTACTTTGCTCTGGTCCGGCATGACCAAACATCACCAGTGGGCCCTTAGTGCTTTATGGTGCTAAGCCTATCTCCGGTTCTACTGATTGGATTTTTGTCTTATTGGCCTTGATTTATTTATTACATTTTACTCTATTTTTCTAAATTGGTGTCGGATTTCTCTTGTGTTGTGTCTTCACTTTATTGCTATTTGAAGTGCTGCATAAATACTTTACACATTGCCTCTAAGTTAAGACTGTTCTGTGCCAAGGTACCAGTGGGTTGAGATCAGGTTAATTTGGGGTTTTCATGTGCCTTACCCTGAGGATTGTGGTTCCTGCTTGAACCCAATTTCTCACAGTGCTTAATAACAGAGTACTGAAACAAATTCAGCATCTCCCTAAACTTAGACAGTACTCCAGTATCTATTAAGAGAGACACAGGAAATCCCCTTCTAAGAAATATCTCATCCAAGTACTCAATCATGCACTTAGCATCCACACTTCCAATCGAAAACATTTCAATCTATTTATAAAACAAATCAACAAGGAGTAAGCTGTATTTGCAAGTATCATCTTCCACCCTTAACAGTGCCGTTGTATACAATTCAATGTTTTACCATGGAAAATCAACTTACCTTACCGGATATCGCGCCGCCTCTGCTTGGCCCGGTTCCCGCGCCCACGTTTTCCTGCTGCTTTCATGCTCCGGCCTCTGGCATGAACAGGAAGCAGGCATCCTCCTCCCCTCCTCTAAGATAATCACAACACTGCAGTGGCAGCGTTGTGATTGGTGTGGACGGCACCCAGCAAGGCGCCTGTAGGGAGGCCATTTTCTCTATGTAGGTTGCATGCAGCATGCAGCCTACATAGAGAAAATGGAAAGTGCGCATGATTGGTTTGGTCGGCCCCGGAGGGCCGACCAAACAGTTAGGGCCCACAGCATTGGGAAAGCCACTCCTCCCCGACCTGCCCAACTGCCCGCCCCCAACCAGGCATACAATTCTGCTTCTGCGAGAAAGCAGTGGGGCGATGCTCCTCCCCCTGTGAAGTGGGCAACTTTAAAGTGGTCTAAAAAAACTTTTGATTTGCTAATATCTTTTGTGTCCTATCATTGACTAGTACAAAATTTGGGTGTCCCCTAGCATGTTTAGCTCACTTTTAGAATATTGCGTTGCATGCAAATCCATCAGAGGGGGCACAGTTGTGGAGGGGAGCAGGGGCAATGAACTGTTTGCACATAAAGCTCTGGCAATGGTTAATGAAACTGCACAGCATCTGAAAGGCTGTCAGCAAGTTTAAGCCCAATGCAGGGATTGCAGATTTAACATGATTGAATAAGGAGGGCAAAGGTAAAAGAGATGTTCACAGAGCGGTTTGGCCAGAACCTGTAGATCCCTGTGGAGCTGAAGGCTGAGTGAATGGGGATTTGGTACAGGCTTTGGCCAGGCCTTGGACCTAATCTGCCTCCATCTACCAACCCCCGCTGCATTTGAGCTTCAGTCGAGCGAAGCAGTGGTAGGCAAAAGGTACTTAAGCCAACTCAGAGCAGATTGTCTTTCCATAGGACCATAGAGTGAAGCAGTGAAGTTCAAGGGGATGACTGCTGTCCAGTAGACACAAGAGCAGCTCTGCTATGACCAAATGTGTGCTTTGAACATTGCACTGTATTAATAATTGACTTAAATCTGTGTTTATAAGTATAAGTGTTCCAAATAATTTGCTTTATTAGACCACATTTATTTTTATGGCAAAGCATAAATGTATAAGCTAATACTGCTCCCGTACCCCGGGGCCTGCCAGACAGAGCAAGAGCCCAGGGCCCGGTCCCAGCTTCTGAACCCTAGCCAGGCCGGGGAGAGTCTACCCGGGCCCCGGTGGACCCCCGTCCCCAGCGCCTGTACCCTCAGCTGGTTTGCAGGACGGGGGGCTCCCGCACCCTGGGATGGAGCTCAAACCCGGGCCAGGTCCCACCTTCCAAACCCTAGCCAGGCCAGGGAGAGCCTCCCCGGGCCCTGGTGGACCCCCGTCTCCAGCGCAAGAACCCTCGGCTGGCTTGCAGGATGGGGGGCTTCCGCACCCTGGGAAACTGGGACGGACCACAAGCCCCGTGCCAGCTTTCGAACTCTAGCCAGGCCGCGAAGAGCCTCCCCAGTCCCGGTGGACCCCAGCGCCCGGACCCTCGGCTGGCTTGCAGGATGCAGGGCTCCCGCATCCTGGGACAGATCACGAGCCCGGGACCCGGTCCCAGCTTCCGAACCCTAGCCAGGCCGGGGAGAGCCTCCCCGGGCCCTGGTGGACCCCAGTCCCCAGCACCCAGACCCACTGCTGGAACCAAGGAGGGTTAAGCCCAGGCCATGTCCTCTCCCTGACTGACTGTTCGGGGAGCCCATTTTTCATGACTGTTAACCCCTCATGTAGTGGGGGCTTACAGAACTTTGGGGAAGGACAAAAGTTAGAGTTAACCCGGCTGGCCATCTGGTCATCCAGCCCGCAGGTAGGGTAAGTATCAGGGACCCCCTGTTAGGATCTAGCTCCTGGGTCAGGGAAACAGCAATTTTTGAAAAAGTATATACCCAGGCAGACTTATGCTACAAGGAACTGGCTATTTCTTAACACATTATGGTCACAACATATGATAAACACAAGATTGGTAAAGAACAATTAATACAACAGACTGTTAAGATATAAAAAATATATTTTTAATCTCGATATATTTTTTTAAAAAATAACATAGTAAAACAATTTCAGAAAATGTTGCTATGTAAATATGATGAATATAAAACATTGATTTTGAGATGACAAATCTGATACATTTTTAAAAAGGCAAAAAAAAATATATAGAAAAATACAAAAAAGTAATTCCCAGATTATTCCTTCAGATTTTGTTAGACTTGGGCTGTGTCCAAGTCTAACAAAATCTGAAGGAATAATCTGGGAATTACTTTTTTGTATTTTTCTATATATTTTTTTTTGCCTTTTTAAAAATGTATCAGATTTGTCATCTCAAAATCAATGTTTTATATTCATCATATTTACATAGCAACATTTTCTGAAATTGTTTTACTATGTTATTTTTTAAAAAAATATATCGAGATTAAAAATATATTTTTTATATCTTAACAGTCTGTTGTATTAATTGTTCTTTACCAATCTTGTGTTTATCATATGTTGTGACCATAATGTGTTAAGAAATAGCCAGTTCCTTGTAGCATAAGTCTGCCTGGGTATATACTTTTTCAAAAATTGCTGCATCCAGCCCGCAGGGCCATCTGATCACCCGGCCCACAGGGCCATCTGGTTGCTCAGCCAGGTAACCAGATGGCCTGGGATGACCCAGTGCCCAGATGGCCTGGGAGGGTGCCAAACCCAGTCGCCCTTGCAGTCCGGCAGGGGTGGCCAGGCGCACCGAGGCAGCCACTTGGAAGGCTCCTTCCCTGGGGCTGCTGCTCGCCTCCCAGCCCGACTAGGGCGGGAGCAGCGGGAAGGGGAGGCCTGGCCGGCCCAGGCCATCTGGTCACCCTGCCGACCCGCAAGGGATGGTGGCCCCCATCCCCGCACCCCAGTGGGGCAGGAACAGTAGGGGAGGCCCCTGTGCAGGAGGGCACGTGGTGGATGCAGCCTCCCGGGAACCCGTGTTACCCTTCCACGTCTCTCCCCAGGCTCGGCAACAGAGGGACCCACCCCTGGGTGTGGTGAAGGAAGGCGTCCGTGGGCACCCATGCACGGAGAGACAAACGCTTGGCTCAAAGGATGACTTTCAATAGATGGCAGCAAGGTAGCTGCTCTGCTGCTTACGAAACCCTGACCCAGAATCAGGTCGTCTACGAATGATTTAGCACCGGGTGCCCCACGAACATGCGGTGCACTAAGGACGATGCGGGTGCCCCTTTCCGTCCACGCTCCGGTCCCCAAGCGAGCGGCTCTACGCACCTGCCCCCTGAGAGAGGCCGGCTATCCCAGGCCAACCAAGGCTCCACGGCACTGCGGTATCTTACGGCTTAGGGGGGATTCTGACTTAGAGGCATTCAGTCATAATCCCACAGATGGTAGCTTCGCCCCATTGGCTCCTCAGCCAAGCACATACACCAAATGTCTGAACCTGCGGTTCCTCTCGTACTGAGCAGGATTACTATTGCAACAATACATCATCAGTAGGGTGAAACTAACCTGTCTCAAGACGGTCTAAACCCAACTCACGCTCCCTATTAGTGGGTGAACAATCCAACGCTTGGTGAATTCTGCTTCACAATGATAGGAAGCGACGTAGCTATTAGCGCTTTGCCGCTAGTTATCCCTGTGGTAACTTTTCTGACACCTCCTGCTTGAAACCCAAAAAGTCAGAATGATCGTGAGGCCCGCTTTCATGGTCTGTATTCATACTGAAAATCGAGATCAAGCGAGCTTTTTCCCTTCTGCTCCGCAGGAGGTTTCTGTCCTCCCTGAGCTCGCCTTAGGACACTACGTTATCGTTTGACAGGTGTCCCGGCGGTCACTAATTAGATGACGGGGCATTTGGCTATTTCTGTACCACCTCGCGGTAGCTCATTCTGGGTTATTATGCTGCCCATCAACGGCAAATCGGTTTTGCTTCCTACAATAGAACATTCTTTCGCTCTGGATTACAGCCACACTGAATGCTGTCCTCACTGGAACTGGGATCACGTATAGGCCAGAAATAGTACACCCTACAGTACGATTCCAACAATTTTATATTGTCTACAAACAGTCCTGAGAAATTAAAGTATGATTAGCAGGACATCAAGAATCAATTTGTGATAATTATGTGTATGTAATTATTTGAGACCTATTCATCATTCAAGACATTTCAATAATTATGATGTGCACAATTGTATCTAAATTGTTATAAGCACACGTCTATAAAAATACACATCTACAAATTGCACATGTGACAAAAAATGCACATCTATCAAATTCTAAAAATACACATCTATAAAGTTCACATCTATACTAAATCTTGTGTCAACTATAACTAATATGTAACTCTATAACCACATTTAAATATTGAAGGATCAATAATTTAAAACAATATGCTTTATAAGGGTGACATGTGTGCTGCAAGAAAGTGTACATCTCAGTATTAGCTTGATATTCAATTGTACATGAATACTTGGCACATTTTAAGAGTGTCCATTAAAGTAGTCAGGCAAACATTGTTCTTGAATGGGAATGACATTTGCAGACCTAGATCAGCCAGAACAACATCATTACGTTAAGGCCAAATACCACAACATCCAACAAAAAGTCATGAAATTGTACAGTGTTACATTTGGTGAGATCTTTGATTTGCTGTGACTGAGCCTGATAGTATTTAGCTTTACTCTCAAACGCTAATTCAAGGGAATTCTGTTAGTTTTCATCACTAATTGAAACATCAATCCCTACGGCTGTACCATTTTTGGTAAACACTACGTCTGGTTTTCGTAGTTCACCTTGATTATTCTTCACATGAGGTTCCCTATACGCCATCCTACCACACCTTTTTGCTCTATCAATGCGCAATTCCAGAATTTTATTATGTTTTTAATCCTAATGTCCTTGGTTTTGGGACATGCACCTGAAATATGAGAAATTGTTTCGCAAACATCTTTACAGTACCTACATGTAGCAAATGTACAATTTCTTCCCCTAGTGATGGTTTCTCTAGTATATAAAACATTTGCTCTTAACATCAGCGAAGCTATGTACTGATTTTCTTTCATTTTGTTATGCTTGCTGATCCAGAAGTTTGAGGTTGGATTACCTGTTAAGTATTTTATACCATCACCTAGGACAGGGAGATTTGCCCATTTCTGAAATTCTTCTTTTCTCCAATCATATGTTGCTAACAAACTCAAATCATACCTCAGAAACCTACTGTCTAAAATGTTGAGTTTATTCGTTTTGATGATGTTATCGATTTTTTCATTTATTACTTCTCCTGCATACATAAATGAATGAGCTATGTACAGATCTGGAGCTGCCCTGAGATACAATAAACTATCAACTTTATTTAGACCAATTGTTGTACATAGTTTTGGTATACTGAGGCCCCCAAATGATCTTTTCGAATATAGCAGACCATCACATGTGTATGCAGGAAGGTGTAGAAAATGTTCGACATACTTTTTTTATTCTTTTATCCAGACCATTTAAAGTTTTAGCTTCCGTTCTTGTCATTTCCAATTTAAATGACAGTTTAGGGTCCAAGTACTGATACAAAATTTCTATTTTCTGCATGGGCTTAAGTTGTAGATTATCAAGTTTTTTAGCCCAATTAACAAGAACCTCATTAATTGTGTTGTTGCTTGTATGGCCAGTATGTGGATCAAAGTTCAATCCGAGGTATCTCTCACTTTCTCCTGGATGAATGTTTTCAATTTTTTCTTTTTCAAACTGACATGGTTTACAGTTGTTAATCAGGATTTTATCTTTATGGTGACTGATATAAAATCCTTGTGTCTTTTTCACATTACGTTTTAATCCTGTTGTTTTACTGAACTTTTCAATGCTTTTCAGATTTGTACTCATTCCTGCCCAGGTGCTGCTGAGTACTGCGATGTCATCAGCAAAGGCGAGAGCGGTGATTTGCTCAATAAGACCATCTGATCCAAATGTGAAGCCCTTGCCGTTTTCCTGAAGATCACAGACAGTGTCTTGGAAGATCACATTCACAAAAAGATACCCAAGAAGATTTTGATTGGGCATGTGAGATTGAACCTCTTGCAGAAGCCCCCTCAAGCAGAACCAGTGTGTATTTAAACAATACCATGTAGCGAGCCGGCACAAAGAGATTTCAGAGACCATCCAGCAGTTGACTGAATACTTACAGGAGAAAGGGTGGACTATCAACCCCAAGAAGGTTCAGAGTCCCGCTCAAGAGGTCAAATTTCTGGCAACTATCTGGTGCAGACCAGTGAAAAGAATACCACAGAAAGTGATTGCTATGGTACAGCAGTTGGAGGTCCCTACAACAAGGGCAGACGCACAGCAGTTCTTGGGGTTGATGGGAGTCTGGAGACAGCACATGCCTAATTTAGAATTAATACTGAAACTAGTGTACCAAGTGAATGGGAGGAAGCTTGCTTTCCATTGAGGGCTTGAGCCGCAGAGAGCCATTAAAGAAATAAAAGACGCATTATATAATTACTTTACACTAGGCCCCAGCAAAGAGGGGGATCCTTTTGAATTAGAGGTGGCAATGCAGGATGATGTGGCAGTGTGGAGTCTGTGGTGATAGCAGAGAAGGAGGAAGGTTCAATAGGGGTTCTGGTCCAGGAAACTGACACCACCAATTAGTAATTATACCTCTCTAGATGAAGAGTTGACGAAAGCATATTGAGCACTAGTAGAGACCAAGCGTATTACTGGGGACCAACCGGTGTCCCTAAGAACACAAGGTTCACTGTTGGGCTGAGTAAAAGGAGGAACAGGAGCTAGAGTAGGTAGGGCACAGCAATCTACCATTGTGACGAGGAAATGGTATCTGCAGTAGAGAGTAAAGCCCAAGCCCCTGTTGTATGGCATTTTAGATTCCAAATGTATTTTACCGATTCATGCCCCTATATAGGTACAATTCACGTTGCCCTTATAAAGGAATAGAAATCCAGCCCTTATTTAAGAATAGCCCATGCTACCCAAATACAGGCATAACTACTTCCATCCGTTCACCAAACGACACAACGATTTCTTGGAAAACCAGCTTAAGCCGTTAAGGACTTCCCCTTGCTTGAATTTTGATTTCTCCAAGAACTCAGTTACTTTACAATAAACAACTATTCCCGAGGCGTTCATTCATGACGTTCATATGCCCGATTTACGTCAACTATGGCATTCCTAAACACCTTCAAGGTATAAATGTACCTTCGCTTTCTATGGCAAGATACGGTGGTTCGGAGCAGTTCGAAGACCTACTTGCACGACACAGCTCGCTACAGGAAGTGCTGAAGGAAGCCGACTCTCCAGCTGACGCACTGATCAGGAAGCTGCCCTTCTCTGCCGAGAATCCAGCTCCAGTGTTTCTGGCTTCCCTTGCGGGGTGTTGGGAAATCGAGTCCCGAGACAGAGATACCAGACCTCCGTCATTCTAACAAGGTATGGAGCTGATTAGAACTTAGAGAAACCTTTGGTAGATTCTTGGAAAAACTAAACCTATGCAAAAGACCATACTTACTTCCTCCCTCGTACTAGACTTAGGTTAGGTACATTGGGGTAGGCGTATTTTAGAAGCACCAGTTGAGTATTTTAGTCTATGTTATTTATGTATGTATTTTTATATGGCTTAGAAACCATACAAGGCTTTTACAGTATTATTTCATATTACTGTTTACGCTGTACGTGTTATACTTTGCATTCTGCCTAACAGTTGTAGCAGTTCACCTCTCTTGCATGAGAAAGAAGACTATTTAATAAACCCTTTTATTGAAAACACCTGTCTCACTATTTCTCTGCAACTCTGTAGAAACGAAGCACGCACAATCGACTGATTGAAATACTTATCTATTGTTTCCACGACTCTGAGAGATATGTTCTTATTCTTGGGGAAACAAAGTTGTCATGTTTATGCGGTTGTCAGAAACTAATCCGTTCTTGTGTATTCGAGAAAGTTTCTAATGACCTCTGAGCTAGCCGGCACTCACTATTAAGTTTAGTATATTCAATAGAGACCTATTGACTTAAGTCCTACATCAAACCTATAGGATATATTATTCCAATGCGCAGAGCCTATTGGGAATATCGGAACTACAATACATGGCGCCCAACGTTTGGTAAGGCACTAATTTAACGCTAGATACTAAAGTAACTCAGTTGTGCTTTTCTCAGAGACCCCTTTTCCCGTAAAATACTCCCAATAGACTTCTGGAGTGGGTAAAAGGATAGCTGAGTAGGACGAAAATCCTATGTATTAGCTTTTTGGTTTGTTCAACGTTGAAGGATACAGTGTTCCAAAATATTGTCCTTATCTTTGTTTCCTTGAAAACTTGCTTTGTAAACTTTCATTATACAAAAAATGACCGAAACGAGGATAACACCTCGACTGGAGCTGATCCAGCCGATGCAGCTTTTAACATAACAGATTTTTGTTTTTTTTAAAAAAAATTTGGAACCTTTATTGCACAGTATCAGCAAACAAATACGGGCCCACAACCATCCGGCCGGCCTCGACATCTTTGAAGCAAATTAGCAAGTTATACAGCAACTCAGTAGCACCTTAATATAAAATGGCAATCAACTTGGGTTACACTGGCTAGTATCGCACTACCGAGAAACAGGAGAATTTAAGGTTCATTTTTAAAATTTTGTTTTTAAAATATATTGTAAAGTATAGGAACTAGGAAGGATCAGAGTCCATACAATCCACCAAGGACACGAGTGGGCCACGTTTACCAGAAAAGTCCAACCAGAAGAACATAATCAGAATGGCGGCAATGTAATAATCCGAAAGAAGAAACAATCACAAAGCACGTTGCATGCCAGCCGCTACCCCCACACCGAACCACCCTACTGACCCGAAGAAGAACAGGAAAAGGAAGAAAGAAAGGAATCATATAATACCGGAGGAGGGCCATACATATGTACTCAAAACTACCAACATGTACGTTTCGGGCCGCCCATCCCCAGACCCCGTAACCGATATAAGACCAATGTTCAATTCCCCCGGCTATCCATCATCGTCCCAGCAGTGCGAGCAACAACAATCCAGAAAAAAGGGGAGACATCTTCATTCTGCCCCCTGCGATTCGGTATAGCGACGTTGTCCAGCTTCATAGTAGCCATCTTGGATGAAGTAAGCGAACGGGGTGACCACATCAGAGTAGGACGCTGTCCACCAAAGTCTATCCGACACATAGCCATGTGTTTAGCAGCGGTACAAGAAGAAGCAACACACAGCAGTGATCCTCCAAGGTCGGCTGGCCCAAGCAGTAGCAACCGCTCCGGGATAAGATAATGATTCATGCCAGTAGTCCCCAAAGGAGTCGCTAGACATGGCGCCCAGAGACGATTCCCCAGCCATTTCACAGATCCATGAACATCACACCTCTCCAAGAACGTTTCAGCCGGCACCTCAGCAGTAGCAGGATCCCGCACCCCCAACGCGTCCGTGTTCACCGGGGCAGAAAAACCACAGTAGTCAGACGCAGGGTGTGGCGCAGTGCCCCGCACTCGAGGGCAACCACATCCATTCAAGGGTGCTTCAGACAGAATCGCATCCAGTCTGTCCCCCAAATCCCGGGCAGCAGTACATAGGGCAGCTCTCAGGGTACCTAGGGCGCCCAAAATATCGCCAATCATCATTGGTGCCTCAGGGAGAAAGGATGCAGCAGTCCCCTGCACACGGGGCTCACAGACGTGGAACAGTCCTGGAAGCTGGCCGCCAGCACCTCTAGCAAATAGCTGATCACCCCGCCAGCACTCCTCGTAGCACAGCCAGTCCGGGGGCACAGGGGCAGCACACTCCATTCCTACACCCCACACGGTGTCAAAGTGGCGCGGACAATCGTCCGTATCTTCAGCAGCAGCCCGGGGTCGTCACTTTTAGATGCCGAATGCTCGGTCTCCAAAATGGCACCCACCACAGCGCTCGGGGAGACAAAGTAGCGAGCAGAGCCGTCTACGGGCTGGGGAGACGATACAATGTATCCCTCACAGCGGCGGTTCACAAAACCTGCGGGTTAGCGGAACAAGATAGGATCTCCGCTGCGGAGAACACAATGCGGCAGCTACGTTCCACCGGCCGGCTCCGCCCCGCCTGCAATGGCCGCTGTTGTTGTGTTCAGGGCCGGCCGCACCCGGGGAACAAAGACCCGGTCACCGCTGTGAAGCGCCAGGGAGGAGGTGAAGGTGCCCGTCACTTCCACTGTAGGGATCGTACAGGGGAGCACACCGTTGGAATCGGGTTCGCCTTCCGATTCCGATGACGCCACTCAAAATCAGGATCGCTGGCAGGATAGGGCGAAATACGGGAGAAAGGCGAGAGGGTCGGCGGAGCCGAGGAATTAGGCGGCCATCATGGTTGCGGGCTAGGCTCCTCCCCCCAACATAACAGATTTTAATGAAAGAGACAAGGATGCTATAAGCATTCCAGAAAATGTAAGGAAAGCCATCACTATAAAACTTGTACAAAATGGCCTATCAGCTAGCTGGTGGTAGGGTAGTTTTTGTGATAGAGGCACATGAATATCACCAGACAGAGGTATTTTATACATGGATAGTCTTCCCTGAAGCAAATCAGTAACAAAAGTGTTTCACTTCTACAAAGAAGATGAACCACCAGAGGAATACATTCCTTTCGAGGATATTGAAATTCCACTCACATGCCAAGAGCATGCGCTCTGGTTTAAAGGCGCACTAAAACATGTAAATCACATTACTAGGCTTGGTCCACTAGGTAGACCTGGAGCAACATGGCCGGTATTAGCCAGCTACACACCACATCCTGAAATTAATATAATGACAGATGCGGAACTACGAGCTCAACTAAAAGAGCTAATCAAAATCTATAGACAATTGTATTATTGTATTATTTGTTTTATTGCCTTACACCTATCTGTACTGTTAGCTCTACCTACTTACCTGTTTTGCTATGATCATGTACCCTCTGTTTGTAAAGCGCTCTGATATCTGCAAAGATCTTGTTCGCGCTATATAAAACTCTCAAAATAAATAAATAAATAAATTGGTTCAATATGTCATGTGGACTTTCACAGTCCAACCAGCAATACTGATTCCACAACATCCCCCTCATCAGGGGAACACAAATAAAATTACACCACAGACTTTACACTCAGTCGTTGGTAAATTATCCGCAAAACGGGAGCAAATTCCATTTTGAATAACTCAAAAAATTACTCAAATCGAGGCAGTATTCCTAATACTATCCCTCATGAGAAACACAGCATTCTAACAATCTGTTTACCAATGGGGATCACACCACACATGGAGGACTGCGACACCTGGGGTACAGTCTTTGCTACAATTTACACTAAAAGACATGGTGTTCCATTTATGGCGGTAGTACCAGACGTCCTGAAGCAAATTCAAAATGAATACGGGGCAGAGCCTGCTTTAAATCTAGGTATGAAGTTACTGAAAGATTTCAAACAGGTCTCAACACTAATATTTGCTAATGTTAAAGGTGAAGCAGTATCCGTGGCGATCCGCCAAAAGTTAAGGGAATTTAATGTAACTGAGCAACCACAAGAACTGGCCAGAATCTGCCAGGGTTTAGACGGAAAGGATCCCGATGTATCCGCTGTATATCTTTTTCAAGCTCATGGGCTGCCTCTTCAAGATTAAGGGAGTCCTTCAATAGTTTAATCACATAAGCCTTGATATCCCCCCCTTCCTTTCCCTCTGGGATCTTCAGGAGCCGAAGGTTATTCCGCCGTGAATAATTGTCCAACAATTCGACCCTCTCCCGCATGACATCCCCCTCTCTCCGTAGATTTTGAATTTTTTTCTCAGCAATCTCTAGGTTGAACTTCAATAACCCCACAGAACCCTCAAGCACCTCTGTTCTTTTGCAGAGACCATCTACTTTCCTCTCGATGATCTCACATGTTGCCCTTATCTCGTTCTGATTAGATTTAGAGACCAAAAAGTCACACCTTATCTCCTCCCTCATATGAGGGCCTCAAGCGTGTTTCCGACCCCATTTCCTCCTCCTTCCTGAGTCTCCAATCTCCCTCCAACACCTCCCACAGAACTAGTGCATGTCCCAGCCCCAGAAGCAGCATCAGGTGGCCTCGTGTCCCCGACTTTACCAGTGATTGCCGCCTCTTTCTGCTCCGTTAGTACATGCTCACTGACAGCAGCAGCCTCGGCTATGGTTTCAGGGATAAGAGAGAGCTCAGCCATACCTGACTCTATAATAGAGATAGGCTCGGTAGGTGTAGGTGTAGCTGTCGCTGGTAAGATGTCTAATACCTGAGGTAGCACTTTAAAAAAGGAACGCAATGAAGGGGTGATACGTACTGTGCTGTTCTTAAGACGCTTGTTGTTAACCCCACTCTGAGAGCTACCACTTATTTTAGTTCCTTTGCTTACCTCCTTACTCCTAGCCCCCTGGTTAGCACCTCTACAGTCCCTAGTTATATCAGCCTCAACCTCCACCTCTGCTCCCTTGTCTGCTGCTGGGCCTTTCTTCGTCCCGTCCTCCACCCTAGTTGCACTTTCTGGGACCTGTACTTTTTTACCAATTTTGTGGCCCCTCCCCTGTTTTTTACCCTTTGGAGCCTGCCTCTTGGTTGTGGACTTACTGGTGTTAGACTGAGGAGTCCCTGCGCCCTTCCCCAGCCCCCCAACCTCACTTCCAGTGTCCTCTGCCGATCCTCCAGGGACTGCGGGGGGTTTCAGCGCCCCGGGCTTTTCTTCCTTGCCGGCAGTACTTTCAGCTGAGACCACAGCAGGAATTGCGGGAAAAACGCTGGAGAAAACTACCTGGAAGCCGGCAGCCGCACCTTCTCTATTACTGCCAGATCTCCCTCTGAGGAGCCCGCGAGCCGCCGCCGTTCGGCCGCGCCTCAGCTTCACGGCTGCACGCCTCCACTGCAGCAAGGAGGTGGGGGGGAGGGGTTGTGAGTCCGTGGCCAAGCACATCAATGAGTAAAACGAAAACCGACCGGTGCGGGAAACAATTCCGCTTCTCGTGGCAGAATTTTCAGACGGAAATCACCATTCGGCGCCGACAGTACAGCAGTGCATCAGATGGCTGTTTTGGGAAGCGCGCACCACGCTAGCCTGCGGCCGCCATGTTTTCCCCCAATTGGCAACTACTCCCTTAATCTTGAAGAGGCAGCCGATGAGCTTGAAAAAGATATACAGCGGATACATCGGGATCCTTTCCGTCTAAACCCTGGCAGATCTAAACCCAGAAAGATATTGTTCAACTTCCTCACATACAATCTAAAGGAAAAAATCCTAAACCTCGCACTGAAAGCAAAAACGTTAAAGGGCCCAGATTTTTCTTTTGAGGTACGGTCGGACCTTTCTAAATTCACATTAGATAGGCAGTGGGAACTCGGCCAAAGAATGGACACGTTTAGATCTTTTGGTGCAACAGTGCAGATGAGGTTCCCCGAATTCTTACGAGTGATGTATAACAAGAAAATGAACAATATTCGATCTCCCTTTGAGGCCGACGAGTTGTTGGAATCCATAGGGGTTCATTTTCAGGGTGGAAGCTAACATAGCAACATTAAGCTCCAGCCACCATCTGCACTATGTAAGTTATATTATTAGGCTTAAGAGTTCCTGGTTAAGGTTATAATTCCCCCCCAAAAAAATCTCTTGGTAAGGGAGTAAAGAGATAATGGGAAAAAGGAGCGGGGAAATGTGGAATAATTGAAACTGTTAGGGGAATAAAAAAAAGGGGGTAAAGGTAAAAGAAAAATGAGTTAATAACATAAAGAGGTGTTAATAAATAATAAAAGTAGCCTGTGGGCTGGGCTGCTGGACCAGGGGTCGGAGACGTACCAGATTGTGGGTCAGGAACGAGAGCGACACCAGGTCGTGGGGTTAAAGATGGTTTTATTGGTATTCCACGGTTGGACTTTAACATTAAGGTTCTCCTCGTTCTGAAAGTGAGTCTCTCTTTGGCAAATTGACTGGAATCTGTTTTGGCGTTCGGGTGTTTCTCTTCTTCGTCTGGATGTGGAGCACCTCACGGTCTGGGCATGAAGGCAGTCGCTTGGCTCCGGTTTCCCATGCAAAGAGACCAACAGAAAGGGAGCCGTTAGTTCTCCTGTCTACTGGGGTTTGCACCTAGGGGCCGTGTGTAGTGAGGTAGGGATATCACCGGTGAACACGTATCTCTAATACAGTGGAGTGGTTTGGGTTTTTACAGACAGTGAGGGATAAACGTGGGGTAAAGGAAACGAAAGGGTGGGTAAACGAGGGAACACACACACGGGTTCTGTACACTTTATACACGCTTGCTTCCCACCCAAGCCGCCATACGCCGCCGTACCTGGGCTAGCCACGCTCCTCTACCGGGAGAGTGGCACGGCGGCTCACGGGGTCGTTGGCCTCCTGGCTCTCCGTGGGATTCTTCTTCACCTTCTCCTCCGGGATGTTCTTTGGTTTTTCCTCGTACTCCTTCGCTGCTGCAAACTCCGCTCGCCCGTTCTCCAACACCGCTCCTCGCCTTCTCCTCCGGGGTGATGTCACACGCCATGTATAGCACTTCCTGAGATTTAACCAATCCTGTATCGCTGACGTGTACAGAGGGAGTGTCTTCCTCCTCCGTGTACGCCCAGTTAAAGGCGCCGTGTTTTTCCTCTTCGAGCCCGTCCTGACCTGCGCCCCATGTGTCCGTCTGTAAGGAAGGAGGGATTACGGGGTCATTTCCGGGTATCCCCCACTCCTCGGATCCACTCAGCCTCACCCTGTTACATAGCCATAAAAAGGAAAAGAGGAAAAAAAAAAGGTTCCCTTTTAGTACTAGGAATGTTTCTAGTAGTGTCTTCTCTTGTTCTTGTAGGCAGTACGATTGGCTTCGGCAGTACAAGCGGTGTAGGAGGGGGAGGGCTGTTAGAGGACGTAAATCTGGCTATACATCAGGCCAGAGTAAGTGTGGGAGGGTTTTGCGGGGGGGTACGGGTGGGGGCATTTTTTGGTGGGGGTGCAGAATGGCTAAAAATCCTCATGTGTTAGCCCTTTTCAAGTTCTTTAAGTGTCCTGGTCGGGTATATATCCAGTTTCAATCTAACAAGATTGCATGGTGGTTGGGTCCAGGTTTTTGGGATCATGGGAGGAGCGCTGTAAAGGTGAGGGAGATGGAAGCAACATCATCATTTTAATTCAATATCTGTCCTGGAATGTCAATGGTCTGCGCGTGAGGAGTAGAAGAGATCGAATTCTACAATACTTGAGAGACTCCCCCGCGCAGATAATCGTCATACAGGAGACACACCTCCTTAAAGCAGAGGTCATCGATTTACTAAAAAAGCAGAGATGGATCGATAAATTTATATGTACGGACCACAACGCAAATATCAGAGGGATCCTCTTTATTTTTTAAAAATCAGCAAAAGTCCAGATTCTGGACTACAAAGAGGATCATAGTGGGAGATGGCTCCTACTGAGAATCTCAGTAGATGGTTTGATCTGTACATTGGTGGGCTATTATGGCCCCAACCATGACGATCCGTCATACTTGGATATTATCAGGAACCATCTGGTAACCTCCCAAGATCCTGTAATTTGAGTGGGTGATTTTAATATTGTGCTCAACCCTAAATTAGATAAATCCCCTAACTCTAGAGCCTGTACCCCTTCCAAATCAAGGCAAACCCTTACAGCAATAATGACACAGCTGGGTCTAGCAGACCTATGGAGAGAAAGGGTAGGCAATACATTGGGGGGTTCTTTTCGGAACTTTAAAAGTAAGCATGAATCGAGAATTGACTATACTTTATTCAGTTATTGTCTTAAAGACTCATTGACGGCGATAGTATATCTCCCTTCCCATCTGTCCGACTATTCGGCTATTCTGTTCACTTTAAGATCTGACCAGCAGATTAGACATCCGTCGTGGTCCTTTGATCGGACTATTCTATTGGAGGACGATGAAATCAGTTTTCTGGTAGCAGAGACCAAATTATTCTTGGAGATCAATCTCGAATCTGCTGCTTTAGCCATGGCGTGGGGGGCACTGAAAGCTTTTTTGAGAGGCTGCTTAACCAACAGAGCCTCCCATAGGCGGAAGATATACAAGGAGAAGATAAAAACTTTGGATCTGGAGATGAATCTAATCGAGCAGAAGCTCGGTACCTCCATGGGGTCAACAGACGAACAAAGGAAGCTGGATGACTTGAAAAAACAGCTGGATATTATCTTACAAGATAGGGTGGCTAAGAGATGGGAGGCAAGTAAGATCTCCCACTTTGAATTTGGGGAAGCAGCAGGTAGGATTTTGGCTTGGAAAATCAAAGCTGACCAAGCTCAAAATTACATTCGAGAAATAAAAGTGGAAGGGGAGGCTGCTGCCAGGATCTCTAACTTAGAGATTGGGAGTGCCTTGTTGGATTTTTTCAAGAGGATTTACAAAGAGAACACTCCCAATGACCATGTGGTAAGGGATACATGGCTTGATAAAATTTCCCTGTCAACCCTCTAAATAGTGCAGAATAACTGTCTGGAGATGGAAATATCGGAGGCAGAAGTGAGTAAAGCCATTGGGCAACTTAAGCGACGGAAGGCGGCTGGCCCTGATGGCCTACCAAGAGAGCTATATCGTGCATTGTGCACAGCTATTGTTCGAACACTGATGGCCCTTTTCAATGGGATTCTTAGGGAGGGGGAAGCTCCCCCAAAGTCTTGGGGTGAGGCGACCATCGTTCTGATCCCTAAGTCAGGGAAGGACCCGACTGAGTGTGGATCTTATCGACCAATTTCGCTCCTGAATAGCGATTATAAAATCTTTGCAACCATCATGTCTGCGAGATTGGGGAGCGTAATTGACTCAATTGTACATCAAGACCAGAAAGGGTTCATCAAAGGGCGTCAGTAAGCAGATCTAACGCACAATTTGGTGGGAGCAATAGATATTGCCTCTGCCTTCTCTCTTCCCTTGGCAACCCTCACTTTAGACGCAACAAAAGCCTTCGATAGGGTTAACTGACTCTATCTGGCCGCAGTTTCGAAGAAATTTAAATTTGGTGAGGGTTTCTGTCGAGCTATTACTCTGATGTATGAGTCATGTATGGGGCTCCATCGGCAAGGCTGTTAATCAATGGTGTCCTGACAGAATCCTTTAAAATCACGAGGGGCAATAGGCAGGTCTGTCCGCTCTTTCCCCTCCTCTTCAATTTGTACATTGAACCGTTCGCCCAGGTTTTGAGGGTAGAGGAGAATATTCCTCCTTTCAAATTTGAGGGGTGGGAGAGGCGGGTAGCACTCTACGTAGACGACATCTTCATCTTTACGTCCGACCCGGATCTTTCATTTCCCACTGTTATCAAGAGGGCGGAGGAGTTTGGGCGTATTTCGGGGTACGAGATCAACGCCAGTAAAACAGAAACAATGGCTTGGAATATTGCCAACATACAACTGGATGTGACCTCCTCCATGCGATACCTTGGAATCCGGGTTACCCAAGATGTTGGAAATATTGTACAAAACAATCTAGACCGGGTTTATAATGAGTGTCGGAAGCTATTAAAATCTTGGGCTCACCTTCCACTCACTGTACTGGGCAGCATAAGCTTGGTAAAAATGACTATCCTCCCCAAATTTACATTCATTTTCAACACCATCCCCTTGGCTTTTGACGCTAAACTCTTGGATAAGTGTCAGTGAGAGATTCATTCTTTTATCTGGAATTACAAAGCAACCAGATTGGCATGGAAGAAGTTGAGGAGGAGGAGGGAAAAGGGGGGGCTGGCACTACCCGACCTACAGTACTACGCATGGGCTTTTCAGTTGTCCCACTCTAGAATGCTTCTAAAAACACCATCTAGTCTATCGATTGGGACAATGTTTAAAGCCATGCTAGCTGGGGCGGACCTGCCAATTGATGGATTACTGTTCATATTCGGGGACCAGAAATTTTTCAAATAAGTCAAGTTAAAAATTCTTCAGTCCTTGGCTAAAGCCTGGGCACAGATTGGAAAGAGACTAGGGTTGCCCTATTTATCAAAATTTGCGCCAGTGTGGAACTCCCCAGGCTTACCGTTCTGTTTAAAGGATAGTCTGTCGATTCCAGTGAAGGATGCTGGGATAGTAAGATGGGGAGACCTGTTGGCAGGAGGGCCCATGAGGGCATGGGAGGAGTTACGGGAGAAGGTTGGCCCGGGACTTTCTAGATTTAAGTACATGCAGCTTGATAGCTGGGCCAGGGCCCCGCGTCGGAAAGGGGCCCTACTGGGGAGGGTCAGCAACCTGGAACAGCAGTTGGTAGAGCGACAAGGGGGAGGTAAAGAGGTAGCTCTGTGGTATTGGAGTTGTTGGAAGAGGTTGATGGGGAGCTTTCTCTACCTGACGAGCTGTGGGGGGAAGAGCTAGGCTTTCAGTGCGAGGAGATATGGGTAAAATCTTTTACTCTCCTTTATAAAACCGTTAAACCGGCATGGTTGAGACGTAACCATCTGTTCACGGCACATCGGGCTTACCTCTCGCCTCTAAGACTCTCCAAATTCCTGCCGGGAAAGAAATGTAATCTCCTTGAAGCATCAGACGTACATATGTTTAAGGACTGCCCTTCCATCGCCGGTTCTAGGAAGAAGTGAAGTCAACTTTGGACTCTATACTAAACACATCACTGTCTATCACTCAGCCAATAATAATCTTTGGCTTGGATGCCGGCATCACTGGTCAGGCAAGGTCTTTCTTGTTTTATGCAATTCTTCTGGCCAGGAGGCAAATCTGTAAAGTTTGGATAGAAACAACGGCTCCATCACACTCAGGTTGGCTGATGTCCCTATATGAAACATCTAAGGTGGACTTGGCCAGACTTTGTGGTAAACGTAACTTGGCTTTTTGGGATTTATTTGTTCAGTGGAGATAGTGCTCCGGGGTTTTGTTTCTTCCCCGGGTCTTATGATTATGCCTATAACTCTCCATGGACCTAGGGTTTTGGTCTCCTCGGTTCGTTTGTTGGTCCTACAGGTTGGAAAATACCTTGATGGAGTAATTTCAAGCCCCCCCCCCCCCCCCTCTTGTTTTTCTCGGGCCTCTTCTTCCACCAATATTGTCTAATCGTGTCTTGGTACGGGAGATAATCAAAATTCCAGTCTCTCAGGGTTGGACACGCAAGGTGGTTGGCGTTTCTTGAAAAGAGGGTAAGGCAAATGAGGACAAAGAAAAAAAAGAACTGGCCAGAATAATTGAAAAATCCTATGAAGAATTAGGCAGAGACAGCTTGGGTGGGAAACCAGTTAAACCCCAACTGTCACAAAGTCCTGAAAAGGTCTTTATTAAAAACACTCCTACTCCTCCTAAAAAGAAGTGGGAAAATAGCAAACAAACTTCTAAAGAGAAGCGTTCTGGTAGGTCTCCTCAAAAGGGGCCCTCTGAAAGGAGGTATAACCTCAGGAATAGGGATAATTTGAGAAAACCTGAAAGATATCAAGACACTGATACAAGTTCCTCTCCTACCTTTCAGACTTCGTCACAGAAATCCAAAAGAAGAGGACGGTCAGAACACAAGGAAGAACGAGTGAAGTCCAAAGACGATCAACACGTTCAGAAAAATAAGAAAACTCAATTCACCAAAAAGAAGGTAGCAGGTCTAAAAATAAGACATGCCGAGGATCTTGAGGACACAAATCAAGAACGGGGAATGGGCTCAAACGATGTTGGACAGCGCAGAAGAAGTCACCATAGCTCGCAAGAACTTGAAGGATCATCTGGAGACAGTGGACTTGAATGAGTTCATTCAGGTTGAAACTGCAGATACCAGGGTTAGTTGTCCACATAAGTTATATGAAGTAACACTCCGGATGGAGGGGGACATACCAAGAAAAGTGAGAGCACTCTTTTGGGAGCGACTTTCTAAGGGTTATGACATTCTTCTAGCTGAACAAGACTGGCCACCTGAATATGTCAGGGAGTGCCCACATGGCGAAGAAATCATTATGCCAGCTTTCTACAACCACATTCCAATTCATTTAAAATATACCTATGCCAAGAAATGGTCAGTTGCCCAAGCTCCTGCATTATATAAAAATCATGTAGGATGGGATGAGGATTCTCCTCACCATAAAATCCAGTTAAAAAATCAACCAACGGCACAAAGGCAGTATCCAGTTAAGCAAGAAGCTAAAAAACTGGTCAAGGAGATATTAGATCAACTTGAATACCAAGGGGTGATTGAAACATGCACCTCGTCCATGAACAATCCTTTGTTTCTTGTCTCCAAACCAGACAATACATATCGTCTAGTATTGGATTACAGACACTTAAACTCTTGTAGCAAAACCTTTGCAGTACAAAATGCACACAGTGCAGCACTAATGAATAACATTGTGCGTAAAAAGTATAAAACCACATTAGATATTTCTAACGGTTTCTTATATCAAAACATTGCACCAGAAAGTAGGTATCCAACCGCTTTTTCAAATATGGGGACACAGCGTCACCTCTGTGACGCTGTGTCCCCATAACAGAGTTACTACAAACCTATGATGATGAGGCATTGGCATATGTAGATGACATCTATCTGACAGATGATGACTTGGATAGGCACTTGAACAGGGTGAATACCATTATACTTGGCTTTGCCTCCGAAGGGTATAAATTAAATTGTAAGAAATTGAGGATTGCCCCCCTCAACGTCCTTTTTCTAGGATATGAGTTATCAAGTGAAGGCAACAGCCTGGCAGCAAACTTTCAAGAGAAAGGTGTACTGCTCCAACTCCCAAAAATGCTGAAAAACTTACAGTCGATTCTAGATTTCCTGAACTTCGGAAGAACATACATTCTAAATTATGCAGAAAGGGTTACACCTCTCAACGAATTACTCAAACCTGATTTCAAAACAGTTAATTGGACTAAAAAACACACAGAAATTTTGCGTTCATTGCAAACAGACATGTTAGCAACTAAACATTTACAAACACGCGTAAACGTATGCAACTAAACATTTACAAACACGCGTAAACGTACGCAACTTAGTGATCCGAATCATTCCTGGACAATGCGGATTCACGTACTTAACTTGCAATGAAGGTGAAAAAGTACCAATTGCTTACAAATCACACTTGTACACACAAGCAGAAATGAAATTCACTTCAACAGAAAAAATTCTGACAGCGGTTCAAACTGCAGTAGCAAAAGAGAGAGCCCTCGCACATTATGGGCATTATGGTCGTTACACCTGCACCTGCCGTAGAGGCAGTGACAAAAGCGAGCATTCCAAATGCTAAAGATTTACATCCAAGATGGACACAATGGGTTAATTATCTTGCTGCAACAGACATTGAATACGTTTTTGACCCATATTTGAAAAAACAAGCATTTCTACAATACGAACAAGAATGTCCTCTGCCTACTGAAATTCTGCCTCTAGAGCAGTATGAATGTATAATTTATACTGACGGATCAGCTCAACCCGCTACTGGGGGTAAACAAGCCTATAGTGCGGCATGCACGATCGTTAAAGGTTGCTGGCTTCATGGCAAATTCAGACCAATGGTCACTAAAACTCAATCTCTTGGAGATTGTACAGCTCAGCGAGCTGAACTACAAGCATTCAAGATGGCGCTTGAAAATACTGATCGCAAATTCCCCACACTCATAGTGTGCGATTCGTATTATTGTGTTCAATCTTATAATGAATACTTGCAAAACTGGATTCAAAACGGTTACAAAGATGCAAAAGGTGGCACAATTAAGCATAAATTGCTTTGAGAACAAGTAGTTCAGTTACGACAAGGACTACAAAACACTCACGTGATATATACACTGAGTCATCAACGTGATGGCGTTCACGTTGAAGGGAATTCATTGGCCGATGAAGCTGCGTAGGCAGCTTTGCAAACGGCTTCCGTAGCTGCAATCACTCGTTCAAAAACGAAAATAGACGGTGAAATAATGCTAGCTGTCAATGCCACAAGCAAAGGCAACAGTGCAGCATTACCTAATAAGTTTCCACTCAAATACTCATACGTAATTGAGGCAAACTACGTTCCGTTTGCTCGAATCCCTGGAGTGGGGGATAGGGTAATTCCAAACAGGAAACGTAGAGTAGCTTTGATACACGAAGCACATTTAGGAGAGGGTCTGATACATCAAGGGATCTCTAAGTCTATACTAGAATTAAAGGGGACGTACTGGTGGCCAGGGATGAATGCTCACATTCGCACATTTGCAATTAACTGCCATGACTGCAACAGAGATCGCAGCAGAGAACGTCGCCAGATACCTGACTACAGTGTAGCCAGCCCAGTACAGACACCATTGTTAGACAGCATTTGACTTTCTACACGCAGACGTCCCATTGGACAAATGCGGTCCCACAAATATTAGGACAAGATTCATTTGGATGTGGCCTCAGCTCTCGGCTGAGGCTCGAACTGTTATAAAAGATTTGCGAGTCTTTATCGGCACATACGCAGTCGGCACGCTACATTCTGACCAGGGTCCTGCGTTTAGCTCGCGAGCTTACAAGGAGGCCATGGCCAAATTGCACGTTGCATTGCGGTACTCTAGTCCATTCCATCCTGAGGGAAATTTGGTAGTGGAGAGAAAAAAACGGGACATAAAGCAATCTATAACAGCTAGGGTATTAGGCTTGGGTGATGGGTGGGTCAAACATCTAATAAGTGTCCAATGTAGTCCTAACAATCTGCAAAGAAGTTCTCTAAGGGGTATCACTCCATGTGAAGTCCTTTTTGGGACCAGAATGTTAATTTCAGATCTCGATTGTCAAACTTCAGTGGTAGACCAAAAACCCTTTGATATCAAAGACTGTTTGACTGTTTTACAGGACTTAAATGAAATAAGAACGAAACAAAGTAACATGTTCCTGAAGACAACAACCACTGAAGAGAAACCGACCGTCCCAGCAAGACCTGTCTGGATTCCTTATCTTGGGGATCTAGTCAGAGAAAAGATCGCGGACAAGAAAGAATTTGGGCCTTCTTACAGACAACCAGTACCTGTCCTAGCAATCCACGGATCATGAACAGTATTACTGCCGCCCCTTGCTGGTAAAAAGGAGAACAGGTTTGTGTCCATCGACCTGGTCAAACCACATCATGTGGCCGATCATAAGCAGTAGGCCAAGTGTACTCCGCCAATGTAGCAGACGCCCTAGTCTGGCTACTATCCAAGAGGTTCAAACTGAGAGACACATCACCTTTGAAGAATCTGCAGACGGAGTGAACCGGTGAGGGGGAGTTGAGGACTAAGCTTCATATGTATGGTGTTTCCGAGGCAACCAATTTATACCAGCTTGACATAAAGTTTTATATATGCCGGTATCTATTAATTTAGAGAAAACTCTCTCTGTAGTTGACAATGGGTTAACGACTCTGTCGTCCAGAATATATTCTTTGGACAACATAGTATCCTCTGCCATAGACATAATGGAACAGGACTTGGTCATTTTGCAACATGGTCAGTCGCAATTACGTTCTATCATGCTATTAGGTTGGACGTTGCAAAACCTTTGTTCAGGCTATGTGCCTTGGCGTTTAATCAATACAACGTCACTGTTTTTAGAATTTAATCTCACTGATATACAGATCAAATTGACACAGAGGGGAGCAGACTATATGGTGCTGAGCATTGAAAAACTGGAGAGATTGCCATTTACATTCACTGAAAAGCCAGCCATTGAATGGATCATACACGGAACAATCACTCTGCCTGTTACAATTTTTTATTTTCAGTATTGCTTAAAACATATACCAGCAGGCACATATGAAAGGTTGGATAAAGAATACATCAAGACATCCTTGGAATTACCATACACACACAAATGTTGGAGTGGGGGAAGAGAAGTTTTTCTTAGTGGTAAAAATTGCGATAACGCACTAAGCGGTTCTCTCCTTTGTCAGGGTATTAATTTAATTTACAGTGGCCTGCAATGGTTCCTCTAGCAACTTATCCTGCCACCTGCAAGGCACACCAAATGCAGTGATTAATCCAATTTTTAGGCAACTTTCTAATGGAAGTTACATTATGTTGAATGATCACAGCTGCGGTAGCATGTTGCCAGGTTTACCCTATCTCGTAACTGTGTCAGCCAGGGCCACTTGCTGTATGCAAGTATTGTTTCTTAAAACCAAGACAGACCAGGAGTCGTCGTTATGGCCTTCACTGAACATCTCTTCTATACGAATTGATACTTTAAGCAGAATGAAAGCCATTCTTTTGCAAAAAACTGTGCCACTGACCTAGGCCAAAGAAACGTATGATCTGCAAGTTGCAAGGACTTCTGCGGAGATACACACCCTTTTAACTACAAATTGCCCTGTTCATTTCTCAGAAATGTTAGGTCGTATCTTAAACATGTCACATACCAGTGGTATTGTACATGTATGTAAGACGTTTTTTTCGGGACTGTTAGCACCCTTTGAAGCAGTGCTAGGAATATTCCCAAACTTCGTGCACTCTATGTTTGGCGGATTGCCTCTCATTTTGGGACTCTCAGCAGGGATACTATTTTTGCTCCTAATGCTTTGATATGGCAAGCCAAGTCACCAGCTATACCCAGTTCACCGTGGAGAGCACTCTACTGGCGATGAAGTGTCGTGAGCGCATCGTCCAAATTTTGGGACTACCTCGTCTAATAGAATTGAACACCACATGATTTCTATCATTCAGACCACTTTGGCAAGATTGCATCTTACCTGTTCTACAATGCCTGCTATGCGGAGAAGAATGTTAGACACCTGTCTTACACTCCCATAAGTCATGCCAATGGATGTTGATACTTTGCTGGACCAGGTAAAGGCCTGTGCGCAGTGTTGTCCCCAACGGCTACAAATTCTGATGACGGCATTCATTGAGATCTCACAGACGCAAAATGCTACTGCTGAGGTACGAGAGGAAACAGGCACACAGGTACCTTCCAATTCAAACATTGCTAATGCGACCGGCGCTGACGACGATGCTTCACATCTATGTGCGGTTGATCTTCTTAACGAGGTAATCAAACTCTCAACTACAATGGTAGATGAATTCTTTACACTTAGAAGATTTGATGTTTTCTCCAAACAATAACACTGACTTTTGAGTTGGCACACAGTATTCTGAGAGACTCTGAATTCGACATTAATTTTTCAAAACAAAGTTCTAACTTTGGAGCTCTTTTGTAGGTTTCGCCTGGCGATCCGCTGCGCAGCAGCGTTCGCGCAGGCAAAATCTTTTGAGAATAGTATGTGGTGGCTGTCCCGCCTCTGTCTTCCATTGGCTAGCTCCATAAATGGAGGCTAGCCATTGGAAGAGAGAGGCGTCCGTCATTGTGCGAGGCGATTCGTGGGCGTTCCGGCGATTTTTTCCCTCTCCGCCCCTTTTTAAAACGTCATGCGGCGGTGGGCGGATGTTTTTTTTTTTCCCTGTGATGTTTTGGCCATTTTGGACATGGGTTTTGCAGGGGTGGGTTGCGAACGAAACACATTCCAGTGTCGCCTATATAATAATTTTGTTTATAGCGCGTGCTCACTTAGTCGTGCGCTTCATAGCGCTGTGAATGACTCCAGCTCACTCCAGTGGCGCTCGACCAACCTCACTTACAAAAATGAGGAATCCATCCAGTGCAGATTTGATCTAGTCTAAATATCTGCAGTAGATTCCTCAAACCAGAGGATTCTTTTTAAGCACCGTGTTATTATAATGATCCGTATTTTCATCGCCTTTTGACTCGCGGAAATCCTCTTTTGTGACTTCGACGTCCTACGCGAGCCTGAGAGTCAAAAAAATACTTTCACGTGGGACGCGGGGTGGGTGCCGATTTCTGCAGCGCCTGCACCCCCATACCCAGCACCTCAAACATACAGGCAATCAGTCCCTGCCTCGTTGCCCCTCCCTCGAAGACAGGAAAGCGACGGGCTGAACCATATAGCACGTCCTGGTCTAGCTTCAAGGAGCTGTGGCCGCTTCTTGGACCGTCACTCGAAGGCGCTCAATTGTTAGTGTGGCACTGAAGAGCAGGATCGGCGTGTACTAAGGTTACAGGAGAAACGCGGGGCACACTCGCTGCTGGTGTTCGTGTGGGTTGCCAGTTTCGGACGGGCACAAGCAGAGTTGCCAAATGCCAAACGAGGTTGCCAAAGTCAGCTTTCCATCGCCCCCGACAGCTCGCGAAAAAAATCTCGCATTTTTTGAGAACATGTATTGCAAAGCTGGCATTAGCTGGTCTCGCCTTCAGTACTAGACCACACATCGTCTGATCTTGGGCACGCCGCCGTATTTCGCCGTACCTAAAATTGCAGTGTATGCACTGGAAATGCACCAGGCCCCTGGTAAGTGGAAGGGAGTACGACTGCCATCGACGCCTCTCGGAGGGTTTATTGTACCGAGAGTTGACTGAGAACACCGCAGCCTCGTCTCTGGAGGCGGAAGGGGCAGTGTCAGAGTCCCCTCCCCTCCACACTGGCACCCTGGGAGGGCCTAGCACCGCTCCTGATGTTCAGCCACTTGTGCCCGGCCACGGCAAGCCTCACTCGATGTACCAGCACACTGCAGGCACCACCAGCCTTCACCCAAGTGTGCCCCCACTCGAATTCTCACCCGCTGTACCTCAAAACGACACTGGCATTACTCCTGGCACAACTGCTGATGACCAGGCTCGCTATGCATGTGCTACTCACTGCCTTTCATAGAACATGCCACTCTAGGGTTATCCTGCACAGCTGCTGATGCTCAGGGCACACGTGCCCCTCTGAAACCCCTTGCGAAGCCCCCCTCTCAGTGCCGGCCAGTCCCATTGTCCCCCACCGAAGGGGTGGGTGGGGTCTCTAGCCAAAAATACGTGTTATAACAAATAAACAATCCGTACATCTTACAAGCTCATTTCTCACCCCTTCCCAAATAATACAAATACAGACAAGGCTCTGTCCAGGTCTGTCTTAAGTCTTGTGTTTCAGTACTCCCACCACCACCTCATTCCAATGCCTCCTCAGAGTGGGAAATTGTGGATCCCGACAATAACCGCATAGACCTACAGTACACATTTGAACATCTGTGCAGTGACTCGGGAAAGGACTCACTTAGCACAACGTTATTGTTGTTATTGTTATTGTTATTTGTATTTGTATAGCGCAACATTCATCCTACAAGGATATCACGGCGCTGCAAAAAATAACAGTAAAACCAAGGCAGAAACCTGGGAGCAATTTAATTATTCTGAAGTGGGGAATAGTGCAGTTTTTAGTTTCTTCTTGAAGGTGGGGTAGGAGTCCATGAGTCTGAGGTTAATCGGTAGTTCATTCCAGCTTTTTGCAGCAATATGTGAAAAGGCATTTCCGCCCATTCTGGAAAGCTTAATCCGAGTAGTGGCAGCTTTGGCAGAGGCTTGTGAGCCCAATGACTCCTAGGTGCTTTTAAACCGAAGGGACAACACTTTCACATCGAATTTCATGCTTACAACCCCTTCCATTTTTTATATCTTTCAATGGAACTTTGACAAAGAGTCGGGCGAGTTGCTGAGGATCACACCATTTTGGTTAGGAGGGGATACCGGGATTAGAACATATATATTGCAACAAACTCACTTACATGAAACAGGGGCTGCTCTGTGTTGCAGGTTCCCTCTTTTTACCCCACTAAACTGGGCTTCGACGAGAAGACGTATATAGTGTAAAAAGAAGACAGCTCATATGTCATCTGAGCACGAAGAAGACCTGGTTAATATCAGAGGGTAGAAGGCGCATGAATGAACGAGCGAAGGCAATAGATAATAATTGGAAACAGTGAATCGTGAACTCGCAACGGGTGGACAAATGACGCGGGTAGGTGGTAGGTTTTCGGCTCAGTCCTGGCTGATAAGGGATAGCGCCTGTGCGGATGATGCTGGTGTTACATAAGCCTCGGAGCGCTCCCTGCTCCCGGAAACACTGGGCCTCGTGTCCCCCTCCCAGAGCCGGTCCCCTCAGCTCCCTCACTGGCTCTGAATCACAACCGGGATGGGCAGAAACACACACCCATTACCTGTGCATAGCACTCAAGGGCACATGCTCCCGGGTTTGTGTGTGTGTGGGGGCGGAGGTGGGGGGGCTCAGAGGACCGCTGCCGCCGGGTCACAGGCCCGCAGGAAGCTGCAGGACCCAGGAAAGGGCAGGGAGGTGCAGGCTGGGCAGAAACACACCCTTTCCCTGTGCACTAGCACTTCAAGGGCGCACGCACCCGTGTGTGTGTGGGGGGGCTCAGAGGACCGCTGCCCCGGGGTCACAGACTGGCAGGAGCTGCAGGACCCAGGTGAGGGCAGGGAGCTGCAGGACCCAGGAGGGGGCAGGGAGGTGCGTCCTCTTAATTCCTGGCTCTACTTCACTCCCTCTCCCCCTCACTTGATTTCCGACACACCTCCCTCTCTCGCCCCTTCTCTCGCTCCTCCCCCCACAACCCCCTTCAGACGGTCCCTCAGTGCGCTATGAAAAGCAGTGTTAAAATGAACACCACGTGCGCCGGGGGACTTTTGGGAAGCGCGGCGGTGTGTGGTGGGAAGTGGCCTAATTGGAGCATTTCCTGTTCGCGCGCCCATCCCTATGGCCTGGAAATGGGAGGTGTGGGTGGGGGCTGCAACCTGCGCCGCTCTGCTCCACAGTGAGGGGGTAGAATACGGATACGTGTCCTCTCTCATGCTTACCGTCATTCTCTCCCAGGCAAGGGGGTCTGCTCGAGATAGGCTGACACACGCACGGATTGCAGGCTTCTCCCTTGGACGCATTCATTCATTTGCATCTAAATGACTGTGCAAAACAAAGAAAGACAGACACACAGGAATAAAAGTGAATAAGGACGAAAAAGAAAGTTATTGAATCATTGGCTCATTTTCAGGGCTCGGTGTCAGGGAATAAGAGTTCGTCCTCAAACTCTGCGAATTCAGGCAGGAGTAGATCAGTGTCACCTAACAGAGAAGAAATTCCCTCATCTAAGTTGCTGTCCCCCTCGTCTTCTTCCGGCGTGTATTCTCGTACTTTGTAATCTGGTGGTATGAGGTGCTGATTCATCTTGATTATTGTTAACCTCTCCACATTTTTGGGCGAGAGGCGGGTCCGTTTGCAAGTTACAATGCCACCAGCAACACTGAAAACACGTTCAGAAGACACGCTTGCGAGTGGGCAAGACAAGTAGTTTACAGCCAGGTTGGAGATCTGTGCCCACAATTCTTTTTTCCCATGCCAATACGCCAATGGGTCAGCATTAACATAGACCTCCGTTGAGTCATTCAGATAGTCCTGCACCATCGACTCAAGGTTCTCCAAGGTTCTTCCACTTTGCTTACTTTTTGCTGGGACCTTTTGAGAACCAAACCCAAGCTGAGTTAGCCAATCCTCTTCTTCACCCAATGTTACTGTTGTGTCTGGTGCAGATGATCCGGTTGCCGGCGTCTTTAACGGCGGAGAGGTCACTTGTGCCACAGCCACAGGTGCAGAATTGGATTCTTTTGACTGGGGATGGCCTGCTGATGCTGATGTACTGCCTTTTCCTTCAATTTGCTGCTGTTCTCTTTCAAACCTCATGGCTGACAAGGCTAGCCAACGTTTGTACTTTGTAACATCTTCATCACCAAAAGGAAAGAATGCTCTGCCTGCCAGCGCCTTTTTGTAGCGTGGATCCAGAATAGTAGCACAAATGTAATGCTGTTCTGAGTGGATCATTTTAAGACGTTCATCGCCAAGTAGGCGCTCTAATAATTTCTCCGCCAAAACAAAAGCGTCTTGCTTTTCTTTATCTTTTTAAAACATAGAACACACCGCCTTCAGTTGGTGCTCCAGCATGCGCAACAATGGGATAGCTTTTCCCAAATTACAGTCCTCCCTGCTGACTGCACGCGAGAAGACCTCAAAAGGACGAAGCATGCCTGTAAGGCTTTTAACTAGCTTCCATTGCGCCGCATCTAGCCTCAGGTCCTTCTGAGCTGGACTTAGTGTTAAGAAATACTGATCGAGTACCGTATACTGCTCATACAGACGCTCAAGCATGTAGAAGGTTGAGTTCCAACGTGTTGGCACCTCCTGGATGAGTGCTTTCACTGGCATTCGACGTTCATGTAGCAGGCCCCTCAGATGCTTCCGGGCCTTAAAAGAAAGGCTGAAATGGTTGCACATTCTTCAGGAGGTAGCCGCTAACTCGCAGGCTGGACTGTCTTCTGCACTCAAGAATTTTTTTTTTGTAAAAGTAAAAGTACTCAAGAATTTTTTAACAACCAGGTTTATACAGTGCGCCAAACACGGAAATAGTTACCCAGCTCCATGGCCTTACCTACATTGCGCCATTTTCCGTGGAAACATAACCAATCTGGTGTTTTTTTGGGGACAACCAGTGAAAGACTTTTGTGTTTAACTCATTCGAAATGTTTTCTGCTGTATGACGTTTCTCCAAGCCAAACATGGCTAGTGTTGCATGTTTCCAAGCAGCTTTAAAAACTTGGTCTGGGTCAACACCTGCGTTTAGCTTTGCTTTAACCCCTGAAAAAGAGACCCAGTGTGCAGTGATGCACATGTAATCAGTGCCTGCGCCACTGGTCCACATGTCTGTTGTCAGATGTATAGTGTGAACAGCACTCTTCTGCAAAGCTGCACCAATCACCTCCAGCACATCTTCATGTAGTGCTGGAACCGCAACTCTGGCAAAATAGAACCTGCTAGGAACCTTCCATTTAGGGCTGAGCGCTGCCACCAATTCTAGAAAACCAACCCCTTCTACAAAAGAAAAAGGGAGAAGGTCCAGAGCTAGCATTTTAGCCAGCTTAGTGTTATACAGACGCGTGAGTGGGTGGTTGCGTTCATATGGCGCGTCTGAAAACAACATGGTTCTAATGTTGGCCTGGACCATGATTTTATGGGATGATGATGATGACTTCTTCGACCCAGTTACGCTCGCTGATGAACTTTTTCGCATTGGTGTCTCACTCTCTTCCACACTCTTAGTGTGGCTCACAGGGGGTGTGCTGACAGGGGTACTGGGTGTAAGTGAAGTGTTTGACACTTCTTCCTCCTCGTCATCATAAGATGAAACATCAACGTTTTCTTGACTTCCAATTCGGGCCTTCTTGATCTCCTTTAGGTGCACATGTCATTGGACAGTGTGCTGTCTCTCAAGATGACCTCTCTGGCCTCCGGTACCATAGTTGGTACCAAACTTACCACGACTAACTGCAAACTTACAAATGCTACAAATGGCTATGTTTTCTGTTTTTTGGGCAAACACTAAAGAAGTCCCAAACTGCGGACTTGAAATGTCTGTGGGGGCCGGAGGAGGCGATACTGGTGGTGGTCATGCTGCTAATGCCAGATGAAGTGGAGGATGTGTATTGCCGAACTTTACTATGTAGTGCACTTTCACCACCACTAATTGAGGTCGAGGTGGATGGAGGTACCCTCTGGCGAGGAAGAAATATGGAAGCGGTAGGTGGTGGTGTACTAGTTAACTCCAATGATTGTGCTGTTGCCATTGCCTCCTCATCGACAACATCATCACGCTCAGCAGCTTTTCGGGCTAGGGTCAAAATGTCTGTTTGCTGGATGCCCGCTGAGCCTGGAGTGACGTGTATGATGACTGCGTCGACGTCGTGAGAGTCTTCATCAGCAGGAATATACGCCACTTCTTGTTGAGCGTCATCATCACACTCCATAAGTACGAGACTTTCGGGGACCTTCCTTTTACGCTTAGCTACCTTTGTCAGATCATAGTGTGCCTCACTCTCAGACGGCAGTGGTGGTGGTTCCCAATTTTGATCCGTATCATCAGAAGGAGGTGGGCTTGAAGAAGATCTAGACACCACCCTTGATCTTTTCCTTGCTAGGGATGTGGAAGACAATGAATGATCATCAGGAGGAGTGTCTTCCTCAAATGATATCTCGGCTTGATTGTCGATTTTCTGATGTGCCCCTACTTTGGGAGGAACAACTATTGTGGGCACTTGTGACCCTCCATGCACCTCTGCTTGCGCATCTCCTTGCGCTGCCTCTTCTTCCACATGTACTTGGGCTTGTACTTGCACATGTGATTGTTGTTGCGGCTGTGGTTGTTCAACACTCGTCAGATGAGTTACAACAACCTGTGTTGATTGAGGGACATTGCTGCTACTTTCTTGCGATGAGCCAACATCACTGGTCGATAGTGATTGAGCAACTAGACTAAGTGCCTCTGCAGCACTCAAGGGCTTGGACTTAAGTTGGCGTGGTGGTGGGTGCACTGAGCCCAATGGTGCGGTGTGCTGCTCCCAGCTTGGTCCCCAGCAGATCCCGCTGCTGCTGCAGGCGTACTTTTTTTTTTACTCCCAAAAAATGTGGCGGGCGGCACACCAGTCTCCTTGGTAACTTGCTTCTTCTGCTCCTTACTGGCAACTTTCTTGCTAGAGGAACTATGGGGAACTTTTTTTGGGGCCATCTTCTTCAGAGGTCAGAACAGCAGGCCGCAGTTGCACGAGTTGCAGAGTTGTCTGTGGCCAGACGTGACGTCGCGTGACGTTATGCTGCACACACACACCGCTGCAGGACTTCTTCCTGGCACTGGTGGTTCTCTTGAGTCTTGTGCACCTAAAAGCAATGGAAGACAGAGGAACATCAGTTCAGTTACACCCCAAAAACTCGAAAACCACATAAAAATCGGCACAATCCCATGCCATCCAAGCCCTCAATGATGTTTAAATTCAAGACACCCCCCAGAAAGACTAGGCCCATGCACCACTCACTACCCCTGGGCCTAATGTATGAAAGCTAGGCAAAATGGGTGCAGGCCTGAGAAGACTGCCTGTATTCAAAATGGCCCCTTGCCTCCCAGCGAATGCCCAGGGCATGCCTGTACCAGCACTCAAAATGGCCCCCACCCACATGGCCTGTCCCCATGAACACCCCAAAAAAAAAAAAACACAGAAAAATCAGCACAATCCCATGCCATCCATGCCCTCCATGATGTTTAAATTCAAGACACCCCACAGAAAGACTAGGCCCATGCACCACTCACTACCCCTGGTCAAAAGGCCCCAACAACCCAAAAAATCGAAAAACACAGAAAAATCTGCACAATCCCATGCCATCCATGCCCTCCATGATGTTTAAATTCAAGACACCCCACAGAAAGACTAGGCCCATGCACCACTCACTACCCCTGGTCAAAAGGCCCCAACAACAGCCCAAAAAATCGAAAAACAGAAAAATCAGCACAATCCCATGCCATCCATGCCCTCCATATTTTTAAATTCAAGACACCCCACAGAAAGACTAGGCCCATGCACCACTCACTACCCCTGGTCAAAAGGCCCCAACAACAGCCCAAAAAATCGAAAAACACAGAAACATCAGCACAATCCCATGCCATCTATGCCCTCCATGATGTTTAAATTCAAGACACCCCACAGAAAGACTAGGCCCATGCACCACTCACTACCCCTGGGCTTAATGTATGAAAGCTAGGCAAAATGGGTGCAGGCCTGAGAACATTGCCTGCATTCAAAATGGCCCCTTCCCTCCCAGCACATGCCCAGGGCCTGCCTGTACCAGCACTCAAAATGGCCCCCACCCACATGGCCTGTCCCCATGACCAGCCCAAAAAAATCAAAAAACACAGAAAAATCACCACAATCCCATGCCATCCAGGCCCTCCATGATGTTTAAATTCAAGACACCCCACAGAAAGACTAGGCCCATGCACCACTCACTACCCCTGGTCAAAAGGCCCCAACAACAGCCCGAAAAATCGAAATACACAGAAAAATCAGCACAATCCCATGCCATCCATGCCCTCCATGATGTTTAAATTCAAGACACCCCACAGAAAGACTAGGCCCATGCACCACTCACTACCCCTGGTCAAAAGGCCCCAACAACAGCCAAAAAATCGAAAAACACAGAAAAATCAGCACAATCCCATGCCATCCATGCCCTCCAAGATGTTCAAATTCAAGACACCTCACAGAAAGACTAGGCCCATGCACCACTCACTACCCCTGGTCAAAAGGCCCCAACAACAGCCCAAAAAATCGAAAAACACAGAAAAATCAGCACAATCCCATGCCATCCATGCCCTTCATGATGTTTAAATTCAAGACACCTCACAGAAAGACTAGGCCCATGCACCACTCACTACCCCTGGGCCTAATGTATGAAAGCTAGGCAAAATGGGTGCAGGTCTGAGAACACTGCCTGCATTCAAAATGGCCCCTTCCATCCCAGCACATGCCCAAGGCCTGACTGTACCAGCACTCAAAATGGCCCCCACCCACATGGCCTGTCCCCATGAACAGCCCCAAACAATCGAAAAACACAGAAAAATCAGCACGATCCCATGCCATCCATGCCCTCCATGATGTTTAAATTCAAGACACCCCACAGAAAGACTAGGCCCATGCACCACTCACTACCCCTGGTCAAAAGGCCTAAACAACAGCCCAAAAAATCGAAAAACACTGAAAAATCTGCACAATCCCATGCCATCCATGCCATCCATGATGTTTAAATTCAAGACACCCCACAGAAAGACTAGGCCCATGCACCACTCCCTACCCCTGGGCCTAATGTATGAAAGCTAGGCAAAATGGGTGCAGGCCTGAGAACACTGCCTGCATTCAAAATGGCCCCTTCCCTCCCAGCACATGCCCAGGGCCTGCCTGTACCAGCACTCAAAATGGCCCCCACCCACATGGCCTGTCCCCATGAACAGCCCAAAAAATCGAAAAACACAGAAAAATCAGCACAATCCCATGCCATCCATGCCCTCCTTGATGTTTAAATTCAAGACACCCCACAGAAAGACTAGGCCCATGCACCACTCACTACCCCTGGTCAAAAGGCCCCAACAACAGCCCAAAATTGAAAATTCCAAAATTGTAGTTGCAGCAACTGTAATGCCCCAAACAAACTTACTTGTGAAATTTCTAATCCAAAAGTGATCCAAAGAAAGTCAAAAAGGCCTCAAATCCAAATATCCAGCAGCATCCACAAAAAGTAATCCTTCCAGGTCAAGATCCGAATGAAAGTGACCAGCATATGAAGAAAGCACTGGGAGGAGCCTGCTGGACAGGAACAGGAAGTTGAAGACTGTGGGGTACTTCCTTCCTCCGCCCCCCCCCCCAAATGGACTCCTTGCAAAAAAAAGTGCAGGCAAATGTCAACCTGAGGAGTTATTCTGATAAAAATCATCATTTTCAGAAGGTTTATGCTGCTTGCTGGTGGATTTCTTGTGCAGAATTGCAAATTCTGTATTTCGCGAGTGCGAGATTGTTGCTGCCCGCCGCATCTACGTGTTCGCAATTGCGAACTCTCGCGATGCGTGCTGTGCAAGGTGGCAAGCCGCGATTACGTAATCGCGGTCGCCAAACTCCCACGGGATCCCGCAGCAAGATCCAAAACAGCGCAGCACTCGCAAAATATCGAGAAAAACCACTCGGCAAATGCTGAATGACGGTTAGTGAATGCCGCGCGCCGCAATATTGTATCACCAAGCAAAAAAATCCGCCTCGTGCGAATTTGCGGATTTTTGGTAAATTCGCGAGAGTTCGCGGATTGCGAATTTACCGAAAATCCGCAAAATCCGCGAGCGGAACGGATTTTACGCCCATGCTTAGCAGAGATACACATTTTTCATGGAAAGCTGTACAGGATTGGGCTCAGGAACAAGGTGTTCGGTGGGGGTTACACAGTAGTTATGGGCCACAAGCGGCACAAATGATTGAGAGATATAAGGATTTGCTGAAGGGAGAGTTGAGAAAGTGTCAGAAAAGCAGAAGTTGAAAGGATGGAATAACAACCAAATCAAAGCATTGTTGGAGTTAAAACATATACCGGTAGGGCAGTAAACAGGACAGACAAAGGTGATTCCCCTCGGAGTAGGACCGAAAATGTCAGTGGGAACATATAGTGGCATTGCCCGACTGTCCAGCATAGCTATCAAAGAAATATTGGTGTTAAGAGGAGTTATTGGTCCATATTACAGAGGGGAAGTCAAAGTGGTACGACTGAATCAGGGAGATACTGCTGTGTCAAATCAGACACATGACAGGTTTGCACAACTGAACTGTGAGAAAGTGCAAATCCAACAAATAGAAGAGAGATCTGGGCCCCCAGATACTACCCAAAGAGGGGAGGGGGATTTAAAAGCACTGGAAAGAAGGTGTGAGTGCCTCATATCATCCAGGAAAGAAAGCAGAAACTGAAAAAGGGATATTAAGTCAGCGAGTAGGAAGTACAGGTGCTTTTGAAAAAGACCTTGAATGTGCCTATATTTATACCTGTAGTGAAACTTACACCGCAATCGTGAATGGGGGGATCCATGCCAATAATGTGGTTCCAGGTCTCCTTGAGGATTGCTATGGTGGGAACCATATGGGTACAGCCGAATGTATATGCGAACAGCCCCTATCGTCTACATGCCTTCTGTGCACTCCGAACACATTACAGCTAATGGAGCGGTGGTTCCATTCTGAAACGTGCGGGTGCCTGGATGAAAAAGGATGGTTGCCAAGGTGATAACTTGGAAGGTGATGGGAAACAAATAGACATACCTGTGGACTAATTGAGCTACAACAAATGCCTGTGAGGGTTCTGGCGCATAGATTTATCATGAAGATGACGTGTAAATACTGTAATTTCTTTGCACGTTTAAAGTCTTTCAGTAGACAGTATGAGCGTTCAAAGGAGCATATTATTCTACCCTTTATTCCGTAGTAGAGAAGCGCACAGCTAGCAATTTAGGCAACTATTCTGTAGTTAGATATTGGAGAAGATGCAAAAAAGCTCTGCATTCAAGTAGTATTAATCCGGTCATATTACAAATTGAGGTCAGCAAAGGGAATATTACATCCTATGATCTGCTCAACAGTTATGGCCCCTGCCACAATTGCGATTTAGGTAACATAAACAGATTCGAACAAACTAGAGGAGAGCAAGTGAAGTGTATTCATAATGTGACCAGCATAATTCGAAGCTAGAAGACCGTCTGCACTGATTGCTAAACTAAACCTGGCACAGCTGCTATGCATACAAAAGTAATAGCAATTCAAATGACTATTGATACCAAGCAACCCATGCATCTACCTCTTATATTCAGTAATTAACAAAGCAACATGAGCTACAGGCTAGATGTAGGCACTAAACATCAGTAAGTTTAAGCGCAGATGTCAATGCAATGTTTACTGGACTTCATGGCAATCTATCTGCGAGTACCATTAAGTAATTAGTTTTCCCACGCATTTGCACTCACATATGTCATAATATTGTCCTTGTTAGTTGTACTGTTGCTGAGATATGTGTTTGTGCACTTTCCTTTTCATTAAAGCTAAATTGTATTCTCTACCTGTGTATTGCTCTTTACTGATTTGTACTTAATTGACATTGCTTGGGTTGATTGCCAGCATCTAGTACAACACAAGTGTAGATGGTGTATGAGAGTTAGAGGGTTCCTGGGGTGGATGAGGAGGGAATAGAACTGAGTGTGTTGAAGTGACCATGAGTGTGTGCCTGTTTTGAGTGGCTGAGATGTGATGGTTTTTAGGTCTCGCCTAGGCAGCGCGCATGCGCTGCTCTAGGAGATGACCTTTATAAATCGGTCATCTCCTTCTCCAGCACACTCGTGCTTGTGGTGGCATTCACCTTGCGGGAGCGAGCAGCGCACGTGGGAATTGAAACAAATGGCCCGCTGCTCGCTCCCGCAAGGAGGTTTGCAAGCACAAGCACGAGTGCTTGAAAAGGTTAGTGTTTTAGGGGAACATGCTTGCGCTTTCATTTTCATTTGTGGTCGCGCTTGTTAGACTGCGTAACTAAAGCTGTAAATAAAGACCATGCGTGTCAGTGTTGAATATTGCTGCCTGGAGGTATACAAGAATCAGCTAGCAGGAAGGGTTTACCCATGTTTCTACCCTCTGAACTTGTGGAGAACAACAACTCTGTACCCCTTTCTACGCACCCCGCCCCTCTCCCCCTCACAGGGTCTGCACCCCTCCCCACACAACTAGCAGCCATTCTCCCTTTAGCACCCACAGCCACTATAACCTCTCACTTGTGTGTACACTCTACTGAAGTTAATGTTCTTAGCCGGAGGGCAATCGGCCTTATACGGGTCAGTGTTAATGACCGATATAATGCGGGTTAAGCAGGCGTTAAACCTACATATCCATGACGGGCTGATGTCACCCGGTTTGTTGGGATGTGGTGAAACCCCGCCAGCGAGACTGTGGGTGTGGCCACTACTACTAACCATTAGCACTGCTAACACCACTACACTACTAATAAACACACAAAATTATTACCAACAAAACAATAAAAACAACAATTACTTGTCTTGGAACGTGAATAATGATTATTACAACCGTCCAGCTCAATTAAGGTACTTTTTAAATTATCTTTACAAATCACTGGGCCCAGATTCATCACCCTCAGGAAGGATTTTGCCTTGCAAAGACTGCAATCTGTGACGTGTCAAAACCATGTCTCTGTCAGGTCGACTCCACGGGATCCAGTCGCTGCAACAATGGATCCACCTCCAAATGTCACCAACACCCTGAATGTATATACACAGGGTGTTCGAGTCATTAGGCGAGGGAGAAAAATAACAAACTAAAATAAAAAACGAGGGAAGGGAAAAGGCTAAGGTCAGCAGGGAAGGGATGCCTGTAACAAAAAACAAGACATGTATCAAATAAGTGCTTAATGCCACACAGTTCTACTCTCATGAAGTCTCGCTACGTATACTTAAGTATATATACCTGATGATAAGAAAAACCAAGCCTTTGATAATAAACCAACACAGCCCTTCAGTCACAGCCCGTAAGAATATCCTAGGAACATAGAAACAGAGGGTGAATGAAGGTCCTCGTAACCAATCATACCCCACATACCACAGACTGTTAGAAGGACTCAATGTATAAATGGGGGTCCAAGAATTCCGGAAATAATGTATATCTGATCCAGACAACGTACAAGAGAAACGGCAGTGTGTAGGAAGCAAGAACTACAACACTCCACTCCCTTCTCTTCAGAGGAACCACAATAATGACCCAAAAGTGAATAAGGCTTATAACAGAAAAACGTAGTTGCGACCACCACTGAATTCTGTTAAGGTGCACCAAACGAATAACAAGAACAAAGGTCCCAGGAACGTGTAGTTAGCTTCACTACAACGCCCCCGCTCTGTATTACTTCCCCTCAATTGCCAGGAGAGTAACGGTGACACGTAGTTAACCTCACTACAGTGCCCCGATACCGATACAATCAGGAATGTACAAGGGTGTACGGTAACATGTGGTTTCGACCGCCACCGTGTTCCGCAACACCCAAAACCAAGAAGCCTATTGGAAGTAAGACACTCGCTTACAGTTTACATAGGATCGAAATGTTTAAGCGTAGGCAGACTGCTGGCCGCTAGAGGCGGCGGAAGATTCAGTACAACAATACCTGCGGCACTGCCCAGACCAAGTGCTTGGCGATGAAGTTTGAGATCGCACGCAGGGCGGTCCACACAGCTGAACACCGGAGGTCCCGCTCCGTCGCACTCCGTCAGGCGGCTTCAGGAACAAGGTACTAGCGTGCAGAGCATCCGCTCTCACGCCGAAGACGAACAGGGAACTGAATAACGCGCAACCGGAAGCGCATCTTTCCCCCAGATGTACTTCCTGAGTGGAGCCTCAAGGCTCATGGGACATGTAGTTTCTAGCGTGGCAGGCGCGATAGTCTGTGGAGTCTGACAGTACATCCCCCCTCCCTAGCGCCTCCTAGGACCAGGCCTCAAGGGGTATCTACGATGGTAGGCACGGACAGCACCCGGGGCATGTATGTTTCCAACAGGTTCCCAGGAATCGTCCTCCAATGAGTAGCCTTTCCAGGATACCAGGTACCACAGAACGCCCCTGCGCCATTTAGAGTCCTTAATACTCCGAACCTCATATTCATTTCCGAGTACCGGAGGCGGGGCCCTCCTCCTAGCCGAGAGAGAAGGCTTCAAAAGATTGCAATGGAATACCGGATGTATACGCAACGAACCAGGCAGTCTCAGCTTAAATGCCACCGGATTGATTCTCTTCATGATGGTATATGGCCCAATGTCACGGGGATGGAACACACTACGCAACTTAAACCTAATGTTGCGAGTCGACAACCAGACCCTATCACCAACTTGGAACGTGGGGCCCTCCACACGGTGTTTGTCCTCCCATTTCTTGTACACAGCTTTCGCCCTCTCCAAACGCACCCGAACCTTCTTATGTAGGGCTTGGACCTTCCGCATCTGTCCCAAAACCGTGGGCTGTCGAGACACCTCCTCCGGGATGTGCACGGGAAGGATACGTGCGTCAAACCCGTAAGTAGCAAGAAAAGGCGAAACACCCACTGAACTATGCCAAGCGTTGTTATACGCTATTTCAGCCATCCACAACAGGGAAACCCACGAGTCCTGAGCATCATCAGCAAAACACCTAAGGTATTTTTTCAGTGTCTGATTTAACCGCTCAGTCTGCCCGTCCGTCTGCGGGTGAAAACTGGTTGAGAGCGAGGATTGGATATGCAACGCCTGACACCACGCTTTCCAGAATCTTGCTACAAACTGAGGGCCTCTGTCAGACACAATAACCTCTGGGACGCCATGCAACCTTATAACATGGGTAAGCAGTAGTTGAGCCGTCTGCCCAGCGGTTGGCAAATTGACACAAGGTATAAAGTGTCCCAATTTAGTGAGGCTGTCGATGACCACCAACACTGCTGATTTACCCTGATCCAGTGGTAGTCCTGTGACAAAGTCTAGGCTGATGTTTTGCCACGGTTTTCTCGGTGAAGGCAAGGGCATCAACAGTCCTTTCTTCTTTCCCGGGAAGGTTTTAGCCCTAGCACATACCTCACACTGACCTATCCAAATAGGGATGTCGGTGTTTTCAGACTCCCACCAAAAATGTCTTTTCATCAGGTGAGCAGTCTTTTTTACCCCCTGATGTCCTGCCAAAGGAGAATCATGGCACCACTTAAAAGCCTTTTTCCGCAGTTCTGGAGTAGGGAGGAACAATCTATTGTCCTGAAAGGGCAAACCATTCACCAGGTTGCGATTGGCACCCTTCGTAACCCAAAGGACCCATGCATTATGATCCTTTGCTTTGCGTACAATGTCCAAAAAGGTGTTGGCCTGTATAGCACAGATCACTTTGTCAGGACTTACTATGGCCATTTTCGCTTCCTCGCTTCCATGGTCTTCCAACTGATCTCTGCGGGATAAGGAATCTGCTTTCAAGTTTTCTGCCCCTGGTCTAAAGGTGATGGTGAAATCGTATTCTGCGAAAAAGAGCATCCACCTCATCTGTCTTTGCGTTAAGTGCTTAGCTGACTTCATGTATTGAAGATTTCGGTGGTCTGTATAGACAGTAACTGGGTGTCTGGCCCCCCAAAGGTACTGCCGCCATTCTTGGAATGCTCTTTTGATCGCTAACAACTCCTTCTCAGCGATGGTGTAATTCTGTTCGGGTAGGCTTAGTTTCCTAGACAGATATGCCACCGGATGTAGCTGCCCGGTGTCCTTATCTCGCTGAGAAAGCACAGCTCCAATGGCTTCGTCGGAAGCATCTGCTTCTACGACATAAGGATATTCTGGTCTAGGATGAGCGAGTATCGGTGCGGTAGTGAAGGCTTCTTTTAAGTACTTGAATGCCTCAGCGGCTTCAAGGGACCACATAAACCTTACTCCTTTCCTAAGCAGTTTAGTCAAAGGGACTGCCACTTGAGAAAACCGCAAAATAAACCGGCGGTAATAGTTCGCAAATCCCAAGAACCTTTGCACGTCTTTCACACATGTGGGTGTGGACCACTCAAGTACTGCCTGTATCTTTCTATCAGACATTTGCAGCCCCTCATGACTTAACAGGACCCCTAAGAACTCAACCTTGTCCACACCAAATTCACATTTACTTAATTTGCAAAACAACCTGTGCTCTCTTAACTTTTGTAGTACTTCGGTTACATGCCGTGTATGTTCTGTGGTGTCTTCTGAATAAATCAGAATGTCATCGATGTATACCACCGCACTGACATCCACCACTTCCTTCAAAACGTCGTTCAAAAAGTACTGAAATGCCGCCGGAGCGTTGCATAGCCCGAACGGCATTACAGTATATTCATACAAGCCGTATCTCGTTTTGAACGCGGTTTTCCATTCATCCCCCTCTCGGACGCGGACCAGGTGGTACGCCCCCCGAAGATCTAATCTGGTAAACACCTTGGCATACCGTACCTGGTCCAACAAAACAGAGATAAGAGGCAGTGGATATCGGTTTCTGATGGTGTTCTTATTCAGCATCCGATAATCCACACACGCCCTCAAATCCCCGTTCGCTTTCTTGATGAAAAACAGGGGGGATGCTGCAGGAGACCTGGATGGGCGAATAAAGCCTATATCGACATAATGATCCAAATACTCCTTCAAATGAGTCGTTTCAGGGTCAGAAAGCGCGTAAACCCTACAGGATGGTATTGTGGCTCCCTCCACCAAATCTATTCTACAATCATACAACCTATGCGGGGGGAGCTGCTCGGCCTTACTTTCACTAAAGACGTCCCTATAGGACTGATATTCCACCGGTAAACACACATCCTTTTCAGCAGCAGTAGCCACAATCAATGGAATAACTGCTGGTGAAAAACAATTGTCCCCCCTTCGTTCCATGTGGGATTTACATTCCTCAGACAAGAACTGTATCGATTTCTCTTTCCAGTCGATGGAGGGATTATGATGGCTGAGCCAGGGCATTCCGAGGATCACCTCGTATTGAGGGGCTTCAATGATATTTAGTACCAGCTCTTCCCGATGCCTGCCTTCCTTTACATCAACAGTAAGTGTTACTCTCTCCGTTTGTTCTGTTATGAGGCCGGATATTAATGGTTTCCCATCAACCGCCAAGACTTCCTCAGGAGTGTCCCTGGGTACCCGATCTAATGACAAAGAAGTTACAAGACCACTATTGATGAAATTCCCAGTATCCCCTGAATCGATCATAACAGTTACAGCATATACCTGTAGTTGACACTCTAATCTCATGGGCATTAAGATATGGGATTCAGATTCATGCAGGGTTAACACAGTTAACGAAGGTGCTTTCCAGGGTTGTGTTTCTCTCATGTTTCCGTCCTCCCCTCCGCAGGCCTCCTCTTTAGCGCTACCAGCAGTGATGGCTACTCTTTTGTTTCAAGACCATGTACCCGAACTTTTGGGTTTGGAAGGACAGTCCCTTACGTAATGTCCTTTCTTGCCACAATACCGGCAGAGGCCGGCCACCCTACGACTTTCTTTTTCTTCTCTGGTTAAAGGGGAACGGACCGCCCCGATTTCCATCGGTTCGGAGTTTGCGTCTGGAGAAGGCAAGGCTCTACGTGGAAGCCATTCTGGTCTGGAAGGGCCCTTCTCCCATCTTCTCCTGTCCCCTCCCCTATCTGTCATTCTACCATCCAGTCTCAGGGTCAGGTTTACCATATCAACACAAGTAACCGGTTGGGGATCTATTTGAGCGATGACATCTTTAAGGCCATCCCTTAAGCCCTGATAGAATAGGGACATTTTTTTTTTTCCTCCGGCCACGAGGTTTCAGCCACCAACCGGTTGAATTTCGTAAGGTACGTTATCAAGTCAGATCTGCCTTGTCTTAATTCGAGAAGCTCTCTGTCTGCGCTAAGAGTGGTGGCCCTTCGATCGAACACCTTCTCGAATTCGGTTCGAAAAGCCGACCAATCCGAGAGAATGGGGTTGTCTTTCCTTACCAATGGTACTGCCCAATTGGCTACATCCCCTACCAAATAAGATATCGCGAATGCCACTCTAGAATGGTTGTTAGGAAATGACGCAGGCTTACACGAGAAGTGTAACATAACTTGAGTCAAAAACACCTGAGTTTTAGCAGGATCCCCTGAATATCTCTCCGGACTAGCCAGAGGGATAGGAGGGGGGGAACCGTCACTTGTACCTGAGGATTGGATGACGAAAAGGGATTTCTAGACAACCTATCCACCTTTTCTTTTAAAGCAGTGGCTTCTGCTTTCGAGGAGGCCAGCTCCTGTTGAACCAAAAGCAGAGCCTGCAGAACATCATCCATGGTGGCCATTTTGCAACAACTGGACCAGGCAGAGCAACGTTCGTGGGCGCGTTATTCTGTCAGGTCGACTTCACGGGATCCAGTCGCTGCAACAATGGTTCCACCTCCAAATGTCACCAACACCCTGAATGTATATACACAGGGTGTTCGAGTCATTAGGCGAGGGAGAAAAATAACAAACTAAAATAAAAAACGAGGGAAGGGAAAAGGCTAGGGTCAGCAGGGAAGGGATGCCTGTAACAAAAAACAAGACATGTATCAAATAAGTGCTTAATGCCACACAGTTCTACTCTCATGAAGTCTCGCTACGTATACTTAAGTATATATACCTGATGATAAGAAAAACCAAGCCTTTGATAATAAACCAACACAGCCCTTCAGTCACAGCCCATAAGAATATCCTAGGAACATAGAAACAGAGGGTGAATGAAGGTCCTCACCTAACAGACGCATTCACACTCTACTGGAGACTCGTAACCAATCATACCCCACATACCACAGACTGTTAGAAGGACTCAATGTATAAATGGGGGTCCAAGAATTCCGGAAATAATGTATATCTGATCCACACAACGTACGAGAGAAACGGCAGTGTGTAGGAAGCAAGAACTACAACACTCCGCTCCCTTCTCTTCAGAGGAACCACAATAATGACCCAAAAGTGAATAAGGCTTATAACAGAAAAACTTAGTTGCGACCACCACTGAATTCTGTTAAGGTGCACCAAACGAATAACAAGAACAAAGGTCCCAGGAACGTGTAGTTAGCTTCACTACAACGCCCCCGCTCTGTATTACTTCCCCTCAATTGCCAGGAGAGTAACGGTGACACGTAGTTAACCTCACTACAGTGCCCCGCTACCGATACAATCAGGAATGTACAAGGGTGTACGGTAACATGTGGTTTCGACCGCCACCGTGTTCCGCAACACCCAAAACCAAGAAGCCTATTGGAAGTAAGACACTCGCTTACAGTTTACATAGGATCGAAATGTTTAAGCGTAGGCAGACTGCTGGCCGCTAGAGGCGGCGGAAGATTCGGTACAACAATACCTGCGGCACTGCCCAGACCAAGTGCTTGGCGATGAAGTTTGAGATCGCATGGAGGGCGGTCCACACAGCTGAACACCGGAGGTCCCGCTCCGTCGCACTCCGTCAGGCAGCTTCAGGAACAAGGTACTAGCGTGCAGAGCATCCGCTCTCATGCCGAAGACGAACAGGGAACTGAATAACGCACAACCAGAAGCGCATCTTTCCCCCAGATGTACTTCCCGAGTGGAGCCTCAAGGCTCATGGGACATGTAGTTTCTAGCGTGGCAGGCGCGATAGTCTGTGGAGTCTGACAGTCTCTGCAGCAGGTACATTACCCTCCAGGGGTATCTTACAGGGATTGAATTCTGAGACTTAGAGGCCATTCACAGATGGATGGAGCAGGGCATCAACTCTCTGAACTTTCTTACAGAGGCTGATAGGCATGTCACACACACACACCTGCAGCAGATGCAATACCCCACTGCCTTTTTGCATTGGCTTTGGGACGTCATTTACAGGCTCCACAGAGACCTCCGCAGCAGATGCATTGGCTGACAGTTTTACTCAGTGCTATAAAAGAGCAGGTAACATGTACCATGTAGCGTGTAACTGCATTAAAGCTGAGGAGAGCACAAGCACTTCTCATCAGGGGTGTAATGCCTTTCCTGAGAGAGCACTGGCACTTCTCAACAACAAACATGGCACTGTTGGAAACTGAGTAGCCGCCCATTTCTATTTCCATCTCAGATGTTGTAGTCGAAACCATATAGATCCACCCCAGCACAACCACATTATCTTCCATCTATTTATTCTCAGTCTTCAAGGAGAAAGGACAGATTGACGTTAACAGAGTAGTGCAGTGCCAAAATACAGATATATTTTCGGAACATATTAACTTTCCCTATAACTATCCATCAAACGTAGAGGAGCACAGTCAGTGAGGAATCTGCAGGTAGATAAGAGTATCCACCAGAAAGAACGTTAATGCATGTAAGTAACGTTTTCTTCTGATGGATACTGCTACCTGTAGATTCCTCACCTGTAGAATAGCCATAGCCACCTAGGTGAAGAGTTGATGGATGTTTATACCAGAAAGCCCTGCAAGACAGATTTGGCAAAATGACCATCTCTACACATCTAGGAATCCAAGCAGTAATACTTAGTAAATGTTTGCAGAGAGACCCACTTGGCTTCCTTGTATAATGTTGCAAAAGGGCCAAAGTAGTAGCTTTGACCCTTGTACAACGAGCCCAGATTCCTTCAGGTTTTTCTTTCTTGGCTAGCACATAGCAGGTCTTAATGCAGAGGATGATCCACGTTTGAAAGAGTCATTTTCTGCACCGTTATGCCTTTCATGGCACTACAATAGCCTACGAAGAGCTGGTCATTCATGCAAGTGTTTTTTGGTGCAGTACAGGTAGTAGTAGACCACCTGCCTGGGACCCAACCTATGCAACCGCTCCTCCTCCTTCATAGGATGGACCCGGGGACAGAAAGTCAGAAGGGAGATGAACTGACTGAGGTGGAATGGAGTCACCATTTAAGGCAGGAAATCAGCCCTGTTCTCAACACTACTTTGGAAGGGTAAAAGAATGTAACGGGTGGACAACAGCTAAGAGCCTGCAACTCGCTCATCCATCTGGCTGATGTTATCACCACTAGAAAACTGTTTTCAAGGTTAACATACTTAAGAGACAACTGTGCAGGAGCTTAAACAGAGTACCCCTGATGTGTGTTTGGGTGTGTGCTACACTGTAGTATTTGTTTTTGTTTTGAATGAAGGTGTTGTCTTTGTTAATGTAGTGATTTTGTATGTGTGTTTCTGTGTATTTGGTGTTTTGAGTGATGGGGTGTATGGGGTTGAAGGTGTGCGTTTATGTGGTTTGGTGTGTGTTGTGTTGACTGTGGGTTTGTGTTAGGGTGTTGTGGTGGTGGCCGGAATGGGTGAGGTGTTGGTAGTGGTGGTGGTTGTGGGTGTGGTGGACTTCGTGGGTGTGGTTGTGATTGAATGTGTGACAGTTGTTGAGACTGTGGTTGGCTGTGAGGTAGTGGGTTTGTGTATCTGCCCTATTTTGGTTATTAGTGGAGAATGCATGTGGGTCTGTGTGTAGCAAATATGTTTGTGGTGGTGGTGGGTGTGGTTGAAATGTGAGACTCAGTATGTGTTTATTTGTGTGTGTGTTTTGCTCTCTTGGTAGAAGTGTCTCTGAGTGTGCATGCGTGTTTATGGTTGTTTACATGGTGGTGTGAATGTGTGACTGTGTGATGTACTGGAGTCTGTTGGAACAGAGGTAGTTTGGGGGCAGATATATTGCTTGGAGGGAGGATTTGGGAAGAGGGATGGTCTAGAGAGGAATGGGGAGGGGGTGTTGGGTGTGTGGGAGTAATGTCAAATGTCAAATGTCAAACGTTCTTATAAAGCGCACAAATCACTGTGAGGTCTCATGGCGCTAGCAGCAAACGAAGACTGTAGGTCAGCCAGCAGTCCACGACTAGAGGCTGCTAAGGAAAAAGCCAAGTTTTGAGTTTCTTGCGGAAACATTTGTGGTCAGTTGTGGAGGAAATGTGTTCGGGTAGTTTGTTCCATAGTATGGGGGCCAGGTATGAGAAGGCGCGACCTCCATTACGTGAGGTTCCGATACGGGGCTGAACAAGATATGGTTTGGAGCATGACCTTAAAGTTCTACCGGGTAATGCATGAGGAGGTTAGGATGCAGGACATGCTTTTCTGAATGGAAGATTTTGCACTGTGTATGCCATCCTGGAAGACCAATATTTGGGTCAGTGTGGGCTGGCCCCTTGAATGGCACACAACTCAAGACATCCAGAGCCTCTGCAGATATTGCTGATGGGTGATCAGGGCCAGGAGCATAGGTGCCTGGGAGTTTGGATAAACTATCAGGTAAAACATATCTTGCTACAGAAATATTGTGTCAAGAATATCAGGACATTACACATATAATTGTAAGCAATATAGTAGTTAGAAATATAATTTTAGTGTTGTTATAATATCGATGCTAAAAATATCAATATAGTAAATATATTTGAAAAAATATATTTTTTATGATAAAATTGTATGCAATGTCTTACTTTTTAAAAATCTTTGTGTTTAGAATTTGTTTTAATTGTATACGTTTTTTTCATTTATTGAATTGTTGAAATTTATGTTGAATTGTTTAAGGTATTATAGAAAATATATTTTTAGTAGTGGGATGTTGGTTTAACAGGGGATAAGGGTGGGAAGATTTAAAACAAATTATATTTAGATTTTTTTGTAAGTTAATAATATTTTTAATTGAAAGATTATTTTTTGTAAAAAGTCATTCTATTACATTTTTAATATTTGTATCTGGTTTATTTTATGAAAAATAGGATATGTGTTAATGTTTTTATAAAAAATAAAAACATTACAATTTTATTTAAATTATTATTTTTATACATGGTTAAATTTGGTTTTATTTGGAAAGTTTAGGTACAAATATGCTAATTATTTAATTAAATTGATATAATTGTATAAATTATTTAAAATTAGGGAAACATTTAGACATTTTAAAAAATATTTCAAAAACTTAGGGGGTCATCAGGATGTCGGCCATCCTATCGGGAAATGGGACCGCCCGCCATAAGGGCGGGGGTCCAGTGGGAGCCATTAGGATGCATCCTGCATTCCTGTCATTGTGGCGGGCGGTACACTCAGCACCGCCAGCCACAATGCCAGGAAGGCATGTTGTGCACTTCCATGCACAACATGGCAGGCACCGTGCTGTGCCTGCTATGTTGTGCATGGAACTGCAGGGGGTACCATAGGTATCCCCCATGTGCACCCCCCACCCCCAGAGTCCCTGGGGGCCTGCAACGGTCCCTATCAAGCAATTACCGAATGCCTTTCCGTGGCAGCAATGCCGCCACTGAAAGGCATGTTTCGGCCCCCATGATAACATGGCTGGCGGTGTCTGACAGACACAGCCACCATATTAAACTCTTTTCGGCCCGGTCATCTTGTTGACCAGGCGGAAAAGCGGCAGACGGTCTTTCTGTCTGCCGCGTCCCCCTCACCATAGTAATATGGCAGGGGGAAATGGGTGGCGGGCGGGGATGGATCTGGGGCGGATCGCCACCGCCATGTGGACGGTGGTGATCCGTCCGAGATCCTAATAAGCCCCATAATTTCATGTATAAATTTAAGAAATTCTTTGTACAATTTATTTAGTACATTTGCTAATTTGTATTAACTGTAATTGTATGTATAGTAGATAAATATTATTTTCACATTTGAAAAATGTATTAATAAATAAAATGTAAAAAAAATACATTTAAATGTGCATGTAAATGTGAGTAGTTGAAAATAGTGGTTTATGAAATTAATATTTTCAAATTTAAACATTTACTAAAGCTCCATTATTTGTACTATTAATAGTGTACTTTGCACTTTTTAAAATATAATATTTGAGGTAAAAAGTTGTAATTAGAATTGGAGTAATAAATTGTCGTTTTTAGTTTTTGATGGCTTCCATAAGTTGGATTACATTTGAGTGGAAATAGTAAATGTCACCCCTTAGAGTCCAACACCTTCTATTAGTTGGTTAAGATTGGAGTGGGAATAGTAAATGTCACCCTTTTAGTGTTGAACACCTTCCCAAAGTTGGTTTAGATTGGAATGGGAATAGTAAATGGCACTCCTTTACCGCCCAACACATTCCCCAATATCGTAAGGCTGGAGTGGTAATAGTAAAAGTTCCCCTTTTATTGTCGCACCCTTTATCCAAGTTGGTTTAGATTGTAGTAGGACCCGTAAATGCCTCCCTTTTGTGTGCAACACCTCCTATGAGTTGGTTAAGATTGGAGTGAGAATTGTAAGTGTCACCCCATAGAGTCCAACACCTTCTATGAGTTGCTTAAGATTGGAGTGGGAATAGTAAATGTCACCCCTTTAGTGTCCATCACCTTCCTCAATATGGTATGGCTGGAGTGGAAATAGTAAATGTCACCCCTTTAGTTTCCCACATCTTCCTCAAGTTGGTTTAGATTGGAGTGGGGCTAGTAAATGTTACCCTTTTTGTGTTTAAGACCTTCTATGAGTTGCTTTAGATTGGAACAGGAATAGTAAGCGTCATCCCTTTATAGGCCAACACCTCCTATGAGTTGGTCAAGATTGGATTGGGCATAGGAAATGTCACCCATTAGTGTCCAACACCTTCCCCAAGTTGCTGGAGATTGGAGTGGAAATAGTAAATATAACCCTTTTTGTGTTTAACACCTTCTATGAATTGAGTTAGATTGGAGTGAGAACAGCAAGTGCCAACTGTTTAGTGTCCAACGCCTTCCCCAAGTTGTTTTACGTTGGAGTAGGAATAGTAAATGTTACTCTTTTAGTGTGCAATACCTTCCACAAGTTGGTTTAGGTTGGAGTAGGAAAAGTAAATGTCAACTTTTGTCACACATATTGTTCAAAATGTACTGTTTCATAATTTGTATATATTGTATAGTTTAACATTTTGTTAAATATATTTTTGCATAAAAAACAGTAATTATAAAGTTAAGTGAATGAAAATCATTTTTTTATTTGAGAAAATACAAATAAATCAGATTGTATACCTATTTGTATACTTGTACATGTTACTTTATATTGAATATAATTTTTACACATTGCAAAACTTTTTTAATACATTTTGTTAACATTATTCAACATGTTTTTAACTAGAATATATTAAGTAAGTTTATATATATTAGACAAATCGTAATTTATACTTTACAAATTTTGTAAATTTTTCACAATATTGTTTGATATGTTTAACATTTTTTTTAAAGTTTGCTTTTTTTACATGTATTAAAGATTTTCCAATATTTCCCTTGATTTCTCTAGGGAGACAGTCTTTTTTTTGGTTTCATTTGGTGGCCATTGTTTCTACTGCTACCTCTATTTTGTAGTCTATTGGTGTTGTTTTGGGTCTGAACAGGTAAGTCCTTTTTTAAGGTTTAGAAGTTAAAAGAATATTTAGATGAGTTTAATAAGTGTATTGCACGCTCTTGGGGAAATGGTTGGAACAACGTGGGCTCAACAATGCGTGTCCGAACAACGCAAGTGCTACCATGCTTGCCGTAACCACACATATGCCTTAACCAAGCATATGCGTGGTTTCCCCCATTCAGCCACTCGCCTGTTTGTCCCGCCGCTCTGTCCTGACCCTATAGACGCCCACAGTGAGTGCACCTCGCCTTGGCAACGTGTGGACTTTGATTTATACGGCCGGCCCGGTCGTGAGGAGCACCGCCGCCAATGCAAGCAGCTCCGCTGCTGTCCTCCTGGATAGAGCGGCGGGACAAACAGGCGAGTGGCTGAATGGGGGAAGTCAGCGGCACAACCACGATGGATGGATTTTAATAATTTGCACAGTATTGCCAGCAGCCCACATGGGTTTCATTTTACAGGACTTCCAGTCCCAAGATGCATTGTGTATATATACTCACCTGAGTTGGATTGCACTAATTGATTAAAGGGAATATACTGGAAAGACAGCGTGTTGGCACTTCCTGTGTAGTAGTAAAGCCTATGAAGAAGGGCGTAGCCCGAAACGCGTCAGGTCGCTGCAGACGCTGGGTGTGCCTGCGACCTTCCCTGACCCTATAGACGCCGACAGTGAGCGCACCTCGCCTTGGCAACTTGTGGACTTTGATTTATATAGCCGGCCCGGTCGTGAGGAGCACCGCCGTCAATGCAAGCGGCTCCGCTGCTGTCCTCCTGGATAGAGCGGCGGGACAAACAGGCGAGTGGCTGAATGGGGGAAAGTCAGCGGCACAACCACGATGGATGGATTTTAATAATTTGCACAGTATTGCCAGCAGCCCACATGGGTTTCATTTTACAGGACTTCCAGTCCCAAGATGCATTGTGTATATATACTCACCTGAGTTGGATTGCACTAATTGATTAAAGGGAATATACTGGAAAGACAGCGTGTTGGCACTTCCTGTGTAGCAGTAAAGCCTATGAAGAAGGGCGTAGCCCGAAACGCGTCAGGTCGCTGCAGACGCTGGGTGTGCCTGCGACCTTCCCTGACCCTATAGACGCCGACAGTGAGTGTACCTCGCCTTGGCAACTTGTGGACTTTGATACACACATATATATATATATATATATATAGATATATATATATATATATATATATATATATTTTTTTTTTTTAATTCATTTATATATTGAAAATAAGTCTCATTTCAACACAGCCTCTCGCCTACAACCCGGGGGGCCGGCAGCATGTTAATTCGCAGTAGAGTACAGAGCTATATAGCCAACAACCCAAGGTGCAGGCAGTGTCTCACCCGGGGCTACATCTTTGGTAAGCAGATATATGGTGTATAGTCCCCAGAAGTTCTTGGGTCTACTCCTGGGGGGGAGTAATTCGCTACAATTCTCAGTTTGGGTGCTGCAGTAAAGCATGTCATGCGACAATTGTGACAATGTGGGTACTGGGCCTTTAAAACCACCACATTGCAACCTGTTGTTTTGCTATGAGTAGGCCCATGTCCATCAGTCTGCGGACCTCCTTAGGCAGCTATTTAGAATACCCCAGAAGAGCCAGTGCCGGATCCAGAATAAGCACCAAGTCCACCACCCTTCCCAGCTCCTGAAAGATCAACTCCCAATATCGGAACACCTCCGGGCAATGTCAAGCAAGGTGGACAAAGTCTGCAGTATGCGCGGGGCATCTGTCACAAGCCGGGTCCCCCTGCAGTCCGTATCTAAATAGTCTCTCTGGGGTGTAGTACACTCTGTTCAAGTACTTAAAGTGGATAAGTCTGTGCCTGCAGTGTAACGATATACGTCGGGTGATGGTACAGCAATAAGACCACATAGAGTCATCTATCTCCAGTTGCAATTCCCGTTGCCAGGCTAGCCTTGCTTTCTTATAATGATTTGCTCTGTGAGACATTGGCAATTTATAAACGTTAGAGACCACCTTGCGGGCGACTTAGCTTTAATTATGTAAGACAGTTCCAGCATCTCAGGCGGTTCCTACAGGTCATCCCCCAGAACTTCCCGAAGGGTTCTCCGCAGTCTATTAAACTGAAATCTCTGCAGCAGAGTGCGGTCTACGGTTGAGCCCTCCATGTCCTCCCATGTCTTCACCATACCGTCCTGAAATAGATCTCCCGCAGTTAGTACCTTCAGTGCCTGTAACGCTCAAATCACCCCTTTCTCCCGGCACAGAGCCAACCAAAGGGTCCACTCCAATGGCATAACCGGAGAGTACAACAGGGCCCCCGCCTGTAATTGCAATAAATTATGCCAGGCATCGCGCGTCGAATTAATGGAGTCTTGTATCCCTGTCCTGCGGTCCGGGGGTTCATATATAGTAGCTGGAAGGGGGGGCAGGTTCGCAAAAAGCCTCTCAATGCGGAGAAACAGGATGTCTGACGAGCCCTGCATCCAATAGTAAGCCTGAGCGCCCTGCGCCGCTCTATAATACAAGTTCAAATTCGGTGCACCTAGCCCCCCCATATGGTATGGAAGAGTAAGTATCTGCCAGCTCACCCTAGCTTGCCAACCCAAGCTAACTTTATTAATAACGTAGTGACTCTGTTAAAAAATGAGGCTGGTAATAAAAGGGGAATATTTGTGAATAGAAACAGGAAGCGGGGCAGAATCACCATCTTCATGATGGACACTCCACCGAGTAATAATAACGGTAACTTGATCCAGTCATCTACATCATCCTCAGGTTTACTGACCGCTACCACATAGTTTTACCTAAACACAGTCTCCAAATCTGTATGGAGAGGTATGCCCAAGTAGAGGATCGCATCAGAGGACCAGTGTAGTACGAAATCCAGTTCAAAAAGCGACGTAGCTGGGGTGAGTGGGAATATGATGGATTTAGACCAATTGACTCGCAATCCCAACAGTGCTCCAAAGTGTACGACTTCTCCAAGGATAGAGGAGAGATTGTTCTCTGGATCTCAGACGTATAGCAGCGCATTGTCCACATAGCTGGACACTACTATCTTTTAAGTCGAGAAACTGATACCTTCATGACTATGATATTCCCTTAATGCGCACGCCAGTGGCTCTGCGACCAGGGCATATAAGACGGGGGATAGCGGGCAGCCCTGTCTCGTCCCTCTCGAAATAGCTATGGGATCAGTTACCTATGTTTATGTGTGCCTTAGGGGAGTTATACAGGATTCCGATCAATTGGAGAAAGATGGGGCCGAGTCCCATCCTAGATAAAACGTGACGCATGAAGGGCCACTCTACCGAATCAAAGGCCTTTTCCATGTCAAGGAGGACCGCGACAGCCTTAGTGTCCTGCCAGACATGTTGGATAGCTCCGAACACCATGCGGAGATTATATGTAAGGTTCCTATCTGGGACAAACCCAGACTGCTCAGGAGCAACCAATACCGGCGCCAGAGGGGTAAGTCAATTGGCAAGCACCTTCGCAAATAGCTTGGTGTCTACAATGAGCAAAGAGAGTGGGCGGTAAGACCCACACTCGTCTAGCTGTTTATCCGGTTTAGGAATGGCGACAATCACTGCTTCCCTCATCGACGTTTTTTTTTTTTTTTTTTTCCCGACGGTGGCATTATGCCCTACACGCATATGTCATCAAAAAGCATAGAGAGGTGTGAAAGCAATAAGTCTATAAAGGTCTTATAGAAACCGATGGTTAGGCCATCTGCTCCGGTGGCACTAGATGCCTTCATACTGGACAAGGCCAGTAATATTTCGTTTTTTTCTATGGGCCGCATGAGAAACTCACGGCGCGTGTTCGTAAGAAAAGGCAATTTAATATGCTCGAGATAGTCCAGTACCTGTTCTTCCGTACCTGAAGATAGGGAAGTGTAAAAGTGCCCATAATGTCTCTTAAACCTATCTGCTATGTCTGCTTCTTCAAATAACAGTTTTTTCTCCTCCAACTTAAGCTTAGTGATCAGTGTTCTGCTGTGCTTAGCCTTTAGAACCTGCGCCAGGACCGAACCGGGCCTGTCACCCTCCCCATAGGTACGCGCTGTAGCATATTTTCATAAGTGTTTCAGTTCGCTATCTGCAGCGTCCTGAAATTCCCCCGACCGGTCTATAATCGCCTGCTTGGTAGCCTCCTCTGGATTTGCTAGCTGATGCTGCTCTAAAGCGCCAAGTTCTCTTTCCAGAGCAGAAAGTCTACCCCGAATCGTGCGGAGAACCCCAGAGTGCTTGGCATAGCCACACCCGAATATAAACTTTTAATGTTTCCCACACTACCTGAAAACTGTCAACTGACCCACATTAAGGGGGAAAAAGGTTTCTATGGCTTCAGCTAATTCTTCTTTAAAAAGAGGATCCAATAGTGAATAAGGGGGGGAATCGCAAAGTGAATGGCGGGATTGTTTTCTTAGGCGTGGTAAGAACCAGCAAAAGGGGGGAATGGCTGGATAAGGTACGCGGAAGTACCTAGCGTGTTCCAGAAGCGAAGAAGAGGCCAACCAGTAATCTATGCGAGTGTGCAAGTTGTGGTAAGCAGAATAATGCGTGTAACCTCCCTTGTCCGGGTGCCATGCGCGCCAGACATCGCAGAGATCCAGGCCCACCATTGCTCTCTCAAGCGCCCTCGTAGCTGCCGTTGCCCTCCTCGTCGGGCCCCCAGACCTGTCCAAATTTGGGTTCTGGATCAAATTAAGGTCCGCTCCCCATAGATACCATGCTTCAGGGAATCTTGCTACCGCGGCTGCTAGTGCAGTGAAGAACTCCGGGTAGTCATACCCCTCCCCTGACATCTTGAAATCACGCAGTGACCATTCTTGTCTGAGTTTATTTGGACCAATGTGTAGGAGGATCTAGGGTTAACCCATGTCAGCACCCCCTGGCATGCCTTGTGAAGCCCGAGACATTGACATGATCCGCCAACCCTCTACTGCATAAAATTGCACTATTCAGCGGGAGGTGTGTCTCCTGTACCAAGGCTACATCAATGTTCTGTTTCTGCTAATAGCGTAGTACCTTGCACAATTTACGGTGGTCGTTAAGCCCCCGGACATTCCACGTGAGCGTTCTGAGGAAGTCTAGCGGCTTAGGCACGGAGGTCTCATTGGGTCCCGCCATCCTTAACAATACTGTCTGTAATGCAACCTGACCCAAGTAGCTTATAAATAGTGTGCACACCATTCAGAGACCAATATGAGACTTTGAACAGCAAAACCAACAATACCCCCATCCTCTCCCCAACCATGACAGACCACCCCCAACTTGGTCGCAAAACATCCCCCAAAACACCCAAGCGCCCACCCACCACCCCCATCTACTCTGAAATTGCTACCCGCAGCTAGTCCTGGTCACCTAGGGTGCCCCCTGCTGCCTCGTCAAGCAGCTGCCGGCCCGGGCTGTAACGTTGTTCTTTGGACCAGCCTTTTAAAGCCTTCTGTAGCACCTTTGGGTCCGTAAAGATAAGGGATCGGTCTTGCCTGTTGACTCGGAGCTTGGCAGGGTACAGCATGGCGTAATCGATGCCCAGATCACGCAGCTGCTTCTTCATTGGGATGAACTGTCTGCGCACCTCCTGAACTCGGATTGTAAAGTCCAGGAATAGCGATATCTTGGAACCCTCATAGCTCAATGTCTGCTTGTTCCTTGCTAATCGCAGGGCAGTGTCTCTGTCTCGGTAATTGAGCAGTTTTGCAATGATCGGTTGGGTGGTGCCCCTGGAGGCGGGCGAGGCCCCAGGGAGTGATGCGCTCTCTCCACCACGAACATAATGGAAAAGACCCCTTCTCCCAGCAGCGTGACCGGCAACCTCTCGATGAATTGCTCCATGTTGCCAGTATGGGTGGGCTCCAGAAGGCCAGTAATTCTGAGGTTACAGCAACGTGAGCGCGCTTCAAAGTCCTCTGTTTTATCCTGTAGAACACACATAACTCTACCCAGCTGCTTGTGGTCGGTATCAAGCAAGGTATCTGCTTCCTCGACCTCAGTGAGTCTTCGTTCTGACATCCATCCGTTCAGCATGCTTGTCTGAACGCCCGGCCATTCTGGATATCCGGTAGGAGAGCGCATCCACTTCCGTACCCAGGGAGGTGATGCCACTCTGCAGGTTTTTCGCCATGGCTAGTAGCATGCCCCGGATGTCACAGCTGGGGTCGGCAGACACAGGGGTCTGCATCCGTGCAGTGTCTTCCATTGAGGCATCCTGCGATTTCGACCGCTTCTGCTCAAACGAGAGTTTGGGCTGTGCCCTATCTACTCTGCCCATGATTGTTACCAATAGGGTGCACCAGGCAGTCCTCCGTTACTTCTCAGGCCCTTGGCCAGGACTCCGCTCCCCCGTGAGGATCTCCAAGTCGCTACAGTCCTTCACCTCTTCCCGACGTTGCAATTGGGAGTACCCAATCCAACAGGTGCCATATACTAGCACACCGGGGCCGGCACACGTTGCCTGAGTCATCCACTAGAGCGTTTACCATCGAGCAATCAGCCGGGTCCAGGTCTGCGCGCCCAATGCAGGTCACAAGCATCAACAGGTCTGCTCGCTGCCACACTACGTTCAACCCCCAGCGTCACTGCGCAATCCAGAGCAGTACCGTGGGAGCTCACCTGCAAGAGACCACTCACTAGGCAAGGGTACCGGTGCCAAGGGGCATACTAACAAGCCCGCCTTCTCGCCCACTGCGAGCGTCTTTAAGTCTGCACTCGCCAGGTATGTGCATGGCTCCCCAGGGTCCGTAGCAGAGGCACGGTCTCCAGCACTGTCTCAGTCCTGCAGCGAATACCGGTCCAGCCATCGCCCACCTGACAGTTAATGCGTTGCCTCGATCTCCTCCATTCCCTCAAGGCATGCTCAGGCTTCTCTTCACACATGCGTGCACTTGGTTAGGTGAGGCACGCTCGCCTTTTAGGGCAAAATGTCTGGTCTCAGGGATCACAGCAGCGTTGAGCGCCAGTCATCCAGGGCAGCCTCAAGTGTGTCATGAAATGGGAGGCCACAAAGCAGTTAAGACACTGGTATGCTCTGTGAGAAGTCCACCAGCGGCCTTCAAAGTCACGGTAGGAATGTGCTGTGGTACCAGCCGCGTTGAGACTGGTTCGTTGCACCAAGCTGTGGATTAACGGCATTTGCTGCCTTGGGAGGCAATTTGCGGCTCCCCGCCGCACCCGGTAGTGGCTTGCGGCACACGTCGCACTGGGGAGGGGCCCTCGCAACTCTTGCCGCGGAGGGAGGCTCAATGGTACCCTTGGTCCCCAGAGGGCAGCACTCACCCTCACCTCACTGAAGCACACCAGTGGGTCGTAAGAGCAGCATCCGCTGAGTCGGAGGGCAAACGACCTGCGCCGTCCACACGCCGGATCCATTCACTGCAGCATTGGCCCCCTCACGATCGCAGGTTCCACAGGCTGAGCCTCCGCCCACGTCCGCTCATATATCAGCTCGGGGTGGCCACAGGCGGTGGTACAGACAGCAACTCAACACCCCGAGATCAGGGCGTCTCATCGGATTGTCTCAGCGAGCCAGGGGTCGCATGTGTAGCTCTTTATCAGTCCCTTTGTGCCACCACAGCGGCTCACACACTTCAGGCGTCTCAGCGCCTTCGTCCAACACAAGCCCAGGGCTCTGCGGCCTGCGAGGGGGTATCTTCAGGCCTCCATATATGCGGTATTTCCGGGCAGAGAAGGAGCGGGAAGCCACCTCCGCTCGCCCAGCATCTCCCGGAAGCAATGCCTCTCCAATGCACCCGTGATTAGGGTGCAACGCTGACGGATTATCTACCGGATAGTCGGACAATGTACGGAGCTAAAGGCTCAGGCGGCCATCTTGGTCACGAGCAAACTCCGCCCCCTATTGCATTATACCTATTTCTTTAAGTGGAGGTGAAGAAAGATTTACAGCTACAAAATGGCAAGTTTTATATAGATTTTTGATGTGGCTGGGATATGTTATATGTTGTGTTTATTTTATTATTATGTGGAGTTGTTTGGATGATGTGTTTTTTGGTTGTTTACAATTATTTCACTGATTTGATAAAATATTCATATAAGTACATTTTTAAAAATTGGTTTATTTGTTTAGTGTATGGTGTACTTTTTGAGGTTTTCAGTAGGTTTATGTGTTTTTAAAGGATGGATTTGGCCATCACTTCTAACTAGTCTAGACTTTTGTCATTTAAAGAGATTAGGACTTTACATTGTAGCATTTTGTAAATTTTTTAGTTTGTTTCTTAAGTTTAGGGCCAATTTAAGTAACAGATTGTTCTATTCATAGTTCTTCATAGCTTTGCTCCTTTTGTATTGCTTCGATAAATTTGTATAATGTAGGTTGAATTCTGCCTAGTGTGGATTGGAAGGCATTGTGCCATCCTTCCACTGCGCTGCCATTGTATTTGGAATTTAGGGCTTGATTAGGATGGCGGTCAGACTTACATCCAACCATCATCCCTTCAGAAACGGGACCGACCGACAAGCACCCGCCACTGTACAAAAGATACACTCTGTACGTTTCTGTAACGGGGTGGGAGCGGCAATCCCTATTGACTGGTGGAAAGCTGATTGTACTTCCCCTCCTTCCCTTCAGTCTGACTGGGACACTCGTCCCCTGCTCTCGGACAACAGAGACGAATCGAGGGAAGGCGCCTTTAACTGGGATCTCAGCAGTGACGTGGCCACGCCCCCACATGAGGTAGGAGGACCAAGACTGGACAAAGGCCCAGAAGCCCTCTACTGGGGGTGTGTCGACACCCGGGAGGAAGGAAGTCAGGACGAGGAGGATCGGCGCGGAGAAGACGGCGTGCGAGGAGAGGACGGAGGAGAAAGCGTGGAAGACAGAGGTGGAGAGCCAGGAGGCCAACGACCCGGTGAACCACCGTGCCACACTCCCGAGGAGGAGAGTGGCTTTCTCAGGTACGGCGGCGTTGGGCAGCTTGGGTCGGCAGTAAAGGGGCCAGTGTATGATAGTGTACATATCCCACTCGTTTTCCGTTCCCGCTTACCGCATCCCCCCCTTTACCCTCTTTTCCTTCCCTTCTAAACCTCACTTCCCCCCTAGAACACTGAGCACCGATTATAGTTGTACAGCACAGGTGTACCCTCACTATCACTTGGTCCCCGTGGTTATACCGTATCAGTCCATTATCTGACGGTATCCTTCTCTGTTGGTTTTCTCGTTGGGAGCTGACCAGGCACAAGCATCCCTCGACGTGGAGAGAACAGCAGCGTCATCCCCAGCCAGTACGAACGCCATCACGGACCGGGCGGAATTTGCAAGAGAACGCTTGACCTTTCGAACCAGAAAAACCTTTATTCGAATAAAACCCTCTTTACGCAGAACTAGTGTTCAGCCTGTACTTGATCCGCCCATTGAACATATCGAGCCCACTCCCACACCCTCGCTACAGTTTCCCTTCACCATGTGGCAGGCACCATGGGGTGCCTGCCACATGGTGCAGGGATATGTACGGGAGCACCATAGGTGCCCCCCCAGAGCCCATTTGTGGGGCCTGGGGGTCCACTATGGGACCCCAATGTTGCTTTCCGCCTGCCATTTCATGGCGAGTAAACTGCCATGAAATGGCCAGCAGGAAGGGGCATCGTAATCCCTACGGCGGTGACTGGCAGGCACCACCACTACTGAATGGATAGCAGACCCTCCAACGGTCCGATGGTCTTCTTGAACCCATTGGATCCATGGTGGTCGGTCTCTCCGACCCCCAACCATCCAGCCACCATCATAATGCAGCAGGCGGTAATGCAGGGTCCGATGGCGGTGGGACAGACGGGCTGGCAGTGGCGTTCCCACCGTCATTATAATGAGGCCCTTAGTGCGGCGTCTGTATCCTCACCAATGCAGTCTGCCCACCCATGTGTCTTCAATATATTCCATTACGGGACAAAGTTTGATTCATTGTGTTGATAAATAGGGGATCCTATTAGTAAGTTATAGTGGTTGGCTAGCTCTGTGACAGGGACGTAAGCTAGTGCTTTCATTGTTTTAATTTTGAAGGCAAATTGGCTGTTGGTGGAATATTCTACACTCAGCGTATATTTTTGCAGGGGTCGCGTATACTCTGATAAACCCCTTCGCTGCTAGGCCTGCTCTTGCGCTAAGCCATTTTTTGGCTATATGGGGTAGGTCACGCCTAGCTAGGCCCCTGTAAATTTTTGTCCACAAAAATTATCAACGCCAAATGGAATCAATAATGGATCCCAGAAAGCTATACATTTCTGAAAAGTAGACAGAATTCTGAATTCGGCAAGAGATCAATTTGTGTAGATCCTTAAAGGTGTTCCCATAGAAATAGAGTTGAAATGAACAGCCATTTGTATCTACATATTCACCTGTAATTTCTAACTATGGCAGATTTTTAAAAGCAAAATACTGTTATGTCTGCTGGACCCTTTTGGTTGCGGGGATATATAGGACTTGTAAGTTCACCAAGAGCTCGAGGTTCCCAGTCAAAAACTAATTTGAGCCTTGCTATGACTTTTCATTGTGTAACAGGTATACAGCAACTCATTTGGTAAAATATAAAGAGTGAAAAATAGGTATCAAGGAAATCTATGTATTTCCAAAATGGAAACAACATATGAAGTTTATAAGCAGTGGTTATCTGCAAATCTCTGAATTTGTGGGTACCTATACTAGCATGTGAATTAGAGGGAATTTTTCTAAATGACTTCTTTTTTACACACGGTCTTACATTTCCAACACAGAAATGCATTTAAGGTCAATTGGTAATAACATTTGTTCTACTATTCTGTGCTCCCTTTAGTCCCCTGATAAATATGGTACCTCACTTTGTGTGGGTAGGCCTAGAACTCGTGACGGGAAACAGCCCAAAAAGCAACTTAGACACATCACATTTTTCCAGTGAAAACGTAGCCATTTTTACAATGTGCCTAGCTGTGGATTTTGGATCCTAGTTCACCCAGCATCTAGGGAAACCTAGCAAACCTATACTTTTTTGCAAAAAAGACAATCGGAGACTCCAGGATGGGGTGACTTGTGTGGCTCTCACCAGGTTCTGTTGCCCAGAATCCCATCAAACCTCAACATTTATAAAAGAAAACACATTTTCCTCACATTTCTTTGATTGAAAGTTCTGGACTCTGTGGGGAGCCGCAAATTTCCACCCACCCAGCATTTCTACAAGTCTCCCGATAAAAATGGTACCTCACTTGTGTGGGTAGTCCTAGCACCTGCAACAGGAAATGGCCCAAAACGCAACATGGACACATCACATTTTTCCAGTAAAAACTGACCCTTTTTTTGTAATGCGCCTAGCTGCGTATTTTGGGCCCTTGCTATGCCGGCACCTAGGGAAACCTAACAAACCTGTACATTTTTAAAAACTAGACACCCAGGGGAATCAGGGATGGGGTGATTTGCATGGCTCTTACCAAGTTCTGTTACCCAGAATCCCTTGCAAACCATCACAAAACATTCTCGTTTTGCAAGGGGGTAACATGTGTTTTTGGTACCGGGCTCAGTGGCCATTTAGGGAAACCTACCAATCCCAGACATTTCTGAAAACTAGACACCTGGGAAGTCCAGGGAGGTGTGGCTTGCATGGATCCCCAAAGCTTTATTACCCAGAATACCTTGCGAACCTCAAATGTATTTCTGTGTTAGAAAGTTGTGGGATCCTCTGGCCGACACAAATTTCCTACCACCCAGCATTCCCCCAGGTCTCTCGATAAAAATAGTACCTCACTTGTGTGGGTGGGTCAAGGGCCTGTGACAGGGAAGGGCCCAAAACGCATTGTGGAGACAGCAAAATTATCTATTTTGTTGCGGCCGTGGAGCCAGGGATTAAAACACAGGAGCTCCCTTTGCAAAAACAGTTTGTTTTGTTATAGATAGGGGGGCACCAGGGTTTCTTTTTCAGGGCTTCGCAACCATCTAGGAAAACCTACCAAACCCAGACATTTCTGATAACTAGACTCCTGAGGGAGTCCAGGGAAGTGTGGCTTGCGTGAATCCTCCAATGTTTTCTCACCCAGAATACCCTGCAAACCTCAAATTCAGCTGAAAGAATCATGTTATTCTCATATTTCTGTATGGGAAATTTGTGGGATTACCGTGCCAGCACAAATTTCCTACCACTCAGCGTTCCCCCAGGTCTCCCGATAAAAATTTTATCTCACTTGTGTGGGTGGGCCAAGTGCCTGCAATGAGGAATAACCAAAAACATGTAGAGATCGAAGGGGCATTAAAACGTGTCCATAAGGGCATTTTTTAGAATACGTTTTTGGGCTGCCTTTGCTTTGGGCACCCACATACATGAGGCATCATGTTTATCAGGAGATCAAGGGGAATACTGGGTGGTAGAAACTTTGTGCCTGCAAGGTGATCTTTCAACTTTTCCACACAGATAAGTGAGGAAAATTTGATTTTTTGCTAATTTTGAGGTTTGTAGAAGATTCTGGGTAAGAAAACGCTGGCAGATCTACGCAAACCACATCGCCAGCCAAGCAACAGTCCACACACATCTTCAATCAAGCACCATCCAATGTACACAGCCAGCCAAGCGCCATCCATGCACACCGCTAGCCAAGTGCCAGTCCACACACACTGCCAGCCAAGTGCCAGTCCACGCACACTGCCAGGCAAGTGCAATTCCACACACACCACCAGCAAAATGCCACACACAGAGGCAGCCAAATGCCAGTACATGCAGACCATCAACCGAACTCTAGTTCACACACACACAGAAACTTTCCCCAGCATCTAGTTGTTTTCTACCCCACTTGGGGGCAGATGAGCCTAAAACTATCGCTGGTGGCAGAAACAGCTAAAATGTGTGCCTAAAGAAAGGGGAGTGACCCTTGACCATGGGGCCTCTCCCTATCATGCTCATAAACGTTTCCCTGGGGCCTACCCTGCTTTCTGCCCCCACCTGGATGGGCATATCAGGTGTAATAACCACTATCTGCCTCCCAAGGGGACAGAAAGACTGCCCATTTTTTAGGGGTTTGGGGGCATCAGCATGCTCCTTCTGGGCAGCCTCCAACCCTACACTAAGAAATAATACTTTTCCTTGGTGCCTAGTAGGCTTTCTGCCCCCCCCCCCCCCCCAAGGTAAGCTGACTTTAGGGGAGGCAGAAAGACTTAGGTCCCCATTTATGTGAGGTGGGGGCATGGCTATGCCCATTGTAGGTAGCCCCCACCACTCTTTTATAAAAAGAAATCCCTGCAGTCTAGTGGGCATTCTGCCCTCGGGAGGCAGATCATGGAGGATAACTCCCTAGGGGCAGAAAAAGGCTTCCACATTTGTGTTTGGGAGTGGGAGCATTGACAGGCCCGTTTTGGACAGGACTCAGCCCTATATATAAAAACAAATCCCTAGCGCCGTGAAGGGTTTCTGCACCATTGGAGGGAGCAGAACGGGGACTAGTCCCCTCATTTGCCTCCGGGGGGCAGAAAGAAACTTTGTTGCAATTTCTTTTGGATGGGGGCATGGTTGTGCCCATTGTGGGCAGCCCACACCTCTCTTTTATAAAATAAAATCCCTGGTGTCCATTGGGCTTTCTAATAACCCTCAACTGCCTCCAAGGGAGGGCAGCAAGACTATCCCTTTTGTGTTTAAGGGTGGGAGCATTGGCATGCCCATTTTGGGCAGCCCCACCGCTACGTATTAAAAAAAAAAAAGAATCCCCGGTAGCTGGTGGGCTTTCTGCCCCCCTGGGGGGGCAGATGGGAGCCTATTGCCCCCATCTGCCCACAGGAGGCAGAAAGTCTGTGCCTATTTCTGGGAGGGGTGGGTGCATAACAATGCCCATTCAGGGCATAAAGACTGTGCCTGCTTCTGGGTGGGGTGGAGGTATTACAATGTCCATTTGGGGCAGCCGCCCCCCATAAATTTACATTAAATAAAACCAAAAGTTCCTAGTGGGCACTCGTACCCCCCGGGCTATGGCCCCCATCTGCCCCCAAGGGGGTAGAAAGACTGAATATGCCCAAAATAGTTGGGGGAAGCAAAGGCCTTTGCCCATGGGGACGCTCCCTCCTCCCTGGGTGTAGATGGCGGATACCTGTTTGGAGATCACCCTCCTTTGGCAATCCCAAGCAGGTATCCACTAGGTTCTCCCCTTTTCAACGATACCGCTCTCGTGCGTTTCGGTGCTTGAGGGGCTGAGATAGCCCTACAACCACTGAAGCAGTGAAAGTGAAATGAGCGGATCGGCTCATTTCACTTTCAATGTAATGACGTCAGCGAGCCGTGCATGCCAATCATCATTACACTGAAAACTAGAATGCCTGCTGCAGCTGGGGTAACCTCTACCCCAGCTTCCGGGGCTAAAACATAAAAAAAAGGAGGCGTTTATTTTCTGTGGAAAGAGGAAAACAATTAAAATGAATTAAATTAGTTTTTAGTGGTATGAGGGGGTTTTATTTTAGCTGTTTGGATAATTTCCTAATGTATTAATTTTGTATACTTTTTTATATACTCTTGCTGCTCTGTTATTGTTGATATTTTCTGGCAGTTTGTTAACTTTTATGTTTATGTTTCTTTTAGGTAGTCTATGAAAAACGATAAAAGTTACAGTGTGTTACTATTTGTTTTTTTATTAAATTTTTCAATTTTTGTAACAGTTAATTTATAGTTTATGTATAAGTATCACTGACTTGGATATTTTGTTTACTTATTCATATTTTCTTTTATAGTTGTTTGTTGTGAGAATCTGGCATAGTTTCCTCCTCTTGCAGCGTTTGTCGCTTTTGAAGTATTTATTTGCTTTAATTAGTGTGCCCTATATATTGTTTGGTTAATTGTTTGTGTTATTTTATTGTGAAAAGTTGATTATAGTGTTATCTTATTGGCTGGTTTGGTTTAGTTTGGATTTTATCAATTGAGTCCTTATTTGGTAAACACTAATTTATGCTTCATTTATGTAGCATAATTTAGAGTTGTTTTAAATAAATATAAATTACATATTTTTCATATCTTACAATATATTTGTGTTTGTTTATTAATGCTTATAGTTAATAATAATGTTTTTATTGTATTTTAATCAGGTGTAAGATTTGGTTTGAGTGAATGTTTCATTTTATGTTGGTGTATTTAATTATGGATGTTAATAATGAGTGTATGGTTTATTGGAAGTAAATGGTTTATGTAAAAATCAGTACTATGGTGTTTATTATGTTTATTTTATGTTTTATTAGTAATTTTAATGATAATTTGATCATCTATATTGTGGTAATCAATATTTTTGACATGGTATATGTTTATTTCTACATGACAATATTTGTGTTTGAGATTTTTGTCATCTATATTTGAAAAAAATGTGTGTGCTTGATATTATGTATATGAAGGTAATTTTTTTGTTCTCAATATTAAATTTCCGATATTTGAGTTTCTCTATATTTTTTGGATCAATATTATATCGGTGATCCGGTGCCTTGGCCAAAGGAGACCACAACCTTTTTTAAGGGCAGTGTGTTGGCCAACATTGGGGGGGAACAGGAGGAAGGATACTGTTTTTACGGAGGGTCGTGGACAAAGATGGAACTGTCCTAGATAGACTGGGGTCCACCAACACTTGAGGATGAGCTGCGTTGGAAGCCTATGCATCTGAAGACGTTGTGGCCTCCTATCCAGCCCCATCACCCTCTGTGCCACTGTGTCCCTCTGTTTCGGTGAAACTATATTCCGGATGTCCGGATCCGTGCCTTCTTGCCCAACGTTTCCTTCACCGGCTCCGGAGGATGACTCTAAATAAGATAAGAAGAAAGAACGTTTGAGCGCCTAAATTAAAAGCTTTGCAAATGCATGTCAAGCACAAATAATTTACAGTAAGAATTAATGCTAAGAAAACACCCTTCTTTAGTAAATCTGTCAAAGTTTTATATTTCCTTTGTAGCATTCTGGATGTATGGAGAAATAAACTTCAACCCTCATAAGACAATTGGCACGTAAGAGGAACCTTATGAAAGCCTCTTATTTAATTAGGGGTGACTAAAGAACATAAAAGATTCCTGTAATAGACGTATACACAAATGTTTTAATCATCCCTTACATAACGGTTAGTACCAGTTGTTGTACAACACCATGCCTGTTAAACATATTTATACCTATGTTGATTTAATGTTGTGTTATGCTAATTATGTTTTGTCTCCATAACTAGGACTTTGCCTACAGACGTAGTAGACGGCCCTGGAGTAGCAAAGTGTCTTAGTTTGCCTTTTTTTCAAGGTCAAAACAAAACTTTTTTTTTTTTTGAAAGACCTTTATTAACAGCAAAGCCATTGTCGACACTGAAGCTCTCACAAATTCACATTGCATGGGTTTACATATCACAATAACATTGTGGCCAAAGAAAAAGAAAAACTGTACACAGCCATAGTTGCCGGCATTTGGGGGGCCCGGCGGCGTGATGTAGTGGCACTAGTCCAGTATAGCCAATAGTGATACCTTTCTGTAGTTAGCGTGTGGTGCAGTGCGACAACTGGCCATTCCCTGATGTAAACTCGGTTGCAAGGTCTTATAGTGAGGAAAAGGTCAAAGAAAACTACCCGAACTCCCAACCCAACTCCCCCCCTCCCTCCCGTGAGTGTGTCTGTGGGAATTCTACCTACTCTCAATCGTGAGCAAAACATGGTGTGTCTACGGTGCGCCTTGTCCTAACCACAACCCCTGTGTGATTGTCCCCCCAGTGGCCATCCTACTACGCCTCCACGAGATCTCGGACTCCAATTCTACCCCCTCCCACCCCATCGTCCCCTCCATCCCTCGCCCCAAGGGGAGGAGCCCATATATGTCCAACCCACTACTCCAGTACTTGGTCCTGGAGGTCTACCACCTCCGAGGTTTCTGAACCGCCTTCCTCTCCCTTTTGTAGGTGTTCTTTGCAGAGGTCCCAGAAGTTTTTCGGCCTGCTCCTAGGCGGAAGCAATTCGCTGTACAGCTCTGTTTGAGTACAGCAGTATTGTAGATCCCTCGTCCACCTTGTCTTGGCAGGGAGAGGCCCTCGCATCCAACAGGCCGCCACCACTCTCCTGGCTATCAACAACGCCATATCGACCAGATGACGCAGAGATGGGGGGAGCGGTTTAGAGTAACCTATGAGCTCCAGTGCTGGTGTTCGAGGCAGCGTCTCCCCCAATATCTGATCGAGTTCAGTAAATACCTCCCCCCAAAAAGCATGTACCCCAGGGCAGAGCCATGCCATGTGGAAAAAGTCGGCTACCGGTGTCCGGCAACGCTCACACTCCGCCGAGGGACGGAGGCCATATCGGTGTAACCGTTCGGGGGTGTAATACACCCGTTGAAGGAACTTGAAATGCACCAACCTGTGTCTGCCATTAAGGGAGATTTTGCGCGTGCTGGAACAGCAGTATCGCCACATATTGTCATCAATGGGCGATTGTAGGTCATCCTGCCATGCTGCTCTAGCCTTAGAGTGTTTTAAGCGCTGATGCGTCACCCCCAACTTGTTGACTTGCGAGATTAATTTAGCAGGTGTTTTAGTTTTAATAATATATGTCAGTTCAGGGACCTCCTCAGGTTCCTCCATACCAGAGCCCAGAACCTCTCGGAACGCCGAGCGGAGCCTGTGAAACTGGAATTTCTGAAGCAATGAGGGGCCCGACGCTGTGGGAGTGAGCTGATCCCAGGTTTTTAGTGTACCCTCTGTGAACAAATCCTCCATTTTCGCGATACCGAGAGAGCGAAGTGCCTCGACGACACTCTTTTCACCCAAGGGGTCCAGCCAGAGCGCCCAGTGTATCGGCATGAGTGGGGAGAACAACATAGTACAGCCACGGGCCCGCGCCAGGGCATGCCATGCATGGTTGGTTGCCTTAAGGGAATCCATCCGTCCGACCGAGCGATCCACCGGGAGGCAGATCGTGGCGGGCAAGGGGAGCGGGTCTGCGGGTCAAAACAAAACTTTTCAGCTTCACCTCTGTATGTATGTACTTTACCATAGCTAAAGTATTTCTGTTCTCTCCTTCAAACATGGTAAAATTGCTTACACACAATTGTAACATCTAATTTACCTATAATTCCCTAGTAAATTGTTACAACATTCACACAGAACTGGCTGAGCCCTGCTGGCCTCTGCTGGAGTGACATCCTGCTCTCCTAGATGTCCCACATCAGAGCTTTTACCATTGCCTTACATCTGTTGAGCTCCTCCTCTGAAATCCTGAAATTTTCATTTTTAGCCACCAAACTTTGAGAAGCTACATTTTTCTACGCTACTAACCCAATCCCTGTATATGGCAGTTAGTGCCTTGTGCTTATAGTCGCAATGAGAAACCTAAATAATTACAAATACCTATCTCATAATCTGCTGATTTAATTTATGACCTTGTGTATTCACTTTATTTAATAAAAAATACTCGATTTGTCTAAATTGGTGTATTAATTTACTTGTGATGGTTTTCAACTGTAAATCTGTTTGTGTCCTACATAAATACTTCACACAGTGCCTGTCCGGTAAGACAGACTGCTTTTGTGCAAGCTACCAGAGTTATGCATAGGCTAATTGATTGAGATAACATAACCACCAGTACAGGGATTCAACTTGCCATATGTAATACCAAAGAGAGTGCTGACGGTCTAAGACTAGAGACGGGTGGCCTTAAGAGGGAGTGGAATTTCAGCAGCATAGACTGACTGTGTGGTCCGTGCCTATTTTTGTCCTTGTTACATTTGTATTTGATCCCAGTGAAGCTAGTACTACTGTGCTAGAAGGCCAGGTAGATGCCCCATTAGCTGGTAAACAGCCTGTGACTGGCCTTGTCTTCGAGCAAACTAAACTCCATGGCCAGTTGCAGATTCTCTCCTGGAACCTTGCAGGAATACATAGTAAGCTGGCTGGTCCATTATGGGGTGACTTGTTGTAATCTTATGTGACCTACAGTGTTTTATCCTCCTTAGCAGAATTGTGTTCACCCCTTTTAGCTCTATTTGGTTCCATTGTGTCCTTCCCCTGCGAGGGGAGATGTGTTGTAATCTCCTTTCTCCTTCCCTTGGTACATTCCTTCCCCCCCTCCTCCCTCCTTCCCCTTTGGAATGTTCCTTGAGAGTTCACTTTAGAATGTTAGGAAGCATGTCAGTTACAGAGAGTGGATGACAGAATAAAGACGTACTTACTTACCTGCCGGAGTCTTTCACTTCATTACAACACTGGCGACGAAGGGGGCCATCGCTGTCATCTCCCCTTTCAGTGCGCTCTCCTTCCTGCACTTCTGCGTGATGATTTCTCCATTCCAGCTTGGTATGCCTCATTTCTGAGTTACAAGGTGACTTTTCTTGTCCTTTAAGAAGCCCAAAACGCCTATCAGGGAGTTTCTTCCTTTTGCTGTGCCTTCAAGGAGGGGGCGATGGTGCACTTTCCTGCTCCTTGAGGTATTTCACTGGAGCTCCATGCAGTGCATTTGTAACCATCTTTGATCTCGGCGCTCTGTGAGGTACCCTTGGTGGTTCCACTTCTGCTTCGATTTCGCCCTGGCACTTGCCACGGCGTTGGGTTGATTCCCAGCAGTGGTTACTCCCTCTACAAGTGGCCGATTTTCACCGCGTTTCCTTGAAGCAACTTTTCGAAAGCCCTGCAGTTCCCTCTCAGGAGCCTACCTGTGTCGCTGGCTGTGCTCCTTGTGTGCTCCCGGCATTCTTGCCCCTCTGTGGTAACAGCTGGAGGCATCGGCAGCGGGCATGCCACAGAGTGTCTTCCCTGCGCCCATCTCCTTGTGGTGAGCTGCCGTTGTGTTCACCCAGCACTGACGGCGGAGTCATCGGAGGGTAGAGGCAAAGCACGCAGCACACAGTGGACTTTCCTGCGCTTCATCTCCTGTGGTGAGCTGACGTCGTTTCACACTTCATTAGAGACGGCGGAGTCACAGTCCGTGTGACGCAGGTGGAAGGTAGCGGGTCCCTTTCATCGCTTGTTGTCCTTGCTGTTCTTCTGGCATCGATCTCCCTCACTCGGCTTCAGAGCGCCGCTCGTCAGTTTCCTCACAGAGGGACCCGACGGACAACTCAAGCGGTTCTTCCCGGCACCCAAACTTTCCCTTTGCTTCAGAGCCCCGCTCGTCAGTTTCCCCAGAGCGCAGCCCGTAAGTCTTCCAGTTTCAGTCACTCAGAGCGCTGCATGTCAGTTCCCCTCAGAGCCCCCTTCGTCAGTTTCCCTGCACACCAGCAGCTATAGAACCGGTCTAGTCCTCCGGCTATCCTTCTCTGCCTACAGTTCTGCCATTCAACGATCGTCTCTTCCAGGGGACAGCTGCTCCGGCCGGGTCTCTTTTTGAGAAGCCTTCTACCCTCCAAGTAAGATTTTCTCCTTTTCCTCCCGTATCTTCCACGGTGACTCTCCCACCACTTCACTGCCACATTCAAGTTCATTCCTGTGTGTCCACCTCTGCAGTGATACAAACACCATTAAGTAGAGAGAACAAAAGGGGGATGATACTCCTGGATGGTAAGGGGGATGATGCTCCTGGATGGTAATGGCGCTACACCAAATATCGGCAATATCAGTATTTGTTGTTCTATTATCTTAGTCGTTGGGTGCCTAGGTATGGGTCATCATCCCTACCCACAAATGATCCGTAGATCTAAAGATATGTACGAAACACCTATCACACCAACTTAGAACATTCAACAAGAACACAATGTCATAAGTTAAATCCACAAGGTCAAAATCAGGTTGAATGAATATATAATTCTTTTAACACCATCAGTGCTGCAGCAATTCCCCCTCTGTGCGGACTCATTTATTCCCATTGTTCATGACGAGCTCGTCATGAGCAGACGAGCAGTGTACTGAATGACGAGCTGAGCTCGTCATGAGCATCGAAGGGGTTAATCCACAAGGCTTTCTCCAAGTCCAGCCAACACGTGTTTCGTCGTATGGGCAGGTACCCATGACTTCGTCAATGGTATAAGATTCAATTATTCCTCACGTAGGTAATGAGTATAATGCCATCACCCCAGCTTCGTATTATGAAGTTCTAGGAGAAAAATCACTGCAGCGTGTAGAGCCGGTCTCTCCGTTATTTGGAAGACTTCCAAATAACAGAGAGACCAGCTCTGCACGCTGCAGTCATTTTTCTCCTAGAACTTCATAATACGAAGCTGGAGTGACGGCATTATACTAATTACCTACGTGAGGAATAATTGAATCTTATACCATTGACGAATTGGATCCACACTTTTTGATCCTGGTCGCTTCACGGGCTGTATAATTGCATTACCAATTTAAAGCGTGTATAATAAGGACAGACCCGTGTTTTGAAAGATTATCAACCCAACGGTGTGAGGCTGGGTCAGAATTATAACCAGCCAGAAGGCACACAGTTTACCACCGATTGAGTATCAGCCCTGATGAAGTCGTGGGTACCTGCCCATACGACGAAACACGTGTTGGCTGGACTTGGAGAAAGCTTTGTGAATTAAAAGAATTATATATTCATTCAACCTGATTTTGACCTTGTGGATTTAACTTATGACATTGTGTTCTTGTTGAATGTTCTAAGTTGGTGTGATAGGTGTTTCATATACACACCATTAAGTAACCACGGTGGGGACACATAGAAGAGTACTGCTCCTCTCAGTTGCACCCCCCAAGGACGATATTCTTCACAACTTGTATGATCTCCATGTACTTTCTACCTCAGTCATTGCACACAGTGTGTGCACCTCTACACGGTGACACGCACACCTTCATCATTGGACCACTGGACATTACGTGTAATGCATACCTCCACTTCTCTTAGTCTCTCTTAATTTCCTTTTTCAGATCTGCATCATCCCAGTACTCGAGGCTATTGGTGTATTCCAAGCTGTGGCCGGTATTTCTGGTTACTTCACAAGCAAGTTTCTTGCATACTTTAATTTATTTAGACTCTCCTAAGTGAAACTACTATCAAGTTTATACTGGATTTTTGAGGTTATCTGTGATACTGTGTTCTGTCCCACAAGCATAGTTTCCTGCATCCATTTTTGGTGTATATAATGTATTGTGCTTACTGAGTACTACTTTACAAGCCTTGTCTTCTAGCATGATTTTATTATTGAGAGTGTATTGAATACAATACAGGGATTGCTAACGTACATTTTCAGCCTCACAGTTCCTTTAGCTTATTGCAGTTGTTCGCATTGAGTTTCCCTTTTTTTTTTACATCCTATTCCGAGTCCCCTAAGGACTCCTCCTGCTCTGCGCCCCTATTTCAACTTTGCAGAGTGTGACCATTTACTGGCCATTCCTTCCTGCTGCAGCTTGTTAGGATAGCTACCTTCACTATGGCAGGACAAGCTATAAGCCAACCCCCTCCATTACTAAACGAGATCGGAGAACCAGAAATTCACGGGAAGGAATGGGTGAATTTATTCGCCTCTTACCTCATTGCCATAGGAGGCGAAAGGTTTTCGGCACTCCGCAAACAACATATATTGCTGCATAACCTAGGGATACAAGGTAGGAACATTTATGACACCTTACCTGAACCTGAGTTAGAGGAGGATGAGGATGTGACAGATGAGTTTAAAATTACCCTTTTAAAGTTAGAAGCACATTTTGGGGACAGGGTGGATGTAGTTTTGGAACATCATAAGTTCTTTACCCGCATCCAAGGCAAACAGGAGTCTGTCATTAATTATATAGCAGCACTTAGAGGCCTGACACAACTATGTGACTTTGGTGAACTTACTGACTCACTCATCAGAGACTAACTAGTCTGGTGTACAAACAATAGTCGCATCCAAGAAAAGCTTCTAGCAAAAAACCCCACATTAAAAGAAGCGGTCAATATAGCAGTCTCGATAGAACACACAGCTAAGTGTATTAAAGAGATGAAGGCTCCAAATTAGCTTGTTGCCAATGTTCGTAATAGCAATGATGTGCAAGGCAATTACAGTGATAATGAAGTGCTCAAGGTTAGACCCGGAGAAGTCAAGGATAACCATCCAGTCAAGGAAAAGGAAAAGTTAAAGTGCTATAGGTGTGGCAGCAGCAATCATCTTGCCAATGATGTATGTTGCACTGCTCGCAATATCACGTGTGTTAAATGTAACAAGAAGGGGCATTTGGGTAGAGTGTGCAATAACAGTGAAAACTACCAAGTGAAAGTAGTACACAGTGAAGGTGATGTGGCCCCTAAGTATGTGATCCAAGTAAAAACTAGAGTTTGTCAAACTCCCCCGAGTTCTCAAGAACAATACTGTGACCACAGGTCCATTGAATATCCTAATTGTAACATCTTTGTGAATAATAAGCCCATTGTGGTGTTTGCTGATTCGTGTGCCCCAATTACCTTATGTAATATGGATGCCATAAATGAGATATTTGATACCTCCAGGCCCAACATTGTGGAACCTGATATTTCAGCCGTAGGTTATGCTGAAGAGAAAATCCTGTTAGTGGGGATGAGGATGGCGAGTATTCAATTCAAAGGGAGAACCACATGGGGGAAAGTGTACATGGTAAACAAGGGTGCCAATCTATTGGGCTGGCACCACCAAAGAGAGTTGGGGATTAGGCTTGATCCAAATAATAAAGAGCAGGTCCAATTAGCTGTGTGGGAGGAGGTAACGGAGGAGGTAACCAGTAATAATTTATCTAATCTATCTGAAGAGTTTCCCGGAAGAGACTACCAAGTAGACAGTAAAGCCTGCGGTGTACTTCCCACGGAAGTGAACATAATTAAGAACCAAAGTTCTGGTTCTGGATCTGATGGTGTTAATATGGGGCCTGGAAAGGAAACCAATGCTCTGGGGGAAAAGCCTACTGCAATTCCTAAAACACCTTGGACTAAGTTAGGATTAGAAATAATCGGCCCCATGGAACATTTAGGAGTTCTGAAAAGATTTATGATCTTACTTGTGGACTACACTTCACACTGGATCAGATACAAGTTTGTTCCAGGGGTTTCAACCAACTCCCTCATTGATTTCTTCACAGATTCATTCGCATGTGAAGGTGTGCCTGATCGCATAATCACACACAATAGTATTAAGTTCATTCCCATTGAAATTATGGCATTTCTAAACGATCTGGGCATCAAGCATAAGAAATCCACTTTGCAAGGTCAAGGTAACTTTGACCTCATGAGTAAATCTGTAATCCTGATAAGAAATCTTACGCAACTAGCTTTTACCAATAATATGGATGTGGACAAAACGGTAAGAGAAGGCATTTGGGCATATCACACCTCTTCCGATTTGGTAACAGGAGTAAGCCCTTTTGCTTCCATCAGGGGAAGAGATCCGATTGCCAAATTAAGTATCTAGCCTTTCTCATAGTTGTAACCTACAGTATTTTTCCTTCTCACAGATGTACCTATAGTATTTTATCCTCCTGAGCAGCAATGTGTTTATCTCTTTTAGCATCTACCTGGTTCCATTGTATACTTCTCCCGCGATGGGAGATGTGTTGTAATCGGAGAGTGGATGACAGAATAAAGACGTACTTACTTACCTGCTGGAGTCTTTCACTTCATTACAACATGACTATATTGATTCTTTCCATCTCTGTCTTTTTCAAGAGATCTGGGCATTGGATCCGATACACAGGTCGGGTTTTGCTACTTACTGAGTTGAAGCACTTCTCTCCTCAGCTGCTTGTCATCTGGAGGCCTTCTAAATTGTGTAAAAACCTCACTTAATTGGCTTATTGAACCGCTATCCTATGAGTCATATGATGTCATTGGGTTATCCATAAGGACCAGTGGGGTCCGCAATCAATATATATGACATCTACAACTGCAGTGAGCCTAAGAACAGGTCTCCCAAACACTTATAACATTAGACAACCACTTGGAGTCTCTGCCCAAAACTCTTAAGATTATTCTCGCAGGGTATTTTAACACGACCTACAAGCCGCTGTACTACATCACTCTAGCAACCAAACTGGAAGATGAGACTTTCACCATTGGTGAATTAAATGTGCCTCTTTTAACATCTTGTACGGTTGTTGCCAAGCAATTAGCCTTATTTACCATCACTCACAAGCTGCGTGTATGCAATTGCAGGTCAGTTTTCTACATGGGTAGGATATATACGGATGTCTAAGGGTTCCTTGAAAAGTAGAATCAACTACATAATGCTGTTCATATACCTATAGAATTGCCTGGTGGATTTTAGTGTAATGATCAGAGTAGAAAGGGAACACAAGACCCTGCACTTAACATTGAAAGAGGGATTATTTGATCCCATCCCTTCGACTAGTGCATATGGTGATATCATCATTGGAAACACTAGGAGGGTCCTCAAGTTGTCGAAAATTCAATCTTGCTCTACAAGGTTAGCAACAATTTACGATCTTTTTGCTTCAGTGTTCTCCCCATTTGAGGATGTTGCTGTATATGCAATTCCCATCACAGACATTCATGGCCACCTTTTTGGCTTATTGAAGCACCTTTTGGAAGCAGGAGCGAGGGTTACCAAAAAAGTAGCCCCTAAACCGGCCCTTTTACATTTACCAAGGAATGTAGAGAGGCTAAAGTGCATTTGTTGACTGCTATTAGTCCTCCACAGATTTGTGACACAACAAATCATCTTAATTAAGGGGTGCTAGCATCAAGCAAAACGAGTTGGGACGAAAAGAACATCCAGGACTTGTTAGATGCTTCCAAGAGGAAAGATATGTACTCTCTTTGGCATATAATCACCAACGGCAGTCTGAAAACTCGTACTCCGACCATACACCGTATCCAACAGCAGGAATGGGTTCAACAATTCACCAATCTTTATTCTATACCCCCCACTGACCAGCTGCTTTGTTGCACAAAGCAGTGCACTTCAACCAGCAGTGGCTCTGAAGTATCTCTCCTTGAGTTAGTTTTATTAACTGACACCCAGGCCCGGACTGGCCGCTGCGGGCACCGGGCAATCCCCCGGTGGGCCGCACGGGTGGGGGCCGGTTTGGGGCCCCTGGGGCCCGTTTTTGTCACAGGGCCGTTTTTGCAGCATAGCTGCAAAAGCGGCCCTGTAACAAAATCGGCCGAAAACCGGCCCTGGCAAAGAGCGCGGCCGCCTCCTCTCCCCCCGGGGAGGGGAGGGGGGGCCGGCCGAGCACTTTGCCAGGGCCGGTTTTGGTTCCCAGTCCGGCCCTGCTGACACCAGAGAGGCAATAGAGTCCCTGAAGCCGGGGAAAACACCAAGACTGGACTTTATTCCTTGTGACTTGTATCGATCGGAAGTTGGATTTAGGACCTGTATATAGATATCCTGTAGAATGCTATTATGTCTGTTGCCCCTTTCCTGGAGAGGGGCTGTAATACTCCAAGTTGACATAAGAGGGTGCAAAATCCGGGCCTAGCAACTATAGACCCATTAGTTTATTTGACATCCTCCAAAAGGTGTTCTGTCGCCAGATCTTAGCTAAATTGCAGCAATGGGGTTTTGATTAAACTTTTCTATCCCCATTTCAGGCTGGGTTCAGAACAAAAGTTGGAACAATAGACCAAGTTTTTAGGCTCATACTGATTCTTTGGAAATATATTGAGATAGAGAAGGAACATCGTTATGTAGTCTTCATTGACTTGAGAGCAGCTTTAGATCTGCTCCTCAGGGCTCAACTCTGGAATTCTCTCAGGTTGATGGGATTTCCATTTGCTCTGGTAGGAATTCTAACACGAATCCATGAGATGAACTATGCACAATGTAAGTGGTGCATGGATGAGGATCTAACAGAGAGGATTCATGTTACTCAAGGGTGTGCCAAGGATGCATCCTTGCTCCAACACTTTTTCCCTGTACATAAATGCTGCATTTGAACATCATACTGGCTGTGTTCACACCGCCCCAAAACTCAGCGGCCTCCCCACCCCGGGTTTGCTGTTTGCAATGATACCTTGCTCATAAATAGAACCCTGGTCGCCATCCAGAACCTGCTAAATAAATTCAATTAGTTTTGGAATCTATGGGGTCTAAAGACTAATTCCCAGAATACAAATTTTTATAAATTTAAGACCACATAAATTGTTCAGCAAAAACCTAATACGTGAGGACATGGTACTGGAGGAAGTCAAACACTTTGATTACATGGGAATTCGGATGTGTAATTCCCTTTATTTGGTCCCCGTACATTGAGAAAAGTATGGCTAACAAATTGCATAAATCAGCTGTTATTGTGAAAATGCACAGGGCCACCTCACAGGGGGCAGTTTCTCAAAGTCCTAGAAGTATTTAAGGAATCTGCTCAATCTGCTGCCTTGTATGGGGCAAAGATTTGGAGCACAACTCGATTAACTTTGTTTACAGCTAGAAAACCATTTTGTAAGATTGTTACTCTGTCTCCCACAAGGCACTACACTTGTCCCGCTGTCTTTTTACCTAGCACTGAAACGGTTTGATGATCTGGCAGGCCTGAGATCTTTGTTTACTGGGTCAGGTTGTGGTGTACTCCTAAACTGGAATACTGAAGTCAAGTGCTTCAGGAACTTGTCTTTTTGGACAGGGGTTTGACCTTCCCTTGGTTGCGCCAAATCAAAAAATGGCTTTTTAACTTAGGCCTGGATGTAATGTGAACCAATCCTCTTTCTATCAACTCATCAGTGAAAGAATTGGTCAGAAAACTGTTTCGGGGACACATAACAGCCGAAATAGAGCAAAACCCTAACAGTAATAGCTAGCCTACCAGGAAGGTTCTTGGTTCACAAGCCTACCCCGTTGTTTGAATCATATCACGATGAGGTTACTCCGTAATGGGTCAAAACACTTTTCATAAAGTTTAGGGTTGGGAAACTGGTTTTGAACGGCTAAACTTGTAAATGGAATAAAGAGAATCCAGTTGAGAAATGTTGTACCTTATGCTCCGACCAAGTGGAATCTATAGAAAGCACTCTTTAGTTTCCAGTACATGATTGCTGAACCCTATTGCCGTACCTTGGAATTCCCACACAATCATGCTGCAGCTCTAAAAAACCTCAGTACGGATACAGGTAGAGTTCAGTAGCGGCTGGCAGTTAACAACAGGGGGGAGCCCCCCCCCAAAAAATATATATAATTTACCTTAGGCAGTTAACAACAGTGGAAGTGCGGGGGAGCCAAAATAAAAATAAAAATACCACTTACCTTTTCGCCGGCTACCGCCTCTCCTCCGTCCTTGTCCTCTTCCTGTAGTCCTGGCAGCGGAAGCGCCTGGCTCGGGGCTCCCCTGAGCCAATCACAATCCCTATACAGAGTCTGTAGCGCAGTTGGATGCCGAGAGCCACCCGTCTTTGCTGTCGTCATTTGTCATCAGCAGCTCCACTTCCGTGTTGAAGTACCACCCTGTAGAGAGGTGAGAGAGTGATTCTGTATCCGCAGGCTCAGCCTATACCGGTCCTGTTTTTCAACCTATTTTATGCTCGAACGGCGCTGATGCTAGGATGGTGAGTGTGAAATGGAGAGCTGCCCCTGCTCCTCTCCTGGCTCTTGTGAAGCGAGATAGCGAGATTCCGCCATTATCCTCACTCCTAAGTTAATTGTGAGGGTCCCGAAGCAGCCCATAACATATTATTTATTTGACACAAGAGTACATTAATGCTTTTGCTTTGGGAACTGGGCGCCTTCAGTTTGGTGAAGTGCCCTCCCACTTTGGTTTTAGTTTTAAATGTCTTCTTGGAATGTGTATTGTTGTTGCCAATCATTCGTTTATATGCCTTTGTCTTTAATCAGAACTAAATGCCAGTGTTGATCTGTCGCTCTTTCTCTCACACTTTTAGTAATCCATTTCCAAATAATCCGTTATTAACTAGCGAACGGCATTCGTCTGTGCTTTAATTTGTGTACATAAAACAAATTCAAGGGCCTAATGTTTTTCTGCTGTCGATGTTGCCAAATGTTATCAACCCCCCCCCCCCCTCCAAACTTACTGTATCAGTGGCCCTTTACTCGAGGTATCTTCACAGAAGCTCTTGACAGGCCAGTTCTTACACCCCCCCCCCCCATCCCCTCAAGAAAAACCTGGCGACCTCGCAAACTTCTGGCCCACCAATTGCCCATCACTCATTGGCAACCTCATTGAAAAAGCACCCTAAAATCACATCAATGCTAACCATCTCTTGCACTACTACAGTCTGGATTCAGATCATGATGCCAGTGGCGGTGCGTCCATTGGGGCGTTCGGGCGTTGCCCCACCAACCAATGCACACCGCCATCAGAAACTTCACCGGCCGCAATAGGGGAAAATGGGGTAGGGCTGTATCTGATCGGGTAACTGGTATAGTGTAATGATGTACATTCGCCCCCCAATAACTTCCGGAGTCAGGTATCAGCGTTACTCTCTTTATTCAGTCGTAACATACAAGGAGCGCTTAGCATGTCCTTCGCCCAGCCTGCTCGCGCTCTAATGCCGCGCTACGCCCTCATGCCGCACTACGCACCTCGCGCCCCTACGTTGCCATACGTCACGTAGCCACGTGACGTACCACGTTAGCGCGCTCACTACATATCTCCCCTTTTTCCAACAACTATATGTACAAGTCCTGGCTCATGTCATAGTCTCTGAACCTCGCTGGTGGGACCACCGCCCTGCCCCTTCTCGTCAGTCTTACCGGGGATGGGGCGGTCGTTGCTGCTTCTCCTTGACCGCCACCTAGCGCAGCGGTGCTGGTCTCTCTCTGATCTCTGTCCTCTTCAGTCTGCAGCTCCCCACTCGCCTCTTGATCCTCTTGCCTTCTCTCGCCAATGTCTAGATCCTCTCCCCCATAGTCACAGGGGTTATCATTGCTGTTCTCTCCTCCTTCATTTCCATTTCCTCTCCAGCGGAGTATTTTGTTGCACCTGGCCATGCGGTCCTGTGACCACACATTGCCGTCGCTTAGCAACGCCGCCCTGCCCTTGACTTCTACTACTTGCAGGGGCTTACTGTATTTACTTTCCCCCTTTTTCTGCAATGTGGCCAGTCTTACTCTCACCCATTCTCCTTTTTCCAAAGCTGTGTCCTTCACGTTCCTCCGTGCGTCATAATGTTTAGTGTACACCGCTTGTGCTCTCTCCAGGTTGGCTTGCACCACTGCCGGTGACCACTCACTCTTAATCACTCTCTCTTTCCATATTCTGTTGTCCTGAGTGAAGGGCTCCCGGCCTCTAAGGATCTGGAAGGGACTGTAACCAGTGTTCGTGGGCGTTATCCGGTACGCCCACACCATGTGCCAAATCTCTGCTTCCCAGTCTTTGTTGTCTGAGATCGCCGCTTGTATCGAGCCCATCACCACTCTATTAAAACGCTCCACCAAGCCATTTCCCGCAGGATGATATATGGACGTGTGTTTTGCCACAATTCCGTTTCTCTGCATGAACTGAGACCATTTCTCAGACCGGAACTGAGGTCCATTGTCGCTGAGGACACACTTTGGGATGCCCTCTCTCACAAATGTCTCTGCCATGAAGCTCACTATCATTTCCGTGTCCATGGTCTCTTCGATCTTCAATTCCGGCCATTTGGAATAACGATCCATCATTACACATATGTACTTCTGTATTCCTTGTGCGTTCAGCACCGGACCTAGTATGTCTATGGATAGCTCCTCCCACGGATTCTGTGGAGGGTCTATTTTCCCCAGGGCAGGGCGTAATAGTTTCAGTGTTTTGTCTGCACCCTGGCACCTTGGACATTCTCGAACGTGTCTTTCCGCCCTTAGGTCCATTCCGGGCCACCAATAATTCTGCTTGGCTCTTAGTTTCAACTTCCCTGCACCCAGGTGGCCTTCGTGTAACATGTCCATTAATCGCCCAATCATTTTTTCCGGAGGTATGACTCTCTCCCCTCTGTAAACGAATACGCCCTGGTCATCCATAGATAGTTCCTCTCTCACCTCGAAGTAGGGAACGAGACCTCGTCCTGTCTTGTTTTTGTCCGGCCACCCCCGTACAATGTGTGCCTTCACTTCTTCAAGGACAGGGTCCTCTTCGTAGGCCAACTTCCATTCTTGCTTGCTTATGGACGCTTCTAGGTCTTCGGTGAGTGCAACCCACTCTTCCGCCGCCTCACCACCTTCAACGTTGGTTTCCATCGCCGCCGCCCGGCTCAGGTAGTCCGCCACCTTGTTCTTATTCCCTGGGATGTGCTCCACATCATATCGGAATTCCATCAACTTGAGCAACATTTTCGAGATCCTCGGCGTTGCATCTGCGTGTCCACTGGATGTGAGTACCTTGAGCAAGGGTTTGTGGTCGGTCCTCAACCGGAATCTGGTGCCCCACAGGAACTGCCGAAATCGGGACATGGCCCACACCACTGCTAACATTTCTTTTTCGATCACACTGTACTTTTTTTCGGTGTCATTGAGGGTGCGGGACGCAAAGCATATTGTTTCCACTCTCCCCTGGCCGCGGTCTTGCATGAGGACTGCGCCCAGTCCTTTCTCACTGGCATCCGTTGTGAGTATTGTGCTGCCTTGGGGGTCGAACCCCTGTAGAGGGATCGCCCCTGCCACTTCTCTTTTTATCCCCTCAAATTCCTGCTGGGCTTCCTCTGACCACCGGAATTCACTGTTCTCTCTGGTTAGTAACCTCATGTGATGGGTCTTTGAAGCGAAATGTTCTATGAACTTCCCATAATATTCTGCCATACCCAGGAACGATCTGACCTCTTCTTTGTTGGCCGGTGAGGGTGCGTCGCAGATTGCCTTCACGTTTTCCCTCTTGGGGGTCACTCCTCGTGCACTTATCTCGTGGCCCAAGTATGTCACCTTTTCCATTCCTATGCGGCACTTGGCCCACTCTGCCGTGAGGCCCTTCCTTTCCAGGATACTCAACACCGCGTCCAGTTTCTTGTCATGGTCGGCCTTGTCGCGACCCATCACCAATATGTCATCTTGGAAGTATTGAACTCCCCGGACGTCCTGGAACAACTGGTGCATTAGTTTTTGGAACACCGCAGCCGCCGAGGCTAGCCCGAACGGCATGCGGCGGAATCGATAGCAACCGAAGGGAGTTATGAATGATGTCCAACTGCGACTCTCCGGGTGTAGTGCGATCTGATGGTACGCCGACGTTAAGTCTATGGTGGAGTACCACTGAATGCCCCTTGTGCTGGCCAGCATTTCTTCTATCCGGGGGAGGGGGAACTTCTCTACCACTATGTTTTTGTTCAACTCACGCAGGTCTACGCATAGACGGACCTTGCCGTTGGGTTTCTTCACCACCACCAACGGCGCCAGCCATTCGGCACAGGTGATCGGTTCGATGATTCCCCTCTTCTCTAGCTGCCGTAGCTCCTCCTTCACGTCTTCCCTCACTGCTAACGGAATGTTCCTCACCTTGTGAGCCACCGGCACTGCTCCTTCTTTCAGTATGATCTTGTGAGCGAACTTGTCGAGCCTTCCTACTGATCCGCCAAAGACCGTTGGGAACCCCTTCATCCACCTGTTCGTGTCCGTCTCTTCTTCCGGCTCCGTCATCAATATCTGCTCCTTGCCACCTGGGTCCAGTTTGATCCCCAGGTCTCCTTGGTCGAGCCACCCCAGGACAGAAGGGCCTTTCTCGGAAACGTATAGTTTACACCTGGCCCCCCTGCCCCTGAATTCGAAGTTCAGCTTTCTGCATCCGGCCATGGGGATTCGATCTCCGTTATACGTGACGGGGCGTATGTCCCGCTTATCCAGCTCGGGGCCCAGTTGCGGAGCAAACTTCTCCTCCCATACCTTTCTTGGAATTATGGTGTAGGGTGACCCCGTGTCTGCCACCACTTGGACTTCCACACCCCCTATCTTCATGTCCATGATCGGCTTCATCGTCCTCTTTCCGTCGGTGCCTCGGCCTTGGTTGTTCACGCTCAGGATTTCGTCGTAGATGCAGAGGACAGTGACCACCTCCTCTTCGGTCACCTCGTTTGGCTCCTCCGCTTCTTGGTCCACGTACTTGACCGCGTTTTTGGAGGCCTTCTTCCTGCACACTTTTTCGTAATGGCCGACGATTCCACAAAACATGCATTTGGCGCGAAGCGCGGGGCACTTCCGGTCGTGCGCCTCGTGCGTCCAACTGCCGCATCTGTAGCAAGGTCGTTTGTTACTTCCGGCTGGTTTGCCAGCGTGGCCTTGGCTGTTTTGCCATTTGCTCGGGCCCTTGTCTGGCTGTTTCCGCGCCTGGTGGTCTTTGTGGGTTTCTTCATTGTCCACCTTGTTCACCACCCCGCTGGGCACGTTCTCTTTCTTCGTGGCCGCTGCACACCTTCGCGCCAGTTCGGCCCTCTTGACTATCACTAGTACGTCCTTGAGCGAGGTGTCTCCTGCAGCCCATAGCTTGTCCTGTACGTTCGTGCACGTGGTGTGCATCACCACTTGGTCTTTTATGAATTCGCTTTCCCAGTTTGCGTACTTGCACGGGGACGCCAGTTTCCTTAACGCTGCTACATACTCTTCCACAGTTTCCCCCGGTAGTTGTCTCCTTTGTTGGAAGTTAAACCTGTCCACTGAGACGCATACTGAGGGTTTAAAGTGTTCCTCCAGGTCTTCCATTGCGTGAGCATACACGTCATCGTCGTCCGTCTCTCTCTTCTTAGGTACCATGCTTTTGTAGATCCTCAGGCCTTCTGGGCCTAGGTTTAGCAGCAGTATGCGTTTCTTTCTCGGCGGTTTAAATTTCTCCTCACTTTCGTCCTCCAGCACTTCGATGAAATTATCTATGTACTCTTTCCAGTCCTCCCATTTCATGAGTGGTTCCCCTGGCCTGGGAAGGAACTGGACTGGCGCTATCGCATAACCTGCTTGTGTGGTCATCTTTTCGCCCCTGGATGAGGGCAGTACGCTTTCCAGGCTTCTCGGGCTCCCTGGTGCACTGTCTTGTTCCTCTTTGTCTAGTAAGGGTGGAGGGCTGCTCCTTTCAGCCCTTTCCTGTTCAGGTGGGGTAGCCAGTGCGGTTGCCTGCGGGCCTTGACCGTGGCTGGCCTGTTGCTTCGGGTGTGTAGCAGTTCTCCGCCCTCTTGGTCACCGTGCGCCCACAGTGCTCGGCTCCTCGTGCTGTTGGCTGCGTCGCGCTCCTTGTGGTGCCCGGTCAGGGTGTGGTCGCTGTGCGTTCCCTCGGGCCTTCCTCGCTCCCTCAGAGACTCCGCTCCGTTCCGCCGTTCTCCGCGTAGTCTGCGTGGTGGGGGTCGTGGGTCGTTATCCCATCCTCGTCGCCACTGTAATGATGTACATTCGCCCCCCAATAACTTCCGGAGTCAGGTATCAGCGTTACTCTCTTTATTCAGTCGTAACATACAAGGAGCGCTTAGCATGTCCTTCGCCCAGCCTGCTCGCGCTCTAATGCCGCGCTACGCCCTCATGCCGCACTACGCACCTCGCGCCCCTACGTTGCCATACGTCACGTAGCCACGTGACGTACCACGTTAGCGCGCTCACTACATATAGCAGTTCTACTGGCGCGCATGTTTTCTTTCTGGCTGGTCATTTTTCTGACCAGCCCGAACTTGCGCAGTAGCCTCCCACTTGGGAGCCCGAGGGTTGCCTCATGCCGCAGCCCCCGGTCTCCGAATGGGGCAGGGAGTTATGCTGCTCCACAGCCAATCCTGGCGCTGCTGGAGCAGCGTCACATCACTGCATCAGTATGGCTGAGAGAGTGACGTCGGACTCGTGGCTGAACGGAACTGAAGGGCGCAAACAGGACCTCGGGTGCCTGCTCGTTGCGTGGTCAGGAGAGCCAGCCTTGTTGCTGATCGGAGGAGGGGGCTACTACCTTCAGTCACTGGCCTCACTGTCCGGGACATGGGACGGGGTACACAGCAGATGTCGGCTGCGAGTATTTAGCTCTATGTTTAACTTTACTGCTGACACATAGTATTTGCTAATGATGTTACGGACGGTCATACTGTTGATATTTTGCCATTTAGCACTCTGTTTATTATAGCAGGTTGGGTTCGGCTGGGGCGACCTGGTGAAGGCAGTACAGCGCTTTATGGTTCGCATCGGGCACGCTGCAAAGGCACTTGAAAACAGCCAGAGGAGAGTCCTTGGAAAGACAAGTGTAGATGTGCAGTGTTAAAAAAAAAAAGCGTTCGCGATCTGAAGAGTATCTCTGGCCCATCATGTTGCTGCTGTCTGCTTGCAGCATGTTTCTAAAAAAGAATCGGCAGTCCTAAAGGTATTCATGGACAATGTCAAAAGTGGAAGCAAGCCGGTATTTCAAGAGCTGTATTTTTGGCACCACAAAGACAAAGCAGACGTTATTTAACGTTATTTATGTTCCTGGATAGGCCCTGTCGGAGCAGCTGTAAAATATGGCACGCTCTGTTTCATGGTAGAGCGCCACGCAGAGCAGGTTTGTTTCTTTTGTTTCTTTTATTGAATGGCACCTTCTTCGACTGAGGTGGGTCCTGAGGCGGGGAAGGCACGACCCTGGGGGTCAGGTAAGTTTACATTTTCTGTGTTAGCCTAGTGAGAGTTGAATGGTCAGGATTTTTTATATTAATAGTGAAGTGATAAAAGGGTTGAACGGCACATTTTATGTGAATGTATGTTATGAGTGAATTAACACACTTTTAAAGCATGGAATACAACATCATGAATGACTATAGGGTGGAAATAAATACAATTGTTTTTTATATGTACTTTCTTCCCGGTTACAGTGTTGTGGTAGGAATTGAAAGTATTAGGGAGGGAGGGGTTGGCATGCAGTGTTGTGCAAATTATGTATTTATGTGCATTTGTTTTATTATGACCTGGAAATAAATTTGTAAATTACTTTAGCCAAGGGTTAGTTTAAGACATAATGCATAAAATTGGACGGCAAGTCAAACTCATGTCATTTTTAATCTCTGTGTGGGTGGCTCTGTGATACTAGTCAGTTATTTTATAAAGAAATATTTTTGCTTGATCGGATTGTGTAGGATATCAAAAATGTCTGTCCAGCTCGATTTATCAATGCATTGACCTGTCCTTTTAAAAGTTTGAGCACTTCTCATTTTGTTTAAGTAACTCCGTAGGTTTGTAGCTCGCTCCTGCATCTCACAGTTCTTAGCACCAGCAACCTAACAAGTTGTTTATTATTGCTTGAAAATGCTCCATATGCCCACTCGATTTTCAATTTTTTCGGGTGGGGTGTGTGTGGGGGGGGGGTTTGTTCGGGCATGCGCGCTACGCCTCACCACTTTCAAATGTCACCAGCCGCCACTGCATGATGCTGCATGAAGCTCGCTACCTTACACATTGTAGTCGATGCCCTCCTGACCCTGCCTCCGGATATTGCTGGACCTCTCAGCTTCCTTCTACACAATCGACCATTCCGCCCTCATACACACCCTGGATTCTCTAATGGGATTCACCTGCAATATCCTTCACTGTTTTTCCTTCTGCCTTTCCATTCCAAAAGATCTGTCACTTGTGGAGTACCTAGTGGTTCTATACAGTCCACTATCATCTTCGACCTCTACATTGAGCCAGTTGGGGATTTACTTCCAGAAAACAGCATCAAGGTTCACCAATATACCGATGATACTCCACTCTTCTGCTTTAGGCATCAAAGACTACCTACATGTCATGTAGACCTGGATGTCCAGCGCCTACTTGAAGCTCAACTCATCCAATAAAGATTTCCTCTTATGGGCAAAGAATAAGAAACAGTAAAAAAAAAATGGTACACTGCCATGAACCTTGATGGCTTCAATCTCCAACTTTCACTTAATTCCAATCGCTGGGCTTCACCCTGGCCATCAGCCTCCCAATCAAGCAATGTGTTGCCAAAACAGATAAAACAGCCTTGGCAGACAGCTGAAAAAGAAACAAGCTTTCTTGCGAGGGTGTCTGCTGCCTGAAGGAAATGTAAATGCAGACATTTGTTTAATCTACAAATGTAAACACTACTTGCAAGCTGGCATTGGCTTTCATTGATGGAGTGACTTGAAGAGTTTTCTTTTTGAGATGGTATGGTAAGGTGACCTGATGTGTTTTGGACTGTTTTGTGTTTTTAATGATAGTGCTTAATTTGAGCCGGTGGTTTCCGGAGCTGAGCACCAACACTCAATCATCAACACTGGCGCTTGAGCACTTGTTAAGGACACATTCATTTTTGGTGGGCAAATGGAGATAAGTGATTCACCCAGAATCACAGGATTTGAGGCAACGACAAGACTCAAACCTGTTTCCCCAGCTCTGGCCATTAGGCTACATCACATTCCCAATTGTACGGTTTGATAGTCCTGTGTTAGGTAGCAATAACAGGAGAAATGGGCTGGTCGAACCTGCCTCCTGACGAGAGGCCCGGCACTTCTTCTTTATTTCACAAATTGACCTCTGTGCATAGTTTATATTAAACAAATAAAATGGCACTAGGTACAGTCTACATATTACTTAGATCTATATTTTGGAAGCTCTTTTTTATCCTTAACCTAAATCTTTTTGTGCACTTTGTGGCAGCCTATCTTATACTGTGTGTAATGACTTACATATTCACAGTGCTTTCTGTCAGAGGTTGAGACTTCTGAACTCTAAAAACACACAAGTCTCTAATCACCACTGCACTAACCGAGATTTCAGTAAGTGGCTCTCTTGTTACACACACAGATATCTGCTATGTTCGCATTAACTAAAAGAGATTCCACAACTTAAAGTGCATCTCTCACTGATTAGTTTAAATTGCATTTATTTCAAATTTAAGGTCTGCGTTATTTTATATGCAGTTACTCGAAGGTGAAATACCAACAAAACAGTTACAGAATATTTAGATCTTTTTAGGCATGCCTTTGATCCCGCCTCCATGCTTACTGACTTGGCTCCCATTGGACTAGGGATCAAGTTCCCATACTGTTTTTAATGCCCTTCGACCGCTGCCCTTATCCATCAGAACCACCATAACGCTGCTCCAATTTGGGAATGAGTTGAAGATGCACCTTTTTGTAGAACATTCACGAACCGGCTACCTCTCCTAGAACTTGTTGATATTGTGTTTGTCTTTGACCTGTAAAGGCGCTCCATTGCCTTTTGGCTAGATTTACACTATAGAAATACCACATAAATACACAAGTTACGAATGCCAACTATGCTTACTTTTGTTTTCACCATAAGCCTCTTTCTTCCACCATCCCAAACTTCTTGACTGTTTATCTCTCTGTGGCATGTACTTTTTCATCTTTGCTTTGTCTCTATGCCACAGTTTCCCCATCTCTTCCTCCTTTTTAGGGCTCGCCCCTTTCCTATTCCGCAAGAGTAGGAAAAAGATCCCCAATCAGACCCCCCAGGATATAGCGGCATGGATTAGCAAATTTAGCGGCACAAAAATGGAAATTTAGCGGCACAAATATGGAGATTTTGCGGCAATTTTGCGGCATTTTATTTGGCCATTTTTCCTACAACAAATACAGATAACTTTGTTTTTTGAGTTAATTAACAACATGAAGCTATATATATTTGGTTTAATTACAATGTACACACTTTGGGGCAGATTTACAAGCCCCTTGCGCCCCTTTTACACCACCGTTGCATCACTTTTGTGACGCAGCGGCAGCGCAAAAGATGCGCCACGGTGTGGGGTACTTACAACGTGACGCATCTGGGAGATGCGTCACGTTGTAAAGCCCTGGGCCATTTGTGGCAGGTGTGGGTACCACCTTCTGACCAGTCGTGTTCCTTCCATCTGCAAAGAAGGACGACCGTTCTTAGTTTCATCTTTCATCTAGGTGCTCCAGGTTTTTTAAAACTGACTTTCCAGAATATTTATTTGTTTTGTCCAATGGTCCTCCGTACTTCCGAGCGCGCTCCTGCTACTCCATGCCATTGAGTCCGTCAATGTGAAGTGCCTAAAGCTGGGTCGAGAGAGGGTAAATACTGTGATGTCAGCAGGCTGTGAAATGCTGCATGAAAAGCTATCAGTTCTGTTCCCCCTGGCATTTCAATGAATGGGCGTCGTAGTATCTCTCTCTCTGCCTCGTTTCCCCTCCCATATCTTCCAAGCTTGGTTCAGCCCCACGTACACGTGGGGCAGTTTATGCAGCCAATAAAAGGCCCAGGGCCCTGGGCGTGGTGAGGTCACTTGCCAGCCACCAACTACAGAGCGTGTGTCCCTAGCTACCTTATTCCTAGGCCTGCACCATTATTTTACATCCACGTTCAGTAGTCTGTGTACTTCCGTTCAGTAGTCTGTGTACTTCCGGCCTGTGACGTGCCATGCCAGGACCTGCTGTCCCGCACTTGTCCCTGCCCCCTCCGTCATTTGTTGTCCTATCCACCGCTGTCCGCATCAGGCGTCTTCCAAAGCCACTAATTATAGAATGCAAGCAAAACCTGCACGTGAAGGGCGCCGCCGAGTGAAATTCTCAAACTCCGCCTGACCTGCCTGACGTTGGAAATGTCATTCCTCATGCTGGGTCACGCTGACACATTTCCACCGCTACGGCACCTTTTACGGGAAGGAAATGTGAATTTGCGGTGAAAGGGGAAGTTTTAAATAAAAATTACAACTCGTTCTCTTTAGTACCGACTAAGCCTTGTAACCTTTTAATCATACGTTTACAAAATAACCACAAGGCGCGTAACCTGTGGTCTCTTGCTCAGGTGCCGGGGGTGTGCATGAAAGTTCCCTCTGATGCCTTTGTTAAACCTTGCTCTCCCTCGGATGCCATTGTTAGGCAGGGTTGGGATTGATTTTCTCGGCTGACATGCCTTCTTTGTAAATGAAGCGGTAGGGGGCACCAGGCCACATCTGTGGTCCCTGGCAGTGGAGGGGGGCTGGAATTATGGGCATTTTTGCAAAGCAGACACTGTGTTATTAATCAGACCCACCAGGATATAGCGGCTTTTGGAATAATGCCGCAATTTCTACAAAAGTGCCGATTTCGCGGGCACTTATGTAAAAATCGCGGCATTATTCCAAAAGTGCCGATTTCGCGGCAAATCGCGAAATCGCGAAATCCTGGAGGGTCTGCCCAATGCAGCTAAACCACAACTTCAGGCCAAGGGCTCTACTCCAGAGGATTTTGGACAGTTCACGTGAATCACAATCACGTGACCTTCTCTCATGCACGAGCTTTCCCCCTGGCAGCAGCATTTCTCCTTTCACAGCCGCCAGGCCACATCAAAGGGTTCCGCTGCCCCGCCCCCTGCTTCACGGCCATCTGTTCCCCAGCTCCAGCACCTCCCCTCTCAGCCTTACTCGGATTTCTCCTCCCCCCTCTCTTTCATCACTGGTCACCCAGGGGCCTCCCATGATTGTGCGACCTCGACCAGCCCTGCACTTCCCACCTTCAGGTAAAGCAGCCATCGGTAGCAGGCTTCCCACTCCTTCTCTTACATTGGGGCCGTCGCCAGCAGATTTCCCTGTGCTGCTTGTTTTTTACAGCGTGCTTGACACTGCAATTGCAGTTGAAAGGACCCTTTCTTAACTATACCGTCGCTGTTCTTCCCATGTGTGCATGCATCGAGCCATTCAGAAATGCTAACAGCAATGATTTAATGGCAAATCAAAAAAATAGAAACTGCATCACGCAGTTATATAAAGATGTCTGCGTAGCTTTTCTGGAGAAACTGAGTGAGTTTGTTAAAAAAAAAAAAGCCCAGTTTTGTATTCTTCCGACAGGTTCCCTTATTTCTGTTAATAGCATTAGCTGACGTGTAACGTGTGTGATTCACTTTCATACGTATTATACGGTAGATTAAGCACATTGGTGATGGGGGGGCTGCGGAAACAATATTGATGCATGTGACGAGAAGTACTGTTGCTAGAACATGCTTATAAATAACCTTTGTTTAAACAAACAGGAGCTAAAATGGCAGGAGCATAAATTATCCACGACTCAGCTGATTGGGAAACAAGAAACTGACCAGGAAAATATTCTTTACTTCAAAAAGCCTTCTGCTACATTCCCGACGCATTCTTTCCAAAGCAGAGGTGGCCAGTAGATTAATTTATTAATTACATCATGCACAGTTCACACAAATGCTCTGGAATTCCAAACCCATTGCAACGTTGCCTGGCCGCCACGGGGTCCAAGTAACACCACCACATAAACATGTTTTAAATATTTATTCTTTTAGTGCAGCGTGCACAACATGCTTCTACCAAGTCTATCCTTTTTTTCAGTTCTCTAATTGTGTCCCACTTGAGCAGCTTGTGAAATCACAGCAGGTCATGGAGACGGAAGCAACACCAGATGTGCGTCACTCACCAACCACCCTGCGCCTCTGCTGGTTAGTGGCTTCAGGCAATTTTCGTTTACTGGACTTCTTCATCCCTACTTCTGTGGACTTGAAAAAACAAACTACATTTTATTCCCCTTGGCTTCATTACGTTCACTGTGCTCTTTACACAGCTCGCCGGTTTACGAAGCAAGTTATACTCTTTGTGGGAAGTTTGAGACACTGGTGTTTATGGCAACTGTGTGTTCCACATATGCCACTGCAGTAAAGATAACAATCTTTGCTACGAGCCTAATTTGCACTTTATTATCCCATCGCTGTCTCCTTTCCCAACACTTCGAGAAACTATTCAACCTTATCATACTCGCCCAGACTGCTTGGCTCCCTTCTTTTTTTCTGATGAAAAAAACGTGAATACATTACAATTAGCTTTAAGGCAATTTTACCCTTTGTGATAATCTAAAACCTCTTTCGACAAAATGGAGTTGCTTTATGTTTTTTTTGCTTGCTTTGGTGCATTTAATAAATGTATTTATTTATTTTAAAAATATGTTTACGATTTGCTGTAATGGAAATTGAAGTAGAGGATGTGGCCGCTGACTTTAGTGCTGGGGAACCAAATCCGCATTTTGGGGTCAGCTCAACATATTGTTTTTTAAATGGCTACTGCATCATGACGTACACGTTATCACACTGGTGTCACTGGAGCGTCTTGACAGATACATGCACATGTGAGATGGTGACGCCAGATACATGCACATGCGAGATGGGCATGTGCTTATTTTCTTTGTTTTTTGGGCGTTTTTTACAGATGCACCCACCACACAGCTCCACCGACACAGCTCCACCGATGCACACACCACACAGCTCCACGAGGCACCCACCACACAGCCCTACCGATGCACCCACCACACAGCTCCACCGATGCACCCACCACACAGCTCCACCGATGCACCCACCACACAGCTCCACCGATGCACCCACCACACAGCTCCACCGATGCACCCACCACACAGCTCCACCGATGCACCCACCACACAGCTCCACCGATGCACCCACCACACAGCTCCACCGACAAAGCTACGCTAATGCACCCACCACACAGCTCCACCGATGCACCCACCACACAGCTCCACCAATGCACCCACCACACAGCTCCACCGATGCACCCACCACACAGCTCCACCGACAAAGCTACACTAATGCACCTACCACACAGCTCCACCGATGCACCCACCACACAGCTCCACCGATGCACCCACCACATAGCTCCACCGATGCAGCCACCACACAGCTCCACCGACACAGCTCCACCGATGCACTCACCACACAGCTCCACCGATGCACCCACCACACAGCTCCACCAATGCACCCACCACACAGCTCCACCGATGCACCCACCACACAGCTTTACCGATGCACCCACCACACACCTCCACCGATGCACCCACCACACACCTCCACCGATGCACCCACCACACAGTTCCACCGATGCAGCCACCACACAGCTCCACCGACACAGCTCCACCGATGCACCCACCACACAGCTCCACCGATGCATCCACCACACAGCTCCACCGATGCACCCACCACACAGCTCCACAGATGCACCCACCACACAGCTCCACAGATGCACCAACCACACAGCTCCACCGATGCACCCACCACACAGCTCCACCAACACAGCTCCACCGATGCACCCACCACACAGCTCCACCGATGCACCCACCACACAGCTCCACCGACACAGCTCCACCGATGCACCCACCACACAGCTCCACCGACACAGCTACACTGATGCACCCAGCTCCACCGATGCACCCACCACACAGCTCCACCGACAGCTCCACCGATGCATCCACCACACAGCTCCACCGATGCACCCACCACACAGCTCCACCGACACAGCTCCACCGATGCACCCACCACCCAGTTCCACCGGTGCACCAACCACACAGCTCCACCGACACAGCTCCACCGATGCACCCACCACACAGCTTTACCGATGCACCCACCACACAGCTTTACCGATGCACCCACCACACAGCTTTACCGATGCACCCACCAGACAGCTCCACCGAGGCACCCACCACACAGCTCCACCGAGGCACCCACCACACAGCTCCACCGAGGCACCCACCACACACCTCCACCGATGCACCCACCACACACCTCCACCGATGCACCCACCACACACCTCCACCGATGCACCCACCACACACCTCCACCGATGCACCCACCACACAGTTCCACCGATGCAGGCACCACACAGCTCCACCGATGCACCCACCACACAGCTCCACCGATGCACCCACCACACAGCTCCACCGATGCACCCACCACACAGCTCCACCGATGCACCCACCACACAGCTCCACAGATGCACCCACCACACAGCTCCACAGATGCACCCACCACACAGCTCCACCGATGCACCCACCACACAGCTCCACCAACACAGCTCCACTGATGCACCCACCACACAGCTCCACCGATGCACCCACCACACAGCTCCACCGACACAGCTCCACCGATGCACCCACCACACAGCTCCACCGACACAGCTACACCGATGCACCCAGCTCCACCGATGCACCCACCACACAGCTCCACCGATGCACCCACCACACAGCTCCACCGACACAGCTCCACCGATGCACCCACCACCCAGTTCCACCGGTGCACCAACCACACAGCTCCACCGACACAGCTCCACCGATGCACCAACCACACAGCTCCACCGATGCACCCACCACACAGCTCCACCGATGCACCCACCACACAGCTCTACAGAGGCACCCATTATACAGCTCCACCAAGGCACCCACCACACAGCTCTACCGATGCACCCACAACACAGCTCCACCGATGCACCCACCACACAGCTCCACAGATGCACCCACCACACAGCGCCACCGATGCACCCACCACACAGCTCCACCGATGCACCCACCACACAGCTCCGCCGATGCACCCACCACACTGCTCCGCCGATGCACCCACCACACTGCTCCGCCGATGCACCCACCACACTGCTCCGCCGATGCACCCACCACACAGCTCCGCCGATGCACCCACCACACAGCTCCGCCGATGCACCCACCACACAGCTCCGCCGATGCACCCACCACACAGCTCCACCGACAAAGCTACACTGATGCACCCACCTCCACCGATGCACCCACCACACAGCTCCACCGACACAGCTCCACCGATGTACCCACCACCCAGCTCCACCGATGCACCCATCACACAGCTCCACCGACACAGCTCCACCGATGCACCCATCACACAGCTCCACCGACACAGCTCCACCGATGCACCCACCACACAGCTCCACCGATGCACCCACCACACAGCTCCACCGATGCACCCACCACACAGCTCCACCGATGCACCCACCACACAGCTCCACCTACACAGCTCCACCGATGAATCCACCACACAGCTTTACCGATGCACCCACCACACAGCTCAACCGATGCACCCACCACACAGCTCAACCGATGCACCCACCACACAGCTCAACCGATGCACCCACCACACAGCTCCACCGATGCAGCCACCACACAGCTCCACCGATGCAGCCACCACACAGCTCCACCGATGCACCCACCACACAGCTCCACCGATGCACCCACCACACAGCTCCACCGATGCACCCACCACACAGCTCCACAGATGCACCCACCACACAGCTCCACAGATGCACCCACCACACACCTCCACCGATGCACCCACCACACAGCTCCACCGATGCACCCACCACACAGCTCCACCGAAGGACCCACCACACAGCTCCACCGATGCAGCCCCCACACAGCTCCACCGATGCACCCACCACACAGCTCCACCGATGCACCCACCACACAGCTCCACCGATGCACCCACCACACAGCTCCACAGATGCACCCACCACACAGCTCCACAGATGCACCCACCACACAGCTCCACCGATGCACCCACCACACAGCTCCACCGATGCACCCACCACACAGCTTCACCGAAGGACCCACCACACAGCTCCACCGATGCACCCACCACACAGCTCCACCAATGCACCCACCACACAACTCTGCCGATGCACCCACCACACAGCTCCACTGAGGCACCCACCACACAGTACTACCGATGCACCCATCACACAGCTCCACCGACACAGCTCCTCCGATGCACCCACCACCCAGCTCCACCGAGGCACCCACCACACAGCCCTACCGATGCACCCACCACACAGCTCCACCGAGGCACCCACCACACAGCTCCACCGAGGCACCCACCACCCAGCTCCACCTATGCACCCACCACACAGCTCCACCGATGCACCCACCACACAGCTCCACGAATGCACCCACCAAACAGCTCCACCGACACAGCTCCACCAATACACCCACCACACATCTCCACCGACACAGCTCCACCGATGCAGCCACCACACAGCTCCACCGATGCACCCACCACACAGCTCCACCGACACAGCTCCACTGATGTACCCACCACACAGCTCCACCGATGCACCCACCACACCTCCACCGATGCACCCACCACACAGCTCCACCGACACAGCTCCACCGATACAGCTCCACCGATGCACACAGCTCGACCAACACAGCTCCACCGATGCACCCACCACACAGCTCCACCGATGCACCCACCACACAGCTCCACCGATGCGCCCACCACACAGCTCCACCGATGCGCCCACCACACAGCTCCACCGATGCGCCCACCACACAGCTCCACAGATGCACCCACCACACAGCTCCACCGATGCACCCACCGCACAGCTCCGCCGAGGCACCCACCACACAGCTCCACCGATGCACCCACCACACAGCTCCACCGATGCTCCACCAATGCACCCACCACACAGCTCCACCAATGCACCCACTAAGCTCCACCGATGCACACACCACTCAGCGCAACCACAGTATCACTCCGCGTAACCACAGCATCACTCAGCATCACTCAGCGCAACCACAGCATCACACAGCGCAACCACAGCATCACTGGTTCAAATATGTTCTTTTAATGTTTCAAACTGTTTTCAAGCTTTCACGCTTTAGTATAAATCACAAAAAGATGTTAATATTTCCCTTCTGTTCTTGAATTTTCGTCACTATAAAAAACACTGAACATAATCTTCACAAAAGTTATTTACAAAAGTTTAAGCTATTGCCATTACAAATTAAATACATTATTTAAGTATTATTTAAAAAAATTAAAAGCCATTGTTATTTGTAATATCAATACATCTAAGTCACGTAAATACAAAACATGTTGCATTGCAAATGCTATAGGTGTCACATTTGCGAAAGTTATAACTATTGGCATTGTAAATGACAAAGCTATTTTAGCTATTTTAAAAAATAACACATAAATAAAAAAAAATTCATTTATAAGACCAATAGCTCAAACTTTCCTAATGCGAGCCCTATTGCATTTCCAATGCTTGTTTCCTTTGCTGCTGTTCTTTCGATTGCTCTTGGTCAAATTATGATGTATGAAATAATTCATGGTTCCTGAAAACAAATGTATGTATGGGATTTATTAAGCACTGGAATCACCCCCAAAGGGGTATCTCCGCGCTGCAAGTAAGACAGAGCACAGGACAATCCCAAATCAGTCCCGGAATGCAGGACTTCCAGCAGAGTGTTCCAATATTTCAGGGCAAGGTATGCAAAACTTTTGCGACCTGTTCGTAAATTCCTGTAGTGGGGGACTACAAGCAGCCCTTTACCTTCGGATCTAAGCAGCCTGCTCGGACAGTAAAATTTAAAGCTGTCCGCCAAATAGCTAGGTCTCGTACCATAAAGTGCTATATGGACGAGGCAGCAAAGTTTAAATGTAATTCTCTGGCAGATAGAAAACCAATGAAGCTGTCTCAGCATTGGCCTCGAGGAGGTACGAGGCAGCATTTTGAGAGCCAGGAGTGCGGCAACATTCTGGACTTTCTGTAGACTACTCAGAAGAGATTTGTTTGCTGATGCTAAAAGAGCATTACAGTAATCAAGTCGGCCAGTGACAAGTGCTGAATCAAAGTTCTTCGGACAGATAATGGCAGCCACGGGAACACTCTGCGCAAAAGTCTCCGAGTGTGGTAGCAGGTCCCTGAGGTGGTCATGACTTGATCCCTCAAAGACAACAAGTTATCCAAAATGACCACTACATTTTTTGCCACAGATGAGGGGGTAGGGGCGGGGCCCAATGCAGCCGGCCACCAATTAGGGGACCAAGTTGTTTGAGCCGAGCCAAACAGCAGGATTTCGGTTTTAGCCGCATTAAACTGGGGGAAGTTTTCTGTCATCCAGGCCGATATGGCTAGCATGCCCTCAGCAAAGCGATGTTTAACTAGCTCTATATCAATATCAAAGGATAAGAACAGTTGCGTGTCATCTGCATACGAGTAGGGAGTAAAGCCGTACTCGCTAATAACCTTGGCGAGGGGTGCCACATAAACATTAAACAAGGTAGTACTCAAACAAGAGCCCTGGGGCACCCCCTTAGTGAGCTTCAAGGTTTGGGATCAAAAGGGGCCTAGATTACTCGCCTGGGTGTGCTGATCCAGAAAGCTAGTAGCCACTTAAGTGCCTGACCCTGCAGACCAGACTCTCTCAATTGATGAATCAATGTATGATATGAGAGACCGTATCAAAGGCTGCTGTCAGAGCCAATAAAACCTGCAGCTCTGCATTGTTTTTATCCAGAGCCATTTTTATATAATCTGTGACAACAATGAGGGTAGTTTCCGTAGAGTGGTTGGGTCTAAACCGAGACTGGGAAGGGTCGAGGGTACCTTGAGATTCAAGAAAACCCATCAGCTGAGTGTTGACGTAACCTTCCAGTATTTTCCTCATAAGCGGCAGAAGCGAAATAGGGCGATAGTTGGCAATCACCTTAGCGGGTAACTGAACTTTCTTCTTAATTGGTAGCACTTGAGCTGCCTTGCAATCAAGTGGGATTACCCCTTCACGCAAAGAAGTGTTAAGGATGTCACAGATGGAGGGGGCCAGGAGTGGAGCAAGTAGGGCAGCTACATGCGCTGGTATAACATTTAGAGGAGACACAGAAATGACAGTGCCCACCACCTTTAACCACCCATATCGGTTAAGCGCTATATTCAGACCACAATCAAAGCATGTTTGTGGCTCACTTTTCTGCTACAGACTCGGAAGCGGTGCAGGCTCAGCGCCAAGGGGCTTTCTGTCCTCGTGCTCTCAACTGGGACTTTTTGGTGGGGAAACTCCAGCTTTCAGGTGGTCTGTCTGTAAAATTTTCATTGCCCTTTTGCTTTCACTCTTTGAAGAAGGACCATTTACAGTGAACAGACGTATGCACTGCCTACAGTTGCATCCCTCCTACATATAGTGCAGTGGTCTATAAACTTGGAGGCGGCCCCCTAGGGTGGCCTCAAGTGATCCCAGGGGGGTGCCAGGCTGTGGCCAAAAGAAACATTGTGCTGATAACAGTGCTTTGTTTAAAACAAAAATTAGCAGCACAAAGCCGCTTTGTTATTGCTCATCACTAACATTTATATCATAGCTGGGAGTATGTGTCAAAAGGGAAGGGACTCCAAATATTCTTCAAACTACTCATCTCAGTTTTAATAGTCACACTGTGAATATACTTGTACATGTTAGTAATGCCTGCCTGACCAGAATAGTATTATTTGAAATCATGTATTTGATTGCATTTTTAAGTTCAAAAAAGATTTTTTTTTAAATATAGTATAACCTATAATGGTATAGAACAGCAAACATTAAAGTGATACATCCATTGAGATTGGAATACAAAGCATAGAATATAAAACTGTTCAAAGAGTAACTGGAGGATCAAAAACAAGTTCATCAAAAATCAGAAAAAGAAGCAATGAAAGCATAATGAGTACAAAAAAATGATTAACAATACGCCCTAGAGAGATAATAAAATAAGTCATATAAATGTACAAATATGGAAGTCATGGAGGTTTAGGAACTTCTTGTTGTATGGGAAGAGTTGAGGAAATACGTCTAGCACTATTATCAAGGAATAAAATAACCGGTTCCCATAGAGTTAGAAGTTTGGGCGCTAAGGATTGTGGATATTCAAGTGTAGTATCTAATCTGTGATTGTAGCATACAGCATACCACCATGCTTGATACGAAAGCTTACTAAAGTCTTTCCAATTTTTTGTAATTTGTTAAAAAGCTACTGCTAGTAATAAATCAATAATCTTAACATTCATATGATTATGGTCCCAAATAGGAGATAAGCTACCCAAAAAAATATGTATGATAGAGAAGGAGTGTTTGGTGTGAAAAATGGAATTGAGTTGCAACCATACCTTGACCCAGAAATGCTGAACGAACTTGCATAGGAACAACATATGAAGCAAGTCAGCTTGTGGGGATGTGCAAGACCAACATGTATGGGAAGCGGTGGAGCAAAAAGTATGTAGGGTAGATGGGGTAAATAAAAGTCTATTATAAATGAAAAAAAGAGTTTGTATGGTATTTGCCGCTCTAGAGGATTTTCTGAGTTTAAGCCATATTTTACTCCAAAAATCTACAGTCCAGGATGTGGCTAGATCTTTCTCCCAAGACAACTCTATTTTAGTTTAGTCTCTGGGGACAATTGGGGTATGTAAAAATGTGTAAATGATAGATGCCTTAGAGGCGCGAAGCAATAGGGTAAGTAAATTAACTGAGCTAGTGAGTGCAGGAGGCGAGATATGGTGCAATTGGGCAGATTGAATGGCCTGTAATAAGATGGAGTGTTTAGCATAAAAAGAGCGGGGCAGGTTAAAAGTGGCAGCCACTTGTGCAAAAGGCATAGGTATATTCTGACAATATAGCTGATGGACCCATATGATTCCTCGGGAGTGCCAAGATTTCCAACAGTAGGGTTTATTATGAATCAAGATGTGCTTATTGTGCCAAATAGGGAGTTCATAAAAGGTAGTGCGGGATGAAACAGGAAATAGCTTCGACGTAAATTTAAGGATAGGGATGGAGACTGATTGTGGCTTGCGTGTAAAAGATAAATATTCTGAGAAGGAGAAAGGGGAGAGAAAAGATCGCTCCAACTTTGTCCAAAGAGGGCAATCAGGATAGGAATCTGCAATCCAATGTGAGGATTGGGTTAGAATAAAGGATCTATGGTAAAGAGAGAAATCTGGAAAATTAACCCCTCCTTCCAGTTTAGGATGAGTGAGTTTACAGATGGAAATTCGTGGTTTTTTATTTCCCCATAAAAAGGTAGATAAAATGGAGTTAATTTTTTTGAAATATTTAAGGGGGATCAGTACCGGAATGTTAGAGAGCGTATACAGGACAATGGGGGCAAGCATCATTTTAATGGTGTCTAAGCGTCCCCGCCAAGATAAATATAGAGGGTGCCACTTTGTTGTTAAGGAAGGTAGTCTATCGATACATTTATCCAAACGATTCGAAACAGCCCCCGAAATGGAAGGAGAGAAATGTAAGCCTAAGTATTTGATGGATTGGGGACTCCAAGAAAAGCCTGATGCAGTAAAGTCAGCACTAAAGGTATATTTTGTCAAGGGTAGAATCTCGCATTTATCCCTATTTAATTTATAACCAGAGACCGATGAGAATGAGTCAACCTCCGACAAAAAAGCAGGTAGGGAAGTTTGGGGATTGGACAAAAATAGAAGAACATCATCCGCATAAGCCGCCATTTTAATCGTAGAGTCTCAGAAGGTAAAACCCTGTATATTCGTATTTTGAAGATCCTAAGCAAAAAAGGTTCTAAAGCGATATTAAAGAGGAATGGGGAAAGGGGGCAACCTTGTCGGACTCCCAGCGCCAGATTAAAATAAGAAGAAATGTTACCATTCGCGGTAACAGCAGCTCTCTGATTAGAATACAGGATAGAGATTAAGGCAATGGTTTTAGGGCCGAAGCCAAACCATTTAAGAGTGCTAAATAAATACGGCCATTCAACCCTATCAAATACTTTCTCTGCATCTAAAGCGATAGCAGCTAAGGAATGATAGACATGTGAGGTTTTGGAAAGGATATCAAAGAATAGACAGGTGTTGTCTGTGATAAGCCTACCCTTAACAAAGCCAGATTGTTCGGATCCCAACAATTCCGGTAATTGATAATGCTAGGGCTTTTGAGAAAATTTTATAATCTACGTTTACCAGGGAAATAGGTCTATAATTCTTGCAATGTTTAGAGTCTTTACCCTCTTTTGGTATGAGACAAATAAGAGCGTCTGAAAAAGAACCAGTGGAGCCCAGGCAATATAAGAAAGAAAGGAGGAGGTTATGTAGTTTGGGGATTAATAAAGATGCAAAGTGAGTGAAAAATTCCACCATGAAGCCATCCGGACCTGGAGCCTTATCCCTTTTGAGAATCCGAAGAGCAGAAAGGAGTTCTTTTTGAGTAATATCCATTTCTAAAGAAGACATATCCGGGCGTGGGTTAGAGGCAGGATTATTTTCAGAAAAGAAATGAGAGATAGAGGAGTCCGAGGCTAGGGTCTCAGAGGAATATAACGTCTGATAAAAATGTAAATATTTATTTAAGATGTCTTTGTCTTTAAATTTGAGAAAGAGCCATAGATGGATTCTATAGTGAGCTTATTTTGTTTGGTTTTCAAATAATTAGCCAGTAACTTCCCGGCCTTGTTTTGACCACCATAGAATTTCGCGCTCGATTTTAATAGATAATTAGAAGCATTATTGGTGGTGTCTTGATTGAACTGGAATTTGACTTGTAGAAGTTCAGATAGACAATCTTTTGATTTGGAAGAATAGGAATGTTCCAAATGTTTAATTTTGAGGAAAAGGGCAGCAGTTTTTTGGCGAGCTAATTTGCGTTTAGAAGAGACATAACGAATGATAAAATCCCTGGCCGAAGCCTTCAATGCATCCCGGATGGTGTGACAAGGTAAATCAGCCAATTGATTGAGAGAAAAATACTCTGTACAAAAGGAAGTAAAAGAGGAAGAGAAAACAGGGTCTAAAAGTAGAGCGTTGTTAAAACGCCATTTACGTGGGGAATTCGGTTTGTGCAAGACATCAAGGGTTATAGTGCCAGGGGCATGATCTGAAATCAAGATGGAACCAATATCTGATCTGAATAAAGATTGAGAAATATTATGAGAAATATAGATATAATCTATGCGAGATTGAGTGTGATGTACCGGTGAAAAAAAGGAGTATTCTTGTAGTGTAGGGTTGCATAATCTCCATGCATCAATGAGTTTATGGTGTTTTATAACCTGCAAGAATGACTTATGAGATTTGTGAGGGGTAAATGGACGTGAGGAGCTGCGATCCAAAAAGGGGTCAAAAACATCATTACAATCTCCTACTAAAATAAAATTTTCATCATAGCGTTGTGTAATCTGTTGGGAAAGGTCAGACCAAAAGGAGGGGTCACCAGCAATGTTCCCTTTAATTTTTTTCCTCTGTGTGCGGCAGTGTGGGGTCTCTGTGCGCTGCAGCCATGGTTATGTGCGCCAGGAACCAGACCGCGCGTGTGGGTGCAGCGCCAAATATCAATCCAAACTCATGCTTAAACAAGTGAAAAGACTGGATTTTCACACATAAATCGCCACGTTAAGGGTCTTATGGCAGGTTTGCAATTTAGACACACACCATTACATGAATTGGTTATACAGGCAAGTACACTTCGGGTTTAGAAAAGCACAAGACTCCAATGATAGTACCATTATAAGATTTTACTGCTGTAGATGTAATGTTACTTGTTGTATTGTATATCTGGATGCACAGACGGAAAGAAGCAACAAAATACCAGCCAGGCAGCACACTAGGCTAAGCAGAGAGATTTCTACCTTGCGTGATATCTAAAAGAAATTCAGAAAGTCCAAAAGAACGACGTGTACTTTGCAGGTTGTTCAATTGGACTTTGGTCAGCCAACTTCAACTAGGCACAAGCCAGGCCGCCTTTAACACTGGTGGAGCCCTGTGCGACAATGTTTGTTGGCGCCCCCCAATGGCCACCTCTACCATGGATTCCCTCACTAGCACCCTTTAACAGCGGCCCTCAAGTCTCCAGAAACACTGGCTCTCTGATTCATTTAGTATTATAGCACCACTCATACCAGTGTAGGGTGTCAGAGCACTTTACATAATACACACATTGCACAGAGACAATCATAGTTGTGTAAATCAGTGTATTGGAAGGGTTACATCAGACAAGACTACAAGGTGTAGTGTAAGAGTCATCGATACTAGCAGGCAATATAGTTTAACAATGCTTATTTTGGAAAAGTACGAATTCAGAATTCAAAATGTGACCCCATTGTTAGAGGTTCTCTTAAAAACAAGAATTGTTTTTTTACCCAAATGAACCCTTTTGGAAAGATTAGGATAATAAAAGACTGGGCAAATACATAATACTTGCAGTTAACACACAGCTGTTTGATGATAGTTAATCAGGGGTGTGGAATTTTCCAAATAATCTAGTTGTCCAAGGTACAAAATGCCACTGAGATCTACATGTCCTGTAAAAACCACGTGTCCCACCTACTCCAATCCCTCATCAAACATAAGGGCTCCGGCTGACAGAGAAACATTAACCCAATTTCCGTTTTTATCCACATTTAAAAATAAATACAGATAAGAAAATAAATGGTTTTCTGACTGTATTTATCTGTAAAAAAAAATGTAAAAACGGAAAACGGGGAGCCTTAATTATGAAGAAAAAGTTAGCTTTGGTGAAATAAAATATTTGCCAAAGATCACACAATTTAAGCATGGAAGCCCTTTTTTTTAATTAATCAAGCAAGGTTCTCTCTCACAAAGAGTATGTAAATAGTTCTGGACCGTCAAGAATTCTGCAACATCACAAATAGCAGATAACTACTGTAAATAAACTCTGCACTCAAGAAGGATATTGCACAATGTCACAACGATGCACAACTAATTGCAACCAGTACTTACTTAACTCACTGCTTAAAAAAAAAATCATGATCACTAATAAGGAACATCTGTCGCCAACAAGCCACACCTAGTCAGAATACTGGACTATCCCAGAGCATGGCACAAATAATGGACAGACAAACAATATCCACCTGCTTCAAGTAAAACTGTAGATACAAAGACCAAAAGAATCCCGGACTATGATTAAATAATATAACGTCAACGTGCATTTGCAGACCTATTAAAGGCAGAACTGTAGTGCATTGCAGTGCTATTTATAGAGGCCTGGCTCCCCTGTTTCACACAAGTCAGAGTGGTCTACTTGTGTGTTCATTGGCAGAGGTGCCCACAGCCTGTTTTGTTTCCGTGATTTAATGTCTACTTGTCCGTTGGACAAAATAGACATTAAATCTTCTTGCCCAATGATAAAAACAACATGGTTCGGGCTTTGGGCAATATGATTCCCCCACCCTTTAATATCTCAATGCTCTAAATTAGGATTTTGACTTACAAACCACAAGTAACAAAATGAGCTCTTTTACAGAAGCCGTAACCCACTGACCTATTTTCATGTATTCACTTTGTTATTTATTGAATTTTTTATTGAATATATGCCAAAAGTTTGGTTTTTTTAAACACTTTATTTGCATTTTTAAGTTTATGTTTTTGAGCGATAACAAGAACAGGATTTATGCTGTATTAGACTAGGCAACGTTCAATTTTTATGCATGATATGATATATTTTGTTGTGAATTTTATATGAATGTTTTTAATCCATGAAAATAAAATGCTGAGAGAAAGAAAACTATTCTAGTGTGGAGTAAAAATTAGTACCTATATAACCTGTCGGTTCAGCCAGTTACATAATACAATTTTAGTAGACGAGTTGGTCATTAAGCCGCAGCACGACACAGAAAGCAATCTTGCTTTTGTTTTCACTTTGTTATCTGCATGGCACATGTTGTTAGCAGGAGACATTTTAACCCGCTGTAGGACCTTTGGATGTCTGTAAATCAGTGGGGGGGTGGATCACTTGTCCTGCCAACCTGGATTCCTCAGGTGTTCGGTACGTCCTTTGGTAAAAAACCCTCATGCACTCGAGATGGAGTCGGGAATAGCGAGCACTATAGCGGAGAATCAAGATATACCGCTATTCCCGACTCCATCTCGAGTGCATGAGGGTTTTTTACCAAGGGACGTACCGAACACCTGAGGAATGCAGGTTGGCAGGACAAGTGATCCACCCCCCCACTGATTTACAGATTGAGATAAAGGAAACTTGATGGATCAATAATTTCCTTCTCCCCACCCCCATTGATTGAAGTGGACCTTTGGATGTGTCAAACCTTCCACTAGACAAACCTCTATCTCTTTCCAGCAAGACTATTAATCACCAGAGTTATCTAGACATTTTAATGATGCCTGAAAATAGCTGGAGGCCAGGAACATGCATGACATCCAACTCTTCACACGAGGACAACACCCTCATTATATGTATAGTCAGCTGCATGCAGCAAAGCCTCGCAGCGGCCTTGTCTATCTCCATGCACAGCTCACAATCTGGCAGCCAACTACTGCTGTGTATAACTTTTAAGAGGATTGGCTGCAGCAAGCCCAAAAGCACGATGTGTGCTTTACACATAGCTGCCAAGGTTTCAGATTGCTTGTTTGTGACATTTTCATAATTACAGTGTAATTATGAGTGACATTTCAACAACTGAGTGACCCTTTCTGGCGAGTAAAATCCAGCCATGAAAAAGAGGAAAAACCTATAAATAAAAGAAATTACAGCTATCTGAGGGGTGTAATGTCTCATCTTTATGTTTCCGTCATCTTCATTGCTTGATTTTGCTTGAAAGTGTCACTCTCATTTGTTGAAATGTCACTCAAGATTACATAGAAATTATAAAAATGTCCCCCATAGCAATCTTAAACCTTGGCAGCTTTGGCCTCTGTCCCGCCCAAACTGTCAGCTGAGCAGAGCGCACATGCATATGCCCGAGCCAGCCACAACAGAGACCTGTAATACTAGCGAGGAGGGGCTGGTGAGGTGACATGATTGAAAGTGGCAAAATAGAGGCGGGAGACACCGCCTAATCCCGTCTTTTCTTTTGCTGAATTCGTTCTATAATGGGCTGTGGCTGCGGGCTGTTTGTGGCCCTTTGTGAAAACATTTGTTAATTGCAGCAGCGTCATGCGCTGCAATTAACAAACATTTTCACAATGGCTCACAATCAGCCCCCAACCGCTCCCCCTTAAGAGAAGACAAGTCCAAAAGCACGAAATGTCATGCTTTTGGACTTGCTAAATGTCTTCTCTTAAGGGAGCGCGGTTGGGGGCTGATTGTGAGCCATTGTGAAAATGTTTGTTAATTGCAGCGCATGACGCTGCTGCAATTAACAAATGTTTTCACAAAGGGCCACAAACAGCCCGCAGCCACAGCCCATTAGTGCTGAGCAATCTATGATCTTTCCCCCAAACACGGAATTGCCGTTTTCGCGCCGCTCGCGTTTTAAACGCGGGGCGCGAAAGCACTCACAGGATGGATGTGTGCGCGCTTTCCTCGGGACTCTGCGCGCTCGGGGTCAGCAAGGTGCGCGCGTGTTACAGGGAACACTGGTCACCAGTGGTAGGGGCATAAACATTCAATAAAGAAACTGGGACTTTGTCTATCATAAAATTAACAAGGACCCATCTACCCAATTCATCATGACATTGCAAGATGGTTTTAAAAGATAAAGATTTACGAAAAAGAATAGCAACTCCATTGCGTTTGCCATCTCCGGCGGAGAAGAAGACCTCTCCCACCCAACCTCTCCTTAATTTTATGGATTCCTCATCGGTTAGGTGGGATTCTTGTATGCAAGCAACATCCACATCCAATTTATCTAGGTGTGTCAAAACTGTTTGACGTTTTATGGGTGAATGTAAACCTCTGACGTTCCAAGAAATGATTTTTAAGGGCATAGATTAAAGGTACAACAGTATAATGAAATCCAATGAACATAACATTTTAAATTGATTCGAACATAGTGAACAACCAACCAATTGAATATGAAGTGAGAAAAATAGTAGAAAAAGTAGAAAGGAGAAATAAAGAGAAGCTGCGAGAAGATAGCCCATGAGAGACAATGAAAGAGAAGGAGAAAATGAGTAAATGGGCAGGTGTAAGAGATGAGAAAGAGAAAGAGGAAGAAAGAGAATTGAAACCGAGAACCATACATATTGAAAAAAGAACTTACATAGAATCCGGAACATCCGGGAAGTGGGGGGATGGAAGGCCACACTGAACAATGACACGTCCAGGACCCACCGGGGAAGGCAGGAGGGAAAATGGAACGAATGGACAAACCCCAAAAAAGAAGGGAGAATAGGGAGCACGAAGAGACAACCTGTGGAGACAAAAAGAAGGTTAGGAAGAATAAATCGCCTGAGGGAGAGAACAATTATAAAGAACCATCAACACTCATAAATTAAGAATGAAACAAAAAATATCCGAACAAGAGATATCAATATGCATAAAAAAAGAAAGGAAAAACAATTTCCAACATGCAATCCATTCTGTCAAATAGGGTGCAATGATGAGGCAGTGTCCATCTCGTCGGCATGAAAAGAGTAAAGAAAGCTTTTCAACTTGAGCGGGTCTTCATAGGTGGTGGTTCTATTGTTGATGGTCACCTTGAATAGACATGGGTGAAAAAGGCCATACCTTGCGTTGATTAAGCGCAATTGCGGTCTCAGGGAAAGAAACTCTTTTCGTCTATCTGCAGTTTGTTTAGCATAATCCTGTGAAAAGAACTAAGATTTTCCTGACCACACTATGCGATTCATCGCTCTGGCAGCTGAGAGAACCATCAATAAATCTGTATACTCAAGGAAGTACAGGATTACTCCTCGTGGTTTATGCTTAGAAGTAGACGTCCTAGAACGAGATGGAGGACCAAGTCGGTGCGCCCTTTGGATGTTTAAAGTGGTGCCCTCAGGTAACTTGAGGAGGGTAGGAAGAAAGGATTTGAAGAAGGCAAGCGAGTCTGACCCTTCCGTGCCTTCAGGAAGACCATAAATTCGTAAGTTGTTTCTCCTGTTCTTGTTCTCTAAACTCTCAAGTTGTCGATGGAGCGTCGATACCTGTGAAGAAAGAGAATCAATCTTGGAGGTAGAAGAGGAGATGGACTCAACATTGCTCTCCAAAGCAGTAACACGTTGATCTATGGTGGACCATTTATCAGAAAGAGACTGAAGGGTAGATTGAGTTTCCGTCATAAAGGGCTTTAGTGCTCTGATCTCCCCAAGTAATAACTCCATTGTGACAGAGCTTGTCTGTTTAGTCGGAGAAGGAGGGTCTTTTTTCAGTCTTTTCATAGAAGCTTTGGTAACCACAGAGCTATAAGTACTAGAAGGCGCCGCAGCTCCCTTAGGTGAGGAAGATTCTGAGAGCTCCATGTAGAGGCAATCAAAACGAGAGCTGGTGCACAATAAAAATTGGCGGGAAGCAGGCTTAGTCGCTGAAGAAGTTGTAGACAATCTCCCCATAGGCTCAATTCAGGAGAGTGGTAAAAAGGGTGAGTAGCAGTGTAAGGAGGGACATTTATAAGGTCAAATAGCAAGAATCTGTGATGGTACTGTCAGAGAAAACAGCTAATAATGTAGAAAAGAACCATACACATGTAAAAAAGCATCGCAAACAGTATGTCCATCCATAAGAATGAAGAGCCAGGGGATTAAGCCTTAATGTGACCATAGCCAATAAGAGAGCACAAAAAATAAAGTCATTGCATGCATAGGGCTTGTGAAGATAAACGTTGTGAAGCAAAAATTACCAGATATGTCATAAGTAAAAGATGCGTGAAAAACAGTCACAAAATGGCGCCTGTAGCAGGAGAATCTCTTCACTGTGAAGTAATTACAGCATGGCAGACTTGCAGAAGGAAGGATTAATTGTACCTGCTTATATGCTGAAGTCAATCATGGCAGTAATGTAAGAAAAAGCAAGGACCATGTCGAAATAAATTCCTCAAAAGCCTTTAGGAGAAGCATCCCCGTCAGCGGGAGCCGAGCTACAAAATGGCGGTTGCGGTAATGAAGCGAAGCGTCCTACACGAACATCGATCAAAGCTCCGAATGTAGGCAAAGAGGAGAGCTCAGAAAAGCAGCATCAGGGACTCCACAAGTTCCGACGTTACCCCTCACTATTTTAAGTTCATTGGTGATGCGGGGAACAGTCCTCGTCCCGTTCTGCCCTCCACCGCCACGGAGCGTCACAAAGGAGCCGCCATCGCAGTCAGGCGCAAGCCACGCCCCCTTGATTGCATTTTTAAAACGGTAAAAGAACGTAACTGCAATCTTTACATTTGTATAGACATATTTAAACATTGCCAATTTAGTAAAATAATTGTGAAAAATTCAGAGGTGGGCCTGATAATTTTTTTCCCTCACTGAGGGGGGGTGGGGCGAAAGGGGGAGGGGACTGAGGCACAGCGGCATAAAAAAGTTTGAAGACCACTGATATAGTGTGACCTGGTTTTGCCAGGACATTCCCCGTTTTTGGTCTAACTAGTACTTCTGTCATTTGACTAAAGAAAATGAGAGTGATGTGGCCTAATATTATGCCTGTATTCCTTGCATGCAAGTGAAGTGATCAACACCACCGTCTAGCACCTAGCAAGTCCAGATTTTGCTCCTCTGTTTCTGAGCCGATCCTACGCACTCGCGCTGCAGAGCCTCCCGTCCTCATTTTCGATCACCACCAGGTGGCGCTCCAGGACTTCCGATTCCGGGTTGCCGTGGGCGCGCTTACCGGCCGATTTTCGGCCGCTGCTGTGACCGCCATCGTCGCCGCAGCCGGTGCCGGAGTGGTGCTGGGTTCATTTGGGGCACAGCTGGAGCCCTGGCAGACTGCCGGATTCCTCGGGAGGCGGCAAGTTTTGGAGTTGCGAAAGGTGGTTGCCGAGGGGCCGAGGGAGCGCAGCGCTGCACCTCCAGCGGCCGTCTAGAGGCTGTGTGTGGCCCAGGTCAGCGTGAGGAGTCGAGTATAAGATGTGGTGACCCCAGGAGAGTGCCCAGAACAGTATCCAGGAAAGTAATTGGGTGCCTCCATCAAGAAGGGTCAACGTCTGGACCAGAACTGAGAGTGGAGCAGAGAGGAGCATATGATTTAATATGAAGCTGCTGCTGCTGCAAATTGGCAACATTATGGAACAACCAATAGGAGCCTAAGTGGGGAGGAGGAGGAAAGAGTGCTGGCTCATAGAAACAGAGGTAAGTGAAGTTAACATTGTACTTCCCCTTATAAACATACAGATATATAAATAATAATTATCCAGGGGAAGCTTATGCGGAGTGGGGGATTGCTGTGCACCAAATAAGTGGTGAAAGCCCTAAGGTGAAGGAAACCCCTCCGTAACCTGCGGGAAGCTGAGAAGAACGCAAAGTAAGAACACAGGAAAAACAATGGCCCTAGGGAAAACTAAACCACGCAGAGTGGTAAGAAATAGTAAAACAACTGCAAATAAATCGGGAACAGTGGACGCGACCGGCTCACCCAAAGGTTTGGCTGACGTAAATAATGAGATGGTAAATAATGAGATGGTAACACCAATTGCTGGCAGAACAATATCCATCAGAGCAACCCCTTCCTCAAGCACAACCCCGCAGCCAGCGCCGGCATCTGCCAGGTCAACAGGCGCAAAAGGGGGGTCGGTGGTATCAAAAACCATTAAGGATTTTATTGGTAAACATTTCATGGGGAAAGAGAGAGCAGAAAAGGACACAATTGAAATTGAGACCACGCAATCTATCGAGGATCCGGCCGCATCAAGCACAGAGGCCTTGAATCAGACTGACTTTAATATCGCTGAGATACCAATGGAACCGCGTCTATCATCTTCCCCAAGGATGTTTCAGTCAATTTGCACCCAGGACTTAGGTGCAGATATGGTGAATGAAGAACGAGTAGTCTGTAGTGACTCCTTGGGAGAAGGGAACATTACTGGGGAGGCTCCCTGTCAAAAGGATCATGAGAGTCTAGGACCCCCAAAAACAGTTGGATTAGATGTATCCGGCATATCCTTATGTAGCCTGGAGGTGACGGGTTCTAACGGCCAATCCATGCTCGAAGTAATGCTAATGCTCCAGAAGACTCTGCAGGGCATTCTGGAGGTTACAGTACTAAATAATGACATTCTGAAAAGACATGGTGATCAATTTAAGGGCCTAAATGGGGAATTAGCACATATTAAAAACTTGATGCCCTCAATTGTAAGACCTGTAGAAACAAAGGAGGATAATAAAGTGGATAGGGGGGAAGAAGTGGAAGAGGTGACTAGCCCCCCCGAGAATGAACCAACAGAATATGTATCCTACCGCCCCATGCTTATAAAGAGGTATGGGGATGAGAGATATAGAAGGTCTAATATACCAAGGAGAAGGAAAGGGATTAAGGCCCGACCCAGCTGCTACCCAAAAAAGTACCAGGATCACAGGGGGGGGGAAACGCCAATATATAAGTCATTAAATAAGATTGCAAGGCAAGGACCTAAAATGTTAGATTTCGTAGAGAAAGGGGCAAATAGCAGCCGACATGAGGTACAACGTAAGGGGATAATGAGGAGGGATATGGGAGAGAACAAAAAGGTTAATAGGAGAAACCCCCCAGGGGTGAAAAAGAGTGTAAGAGTAGAGCGGGAGAGGGAGATGTCCCCAAGTGCGGAGGGACCCCACCCAAGTAACTGGAAAGGGGTCAAAAAAGGGGGAGGAGAAGAAGCAAGTAGGCACTTAAGGGGAGTAACAATAGGAGGGAATCGCCAACATCAACAGACAGTATTACCCACTGACACTTGGATATTTGTAGAGTCAATAGGACAGGCGAAAGGGGGAAAAAGAACTAAGAAATTAAACCCCTTGAATCGCTCCCAGCTACTATCCTCATTTGGAAAGTGCCCCAGTCTAAGATATGTTAGCACTGAAGATCTAAAAGAAGTGGGGTTCACAGTAAACAGTAAGAGGGAGGAAATAACTAAGGTTTTACTCCACTCAGCCCTAATAAAGGATGCTATAGAAAAGGCAGAGTCCGAGATGCTAAGGGAAGGCATTAGAATACTAAAAAGGAAGGATGTATTCTCGGATAAGTTAGGGACTCCTTTCCTTATAAATCACGCAGCTCTAGGGGACAGACAAATAAAAATGATCAATCTGGGGAGAGGTACCAACGACGCCCTAGAAATCACGATAAGACCCAATGACCAAAGGTGGGATATGGAAGAAGTACTTGCTGGGAACAGATACAGAGAGCTGGCATATATGAGTAGTGAGGAAGATGGTTTTATGAGTGAGATCGACTAGGAAGCAGGAGCGCCGCACAGCCTATCAATGATGACCTGGAACATAAATGGGTACAATAGAATAGCGATACAGGAAGATTTTAAAAATATCTTGAAGAAAAACGATATCGTTTGTCTCCAGGAAACTTGGCTGTGTGGCGAAATCCCAGCTACAGTAGGTTTCACTCATTATGTAAAATCCGCTAAAAGGAACACGGTGGGTAGACCTTCAGGGGGTTTGATGACGCTGATTTCTACAAGGATTGCCAAGGACATTGAACCCCTGGAACTACAGTGTAACTGGGCACAGGGCAATAGAGTGCGAACAACAAACAACATGTTGGGGGGTGAAAGCCTATGCATTATAAATGTATATATTCAGAAAGGGAAAGTAAATGAATATAAGGCAGACTTGGAACACTTAAAAACTGACCTAGATGGGGTGTGTAACCGGTTTCCAAAGGATGTGCTCGTAATATTGGGAGACTTCAACCATAAATTGAATCCTAAATCAATGGATTCTTGGTTGAAGGACTTGTTGGATGCATATAAAATAGAGCAGGCACAATTCCCCAGCTGTGAAACCTCAAGTAAAGATGATAAGCTCGGGCAACTGTTGGGGGTTATGGGATTTGTATGTACCAACGGTAGAAAGGAAGCAGACAGGCCTGCGAAGCGTACCTTTAAGGTAGGGCAACAAATGTGCCCCATAGACTATGTATTCATACAGGCCTGGCATTTCCACCTTATCAAACAGTTCGAAATTTTGGGGGTGGAGGGTAGTGATCACTATCCACTGCAGGTTGAACTTCAGGTAAATAGCCACCCGCAAAGACAAAAAGTGTTATCAGTAGATGTAGAATACCCCAAGCGGTTAACAACACGAATCACCGAGGAATATATACAGAAACTAAGTGCATATCAGCTAACTGTGAATTTGGGTAACCTTGTACCAGAAGGAAGTATAGCCTGGTACGAGGGCATAATAAGGCAATTGGTGGAATGCCTCCGGATTAAGTTAAAGTGCAATAACCAAAAACCAGTAAATAATGCGACATTATACCCTAATAATAACAAACACTGGTTTGATGCCGAATGCCGGAAATTAAAGGCCGGAATTAGGAAACCAGAAAGACGACTCAGAGGTAACTATAGTGAGGAAGTGGTATCAGAACTTAAAAAAATGAAGCTAAAATATAAGTCAGTTATTAGAGATAAAAAAAGGTGTTTTAAGGACAAATGTTGGGATAATTTACTCGTGACAATTGAAGACAAAAATGTGAAAGGCTTTTGGAGGCTAATACAGGACTGTATGGGGAAAGCACAAGGGACCATGCAGTGCGCAGTACCAGAGGACAAGTGGCTGGCCTATCTAGAGGAAATTTACGGGAAATGGCCAATGAGGGAGGGAATAATGGTAAATGCCTGGCCAGGAATAAGTGAAGAATTAAAAACCCATCTTCTCCCAGATCAAATTAGAACCATAATATCTAGACTAAACCTAACACGGGCAGCCGGCCCTGACAACCTGCCAGCTGTCATAATAAAAACAAACATAGAATGGTGGGCAGAGTTCCTTTCAAATATGTTTTTATGGATCCTAAATTCAGGTGAATTCCCTGCAAACTGGAAAGGGGCTATTGTTAGGCCAATCCATAAAAAAGGTGATGTAAACACCCCTAAAAATTACCGCTTAATAAACCTCTTGGATATAGGCGAAAAGGTCTTTTCTAAGGTAATCCTAGGGATTCTAAAGGAGTGGGTGGAAGACAAACAGATAATACCCCCAGAGCAGGGGGGTTCAAAGAAGGCCACTCAACGATTGACCATTGCTTTGCTCTGTGGTCCATCGCACGGAAGTCAATTGATCAGAGGAGTAATCTATTCTGCTGTTTCGTTGACTTCCGTGCAGCCTTTGATCTTGTGGACAGGGATCAGCTGTGGTCAACACTAATAGGGTATGAATTACAGGATGACCTGCTGGCCCTTGTCCAAGCATTACATACAGAAAATTGGGCACAGATAATATTGGACACGGATGGAGGACTGACCAGGAGAATCCCTATTGGAAACGGCTTAAGACAGGGGTGCGTTCTAGCCCCCCTGCTGTTCGCCCTGTTTTTAGCTGACTTACCCCAAGTATTAAGAGATGTCAGAGGGGCGAACCCGAAGTTGGGAGGAAGGCACATATCGTGCCTCCTTTATGCCGATGACCTAGTAATAATGGATCAAACGGAGATAGGCCTCCAGAGAAAACTCAATAGGTTTAAAGATTACTGTACGAGTAAAAAACTAGTGGTAAATATGGATAAAACCAAAATAGTATGTTTTGGGAGAAGGAAAGTGAAGTTCTCGTGGTATCTTGGCACAACCTTGCTTGAGAGGGTGACCAACTATAGATATTTGGGAATGTGGTTCTCAGGTAACCTGAAATGGCATACACACCTGCAAGCATTAAAAATAAGGGCACTGGCGTTGGTCAAAGGCCTAAAAAGCTTTAATAACACCTATGGTGAAAGGTCAGATAGACCGGTCTTAAAAGCTTATCAAGCAATGGTTCCCCCACAATTTCTGTATGGAGCCGAGGTTATTTATCTCAGTGGTAAGACCTCCTGGGATAGTGAAGAGGGAAATATATTAAAAAGCTTATTCGCTCTGCCAAAATCCTCTATGGTGCAGGCAGCACGACTGGAGCTGGGAATAACCTCCTGGGCTATTACAGTTTGTATGAGCCTTGTACGCTTCTGGCAGCGGTTGGGAGTAGGGGAAATTGCTAAAGTCTCCCATTGGGCTAAGGAGGAAATTATCAATAGTGAGCTCCCCTGGGCAAAAGAGGTAAGAGCCTCAATAAGCAAGGCTTATGGGGTGCTAGATTTGAAGGTATGTTTGCCGCAAGACCCCATAATATTTGGGAAAAAAGAATTAAAGACTCAGGGGGTCAATATGTCCCGTAGTTATGACCGGGAATACCTTGCTCAAAAGACCTCGGTAGCACACATGAAAGTGGCTTGGGAGAGAAGTCAACACTTCCCTTACGTGGACCGGTTACCTAGTCATAGTCTGAGGCGAGAAGTCCTGAAAATGTGAATTGGCATAAACCCAGGCTATGCAAATAACGGGGTTCGAAATTTAATGATAGGAAGTAATGGGAAATGCACTTGCACTTTAGGAACCACCTGTGATATGTTACATATTTTATTAGATTGTACGAGATTTTTAGACTCTCGAAAGGAGTTTTTATGTTCGATTTTTAAAAAATATAAGATTACGCACAGAATGCAAGCTGCCACTCTTTTGGTGGAAATGGAGACTTTAGATATAGCCTGCGCGTTGGGGAAATATATGAACAAAGTTAGGTGGTTCCTCAAATGCGCAGAAGAACATGTATAGTGTAGCCCTTATCCCTGAATAAAGGTAGAGATACTAAGGGATAATAGTAGTAAAAACTGCATTTTGAAGAAGGTATATATAGGAAATTTTAGCGATTTTAACAAATAAATGTTATAATACGTTTTAAAAGGAACAAGAGAAGTTAATTTTTAAGTATCTTGAGGTGTAATTGTGGTTTTAATATTATCTTGTTATGCTGCTGCTCTTTTTCCTGCTGAATATTACCATGTTTTGCTGTTGTCCTTTCTCTTATCACGGAATGTGGAATGTACTTTTAAGGTTTTAACAAATCAAATAAAGTTTTGTTTGACTGACTGACTAAAGAAAATAGATGTTATTATTTTTCAGGAAAGTCAAGTGAAGAGAAATGTTTAATTTGGTCCCCAATGTAGAGGCATGGACTAAAGCAAATGAATAGACACCACATGCTCAGATGCTTCAATCTGTATTAGGTTCATAAATGCCAGATCTCCGTTTATTGACTCTGTAAGGAAGCACTTATTCACATGATGCATGCATATGCGAGCACAGGTTGGCACACTACATTCCTCACTCCTCAACTTTGTATCAAACATCATGACCAACAGGGCCATCAACCAATAAATAAATCACTCCTAGTCTTTCAGTCTTTGTGAGGCTTCAGGCCTAGTTCTCAATGAATATCTCAACCCTCTCCTTCCCAAATGGCCCTCAGACTCTGATGGCACTAGGTTGTCTACTTCTTGTGTTTCCATCTGTGTTTCAGGAGGTGTTCTATCATGGAGGGCCAAACCATCCCCATCAAAAGCCATTGTTCCCACTCTGGATAACCCCACTTGACCATTTTGGGCTGGTCTTACTTGCCCATGCATCTGGAGTGGAGTGAGGCAGCTGCACTCTCTTAACCATTGATATATTTTGTGTGACTTGATTTTGTCCACAGATGCTTGTTAGTATTTCCATTAATGGCAGTTATTGTTCAAGGCCATCGCTCAAAAGGGGAGAAACTTTCCTCCTGAGTGTCTCTCCTTGACAAGTACTTCATCCTTATGGATGTCGACTTGCTTGGGACTCCACTTTATGCAAGTTACTTTATTGATTCTTTGTCTTTGTAGGTGGCTTGCATGAGGATCCAGATCCTGAAGTGCTCAGTGAGGTGTCACAGGTATGGGGTCTGGAATACCAAGCCAAACTGTATTTATACTAGTGCACACTGGGTGGTCAATACAAGTATTTCGATACATGCTTAAAACACTTGGGGCCATACATTAAGAGTGCTCCTTTGTCCTACCCCATGCAGAGAATTTTTTAGTGTGTCCTTTAGTGGCCTTTGATATTTGGCCATACTGGTGGCATATATGAGGATGTCTTTGCTAAAGTTGATGACTCCTCCAAGACCAGTATTACCTTCCAAATTGAGTTTTGGAAGGCTTCCACTACAGATCTGCAGCCAAAGATACCCCAAAGTGCAGTCTTTTGTTAAGACACAATCCCACCTGAATCTAGAATGTTTTGATGTATAAACTCATTGAGCTGTAACTGGAAGTGTCGTAGCTAGCCCTATATGGCGGTCTCTGTGTTTGCCGCCGCACGGCAGCTGCAGTGAAGAGCGCGGGGGGTGTTGGCAAGCATTGGGGAGGAATGGGAGGGGGCTTATTGTTGCCGCCTCAAGCTGCAAGGTGATTAAGAGGGGAGGCTGCCCCCGCACCCACCCTAGCTACGTCACTGGTAAATGTTAGTTGCCTGAGTTCAGCTCTAATCATTTTGCACCGTTGAGATCTGCCAGGATGTCATCAGTTGTTGGCGTAATATGCCAATCTATGTTGTTGGCGATGTTGGAAATTCTCATATCACTAAATATTCTCACTTACGTTGCTCTTTTGGGTTACTGGGCAACTACTATGAGTTTCACTTGCACCATAGCCTTTTCAGTTCTTCCTCTACCCCACCTAGGGGCCCAGATGGAAAGGGATCCTCCTGTTACAGAGCACTACTGATTTTACTATGTTATTAATATGCAACTTGATAGGTTTGACATGTAAATATCCTAAACTAGATAGCAGGTAAGTGTACTCCTTCAGCATTTGGTGTTGGCACTGCGGGTGAATAAGGTTGGAACCCCTGATCTTTTTGCATACGCAGAGCCGAGTACCATGTCAGTTCCACCGTCCAAAAAGAAGATTTTCCTTTTGATGGAGGCCGGGCCATGTCCAATGGTAGTTTCAAAAGTTCTTGCCAAGGGGCGAAGGGCCAAACTCCTATATGTATATATTTGGGTTTTGGGCACAGCGTAAGTTGTTGTTTATTGTCTATTACATTACATGATGCAGCTGAATCAATCAGGCATGTGACAATGAGGCCCTAGATCTGAACTCTACACCTTGATTGCAGCCATTTTTCTCTGGATGATCTGTAACCAAAAGAGATCAAAAGTATTCCTTTCTCTTCTCCTTCCTGATCATCTTGTTTGCTCTGAGTGCGGTTTCTGCTTGACAAATGCAACCAATTTTCAGAAGCTTGCACGATTATGATTTGTAATGATCTAGTCACCCCGACATTCCCTCTCATGTTCCTGCATCCTGTACAACCTCCATGATATATCTTCACATGGTTCAGCTGGCCGGAAGCAGAACATGCTTTCCTCTGTGTTGGACAATCAAATTCAGAGTGTGATTTTCCTGGACAATATCCGCAGTGCACAAGCTTACAGGACCAACACGCTGTCTGGCATGAGGTGCACTGGGAACTAGACTGGTCTCAGGCTAAACGTTCACCATTATTTAGGTGAGTGCCGTTTCCATTGTTGCCACTTTTACATCGGATAAGTAGTGTCATCTACTGCAGATGAAAACATTGTTTAGAAAGACTTGATGTTCATATAGGATGAGACATTTGAAAACCAAACCAACCACCTTGGATAAGTTGAGCTATGACTTCGTTCGCCGGGTTTTGATCAGTACATTCACGAGCTAGCTCTCTTAATCTATCAAAAAAATTGGCTATAGATTCGTTTGTTATGCCTCAGGATAATCCTCTCCCAGTCCGAATTCAACTAAGGATTGAAGTGTTCTTCCAGTGCATCTGTCACTGCTTCATGGTCAGATTTGTTTCCAGTGTAGGGCAGATTCTGAAATTATTGGAATATCTCTCTCTACACCTGCTGAGTGCAGAAATAGGGAGCATTTCCCTTTGGAGTCCGTCCCACTTGTGGATATAAAATGATTGCTGCATTGGCCCATAGAGCATGTTTTAATGTTCCCACTTTAGGTGTAGAAACTTCAGCAAAAAGTGGAAGTCGGCTGCTATTCCAGAGATTTATGGGGTGGGTGGGCCATTAGCAGCAGACGCAGGTGCTGCACTGGGGTTGGTTGATGCAGTGCACTTAGCACTATAGATGCATCTCTGATCTGATCAGTGAAAGAGAGATGAAGCAGCACTTGCAGCTACACCAGTACTTTTCAAAATGATTCTTCACCATGTTTAGTCAGAAGCTGATGGTATGACCCATGCATAAGTTAAGTATGTTGGCTCAAGCAAATGATGAGAAGTTTATTGATGTTAGCCTTCTCCTTAATTTTCTTTCCTCTACTTATAAAAGTAGTCTTCAACTACCCCAATTTCTTATGTTTTCCAGTATTTTTCTCCTTGATCAGCTCTGCCTTGCAGTTATCAGTGCAGTGCCCATCCTGAGACAGGTGTCTCCAAATGCTTGATGCAGGCCCCTTACCAGTATGGTTCTCCTGTCATGTTTTGGCCAGGGAGCAAGTGCTACTCTCCTCAGGGTTTCAGGAACTGGTAGATGTAGAGCATATATCAAGGTCATAGCCTTGTTGCCAGTGGAGAAAGTGAGCCAAGAACCAACACAAATTAACACACACTGCACACTCCGATGTTTCAATATGGTCTGTGCTCAAGCGCACCAGATTCCCAGTTATTGACTCCATGATGATACACCCATTGTCATGGTGCATGAATGTATGAGCATCAGGTAGCACGCTACGGTTACTTTCCCTTCACTAGTAGAACAGATGTAATGCATTTCCTATATTAGCAGGTGTATAAACAGTGGAGAAGACTCGATGGATGGCAGAGCACCCTAAATAGGAATATCTGTAGCACCTTTACATAGGGTGTGTTGCATACTGTAAGAACAGCACATTATCATCTACAAACAAGCATTATAAATGCAATAGGGCTCGCATTAGGAAAGTTTGAGCTATTGGTCTTATAAATGTTATTTTTTTATTTATGTGTTATTTTTCAATTAGTTAAATTAACAGCTTTGTCATTTACAATGCCAATAGTGATAACTTTCGCAAATGTGACACCTATAGCATTTGTAATGCAACATGTTTTGTATTTACGTGACTTGGATGTATCTAATCTACCAGTTTCTATAAATTTGATTGAAAGTAATCCGATGTCAGTAAACATTCAACCCTTGTAATAAGTGTTTCAGCTAAAAACGTTCAATGACTTGTTTCCTCGTGCAAGGGACTGCTATAGCTATGTGTGCTTTTTGAGATACAAATGTTTTTTTGCTTGTGAACAATTTGTTTTATTCTATGCTAACGAGGGTTCGCAGCTTCCTCAACAATAACGTTTTATCAAAACAAACTTGGCAAATCCAACATCGGCAAGCCAAAAGGATGCTAACCAATGCCATACCTAATATTGACTTTGTCGAAGCTTTTTTTTTTTTAATGAAACTGCACCTGCTTAAGTTTTTTGTTTTTTGACGCATCTCGCTCCTAGGGCTTAAAATATAAACAAAATGCAGCATTTCTTAATAATTGCATATTCCTTGCTGATAGACTGATGGGGTATTGATTTTATTTTTATATCATGTAAAAATTGCTTCCATGCCTGCAAGTACACATCTGACCGATTCGAAGGAAGATTATAACCTTCCTTAACAAATGGAAATGTTTATATTGGCTCCTGAGCACATATGTAATAAAATTGCAAGGCATCGAGGGTGGTCGGGTCTCTTATTTCATCACGAGGGAATGATCGTATTTAAAAAAAAAAAAAAGTATTTCTCCTGCTTGTATGGCAATTGACGAGATGTGCAAGTGCTTACAACCTAGTGCACCTTGTTTCATTAGGTCGAGCGACCTATCTCAATGCGCATGCGCATTGAGAGCGGGAGCTCGATATATAGGCACTTAACCAGAGCTTACCGAGATCAGGCGATTCCCAGGCGATTTCTTCCAGTGCATGTGAAAGCGCGTGCACAATGCCACCAGCCGCTTGCCTCGCATTACCACATCAAAGGCGGCCGCTTCTCAAGCCCCTGCTGCTTCACACCCTCATGCCGCGTGTCGCATTTCTCCTCCCCCCTCCCCACAGCAATGCCCTCCGTCTTGTCTTATCTGTGCTGTCTGTAGGTTTGTATTTCGTTTTGTTTTCTGACTGTCTTTTCTCTTACACAATGAATACGTTATTACACAATGAATACGTTACTGTCTCTGTTCAGGATTTAAAAAATTGTATGCCTTGTTTGCTTCCACTGTTCTATTTCTTTTCAAATTTTTTTTTGTTAACAAATCTCTCTCGTGATTCCTTGTTTGGAACTAAAGAAACGTCACAGCAATTTAGCCAGTAGCAGTCATTTTGCTGTGATTGGCTGTATTTTTGCTTCAAGTAATAATCACCTCTCCATAATGTTCCACAGTTCACATGATAGACCCATTCTGTAAAACTGCATATTCATGTAGAGAACACTGCCAATGAAAGTTACGTACCTCAGTGCCTCTGCTGCTTCACACTACGGCCGTGTCTCTCCCCCATCGCCTCTCCGCCCCCTGCTGCGGCCGTGTCGCATTTCTCCTCCCCCCCCCTCCCCACAGCAATGCCCTCCGTCTTGTCTTATCTGTGCTGTCTGTAGGTTTGTAGTTCGTTTTGTTTTCTGACTCTGTCTTTTCTCTTACACAATGAATACGTTACTGTCTCTGTTCAGGATTTCAAAAATTGGATGCCTTGTTTGCTTCCACTGTTATATTTCTTTTCAAATTTTGTTTTGTTAACAAATCTCTCTCGTGATTCCTTGTTTGGAACTAAAGAAACGTCACAGCAGTTTAGCCAGTAGCAGTCATTTTGCTGTGATTGGCTGTATTTTTGCTTCAAGTAATAATCACCTCTCCATAATGTTCCACAGTTCACATGATAGACCCATTCTGTCAAACTGCGTATTCATGTAGAGAACACTGCGAATGAAAGTTACGTACCTCAGAAGGATGAATGGCTTAGGCTGCATTAATAATGTCGGGGAACCTGTTAATTAATAGCAAAACGTCAGTCTCAGCTAATGTGTTTAACCCGTTGAGCTATCTTAAAGTTAAAACAAAGGAAAATCAGGCCCTCTTTTCTAGATAATTTGTGTTTGATAATTAAATACAATAACATTAGTAAACTCTAAAATAATAAAACAAAAAAAACAGGATGTGCAGCGACCACATACAAATACATATTTAAAGTGTTGTGGTATGTTTTACTATGTTGTGCTATGGAATGTATGCTAAATTGGTTATGTGCTTAGCATTATATGCCACCATAGGGTCAACATAAAGTCCAGGCTTAGGAGAGAAGAAATGAAAAAAACTTTTTGTCAAAGATCATATCAGCCCAGTGCAGTGATATCCACCACCGCCACATCCACCACCACCGCCACATCCACCACCACCGCCACATCCACCACCACCGCCACATCCACCACCACCGCCACATCCACCACCACCGCCACATCCACCACCACCGCCACATCCACCACCGCCACATCCACCACCGCCACATCCATCACCGCCACATCCACCACCACATCCACCACCACCACCACATCCACCGCATCCACCACAAACACATCCACCACCACCACCACAACCATCACCACCTCATCCACCACCTCATCCACCACCGCATCCACCACCACCACATCCACCACCACCGCATCCACCACCACCACACCCACCACCACATCCACTACAACCACCACTGCATCCACCACCACCACCGCATCCACCACCACCACATCCACCGCATCCACCACCATATCCACCACCACATCAACCATCACCACCACAATCACCACCACATCCACCATCACCACCACATCCACCACCACATCCACCACCACATCCACCACCACCACATCCACCACCACTTCACCACCGCATCCACCACCACTTCACCACCGCATCCACCACCACCACATCCACCATCACATCCACCGCCACATCCACCACTGCATCCACCACCGCATCCACCACCACCACCACATCCACCACCGCCACATCCACCACCACACCCACCACCACATCCACTACAACAACCACCGCATCCACCACCACCACCGCATCCACCACATCCTCTGCATCCACCACCACCACATCCTCTGCATCCACCACCACCACATCCACCGCATCCACCACCACATCCACCACCACATCCACCATCACCACGACAATCACCAACACATCCACCATCACCACCACATCCACCACCACATCCACCACCACATCCACCACCACTTCACCACCGCATCCACCACCACCACATCCACAATCACATCCACATCCACCGCCACATCCACCGCCACATCCACCGCCACATCCACCACCGCATCCACCGCCACATCCACCACCGCCACATCCACCACCACATCCACCACCACCACACCCACCACCACCACATCCACCACCACCACATCCACCACCACCACACCCACCACCACCACCACATCCACCGCATCCACCACCACCACATCCACCACTTCCTCCACATCCACCACCTCCACATCCACCACCACCACATCCACCACCACCGCATCCACCACCACCGCATCCACCACCACCACATCCACCACCACCACAATCACCACCACATCCACCACCTCATCCACCACCTCATCCTCCACCGCATTCACCACCACCACATCCACACCACTTTCACCACATCACCACCACATTCACCACCACATCCACCATCACATCCACCACCCCCACCACCACCACCACATCCACCATCACATCCACCATCACCTCCACATCCACCATGACATCCACCGCCACATTCACCACCACATCCACCACCACCACATCGACCACCACCGCATCGACCACCACCGCATGCACCACCACCACCACACCCACCACCACTGCATCCACCACCACATCCACTACAACCACCACCACCGCATCCACCACATCCACCACCACATCCACCACCACATCCACCATCACCACCACATTCACCATCACATCCACCACCACCACCACATCCACCGCATCCACCACCACATCCACCACCACATCCACCACTTGCACCGCATCCACCACCACCACATCCACCACATCCACCACCGCATCCACCACCACCACCACCACATCCACCACCACATCCACCACCACCACATCCACCACCACCTCATCCACCACCTCATCCACCACTGCATCCACCACCACTACATCCACCACACCCACCACCATCACTTCCACCACCACCACCGCATCCACCATCACAACCACATCCACCATCACATCCACCATCACATCCACCACCACCACCACATCCACATCCACCATCACCTCCATATCCACCATAAAATCCACCGCCACATCCACCACCACCACATCCACCACCACATCCACCATCACATCCACCACCACCACATCCACCGCATCCGCCACCACATCCACCACCACCACCACCGCATCCACCACCACTACATCCACCACACCCACCACCATCACTTCCACCACCACCACCGCATCCACCATCACCACCGCATTCACCATCACAACCACATCCACCATCACATCCACCACCACCACCACATCCACCGCATCCACCACCACATCCACTACCACATCCACCACTTCCACCGCATCCACCACCACCACATCCACCACCACCACCACATCCACCACCGCATCCACCACCACCACATCCACCACCACCTCATCCACCACCTCATCCACCACCGCATCCACCACCACTACATCCACCACACCCACCACCATCACTTCCACCACCACCACCGCATCCACCATCACAACCACATCCACCATCACATCCACCATCACATCCACCACCACCACATTCACCACCACCTCCATATCCACCATGAAATCGACCGCCACATCCACCACCACATCCACCACCACCACTACATCCACCACCACCACATCCACCACCACTTCCACCGCATCCACCACCACCACATCCACCACCACCACCACCACATCCAACACAAGTTACGTACCTCAGAAGGATGAATGGCTTAGGCTGCATTAATAATGTCGGGGAACCTGTTAATTAATAGCAAAACGTCAGTCTCAGCTAATGTGTTTAACCCGTTGAGCTATCTTAAAGTTAAAACAAAGGAAAATCAGGCCCTCTTTTCTAGATAATTTGTGTTTGATAATTAAATACAATAACATTAGTAAACTCTAAAATAATAAAACAAAAAAAACAGGATGTGCAGCGACCACATACAAATACATATTTAAAGTGTTGTGGTATGTTTTACTATGTTGTGCTATGGAATGTATGCTAAATTGGTTATGTGCTTAGCATTATATGCCACCATAGGGTCAACATAAAGTCCAGGCTTAGGAGAGAAGAAATGAAAAAAACTTTTTGTCAAAGATCATATCAGCCCAGTGCAGTGATATCCACCACCGCCACATCCACCACCACCGCCACATCCACCACCACCGCCACATCCACCACCACCGCCACATCCACCACCGCCACATCCACCACCGCCACATCCACCACCGCCACATCCACCACCACCACATCCACCACCACATCCACCGCATCCACCACCAACACATCCACCACCACCACCACAACCATCACCACCTCATCCACCACCTCATCCACCACCGCATCCACCACCACCACATCCACCACCACCGCATCCACCACCACACCCACCACCACATCCACTACAACCACCACTGCATCCACCACCACCACCGCATCCACCACCACCACATCCACCGCATCCACCACCACATCAACCATCACCACCACAATCACCACCACATCCACCATCACCACCACATCCACCACCACATCCACCACCACCACATCCACCACCACTTCACCACCGCATCCACCACCACCACATCCACCGCCACATCCACCACTGCATCCACCACCGCATCCACCACCACCACATCCACCACCGCCGCATCCACCACCACACCCACCACCACATCCACTACAACCACCACCGCATCCACCACCACCACCGCATCCACCACATCCTCTGCATCCACCACCACCACATCCTCTGCATCCACCACCACCACATCCACCGCATCCACCACCACATCCACCACCACATCCACCATCACCACGACAATCACCAACACATCCACCATCACCACCACATCCACCACCACATCCACCACCACATCCACCACCACTTCACCACCGCATCCACCACCACCACATCCACCGCCACATCCACCGCCACATCCACCGCCACATCCACCGCCACATCCACCACCGCATCCACCACCACATCCACCACCGCCACATCCACCACCACACCCACCACCACCACACCCACCACCACCACATCCACCACCACCACACCCACCACCACCACCACATCCACCGCATCCACCACCACCACCACCACATCCACCACTTCCTCCACATCCACCACCTCCACATCCACCACCACCACATCCACCACCACCGCATCCACCACCACCGCATCCACCACCACCACATCCACCACCACCACATCCACCACCACATCCACCACCTCATCCACCACCACCACCTCATCCACCACCGCATTCACCACCACCACATCCACCACCACTTTCACCACATCACCACCACATCCACCATCACCACCACATCCACCATCACATCCACCACCCCCACCGCCACCACCACATCCACCATCACATCCACCATCACCTCCACATCCACCATGACATCCACCGCCACATTCACCACCACATCCACCACCACCACATCGACCACCACCGCATCGACCACCACCGCATGCACCACCACCACCACACCCACCACCACTGCATCCACCACCACATCCACTACAACCACCACCACCGCATCCACCACATCCACCACCACATCCACCACCACATCCACCATCACCACCACATTCACCATCACATCCACCACCACCACCACATCCACCGCATCCACCACCACATCCACCACCACATCCACCACTTGCACCGCATCCACCACCGCATCCACCACCACCACCACCACATCCACCACCACATCCACCACCACCACATCCACCACCACCTCATCCACCACCTCATCCACCACCGCATCCACCACCACTACATCCACCACACCCACCACCATCACTTCCACCACCACCACCACCGCATCCACCATCACAACCACATCCACCATCACATCCACCATCACATCCACCACCACCACCACATCCACATCCACCATCACCTCCATATCCACCATAAAATCCACCGCCACATCCACCACCACCACATCCACCATCACATCCACCACCACCATCACATCCACCACCACCACCACCACATCCACCACCACCACCACCACATCCACCGCATCCGCCACCACATCCACCACCACATCCACCACATCCACCACCACCACATCCACCACCACCACATCCACCACCACCACCACATCCACCACCGCATCCACCACCACTACATCCACCACACCCACCACCATCACTTCCACCACCACCACCGCATCCACCATCACCACCGCATCCACCATCACAACCACATCCACCATCACATCCACCACCACCACCACATCCACCGCATCCACCACCACATCCACTACCACATCCACCACTTCCACCGCATCCACCACCACCACATCCACCACCACCACCACATCCACCACCGCATCCACCACCACCACATCCACCACCACCTCATCCACCACCTCATCCACCACCGCATCCACCACCACTACATCCACCACACCTACCACCATCACTTCCACCACCACCACCGCATCCACCATCACAACCACATCCACCATCACATCCACCATCACATCCACCACCACCACATTCACCACCACCTCCATATCCACCATGAAATCGACCGCCACATCCACCACCACATCCACCACCACCACTACATCCACCACCACCACATCCACCACCACTTCCACCGCATCCACCACCACCACATCCACCACCACCACCACCACATCCAACACCGCATCCACCACCACCACATCCACCAGCACATCCACCACCTCATCCGCCACCTCATCCACCACCGCATCCACCACCATCACTTCCACCACCACATCCACCACCGCATCCACCACCACCACATCACCACCACCACCACCACATCCACCACCACCACCACATCACCACCACCACCACATCACCACCACATCCACCACATCCACCACCACATCCACCACCACATCCACCACCACATCCACCCCCACATCCACCACCACCACCACCACATCCACCACCACCACCACATCTATATGTGTGTGGCTCTGTGTGTGTGTAGGTGCAAATGCAATGTTCTTGGATTTTTGTCACAATAAAATGCACTGAACATAATCTTCACAAAAGTTATTTACAAACGTTTAAGCTATGGCCATTATAAATTACAATTACTTTTATTTAAGTATTAATTATTTACAAAATTAAAAGCCATTGTTATTTGTAATATCAAGACATCTAAGTCAATACAACACACATTGCATTACAAATGCTATAGGTGTCACATTTGCAAAAGTTAAAACTATTGACATTGTAACTGACAAAGCTATTAATTTTGCTACTTTCAAAACCAACACATAATAAAAAAAGTTTCATTTACAATACCAATAGCTCAAACTTTCCTAATGCGAGACCTATTGCATTTCCAATGCTTGTTTTTATATTGCAAACTAAAGTAGATGCATAAAAGGAGATACGGCCGGTGGCCGTGAAACTGAAAGTACGGCCGGCCGGCCGTGAATTATTAGGGGATGAGCAAGATTGAAATTATGCTAATCACGGTCTACGTATTCCAGATTGTTCACTAACCTGATAGTTTTTCATAGTCTTTGCCAGTGCCCTCCCAGTTAATGTAGGAGTCTGACTGTCAAGAGCGCATGAAAGGGCTTGTGTTGTGTGTCACATTTTGCATTCATGTTTTAAATGTGAGTTGTGCTTGATTTTGCTGTTAACGGGAGTGCATGGGGGGGTCGCACTGAAAAACGTAAAACCTGTTGCTTCTGTTGATGATCCAGCTCTCTCCTGCAGAGACTATTAAATCCACTACCAACAGTAAACAAAAAGTAACGCATGCATACTAAAACAAGTCACCAGAAGTCATGAGAAGAGAAATGCAAACTAAAGTAGATGCATGAAAGGAGACACGGCCGGCGGCCGTGAATAATTAGGGGTGAGAGCACGCTGAGAAGCTGCCTTTGATGTGGTAATGAGAGGCAGGCAGGCGGCTGGTGGCATTGTGCACGCGCTTTTTACGGCTTGCGCTTGCGCAATGCCCTAAAAAGTGCACATGCACTTGAAGAAATCGCCAGTGGAATCGTGCTTGTTTAAACGCTGTTTAAGCCCCTATAGAGCTTCCAGCTGTGCACATGCGCACAGCAGGCGAGCCCTAAAAAACCCTTGTTGAAAACTAAAGAAAAGCAGAACAAGCCTATTGAAGTGTTAATAGTGAAGATCCTGGTGGGAAAGTCTTATTTCAGTTCACCACCTAACTAGTTTAATAGGATTACAGTTTACCACCATAAGAGAGTTGAGCGATGTTTGGATTGAGACAGGGAATTTTGATAGGGAGATTAGGAGGAATTCTTTTGTGAATGGGTTAAGCTTAAGGTGGTGGTTGTGCGACATTCAAGATTGAATGTTAGCAACAAAGTAGGGCCACAAATGTAACATCTTTTTGGAGCTAAATTTCAGATGGTGGATTTCCTCAGCGTAAAGAAGATACTAATTATTAGAGCTCATTGGAACACAAGCCGAAGGTTCCATGTAGAGGTTGAAGAGGATGGAGGGTGGAATAGAAACCTTTTTGAAGCTTCGCAGGGTTGGAGAGGAAGTTGATTTTCAAAGTATGTTGAGAACAAACTGAGGACTAGGCCCTTCAGCCCCATACTCTCTTTTAGGATTTTCAGGATAGTGGTGTGATGATTCACATTTTCAAAGGCCATTGGTAGGTCTACGAGGATAAGGAGGCACGATAAGTATTTATTCAGTAGAGACGTATTGTCATCGTCTATTTTCCAGGCTGTAGTCTTGATACTGTATCAGTACTTGAATCCTGATTAAACTTCTTCTAGAAGGTCGTTTCCGTCAGTAAATAGTTTGAGCTAGGTGCGTTACAGCTCGCCAAGACTTTGGCCATAAGGGTATGGCGAAACATTTGCCGATCTGCTCCAGATGTGTTTTTTCAGTAGTGGTGCCTATTAACAAGTAGCAGTAGACCCACTTTTTACCTGTTCAAGTGTAGTAATTTCTGTCTCCTGTAGGTTACCAGAATGTGACTGTTATGGAGGTCCTGGCACCAAGAGGTATAGAAGTTATCCAGGATTGTAAGAGAGGCTGAGGTTAACTATGTTAGAATTTGTGGATTAGCAGGGAAGTGATCAATTGATAATTCATTTTCTTTATTCAGTGTCTTTTAATTCCTAAAAGGCTCCTGACGGTGGGAGATAAAGTGTCCACTTGCCTTCGACTCGTAGATATACAACTTAAGAAGAAATAATGGGGGTGCATCTCGGAGAAGGCGCTTTAGAGCTAATAACATGAACCAGGAAAAAAATCAGCATGGCATGGTAATAGATCTGAATGCGTGTAGATGAATTGGGTACGAGAGAACATCTTTAGATTTGGGCGGAGAGATGCATGCTACAAATGATTAGGTTAAGCGCTGAGGTTATCCCCCCTCCAACGCCACTGAAGTTGCTCTCCCTCAAAGACTAAGCCTATTTTGATATTTTTTACATTTCAGTTACGCCTTTATAATGTTTTTTCCCCCACATTTAATTTACAAGCCGAATCTGTACCCTTTCCCCCACAAGTTGGGGATTGGAAGATGGCCAGGGTTTGTGATGTACCCAGAAGGAGCCTTAGAAATACATAAAGTATGGCAAAGCATATATTTTTGCATAAATCAAAAAATAGTGCTTTTTACAAAAGCTTGTTTGTTTTTTTCTCTAAAAGAAGCACATACAAAAGGTCTCCCTTCCTAAGATTGTCTTCTTCATCCCAGCTTTCAAATTCGGGTTGAGAGGAAAAATATTTATTACTGGTTATACAATTTTCTTCGTGATGGTATATATTTCATATTTTTGCGATTTCTAGCGACTTCTAATTTGTGGGAGAAACCCAACTTCTATTCAGAGGAGGTGCATGAAAGCTGCCCATTTATGGAAACTAGACCGACTTTCAAAATCAGTAAGAGGCTATTTGGACCAGTTGTTTAGACTAGACGTGGCATTCCCCGAGCAAGTATGAATCCAAAAATATATATAAGGTGGGGACAAATCGAAATAGGCATAATTGTTTTCACTGTTAATTTTATGCACTGAAGTACAATCTAAGACCGTAATGTACTGCTGTGTTTGACCGACTCTTGCGTTCACACACATATAGTCCCAGGTCGTTATTAGGTTGTTTGTGAACTGCGGATCTGTGCTGTTTGCACCCACAATATGCTACCAGTTAAACTGCTCTAAATCACAGGAGCAAACATTCTGATGAAATCCATAACATTTTAAACTTTGTTTTGAAGAAACCGACACGTTGTTGATATGTCATAAATTAGTATAATCTGGTTTGTTCTTTGAAGGTTTTATCTATCTGTTTTAATAGATATTACTCCGCTATTCTTTTTGTAATGCTTTACAAATTTGTACTCTTCAATTTTGCAGTTTAATTACTACGACCTTTTCTAGTTTTTATCTCAGACTCGGGTTTGCGCTACCTTATACATGGAGTATAAATGTGCATCACGCCGCTGTAACCGCATTAAATGCCTCTGAATAAAGTAATTGTCTCTAAGTTGCATGAAATAATTGATCCACCCCACACCTCTTTATTTTTATCCTGTGCAGTTAATTATTTATAAAGTTCATCAAAATGCAGCTGATCATTTAAGTTTAGGACTAAAATGTATTGGATCATATCCGCAATATTGGAAAACCTTTATGCTTGATCGCCTTAAACACACAAATGTGTTTTAAAATCCTGATTCTGGGGGTGAAGTGCTTACAAAAGTTAGGGATTAGATATCTGACTAATAGCTTTGTTGTTATTGCAACAGTAGGACAGTATGTCACCCTCAATTTAAGCATTTTACTTGTCCCTCTGCATGAAGTGCAAATCTCAGGGTAGTTATCAGGGGTGACACGTTGTTAGAACGTTACCCTAAATTGATCTAGAATTACTATGGTGTGTATTTTCATTTCCTAGATGTGGTTAAGTCCCTGGCATTCCCAAGTAAATAAATAGAAAAGTATATTTAGACTTGAATTTCAGTGTTCCATAACCCATTTTATAATCTTGATGAAAGGTATGATTGCACAGATTATACACAACTTCTAAATGTGGCAGATGTGCATGTAGTTATCATGAGGCATCCTATCTTGTATTAAAAAAAGCTAACTGGCAGGACAATCTACACAAATCATAGCATGTGCTCAAGGAAATCTAGATAAGACCTAAAGAGAATGCATCATATTCGGACAATGGGCAAATAATCCTTATTATTTTGTTGTAAAATGAACTCTGTTGTCTTGTTTGCCTACAGATGTAAGCTGTCTGGCCTGGGAGTCCACAGCTCAAACAGTGGCACTGCTGTCATCCTGCAAGGCAGTCGTGTTAAGAGACCATCAGATCCAAGCTACAGTACTTTTCACCATCTGCCAGCAGTGATAAAATGTAGCTACATCTCATATATATATGTTCGCGCTTAACAAATGCTAAAAATAAATAAATATGGAACACTGTCCCGCAATCCATACGATCTAGCCCAAATTTGATATCATTTAGGAAAAAACTGAAAACCTGGTTATTTAATCTTTAAAAATTCCCACTTATCCATGATACCTTATAGGAGAGCATACATCAGTACAGCGCCGAGACGCCTGCGGGCAATTGTTCGCGCTTAACAAATGCTAAAAATAAAAAAATAAATAAAAAATAAATAAATAAATATTCTGCTGGCTTCATTTGAACTGAAGCTACTGCATCTGGTATGTACAGCCTCAATTTTAACCCCAAGGAGGAGGTACTTGGGCATATGGGATTACTTTCATATTGTAGTGTCCACGCAGACAATTTCCACTGGGCAAGATGGGGGTTGCCCACATCTTTTCTTGTATCACTTCCTCTGGGAATGTCAGAATGAGATGTGTTCATAGCGTCAAAGGGTAATTCAATTTAAAGCGCTAAGACATGAGTAACCGACGTCTTTATAAAAGTTGAAGCATTTCGTGGGGACAAAAACATGCAATTGTAAAACATTACAGCATAAAATCTTGGAGGGTAGGAGTCTATGTTAATTTTAGAGTAAGGTCGAGATAAGAAAATGGGTATTACATGATATTGTGAATAACTAACCTCTGGTATCGCTAAACAAGATACTGAAAAACCTTTGTAACAGTGGTGTACTTGCATTAACAAGTGGTACATAATAACCTAAAACAGAGTGAGTGATACATAAATGGAGATGGTTGTTGAAGGGAATATGGGAAACTAGTTTGAGGTAATATATGATGTGTTCATATCTGCAGACCAGCCCAAGAATTAATGGGACACTGCACATGTAAATTTGTTTTCACAGTATTCCATAACAGAATCATGAAAGAGCTGTACAGTTTTAATAGAACAGCAAACCCAGTGCAAGTACCAATATCATACTCTGAGTTTACCTCGGTAGCATAAGCTACCCAGGCATTAAATAGGTCCATGTTACTACTATGTATTGCGTGTTAATCAGTACTTCGCTATTGCTGGAACATCTGGAAGGCTGTTCGTTAGTGCTTTGACAGAGTTTTCCCTTGGCAAGGTCTCTTGTAAAGTATTATTATCTCCAGCAGTACCGAATACTGCGTAACTAATGTTATATCGATCTTTGCAAACCTATCTTTGTTAAATGTAAAATGAAAAGATGCTAATCAAGCGAAATTCTGTCAATAAGATTAACCTACATTGATAACGTAGTTCACGTAAATTACAAAATTTATCTTTGAAAACATTTACATGAGTAATTATTTCAGCTGAACATATGTGAGCTGTTATCGTAATCGGATAAAAAGTTCATTACAACTTTTGTTCATGTAAATCTGTATAAATTAAAGTAGTTCAAACCATCTCAGGTAAAAAGTGTGATTATTTTATTGATGGAAAGTAATCCGGATGAATTCAGTGCATGTTCTTACACAGAGTTCTTGAGATAAGCCTAATAGAAACTAAGCAGGGACCGGAAAGGAATGCCAAATGTAGCAGTGTATGCATACTGGTAATAACTTATAGACTGATCACATAGGGCTTTAAGGGCCTCAAGCAGCTTGACTGTTGCGTATTAGTTCAAGGTCTCTCAATATGACCGAATAAAACTAGGAAAGGGCATGTAGCATTGAACATGAAGCAAAGGTAGACAATGTTTAGGGGTGTACCAAACGTTGCATGCCTAAGCTGTACCACAATGGCCCTTAATTAAAGGTCAAAAATGTTTGCCTAACTATATATGCCTATTACTTGTAGGGTAAGTGACGGGGAGTGACCTCACAGCTACAAAGAACATTGTAGACGAAACACTCCTAAACAAGTCTCTGCTGATAGAAATTGTTATTTCTCTAGTAAGAAAAGACATCCTTTTTCACTGAATCAGTTCATTCTTTCCTGGTCAGGCGTAAAAAAAATGAAGTACACACTTCTCTCTACGACCAGCAAGTTGTCAATTTTAACTGATTCACTTGCTATATTTAAACAACAATTTTATGAAATCTCACTTTCCAAAAATCTTATATTCTCTACAAACTCTAGTCACAAAAATGAAATGTAATTCTAACAAAACAAATTAAAAATAAAAAGTCCATTATATTTGAGGTTTCTCCGTGAAGATCTAAGTAACAGTAGAAAGGTAGGAAAACGAAACATATCATTAAATTAACTGTGAACATGTATGGGTTGCCATCGTCTCGTATATAATTTTTAAAAAATGTTCCTAGTTTTCTTCAAGGAAAAAGCATGTTTTTTCATAACTGGATTTGTAAAATTAAACCTGAAACACAGTCATCAAGCCTGGCTGCAATTGTGCTTCCCAGCCCATCAAAATAATTTTGTTCACTGTCACTAAAGCCTGCTCCAGACCTTTCTCTTGCACGCTCAACAGTTTTAAACTAATAGTGCCTTAAACCATGTCAGAAGAGGTGACCTCTGAACTGTGCATCCATCCAAGAATCCAACCTTTTTAATTTCCCAAAATTCACAGTAGATTTTATGACTGATCTGGCTTTCTGATTTAACAAGCCCATTAGATTTTTGAATCTGGAATCCAGTATAACACATACATTACTTGCTGTTAAAACTTATCTAGTAATTTTTTTTAATTTTTTGAGACCATATGTAATTTTTAATCAAAATATATTATACATATGATTGTTATTCACAGGGTATTATCGTGTGTGTGTGTCATTTCGTCTGCTGCCGAATTATTAGTGGAGAGAATATATATAGAAAAACTGCAACGGTCTCCCGCCATAAATTCTCAGCAACCCCGCTGTGTGGGACTGACTGGTTATGTTATGTTATTTAGATTATGTAAGGCACAACCGCTACCAAAAAAGGGTTTCCCGGTGCCAACCTGAAAGGAACAGAGAAAGAGGGGAACGAAAATTGGTTGAACAGCCAAGTTTTTAGGCATTTGCGGAAGTTCCCGTAGGCAGTTTCACTGCGGAGCGACACAGGAAGAACGTCCCATAAGGAGGGACCCAAGCAGGAAAAAGATCTACCGCCCATTTATGACAGTCTGATTCTAGTGATCGAAAAGTTTGCCTCAGTGGTAGAGCAAAAAGTGCGTGAGGACAAATAAGGGTGAGCCAGGGCTTGTAGGTATTGAGGAGCCACTCCAGATTTGATCTTATACATATAGCTTAGGGCTTTGAACTCTATTTGGTTCTCTACCCTGAGCCAATGATGGTCACCCAGAGAGCCAGAAATAGGGGCTGCTCTGGGGACTTCACAGAGCAGTCTGGCGGCGGAGTTCTGCACCACCTGCAGCTTGTGTATCATATCTTTGTTAACCCCCAGATAAAGAATGTTACCGTAGTCCAGTCTAGAGGTGACAAAAGCCTGTGTGTATGTATGTATTGCGACTTATATAGCGCACGTATCACCCAAAGGCATCAAGGCGCTTGCCTTGGGAACCCGTCCTGGCTTTTTCCCTGTGAGATAACCCCTACTGGGCATCCCCAAGGTGAAAGCCAGGCATCCCGCAGTGGGTGGGCCGCCGTAATGGAGATTAAGCAAGCTATTGCCCAGAGTTGCAGCATGGGACCCCATGATTAGAGTAGGCACCGAGGCGAGAATTATCGAGTCCGTGGACATTATTGGGCTCAGGACCCTGCCGCGTCGGGAATTGAACCCTGGTCCCGGGCCAGACCTCTGCATCAGGGTCTGCCGCTCTAATCAGTGAGCCACACTCCTCCACCAGCCTTGACTACAGTTCTGAGTGGGACTAGGCAACATCTAGATAATCTTTTTGAGCCATTTCAGGATGGTGAAACAGGTTGCAGCCACCTTCACGACTTGTTGCCTCATAGATAATTGATAATCGATGATTAAGCCTAGATTGTGAATTTGGCAGGAGGGCTGAGGAAAAGCACCCATCTCAGCGGGCCAGTGTTGGGAACCCCAAAGATCTTTATTTTCCCCCAAAATCAGGACCTCCGTTTTCTCTCCATTGAATTGTGGTAACAGTAGGGGTTCTTGGCCCCCAAGGACCCTCAGCATCCGAGGGGATTTCATCCCCCAACCAGTAATGCAACAACCAGTAGTGAACCAGGAGGCGGGTTGGCAGATCGGTGGACAAAGGGTGTGGGGCCTCCGAGCTCTCAGCAAAACCGCTATGTGGGGCTTACTAGTGGTAACAGGAGGGGTTCTTGGCCTCCAAGGACCCTCAGCTTCCAAGGGGACTTCATTCCCCGACAAGTAGTGCACCAGTTGGCGGATTTGCAGAGTAGTGGACAAAGGAGACCGGGCCTCTGATAAGCTGCATTAGGATTCACGGTTACACTGGGGACGGGGTAGCGTTGAGCACCACGGGAGATCCAGGGGTTCCCACGTGTTGAGAGAAAGGAGGAAAAAAATGATAATGTCCCCTCTAACACACCCATGGGGCCAGGGTACCTCTACCCTTTATTTACTTTGCACAGACATGTTCAGCACAGGGGACCTGGCAAGTGCCAGTAGGTAAAAAAAAAAAATGTATATGTGTGTGTATATATGAGCAAGGTGTTTTTGCAATATCGAAATGCGTTAGTTTGGTCTGTGTTTTTGCTCAAATGATTTAAGAATAAATTAATCACTGGAAAATAGCAGCTGGAGTGCGATCCTCCTTTCTTCTCCCAAGAAGGATTTGTGTGTGTATATACATATAATATAATTAATATAATATAATATATATATATATATATATATATATATATATATATATATATATATTATACACAAACAGATAAATCACTTAATAGCTTGCACTGGCAAATATTGTCCAATTTAATGGGCTCCTGTTTTCTACATTGTTGTATATGAATCAACATGTGCTCAGCCACAATAAACCTCAAGTGTCACTGACCAATGTATCTTCCATGGGCGTTAAGATACTTTTCCAATATTACGTGCCAAAGCCTGTTTTTACTATCTCACTTTGTTTTGTATCTTCTGCACAGAATAAACAACGGTGCCTCACTTTCGTTTGTATGTGTATCATAAATAATGTGTGGTTTAAATTAAGCGCTGGATTAGATATATCTGCCAGCATATGTTTGCTCCAGAGGTATGTGAAAGTATTCTAAATGCATACAATAGTTTACTACGTGCTGTGCTACAATGAACTTTTCAGATCCAGTTTTTGGGGCACAGGTTGTTGATTGGTGTCCTACACTCAGGCTGTTTTCCATACAAGAAAGCTTAAACTTTCTATCTATTTAACACATTTGGTCTCCATTCCAAATGTTATTAATGGCAGGATTTGAGTAAGAAATTTCAACCACAAACATTAACAACGCCTGGAAATGTCCTTGATAATGTGGAGTAGGGTGGAATTTGTCCGTAGAGCAGATTGAAAGGGGAGAAGGAGTGACCATGTAAGAGGGTGGAGGGTGGTGTCTGGTATACTGAAACGGAGTTGAGCAGCAAAGTGGGTCGATGAGACCAGGTGCAGGCAGGGGAGGGATGTCGTCTATAATGAAAGGAGGGGAGACCCAGGGAAAAGACTGGGATTGGGGAGAGACCGTGATGGGAAGCAAGCATTGGAGGGACAGACTGACAACCCAACAAGTGGGAGAGGTAAGGTAAGATGGATTAAACATGAGAGGAGGCAGATAGGGGTCATGGGTTACAAGTATTTCCCCCATCACCCCCCCCCCCCCCACATAATCAATTGATTCCCTTGCTTTAAGCAACTTAAGCAACCATAACGTTTTCATTGAAATGATCGGTCTTCAAGCAGTAGAGAGACTTTGAGAAAAAAGGCTTCCATGAATGAATGGACAAATGAGGCATTTTGAACCATGCTATCCGCCAGAATAGTGTCCTGGCACACACGAAAATAATGCAAGGAAAGTGACACAGATGCTTTTTTCTCATATTTGATTACAGCGTATGATCCACTGATGAGTACATCTATTTCATAGGTTATGACTCTAGAACCTAAAGTTGTATATTGGAAGAGTCACAATGGTCATCCAGAGGAATGGTGCCACCTGGAGCCAGCAGCTGAGCATCTTTCGTTCCAGCCCGACACACTTTCTGTTGAACACCACTGCAGAGAGCTTTCGGGCAGAGCTGCTTCAAGATCTGCAGAGTGAGAAACTTAGTGAACAATTTAAGGTAAATATAACACCAGCAGGACTTTGGGGGTAAATGTCGAGGTTGTTTTAAGGGTAGACATAGTAGAAGAATATTTGCACTTACTGGAAAAAGTTAAGGTCTGTTTGCTTACCCTGGGAAAATGTGTGTACCTCTCAAAGTAGAACATACATGGAAGAAAAGGTGGTTTAAAGGTGCTCCTGGCTATGCTGCCGCTGTTTACAACTCAAGCGCACTTTCGAGAGTATACTACCTGGAAAGTAGTCACCTAGTACTCCAATTTAAGATTACCAGACTGGGCAAAAAAATAATTATGGAGTATTTTTTTACAACAAAAATGGCCACACATACACTCACCTATGTTTGCAGATGTAGTTGAGGCACCTTCTGTCTCGGCTTTTTGGTAATGTAAATGGAAGTAGTTGTATTCCTCATCTGTGTCTCTGTTCTTGATGTTTAAATAACGTCCCCGGACACGTTATTTCAGCAGAGGACGAGGGTGTATCTCTGGATATAAACTTAACCCAAAAATGGTAACTGGGAACCTTTCAAAAATTAAATAGATGGCCATTGAGGTCACCATTACATTTGGAATATTTTGCTAGCACAAGGAAGAGTGTGGATGGTGGGCAATAAAACTATTACAATTTAGGCTCTGTGGGGGGTGATGGCCTGTCCAGATTGATAAATTAAAAAGTAAAATAAATGTAACAATCCAAAGTAGCTGGAAAAGCGGAAGGTGTGATTAAAATGAATAGGAACGAAAAAGAGTAAAGATAACAAGGATGTAGCTAAGTGGTAATTTAAATATAAACTATACAGTAAAAGGCCAACATTTTAAGAAGGTTTCTAAATCCACTCGGGTAGATAAAATAGTTGGAAATTCCATCATATCTTTCACTGTAAAAGTTTTTACAAAATATCTTTAATCAGATTGTCCACTATGTTGGGTATTTCCACTCAGGCGGGGACAAAATTATGAAACACCTGGATAGAAAGCAGCAGACGATAGCAAATGATTACTAGCACTTATATGAACATTTACTGATGTCCCATTAAAAAAGGGGGCCTATTTTGAGCACTGTATGCTGGTGTGAATAGCGGGACTACGAGGTTCAGTCGTTTGACATTTTTTTAGAGTCTTTGAGAAATGGTCAACCCCTGCTAGAACTCACATTGTCTGTCTCCAGCATAGTATGGGTCACAAACAGTGCCTGACCACACCAGGATAAAAAAAAAGCAAAAGGCCATCTTGGAATGACATACTGCTAAGAGAGGCTTAGATGCTGTTGTCTGCTTGGGAAGTCACTTCTGCTTTGGGCAGTATCTGCTGCTGGCCATGAACCTCGAATGTAAGGAAGGTTTGGATTGTTGCAGAAGTTTATACTTCCTTGTCTGCAACTTTCTGATAAATCTCTGTCGCATCAGCATAGTTGAAGAATTGGAACCCACATGAAAAGAGAACACTGGCCAGTGCTAAAAGTTTGTGCTAAGGCTACTTGCATCCGTCACATGTTCACTTTATCTCTAGTGATACTGTATCGCACCATGATGGATTGTCTACAAAACGGGGGGAGCAAACATGACTTTTGAAGTTTATCCAGTGCTGTTTATCTCAAAGCTGCTACCATCATCTGCTACTAGTATTAATCAGATTACTTCCTGCCACCAGCTTTTCTCGCATTGATACAGACAACCATGCTGGCTCTACTCACAGGCAGTCCATCTGGAGCAGAGCTGGCAATGTCTGTCTTGGCCTAGTACTCTGTAAATGGTCTGTGTTGTTACTGCAGTTTGTTTCACTCTGCAGTTCAGATCCATCTGTAGGGATGGCTTCCACACATGCCTCGCAGCTTCTCCTGGGGTATCATAGCCACACCTAGAGGAGAGAGCGCCTCTTTCCTGTTGATGGCCTTTCTGAAATAGAGGGCTCTTCAAAAAGGGAACTGAATAAAGGTCACATAGATATGCAAGTGGTTGCTATGAGTGATAAAGATACTAATCTTTGGCATAAATTGATGGTTTAGCAACAATTCGTGTTAAGCCGTTAGTAGGAAGAACTCAGGATTGACTGGAATTCTGTTAGGTGCTGTCTGATCTCCCGTTTACTTGTCAGAAGCAATTCGCACTGGAGACAAAGTATTTTACTTTCTTCTAGATATGAAATTAGTGAAATTGAGGAGGGATGTCTTGTACATATGTTTTTTATGGATCTGCACATCTTATTGGACAGTATGGGTCTGAAGGGTGATATATATACATCATTTTCATGGACTTAAATACCTTGTTTGGCAACACAGCCCAGAACACCCTTTGTAAGACCTTGACCTGGAATCGATCATCTGCACCAGCACCAAGGACAAAATCATGCCGATAATGGAACACATGAACTTCCACTGCACCAACAACAAAACCACCATCAAAGGCACACTTTCCTACAGACCCCCATGACAATGAACCAGCCTCAGTGACGCTGTCACTGAATTCATCACCCCTCTCCACCAAACTCATGGAACAAATGGACAACATCAGTCTCAAACAACTTGTCACTGAACCCATACACAGAGCAGGACACACGCTGCACCCTATCTTCACGTCCAGCAACAGAATTAGATACAGCCATACCACAGAGCTCACCTGGTCCGACCACTCGATCATACAATTCACCATCACTGGACCCCACTGCACCACCCTCAACTAGGTGCCCCCTTCCGCAGCTGGACCAAGGTCACCCAGCAACAATGGACGGACTCAACTCAACTCAACATCCCCACCAACCTGAACCAGGCAGTAAAGAACTTCAACGCCTGGATCACGAGCGCCGCCGACCAAGAAACTCCTACCAAACCAGCCAAAACACAGCGATCCACCAGACAGGCCATTTGGTACACCCCCGAACTGAGCACGTCAAAATGTAGATGCAAACAACTCGAAAGAAGATGGTGCACCAGAAGAAACAACCCTGACGAGCTATCTTCAAATCAGCCCTCGCCAACTACCATCGCCAGCTCAAAGCCGCAAAAAAGGAGTCCCTGACACTCCACATCGAGTCCAGCGCCAACCTGTCCGACAAACTCTTCGCCATCATCATATAATTCACCTTCCCGTCAGTCACTGAAAACTTCATTTCCACCTCACAGGAAATCTGTGACGCCCTCTTTGACCACTTCCACAACAAGATAGTCACCATATACAGCCACTTCGATCCCCAACCGACCAGTCCCCTCATCATCCCATCTCCTATGATCGCCCCCAGCTCACTGCATGGGAACAACTTAGTACACCAAACACAACTACTCTAATTAACTCCATCCATTCAGGGCACCCACCGACCCATGCTCCCACCAACTTTTCCAACCTCGGCAAAGACGAGATCAGCTTCCAGCTCACCACCATCCTCAAAAACCTCAATCACCACAGCCACCTTTTCTCGATGCCTGGAAACACGCAGAGGTCAGACCCCTTCTCAGGAAACCATTTGCAGACCCCATGCAAGCTCCATAATCACCGCCCCATCTCGCTGCTCCAGTTTCCAGCCAAAGTCCTGGAGAATGCCATCAACCTCCAACATCCCGAACACCTGGAGAGAAACAACTGGCTGGATCCTTCCCAATCAGGATTCAGAGCCAAGCACAGCACAGAGACTGCTCTGATCGGCGCCACAGAAGACATCCGCACCCTCCTTGACAGAGGAGAATTAGCTTCGCTGATATTACTCGACCTCTTCGCAGCCTTCAATACAGTCTCCCACCATACACTCATCGATCAACTGCCCCAGGTCGGAATATGAGACGACTCGCTGACATGAATGGCATCTTTTCTCATGAAAAGGCGCACCCAGAGAATCCGTCTCACCCTTTTCCTGCCAACCCAAGCACGCCCCCTGCGGTGTCCTTCAAGGCTCATTCCTTAGTCCCACTCTGTTCAACAGGACTCCACTCATGCACATTGTCGGAGCCCTTGACATCAACATTATTTCCTACACAGACAACACCCAACTTGTCCTCTCGCACTCAGGGGACCCCACCAAGTAAAAGACCAATTTCCACAATTGTATGAGGAACTTCTCAACCTGGATGAAGAACAACTGCCTGAAGCTCAACACTGAAAAAAACGAAATTCTGATCTTTGGCAGACACACCTATTTCTGGAATGACTCTTGGTGACCATCAGAACTCTGACCCACCCCCACTCCAAAAGACCATGCCCACAACCTCCGCATCATCCTCAACAGCAAACTCTCCATGAAACGTCAGTTCAGCGTAGTCTCCTCATCTTACTTCCACACTCTCTGCATGCTCCACAGAATTTTCAAGTGGTGTTGGACAGGCCTCGTGAAGGGCTCGCTCCCTCCCCGCATGACAGAGCCCGGACGCCGGTTCTCCCGGTGCCACCAGAAGAACAACCCAGACGACCCACAGAAGCCATCCACAACCCGTCCCCTACGGGACGCCTGCTCCCGGACATCTCTGTATCACCGACCCGGGCCACCGCCAGCACCATTGCCCGGACCAGCCGCCATCTTGGACACTGCACCACGAGGCCGCGTGGCCTCAGCTCGACCCCAACCCTGGGCCTGGCCAGGCCCCGACATCCCGGCACCACCATCCACCCAGGAGGTGAATGGACCACTTGGCAGGTCAATGGGAGAGAGGAGTGTCGATGGCTCTCCCCCGCCAGGTGCCGATCGCCCCCAGCCTCCCCGGGCGCTGGCTCCACCCCCCTGCTGGGTGTCTGGACTCCCTCATCCCGGACCTCCCGACCTCCAAGAGCGAGGGTCCGGACATCAAAGGAGGCCAGACCTATAACTGGGGCAGCTCCAGAGCAGGAAGGCAGTTGTATCCTGGAGTCGAGAGACACCTAGAAGAACTCATCCTTGACGGACTGCTGGTGCTGCCGCAGCCCTGCCTTGTGAACCATCGTCGGCCCTGCTGGCGCTGCCGCCGCCTTCTGCAACCTTCCTCCTCGTCCAAGGGACCTGCTGGCGCTGCCGCGGCCCTCTGCAACTTACATCGTCCAAGGGACCTGCTGGCGCTGCCGCGGCCCTCTGCAACCTACATCGCCCAAGGGACCTGCTGGCGCTGCCGCGGCCCTCTGCAACCTACATCGTCGTCGGACCTGCTGGCGCTGTGGCGGCCCCCCTCAAGTGAGACTTGTCATCCGAGCCTGCTGGCGCTGCCACGGCCCGACCTTCCAGAACTCCGAGCTCGAGGATTGTGAGCTATCCATCATTCCACCTCCATACCAGATCGGTATCAAGACTGTCCCGCTACCCCCTTTCCCTTCCAGAGACTAGAATTGAGAGGACCCTCGTGTCCCGATCTCACTGTACCGTGATACTTTCCTTCAAGAACTGCATATAAAAAGCGTTAACCTTATCCTTGTGTGGTGTCCATCTGTGGGGGGGAAGTTACTTGTCTGTATGATCGCTGGAGACGGCCCTCCCCGGAGGCCTCTCCCCTTGTCCTCGGCCGACCCTCCAGGTCCCCGTCTAACATTGGTGGCCAGCGGCGCGATCCAAACCGACGCGTAATCGTACAGAGAGTAACTCACCCCACGACTCAACCACAATGACAACAAAAGAGAGCGGATCCGCAGAGAAATTCCAGATGGAGAAACTAGAAGAGTACAATCATTGTGAGCTAAAGCAATTTTGCATGGAACTAGGCATTGCTACCACCGGGCTGAGCACGAAAGAGGACTTCAAACACGCCCTAGAATCTTGGGCAGAAACGGGTGCGGCTGCACCCCGGAACCAAAACCGCGAGGCACCAGAAACAAACACCACTCCGACGGAAGAAAGGAGAGCGGGTCTCTCCCTGGAAGAGATCCAAGAACGAGAGAAAAGCAGACTCCATGAATTGGAGTTGGCACGGCTCCGGTTGGACGGAGAGCTGAAACTGGCGGAACAAAAGATAAACTTAGAACACTTACGGCTCTGAGAGGAGCGGGAAGAGAAACAAAGGCAGAGAGAACTCGAAGAGAAAAAACTGGCATACGAACACGAGCGCAAGCTGGCAGAAATAGAAATGCGGAAACAGAATAAAGATCTAGGGGTGCCCGAGCGCCCGCACACCCCGGGCACCACCGAACCAAAGGTCCACATCCCCAAGGATGTCGTCAGAGAATATTTTCAGAACGGCGACATACAGCAGTGGTTCAAGGCCTACGAGATCGCCATGACCTCCCACCGGATTGATCGAAGTGACTGGGGAGCCGGGCTATGGGGGAGGTTCGTCAATGAAGGCCGCGATGCCCTGCTACAGCTCCCGGACCATCAGATGACCTCCTATGACCACATGAAGGCCGCCCTCCTCACTCGATACGGACTCACGCCCGAGATGTACCGCCAGAGGTTCCGCGACTGCAAACGGATCCCGGGTACAACTTGGGTAGAGTATGTGAACTATTTCAGCCGAGCCTTCGAGGGGTGGATCAAGGGCAGCCACGTAACCACCTACGAGCAACTCTTTAACCTCATGGTGTGGGAGCACCTCTCCAACAATTGCTTCATCGAGCTCAGGCAGCACATTCTTGACAGTAAATTGACTAAACCTCGGCAGCTCGCCGCTGAAGCTGACCGATGGGAAAGCACTCGAGTGGCCCGGAGTGGGCCAAGTGAACAAAACAGAAACAACCAAGGTCTCCATCGCCCCCGAGGAGGAGGAGGAGGAGGCCAGGGCCGGGGCGGAGATGCCGTCCCGGCAGCTCCCACCAGCAACACCCCGCCCCCGGCCGGTCGGGGAAACCCCCCCGATGCGCCCAGGTTTCCGAGCCAACGTTACTTGCCACCGGTGCCAGCGAATCGGACACTATGCCAGCGACCCGAGCTGCCCGAAGAACCAGACTCCCGTGCCCCGCCAGGTCGCTGCCGCTGCGCTAGGAGAGGAGCAAACCTCCGAAGAGTATGAAGAGTACGAGCAGGAACAGCCCGAGTGGGAACCTGCCGCCATGACCCTGGCCTGCCTGGGGGAAAGAGACATGATCCCGCGGGCTCCCCTACCCGCCAACACCAGAAAATACAGCCAGTGGGTGAACATAAATGGGCGCAAGGCCGAAGCCCTGCGCGACACCGGGGCCAGTGTAACGGCGGTCCGCTGTCACCTGGTGACCCCGGAACAAATCCTGCCAAACGTTCTTTGCCCCGTCCGATCAGCGACAATTCAGAAAGCCTTTGTCGGATGGCCTGCGCCCCCTTCGAATGGGGAGGAGTGTCCGGTATGCTAAAAGTGACTGTCCGCGATGATGCCCCAGTGGACTGCCTCTTGGGAAACGACCTCGAGAGTTCCCCGTGGGCGGCCGTTGAAAGAAGAGAGCACCTGGGGATGTTGGGCCTCCCGGACTGGGCGTGCGTAACAACCCGGTCCATGGCCGCCCGTGCTATCCCCAGACCCGAAGAACCCGAATGGCCAGCACCTCCTCCCCGATCACCTCAGAAGAAGCCACCCTCAGTACTGATCCCCCAGAGCAAACCCAAGAAGGGCCCACTCCGCTCCAAGATCTTCCAGAACTGGCTCAGTGGCGTCAAGAGGGTGGACCCACCCAGGAACAATTCCGGCAGGAGCAGAAGACCTGTCCCTCCCTCGAGGGACTCCGACAGCAAGCACTCGCCCAGAGCGCGGGAGACCCCGCAGGGGCCCACTGGATCTATTGGGACAATGACCTACTATACAGCGAGCAAAGAATTGCGGAATTGGGGGCCAGTCGGGTGCTGGTGGTGCCCCTCCGCATCAGGGACTTCCTTTTGAACTTGGCACACGATGTCCCCCTTGCTGGGCACTTGGGGCAAGACAAGACGTACAACCGCCTGGTAACCCACTTTTACTGGCCCAAAATGCGAAATGACGTCTCCAACCACTGCCGGGCATGCCCCACCTGCCAGGCCAGCGGGAAGAGCGGCCGAAAAATCAAAGCACCCTTGCAACCATTCCCCGTCGTAACCACCCCGTTCGAACGGGTGGGAATAGACATCGTGGGGCCCCTGGACCCCCGAACAGCACAAGGGCATCGATTCATCCTGGTCCTGGTGGACCACGCCACCCGCTATCCCGAGGCCATCCCTCTTCGAACTGTAACAGCACCAGTGGTAGGCCGAGTCCTAATGGGGATCTTCTCCCGAGTAGGATTCCGCCGGGAAGTCGTCAGCGACAGAGGCACGAACTTTATCTCCAAATATATGAAATCTCTCTGGCAGCAGTGCGGGGTTACGTACCGGTTCACGACCCCCTATCACTCGCAAGGAAACGGACTGGTCGAACGGTTTAACCGCACTCTCAAGGGGATGATCATGGGGCTGGAGGAACCCCTACGTCGCCAGTGGGACGTGCTACTCCCGTGCCTCCTCTTCGCCTACCGAGAAGTCCCCCAGAAATCCCTCGGTTTCAGCCCCTTCGAGCTCCTGTACGGACACCCTGTCCGGGGGCCCCTCAGCCTGGTTAAAGAAGAATGGGAAATGGCCCCCCAGAAGACCCCGCCGGACGTGTACAAGTACCTCCTGACCCTCCGCAACCAGACCCGGCGATTCAGGGAACTCGCTAAAGCCAATCTCGAGGCCAGTCAGGAGGACATGAAGAAATGGTACGATCAACATGCCTCCTCCATCGAGTTCGAGCCTGGTCAGCAAGTATGGGTAATGTCTCCCATCGAGCCTTGTGCCTTGCAGGACAAATGGACAGGACCCTTCAAGGTGGTCGAGCGCAAGGGCCCTGTCACCTATCTCATCGACATGGAGTCCCCCCGGAACCACCCCCGGGTCCTTCACGCCAACAGGCTCAAACCACACTTCGTACGCTCAAAGCTCAGCCTACTGATGGCCACAGATAGTGGGGCAGAGGAAGACTCCGAGCCCCTCCCTGACCTACTGAGGACCCGTGAGAAAGATGGCTCGGTAGACGGGGTCCGACTCTCCGATGCCCTGACCCCAGAGCAGCGCCAAGACTGTCGGGCCCTCCTGCTGCAATTTGCAAGCCTATTCTCCCTCATCCCCGGGGTCACCCCCTGGTGCATTCACGATGTGGACACTGGGGACAGTACCCCTATCCGACACCGGGCCTACCGAGTACCATATCGGGTGCGCGCCTGCATCCAAGATGAAGTCTCCAAAATGCTCACACTCGGAGTCATCGAGCCATCCGACAGCCCATGGGCCAGCCCAGTCGTACTGGTCCCCAAAGCTGCTGCCCCGGGCACCACCCCAAGCTCCGATTCTGCGTCGACTATCGGGGCCTGAACGCTGTCACCCGAACAGACGCTCACCCCATTCCCCGAGCAGATGAACTGGTTGACCGCATGGGGGCTGCCCGCTACCTGAGCATCTTCGATCTGACAGCAGGCTACTGGCAGATCGGCCTCACCCCCAGAGCCCAAGAACGATCCGCCTTCTCTACCCCGGATGGTCACTACCATTTCAAAGTAATGCCATTCGGCATGAAAAACGCCCCCGCCACTTTCCAACGACTTGTGAACCAGGTATTGGCGGGCCTCGAAGAATTCAGCGCCGCCTACCTGGACGATATCGCTGTGTACAGCCGCCACTGGACAGACCACCTTCACCACCTCCTAGAAGTCCTGCACGCCCTCCAACAGGCCGGCCTCACCATCAAGGCCAGCAAGTGCCAAATTGGCCAGGGGTCCTTGACCTACCTCGGGCACCAAGTGGGGAGCGTTCTGGTGGCCCCTCTCCAGCTCAAGATCGCTGCCATCCAGTCCTGGCAGCCACCAGTCACCCAAACCGAGGTCCGAGCCTTCTTGGGGCTCACCGGATACTACCGGCGGTTTGTGAAGGACTATGGCAGCATTGTGGGGCCCCTCACGGAACTCGCATCCAAAAAGCACCCCAAAACCGTCAACTGGACCCCGGACTGTCAAGCGGCCTTCGAGAAACTGAAGGCCGCCATGTGCACCGCCCCTGTGCTCCAGGCCCCCGACTACAGCCGTGAGTTCATCGTCCAGACGGATGCCTCCGACCATGGCATTGGGGCCATCCTCTCCCAACTAAACCCCGAGGGAGTCGACCAGCCAGTGGCCTTCATCAGCTGACGCCTGCTTGCCCGAGAACAGCGCTGGAGCACCATCGAACGGGAGGCCTTTGCAGTAGTGTGGGCCCTCAAGAAGCTCCGACCCTACCTCTTCGGTACCCACTTCCGGGTGCAAACAGATCATCGACCCCTGCAATGGTTGATGCAGATGCGGGGGGAGAATCCCAAACTATTGCGATGGTCCATCTCCCTGCAAGGGATGGACTTCACTGTGGAGCATCGTCCAGGCCAGGACCACGCCAACGCAGACGGCCTGTCACGCTTTTTCCGCCTCGACGAGGAGAGTCCCCAAGAGGATGGGTGACTCTCCCCGCCTTCAGCTGGGGGGGACGCATGTTGGACAGGCCTCGTGAAGGGCTCGCTCCCTCCCCGCATGACAGAGCCCGGACGCCGGTTCTCCCGGTGCCACCAGAAGAACAACCCCGACGACCCACAGAAGCCATCCACAACCCGTCCCCTACGGGACGCCTGCTCCCGGACATCTCTGTATCACCGGCCCGGGCCACCGCCAGCACCATTGCCCGGACCAGCCGCCATCTTGGACACTGCACCACGAGGCCGCGTGGCCTCAGCTCGACCCCAACCCTGGGCCTGGCCAGGCCCCGACATCCCGGCACCACCATCCACCCAGGAGGTGAATGGACCACTTGGCAGGTCAATGGGAGAGAGGAGTGTCGATGGCTCTCCCCCGCCAGGTGCCGATCGCCCCCAGCCTCCCCGGGCGCTGGCTCCACCCCCCTGCTGGGTGTCTGGACTCCCTCATCCCAGACCTCCCGACCTCCAAGAGCGAGGGTCCGGACATCAAAGGAGGCCAGACCTATAACTGGGGCAGCTCCAGAGCAGGAAGGCAGTTGTATCCTGGAGTCGAGAGACACCTAGAAGAACTCATCCTTGACGGACTGCTGGCGCTGCCGCAGCCCTGCCTTGTGAACCATCGTCGGACCTGCTGGCGCTGCCGCGGCCTTCTGCAACCTTCCTCCTCGTCCAAGGGACCTGCAAACGCGCCGCGGCCCTCTGCAACTTACATCGTCCAAGGGACCTGCTGGCGCTGCCGCGGCCCTCTGCAACCTACATCGCCCAAGGGACCTGCTGGCGCTGTCGCGGCCCTCTGCAACCTACATCGTCGTTGGACCTGCTGGCGCTGCCGCGGCCCCCCTCAAGTGAGACTTGTCATCCGAGCCTGCTGGCGCTGCCACGGCCCGACCTTCCAGAACTCCGAGCTCGAGGATTGTGAGCTATCCATCATTCCACCTCCATACCAGATCGGTATCAAGACTGTCCCGCTACCCCCTTTCCCTTCCAGAGACTTGAATTGAGAGGACCCTTGTGTCCCGATCTCACTGTACCGTGATACTTTCCTCCAAGAACTGCATATAAAAAGCGTTAACCTTATCCTTGTGTGGTGTCCATCTGTGGGGGGGAAGTTACTTGTCTGTACGATCGCTGGAGACGGCCCTCCCCGGAGGCCTCTCCCCTTGTCCTCGGCCGACCCTCCAAGTCCCCGTCTAACAAGTGGCTACCCACCAACACCAAGAAAACCATCACACAAGCCCTCATCAGCAGCAGGCTGGACAATGGCGACACACTTTACGCAGGCACAACCACTAAACTCATGAGAAGATTCCAGACAATCCAGAACGCAGCAGCCAGACACATCCTCAACCTGCTCAAGAGAACCCACATCTCCCAGCACCTGAAAGACTTCTACTGGCTCCCCATCCTGAAAAGATGCCAGGTCAAACTACTGACCCACAACTACAAAGCTCTACACGACCAAGAACCTGCCTACCTAAACCACCGCCTGAATTTCCCCCTATCACCCAGGAACGTCCACTCCGCCCATCTCGCTCTCGCACTGGTTCTGCGCATCCACCGCACCGAAGGATGCTCTTTCTCCGACATCTCCGCCAAGTCCTGGAACACCCTTCCCTTCCGCATGGCACTGTCGTTGACCGACGTCAGGAAGGGACTTGCCTCTTCGACTAACGCAGCAGCACAGCACCTGGATTGCCTTACGGGTGATGATCAGCGATTTATAAATACTGTTTGATTGATTGGTGTGCGTGTGTGTTTGTGTGTGTGTGCACGTGTGTGGGTTATACTTGCCTGTTAAATTTTTACCAATTTCGTTTTAAAGGCATGCATGGTAAAGGCATATTCGTGGTAAAGACACATGTGTTGTAATGACTACGTGGTAATGGCATGCGTGTTCCATCATACAACCCAGTTATTATCTATAAGTGTACTAAATAATGTAATACACATTTATTGTAATGTTATGATTTTATAAGATTTTAAGTTGGGTTTTTTAATTTTGGAGTCAGTATTTAATTATGTGAAATGCTTTTTGACAAAACTATCGTAAAAAAGCCAATATTTATCTGCTGATGATTCAGCGCTCTTACATAAAACTCCAATAGAGCTCTAGAAAGCAATATGTTCTGTATTGCCCACAGCATCTGGTTAGCTCTGAAGGATCAAGTTCATGGATCCATGCTATCCGATTGGCTGTCATCACTAAAACATGTCAGTCACAGCAGGCACTTTCTTGATCTGTGGGCCCTGGGATATTCTACTAATCCCTGTGTTTAGTGCAGAGAGGAAGTAATAGAGCAACATACTGGGTTAGGTGATTATAACCCACCCTAGCATTGGCTAAGGCGCACCCCGTAGCTTTGGGATATTCCTCAGAATCGTGAGTATACAAACCTTGGAATTCCAATGGACTTCTTCCTAGAAGGACCTTCTCCATTTCAGTGGACTTGAGCAGCATGGTTAGTAGCTTGTACCCACGGGTTTCTGTAAACTGTCTTAGTATTTCATTTGCAATGGCGCATTCCTGCCCTGGTGCACAATAGGCTGCTGTGCGCCAACGCAGGCACCTTTGCACTATGGTGTAAGGGTGCCTGCTTTGCCAAAATGGTTATTTTTCTGCAGTAAGGGAAACCTTCCTGCACCAAAATAATCACAAGAGGCTTTTTAGGTCGAGCAATTCATTGCTCGAAACCTTTTACATGTGACCAAACTCCCTTGAACAAGCCGGATTTCCTACAATCCATGTTGTGTACTGGAGCGTAAAAGCTTCCCCAGGTGCGCGCCAGACTCTCCCGCCTCTCGCCATATGCTTGTTCCCTCCCACTGGCAGCCCGCGGCCACTGATCACAGTAAAGGCTTTGATCTATCTCACACCCCTCTCCCACTCTCTCCTCCCACTTGCTCCTACTGACCATGTAAATGGGACGACACTGGAACAATGGCTGCCTCGCCAGGAATGGCTTTCTGTCGACCCCTTCTTACATCCTCCAGACATGGCTGAGGCGGCTTCTTCCTGCAGTTTGTTCTTTGGGCGAGGGTATTCCTGGGTGTGGCAGAGCTGCATGCAGTGTAGGTCCATGCACACCACAACTTCGCCTTGCTTTGATATATTTTTGCATTGTTAATGTTCACATTTGTTCGCAATTCGCCATGTGCCTTTCGTTTCTGTCTCACTCTCTCCTACCCCTTCACTGTCTTGGCCTCTCCCCTCTTCCTCTATTTCTGACTCACTCTCTCCTACCCCTTCACTGTCTTGGCCTCTCCCCTCTTCCTCTATTTCTGACTCACTCTCTCCTGCCCCTTCACTGGCTTGGCCTCTCCCCTCTTCCTCTATTTCTCTCACTCTCTCCTGCCCCTTCACTGTCTTGGCCTCTCCCCTCTTCCTCTATTTCTGACTCACTCTCTCCTGCCCCTTCACTGTCTTGGCCTCTCCCCTCTTCCTTTATTTCTCTCACTCTCTCCTGCCCCTTCACTGTCTTGGCCTTTCCACTCTTCCTCTATTTCTCTCACTCTCTCCTGCCCCTTCACTGTCTTGCCCTCTCCACTCTTCCTCTATTTCTGTCTCACTCTCTCCTGCCCTTTCACTGTCTTGGCCTCTCCACTCTTCCTCTATTTCTGTCTCACTCTCTCCTGCCCCTTCCCTGTCTTGGCCTCTCCACTCTTCCTCTGTTTCCGTCTCACTCTCTCCTGCCCCTTCACTGTCTTGGCATCTCCACTCTTCCTCTATTTCTGTTTCACTCTCTCCTGCCCCTTCACTGTCTTGGCCTCTCCACTCTTCCCCAGTATCCGCCTCATTCTCTCCTGCCCCTTCACTGTCTTGGCCTCTCCACTCTTCCTCAGTTTCCGCCTCACTCTCTCCTGTCCCTTCACTGTCTTGGCCTCTCCACTCTTCCTCAGTTTCCGCCTCACTCTCTCCTGCCCCTTCACTGTCTTGGCCTCTCCACTCTTCCTCAGTTTCCGTCTCACTCTCTTCTGCCCCTTCACTGTCTTGGCCTCTCCATCTTCCTCTATTTCTGTCTCACTCTCTCCTGCCCCTTCACTGTCTTGCTTCTGTTTATTGTATTTGCACAAATCTAATATCTTGGTCTATTCCTTTTCCATAATCAGGCATTTTTGTTTATTAGGTGTTTATGTTTTTGATGGGTTTATATATAGGCACTTTCTATCTATCTATCGTCCTCACTATCTATCTATCGCCCTCACTCTATCTATCTATCTATCTATCGCCCTCACTCTATCTATCTATCGCCCTCACTCTATTTATCTATCGCCCTCACTCTATTTATCTATCGCCCTCACTCTATTTATCTATCGCCCTCACTCTTATCTATCGCCCTCACTCTATCTATCGCACTCACTCAGCACCAACTCTCAGGGGCACCACACCATCAATTTGTGCAACCATTCAACAACTGGTTCAAATATGTTCTCTCAATGTCTCAAACTTTATTACAAATGTCACAAAAAGATGTTAATATTTCACTTCTGTTCTTGGATTTTCGTCACAATAAAATACACTTAACACAATCTTCCCAAAAGTTATTTACAAAAGTTTAAGCTATTGCTATTATAAATTACAATAACTTTTATTTAAGTATTAATTATTTAAAAAAATTAAAAGCCATTGTTATTTGTAATAGCAATACATCTAAGTCACGTAAATACAACACATATTGCATTACAAATGCTATAGGTGTCACATTTGCGAAAGTTATAACTATTGGCATTGTAAATGACAAAGCTATTAATTTAGCTATTTTCAAAACCAACACAGAAATAAAAAAATTGCCATTTACAATACCAATAGCTCAAAATTTCCTAATGCGAGACCTATTGCATTGCAAATGCTTGTTCCTCTTTCTATGTGTGCTGCAAAAGTGTGGCCCAATAACATTTGCTATTTAGAACAATTGTACTACTGAAAACATATTTATCACTACAGTTTGAAAATCACATTTGAGTTTATTACCACAGTGCAGCAAAAGTAACATGAGAAACACTTTGTACTTACAGATTGCACGTATCAATTACTTTACAAAAAAGCAACTCTTAATAGTCAACATTTTTCATGTGCGATTCTACCTTTCTGCACAAATGTAATACTTTGCATCCTGGTTTTGTTTAAATGCATTGGTTTAAACAAATACTAATGAAAAGCTACCATGGCATAAACCATACAAACAGATGTGCATGATAATGTCATTTATTATTGTTGCAGCATGGATGAATTTTCCACTGTGCAGATAATTAGTGTAAACCAGTATTAACTGTGCTAGAGCCGATGGGTGTTATGTTCCGGACTGAGGGATTACTTTCACAAATCAACAACACAGCACTGACTGTGAAGTACATAGAATATATCTGTTTCTCCAGCAGAGTGTATAGGCATATTCAATTCATGCGCGACGGTTTAACACCTCTAATTCAGTACAAGTGGATATATGCTTCCTGCTCTCTAATTACACAAAACAGGTACTAGTTGACAATTGGTAAAATCTTTTGTAATGTGAAGGGACTGTTCCCAGGAAAAGCATTCTAAACAAGCGTTATTGCCTTACTTAAAATTACATATTTTGGTCTTTGAACTTAGGTTTTACAGAAAAATATTTGTTTTGTATCTGCTATCAAATTATATGCTGTGGTGGTATTTTTCCCCTGTTATCTGTAAGGACTAATCTTGATTATATTGCACTGAACATATTATGTCTTGTTTTTGCATCCTAGGTGTCCATGCTGATGCTTTTTATGGAGTTCCCGACACAGCTTTGTCCTGATCAGAAGACCGGCGAACATGTCACAGAAGTGCTAATTACTATATTTGCACAGATATCTGATTCAGGGAGACTTATGGCTTTGAAGCAACACCTGCTGGTATCCATTGAAACTCTGCTAATAACTACCGATAATGTCAGTTTGAGTGTAAAAGTGGCTTGCGATTTCGTGTCCCTGCTGATGCAGATCATGGCTGACCTTAATGATAAAAAGCTTGGTGCAGTTCAGAGGCCACTCCGAATAACAGCCTGTGAGTGCCTTCGCGAACTAGAAAATTGTTATCCTGGATTGCTGTCTGAAAAACTTGAGATATTGTATTCCATGCAACAACAAGAGGTTACCCGTGCGCACCAATCATATACACTTCTTTACAGTGTTGCATTAAAAAATGCTGTCCAGCATTTGGCACAGACCAAGTGTGCATCAGATGGTTCTCTGAAGAAAGTCTTGTCAAGCAATGGAGGTTTCTTATGGAGCTCTACAGAGAGTGTTGGAAATATGCCTGCGATGGGGGTTGAACAATTTCTTTTGCTCCCTTCTAATGGGGAAACTAAAGAGTTAAAATCAATTTTGGCTCTCATACTGGAGGACTCCTATCTTCTTACCTCTGTTTCTCAGAGCATGCTCCTTTGGCAGCTGATTCAAGTCGTGGCAGTGGTTCGTACTCTTTCACCAATTATTTTCAAGTCTCAGCTCGTGAGATTGTTCGGCACTATGGATGTCTCACTTTTCCACAGCATACTACAGATGAAAGGGTTCTTTACTGACAGCTTATTCACTGCAGAAGATGAGTACGTTCTTCTTAAGAGACTTGTAGGAATGGCACAGCACCCACTGCTAAGCATTCAATTGAAACTATTTTACATTGACTGTCTGCTGCATTTTCCAGAAAACCGCCCTCTTAACTCAAACACTGAAGAGAACCTACCTGTCCTCCTCACGATTAAAATGACTGCGTCATTGTTCCCAACTGTTTTCAATGACAGCAGCACAATGCTTGCCCGTCAGAATTTGTTAAGTTTAGTTTACCTTGAAAACGAGGGTCCTGAAGCGGAAGCAGGTATTGGTTATTTTATGGATCATCTTTTGTCAATACATAAAATTGTTACCGAGCATGGCAATCGAGAAATCACGTCTGTCTTTTTTCGGGTAGTATACCTCTTTGTTCGCTACTTCAACTATTGTGAAAAGCAAATGGAGGATTTGATACAGACCGTTGTAGAGGTCTATAAAAAGAATAGTGCATTAGCTCCTTACCTAATAAACCTCATGAATGAGACACAAAAGCTTTTAGATGTCCCAAGCTGGTCTCTGTCATTATCCATGGCTTTACAGAAACTAATAGTCAATCTCCAGTTTCAGGACTTCGTGTTGCAGATGCCTGTCTGTCACCTAAAGGTTTTAGCTCGAGTAGCAACTGAGCATTTGATTCCTCAGACCGAGACCATTCGCTTCCTATCAAACATTGCGCTCCATACCAACCTGTGTGATGTGGGCGACTGGAGAACAGGAAATGCTGTTTTGACCGTGTGTAAGAACTTACTGCAACATCAGAAGCTTGACGTGATCTTTACTGATTTAGCAGACTTGCTACAGCACATATTGCTTAATTTTCAAGACATTGATATTCAGGATCGTGCGCGTTTCTATTATACGCTGCTAACTAACCTGTCTAGTGAAAAATTGACCGGAATCCTTAGCACAGTACCTGCTGGAGTCCAAACGAAAACTAGATCATTTTCGTCTATCATGGCTGATAATGAAAACATCTCTACTCATCTGACAGTCCATACAGTGGAGCAACCAGTACTGCATTTGAACAGTGTGTTGGATTCCAGTCGCCTGCTCCCCCTGTCACAAGCTTCATTGTCAAAGGGGGGTGTGAATACCTGCTGCAAGGACTATTATGAACAGTTGGCAAATTCAAAGTCTTCTTCTATGCTAACTCTCAAGTATCATTTGACATTTGCGGAGAATGTCAAGCCTCAGTACCATAAACTTTTCTGTGTAGTGCTTCAGTTGGAGCTATCCGACACTAATTATGAGCCTGTGAGTGATATTAACGTACCTTGCCTCTTTATAGACAGAAAGCCCCCAGTAATTATACTTTCCCTAAAGCCTACAAAGCCCTATCCTACTGTATTGTCAGTTTCTGCCATGTACACCACTCAAGGTGGACTTACCTGTTCTAGCCGTCTCGAGCCTCTCCAGATCCATTTTTCAGATTTATTTGTTCCACTGCCTGTGCCACCATCCTGGCCATTGGGAGCTATTCCTGAGCTGTTTGATCTTCTTTGGACTTCCTTCAAGTCGGATGAGTCGAACCAGTGTGCTGAAAGTTTGTTTTGTCTACAGAAACCGCAATCTCTCAGTGAATTTGTGCAGTCTGTTTTTGCAAGATTTGTTGTTGCCACTAACCCAGACTTATATAAAATAGGTATTTTTTTACCTCCTCAATTCCACATCTTAATGCAAGTAAAGACACTGGATGAAACCGTCCATATTAGAATTGCAACCGATAACTGGAAATTGCTCCCACACCTAAGCACTTACCTTCAAAGTGTTATTGCTCAGAGGTCACAGTAGAACACTGGATCGTTTCATCTCTTGGAAAGGCTTCCATTATTTGAAAAACTCCTTGCTCTATTTTTATAAAGATGTTTCAATGATGTCCAGGTGTCCAAGAGAGACACGTGTGTTGAAAAGCTTTCATTCTGGTATTTGTGTCAATTGGCGACATTTCTGTGTGGAAATTCTTGAAAAGAATGTGTTGTGCACATGAATACATATATCTCAAAGCAAGTATTTAATTATTACTGCCTTCAGAATGTGAGTTCTGCATCTGTTGACAATTTCTAAGTAAACAAAACCTTGCTGATCTTCCCGCAAAATGTTGGGAGGTCTTAACTAATCTTGTTATGAAAAAACGAAAATGAACATATTTATTTCAGGCTCTTTTTGAAAGCAATATCTGTACATTGGCTTCTCCACTTCAGGATATTTCATAATGCTGCTAAATGATCTGAAACCAGACATTGATGGGCCTTGGTTAGTAAGGACTTCTTCATTCCTATGTCACTGTGTTTTTCACGTTCCGGCCCCACTGTATTAATCCTTGCTTATTGCGAGTTACTGTTTTAGACATGTAATTGTAGTAAGGAATGATGATGATGATGATGATGGTGGCTGGTTTGGCAAAGAAAGCAAACAAATGGAAAACAAGCAGTCACAAGAGGAGTTTTAGGCATAAATAATGGTAAGAAAAGTGTATGTTTTGTTACTCCTATAAATTTGAACTCTGCAATGAATAGATCCCAATGGCCTAACTTGCAGTGCTGGGAATCAAGAACCCAATAGAAGGTCAACTTAAGAAGGCTTGGTGAGAGATGGCAACACTAGCCAGAATAAGTTTTGCAGGTGATACTATTCAAAATGTGCCCTTAAGAAGAAGTTTATATGGTCTTCATGAACCTAATCAAGTCAGTTTAGTTCTGAAGAGCATTGTGAATATGTTGAGGTGTACAAAGAAGCTGGACGTATGTGTTCATGTAGCTTGCTCCTTTATTAAATTAAAAGTTCAGATTGTGATATGCGTGCTTAGATGGCCCACCTGGAGCTGAGTGGCGTCTTGCGCAGCCTCCTCCTTCAACTGATCTCCGCATTGACACCGACCACCAAATTTCTGCCCTTTCATAACCATCTCTGTGATCCCAGCCATTGTATGTGAATACTTTAGGAGCAAGCATGGAGACTGGGTTCAGGTCCGGATTAGACAGAATGTCTCGATTAAGCAAGAGTCTAGTCACTTGGCCCATAGCAGTCTTCCCTATTTCAAAGAAATGGGGTGGATTTCCATTTGTATTGGTAATGTCAGATGCAGTTGTAGTCAAGCAACCATCATTCTGAAGACTTTCTCTTGGAGGAGCAGACGTGGATGCACTTCCATTTGCAGGGAAGTAGGTGAAGATTCATCCTTGTATGCCACATCCTTGAAATGATTAAAATTTGAAGCAGAATAATCTTCCTCTTTAATTATAGAGAAGCACTTTTACAGAATAAACCTAATATAAATTAACATGAAGTGAATTATTCCATGACCATAGTTGCTACTCAATTTTGTTATTTATAAATAGGCATCGACTATACAGGGAATCAATATGACTCGTGAAGTCTTCTGTATGTACATAATGCCCCACTTGTACCACCACCATCTTCAGATTTGATTTTCTGCCAGAAAGTTCATAAACATGCTTGCAATCAGACACAGAAAACACCTTTTGAAAATCCTAAGAAAGGTTTGTAGAGACCGGATGTGGCAATGCAAACAACACTAGAGAAAACATCCTTTGGCACTAAATGGGGACAGAATTTTGTTTTTCTGCAATGCACTTCAATCCTTGGGAGCAACCAGATCGCACAGAATGTGTTTTTGCAAGAGTTTATGTTTTAGCCTTTGATTTTTAAGTGGTTAATGTCTTTTTTTGTGTAACAGACAGTGTACTGGTCAACTCACTGGTATAGACAATGATACCCCAAGGTAGACCCTAAAGGGAACTCTGTCTCCAGATGGATAATGAAAACACTGGATGTGAGAAATGTTCTCTTTTATATATTCAAAACATCCAACCCTGAGAAGGCGAGCGATTGGGACAACAGCGTGGCATGGTGATCTGATTCTGGAAATCTAGGTCTCTGAACCAAATGATTGATACCTGGGAGTTCAGTACTAAAAATAATGCCTCTGATTTTGTCCTGCATTGTCATTTACGGAGCAATTCAAATTTCTTAAGTACCAGCAGAATTTGCAGATGAATAGTTGCTGCTTTATGGAAATACTATGTTGGGAATGGTATCATTCATGTGGCCTATGTATATTTTCTATGGATTCCACACAAGAGTGACAGTTGCGACACCCATGGAAAAGAGCATTATTCCCACTATATATTGTTGTTAGGTGAGTCACAGAACAACCAATTGAAATGGGCATTATGGCAACAGCCACATTATGCGCTCTGATGAGTTAGTCCAGAAATGACAGGGAGCAACAAATGGATATTGAATATAGAGAGGGCATAGCGGTAGAACAGTTCTTTGACTTGGAGACAGAGCAAACAGAAATGATGGTTCCACCACGTTCCGTTCCGAAAGTAGTGTTGGTGCTGTAAAACCCTAACCATGCAGTCCCTCAAACTCCCAAGTTTCCAGAGTCAAAAATTGTAAATTCAAGAGACTTAATTGATTTTTGATTCAGGTACCAACTCGACTTCTTTATATAATTTAAAAAAAGCGGATTCAGTTAAAAACACACCATAAAACTCAGTGATACCAAATGTCCTCAAAAGGCTACTTCTACTCGCATGCTCAGAAGTAATACCCAAACAGCCAACAAATATATAATGGGGAGTCTCTAATCACAGTTCTGGCAGCCTGAGAGTTGGCTATCTGTCAGGTGCTTCTTCCATAGATGGGTTCCACAGAACAGTGTAGGTCTGAAACCTTAAAATCTTTAGATATTTGTTCTAAACATGACACAATTCCTACTTTCTCCACTGCATCTATGGTTTTGTGTACAACCTCCAGCACTGTTGGTTAATCAACAAACACATTCCTTTACCTAAAGAAGAGTCCTGGAAAGGCTTTGATAATCAAATATCAGTTTTTCAATTTTTTGTTCTTTATAGAACCAGTTTCCACGCTGAAGCTCTCCTGCTTTAATCCCATAATTGCAACAACATTTCACCAAAAACCTGTGTGTTGCTAGGCCCTCCAAATGGTCCTTTCTGGAATGTTTTTGCAAGATTTTGAATATCTACCTATTAAGATTATTACATTTAAACCGAGGTAAGGTCACAAATAGGTCGCAGTTTGAAGGAGCACTGCATTTGAAACAGAAAAAAGTGAAATTTATGTAAGAAATCTAGCAAAAGTTTTGATCTGCCCTGTTGTTTTAGTATGTCTTTTGACAACGTTAGGGCACCAACAGAAGACGGCGTGTGTGTTTTTCACATTCCTGCTATATATTTTTAGCAACAACCTACATGTGGCGGCCTAAATACACCAAAACGCTGCCCTCTCGCCAAACCAATACCTTCTGTTTGGCAGATTGAGTGCTATTCTCCTTGCATAACCCATCGATCTGTTGCCATCTTTGGTGCAGGGGATTTCTTCAACACCCCACCACCCTCCACACTCCACACTTTCTGTCTTAACTGCTCATGAGGGAGGAAGATTGCACAACTGTATAGTGTAGCCCTGGCTGCTGGTTAGTTTCTTGTTGGGCAATCTGTGGACACCCCAGCCTGTCCGTCCGTGTTAGAGGGTGGGGGATAGGGCTAGTAAATGCTGAGCCGTATTGACTTCATGCTCCAGCAAACTCCCATCCCCCTATGGTTGCTCTTCATCCAGAAGATGCTGAGTGTGTGTTGGGGGTCCTATCGGTGATGCCACATACCCTCTCTAACACCGGAAAAGATTCTAGTAACTGTGACCAATCGTCAGGCCTCTGATTTAGCCCCACATTGACCAGAGTACCAAGGGACCCCAGTATACTACTGTCCCTCCTGCATGACCAGTGCCTGCTGATCCCAGAAACAGCCAACTCCCAGTACCTCCTGTCCATACAAACTGTGACCTTATTCCAACCATGTTTGCCTCTGTTTTGGAAACTTAGTACAGTAGGTGGTAGGAGGGAGGTAGGCGGTGGGGTATGAGCAGTTGAAATGAGGGGTGTCGACCGTTAATTGAACATTGGCCATTTGCTGTTTTCGAGTCCTGATAGGGTTTCATGACTCACCTCGTGCTTTCATGGAACTTAAAATGGAACGCTTTACATAAATTTTTCACTTGGGCATTTCAGTGTTCATTGACGAGCTGGTGAGATAAAATACTTTTCCAGTATTATTGCTACTAGCTACTGCTGTGGTATTCAAACGAAAGTTTAAGCCATTCTCTTAGCCCAGGGATTATTTAACTATTATGCCCCAATCTCTGCTTTAAAATCACTGAAAATGTTGGATCAATTGATAAACACGTTCTTCTGGCACTGTATGGCTTTTCCAAGTGCATACAGTTCAAGGGGGATAATTGTTTACCTATGCCTCTTAAACCATCACAACAGCCCAAATTAAATCGTTTTATTGTAATCAAACACATGTTCATTTAAGAAATAATTTTTAAAAATGTACAAAACACGTTCGATTATTTTAACACTACAAGTACATGATAAATGTAAAGCTTTCCTGAAGTATTATTACACTTGGGGCTTGATTTAGAGTTTGGCGAGCGGGTTACTCTGTTTCAAATGTGGCAGCTATCCCTTCTGCCTTATTATTGCAAGTGTGTTATAACCTATGGTACTTGTAATAAGGCAGACGGGATTATCCGCCATGCTCTAAATATGGCCCTTGGTGTCACTGCCAAAGGAAATGTCTCTGGGAGGGTGTGCACGTACTTGTTAAGACCTTCCATTTACCTGCTTTCAAAACAGCCGTCCCCTGATGCTAAACTGTTGGCGGGAAGAGGCCGGGGCGGGAGAGTCTCCTGTAACTCTTGGAGAACGGCATAGAAATCTGCATTGTTTCCCAAGTCAGTGGTCAGTTTGAACAGGAACATACTCTCACATCCCTATTGCTTTCTTTTATGGCATGGCTTTGTGAGATCTTTCCTCTGGGAGGTGCATAAATACGCTACAGAAACTTCAGAAATGGAAATGCTTGATTTTTAACTTCCTGAAGATCTGAGGTGGCAAAATATGTTTCCTCATGCAAGGAAGTTGCACCACTTGTTACTTTGGAAGCGGATCAGTCATGATTCATAGATGCCTTTATAGTGTGAGCCATGGGTTTAGATAATTTCAGTTTCCTTCCACATGCTTTGAAGCTCTGCACTTGAAAGAAATTACCAGTGTCTCGAGAGAATTGACTTCAGTGATGGGTTATGAAACTGGTTGTCTCAGTATATATTTATATTCTGGTGGTGTAAAATCTGTCTCTGTGCTAAACTTTTAATCAAATTCTACAGGTGGAAACGTCCCAGAAGGTCATTCAGTGAAAGGTACTAGGATGCCGGCAGCAAGGCAAGTGGCTGCATAGAAAATATTTACACCACCCACTGTAAATAGAGTGTTCCCCTTCGGTCTCCTCTCTCCGCCCTCAAGTTCTTAAAGATTAATATAAATCCCACCTTTTGAAAATTGATTTATTTGAGATTCGCCCTCTATAAAGCATCTTTGGCATCTCAGTAACTTCACTAACACGCTCATTTTAATTAGCTAAAGCTGATTCTTCCCTCATACCCTTACCAAAGGACACAGTTTACCAGAGGACTTCTCGACAGGGCATGTTAAGGTCTTTCTATCTCCTGATTACATCTCCGCTCTAAAGATAATTGTCACCCTTTTCCTAAGTTGTGGTCACCGCATGAAAGTTCCAAATACCTTTTGGCTTCATGTGTTCCTTCAAAGCATAGATGTATTCATATAAAAAAATGAAAACTCGAGTCTGTTTATCTGGTCTAAAAAGGCCTTTCCACTGCCAGAATTCTGCCATCTTGCCACCAGATAGAATTCCACAGAGCTGTTGTGAGTGCTGTCTTTAACTCTCTTTATTACTTTGCTCTTCTTCTCACTTCACTACTGAATAGATAAAATCCAAATGTAACTGTATAGTTAAAGCCATTTTAAAGTTGTTGACACTGAATGAAACTACAAAATATAATACAGAAATGACTTCACACTGATTTTTCATGACATACCGTTGGCATTGTATGCAGAATCTAAAACCATATTAATCGCGATAGTATGGCCTAATATGGCGCAGTTCTCAAACGTGAGATTCTATAATGGGTGGCTAAGAATATATAGCTCAGATCCCTTCTATTTGACACACGCATTTAGTGAATGTGATGAATAGTTGTCTGAAGTCACCTTCCTTCACTGAATTAATACTCCTGCCACATGAGTGAGTTACCCCTCTATTGAATATTGAACATCGGGTGTAGCCATTTCCTATGGGCCTGCAAACAGGAAGTACTGACACAAACGTGTGTTAGTGACACTATTTTGTCACTATACAATCTGCACTCTTTACAAACCCCTCCACGATGGTTCAAATGACCATTAATTAAACATGCAAAATGTAAATCAAATGAATTCCAGTTAAAATAAAAAAGCACTTGGAATTCCTCACTAAAGCAATCTTGCCATGGACCTAAAAACGTAGTTGCTATTAGCATATCGGGAATGTTTCAGTTTTTCAAATTCTGATTTCTGACCCTTCTTGAACAGAAAGCGCTTTAGCTTGATGATGAATACCTTTTTGCACAATATATAAAATGGCTTGTTCTCATAGTACCATACTGGTGCACTTTGGTTCATGTAGTCATTTCCTACTTCAGACCTTTGCATCTCATTCTAGAGGTGGAGCTGTCCTCAATTCTTTGTTTTTTTCTTTAGGTTTTTCTCTTCTGCTCCTTCTGTTCATGAGTCTTGGTTTGGTGCTTTCACTGCTAGTGTTTCTGCATTCTTTGCCAATGTCTGCTTCATAGTACTTTGCTCGTCTGCTTATTTGCACGCACATTCCCTGATCTGTACTCCAGAGTCATTTGTTCTCTCAGTTTACTACAGTCCTTGTTACAGTTGCTTGCCTGCCTTTCCTATTTTACTATGTGTCTCTGGCTTTCACAATTCGATGTGGTCTGTTTTCTCTTTCTATATTAGTATTATTTTGCTTTTTTCCCCGTTTACTAGAATCATCATGCTTTTTGTTAGTCCATTCGTGTATTCTGTCACTCTTTTTTAGTTCCCTGTGTCTTAGAATCTTTTTCTATTTTTCCTGAGCCTAGTTTGTATATTTTTTACTCTTGTTGTGCCAAGTCCTGAGCACTGATTTGTACTATGTTCTTCCTGCGTCACTCTATTTGTCTTCTCTTGTGCTTGTTTTAAAACATTACTATTGTAAGGGCACCATGGAGTGTGAAGCTGGGTGGCTCTGGAACAGGGATTCACTGAACCACAGCCACTTACCTTTCATAAATCCTGTGGGGTTTGTCATCTGACTCTGTAAGATTAGCTAATTTGTCATATTGTAATATACTCTCTAAAGTAGTCCTCTTCGGACATAACCAGTTTCTCATCAGTTTTTAGATCCTAGTCCAATCCAGCCACCAGGGGCCCGCCAGCTCCGGTTCAGCTTAATCCAGTCTTCAGCTCAAGCATAGCTGCCAAGGTTTCAGATGGCCATGTGTGACATTTTTATAATTTCAGTGTAATTATGAGTTACATTTCAACCACAATGAGTGACACTTTCTCTCGAACAAAAATCAAGTAATAAAGACAAGGGAAACATATAAATATTAGAAACTACACCCATCTGAGCAACAAGAAACTAAGAAAATGTTAAAACTGCTGTACAGCCAATAGCTTTCAACAGGGATATTTAACCCCTCTGTGCGAAATCACTGTTACCTTTTCTCCAGTAAAGTTACAACACTACCGTCCCGCACCTAGACTGGGAAAAATAAAAAATAGTGCATCTGCCGAAGTCCTTGAGAGAAATAGCTCTGTCTGTTCAGCCGGCTGCATACTCTCTCACCTGCAGCACAGTATCGAAGTCAGTCTGTCCCCAGTCACGACTGCTGAGGACCTCTGAATGAAAAACTGGTCACTGAGATGCATATTTATGTTTTGCGCATTAATGGGAACCTTTTTATCTGAATTCGAGATCCTTCAAACCTGCATGGTTTGTTTCTGTTAAACAATTACTTTGATTGGATTTGTAGTTCCCTGCTAGTAGTGTATGAGAGACGTGCCTGCCGTAAGCACGACCTGCTCAGCCTCTCCCGGACTCAGAGCAGTGTTCAGGAGTGATAGTGTTGCCAGCCGACAGACCGCAAGAATATCTAGGGGCCTGGGCTGGGGCAGGGCTGAGGCAGGAAATAAACATCCGAAAGCACTAGAATTGCGAGCGCACACAAAGAAGTTTTTTTAAGACGCAATGTAAAATTACAGTTAAGATTTCCTGCTCTCCCAAGCACTTACTGAAAAATCATGATCCTCACTGGGTAGCTGAGCCCGGCTGGGGATGGCGAGGCCCCATGCGCTGGGTGAAGGCCCTGGTTGTGTGAGATATTACGGCTGCCGCTGTGCCATTCATTATGCTGCACCCACTCTCTCACTGGAACTGGCCCCCGGTGCTGCCTCGATGATACTGACTGGTGAGTAAGCCCGTGGCCGAATACTGCAGGTGGGATCCAATTTCAGATTGGATTAATGAGCCATCGACGGTGGAAATCCACCACCTCATCCCCGGCCCGCACCCCACTGCAGTTGTTGTGTCGTGTGATGGGGACAGGACTGCCCTAGGGAGATCACTCTGGGACCTACACTCAGGGGCATCTAATCCTAACTAGGCCTAACACGTGGCCTTAGAATAAACTCAGTCGGACACTGGGAATAAGTTTGCTTGCTCGGTCTGTGCGTCTCTCTCTCTGAACGCCCGCGCACGTGCTAGACCTCTTTTTATTATAGGGAGTCACATGACCAACGCGTCCAGCCCTCGGGGCGCCGGGGGCGGACCTCCAGGAACATAACATTCCTCCTAAAATAAGGAAAAACCAAAAACGCAAACAATGAACACATTTAAAACGTAACTTGTTCTTGCTCATGAAACATTGGGACCGATACCTTCAGCGTCCTTTAAATGCCAGGCCATTCAGTTCAAACTGCACATGTATATATGTAAATGGGAACAGTCTTACGTAAAGTAATCTCTCAGCCAGCCGGAGGGGGTGGGATTGTCACGTAGCTGACGTTGAGACCCCCGGTGAGTCATCAGTTCCGTTCCAACCTCCAACTCGTGACTTGGCGCCTCTCTGTCTGCCCCCTCCGGATCTGGGGCCTCATCCAGGGCCTCCGCGTCACCTCCCACTTCTTCACTGGAAACCTGATGCTCGCTACTTTGCCTGACCTCGTGACGAGGTGTTGATTCAACGGCCGGCACCGTAGTTGCAGTTTCGGTTTGTTCCCCGCCTTGCTGGCGCCCTGGCTCGAGGCTTGAAGGATGATACAGTTTGAAATGGGACACATTGCGAGTCACCCTGTCTCGTCCTCGAATGGCCGTGAGGCGGGTGCCTTTCACTCCGATGACTCGCCATGGTCGCTTCTCGTAGTTAAGTATAAACTTGCCTCCAGTTACACGATTTCTGATGAGCACCACATCACCTCTTTTGAAGTGCGGGGCCACAGCCCGGCGTCTCTGACTGATCTTTTCGCATGCAGAATTTCTTTTCTTCTCCACTGCGTGTTCATTTATCATTGCAGGTGCCCACTGGGGGTGATAAGGGATGGAGTCAGTTATCACCCTTCCTAGAAGGAGGTGTGCGGGGGCCACCCCAGTTGTGGAGTGCGGGGTCTGGCGATAACTTCAGAGAAATGTGAAAATGGCCATTTCCACTGACTGCCCTTTGTCGTGGGCGATACGGATAACCTTGTTCAAAGTCCTCATGAACCTCGCGGCCTCCCCATTGGCTTGAGGCCACCGAGGTGTTATGCGCCTGTGATGTGTTCCCAGAGACGAGAGGTATTCAGCAAAGTCTTGACCCTGGAATGGCGGTCCATTGTCTGTTCTGAGTTCTCTCATGGCTCCATGAGTGGCAATGATTTTTTCTATTTTGGGGATGACACAGTCTGCACTGGTGCTTGTGACAATTTCGACTTCAGGGTATTTTGAGTGGTCGTCTATCATTACCAGCGTGTGTCTTCCATCCGGGAGGCTGCCAAAGTCCATACTGACTCTCTCCCAGGGTCCTTGTGGCCTGGGTTCCACAATGATGGAGGCCTCACGGGGGTTGTCGCCCATAACTTGACAGGACGCGCACGATCGCACCACGCTCTCCACCATGTCATCCATGAGCGGGAACCATACCTTCGTCCGCAGTCGGACCTTCGTCTTGACCATCCCCTGGTGTCCTATGTGGGCTAGTTGGATCACTCGTCCTGTCAGAGCCGTCGGGATTACCAGGCGATGCCCCCGCAGGAGGCATCCCGCAGCATCTTCATTTAGTTCAGCCCTCACGTGGTACAAGCTGTCCATGATCTTCTGGGCCTCAGGTGTGAGTACTTTCCAGCCCTCCTTGGCCTTTTGCCAGTTGGCAGTTCGGAGCAGATCCTTGGCCCGCTGTATGCAAGCATCCTGAGCCGTGGCGCTCACAACCTCTTCCAATGATATGGGGCGCGGGCATGATCTGGCCACGACCCACTGTACATAGGCTTCCGTCTCTTCTGCCTCATCCATCTCTTCAGGGGTTGCGGGCCTAGGGTGCCGTGATAGGTAATCCGCCGGATTCTTCGCCCCTGGTTGGTACTCGATGTTGCAATTATATTCTTGCAGTTGTAAAATCCATTTTTCTATTCTTGGGGGTGGCTTGGATGAGGTGCCTGAAAATAGAGCCAGCAGCGGTTTGTGGTCTGTCACCACCGTGAAGGGCTTGCCGTAGACGTACAAATGGAAGTGACGACATCCCCAGTGTATTGCAATGGCCTCCTTCTCAATTTGGGAATATCTTTGTGCTGTGTCCGTAAGGGACCGGCTAGCAAAAGCGACAGGGGACCAGTCTATCTCATCTCGGGCTCTCTGCATCAGAACGGCCCCCAGTCCCGCCGGTCCGGCATCTACTGCAATGAGAGTGGAGTGTCGTGGGTCAAAGAGCGCCAACGTGGTGCTGCTGGAGAGTGCGCTCTTAATGTCTTGAAATGCCCTTTCCTGTTCAGGTCCCCAGCTCCATGGGGTGGAGTCTTTGGTTAGTTCACGCAGAGGGAGAGTCAGGTTGGCTAAGTCCCTTATGAAACGGCCACAGTAATTTACCATCCCGAGAAAACTTCGGATCTCCATGACCGTTGTGGGCGGTGGTGCATCCTTGATATCTTTGACCTCGTCCGGATCAGGGTTGACGCCTTCGGCTGAGAACACATATCCGAAAAATCCCAGTTTGTTCTGTAGGAATTCGCACTTGTCTCGGTGCAGTGTGAGCCCTGCACTTCGGAGCCTGCGGAAAACCTGCGCCAAGCGTTGGTTGTGTTCTGGGATTGTTCTTGCGTGCACCATGATGTCATCACTGACATTGATTACCCCCGGTATGCCAGCAATCAGTTCCTGGATGACATTTTGGAAGACTTCGGCAGCACTGGAGATTCCAAAACTCAACCGGGTGTACCTGCGCAGTCCAATGTGGGTGGAGAACGCCGTGATGTTCCGGAACTCCTTGTCTAGTACGAGTTGATGGTACCCCGCCCGGAGGTCCAATTTGGAGAACCACCGGGCTCCAGCCATCTCCCCAATCAGGTCATCTATCGTGGGGGTGATATGGCGCTCCCTCTTGATGGCAGCATTGGGTAAGCGCATGTCTACGCAAATCCGGACCGCTCCAGGCTGTTTTGGCTTACTCGTGACCACGATGGGCGATACCCAGGGGGTGGGACCGGACACTTTCTCAATTATCCCCGCTGCTTCCAGCTTCTGCAGCTCTTCCTCAACCAGTGGTCTCAAGTGGAACGCAACGCGACGGTGTCGCAGGGCCACCGGTTGAACAGTGGGGTCCACGTGCAGATGTATTTCCCGGCCCTTGAAACATCCAATTCCTTCAAATAGGTCAGAAAAGTCTACAATTAGTTGCTGTACCGATTCCTCATGCACACCAAATGCGAATGTGACCACCCCCAGATCCTCTGCCGTCCGGCAACTCAGGAGCATACCTTGACCCTCTTCCGACACAAAGATGTTGGCTCGCGTGATTTTGTCCCCGTGCCTGACCGCTGCTTTGAATTTTCCCCGGATGCGGAGGGGAACGTTCTGACCGTAGGCAAATACGGTGATCGGAGTGGAGCGGAGGCTGGGAGGAGTAGCCATGTCTCCGTAGAGGGATGCACTCATGAGATTTATCGAGGCGCCTGTGTCGACTGTCGCCATGATGTCCTGATCGGCCAACTGTATGGAGCACTGTGGCAGCGTCCTGGTGCGTCTGGTGGCGGTGCCGATCATGTGCACCTTGTGTACGGATCACTCCTCCTCGTCATCGTCCATATCACTGTTGCTGGGTTCTCCTTCAGCACCTTCGTGCTCAGCAACCGTGTGTACTGTCTGGCGAGGCTTGCCGAACTTCTTGGATCTGCACACTTTTTCAAAGTGATTCATTTTTCCGCAACCTGAGCATCTCTTGCCCCGTGCTGGACATTCTGGCGCCGGATGTTTTGGGCCGCCACAGTAGCCACATGACTGCGCTGAGGCTCCGCCCTGAGGAGTTGTTGTTCGTTTTGCCCATTTGGGCTGTGGGCGGACTTGTATTTTGTTAACCGGTTCCATTTTCATGTTGGCTTGTAGTGCCGCTTCCATGTGGGCTGCCCTGGCCTTGGACAGCTCCTTTGTGCAACCCAGCGTGAGGATATCTGGTAGAGGCTTCCCCGACTCCTCCAGTATTCTCTCGCGCAGCTTAGCAGAGGCGCATCCTTGGATTATCTGGCCCCTGATCTCTTCCGTGACGTCCTGGAACCCACATGTTAGTGCTAGTTTCTTTAGCCTGGAGTGGTAGGCGTCCAGCGACTCGTCTGGCAGCTGCCGTGCTTGCCGAAAAATGAATCGTTCATAATCCTGGTTGGCCATTGGTTCAAAATGCGCGTTGAGTGCATTGATTAAGGTGTGATGGGTCTTGGGAGTCGCCTCCGTAAGGGTCCGGGCGATAGAGTGGATGTCCTTGCCACCAAGATGGAGAATCATGGCGCGCTTCTGTTCCTTGTGGACCTTGGTGGCCTCGAAGAATATCAGGAGCCTGTCCACCCACTCCTTCCACTTCGGTGCGAGAGTGGAGGGCGCACCCTCCACCACAAACGGTTCAATAGGCGGAATGGTAGCCATCGCCCTGGACGCTCTGGAGTAGGTCCGTGGGCGGTCGGGGGCTGGTCCGAAGGGGCACCCCGATTAGTGCGGAGAGAGCGGCGAACGCGCTCAGGCGAGGTGATCTCCACGGGCCGGGCAAATGATGGCCCTGGCGCTCCAGAGTCGGGTGGTAGGGTGAAGGCCTGGGACGAGTCAGCACCACGTCCCCTCGAGCAGCTGGGCAGGACCGGGCGCCGACCGGAGCGCCTCGCCAGGCGAGCCGAGGTGCGATTCACGCACGTGCAGCCAAGCACGGTGCGGCACCGGGCGTGGAGGGTCTACAGAGGGAGGACCTCGCGCGACCAATCGAGCTCCTGTACGCAGCAGGAAGGTGCAAGCCAGCGCCGCTCACCTGTCGAGGGCCAGGGATCAGGGTTGTTCCTCCAGGCGAGCAGAGCGGGGGTGTGTGTGGTAGCAAGGCACGAGCACCGCGGGCAATTGGGAGCACCCGCAGCCGCCTCACCCCAGGAGGGGCACACACACACCCTGTGCGAGGGATCGACAACCACCCTCGTCGCCAATTGTTGTGTCGTGTGATGGGGACAGGACTGCCCTAGGGAGATCACTCTGGGACCTACACTCAGGGGCATCTAATCCTAACTAGGCCTAACACGTGGCCTTAGAATAAACTCAGTCGGACACTGGGAATAAGTTTGCTTGCTCGGTCTGTGCGTCTCTCTCTCTGAACGCCCGCGCACGTGCTAGACCTCTTTTTATTATAGGGAGTCACATGACCAACGCGTCCAGCCCTCGGGGCGCCGGGGGCGGACCTCCAGGAACATAACAGCAGTGAGAGCGGCGAGGTCAGGAGCTACGCAATTGAACTTCGAAAAGCGCGGGGTGGCAGCAGGAGGGCGGACCCTGACTCAAGGTAGCTATTTATCTCACTGTTAGTCAGAGTCTACCATTGGACACTGACTGTAGTGACGTCAGTATCAGCGTCGGATTGGTAACAGGGGAATTCGGGCAATAGCCGAGGTCCAAGTTCCAGCTGAAGGCTGGGGGCCGATTTGGGCGGTGTCTCTGTTGTTCGACTATACCGCCAGAGGTCCAGTGGGTGTCTGAGTGGCCTTTCTGGAGGGAGATGGGCACTCATTATCTCCCGTATAGCAACAACCGGTAGAGGTGTCACCCCTTTTCTCTCGCTGGGCATCCCATTAATGTAGGCATACTGAGCGGGGCAGGGGGCCTGAGCAGACGTGGACTCAGCAGAAGTTGCCTCACATGTTTTCAGGTGTGTTTCACTAGTGTAAACCGATGCGTGCAATTTTTATAACCCCCCTCCCCCCCTTATGAAAATTACGCTGAAGGCAGTGATTTGAGGGAAGGCATTATGCAAATGTGGGCCGATTTTTGTATGTGTGCCCAGGCAGATTTTTTATCCCAATCCAACCCTGGTCAGTATAAATTCGGCGCCACGTAATTCGGCCCCCAGCTTCTGCCTAACTTGGATACAATTACATTGTAGCAGTCAGTACTTGTAGAGCTGCAAGCAGATTTAGCCAGCCTCTTTGCCTCTGTCTACCGGGAGCAGTGCGCACGGCACTGAGAGGCACCTCAGTCCATCATATGAGCATTATAGCAGCGCTCCACGTGGCCGCTGAGGAGGCGCTAAAATGCATGACCATGCATTTCAGTGCGGTGATGCGGATCACCACACTGAAATGCGTTAGTGTCACACGTGAAGCGTGATACTTGGCAAGGTTGCTCAAGTACAGTCCTTATGCTTTGAGACTACAGTAGCTCCAGTCTATATGATACCCTCCCTCTTCCCAAATTCGTTTATCTCTGCTGGTGTCAAGTTTTCCATAAAATCTTTTTTAGCCATTTTCTAATCAAACTTATTTAATTTTGGTTAATACAAATTCTTAAACCAAATTTGAACGTAAAAAAAATAAATTACTTTGATGAACTATAAAAAACATTTCAATAAACAGATGAAAGCATCTTAGGAATAAGTAAGTATGGATAATAAAAACAAACTATTAGCCATACTGCAAAAAAATAGAGTTGTCAAGACCATCATCCCATGTTAAAGGTGCTAAAGTCTAAGCCACAAAGAAATTAATTTTCAATGACACGACAAAAGGCAAATGAAATACATTTTAATTTATTATAAAATCACCCATACAATTAGTGCTAAAACACACACACACCAGCCAGTAAACTATTACGCAAAGAGAAACAAATACAAATTAAATAATAATCCAATAAATGAAATTGCACGAATTGACTATAATCACCTATCCATAGATTGCCAGCCGATATCAATCAAAATGGAAATTCCAGTTTTACTGCCACTTATCTGTGCAGACAGTAGGTTCTTGTAAATAGGAAATGTCCTACTTTGAGATGTAGCCTATTAACAGATTCTGAGGGCAATCATGTGCTTCAAAAGGTCTTGATTTGGCAGTTTCCCTAGCAGTCACCTCTGGCCTTGCAATCAATACAAAGGCATCAGATTCCTCAAAATTCTAGCAGTTAGCACAATATTTTGAATGGCCTGGAGAGGATCTCGAGCACACAGTAAGTGCTGAAGCAGATTTTAATGTAGAGACATTGAGCTAAGGTGGGGTGGAGGGTTCTGCGCAGCCAAATTAACATATACATTCTGGTATACATTTAAACAGCAAAAAAGCTGGTTAAACTGTTTCTTCCTAAATGTGTTTTTCTTTAGGGTTTCAAATCGATACATCCTCTGTGAGCTTAGCTGTTACATTGTCTTAATCGAAGATCAAACATCTGTAAGGCCAATAAAAGAACTGGGGACATATTTCAACCAACCTTAACTACCAGCAGCTCTTTTGAAACCAAGTTAAGGTCTTAACTGTGTGACAACATATATATTTCTCATTGCTAAGCCAAGAAGTAAAGGGAAATTGGGTGTCTTCTGTGGCCAGCCCAAAATATCTTTCCGAAAACGATTTTCTGTCTTTGTAAAGAAAAGACATTAAAAAGGTCCCAGATCTCACAACCATATACTGATGCAGATGGTGCCATAGCCCCATAAACCTCCATGCAGGTTTTTAGGTCTCCTGGCGTTTAACAGCGCGTCAGCGCTGTGTCCGCCAGGAGATCTTTTGTCAGCGACTCTCAGTCCCAGGAGACAGTCCTGGCCACGCGCATCCTTCCAGGCGATTTGTAACTGGAACGCGCGCTGTGGCCAGGCGCTGTCTCCTGGGAAGCGCAAGCACCCCACACGCATGCGCATACACACACACAAGCGCCCATGCACGCACGCACATACATACATACAGAGACACCCCCCCTGACACATACACACACGCGCGCACACACACACACACGTGCACCGAGGCCCCCCCCTCCCTCCCTCCCTCCCCCGCCGTCACCGTCGCACGCATACATACACACACGAGCATACACGCACACACACACACAAGTGCACCAAGCCCCCCCCCAGCCTTTTTTTGAACTTACCTGGCCAATGTCGGGGACTCTGCTCAGCACGCGGCGCCCAACCTCCTGCTGGCGCGGCCCCGGGGCTCCACACCGCTCGCAGGAGCCCCGGGCCGCAAGACGCAACGACTCCGCCTGCCTCCTCTTCCGCTCTGAACGTGGCTCCGCCCCCGTCACAGGCGACCGTGCCTGACTTCCGGGGCGGCCGCGGCGGCATTCCGGGGGCATACTCGATTCTATATTTAAAGTGCCTCCTGTGTAATGTGACAGGCGGCCTGAAATTATGTTTTGCGAGACGTTTTTATTGCAGAGAAACATTTGCAAATGGGAATATAAGCGCCCCTCAGTCCACACACTGATTTTATAGAGGTTGACAACAGCCTCCTTTTGAGCGCATGGTGAATATCCACAGGAAAACAACATCCCCCCATACCGCCCACTACAATCATCAATTGGGAATTGGAAGCACCCCCTTTAAGCACCCTATAAGAACTCACTGACTATGATAAAGCCCCAAGAAGCTCACCCTTACGGCCCACACTCAATAGCAACAGAGAAATATTTACGCCCTGATCATTAACCGAGAGACATTTCCCCTTCCTGCACAGACAATGTCAAACTGCACATCTCGTCGTGTGTCCGGTTCCTTTGAAAACATGTTAGGTTGATGAAAGTTTAAGTGAAAGGGGCACTTTAAGTCGTTCTGCAGAAGGATCAGGGGCTGCCTGGCTGTCCTGTCTGGTGCTGCGGAGACAGGGAAGGGGTGTGCTGAAAGCTGAAAGCAATGCAGCCCCAGTGCCAGACTCCCTTGCCTTTTCCCAGTTTGATGCAGAAGTATTTAACAAGGAAATAGAACAGTCTCTCACAAAAGTATGCAGAAAACGGTGAGACCTATTAAATGAGTGCAGAGTGAGTGCAGAGTTGTAATGCAGAGTAGTGAGTAGTGAGTGCAGAGTGGTGATGCAGAGTAGTGAGAGTAGAGTAGTGAGTGCAGAGTAGTGAGTGCAGAGTAGTGAGTGCAGAGCAGTGAGTGCAGAGTGCAGAGTAGTGAGTGCAGAGTAGTGAGTGCAGAGTAGTGAGTGCAGAGTGCAGAGTAGTGAGTGCAGAGTAGTGAGTGCAGAGTGCTGAGTGCAGTGTAGTAAGTGCAGAGTAGTGAGTGCAGAGTAGTGAGTGCAGAGTAGTGAGTGCAGAGTGCAGTGTAGTGAGTGCAGAGTAGTGAGTGCAGAGTAGTGAGTGCAGAGTAGTGAGTGCAGAGTGCAGAGTAGTGAGTGCAGAGTAGTGAGTGCAGAGTAGTGAGTGCAGAGTAGTGAGTGCAGAGTAGTGAGTGCAGAGTGGTAATGCAGAGTGGTAATGCAGAGTGGTAATGCAGAGTAGTGAGTGCAGAGTAGTGAGTGCAGAGTAGTGAGTGCAGAGTAGTGAGTGCAGAGTAGTGAGTGCAGAGTGGTAATGCAGAGTGGTAATGCAGAGTGGTAATGCAGAGTAGTGAGTGCAGAGTGGTAATGCAGAGTAGTGAGTAGTGAGTGCAGAGTAGTGAGTGCAGAGTAGTGAGTGCAGAGTAGTGAGTGCAGAGTGGTAATGCAGAGTGGTAATGCAGAGTAGTGAGTGCAGAGTAGTGAGTGCAGAGTAGTGAGTGCAGAGTAGTGAGTGCAGAGTAGTGAGTGCAGAGTAGTGAGTGCAGAGTAGTGAGTGCAGAGTGGTAATGCAGAGTAGTGAGTGCAGAGTAGTGAGTGCAGAGTAGTGAGTGCAGAGTAGTGAGTGCAGAGTAGTGAGTGCAGAGTAGTGAGTGCAGTGTAGTGAGTGCAGTGTAGTGAGTGCAGAGTAGTGAGTGCAGTGTAGTGAGTGCAGAGTAGTGAGTGCAGAGTAGTGAGTGCAGAGTAGTGAGTGCAGAGTAGTGAGTGCAGAGTAGTGAGTGCAGAGTAGTGAGTGCAGAGTGGTAATGCAGAGTAGTGAGTGCAGAGTAGTGAGTGCAGAGTAGTGAGTGCAGAGAAGTGAGTGCAGAGAAGTGAGTGCAGAGAAGTGAGTGCAGAGTAGTGAGTGCAGAGTAGTGAGTGCAGAGTAGTGAGTGCAGAGTAGTGAGTGCAGAGTAGTGAGTGCAGAGTAGTGAGTGCAGAGTAGTGAGTGCAAAGTAGTGAGTAGTGAGTGCAGAGTAGTGAGTGCAGAGTAGTGAGTGCAGAGTAGTGAGTGCAGAGTAGTGAGTGCAGAGTAGTGAGTGCAGAGTAGTGAGTGCAGAGTAGTGAGTAGTGAGTGCAGAGTAGTGAGTAGTGAGTGCAGAGTAGTGAGTGCAGAGTAGTGAGTGCAGAGTAGTGAGTGCCCAACCCACTCGCGGTAGCTTGCCTTGCTTTATGTCTCTCTCCACACGCCTAGCGGCCGCCACTTCTCACCTCCTTTGCAGAGTAGGCCTCAGCTAGCTTCGTGCTCCATCTACCAGTTCGGGCCGAATTTGCAATCGGCACCCTGGGCAGTTCTTTCAGGGCTTGCGGGTAGGTCTCTGTGCCCCACGGGGGGGTGGGGGGGAGAAACACCAACCTCAGCGAGCAGCTCCGACTTCACCCGATGGGCACACCAGGCCGCAGGTTGCCTCGTGGCACGGCCTACACCTCCTCGGGCTCGCGTGATGTTCCCAGGCGGAATGTCAATAACTCAAACTTTAATGCTCCGAGATCTATTGCACTGCAAATGCTTGTTTTTGTACTCGTGCGTGGTGAGGTGCCCTAGGGGGAGGAGGAGGCCGTTGTTTTGGGTTTGCGGACAGTCGCAGAATCGAAAGCAGACTTTCAGTGAGTGTTTTTTTCATTTATTTTTTAAATCGATTGTTATGACTATGCTTTTGTCCCTGCCTGTTCAGCTTCATTACAATAGCGATTGCGAAAGCTATCAATTTCAGTGCTACTTTTTCTTGCAGCATTTACCATCTTTATACAACAATTCAGAGTTTGATAACAAATTAATGTAACACATTGTAATATACAATGCCAATAGCTCAAACTTTAAAGCTGGGAGACCTATTGCATTGTAAATGCTTGTTTTTTATATGAACCGGACAGTTGCAACAGCATGCTGATATAAAAACGTATAGCTTTCAGTATGTATTCCATTTTGCATCAGAACTCAGCTCAATGCCCAAACTATCATTTACCTCCACCTGTGTAAGTGGGCAGTTGCCAAGAGGGATTTTGTGGTTGTGCCGCTCTGGCTTCATCATATCTTGGCATTATTATAATCATGCAGTCTAATTTGAACATAAAGCAATTCCTCTAGTACATCTTTTGCCCTTCAATGAGGCCCAGAGCAAATGTCCTGGAACACTGTTAAAAGTGTACTTCATATCAGCTAAGACCACATAAAGAGATTCAGTTTTTTTTGGGTTATGAATTTTCAACGATTATATGGAAAAACGAAAACCGTGTCCACAATGCTGGCCATCCACCTAAAGCCTCCTTGGCAGTGTGAAAAATCTAGCTATCCATCACCCATGAAAATAAACCTGCAAAGATTTTTTTGTGTGCAATTTCATGTAAGAGAAATAGATTATTAATTTGGATCTTAATTACAGCCTTTCTTGTATATTGTTTATGATTGCTGCACTCAATCAAGAGGCAGGAACTGTAGGGCCTGCAAATTTGTGTTCTTAAAAAACATAGGGCCTTATTTTTCAAGGAATAAACACACTAAATACAGTGCCGCAAGCCATTTGGCGGTGGTGTGCTGTGTTAATTTCAAAGCAATTGGATGCGTCATATCTGCAACAATATGACGGATCCCTTTGCTCTCCCCTGTGCTGGCGCACAATTAGCTGCCATGTGCCAGCATCATGGGAACGATTGTTCTTGGCAAACACAAGGAGATGATGGACAGAACGCTGAAACTTTTCAGACACTCACCCAAAGTCTCATATCTGTTGTTGAATCCATCATCATTCTTTAGCTCACTTCGCCATCCCAGTTCAGACACAGCTATATGCAAATCAGTCTTGACCCTGTGCCTCGTGGGAACAGTCTAGACTAAACTGCCAAGCCATGTCTTCCCTGGACCGGAAACCAGCATCCTGGGACCAGCTTCGGGTTAACATCCCTCATCAGCCAGGCTAGCTTGAATCCAGTGGCAAAGTGAGTAAGAGACCCACGTCTGGGCATACCCTGCCAACTTAGGGCAAACAAAGGAGATGATGGACAGAGCACTGAAACCTTTTAGACACTCACCTCCCCCCAGTCACACCTTCTTGCACAAAAACAATCACAAAAGGTGATTTCCTCTTCCTATGTGTGCTGCAGAATGCCAGGTTCCTTCCAGGTCATTTCCAGGTTTACCATTTCTCGTAAATCTGGAAATGTGGCAGAAGCCAAGACTGTTGCGTGGGAACACCCACATAAACAACCATAGCACGCCCCTTTCACGCAAAGTGTTGCGTGTTAAGGGGCCTTACTTACAAGGACACAAAAAGCCATGCAGGGTGGCTTTACATATCCTTGTAAATATAGGACAGCAAAATGGGCCACTGGTGCATCACGAAAAGGGACGCACCTGCGGTGCAAGGGGCTTGTAAATATGCCTTCATAATATATTGGCCATAAATCAAGAGTTTGAACTTTCACTGGTATTTTATCAGGATCAGGTGTTTTGTGGGACTGAATAGCAGATACAGTCTTCCAGAGAAAATAAGCGATGGAACATGATATTTATATTTAAATATTACATGAACTCCAACTTGAAAAACTTGAATGGCAAATTCCTTTCTGTATGTGTCCCTCTGGTCTAGTAATATCAGTGTAAGACCCATGTGAAAGTAGTTGCCCAATGCTACATGAATCATTGGATCTAGAGGCTACAAGTTGACCCTCACACTGGATGCCCGGTCAGGCAAATTTTTTTCTTTTTTTGTTGTGTTTTATGCCTGAACACTGTATTAATATCTACTGTTTTTTTATAGCTGAAAGGAGTATAGACGTGAACTCCTTACATTCTCCGTCATACCATGGATGTATGTTTGGATGTAGATGAGACATTCGATGATCAGATATGGTCATGTATGGTATTTATGATTTTACCACCCCCCTAGTGCAATGTTGTAAACATTTTAGGGTACATTTGTGAGGTAAAATAGTAATAGAATAACAGAAGCGCCAGATTGCAAATAATAGAACAACCTCTGAAACCATTTGGTCCCAATTAAACCTCCTACTATTACAACTACAGTAAGTTTACACACACTATTTGTATTCATAGATGAAACAATAAAGGGACAAAAAAATGAGTTCTGATCGTAATGTCAGAAACTCATGGTCACGCTTAGGCCTATTTACGCCTGCCTTGTCCTGCATTAAATGCAAGTCAGCCAGTGTTAGTATTGTATAATGCATGATATCCTGTACTCCCCGTATAAACGCCCATCTCTAATTTCCTTATTACATACAACTTGTGACTCATCTCGTCGCCTTTTATAAAGAAATGACATAGCCGCTGAACTCTAAAAGTTATTATAGTTAAGTTCTGAGGTCATAGTGCCTGCTGCCAGAGCCAGTACCAGGCTGTCCTCAAGTCACTTCCTCTTTTCTGGATGGCGCCAAAACATTCTATTAAAAATAACAAAATAATAATAAAAATAGCATACAACAGCCCAACAGCAACCACATTATTTACTCTTGCTTCCCACTTTCCTCCAAATTAACTTGTCGTCCCATCAGGAAACAAGTATCTTTTCCCTCAAAGAGATCCTGCCAGCTCTGCCCCCCGCTTGGCTGGTTGTGGCTTGCACTAAAATCAATGGAAAATTCATTACCAAAAATCCCATGGGCAGGAAAATATGAAGGGTGGGATAACAATCGCCCCCTTTGTCTTTAATAAAAATCAAGTCAAGCCTCTCTTTCACAACTAGATAGGAGAATCTACATATTTTTACACAATGGGAAACTCATGCTATGCATGTTTAAGGCATATTCACAACTCTTTCTGAAACCTGTTCAACTGGTTTATAGTAAAAAAATTGTAAACATTGAAACCCTAGACCATTCTGCTGGCTTTGAAGTGTCTTTCAACCTAGGAGCAACTTCAAATCTTTAGATGCTTAAACTGCTGTAATGCTCTGTAGTGACCAGGACCTGGAAAGCCCCCTGAATAGATGTAGACCGGAGACCCACCGGCCTTAACAGTTGCTTGACAAAGATCAGAGTTTGAGCTAACACCTCTCTCAGCTCCTTCCTGATAATTTTTAGCTTTTCATCTGGAAGGTCGAAATTTGGGTGTTTGGAGAAGTTAGAAGCGCTCATGTAAAAGTTACACACTTTTATAACATGAATTGTTAGTATTATTTTCTGGTTAATATATATCGCAGTGCCCTCAGAAAGGGAGAGTAAACACCCAATCCCTCCCACAACTTCAATCAGACATGATTGAATACAAACTTCAACAATTTTCCGAAGCACATGCCACAAGATACATTTACAGTATATACAACAAGATCTTAAATTCGTAATGCTTTCTCTTGTTTCCTTTTTATTTCTTTTGGCTTGACCAGCGTTCTTCCACTCCCTTATGCCAGGGAGTGGAAGAACGCTGGTCAAGCCAAAAGAAATAAAAAGGAAACAAGAGAAAGCATTACGAATTGAAGATCTTTTTGTATATACTGTAAATGTATCTTGTGGCATGTGCTTCGGAAAATTGTTGAAATTTGCATCTGGAAGGAGTAAAGTATCTTTCTCTAAGTCCACAAGGAACCCTAAAAAATCTATTCTCCATGACGCTAAGTCTGAATTATTCTAACTTATTATAAATCCCAGAGTCTGAATCGAGTCCACCACGTTCTGCACCTGGGTCATCAACACATCTTTCTGTTGCCCCAGAAAAATCATATCACCCAGATATTTTATTATTCTTACCCCCTTGAGATCTGGGGGTGGCTGCCATTTGTTTTAGGAAGTTAATTAAACACTATGGGGCAAACAGCATACCAAATGAAAGGTACCTAAACCTGTAAATTAGACCTTTCCAATAAAATTGAAGAAATGTCCTGTGTCCTCGACATATTGGGACCATAAGATAGGCATCCTTCAGGTATAAACGCATCATCCAATCTGGAAATATGATGTCCTGAAGACTGATGATGGGTTCCATTTTGAAGTGCCTTTACCAAATGAAGTATTGAGGTCTTTTAAATGTATTGCTGACCTGTACTTTTTGTCCTTAACTGGAGAAATATTGTTGACAAATCCACTGGGATGTCTGTAACACCATTTCTATTGGCCCTTTTGCCAACAAATAGTGGAACTCTATAGAAATTTGATTAGCATTCTCCTGTGGGAATTGTATCATTGTAGGGCGCTTGCAATGTACCAGAATGACATAGAAATCTATTCTGAACCCTCTCACTGTCTGGAAAACCCATAGATCTTTTAAATTAACTCCCAGTGTAGCACAAACAAAATAAACGGACCCCCTACCTTCACAAGGAAGGAGAATCTTTTACCTTAGGTTCCTCCTCTTTATGGTCTATTTTCTCCTCTCGCAAGACAAACCCGATTTTGTATATACCTGAAAGCAAATTGGTCTCTGAGCCCACTTGGAGAACTCATCTGGATCCAAAGGCTCACCAGAATTCTTAGCTGATTCAACCAAGCATAATATCTTAGTCAAAGGACCTAGAGTGCCCAAAAGCTTGTCCTGGTGGATACCTAGGTCCTGTCAACTCCCCCCAAACTGGGATTCTTGCCTCCCCTGTCTAAAAAGGTTAAAATTTTAGGGTCAATAGCAGGAATAATGCCATTATATCTGAAATAGAGGGCCTTGGACTCTTCTTCATCCTAGCCCTGGCTGCCCTCATCCTTGTTTTAAGATACTCATCCAGGAATGGAGGTGGAAACGACTGCTTAATTGGGGGGCTGGAGCAACTTGGGGTCCATCATTGAATTGCGCTCAGTATCCCAAATATTAGTTTACCTTTTTTCAGCTTTCAATCTTTTCGCCATATTAGGATTATTTTACTGATCATACCAATTAGCATTATAGTATAAATCATCCAAATATATATTGAAAATGGCACTGATTTGTCCCTTCAGACCATCAGTCATATTCAAATTCCAAACATGCCAAGCAGTTTTTAAATGCATATCAGTTTACGGAATTGAACTGCCACCAAACTTTTCATGCTCCTGGTCATCATTCTGCACAACTACATGCATATTTTTCATTAATTGTTTTACCCCCTGAGGGTGCCAAGGAGTTTGCACTTTCTGTAGCCACTAAGTTTCCTATATCAGACGCTAGTTTTAAAAGCGGAAGGTACTACTTTTCTTATAGAACCGGAAACTCAAGTGTCAAGAATTATTGCTTTCATTATGATTTAAAAAAATACATTCTTCCTCATTCTTAATTACATTAGCAATATTTTTTATTTAAAAAAATAAATAAATTGGGTCCTCATTTTCCACCTTGGTTTTTCCGTTAAAGTCTACAGAGAGCGACATACTGCCTCAGCGGACTGGATGGCATGGTTTTGTTATTCTATCAACCCAGTCACTCAGTGATATCGCAAACTCAAGGACCTTTGAACAGAAACCATTGGGGAGCGATATTGCTGCAATTATACACCAACAGCCTGGACCGAACTGGTATGTATAGGTGCATCGGACACGGGAGAAAACCAAAAGCAGCATCATCATTAGACCGTGGGGGGAAATAAAACCCATCTATAGACTCACTGTTGGTACCACTTCAAAAGGTGCCAAAAAGCTCTTTTATCTTGGTTACCTGATCTTGCCAAGTCCAACTTTGACACCTATAATACAGTGCCCACCAGTCCAAAAAAGAGGGTGGTATTGAGTCGTTCCATTTTTTACAAATTTCCCTCCTGGCCATCAGGATGGAGTAAAAAAGAAGATGTTTAGCGGGTCCCATAACCCCATCTGTAACACCAAATATTGCAAGAGTGGGATTTATCGTGATTTGGCAACCCAAAGAAGCTGTGAGTGAAGAACCTATAGAATCCCAAAAGGAAAACAAAGGAGAGCAGTCGAAAAACATGTGTAAGTCTGAGGCAGCCTTTGCCCCACATCTAGCACACACTACAGGAGAGTCTTTGGAGAATTTTGAAAGCCTCTGTGGAGAGTAATAGGCCCTATGGAGAGTGAAGAGGTGATTTCCGCGGAGCCAAGCTGGCTTGACGATATCCCAGAGTAGCTTGAAGGAAGTAAGCCAAAGATTTTCCACATCATGGACCACGAAGGGGGTCCCCTAGAGTTTCTCGGGCAGTTGAAATTCACCATCCATCTCCTCTAGAATTGAGTGATACCAAAACGAGACCTCCTTTCTGGACGGAATTCTATCAAGAAGTAGGGACTCTAAATGGCTGCCCCCCCCCCCCCTTACTGGGAATCTACTCTTTACAGTGGCCTGTGAGTGAGCCCAGCTGGCAATCTGTAGGTATTTAAACCTAGAGAGGCATGGCCCAATTCTATCATTCAGGGATTCCATGGTACCAGAACTCCCTCTACAAACAAATCACCCCGAACTTCCAACCCCGCCTCTCTCAAGGGCAAAGCAAGGCTATCACCGAGCCAACCCGGGCTCCCAGGTGAATCCCACAGAGGTGTCCTGCTAGAGAAATATCCCAGCCTTATAGAGCTCCTGAGCTTGGCCCATGTTCTAGCCATGCCCTGCAAGACCTTTAGTTTTATCTTTTTTTTAAATTTAGGATCTACAAATTTGAACAAAAAACCCACCTGTGCTGAGCTTACCCCACTGAGCATGGCCCTGAACATTCAACCAATCCCGATGTCAGTGGGCATCTTCAATAGCATGCGAGAATGGGTGAGTTGGAATGCCCATGCATACAATTGAACATCTTGAGCTGCTAGTCCTCCCTTCTCTCTTCGATGCCTAAGCTTTTTCCAGGCGATCCTGGGTATATGCTGAGCCCAAATAAAAGAACTAATATCGCTCTGTAATTTAGATAAAAGTAACGGCTCAAAGTAAAGAGGAATGGTGTTAAACAAGAAAGTGATTTTTGGTAAGATGAACATCTTTATAAGGTTTACCCTTCCCAGGATGAACAAAGGAAGCGAGGACCATGTTCGCATAAGTCTACGACAATCTTTAGCTACAGCAGAAAAGTTATTTTCAACAATCTTATTAATATCATGGACGATGTTTAGGAAAAGATACTGCATTTTCGGACTGGGCAGCACCCCTGCTCCTAAATCCTTGTCATTCCACACCATGATCTCTGTTTTAGAGGCATTAACCTCAACACCAGGGATTTCCCCAAAATCCTGAGCCAATTTAATAACCGATGGAAGGGCTGTACGTAGTTCTGATGAAAAAATCAGGATGTCATCAGCGTACAGGGCCACCTTCCTCTCCCATCCCCTGTACCTAAAGGGCTTGATATTAAAATCATCCCTCAGCCATTGGGTGAAGGGTTCGATATATAGAGGTCAAACAGGAGAGGGGAGAGAGGGCAGCCCTGATGTGTACCCCTTGTGATGTTAAATGGGTCTGATAATGTTCCATTCACCAAAAGGCAGGCTGAGGGATTCTGGTGTAGCAGTCTCACTGCTCGGTGAAATCGATCCCTGATGTTAAATCTGCCTAAGATCCCTGACAGGTATGACCAATTCACCCTGTCGAAGGCCTTAGTTGCGTCGAGCGTAAGAACAGCCAAGGGAAGAGAGTCAGTGGATGCCATGTCAATCGCCCCTATAAGATCGTAGGTCAATTCAAATAGTTGTCAGCCCTTAACAAAACCCCTCTGTTCTTGGTGTAAGATGTCACCAGCAACCGACCCCAATCTACTGGCCATAATAGAGGCGAAGATTTTATAATCCACATTTAAGATGGAGATCGGTCTATACGACCCACAATTTGATGCTGGTTTACCTGGTTTTAAAATCAAAGTTATGCATGCACTATCCCAAGAAGCAGGGGTGACATCCCCTCCTGAAGGATCTGGTTAAATAGGGAAGTTAGAAAAGGAACAATTGCCTGCTCCAAAGCTCTAAAGATCTTGGCCGGAAGGCCATCCGGGCCTGCCGCCTTCCCCTTCTTGCTACTCAAAATAGCAGCTTTGACCTCGTCTTGTGTAATCACCCGATCTAATGAGGCACGTTGTTCCAAGGTCAGCGATGGCAATGGGGTCTCCTTCAACCAGTTATCAATACAATCCGCCTCAGTATATTTATCCTCACGATAAATATCTTGGAAAAATAGTCGAAAAATTCTCCTGATGTCTTCGTCTGAGGAGTAGGCCACATTATCATGGGTAATTGAGTCTATATTGTTTCGAACCTGGTCAGTTTTTGCTTTCCAGGATAAAAATCCCCCTGCCCCCTTCCCATACTGGAAATGGGCAATTTTACTGGCTTCCCACCTTTGAAGTACACGAGCACACCGCAATGAGCTCAAGTGCCCCTTTACCTGCAGTAGCTTGTTTTGCAATTACTGCAAGAAATTGATGGGAGCAGCTGAATGCAAATCAATTTCCCCTTGTACCCTAGCAATTTTAGCCTCAGTAGACACCTCCTCTCTCTATAGCTTCTTCCTATAAGTGACCCTATTAGTTATTAGGCCCCTTACGAAGGCCTTAAAGGAGTCCCAAACACACCCCAGCGAAGCTGAGACGATGTTCGTATTCATAAAGTACTCCGCTTCCATTACTAAAAAAGAAGTATCCTCTGATGCTGAAAGAAATGATCGGTCAAACGACCAAGTTCTAGGGGAAACCTTCCATTACCATACAGATAGCAGAATGGTCTGATAAAGGAGAGGGGAGGTAAAAGATGTTTTTAACTAAGTTTTCCAGTTTCTGACTAATCAAAATAAAATCAATTCGTGATTGATGGCGATATTTGTAGTTACGAAATGAAACACCCAGTTGTTGACCTGACCTGATTCTCCAAATATCTAAATAGCCATACTGCTTCATATTATCCAATAAAAAAGCCCTAGTTTTAGAAGGAATTGAGGTCCGACTGCTAGGTGATTTATCGAGAAGGGGATCCAGCACTATGTTGAAATCTCCGGCCAAGATGGTGGGCTCTGGAAAGGATAATAGATGCGAAAAGATGGATTTCAAGACCAAGGGGCATCCTGGTTTGGATCGTAATCTCCTACTATTGCAATTTGTGCCCCTGCAATGTTTACTGTTGCTATGACCCATCTGCCACCTGGGTCTGCTAATTTAGATATGAGCCGGGCTTGTACAGATTTCTTAAAAAAGATTGTGACTCCCCTGTTGTTCATAGTTTGAGTTGTTGAAATGCATAAATCAATCCATCTGTTTTTTTTAGCCAAGGAAAGCATCTCTGATTCTATCAGATGCGTCTCCTGGAGAACAATGACCTGCGCATCAGAGTCATGAAGGTATTGCAAACTCTTATCCCTTCTGGGTCTGGTGCGAAGGCCATTAATACTCCAAGAGAGAATCCGCAGACTACTCATGAAAGACGATGCCTCCGCTCTTCATCTTTCCAGTTGCCAGCCAGGGCTCCCCAAAAACCATCCAATACTGCGATAATATGCTGAATCCACCAAGCATCGCTCGAATAACAAAAAAGAAAACCAGTACCAAGCAGAAAATGAGGACTTTTTTTATTTTTTCCTTTGCGACAAAAACCCACTAGCCCCGTGCCCTAAACTACCTAGCCCATGGGAAACCCTTGCCCTATCTATCCGGAGCAAGTCCAGAAGATAGTGCCCCTCCGGACCCCCGCCGTGTCTACTCCCTGCTAAGAGTTCAAATGCCAAAGAATTAATAAGTTGCCCTAAAGAAAAAAAAAATCAAGATAGATCAGACTAGCTATAAGCTATAATCATATATGTATATTTTTTTTTAGTTAAATAAAAACTAATACTTTTTTATATCTCTTGTGTTCCAACTGTTTTTTTTCCCTTATTCTAAAATTTCCAAAATTAAATGGATAGGGAGGGAGAATCAACTAAAGGGTCGACACTGGGTCAGGCCTAACCTGATGAACCTTTCTCACTCCCCAAAGCGAGCAGCAATTCGTCTGCAGCCTGTACAGATCTGATATTACGCATTTTATTGTTATGCATAATTTTTAGTGCAGCTGGAAACATGAGTTGTGCGACTGCCCCTAATTTCCTAAAAGTGTCTAGCCTCCTCCCCAGTTCCCACTGTTTATCCAAGGTTACCCTGGACAAATCTGACCTTATCTGGAAAGTAAACCCCTTTCCACTCAAAGATTTGTTATGTTATGTTATTTTTATTTGTACCGCGCACAGCTGCCCCAGCAAAGGGGCGTCCTGGCGCTTTGAGAAGGTAAACACAACACCGCATTAAAAGCGGGCAGAAAGGAGAAGAGACACAACAGATGAGCTAAACAAATAAAAAGGTCTTGATACCCCGTCTAAACTGAAGGAGCTCATCAATGGCCCTGATTTGTGGAGGAAGAGAATTCCACCAGCTCGCTGCCAGGACTCGAAAGGAGCGGCCACCAATTCTGCTCAACTTAAAACGCGGGACCACTGCTAAGTTCTGGCCTAGCGATCTAAGAGTGCGAGAGGGAACATAGGGGATTAGCAGTTTCTCCAAGATTTGTGGGGAAGTACCCTTGAGGATTTTAAATACAAGGCAGAGAACCTTGAATCTAATCCTCTGCTGCACAGGGAGCCAGTGGAGAGAGCGCAGGGCATTGGACACCGAGCAACGCCTAGGCAGCGTTTTGAACCCGCTGGAGCCGCAGAAATTCTGACTGGTTAACCCCCACCAGTAGGGAGCTGGCATAGTCCAGCCTGGACAGCACTGATGCTTGGACCACCAGCTGTCTTGTGGGTGCATCAAAGAATTTGAGGATGGGTCGAAGTCCTCTGATGATGCCATAGCAAGAAGCCGCCACCTTCTTGGTATGACAGATGAAACTCAGAGAAGGATCAAGCCACACCCCCAGGTTTTTTTTATCTCTGCCGCTGGGAGGGGAGTCACACCCAACTCCGAAGGCCACCATTTGTCACCCCACAAAGCCACCTGTTTACCAACCACCATAATCTCCGTCTTCTTTGTGTTTAACTGGAGACAGTTGGAGTTCATCCAGTTAGCCACTTCCCGCAGACCATCACAGAACCTGGGAGCCTCCAGGTCTGACTCCCCACTCAGTGTGACCGCCAGCTGCGTGTCATCTGCGTAAGAGACCATGGTCAGGCCCCACCGCTTGACGACCGCAGCCAACGGTCTCACATATAGATTGAAAAGGGTGGGACTCAGTGATGACCCCTGTGGGACTCCCTGGTCTAACGGGTAGGATGACGACTTACCGGGCGGGATCGCCACCTGGAATGACCTATCTGTAAGGAAGGATCGAAACCAGTGCAAGGCGGAGCCAGAAACGCCCACCTCCTCAAGACGCCGAATCAGAATCCCGTGCGAGACCGTGTCTAAGGCGGCACTGAGATCTAATAACAATAGTGCCGCCGTCCGACCGGAATCCAGCACGGAACGCAGATGCTCGACCATCGAGAAAAGGGCCATCTGCGTGCTGTGACCCGCACGGAACCCGCTCTGGGTAGGGTCGAGAATGTTAAGCTTACCAAGATGGTCTGTAAGAGTGGCATTCACATGGGCCTCCGCTATTTTCGTGGCCCAAGGGAGTAGGGAGATAGGGCGGTAGCTTTCAGGTTTAAGGGGGTCAAGGGTCGCCTTCTTCAGAATTGGCATGACTACTGCCTGCTTCCATCTGACGGGAACCACTCCAGAAGATAGGGACAGGTTGATCAAGGACAGCACCGGGGTGCGGCAAACCGGCGCCAGGGTCTTGAGTTGGGCCGGTTTCAGCAGGTCTGCCGGAGATCCAGGCTTGATTTTGGCGCTGAGAGAGTCAAACACCTCCAAAGATCAGGGGGGTAAGATAGAAAGACATTCCCCCTTACCTAAGGTGCGACCAACCTGCTCTAGCATCAGGGAACCCATTGGAAAAGTGTGATAGATGGCTTGCACTTTTTCATGGAAGAAAGAGGCCAAACCCTCACAATGTGAGTCCGAGCATATTTCCACTGCAGTTGCTCTCTTCGCCATCAGGTCCTTTAATACTTTAAAAATAAGTTTCGATGGATTGGCAGAATTCTGAAACTGTTGAGCATAAAAGGAAGCGCGAGTTTGACACACTGCCCTGTGGTAGATCTTGACCTTGGCCAGATAACATATCTTCAGATCTGGGTCGTAAGACTTCCTCCATAATCTTTCGGCCTGTCTACAGGCCCTCTTAAGAGATGCCAAGGAAGTGTCATACCAAGGACTCGGCTCCTTCCGATGACACTTGGACCAACACATAGGAATCAGAGAATCGAGGGCACCAGATATCCACTCACAGAAGGAGTCGTATCCACAATCGACCTCGGTGAACGGACCTAAAGGAACCTCCTCAAGCAGATGGTAAAAATCCTCCAGTCTTAATTTGTTCCAGTGTCATTTAAGAACAAGTCTGTCCTGAGATAGAAACGGAGAGTCAGACAAAGAGCAAGCCGTTTTCACCAGCATGTGGTCTGTCCAGACCAACTGGGAGGAGCCAAGAACTCTGAATCCTTCTAGATTTGTGAAGAACGGGTCAAGAGTATGACCACCTCTGTGTGTGGGGAAAGTAATCATCTGCGAGAGCTGTAGAGCCTCAAGATCCGCCAGAAAGCTCCTAATAGATGGTAAATAAGGGCAGTCCAAATGGAGATTAAGATCTCCCACAACATTAAAATTTGCGCATCCTAGTGCCTCTGTACTAATGTACTCAGGAAGAGCAGCTCTAAAAACAGAGTCACAGCCCGGAGGCCGGTAAATTAATAAACCAGAGAAGGTAAACTGGTGACTAAACGCTATTTTAAATAAGGCACCCACACACCCCAAAAGTTCAGCGGCTGTCCACTCGCAGGGATAACACCGTTTGGTGGCCATCACAATGCCTCCACCTCTAGTCGTCCGATTTAAAGTAAAAAATAGCATACTCGGGGGGAAAGGCTAGGTTGATTATCGAGGAGTCAGAGTCCTGGAGCCACGTTTCCATCAGAAAAAGCACATCCGGCGAACCATCAATGAGAAGGTCGTAAACCTCCTGATGGTGCTTTACCACTGATCTGACGTTTAAGCTCCAGATACTCAGGTCCCGTTGTCCTACCCTCTTTATAACAGGCCCCAAGGAGCGTATAAGAGAGGGGGTTTCCAATGACCAAGCACCACACCTACAATGATTTGGGCCACAAAGCGGGACTACAGGCGAAAACTCGCAATGTGTACATCGGTCCCGAAGGGCCAGTAGATCGGCCCTACTATAAGTTCTCAAAGGTAAAGTCATGATGGCACCTCCTCGAGCTACAGGGCTTGATTGAGAATACCCTCTTTAGGAGAATAAGTATGAAAATTGACTATAATTTTTCTAGGTTTAGATCTTTGAGGATTCCTCCTAAAGGGGTCCCTATGAATTTGTTGAATGTCAGTACCTAGCTCTTCCATTGACTGCTCAAGCCCTAGAGAGTCTCTTAAGAGCATGATGACGTACTGCTTTATGTCAGTACCCTCACTCTCCTCGGGAACATTAAGGATTCGAAGGTTACTGCGCCGAGCATTGTTCTCCAAGTTCTCCATTCTTTCAGACAAGGCAAGATCTTCTTTTCTAAAACTAGCAATGTCAGCCTTGGCCTAGTCCAGATGTAAAGAGAGACCCGCCTCCGTATCTTCTAACACCGCTGTTCTGGTGTTAAGTCCGTCGATTTTATTATCTAGGGATTTGCAGAAGTTCCGGATTTCTGTCTGATCGGCGGCTGAAACCTCAAATCCCTTTTTATATCAGATGACAGAGATGAGAACATGGATTCCAAAGAGGCTGCTGCCAATCCGCCGCTACCCTCACCCAGGGAGCTGCCAAAGGAGCTGCTTAACATTAAGAGTATATTCTTCTGCAGGGCCTCTCCCTGCTCCAATGCCTCCAATATATCAGATACCTCTAATGTCGACTGTGGTTGTTGTGGCTCTAAAACAGATTCATCTGGGCTTCCTCCCTCTTCTACACCAACTGCAACAGCCTCCATGGTTCCCTCCTTGCTAACAGCCCCGGTGCTAATATCCAACTTCTTACCCATCAAAGAAATTGCCCCAATATCCGTTGAGGAGGAAGGAACAGGGGAGAGAGGAAAAGATAACTCAGACGGCGAAATTCTCTTTTACCAGATCTAAAACTTGCGGAACTACTTTGAAATAGGATCTTAGAGAAGGTGTTACTCTCAAGCGAGAAATTGCAGCAGTTTTAATTGTTTTTGCCAATTTGCTCTCTTTTGAACATTTAGCTTTAACTTCAGCACTTAAAAAAGTGGCAGTTTATTGGTGCCCCTTAGGTTACAACTCTGACCTGGCGCCTGCACTCTCGTTATTGGTTATGTTTAATGAGAGGTCATTATCTACACTCCCTTCTCTCTTCTTAATTTTGCCCCTCGTTTCCCTTTTTATTTTGCAGCACATACCAATCCAGCTACTAACTGAACCGCTGACTCTAGGTCGGTTGTGATATTCTGCCCACCGCTCACCTTAGCCCCGTTCTGCTCCTCCAGCGTCCCAGTCTCTGTCTTGCTCTTGATCCCACTCTCGCTCCTGCTCACGATTTCTCCACTTTCAAGAGACCCGGAATCACTGCCCCGAGTGCCCTGGAGGAGGCTCCGGATTCTACGCCCCCTACGGAGCTCCAGGCGGCTGTTCTCTAACGAAGCAAGTCCTGCACCGGACCTGACAGCGGACCCGACAGCCGACCTGATGAGAGATGACCCACGTCAAAGAAATACATAGGGGCCAAAAAGAGAGAGAATGAAAACGAGGGCGACAGCACTCCAAGCCAGAACGGTCCGGGAGCAAGCCGCCGATACCTCCGATGAGACAAGACGCCAAGACACCGATTCCACAGAACGCCACGCCAGGTCAAGTAGAGAATTACTTTGTAGGGAAATATAGCCTATATTTCGATAAATTTAAGAATCTCTGGCCAGAATTCACGAAGGAAGGAGAGCGCTCAATGGGAGCCCGGGTCCGGAGCACTGTGGCGGCTCAACTTGCTGCCGCCATGTTTCCCCCCCACAGTCTAGGGTAGAATGTTAGTTTAGTAGAGAAGAGTTGCATTAGCAGTCTTTTTAGTTTTCTTTTCAATACTAATTGTTTTTGTTTTGTTTTGTTTTGTTCCCGACTTTAGGGAATTGAACACCCATAAACAGTGAAATGCAAATCAGGTTAAGTTATTGATATAGAGCAATCATATCCTAAGGGATACAAAACTCTCCTAAAGAAATATCGTTTCTGTCACAACTTTCTTATACATTAAATGCTCAATTAAACATTTGAAACGTAAAAACGGAACAAAGAAAATTATATTCAAGTTTCAGTGAAATGGCCCACGCTCAAACCCTGAAAGGTGCTAACCCATAACCTTGGCCCTAGGTCACACACTATGTTATAGATACAAGTCTGTTTAAAGAAGATATGCAATTGCACCAGAAATAAAAACAAAGTAATTGATATCAAAGTATGGAATGTGTCTCTCTGACTGTGCGCCAGTACAAAGGAACATTCTCCCAACTCATAATGAAACTGACTATGACTTTGAAGCTCAACTCCTGCCAATACAACAAACCACGGTCTTCGATCGCCCAGACTTAACACATATAACAGCAGTGCATGCAGAAAAAAACGAATCTCCGCAGCAAGAAAAGAGGAAGTGACTTTTAGGACTTCCTGATTTAATAGTAGCTGTGTTTTTTTTGTTTACACTTCCGGTCTTGGTGAATAGGAGTGTGTGAATTGTAGTGGTATTGAATTGCTGTGTGAATAAGAGTAAGACACAGCTTATAATAGGACCCTCTCGTCTTCTAATAAAATTGCAGCTGAAATTTGTACAAGGAAAACTGGAACTGGCTTTTCTTTTTTAATTATCTGCTTTCCTGAAATGAAAAGTGTACAGCGGAGGAAGATATTTATGCCAATAAGTTTATTTTTTCAATGCTATGTGCCATTGCAGAAGCAATAGAATGTTTCCACCTTCAACACAACATTTTTAATCGGACATGAAATGGATCCTGATGTATTTTGCCAAAAACTACTAACTATTTTTTGGTGTTTTAAATTTTGCAGTAAAGGCTCTGATTTTTATTCTTCATGTCTGAACATGAACAAGCAAGATACCAAGCATTTAAGCAGTTTGTGGGAGGGGTGATGGTAAAATCATGTATTCTAAGGAATAAAACCAATCTGCCAAACATTAAAAAGATATTGCAAGCTACCTTGGAGTTCCATGACGGTATAATGGAATTTGCCCTTCAGCTTCATCCCTCTATATGGTCCTGGAACTCCTTGGTGACTTGCATTGGCATTATAAGGAATAGTAGGAAGTACTATATCCCATATAAAATCAATATGGCTGTGACTGTAAACTGAGCTGAATGTGAAAAGAGGGAGTTAGACAGAAATCAATTTTCCATTGTAGGCATGTAGGCAATAGAATAATGTCATTGATGAATAGTGGTGATTAGTCCACCTTGAAGGGTGAGTTGCAGGGGAAAATGAGGGAAAAGGAATCCCCCTGACAGCCATTTCCTTAATGAGATGTTAATTAATCAGAATATGTTAAGATGAGGCATTAAAATCCCCTGGTAGATTCCACGTATTTGCTACTGTATCCCTTTGAAGTCTTTTCGGCGGTGGTCTTGTGTGGACTATCAGGTCACGGATTTTCCTTGATCTTTTGTTGGCAAACCTGGGTTTCAGCCAATTAAGTGTTCATGATGTCAAGATGCGCCAGTGCTTGTTGATTGCTTTTTTCCCTAAATTGGTGGCTGTACTGTAAGTTGTTACACGTCAGGACATCTGGGTCGTTCTCTTTTCTGGTGGTTTCTAAGAGGTTATACCTATGTTTGTTAAAACATTGTAAAAGCAAGCATCAAGTAAACACGGAACACAATTGTACGTAACTGACGAAGACTGGCACAGGAGTTGGGTTTGCAGTCATGAAGGATTATTTATTGGTAGGTGAAATTTAGAGGCATTGCAAGGAAAGAAAAGCTTTCATCATTGTCATGAAGATGGACGGTTTTAACAAAGTATGAGATCAATATGATGTTCGGTTGTTTTGTTCATCTATTAATATAACTAGCGGTTACATTGTTAAATTAGATTGATGATTGGGGGTTGTGGAAAGCACCATGTTGTGAGGGATGTGTCATATATTGCATTCTGGGATGGCAGTTTGTACAGATAAAAATAAAAATAAATGGCATTGTCATTTACAATGGCAATAGCTTAATCTCATGCGATTTGTATTGCAACTATTTCAGTTATCATTTTGCACTACGATATAAAACTGGCTTGTGCATTTACTCCTGCAGAAGAGTATCAAGAGGAGAGTCAGCAGGCGTCCCTGTAGGAGGTAGTGTATTCAAGACTGTGCAATACAATACATGCTCCCTACCCAACTCACTCTCGAACGCCCAGTCATACACTGCACCACCATACATTGCGACACAAATCTGGACATACATTAAAACGAAAAACCGCCTGTTTGTCTATAGTTGATTGTACTCGGTGGCCTTGAGAGAGGAGGCAGAAATGTGGTGAAACTGCTGGGTTTGTGTGTACGAGGGAGGAGAGGAGTCGTATTTGTGACAGAACTTCTGGGTGTGGGCGAAAGAGCTGGGAAGACCTGGCACAAGAGTGGAGGAATGGCAGGGTGCACTGGGGCGGTACGCGATGCCGGTCGTGACGCCTTGGTAAGAAGCACGGTTGCATCACTCTGCACGTGGGTGGCCGGCATGCAGGGCTCTACCCCTATGTCGGAAGCAGAGTTGTATCATCCAGCGCTTGTATTGCCTACCTGTGCTCTGCTGAGATGCAGGGCCGCACCCCCCCCAGGTTGCTTAGGTTGGATGCAGGGTTGCATCATCCACCGCATGGCTAGGAGACACGGTTGTGAAGGCAGGGGTGCAAGGAGGCGCCGCCCAGCGCATGTCAGAGGCAAGCTCGCGTCAGCTAGCGCTTAGCTGAAACGCCCTGTGACTCGCTTGGAGGCAGGGGAGTGGAGGAACGGAACCCCGCGCAGGTCAGACCGCTGAAATTCAATTTGTGAGACATGTGCAAGAGAGAGGCGGGAGGGCGAGAGGAGATCAAGGAGGGTGAGGAGGGCAGCCAGCCGAGAGAGGGGGAGGGTTGGGGGACAAAAACAAGGAGAAGAGAAGGGGCGGGGTGAGGGGGGACAAAAGTAAGTGTGTGAAAAGGAGACAGGGTTAAGAAGGAAAGGAGACGGAGCAGATGGAAATGAAGGAAGACAAAAAAAGTGCGGGAGAGGGAGAATAGAGAGAGTGGTGGGGAGAAGCAGAAAGAAGTGCGCGAGAGAGAAGGGAGAAAGAAGAGAGAAGCGAGGGGCAACAGAAAAAGAGAAGTGAGACATTCACAGAAACTGGTGCGAAGTTGAAGTAAAAGATGCAAGAGGAGTAAGAGAAACGAAGAAAGGGGCAGTAAGTTAATACAGAGGTAGGTGGGATCAGACTGTGGTCACTGATTTTGACTCCCGACTTAAATGAGTTGAAAGAAGATGAACCCATGACAGACTTCACAGGTAAGAACTCTTACAGAGCGGACAGGGCACAGCGGCAGCTGAAGCTGCGAGTGAACCGGAGGCAGCGTCCAGAGGCTCCAGTAACAGGGTGCGTGTCACCGGCGTGTGGAGAGAGAGAAGCCGCCCGGGCCACCGAAGCAGGAGAGAACGGGACTGAAGGGCGGGAAAGAAGAGAGAAACCCAGAGAACGAGCACGCGTGAGGAGCAGAAGTGCTGTGAGTCTGACACTGAGAGCGGGGTAGGGACAGGGCAGGCGAAAGATGGGAGATGGTGCAAAGAAAGAACAACACTCTTGGAGCAAGTCGAGTGAACACGTTAAAAACAAGAAGCACGGGCACACGGAAAGCGGGGGGCAGGAAGGCAAGGAAAAACAAGCACTCACCTGGACTTCCTCCGTCGGCGGTCGGCCGCAGAATGGCCAAAACAAACCTGGCCGACAAAAAAAAAAAAACCCGCCCACGGCCGCATGACGTTGCGGAATGCAAAAAGTCGTCGGGAACGCCCACGAATCTGGTCCGGACAGACAAAAAAAAAAGCACACACCCACCGCCGCGATGACGATCAGAAAAGGGTGGAGAGGGAAGAAATCGCGGGAACGCCCACGAATCTGGTCCGGCCATGATGGACAGATCTATGTTCCAATGGCTAGCCTCCATTTATGGAGCTAGCCAATGGAACAGAGGGCGGATTTCCAGGCCACATAGTATTCTCATTAGGTTTTCGCCTGCGCGAAAAGCTGCGCAGTGCGCAGCTTTCACTTAGGCGAAACCTAAAAAAAGGGGGCTAAGGTGAAGTAGCATGTTGTACAAACAGTCTGTAGTTTAGTTCTGCTTTACGTTTTGGTATAGGTACACGTGATCAAACACCTGGAGGTAGTTAAGGAGGGTCGAAAATTACAGAATAGGCTCTTTCTGATTGTTTCAGTTTTTACTGAAAGGGATACGTGTGCCCCAGTACGCTAGGAAACTTGAACATGATGTGATGTAATTTGGCATGTTGTTTTTAAAAAACAGAAGTATGTATTTTGGAAGCTGGTTTTTAATAAGGGATGGGACACACCACACGTCCCGGTAAGCGTGGAAAAGATTACAGCAGTTGCAGGATTAACAAACAGGTGATGTGTTTTAATATGGCAAAGGGGTTGGATTTATCAAGGGTTAACTTGCTATATGCAATTGTCGATAACAGCATGGGTGCTTTTTGGAAAAAGTGATTGGTGTTATAACTCACAATTTTCATGGAGTCGGCCATATAAATCTGTAGTGCTCCATTTATTGTTTATGGTTGAAATAATTTTTGAGTAAAAACTATTTTTGTTTGCTAATGCAATTGAGTATAATCACAATGTTGATTGTGAAGCATAAAATGATGTTTTTGTATTGTAGATGCCACTGACGAAGGGATTCATCCCGAAATGCATTGGGTTATTTCTGATAAAATCATGACATGTGGAACCTACTTCTGCTCCTGTACTGGTGTGAATATCTTTGTTAAGTGTAGGAATGAAAAACAAATTGAATGAATAGTTATGAAAGAAGGATCAAAAGCATTGGTGAAAAATATGGATAAATAGAAGATTAAACAATTTGAATTAATTCATTGGATTCATTCAGTCATGTGGCTGTGCAGCTTGGTGGAAACTAATTGAGGTTCCTTCCTGTGTAGTGATATTGCAGCGCAATGTAACGAAGCACGGAGCAAGCATGCACGCTGATAATTTTCTGAATTGGTTTAAGCATCAATAAAATTGGATTCCGCAGGTTTGCATCTCACCACCTCTGGTGTTCATTGCATAATACAATTAGTAACACAGCGCTTGATATAATAGAAGTAAAATGTGTCTTAAGACTTTTCCATCTCTTTTCACATGATTTTACCTGGCCCCTGAGTTAAAGGAATATTGAGCATTTAACACAGTTTAATAGTTCTATCACTGTGAGAGAAGTGAGTGAATGGATTCCCTTTAGTATATTATTTTGCTGTCTACTTGTTGAATTTGCATTTGGAGCATACAATTGAGTGTCTTAGTCAGTCCAAATTGCCTCAGGAACTGTGACCTTTTGCCTAAAAAATTTACATTTTCCACAGCCTGGTGGGGAGAAAATCTGGATTTTATTAAAGACACAGAGGCTAAGATTATGCACAACCTCTTTTATTTCTCCACTTACAGTAGCAACAATAGAAATAATTTAAAACTTTAAAACATTCTAATAGTCTTTAAAACCTAGGAACACCTAGCTCTCTTTCTTCTTTATATGCTGTGAACAAGATAAGAAAAACACTTTGTATCTGAAGAATGCCAAAAACTCCAGCAAGAAAGAAAATCCTCTTTTTCTGCCGCTATCCCAGCTCCTGTCCTCGATGTCCTCTTTTTCATCTGAAATATTTTTTTTAAAATCAATCCGTTAGGGTGGGTTTTCAAATAACATCAATAGCGGGTCAATCTTAGCTTCTGTCTCTTTAAAGAAATTCATATTTTCTGCCCACAAGGCTGTGTTAAGTCTACATTTTATGTCAAGGTACAGAGGCTAACATTATACAAGTGCAAAGTCCTGTTAACACATTATCAATTGCGCTCTAACAAGCTTAAAGCAACAACTTCTAAACAGCTCTTCAAAACATAGGCATTGTCATTTACAATGACAATAGCTCAAACTCTCGCAAATGTGAGACCTATTGCATTGAAAATGCCTGCAAGTTCATATATGTCCTACAGCGTTGAACAGTCTGCAGGAAGCAATGCAGGGTTTTACACACAACATGCTTAGTGCACATGATCACCTGGAGCTCGGAGTGCTCTTTATAGAACAGGCTGGTACCTCAGGTACTTTTGAGACAAGATCACAGGATTTGATTAGAGCAGTGCTGAGGGCAAGTCGATGTGAGGATAAAGTTCTCCAGGTTCACCTAATAGCAAGATATCCTCAGGCCCATTTCCAGACATCAACAATTGCTTATGGAGCGAAGAAAAAGAAAGGAAACACATAAACATGGATGAAAACATTCTGGGCAAATTACTTAATGTACCCGTGCTTAACAAAATAAATGCGTCTGTCTATAACGCAACTGGCGCTGATGTAAAGCTGCCAGATACCTTCGGGTCAAATTTGCTATATATGAAACAAAAACAAAAAAAGACCCTATTTAACAATGGCCGAAAGAGCTGTTGAGATTCCTTAGTGGTGGTACTCACTCGATGAAGAGATGTTTGTAACCTCCTGATCACAGGTTCTAATTCTGTCAGGGAGTTGATAAATTAGTGCCAGTGGGTTACATAATTATAAGACCATATGTTCTGGAAGGTAAGTACAGATTAGCCTTGATGTGTGCATCACAAATATGAAATTTTATTATGCACAAATGAAACACAGTGGCGCCTGAGATCAGCAATGTGAAACTCCTGCGTGGTATACAGCGCTACACCAAAAAGCATGAATAAACAGAGCTCAGCACAGAACCTGGAGCTGGCCTCCTCTGGGTGTGCTGCAGGAAGAAGTGAAGGGTGCTGGAGCTGCCTTGAGAGGCAGAAGGGATGTTGAAACAGCATGTCCTTGTAAGGTGTGGCGGTCTTCCTCGGACAGACCCCCTCCCCTAGAAGCACTTCTGATATCACTGCGAAACTGATACCTCATTTGTGCCAAGCATTTCTTTGCGGTTGTTATAAGTGACCTCACTCCGTCTGAGCCCCTCTCCTCCCTGGCCCAGCTCTCAAACTCTCCCTGCTATTTTAGTGAACGAATTTAACCGGAATACATTTAAATCTTGTTTATTGGTAAAAACAAGACGGACTTCAGGGGCTTGTTATGTTTAATAATCCTTGCCATAAACAAGTGGGTCCATTCCATCAACAGTAAATCGAACATTCACAAACAAAATAAAAACAAGCAGGCACCTACACAACTAGAGCCCACAAGCACAGTCTAGTGACACTGCAACGTGAGAGGCTGGCGGCTTGCTGCAGAGACAGGCCAGCGCTGGAGCTGGATGCACAGCGAAACAGGTAAGCCCATGAAAAGATGCCGGCCCAGAGCACATCTAAAGAAACTAAACTAGGAGTGCTGTAGTCAACTCATGTACCTCTTACGCTGACATGTAAAGCAGACTATTAAAGGAAGTGCTCTCTCACCCAGAGCTTGGACAGCCAGTAAACTACAAGCAGGCAGGATGCACTTTTATTCACGACAGCCGATATTGTGAAACTGAAAGCGCTCATGGCGTGCAAAAAAAAAATATATCAAAAAGCTGCCCCCATTGCTCAAGCTGAGTCTTGCAAGTGGTGTGTGTGGCCACCACTGCTGAAGCGTGGGCTGTGTGAAAAAAACAATGATTTAATATTTGTGGCGAAGGCAGTTGCCACGCTAAAGTACTGCTTTGAAGAGGCAGTGCTGTGTCTAGCTAGATATAAAAGAAGTGACCGAACAGCAATAGTTCTCCCGAAGTACTAATGAAAGCTACAGAGTAAGGACACATGTAAGAGGGTCTGTCCTTCTGGGAGGTAACAACAGGAGAGAGGTAGGTACTAAGGAGGGACCACTAAGCCCATTGACAAATCGAAAGCCATAATTTACAAAAGACTGTAAGAGGAGCCAACAGTAAAGATGGGTGGAACATTGGCCAAGTTTAATGCCCATATCCTGAATACTGCATGTCTCGAAGAGACAGCTCAAGCGCTGCCTAGGCTAGACCTAAAGACAATTTTTTTTTTTTACTCCTATTTAGAATTCAAATAGAGAGTACTTATCCTAGGTTTGCCGCTGCTGTGAGTGGAGCAATAAAAGAGGTTATGCATAATGTTAACCTCCGTGCTGTGACGTAAAGTTGAGAACAGTTTTTGATACGGATTTTCCAATATCTTTGAAAGCCTTGCTGTCTGGATGCTTTCACTGGAAAGCACGACAACTTATTTTCCTCTGCATTTCTTTGTTCTGTTCTGACCTTTTGCTAAGTCCTTTTGATTTACACTATAACTTTATTTCATTAGTCAGGGTTCCGAAGCATATATGCACCAACGTGTTCAACTGTATATCTTTAATTTCTTTTACAAATGTCCAAAATCCTTGTAGGATAGGTTTCTTTAACAGTATGTTTCTGATACCTTACATTGGCCAGTTTCTGCATAAACAACTCAAACCATTGGACGACGTGATGCTTTGGATTACTCACCATGTATTCAGATAGAGAATCCAAGAGATTATCAAAAGCACTAAAAGATTTGGGGATTCAGGGCAGCCTTATTTTCTCAATATCAACTAATTTGTCACGATCCTTCAGACTCTAGCTTGGGGCGGAATCCTCACTAACTCAACCATTTAATATAACATTTGAAATAAAGAACCAAGAGTCTGATGAGTCAGTCACAGCCAGCTCTTAAGCAACTGCCACTTTCAGAACTCTACTTCAGAGTAGTTGTTATGGAATATCCCACATCATTAGAGAGCTTACATAAAACTGAAACTTTAACTAAGCCCTTGCTCCAATTCATTCACTGTGGATTAGTTTTGAATTGAGTTTATGACATCTAAGGAACATGGAGGGTGTCCTGCTAATCGTCAAATGTGATGGAAGGCGGTAGGCAATAAAGTACTTTTTTACCTATTCCAGTTCAATGTTTAATGCTGGCCACCACAATATCTTCCTTGAAAGCTTTATTAAACCTATCATCCTGTTCATCTCAGGGTGATATTAAGAGCAGTTTTTTTCTGTTCTGTGCCATTGTTCTCAACCCCTTGCGTGCGCCCGTCGGCCAACGGGCGTCACGAGCACTACCTTGGTAGTGCTGCACATGTCCGTTGGCCGACGCGGCCCCGCCCACTCAATAGAACTCCCGCAACGCGGCGCCACAGTTAAGGAGTTAAGAAAAATGTCCACCACCTTGGAGCACAACTAATTTACATTATCAGTCAATACTACTTTTGGTACAACTCTTCTAAACGTACCTTCAAAGCACCTTAGGACAGCAACCAAAGCTATATCCACCCACACGATATTATTGGCCTGCGAAAAAACATCAATAGCAATTAATGAATAAGATGTAAAACCGTCTGCTCTCAGTGACCGCACAGCATTAACTGCCACCTCTTCCCAAGGACGACTGGGCAAACAAATCCCTACCAACATCCGTGCTAGCCTGTTCTACCATATATTGTCACCATCGAACATTTGCAGCAATTTCTCACACATCTCTTCACTTCCAGGTCCATACCTGGCCACCAGAAGTCATCTTGAATATGTTGCTTCATTTTTTACAACACCATTACTACCCAAAACAACTTCTGATGCATGAATTTTGGCACTGCACATCAATCCTATTTCCTTCAACGGATGGAGAGGAGATGATTTGAAGATGAATTAATTGGACATCACCGGTACATCCTAAATATTTCTCTATAAAACATGAGAACAAAGCACAGACCTGTAAGGAAGATGTGCCTCCACTTGCACATTGGCTCTTGGTCAAGAACATCGTACAAAAATATAAAGGCTGATAAATTTGTGTCTTACACTGAGATATGTTCTTAGAGTAATGGAGTACGGTTTGCTAGGACCTCTTCCTTTAATGAATTTTACACTTTGCCTGCTGTTAAAGTAATCAAGAAAAAAAGGCCAGAAACCATCCAAAATGCTGGATTCAAGAAGTAATTGGGGCCGGGAGCCATGATTTACTATTTCCCTTTCTACTAGAGAAATACTGTCAGGTAGGACAGTCTGGTGACAAAGATCACACAAGGAGTTACAATAACTGGTAATCAATGAGGTATCACTAATTATAGCTGTGACTAGAGAAATATACAACTGATATTTTATTTTTAACTTGTTTGTGAGAATCTTTCCCTCAGGGAGAGCAGTTTTTCATTTATTTGGAATCTTTTCCATATGACTGGTCTTTGCTATCGTTGACATCAGTTTCTTTACGACCATTACAATTTGTGACAGCAATCTAGAAATGAATGTATATAAAGTGGGCACAGATAACAAGGTGCTTACAGCGTCCAATATAAATACTTTCTGCCACACAGGAGTGTGGCAGAAGCCACAAGTCTAGCCCCTTTGCAGGTCAGGCTCATTCACCAATCTCTCCAGTTAATAACACAGACCAAAAGCCTCAAACACCGCCCAAAGAATGCTGAAGGAACCCCACAAGTAGAGTGCATAGCCACAAGCCACTATGTGCACCGCCTTCGGTGATAGACATGAGAGATGTGCACCACAATCTCTGAAAGATTATGAAAATACGAAGAATTATACTATGGGTACCGCCTTCATTGATAGGCATGAGACCTGTGTACCACAATAATCCCTAAAAGATTATGAAAATACGAAGAATGATGCTTTCAGAAGACCTGACCATTTTTATCTGAAGAGCAGAAAATTACAAACATGGACACTCATTTTAGTATGGAAACTTAACAGCCACTGTTTGAAGCAGCAAGATTGGTTAGTACAACAATATGGAGAAAAAAAACAGACACCCTGATTGTATCTACTTATGGCAGAGTAGAAAGTTAGGATTAAAATGGTGATTTTTACATTTTTTAGCACAGTGTTATCAACTCAGTTACCGATTCATTGTCTCTTTGAAAATAAGCCGATAAACCCAAATTGGTTGAATCCTGCACTCAAAAGTCTCTTCTAGAGAATTTCGCTGTGGTAGCATCACAGTTTCATCTTTCATCCAGGTGTCATTCTAGTCGAATTCCCCGCTCATAGTATGTTACTTAATCTCTTGTCTCTTTGAGGAGACACACCCACTACCCTTCATTTTTGTATACATATTCATAGTAAGGGTTCCTGTTGTGTTGTTGTATTCATATTGTAGTGTTCTTGGTTAGAGTGTTTGGGTGTTCTTAGAAAAGAGTGCATGCGTGGGGTTCCAGGGAGGGACAGTTGATGAGGGAACGGCGACATGTTGTGATCGTCTATGCTGTATTTGCAGAGTTGCCAATAAAGTTCTTGAAGAAGGAATCCTGACTGAGATCCATCTTTACAATTTTGGCGTACGAGGATTGGGCAACTCTGCGTGGACCCACTGAGAAAAAAAAAGGAAGAAATAGAGTGAAGTGGCAGGAAGATACAGATGGACGAAGATAATTTGAATTGATGGTGATTTTGACGAAAACTGAGGTGAGCGGAATGATGAAATGAGAAGTAATGACTTTTAAATAAAAAAAAAGGAAGAAGAAGAAAGTATCGTATTACCGGTTGAAACAGCGCGTGTCAGCTGAGGAGCGCGTGCAGCGAGTGAAGCTGTGAGAGGCGCGTGTCGGCTGAAGAGCGCGTGTTGAGGATGAAGCTCTGAGAAGTGCGTCAGTGCCTGGCAACAAGAGGAGCAGCGTCTTGCTGATTGTGACGCGTGGAGTGAGGCGCGTGAAGAGCGACTGACACCGCGTACGGCAGCAGGGGAATACAGCGATTGTGACGCATACGGCGATTGTGACGTGTGAAGAAGAAGTGAAAGAATACACGCTGATTGGCTAGCGTGTGACGTCATCACGTCGACGGCCATTTTGACGAGTTGGGCAAACTCGTATTCGTTTTTAGGAAGGAAAAGAATAAAAAGGAACAGAATTGTAGTTTAAATGCTGATAAGTACATTTTGGATGTGGAAGTGAAAAGAAAAGATAAATACAAGGAAGGAGGAAGAAGAACAAGATTAAGAAGTGAAGTTTATTAAAAGTGTATTATTTAAAGGAAAATTAAAAGAAGGAAACGAATGAAAGGAATAAGAAAAGCAATTTAAAAGTCAGAAAGTTTCTTTTGAAGAATGAAAATGGAACAAAGTGATAGATAAAAGAAGGGAAGAAGGAGGAAGAAGGATAAAAAAAGAATAGAAGTTTATTAAAAGCATTAAGAATATTATAATAAAGAGGTTCACTTTGACACCACCAATACCATTTAAGGAAGGAAACGAATATTAAGCATCAGGAAAACTGTTAAGAGTTGGAGGTTGTTTTAAAGAGTATATTGCAACAAAGGGAAAAGTAAATAAAATAAAGATTAGAGTAAAAGGAAGGGAAAGGGAGAAAATAAAATCAAACAAAGAAGGAAAGTTTATTAGGAGCGTAATTTTTAAATTGCAACATTGAAGTGAATAAAAGCCCGAAAAGGAAGGACAACTCTAACAAAGAGGGAAGTTTTTAGAAGCGTAACTTATACTTTCTGAAAATGTGTGCGGCACAAACATTTACATTAACGCCACCAATACCATTCTTAACAGAACCTGGAGAACCAAAAATAAGATGGCAGGAATGGAAAGTGTATTTCAATAATTATATGTTCACTATCAAAAATGAAGAAATGACACCGGAAATAAAAAAAGGGATTTTGCTACATGCCTTAGGACCAGAAGGAATAAGGCAATATGTGCGGATGCAAAAGAAGGAAAGAGGCGAAGATGAAACGGATGTATACGAGAATGCGTTGGACGACTTAGAGAGATATTATGCACCAACGGTATGTGTGGCAATTGACAGATACAAGTTTTTCAGGAGGAAGCAAGAACAGGATGAGAATATTGATGATTATTTGAGCGTGTTAAAAAGAATGGCGGAGAAATGTAGATTTGGACAGATAGAAGAACTACTAATAAGAGATCAAGTCATTATGCTCACTAACAATAAAAGGGTGCAAGAAAGATTATGGACCATGGGAGATGGAACACTGAACAAGGTGCTAGCGGTAGTAAGAAAGGCTGAAGTGTCAGTCAGATGTGCAAAAGCAGCCCTGGAAGAAGAGAAAGTAAAAGATAGTGAAGAAGGGTGTGTTGTGAGGAAAACTTTAAGAGCAAGCAGTGTTGGTGCAGAAAGGAAAGATAAATTTGATGAAGAGAAGACGGAGAAGAAATATTTTCAAGCTACAAAAAATGAATATAAAAGAGAAAGCACAAATAATTTAGCATGTTTTAGGTGTGGAAGTTATACACATTTAGCGAACAGTCAAGCATGTTGAACAAGAGATCAAAAATGTACTGTATGTGGTTTAATTGGTCATTACGCAAGAGTTTGTTATAGAAGAGATAAAACAACAAGGATAAAGTATGTGACAAGGGGAGGAGATGAGTTGGGGCAACAAGTTAAAGAAGACGATTCGGATGAGGACGATGACGTTTTTATGATAAGGGATTTTATTTTGGATGTAAAAAGTAAAGGAAGAAGTAAACCCCAATGTGAAATTGAAGTGGCGGGGGTAAAAGTGATGTTAGTGGCAGATTCGGGTTCGCCATATACAATTGTAAATCTGGATATGTGGAAGAGAAAATTTGTGAAGGAGATTGGTGAAGATCTAATGAAAAGTGACATAAATCCAAGAGGATTCACTGGTAAAAGCATTCCAATGGTGGGGTGTAGAGATGTGACATTTGTGTTTAAAAGGAGGGTGGCAGAGGGAAGAATGTATGTTGCGCAAAATGGACCAAGTGTTTTAGGATGGAAAGATCAGGCAAGCTTGGATATAATACTTAATCCGAATGCAAAAGAGCAGGTTATGGTGTTGGATGAGAATGATGATTTAGCGGAAAAAATTAAAGATGATGATTTAGCGGGAGGAATTAAGGGGAAGTTTAGTGATGTGTTCTCAAGGAAAATTGGCATGTTTATGGAATTCATACATGAGATGGAATTGGAAGGGTATGCTGTTCATGTAAATTATAAAGAAAGAAACAGTTTACAGTAAGGAATGAATTGGAAAAGGAATTAATAAGGTTGGCGACTTCAGGAGTAGTTGAGGGGGTTGAGTCATCGGTATGGTTGGGTGCGGTTTCAACACAAAATGATGGTGGAGAGAAGGAAGTTGTTTTTGGATTCGCATCAAGGAACTTGACATCGGCAGAAGAACTTTATTCTGCAAAAGGAATGCCTTTACCGATTAGGAACGAGTGGAATGGGTATCAATTTGCTGTGGTGGAGGAAGAGTTCGAGAAGTCAATTGAGTGGCTTTTGCATTATGGTAAAGATGAGTTGATGAAGAAAATAAAAGTGAAGGTTTTTGAAGTCTGGAGTGAAGGGAACCCGAATGCAGAAGAAGAAAAGAGCTTTTGGGAAGTTAGAGGTGAGTTGAGTGAGGAATCAGGATTTGTTTACAGAGGAGGTAAAGTCATACCACCTAGAATCTTGAGGGAAAGAGTAGTAGATTCATGTCAGGAAGGACTTTTCGGAATTGTAAGGATAAAGAAGAGAGTGAAAAGTTCATTTTGGTGGGCAGGTGTTGATATTGAGTTGGGAAGAGTGGTAAGGGAATGCAAGGAGTGTGCGGATTTGGATAAGACTTTAACAAAGTTAAAACCATTTTTGTCACCTGAAAAATGTTCTGAGATGATTTGGGGTTTGTTTGCCATTAATTTTGTTGTTTCAGTCCAGAGTAGGAATGGAGAGGGTAGATTTGACATAGGATGGATGGATAGTACATCACTGGGAAGAGTTAAGGGAAATAAGAACCTTGACAGAAAAAGTGTGACAAGGGTGGAAGAACTTGAGGCAGGTGACTGGGTAAAAACTAAGAAGTGAGGAAAGAAGACGAAGTGGAAGATGTAAGAACTGAAGAAGATAATTGTATAGGAAATGAACTGTGTATATAGTTTTCTTTTGCTCATCAATATTATTGTTAAGGGGGAAAATGTGTGTTGTGTATAGTGTATATAGTTTTTCCTTTGCACTTCTATATTATTGTTAAGGGGGAAGATGTGTTGTGTTGTACATTATGTTACATTATGTTGTACATAGTTTTTATCCTTTGCTCATCAATATTATTGTTAAGGGGGGGAAGATGTGTTGTGTTGTTGTATTCATATTGTAGTGTTCTTGGTTAGAGTGTTTGGGTGTTCTTAGAATAGAGTGCATGCGTGGGGTTCCAGGGAGGGACAGTTGATGAGGGAATGGCGACATGTTGTGATTGTCTATGCTGTGCTTAGCAGAGTTGCCAATAACGTTTTTGAAGAAGGAATCCTGACTGAGATCCATCTTTACAGTTCCTTAGTCCTTGGTGGTTAATCCCTCCCTTTACCCTCCAGTGCTTTGATTCAAAGAACATCAATCCTTTAAAAGCACTATGGACATCTCTGTCCACTCACCAAGATGGAATGTGGCTCCTAGTCCCTTTTTAACAGGTATCGTTCTACCTCCACTGCCTTCCATGTACTGATCCAACCACTTAATACTTAGCTTCCTCCTGTGTGTGCGTTCACCATCACTGACGTTTGAAAATCACTCAAATACAACTTTATTTTATATTCTTTTATTAAAAATAAATCTAAAATATAGTAAATACATTTCTGATTGTATGCAACATACATCTTCATATGTGCTACAATATTTATTTTTGACAGTAACACTTCCACCCCTGGTAAAAAATAGTGTAGGGCCGCATGTGAGAGAGGACAATTTTGAGACCAAATGTTACTTCTGAATCACAAGACCATATTGAACAAAGTGGTCCAATCAAGAAATTGATTTCTCTGTTGAAGAACATTTAGATACAGATAGTTAAATATGGACTCCAGCAAAAACGTATATTTCATTGCAGTTAGCTTCTTTATGTGGCCATATTAAACACATCAACTTATTTTCTTCATGATATATAGCAATGGGTGAAGTTGTAAGACGTCAGACTTTATGATAAATAACCTATCACAAGCTGAATCTATAGCCGGATATCGAAGTTATACATCCATCAGCTTCAATTGAGAATTCCTTTGAAGTTTGGTTCTTCACATGCGGGCAGTGCGATCTGATGATTCAATAATTTGTCAATTATGTTGATTTCTGCATCTCGTTCGACAATGCTCTCAAAGGGTGTCCATGACATGTCATGCTGAAGCTTAAAGGCACCAAGAAACTCATGAGGGCAACTAGCTCCCCAGTCCTATGAAAAAATATATACAGGTCATTAGTGCTCATGCTTTACCTACAATTTATTTTTTATTATTAGATTAAGGGCTACATAACAAACAATTTGTTTCAAAGTTGAATACACCATCTTTTATGTAATGTTCACAGCATCCCTTAATTAAGAGTCATTGTGTTCTGTATTCCATTTCAACATACCACTTACCACTAACTCAAGACTCCAAATTAGAAAATAGAAATGAAGGGATAAGTAGGCAATGAACGACAAGATTCTCGTAGCTCGGGTTTCTGGATTTCAAGTGTAACATCATTAAAGCTCACTGGAAGTAAATATAGAATTTCCATACAAACTGATATTCACAGATGTCTCATGCACTTTATGCTTTGGTTCCCTTGGAGGAAAAGTGCATCAGACCAGTCCAAGTACGTTATTGATGAGAAACGGTTTGAATAGAACCTAATCCTGTGATAGAAATCATTTTTCCAGCACCCAAAACAGAGTTATGTGCATTTTTGCAGACAGAAGGTTGCATCCAAGCAAGAAGTTGTAATAACGATCCCTCACACAGAGCCAGAACAAGGGAAAGAGGTAGCAAGTAATAATTAGAATGACCTCTTAAGCTGCAATTTGCTTTTTTTGCCTTCTCCTTTCCTGTGAATTACTGCAGTATGCAAAACGCCTTCCTCAGTGCTGGTAATGTTTCTATGCTGAGTTCGCTTTGTTTGCCTTCTCCTTTCCTGTGAATTACTGCAGTATGCAAAACGCCTTCCTCAGTGCTGGTAATGTTTCTATGCTGAGTTCTATGTATGTGGAGCACCAAGGAGAGAGGCCAACCTAAAGAAGAGACCTAGGGGAGTGGTCTGATGCTGCTCTTACTGCAAGAGGCTTTGGCTGATCATATATCAATTTTAGGTTGTGTTTAATAGACAGAGCATGTGCTGAAAGTTGCGACAGACATATTGTTGCTTAACAAGAACCTACATGGGCTTGAAGCCCGACCATTACTTAGTGCTGTTTGGCTCTCCAGTCACTATCTGCCTGCATTCTATGCGCCTCCCATGTAGCATTGTCACCATCTATTTTGATTGGCTGGCATCTCTGCTTCTACTGTTTGCTTTCAAGCACTACTTTTTCATTTTGTGTTCAGCACTCTGATAATTCATGTGTTTTCAAGCAGTCTCCCCCAAGTACTTCTTTGCCCCTAGACTCCGTGTTGCTCTCTATCATCTGTGTGCTTCTACTTACCCCCACCCCTCTTGTTGCACTCACTCGTGTGCTTCTCCACATGGTTTACTATGTCCACTGTGCTGCTTCCCCCAACCGCACCCTCTCTCCCCCATTGTTACTTCCCTCACCCTGCCCTTTGTGTTGCTTCTGCCCCAACTTTTACCCCCCCCCCACCCCTGCATGTTGCTTACACATCATGTGTTGCTTTCGCATCCCCCAGCCCTTCACAGTGTGGACTAGGTTCCATGTTGCTTCTGCCTCTCATTGCTTCCACTTCCCCACCCACTTTTAAGAAAACAAAAAATGCTTGGCACATTTGATTTTCCTTATAGTTTACTATCCAAACTGGATTGGGAACTAAAAAGAAGAATAAGCGCCAACACAATTTTGTAGGCACGTGTAACTAAACAATGATGCTGGTTGCTGCGACAGAGGCTTTTATTTTGTTTTAAAAACTTTAACCATGTAGCACAGCATCGGAGATGCTGTGCAGCATAGTTAAAAACCATTGACAAAGCTAATAGGTGCTAATCCTAGTTCAACTTGAGTCTATTGGTGTGCTCCGAGATTTATTATAACTAATGTGCTCTGGTGTTCTATGGACATATTACAGAACTGATTCGTTGTAAAAAAAGAGAAGGTGGGCACAAGAGGATGTTATTTATTTTATAGTTTGTCATATTAACGAACTGTTCATATGTGAAAGATATAAATGGATGGAACCTTACAATATGGATTGATCCAAATGCACTATCAGTATGTTTGATTCATCAACAATATTCAAATACAAACTTAATCTGTATCTCAAAAGTCAGTTTTTCTAAGAAGAAAACGCACACATTGTGTCCTCATGATTTCCATTTTGGGAGATAATCCATGGGAAACTTAGTGTGAGAGTGAAGAAAGGCACATTTTATTCTACTACATCCCCCATGGACACCACACAGTTTTTCATACATTCTGTTCAATTTAATATCTGTGAAAGAATACGTAAACACTGAAAACATAACATTTCACAAATTGAAAAAAACACCTCCGTAGTTCACAAAAAAGAAACACTGAAAAAATTAACCACTAGTCGTTACACCCACATATGTGTCTGCTTTTCAAAAAATGTCATAACCCCAAGCACCCCTCTTCGCTCTCCCACCAATGCACTCAGGGTTCCACTTGACATTACAATCTAACATTCAATTTGCATTCTCATCCGGTTATGGGTTTCTCAAAATGCTTTTCTGCGCCTTTTTTAAAGTCCATACAATTGCTTTTAACGTACAATTGGGCACATAGTACAAACAATTCCACACCATGCATGTGTTACCTTAAATAGTGGGTAAATCTGAGTGAGCTTCAAATCGGTGACTCATGGACATGACTTTTAAAACAATATCTCTCAGCCTTGTATCTTAGCTTATTTTATATTATGTGTGTGAGGGAGCAGATTCAGAAGTATGTGGAAAATTGTAGTCCTCATTAGGTATTCAGTTCCTAGCAAATATTTAATAGCTCGGTGTTGCACGCGCTTTCACAACATTAAGATGTGCAGGTATAGTCAGACATCAATGGAATATGATAATCACTATTTCAATTCAATTCAAGGATTCTTTATTCGATGATTAAAAATCACCATAAAAGCACATACATATATACATAAGTAAAAAGTTCATTAAATAATTTTCAAGATCCCGAATATAATAATTATTGTTTACATATTACAAAAGGGAAAGGGATTATAACACTTTAAAAAAGATTAATAACAATTTTTAAACATCATTCTTCTCCTCTGGTTACCCTTAAACGGACCGCCACTTTGATAAAATTCATTATGCAACATAATGTTAATGGGTCAGATGTTTTCTGTAGGTAAATTAGGGCATCTTTAGCATGTTCCAGATTGGCTTCTTTTAAAATTTTCACTAGAAATCTGCGCCTAGGCATGGTGAAGAAAGGACAGAGTAGTACGAAGTGAAGGGAATCCTGCGGAGACCTATTGTCGCAGCCGCAGGATCCCTTCTGCTCAATTGTTGTTGAGAACCCTGCTGGTGATGCCAGTAAATAAGGAAGTAAATTTAATCTAAAGCGGCACATCAAAAATCTATCCTGAGCGTTGTGCATGAGGTACAAGTATGGCTCCATATCCTCGACGCTCCTGACCAGGTTGTGAGCCCTCACTGTCTTTTTGAGCCCTTCAGCCTCGGCTCTCTGTTGTGCTTTTTGCTCTAAAAAAGCTTTTTTTATTAACATCTTATGCTGGGCTACAATTGCAACAGGGTTGGTGAAGAGGTTCCTATAGCCAAGGGCCTCTAAGGTACTCTTTACATAATTGAGCCATGGTATTCTCATGCATTTATCCCTTTCTAAGCAATCATTTAAAATTTCTCTGCTTAGAGACGCGTCAGGGTTGACCCAAATTTTTTAACCAGGCCAATATTGGCCTAAGTTTTACCAGATCTTCTAGGTAAGGCCTCCCTAGTTCCCTGTGTGCTATAAAGCCCGCAGTGCTTGGGGGTACCCTCAGGATGTTTTTTAGGTATTTATTTTCCTCCCACCGGATTTTTACAGTGTTAACAAAGCCCCATACCTCTGCCCCATAGATCACTTTGGAGCAGCTTATGGAGCTATTCAGGTTCATCACCTGTTCAGGGCTCCATCTACCTACCCTCCTACCATAACTTGCTACTGCCCCATTGGTAGCGATCATTTTGCTACAGCGCTCCTCAACTAGGGAATTAAATTGTAAAGCCCCATCAAAAAGTACACCTAGATAGGAAACCACAAAATAGAAGAGGTTAAAACATTTTCCTATCGTGTACATAAATTTGGTGCAAGGTTTGTTACCAGCCAGCAGCACATATGATTTGCCCAGATTGACAAAAAGGTCTAGGGAGCCCATAAATTTAACAAATCCGTCAATCAGAATCTGTAAGCTCCTAGGCGTGCGTGCGAGCAGGACCGCGTCATCTGCGTAAAGCAGAACGGGTATAGGACGCGTCCCCACCCTTGGCCAATCTGTCTTTAGATTTAACAAAAACTGCTCCAAATTATTTATATAAAGGGAGAATAGAAAAGGGGCAAGAATACAACCTTGCCGAACCCCACTCTTACAGGGAAATGAATCGGTCAGCCCCCCCTCCCTGTTGAAACGAACCTTAGCAGAGGTATCACTGTGAAGTTCCCTTAGGATATTAATTAGGCCACCCTCTATCCCCATAAGGGACATCATGACCCAAAGTTTCTCCCTATTGACATGATTGAATGCCGCTGCCAAATCCACGACCCCATATAGATGGATTCATTGCTGGCCATGGTGTATTTGGCAGTCAGCATATAGAGGTTCAGGCATTGATCACTGGTGGACCTCCCCGTCCTGAATCCATATTGAGTGTCCGAGAAGGTGTTATTTTCTTCGGTCCACTCGACAGTCTAATAAGGATCGCCCTTCCCAGAAGTTTGGCAGATACATCAATCAGGGAAATCGGGCGATAGCACTTAGGGTCATCCCTATTGCCCTTCTTAAAAATAGGGACGATTATGGCCTTAGACCAGGACGGTGGCAGGCCACAAATGATGGCGGTATTTATGACCCTGGTCATTATGGGAGCCCAGAGTTCTACACAGCTCAAAAACAAATCAGGGGGGATTCCGTCAGAGCCAGGGGCTTTATTTTTTGTCAATCCCTCTATTCCAGCCGTGATCTCCTTGATGGTGAACACTACTGTAGAGTCCTGGTGTGAGATCTCAGAAAGCTCTTCGCTGCCTCCTGACTCGTAGTTATACAGTCCCTTGTAATGAGAAACCCACTGTTCTGGGAGGATATTGGATCCTATCTCCGGGGTGTTATTTTCCTGGAAAGTAGGTTGATTAATAATTCTCCAGAACCCGGACATGTCCCTTTTTTCCCCAGCTTCTCTTAGGTCTGCCCACGCTTCTCCCTGTAGGGATAATTGCCTCCTCTTAATCTCCCTCTTGTATTTATTCCAACACACCATGATTTGTAGGGAGTCCCTTGGTTTGTTTTTAAGGCTGCTTTTGAGCTCCCTCAGAGCCTTTGAGCAGTCTCTATCGAACCAACGTGGGTTACAGTGGTTCCTTGTGGGCATGCTGGTTTTTAATAGACCATCTATAAGGTCAGCAATCTGGCCAAATGCTTCAAGTAGCCTCGGGCCTTGAACATCCATGTCTAAACAGTTATCAATGGCGGGTTTGCCAGAGTCCATCAGGGATTTATAAAAGGTTTCCCCGTCTATTTTGGACCACCTTAGTCTCCTACCCTGGTCTATTACCTTCTCCGTAATTATACCTTGGGATCTACTTTTTGAGCCCACCTGATACACCAACCCCAAAAGAAGGGGGTTGTGATCACTAAAACTGCTCCATTCAATCCCTACACTAATGACTCTATTTGTTAAAAATCTGGAAACCAAGATATAATCAATGATGGATGAGCATCCTCTGCCCTTAAATGTAGGTGGGAGGGTACCATTCCTCTGCACACCCATCATGTTGACAGTGTGCTCTAGATCGTAATTACGCCGGAGTTTACTAAAAGCTAACCCATCCGGCAGTGGCGTCACTGGGGTTGGTGTCACCCGGTGCGGGTAACTCATGGTGTCACCCCCTCACGACTTACTGCATGGACTACCTCTGTCGGAAATGTACGGTGCTAGGTACTGTCTTACTCCCTCTAGCTCCCTCTTTCTGTATAGCTCCCTCTCTCTGTCTTACTCCCTCTAGCTCCCTCTCTCTCTGTCTTACTCCCTCTAGCTCCCTCCCTCTCTGCCTTACGCCCTCTAGCTCCCTCTCTCTCTGTCTTACTCCCTCTAGCTCTCTCTCTCTGTCTTGCTCCCTCTAGCTCCCTCTCTCCCTCTCTTACTCCTTCTAGCTCCCTCTCTCTCTGTCTTACTCCCTCTTGCTCCCTCTCTCCGTCTTACTCTCTCTAGCTCCCACTCTCTCTCTTACTCCCTCTAGCTCCCGCTCTCTCTCTTACTCCCTCTAGCTCCCTCTCTCTCTTACTCCCTCTAGCTCCCTCTCTCTCTGTCTTGCTCCCTCTAGCTTCCTCTCTCTCTGTCTTACTCCCTCCAGCCCCCTCTTTCTTACTCCCTCTAGCTCCCTCTCTCCGTCTTACTCTCTCTAGCTCCCACTCTCTCTCTTACTCCCTCTAGCTCCCGCTCTCTCTCTTACTCCCTCTAGCCCCCCCTCTCTCTGTCTTGCTCCCTATAGCTCCCTCTCTCTCTGTCTTATTCCCTCTAGCTCCCTCTCTCTTACTCCCTCTAGCTCCCTCTCTGTCTTGCTCCCTCTAGCTCCCTCTCTATCTGTCTTGCTCCGCCTAGCTCCCTCTCTCTCTGTCTTACTCCCTCTAGCTCCCCCTCTCTCCGGTTTGGTCCCTCTAGCTCCCTCTCTCTGTCTTGCTCCCTCTAGCTCCCTCTCTCTCTGTCTTGCTCGCTCTAGCTCCCTGTAGCTCCCTCTCTCTCTATCTTACTCCCTCTAGCTCCCTCTCTCGCTGTCTTATTCTCTCTAGCTCCCTCTCTCTCTCTGTTTTACTCCCTCTAGCTCCCTCTCTCTGTCTAGCTCCCTCTAGCTCCCTCTCTCTTGCTCCCTCTAGCTCCCTCTCTCTCGGTCTTACTCCCTCTAGCTCCCTCTCTCTCTGTCTTACTCCCTCTAGCTCCCTCTCTCGCTGTCGTACTCCCTCTAGCTCCTCGCTCTGTCTTCCACCCTCTAGCTCCCTCTCTCTCTCTTACTCCCTCTAGCTCCCTCTCTCTCTGTCTTACTCCCTTTCGCTCCCTCTCTCTCTCTTACTCCCTCTAGCTCCCTCTCTCTGTCTAGCTCCCTCTCTCTGTCTTGCTCCCTCTAGCCCACTCTGACTCCCTCTCTCTCTGTCTTACTCCCTCTAGCTCCCTCTCTCTGTCCAGCTCCCTCTCTCTCGGTCTTACTCCCTCTAGCTCCCTCTCTCTGTCTAGCTCCCTCGAGCTCCCTCTCTCTTTGTCTTACTCCCTCTAGCTCCCTCTGTCTCTGTCTAGCTCTCTCTCTCTCTCGGTCTTACTCCCTCTAGCTCCCTCTGTCTCCCTCTCTCTCTGTCTTACTCCCTCTAGCTCCCTCTCTCTCTGTCTTACTCCCTCTAGCGCCCTCTCTCTCTGTCTTGCTCCCTCTACCTCTCTTATTCCCTCTAGCTCCCTCTCTCTCTATCTTGCTCCCTCTAGCTCCCTCTCTCTCTATCATACTCCCTCTAGCTCCCTCTCTCTGTCTAGCTCCCTCTCTCTCTCTCTCTCTCTCTGTCTTACTTCCTCTAGCTACCTCTGTCTCCCTCTCTCTGTCTTACTCCCTCTAGCTCCCTCTCTCTCTGTCTTTCTCACTCTAGCTCCCTCTCTCTCTGTCTTTCTCACTCTAACTCTCTCTCTCTCTGTCTTCTTACCCCCTCTAGCTCCCTCTCTCTCGCACATTAAACCCACTCTCTGCCGCTTTCATGTGGTTTCTCTTTTAAAGCTTTTCAAGATGCAAAAAGAAATCTGTGTACAAGGCACCAGCGAGTTTGTAGACGTGAGAATGTTACGATATGTAACAGCTAAAGTAAAAGCTAATTTCCAAGCGATTAATACCTTCCCCCCCCTCCCCGCACCCCCCCCCCCTCCCCTCTTTAGCACTGTGTCTTTTTCCATATAAATGGCGGGGGCCGCTCATTACTACACTTTTCAAACTTTATCTAATGAGAACATTTTAATTCGAATAGGTGAGAAAATATCTCGGTTCGCTTTTGTTTTTAAAGCGGATCGAGTCTCTCCGAGGCCTTCGGGTGCGGTGCAGGGGGTGCCATGTACAGAGGCCTGCTGGGGGGGCGGGGGGCGCAACCAGATGGTGTCACCCCCATGTGAGGGTGTCACCCGGTGCGGTCCGCAACCCCCGCACCCGCCTAGTGACGCCACTGCCATCCGGCGTGTGGGAGAAATGCGGCCCATTCTCTACAGGGCAAGGAGACCATTCTGCATCTATTGGGACCAGTGCCGAGCATAGGTGACAGTTAAAGTCTCCCATGACCAGCAGAGCAGGTACCTGCCCCTTTTTCTGAGCTTTAATTTCCTGACCCAGTCTGTCTTCCAACTATCCTACAAATGAGGTATGGTCTTCCCCTGCCCCATTGTTGTAAATATTGAAAACAGTGAGTCTTAGCCCCTTCCCGGTAAACCGTACTGCTTGTATGGTATGGGAGTTCCAGTCTGGGGTGGACCAGCTGCCCGGAAGGTTTAGATCTACATAAATGGATAGTCCTCCCATGGCTCTCCCCGGTCTCATTTTTTGCGCCGGGACAAAAAAACATTTATACCCCTGCAAATGGAAGTTACTGTTATCAAGGGCCCATGTCTCCTGTAGGCTAATTACATGGAAGTTGCTAATATAATTACGCCACTCTTTGTTGTTAAATTTAGCTTCCAAACCTGCTATATTCCAGGAGATAAATCTCAGTGCCTCGTTAACCTGCTCTATTCCCCCATAAAGCTCAGTTTGTTCCACAGTCTCCACCCGACCCGTTTCCAGCCCGTTTCTTCCCCCTGTAAGTTCAATGGCTGTAATCATGGGCACGTCTGCCTCAATCCTCCTAACCCTAGTAGGTGAGGATTGTTCTACCAGGGGGCTTTGCTGCTCCAGTTCCAATATAGAGTCCCCTGTTTTTTCAGCTCCTGGAGATACAGTTCCCATTCTGTTGGTATATCTGCCCGTGTGTCAATAAACCCCCTCAAGTCCGTTCAGGCAACTAAATCGATTGAAACTGTGGAAGGGTAACTCCGGGCGAGGAAAAACTGGCCGAGCGTTAAAATCATAATGTCTGCCCCTCCGGGCGACCCTCGTCCAGTTGTCAACGGTTTGATTGGGGTGCATTGGGGTAGGGGGGGGGAAAGAAAGACACATGGAGAGTCTGAATTGTTGATTCCATTGATCTGTTCTTCCCTCGGCATATGTGCATAACAGTCCCAACATCTCTGAAACTCACCAGTATGCAATCCCCTATTATGGATTTGTTTGTTTTGCCCACCCAAGGCACCCTTCTCACCATAATGATTTCATTATTGAGATGTACCGGGAGTGGTCTGTTCACATTCAACCACTTGATTACCTTACTTTTCAATGAGCAGAAGTTCTCAGCTTCGCCCGCTTCAAGTGGGGGAACACCAGCCATGACTACCATAAAGTCGTTTGCCTCTGGGGGGAGATTGGGCCTACGTGGCCTAGGGGGAGGCTTCATTGGGAGTGGGAGAGCAGTACTACCAATAGTTGGTATAGACGGAGCTGGACCTGCAGGTGAAGATAGCCTATTGGGATTAGGAGGATGGCTGGGACTGAGTTAATCATGGGAGGTTGTGGAGGGGGAGAAACAGTGGTGACCTGGGGGTGGGGGCTAAACTAACTGCCCTATTAGTCGGATTCTGAGGGACCATGGGAGGGGGAATAGTCTCAGGAGATCTGCCCTGGAGGCCAACCGAGGGTTTCATGCTATTTAATGTGGCCTCCAAAATGGTAAGTCTGATCTCTACCTTTTTAATACTCTCGCTAATTGGTAATAGTAGGGACCTGAGCAAAAATTCAAGATTTCCTAGCGGGACGACAGAAAGGGCGACATTAGTAGCATTGTTTGCCGTGGCATCTGTCAAGTCGGTAACAGTGGTAACCTTTTCAAGGGGTGTTGAATGTACCTCTTCCACTAACCTCTCAGGGGGTGGGGGGGGGGGGGGGGTTTGTTGCCCTCCCGAAATCAGAGTGGGGGATTTTTGTTTTAATTTTTCCTTGAACACCCCTCGACTTCCTCCTGCGTTTATTCGGTGGGGGCTCATGTACCCCTTGCACAGAGGTTAACTTGGGTTTAGCTTTCCTGGCTTTAGTAGCCGGTGGGGGCTGGGAAATTAAATCAATAGTCACACTACTTTGGCTGATAGAGGGGGTTAAGTTAATGGTTGGGTCAGTCGGGTTGTTGGTACAGTCCCTCAGCAAAAGTGGAACATCATCCAGTGAGGTTGACTCCTCACTAAGTGACATAGAGTTATCTCAGAGGGGCCTATTTTTCAGATTTTCTATAGAGCGTCTGCGCTCTGCCCTGAGCTTAATCAAGGTGCTTTCCTTCTCCCCTTCTCCCGCAGCCCGGGGGAAATAATTATCTAGAGTCCTATTTTTTACCCCTCCCGGCTTCATGGGAGTGCCCTCCCTAGCCGGAGAAGGCATAACTAACCGTGATGGGTGCAGAACTATAGGGAAATTTAACAAGAAAAGAACCCAATGTTCAAGTGACAAGCTAAAGAGGGTAGGCCCAGCCCAGCCTAATCCGGCCTATGACGGCCTTAGACGGTCCCGCCCTTGTCCCGGGCTTCTCCCGGCGCGCTCCCGCGAAGCGGAAGCTCAATTCTCCTTAAAACACAAATACAGCAGGCTCATAGGCTGATAGGCGGGTGGGCGTGGCCAGCGGGGAGAGCAGCCCAGGTGTGGCAGATTGGGCGCGCAGGGACTTCTGGACACTGGAGTCCCTGCCTGTGTGCTTGCAGCCCCGCCGACGCTCTCACCTGCCCCGCGCTCCTCACAGAAGGGTTCCCAGCAGCCAGCAGCTTCAAAAGTCACAAAAGCGCTGCGGGACCCGCGAAGCGGGTCCGGCGAGGCGCTGGAGTAATCCTCACTGCAGAAGCCCGCAGAGTAGCAGCGAGGAACCAAGGACCAAGTAAGGGCTGTCACAAATCACCAGAAGGGTCCCGGTGGGCCGTAGGCAAGATCCGCTTTTCACTCCGTTGGCGGGGGGCGTGGCCAGCAGGGAGAGCAGCCCAGGTGTGGCAGATTGGGCGCGCAGGGACTTCTGGACACTGGAGTCCCTGCCTGTGTGCTCGCAGCCCCGCCGACGCTCTCACCTGCCCCGCGCTCCTCACAGAAGGGTTCCCAGCAGCCAGCAGCTTCAAAAGTCACAAAAGCGCTGCGGGACCCGCGAAGCGGGTCCGGGGAGGCGCTGGAGTAATCCTCACTGCAGAAGCCCGCAGAGTAGCAGCGAGGAACCAAGGACCAAGTAAGGGCTGTCACAAATCACCAGAAGGGTCCCGGTGGGCCGTAGGCAAGATCCGCTTTTCACTCCGTTGGCGGGGGGCGTGACCAGCGGGGAGAGCAGCCCAGGTGTGGCAGATTGGGGGCGCAGGGACTCCTGGACACTGGAGTCCTGCCTGTGTGCTCGCAGCCCCGCCGACGCTCTCACCTGCCCCGCGCTCCTCACAGAAGGGTTACCAGCAGCCAGCAGCTTCAAAAGTCACAAAAGCGCTGCGGGACCCGCGAAGCGGGTCCGGCGAGGTGCTGGAGTAATCCTCACTGCAGAAGCCCGCAGAGTAGCAGCGAGGAACCAAGGACCAAGTAAGGGCTGTCACCAAATCACTAAAATGTACAGAATGCTTTCTATGGGAACAAAAGCTTTTTGGGCAGATTCATAAAGGTTTTAGCGCAACGAAATTCAATTAGGGGTACCAAACATCTCATTTTTAAAAGCAATATTTGCAAAATCATCAATGAGGGGATTTTATAGTTTCAAAGGGGATTTTCGCACACAGAAATTCTACAAATATTGTGGAATTTGCATGTTTAGAAATCTAAAAGTTCAGTTAGATTTGGGGCACTCTTGTTTGTATCCATCTGTAAATTGTGAAGAGCCCATAATTTTCCGGACGTTTTCTACGTAGGAAATGCTTACAAATTTACTCCGGGCAAGGGTCCGTGTATTTTAATCTTTTCATTACAATAGGGGGTTTCAAAAGTCGTTGACTTGTAGGGAATGGTTGAGTTCTCAGCAGGGTCATATTCCCCCCATATAAGATACAGAAAACACGAGTTTACAGTGTAATCGCACATTTGTGTTACATTTCTGCAACTGAAACAACCTTGTTTTTTTAAATTTCATTTCTTACGTTGTACAATACAAATAGTGGGAAGTAAACTCAAATTAAATAAGGAAATAGATTTTTATCTCATTACCATATATGTTCCTTCAGTAGTTCTCGAGCCGGACTGACGCCCTGCATAAGTTACTTTGGAAGGCAAAGGCACAATGTCCACCGAGTCCTTTTCCTCCCTCAAATGGGAGAGCACATCCCGATGTTAAAGCCAGGGTTCAGCCCTTGACTTTTGAAGTGAAAATAAAATGAAATAGATTGAGAGAGGTGGCAGTAGGGGAGAATGGAACTTCTTGTGGTGTGGTAGCTGAGGGTGTGGGATCATAATGGGAGGGAAGAAAATAAGAAAAGAGTGCCCATTGGGCAGATGGTGCTAAATGTTGGAAGAGGTTGGGGGTTTAAGGCCGCCTTGTTCGTAAGATGCCTGGATGGGGAAGTATGAAAAACCCACAAACTCAAAAGCATGAAAGGAAGGAGAAAGTGACTAAGGGCATGGGAGAGAGCAGGGATGTACTTGAGTGGAAAGTGTGCAGGGATGGTAGTATTGGTATCAAATGCAAATCAGTCACCACTATACCGAAGGTTCATCTCGCAGACCAGGAATTAACATTAAGAGTCTCTTGTATACGTCAGCAGAGTCACCCCTTTTTCCACATTAGGAAAGGTGTCTGGAGACACAATCTCCTACGGTACCCCACAGTGCCAAATTCTAGGATGTGTTGCAACAATCACAGACATCTTTTGGAGGGTGGTGTCTTGTTTACGTCTGACATGACCACTCTATTTCACCACCCGACTCCAGTTCCTGTGGAAATTCGGCTACATCTAAGTCTCTTCAAACAACTCCGTTTGCTTGGATCTCTTGTTGACCACTGTTGGGGGCTCCTCCACTACACAACCAATTTCTGCAGCTTCTCCCAGAAATGTGCCTACTCCTGCCACCAACACACCTAATCTTTTCAAAGGGGTATAGGTACTTACTCTGCAAAGACAATCTTGTAATACAAACTATTGCTTGTGGTTACCTGTAATTTTACAAAATATTACCACCTTGGTTTTTTAGAGGTTCAAACGTAGATCAAGCTGACTGAAATGCCCCCCCCCCTTCCTAGTTGATTTTGAAGGCCTTTGGGAATTAAGGAAATTAAGGATGTGTTGTCCACAAAAATACAACCAATAAGTACAGGTGAAACTCAGAGTCATCATGATACCTTCATTTGCATGGGGTCATGCCCCTAAAGATAGCACTGGCGCTACATGTGCAATATGCACACACGTCTGTGGGCTCCCATGGCACTATCTGTATAGGGCCCCAGGCAGCTTTTAGCTGTCTGTAGATCAAAGCCTCTTTTGGACAATTCCAAAATCTTAGAGTGGGCTTACAGCCCAAATATTGCTAGCCAATGGTTGGCTTTATGTCGCTATTACTTACTTGCTTCTCATTTGAAGTCTTGCCTTTTTCCTCTTGTGTTTGTTCCTCCAGTGAAGCATAGTCTCTTTACTATTTACTGTCCTTTTTGCTGGTTGAATTGTATCTTTCAATTTTTCATTGCTCATATTTAGGAATTTACTTTTTTTCATTTTAAAACACTCAATGAGAGTGCATGTGTTTTCCAGCTCTTTTCTGCGAGTGCTTCTTCCCCTAAATACACATTCCCAAACGTTCCATTTGGCTCTCTAATCTCCCACTTGCTCTCACGATTGTGTATTGTTATTCTTGTCAATAGCACTTCTTGCTCCTCCTTTCTTCTCCCACCTTGGCTTTTTATAATTAAACCTAAACCTATGCCCGCTCTCCATTGCTTACCATAATCTGCTTCTCCATTGTGCCCTAACCCTTTTTACACTAGCTTCCTTTTGCTGTCCAGCTCCTCCGTTTTCAGAAAAGTGCTTTTGCACAAGTGAAAATTATTTGTTATTTACCGCTACAAGAGGCACCTGCCATTTTGGATCAGTAAATAAAAAAATAACCTGGCACCTGTGTCATTCAGTAGTTAGTAGTAGTTGTGTTCAGGGAATAGCATAGCTTTTTTTACGATGTATTTAATTTTCACCCACACTGCACAGAGGTGTTGGGCGTAGGGCCTAGCCGGCATCGGGCTCTTTGCCCAACTGATGCTGCACCTGGCCTTCAGCACAGGCCAGGCCCTGTAGCCAACCTGCTGCAGGGGCTGAACACCGCTGGCACACAGCTCTCAGCCATGCACTGCAGGATTGCACATATGGCCTGTCTTGTGCGGAGACCCTGCACGCCATTTTGTAGCAGATGATGGGCACAGGACGAGGCCCAGCACCCTACGTCTAACATTCCAAGCAAAAGTCAAACAATCATGTTACTTGTTTGCTTTACTTGTACCTTTTTTTTCTAACACTTCCTGAATCTTGCAAATCAGCAGCAACTCAAGTGTCAAGCACACTATGGTCGTCAGAGCTCATTTGCGAGTTTTAGGATGACCACAACAAATAAGAAGAATAAGCCCTAACCCAGCCAATTAACATTTTATAAATAAAAACTCAAAATGTGATTGACACGATTCATGAATTAAGACTCGTGAGTTAAAACGGCAGAGATATTCAAAACTATTAACACTTCCATAATCTCTCTGAAACTTTTTAAGTGCCTCAAAAACGAGTTACAGGATTTACATTAAACAAAACAAAGCATGCTTTTGGAGTAAAGTTTTACTTTCATGCCACGTTAGGTGTAAATCCATTTACCAGTTTTTGCTATACCTTTCAGCACAATTCCCTATGGGTGCTAAAACGTGAAATCATGTTTTTTTCATACCCCATTAACTTCTCTGTGGACAATCTTAACGAAACTGGAAATGCTGAAATATAGCTGACTCAGTAAGCAGTGTCGTACAAATCCATCCCGGGCGTTAAAAGTTATAGGCAATTCAAAAAAAGGCCTTTATGATGGAAACAATATCTCAAACATAACTATACAGTGACCAATTACACTCACTTAAAAACATTGTTAAAGACCAGTTATAGTGATGAAATCTGAAAAAACTCTGAAATGCCCCAGTTACGGTTATCTCCGCCCAGTTATAATGATTAAACAATCCAAAAAAGTCTCTGAAACGCTCCAATTATGGTTCTCCGCAAACCTTAGGTTACACAGCTGCCATGTAAACTAACTTACACATCAAATGCAATGCTCATTGTGTATTTTTTGTAACCATAACTGATCTTTAACTGTAGTTTTAAGTGAATTTTCTTTTCTTTAGTCTTAACATACATAAAGTTATTATGAACTATAGCTTAATGTTAGCTGTGTTTTAGAAAAAATGAAAATGTAGAAATGTTTACAGGTGGTGGTGTGGATGTAAGTGGGAGGGTGGTGGTGAATGATAATGTCGCTGTATCATGTCGAAGCCTACCCTTGTGCTGCCTGGCCTTCAACTGTATGCAGCAGGGGTTGACTCCAAGGCCTGGCCACAGGCCAGGCCCTGCTTAAACCCACATTGTGGCTTATGAATGTGCACTGCACAACAGATGTTTGTTGCAGGCATTCAAGCTCCCAGGCGGCCAACTGACCGCTGTACATGCAGTTTGCAAGTTTCTACCTCCTTCTAACCCTCCAGACCCCCTCCTCCCATGAGATCTGCATGAAAAGGGTTATCCTAGCAACATAAAACTACCTTGACATAGCAACAAAAAACTAAACAAGTAAATTGCTGATAAATTTAAATTGAGCGCATATGTGCGCGTGCCAAAGTTATTTATCAACCCCTTGCTGGTACTGTATGAAACTCAATATATCAGAAAATATCACATGGCACCTAAGCTATTAGCAAATAATTTTTTGCAACCCCACTCTCCCTTTAGTCGTCCCCCCCCCCCCCCCCCAACTCCTCCCACTTACCTGATCGAACTGAAACCACAAATTCCTGCAATGGGCTTACCTTGCTAACAAACAGCACAATTTCATACAATTCATTAAACAGAACATAAGCTATCTTCAAACTAAGATTGTTAATGCCCCTGAAGATGTGCGCCCATTTGTTGTATTTGCGTAATACTCAATATCAGCAGTAAGCTAAAAGTTTGCTAAGTGTTAGCGGATCTTTGAAACAGTGCTAAAACTATGAGCAAATAAATTATTTATTTTTTACCCACCCCATAATTTTGTCCCACTCTTTGTTTGTGCATGAAACCTGTCGAGTCTTACATTAGGCTTAACGGTTGTGTTTTTGCACCCTCCTCAATGGCTCTGCCACCCTTTAATTTTGCCCCACCCTTTGTTTGATGTGCACAAGACCTGTTGATTCTTAAATTAGCCTTAACTGGTGTATTTTTGGACCCTACTCAATGGTGCTGCACAAAACTTGCCTCCCCAGAAGACTATGCTAACTATCAGCTAAATACCATGGGCATTTATCAAACACTACAACAATTATAAGCAAATGATCAAATTTTGACTCCTTTGTTTTTAATTGCATCTCTCCTTGGCTGATCGGCACAAATGAAAGAGAAAAAAAATAAGGGTATGCTAACCATGCAAGTGTCTCTTAAATTTCATGTAAATTCGTCAAATAGTGCAAAAGTTATAGGCAAATTAGAATACCCCTTTTCAACTGTTTTGATATCTGTAACTTTTCATACTTTGAGACCCAAACGGCTAACCACAACCATCATGGGTCTTATCATTGAAGCTGAGACAAATGAGTGGATTAGCCATAAGGAAGCAGAATTCCTGGTGACATTGGATCCTGTCACACCTTACTTTTATACCCTCCCCAAAATACATAAGGGTACCACTCCAGTCCCGGGGAGACCCATTGTCTCAGGCATCGGATCCATTTTGGAGCCTTTGTCCCAAATCTGTGACGCCTTCTTTCAACCTTTGGTGAAACAAATTCCATCCTATCTACAAGACACCAGAGACGTCCTTCGTCTGATTGATGACATCGACGGAAGAGAGGACATCAACCTTCTCCTAACCTTAGACGTCGAGGCTTTGTACACTAATATTCCACAACAAGCCACATTAGAAGCTGTGGACTCACTGATGCGACAGGAAGTATGGATGTCCCCCACACCAATAGCCTTTATCATGGAGCTAGCCCACATTGCCCTGACTGAGAATTTTTTTAGATACGAAGCCCAACTGTACCATCAGGTCCGCGGAACCTCGATGGGTTCGACATTTGCACCAAGCCTGGCATGTATCTATATGGCCTCGTTTGAAAAGAACCACATCTACCCTCCTGAACATAACCCCTTTCGAGAGAATCTTACTCTCTGGCGTCGATATATCGATGATATTTTGATTTTCTGGAAGGGTGACCGACTCAGTTGTGAGGCCTTTTGTACTTGGATTAACCAGCAGGACCCATTCTTAAAATTCACGGGCACAATTTCAGAAACATCGATACCCTTCTTAGATCTAACCATCCGATTAGATCCTACAACGATCAGTACTACCCTCTTTAAAAAGGAGACGGACAGGAACAGTTTACTCCTTTATAACAGCCACCACACGAGAGCCTTGAGGGATAACTTGCCCTTCGGGCAATTCCTCCGCCTGCGGAGAAACTGCAGCTCTGTCCAAGACTATAAACAAGAAGCCAGTATCCTACAACACAAGCTCCAGGATAGGGGATACCCTACCCGACTTCTGAAGACATCATTCAAAAGAGCACTGAATAACAACAGGGAGTCATTGCTTGAAGTCCACCCCAAAGAGCAAGATGACACAATCACATGTGTTACATCCTACACCAAGCATTCAACGTTTATAAAAAAGACTGAACTCACACTGGGGGATCCTCAATACAGCGGGCATGGACTTACCGCGCCCACGCTTCGCATTCAAGAGAACAGCGAACCTTAAAGACACTCTGATTCACACCCGCCCCAAGAAATCAAGTACCCACCCAGTCAAGACCCTATGGGACCTTCCACCTGTCACTGGACACTACCGGTGTGGTTCATGTGTAGTGTGCCCCCAAACCATCTAATGTAAAACCATTGAATTACCGAGGGACTTCACTTGGACCATGAACAAACACACCAACTGCAATAGCCCAAGGTGTATCTATGTTCTCATTTGCCCATGCAAGATGCTCTATATTGGGATGACGATGCGCCCAGTTAAACAGCGCATCATGGAGCACAATAGTAACATTCGGTGCCTAAAGACACACACAAGACTCTACGACCATTGCAGAGAACACAACCATTCCACAGAGAACATGCGATGGACTGTTCTAGAGTGTCAACCCACAATAAGCCAACAAGCGCTCTTTAGATTGGAGCAAAGATGGGTACATCGTCTGCACACTGACGAACTCGGCCTGAATGATGCGGTGCCTTGGACAATGTTAGCCAGATAAGCCGCACTCGGACCGGATTGTCCTTGTCCTAGAACACAGTACTGCCATCGAAAAAACAACTCCCCCTGTTCCAAGATGGCGCCCACACCCGCCATCACAGCCAGGCTGGGTAATCCTCGCTTTCCACACCCGCATCATGTTGCCTAGCAACGCGTCTCGCACACGCCTACCATGGCGCCCGCGCTACTCGCCTTCTTATGCGGCGGGTACGCTCCACGGTTGACCGGCTGTCCTTCGAACATACCGACGTGGGAGGGGTAGGTGACTAGATGCCTGATGCCAGTAACTAACAAGGTAAGGTGCTCTGATCCCACGCGAGGTTCTCCACATGCGTTCTTCACGATCGCTGTGGTTGTACCTCAAGCGGCACCACGCCAAACGGTAAGCTTCGCCGCTAAATAATCCCCTGACATGCGGTGATCTTACTTGTTTCAGGTGAATCACTTATAGTTCTGGCCCCACGAGGTCAGTCGGTGGGATCTCCAACCGGGGACTGCGGGTAAGATCTCCGCTGTTTACTATATCCCCGGTGTATTAGATTACTTTTGTTAAGGACTCTTATCACATTGGTGCTAGCCACGACTTGTCCACCTTAAGCAGTTAGAGTGTTACAATGGTTTCTTTTTCCTTTTTCATTTTCCAATTGTTGTATGTGTGTGAATGCGCACACTCACCAACGCCTGCATGACTCATAGATGACATTCAGCATGGTATGAGATGTAAATAATGCAAAGACCATTATGCATGCCAATTGCAGAGCACTGATGTCACTAGCAGGACGCGGTCTTACCTCGTTATTACTTCAGCCTCACACCCTCTCTCACACGAGTGTCGTCCCTTGATGGGATCTGTGTACTCCCTCCTCACGGAGTGCATCACCAGCATGTCATTTTTACGTGCAATAATGTTCTTAAGACAACAGACATATTATTGACTGTACCCTTCTTATGTCTCCTTTCCTAGTCCCAGGGAGGGCCTCAAATGAAGGGTTGATCTGACGACACAATCCAGGTCGTATACTCGATTCCTCCAATCACTGAGGCATCGGTAGCAATTATATGAGCACTTTTGGTCCTGATGAATTGCCTTAGAGGCAAGAAACATGACGACCGCACTTTAACTGAGGGTTGAATAAGGCTTGATTACCTTACCCGTCACGCCTTAATACCCCTCTATTTTTCTTTTAATAAAGCAGTGAGCCATGCTATTAAAGCTGTGCATAATGGACTCTACTGACTTTTTTAAAATAACTTCACTCACGCTCACTATTGCACTTTTAGGCCCCTCACACTCACGCACCCTTTGGCAAAGGAATAAAAGAACTCCGCCAAAGTGCAGCACTCTGTGCTGCCCGACGGGCATTGCACCGCCAGCTTGTCGTAGGAGCAGGAAACCAATGATGACACTGGACGATCATCGGGTGGGATGACAAAAGTCGTCCAACCGTTGACTTGTGTGAGGTATCCTTAAATTCCGATAAGGGTTCACCACATTCACTTTTTTCTGTCACACTCCACGAGAGAGAGGTTAGATGTAGTCACCTAGTTGGCTCAATTTGGGGAACTCTGTACAACTGTTGTTGATCCCTATCTCTTAGGACATGTACATTGGACCCCGTTAAAAATTGTCCGCAATTGTTCCCCCCGGTTGATATGATACTTTGAGACCCACCCAAATGTATTTTAACACACATTTTCCAAAATTACTGAGCAGATTTAAACCATACCAAGCAAAGGCAACTCCACAAATACACTTCTATGGTAAGTTTGGTTGAATTCCGTTCAGCAATTTTATTTTAGTGGAGAAAAAGGATTTCTAGGGGACCTAAAATAGAAAACAGTGTTTTTTTGATTCACCCTTTCCCTCCCACCACGATGGATGCCACAGAACTTGCCAGGACAACCTATTGTTGATAAACTTGTTCCCCCCAAGTTTGTCTGTGGATTCGAGCAGGGCAAAAATTATGAGCAAAAAAAAAGGTTTTTCAATCGAATATATCTCTTGGAACTCTGAACCCGAAGGAGATTAAAATAACTTTTTGTGACATAAATGACTGTTCAGGCAAAGGGTCCAGGAACTGTCCACAGACGATAAATATGTAAACATTTATTATCATATGTAAACATTTATTGTCATTCAAAGCCAAACCTACCCATAAAGTGGTTAATGGGATGGTGGCACAAGGTACATTTTCCATGAGATACATAAATGGAACTTTGCTAAAAATCACATCATCTGCTTGGCAGGCAAGGCTTCAGGTTATGACCAACCAGAACAGAAGACCCATTATAATTCTTGGTTATTGCTGAAGTAACCTGTACACAATGGGGTCCGGGTACAGGGAAATGAAGATAATGCCTAAGAGCTTCCTTATCCACCCAAATCATAGCCTTCTACTTTGCCCAGCAGGCCCTGGAGGAAATGGGTTTAGAAGCAGGGCTTGTTCGAAGGCGATGACCTGTCATGCTGAGACCGTTCAGCAAGGTCAAAGACCACTGATGCACGCACATGAGGTTAATGCCTTGCTTAAGAGCGTGCCAGGCAGGTCCCATGGACAGAGGCACTAGCAGTAGGGGTGAACCTACTGCCAAAAATTGCTGGGCAGCACCAATGGTTCTGTTTTTTAGCCTTTTAGCCTCAGAGAATTGGGACGGGGTAGTATTTGGACAGGCCAGAGGATTGGCCAAGGCTCTTGCTCTGCTCAGAAAGGCAATATGCCATGTACAAAAAAAACGACAGCCATGGTCAAAGTTAGGCTCTCGTGAAAGTGAGATAAACTAAGTGAAGGGTGTGGAAGCATGCCACAACTTGCACCCAGAAGTTGTTGCAGACCAAATAAAGTCCTATCCAGTTCGCATGGAGGATAGGGGTGCAATCAAAACTAGCCATTTGCTTAGTCGTATCATAGCAACAACAAAAATAATAATCTAGGGCTAAACAGCAGTTGAAGGGGCCTTATGGTTCCAATTCAAACACTAAAAAACACTGATATTTCCAGTTATGATGACTTCCGCAGCAATAACTCCAGCTCAATGTACAAATCATGAGCTAACAAGTCACATATCACACCACAAATATAAATGCTTTGCCAAACGATATGTCCGAATTGCATATACCACACGGTGAGGCACATAAAGTGCCTGCTGTTAATGTTATTTATGCAAAAACACCCACCTTAGGTGAAAGGATTGAAAAATATCTCTGTCCACTTTCTCTCTTGTACAAGTAATATGTATTTCCTGGTTTCTTCACAACATTACAGGCAGCATGATGAAGATCAGCGTCTCTTTTTGCCTCTTCCAGGACCTTATTGGAAACGGAAAAAGAGAAATCTATAAAATAGAAGTAACTATTATCATGTAGTAACTATTATCGTATAACCGAGGTCTCCAAACGTTTCTATAAAAAGAACTAATTATATTGAGTGAAAATCATTCCAAGCTACAAATCGTGACCACATGAAACAAAATTAAATTACTGGCCCTTGTATGCAAAATTACCAGCAGTGGTCACCTTAGTGCATCATGGGTAATATATAATAGCCAAAACTGTGATACCCCCGGCACCAAGAAAATAACATTAGTAATCAGTTTCCCTGAGGCTGCATATTTTATCACTCGTATATCAGCTTTAAATATATTTTGGGAATCAACGATTTTACTCCCACAGAAGCTTATGATTTACAAAGATACACACATGTTTATCTCGCATAATACACACTTTTCAATTTTGGCATACATATATTAATTTGATCAAGCACATGCTTTTAATTTTGTGAACTGAGCAGCACACAGGAGAACTAATGACAGGTAGCTGATGAGCTACCTGTAGCTCACGAGCCACACGTGGGTGAAGTCTGACGTAAAGCAATACACTAGATGGTAACAACGCCATACTGCTCATCAATTCACTTTTTTGTGTTTCAATACATAGTTACATTCAGGAAATGATAAGTTACTAAACATGACCACAAAAAGCACATACGTACCACAACAATAAAACATGAGGAGCCCAAACTTGAACATTACAAGGCCCTGCATTGTCCAAAGACAAAACAGATCATACCAACGGGGGTTCACCTTGCAGAAGAATCTGCTTTTCGCTAACTGGTATGTTATATAACTAGAACAATTTCAATTTTTTTTTAAACTATAGGGATATCTAGTCCAGTGTCCAAACAAATTTACATTCCACACCTGCATCCACCAGATACTCATTGTAACTGATCGTCTAGTGTTTGCACAAAAGTGGAAGCAATTTGTTTTTTATGGTTTACGGTATACATTTCAAGAAATTGAGACAACCATCACTGAAAACTGAAAATAGTCTGTCCAAAAATCAAGCTTAAACTAGCTGCTTGTTTGGACTTCTTTCAAACCAAATATCATGATACATCCGCAGTACTTAATTTATGCATCTATTTTACGTAAACTGTGGACCTGGTCTCCCCGCGCAGCTCCACCACAGAGTACTGTCCCTGAGCCCTGAGACTCCAGTTGCAGGGTGTTCGAGACCCTACTTCACCTGCAGGCTCCTGCCTGCGCCTCATCCCTGAAGGTCCAGTGGGAGAGCACTCTGCTCTTCTGCAGTTCTGCCTCTTTCCTCCTTATTATCTTTCTATTTTAATCTTCCTTCTCATTATGTTTCCTTTTATCCTGAGTAATTTTCCCCCTGTGCTTTTCCTCCGTAGCCCCTCCCCCCTCCAGTGTGTCCTTCCCGGGTCCCAGTTGACCTGCCCTCCCCCGATCCCTACTTCATGGCGGCTGCTGCACAGCAAGAAGAGCAAGACCACTGTCCTGGCCAGGGTGAGTGCTCTCCCACGTGATACTCCACCATCGAGTACTGCCCTTGAGCCCTGAGCTCACTGTTGCAGGGTGTTCGAGGCCCTGCTCCACTCGCAGGCTCTTGCTGTGCCTAATCCCTGGTGGTGCAGTGGGAGAGCACTTTGCTCTTCTGCTGTTCTGCCTCGCTTGCCTCTCAATCCCTAATTAATGACCGTCGCTTTATGGCCGCAAAGGCAAGCCCGTCTGCGCCTGTCCGCGAACCGACCAGGACCAGCGCCAGGGACCTTGTCCAACCCTCAAACGACTCTGTGGATCCCTCATCTACAAGCCGCCCTGGTCACCGCACTCCCTTCAATGATACCAGCACCAACCTCATCGCACCCCACACCCTCGCCTCCACAGACTACATCTTACTCGGAGACCTAAACTTCCACCTGGACAACCACGAAGACCTTAAGACGGCCTACCTCCAAGGGAATCTTGCCAACATAGGACTGAAGCACCTAGTCACCACCTCCACGCACACAGTAGGACACACACTCGACCCAGTCTTCGCAGAAGGAAACAGTCTCCTTCAGCCACACAACGGAACTCCTCTGGACAGATCATCACTGCATCCACTTCTCCTCCACTTCTCCTTAAAAAAATATTGTATACAAGCACACCCGCCACCTCCCCGTAGAAGCTGGAAAAAAGTCCGCCAAGACCAGCTTACCTCCGCCCTCATCAGCACCCCACCACCGACTACGCCTGGTGCAAACACTGCAGCACGCAACCTCCACCGCTGGATCACAAAACACTCGCCCCCCTCAAGAAAGCCACATCATGAAAGCAAGCTGGTTCACCCATGCACTCAAAGAATCCAAACGCTCCTGCCGACAACTCGAAAAGACACGGAGGAACAACAAAACCTCGGAAACAAGCGCCGCCTACAGAGCAGCCACCATCAACTCATCAAATCCACAAAGAAGAAATCCTTCCAAGACAGAATCCTCACCAATGCTCATAATACCAAAGAACTCTTTCCCATCATCAAAGAATTTGTCAAACCCTGCTGCAAAACAGTAGACGTCCCTCCCTCCCAAGACCTCTGCAACAGACTCAGCACCACTTCCACCTCAAGATTCAGTTGTTCTATGCCAACTTCTATAACCAAGACCTCCGCACCGCTCCAGCTCGCCCTCCAAACACTACCCAACAGACCCTGTTTAATTGGACCCCACTCACGACGGAAGACATCTTAAAGACCATGAGAAGCATTCCACCCCAGAGCACCGTCAGACCGCTGCCCACCACACATCTTCCACAGAGCAGCTGCGGCTATCACAGCCAAACTTGGTCAGAAGATCAACTGCTCTTTCAAGACCGCCATCTTCCCCGATGACTCGAAACATGCCGAAGTCCCCCCTCCCCTGTAGAAAACCTCTGCAGACCTGACGGACCTCAAAAACTTCCGGCTCATCTCCCAGCTTCCATTCACGGCAAAGGCATCGAAAAGGCCGTCAACACCCATCTAGCAAACTTCAATGAAGCTAGCAATGTCCTGGACATCTCCCTATCTGGATTCAGCAGCAACCACAGCACCGAGACAGCCTTACTCGCCGCCAATGACTACATTCGCTCCCTCCTAGACCAGGGTCAAACTGCAGCCTCATCCTCCTTGACCTCTCGACCGCCTTCGACACAGTCTCCCACCACACCCTAGCCACCAGACTCCACGACACCGGCATCCGCAGCAAGGCCCTAGACTGGTATGCTCATTTCTCACCAGCAGAACTCAGCGAGTCAGACTCCTGCCCTACCTCTTGGAACCAACAGAGATTAACTGTGGAGTGCCCCAGGGATCCTCCCTCAGCCCCACCCTCTTCAACATCTACATGGCCCCCTTCGCAACCATCGTCAGAATCCAAGGGCTCAACGTTGTCTCCTACGCCAACACCCAGCTTATCCTCTTCCTCACCAACGTACCCAACATCACCAAACACAACTTCCAAGAAGGGATGAAAGCCATCACCACCTGGATGAAGAACAGCTGCCTGAAACTCAACTTCAAGAAAACAGAAGTCCTCATTGTTGGTTTCACCCTCTCCACATGGGACGATTCCTGGTGGCTCGCTGCCTTCGGAACTCCCCCCTTCCCCAACAGACCACGCACGAAACCGTGGCATCATACTATACTCATCGCTCACAATGAACCGCCAGATCAATGCCATATGCTCGACCTGCTTCAACACCCTCCGCATACTCCAAAACTGATAATAGACATCCCCCGTCGCAGCCACATCACTCAAAACCTCCGAGATCTCCACTGGCTCCCAGTCGAAAGAAGAATAACCTAACTCCTCACTCACGCATCAAAGGCCCTTCACAACACGGGACAAACATACCTGAACAACCGCCTCTCCTTCCACGCAACCAAAAGACACCTCCGATCAGCTGACCTTTCTCGGGCCACCGTTCCAAGCATCTACAAGACCAAGACCAAAATGGGAGAAAAGTCCTTCTCCTGCTTCCCAGCTAAGGCCTGGAATGACCTCAGGCAAGCTCCCATGCGGTTACAGTTCAGGAAGGATCTCAAGACCTTCGGATGACCCCAGCACTCAACAGAGCTGCCTCCTAACCCCCAGCGCATTGAGACCCTCGAAGGTGATTTATAAACCCCTGATTAATTGATTGGCTGCAGGTGCTAGGCCCCAGAACTCATCATTAAGGACTTCAATGTATGTTTCATCGTCACACTCAGACCCACAGAGAGAGAGAAAAAGACAGAAATTAAAAAAAGAGTACAAGAAAGATAGGAAAACAGTGAAAAGGGAAGAGAAAACCAAAATGGAAAAGTGGGATAAAAAGACAAGAAATGCATGCTAGCAGAGGAAAGAGGCATGAGGTAGAAACAAGATTAGGGAACCTCACTATTTGGCATGAAAAGGAAATACGTGTAATGAACTTGAATAAGTGTGCAGCGCCTCACAAGTCCTGAAAAACGCTACCACTGTACATGCAGTAGGTCTAAACCTTAGTCTTCTACTGGGACAGCAAACTACAGCCTAAAAACAAATTTTAATAAGGAAGTGCTTTGCACAAACTTATACTCCAAGGCAATCGTTCACTGTATCGGGAATTTTTTATGGGAATGTAACGTACGTCATTTATCATACCAGCACTTCTCATTACTAGTCTATTTTTCGCGTCACAGATAGGCCACTGACAGCCAGAACTAATAAAAAAATGGATATATTAATGTGACAAAAATTCATGAAATATGTGAACCCCATTTATTTTTATGCCTTAGGATTGTATGTAAACATATACCTATCCAAATATCTTTATCAAATTAAACGAAAACATGAATGTACAATGAGCACTTTGGATAAAAAGATATGGATTTACTAAGAAATAATGAGTAAACTCCAGCCTTTTGCTCATGTGCCTCGAGTATCCAAATTTATCAACAATTGTTCTCAATTTTGAATCTTAAAAACTAAGTATGCAGCCACCTCTGCTTATTGAGAGCTCAATCAAATACAATAAAGTTATCAAATCTATATGATTTTTCCAAATCATTGACACAAAAACATACATTGTTTCAGGAAAATGTCTTACCTTCCGTGCCTGTTGTTGCAAGAAACGAATCTGCTCAGCAATAACAGTCAGCTTGTTACAAGCATTGGCTCTGATGAATTCATCAGCCTGGGAAAAAAAGCCACATTTTCAAACTCCAACATCCACAATTAAGCATTTCTTGGCTATTTTATTATAATACTGCATATCGTAGAGGCCAATTTGCATGCGCTGACTGCAAACATTTCAATGTGAGTTGCTCCACTCTTATTCATCAGCCACAAACACGTTCCACACCCTGTGAATTTCAGGAGAACAGGTACGATATGGTCCTTGAACCATGTATACTCATGATTTACTCCTACTTATATTACCCCAAAATGTGCAAATTAATCTTGGCACAAGAATGGCTAGTGAGCATTGCAGGGCAGGAACATATGCAATAGGTAGGGAACCTTCACAAACACACAGGGTTGTGGGAATCAACAAACCTGTTCCACGTCATCTCCAAAATTGGTCGGTGTGTTGGGAAAGGGCTTCTTTATGGAGATAAATATTTGTCCAGGGCAAAACAAACAAAAACGTTAGATAGTGTAAATGTAATTTATTGTGGAACTTCTGCATGAGCGAAAGGTACACGTTCAATTCCATTTCGTTTACACGTGCATTTACTTTTGGGAATCTCCAAGTGACATTTTCTCACATCTACGCCTGGAATTCTTTGGGAATTCAATGTAAATCAGAGGTTCACAAATTGTAGGTGCAAGCTTACTTGCATACATTTCTGTCTTCCAAGCAGAGAGTTTTAAACATTGTATTCAAAGCTGGGGAGAGGAGTTGGCCTAACGGCTAGGGAGGTCTAACTCGAATCTGGGGAACCGGGTTAGAGTCTCGGCAATGACGCTCAGCATCCCAGGATTCTGGGCAAACCACTTAATCTCCCCGTGCCTAACAAAAAGGAATGTGTCCTCATGCAACTGGTGCTCATGTAAAGCGGTCTGATACCCAAAACCTTCGGGTCAAATTTGTGCTATATAAAACTGCGTAACAAACAAAACAGTTATTAACCCCTTTGCCGCTGGCTGAATTCCCTCGCTGTGCTGGGGGACGGCGCATACAGCGCCCCCATGCTCATGACGAGGTCAGCTTGTCATGAGCCACGGCGCTCCGGTGCTCATGACAAGCTGAGCTTGTCATGACCGCGCCCGCTCCAATGGAACGTTCAGCACAGCAGGGGAATCAGCCCAGCGTGCGAGCGTTCCACGGAACAGGCGCGGTCATGACGAGCTCAGCTCGTCATGAGCACCGGAGCACCATGGCTCATGACGAGCTGAGCTTGTCATGAGCGTCCAAGAGGTCAACAAGAGCTCTAATCTGCCAATTAAGCTTGAGGCAATTTAACCAATTATTACACTATGAGCATATCCCTTCGAAGTTGACCAGATCTTGAACAGATCCAATTTGCAACTTCCCATTTGTTGACATCTTTCAGACACTTCAATTACAATGGACCTACAAGACTATGTTATAGTGCAAATGGCCAGGCTTGTGAATTTATACATTTTCTCATGGGTAATACACCAAGCAATTCTCACACAAAAAACAAGAGCGACCAATATGTCCTTGCGAACTGGGTATTGCTGTTAGCAGAGACAGTGTTCACAAGGAACTCATTTTCCATAAATATTATAAATGTTTGCAGCAATTAGAATATCCTGCTTAACTCAATCAGAACAGCAAATCTAGAATGAAACCGTAGCTCAATTAGGCACACAATTATTTTAACAGGGTTTTACGTGAAGGTACACAGAACAAGATTTTTGTAGTCCTCACTTCAGCCGAAGTGAGTGTTATTTATTATGCATAACAGAATTTCACATACAAAAGGCATAAAATATTTACTCTGTGTATTTACATTATATACATCACATTTTAAAGTGATTTGTTAACCCCAGTGAAGTGACCAGAACCAAGGCAGTGGAACATCAATGTTGCAACTGGAAAAATTGTGGTGGTGGTTGTTGGTAAATAAAAGAGGAGCCAATTAGAGATGAAATACAATCAATTCTTCATGGACAACTATGGTTTGTTGGAAGCTCTCCCTTTTAAGAAAAACAGTCGATGACGTTTTGACCCTCTAGCGTTATTGGGTCTCTTCAGGACAGAGATTCTGGGGACGAGCAACACAATGTGGCTGCCCAATTTGCAGAAGTCCTTCTGAATATTCTGGGTTCTTCTTGATGCCAGTAAATAGACTAGATTCAGTTTCCACGAAAGCCACAGCTTGGATGCAGTTGTAGTTCACAGTAACAGTGATTACTGCAGGTCCAAAAATTAGTTGCGAGTAGTTGCCCAGGGTGAGGGCAGAGCTTCACGAATCACTTAGGGCCTGTTGTCATAAATTTGACTGGGACCGTCAGGATTGCTGTATTTAGTGGTCATTTAGAAGGATATGGTCCTCTCTCAATAGTAAGTATCCTCAAATGCTGAGGTTACTGCTTCAATAAGGAGAGGCAAGGAGCGCGGTAATGGATATTACCGGTGATTGTCCGGGAACGAATCTACAAGACGGGCATTGATACTTGCAATATCCCCGCCAGCCGGGGTTGGAAGTCTGTCTTCCGATCCCAGCTGGCGGGAATTGAAAAAGAAATTAAGGCATGTTACAGGTTGTCACTCCATCAGTTAGTATAATAATGGTTGCACTTACAGATAAAATCAACAATACAGAGCAGTTGATAGTTAGATGTTAACATGGCGCAGTACATCTACATATGAGCTATGGTTGTTGCACTGTAGAGGGGTTCAAGTAGTCAGGGGCAGAGTCATCACAGGCAATCTGAGTGTCAGTGATAGGGGAGTCAGTTACAGGTTCACCTGGGGTGGCCAGTCGGTGGAGGTAGAAAATGAAGGGGCCCATATGTCTGGGGGTATGCAAGCCGCTGGTATCAAATCCCAGAATTTGCCAAGGAGCGTCTGACAATGGGCTGCATCATCCAACCAGCGTTTGACCTGGGGTGCCGGTTTACGTCCCAAGTAAAGGGCCACCCGACGCTTGGCAAGCACCAGGAGCATCACAATCAATTAGCGGTTAGCATCTGATACGTGCATGACATAACTCAAGAGGCACAGCAGAGGTCAGGGGTGATGTGCTCAAGTGTAATTTTGCTAATGGCGGGGCACACCTCCAGACAGAACAAGGAAACCTTGGGACACAACCAGGCCAGGTGGGCGAAGTCCGCACCAGGTGCTGAGCAGCGCACACATCTGTCGCTGTCCATCAGGCCCATCTTGTATAATGATGTGGGGTGCAGTAGAGTCTGTGTAGATATTTAAATTGAACTAGCCGCAGGTGATAGTTGGGGGAGATGCGTTTGATTTGGGTGCAGCAGTATTGCCAGTGTTCGGGAGAGAGATCTCTTTCTAAGTCTGCACCCCATGCGTTGCCGGCACGTTCAGTGTTGATGGAGGAAGCAGCTAGTGTACGAGCATAAAGTCTTGTGACCATTTTCCGTGGAGAGTTAGAGGAGTGAACAAACTCAAGCACAGCGTTGGGCTGGGGGTAACGTGGAAACATGGGGTTGTCACTTTTGCATGTTGCTCTGATCTGATAGTAGAGTAGCTTATCGAGTTGAGAAGCGTTTTCATGAAGAGTGAAGAAATTATTGTCTGGGTAGATGTCGGCAATGGTGTGAATACTCCAGTCAGCTGCGCGGCGGGCCATACCCGCTGTCTGCAGTGGGGGAAACGACGGATTGCTGGCGAGTTGCAAGGATGACGCGTAGAGCGTACCGGCGCTGGTGTATTTGCGCAGCCCATCCCAGGCCCAGCGCAAACACTCAACCGTGTCGATACGCCACAGGGGACTTTCTGCGGCAAAAATGTGCAGTCTGCATTAGCCCTGGAGAGGCAAGGTCTGCCTCGACCACCACATGGCGCTGGAAAGGTGTTGGATGAATCCAGAAGTGGAGAAAACTGGCTTGGGCTCACAGCGCGTAGAGTTTGAAATCGCAGGCCCGGACCAAGGGTAGTGTTAAAAGGTCATAGGCGTTCTGGGCTGGCGACTGTCCCAAACCAATGTGATAATATTATAGCATCGTTTTTGGAAGAACTGTGACATGAGAGGAATGGTAATATTTAAAAAGAGGCATAGGAGTTTAGGGAGTACAACCATTTTAGCGATGGCGATGCGCCCAGCCAGTGATAGAGGGAGTTTTTGCCATGCAAGTATCTAGGTTTCCAGCCAGTCCATTGTCCTGCCGAATTTGGACCTCCACAGTTCGTCCACATCACTTCTTAACCAGATGCCCAGGTACCTGGTGGGGTCAGTCACTCAAACAAATGGGCAATCAGGAGTGAATCGCTTGGTCGCGTCCGTGAGTGGAAAAAGGACAGATCTTCTCCAGTTGACCGGGACTACGGAGAGAAAGCCAAAGCAGACAACCTCCCTGGTCATGGGCGCCTGGCAATGCATTCCCCCCGGATCACAATCTTGAAGGCCTCCCAGAGGGTTGAGGGCGACTCGACAGAGCCTGCGCTGTGTTTGAAATAGGCAATGATGGTGCTGTGTATGTTCTCACGGAAGGCGGCGTCGTGGAGGGCATTAGGAGGTAGGCGCCACGCGAACATGCGGCGAAGTGCGAGCGGGAGTCGCAGACATAGGCGCACGGGGGCACGGTCGGACAGAGTGCGGGCCATGTGGTCCACGGAGGTGGTCCAAGAGGTAATATCACGGGTAGTGATCCGGAGGTCGAGGCGGGACCGGGATCCAAGCAAGCCCATAATGCAGGTTCCCTCGCGCTTTCCAGGCTGTGCATGTCACCAGGCGTCCAGCAGAGAGTTAGCCATAATTGAGTGGAGAAGGGTAGTGGCCTATGGGTGTTGGATGCCGTCTCCAGAGCGGTCAGCGCCTGCGAGGGAGCTATATTAATGTCATCCCCCAAATCAGGGAATGGGGCCCCAGGGTGGAAATAAGTTCCCAGACATGTGTGAGAAAGTCTGGGTCGTCAGAGTTAGGGCCATAAAGTGCCGCTAGTATCAGCGGTTGATTGTAAAGTGTGCCAGCAAGGATCACATAGCGGCCCTCCAAGTCAATGGAAGTGTGAGTGTTGTACCAAGGAGGCCCCTTTTGAAAAGGATAGAGACGCTGCATGAGTAGTTAGAATAGAAGGAAGTGTACGATTCACCCCAGTGACGAGATAGTAGCCTAGATGAAGTAGCAGGAAGTAGGTGCGTCTCCTGAAGGAAACAAACATCAACGTGGTATCTGATAAGCTATAGACAGGCCATGGTATCCACTTGCATGTACCATATTTAGTCCACCTGGTGATTGATAATCCAATCTACTCACATGACTAGGCTTCAAGGGGCCAGATCAGGCATATAGGGCAGGCATTTCATAATGTAAGAATCCTCAGTCCAGTGAGACTGAAGAACTAGGGAGTGTCGACTCACTTGTGCGTCGAGCATGGACTTGTGCAACATGCGTACATCAGACAAAGCCCTGGGCCAGCCAAGTAGCTTACACATACTATGCAAGTTCTGCACCACTTCCTGCACTAAACACAGTGTCTGATAAAGTACATAAATTGTGTATGTGGTTGCCGTAGAATCAGGCTTGCTGTCAGTGGGACAGCTATAAAGCTCAGGGTCCTAAGGAATATGTGCTGATAGTGGGTACCTGGAGCCACCTACACAAATTAAACAAAGAGTGGCCATGTTCCTCAGCCACCAGGCTACTTCTACCAAAAAATAATCTTTTACAGGGAGAACCCCGCCACAGCTTAAAAGGTGCCTCATCTGCAAAAAGTCAACAAGCCTGGTTAACAAATAGTAAAATGTAATGCTTTTTATAAAATGGAACACAGGCTATTGGCAGCATGCAATAAACTGCACTAGATACATAATTTGAGCAACAATTAGTTTTCCACAGCAAAATCCGACAATAATATGCAGAAAATGGATTTAACAAAGAACAGAAAGGATCACTGCTCTTTTTAAAGTGAAAACAGCAAAAGCGTGCATATTTAGCGAGTCAAGGGGAAGGGAAGGAAGAAGATCTCAAGAGTATGAAAGGCACCAAGACCAGGTTTGCATCAAATACTTTGGAGGAGAGAAGTATAAGAGTATATTCCTTCTTCTGAAAGTTATTTTAGTTCTTAAGGAGTGCATTTCAGGATGAAAAAATACACCAAACAATTCACTGAATTGCAAACCGGGACAAGTGAATGCCCCGACAATGAGTGCATTGCTGATTGGCATTTAAAAAAAGTATTTTTAATATGCAGATTGTAGACAATTTGGAAGGAGACACGGCGTAGCATCTAGTTTGTTTTGAAAAACAGAGATCTGGGTTTTTAACCAAGCTCGGCCACTAAATCAAAAAATATTTTATATCTCGAACAGTAAATAAAAAATGTTTTTAACTACTTTGTGCGGTATATAACTATCCTAACTACGCATACCGATCTCTAACAGATCCTTTGTCCCCTAATTCGGTCTCAAGTGGATCCCAGGACCATGCTGTTCCATATACTACACCGCATGCCTGAAGATGCTTAGTGGCAGGTTCCCAGGGAGCAGCCAGCCAAAAATGTTCATTAGAGGTTCGCTCAGCCATCCAATTGATTACATGTATGTAGACTGCTAGGCAATTAGAGGATACAAAGAAACATTTGAAGTGTTGGATTGGGAAGGGACTGATCACCTTCCAATTAGGTCAGTTACAGCTTTACCAGCTACTGATAGAATTAAAAGGCAACGTTCATACAGCTATTAACCCCTTGGCTGCGGCGTTAATTCCGCCGCAGCGCTAGTGAGGAGGGGGGGCCACGCGGCGCCGCCATGCTCGTGACGGAACCACTCAGTCACGAGCCTCGGGCGCGCTGTGCTTGTGACGGAGTGGTTCCGTCACAGCCCCGCCCGCTCAATAGAACGTGCCGCGCAGGCGCGAAATCACTGCAGCGCAGGCGCGGCGGCCGGGCCGTTACAGAACCACTCGGTCACCAGCACAGCGATTCCGTGCATCGTGCATGGATGTGGTTAAAGAAAATCCTTAGACCGTAATGTATCCCTATTACCAGAGACAGGGAAATTCGCAATTGGAACCAAGTAGTTTAAATACTGAAAGGACAGATCAAGTTTGAAAGGACTCCTGATCAGGTGACCTTGAACAATTTTATGAGACAAAAGGAAAAAGTGGTCAAAGCCACTGCTGTGGAGAGGCGTGTTAGGCTAGGAGAAATTTGCAATCTCTGATTTCGATACCAAATACAGAATTAAGTACAGACTAATTAGAATGCCACGCAGGACTGCCCATGATGAGAAGGAGGACGTCTTGGGCCATTATAGACTTTTGTGCAAAAAATGTAAACGGTTCATCAAAATAATTCGAAAATTGTCACTGAAGGAGGCCTGGAGGTAGATGGTGGAGGCCATTCAAAAGAAGGACTTCCAAGATGTTCTCGAAAATGATGGCTGATGATTTAGTGATCATATTTAGTAAAAGAGGAACCAAATAACACATTTGTGAAGGGAAGTGCATTTTCGTCAATTGTATGCTCCGCCACGGACGCAGTAAAGCACTGTGGTACCTCACAACTGGAGGATGGAGACCCACTTTCTATAAATGCTAGCAAGATTGTGGAAGTTAAAAACCCGTTGAAGATGAGCGGGCTCATCCCCCAGATGGTGTCTCAATTATATGCAAAACTCTGAAACTATAAATTATATGCTCTGCACTTGCACAGTACTTCAGAATCAGCAATGCGGTGTACACCTTCTTGGAGGCCAGTATTACAGTCTCTGACCCTTTCCTTTACTCCTCCATGGTTCTGACAGGCGCTCCCCTAAACCTGTAGCCTTCAGATATACCTACCCTTGCACATCTTGAACTACGATGGGAGCAGTATATATATATATATATATATATATATATATATATATATATATATATACATATACACCATCTGTTAAGTTTTTGAAGGTCAGTGCAATTCAAGAGAGCTAACTAGCTATCTTGCCAAAGTGCATCTCCCTACCTGTTGCTTTAATCAAATACTCATGGCCCCAACAGCAAGCTATCAGAGGAATTGTAGGCAGTTAAAAGTCAACAACAGCAGCGGAATAACAAATGAGAACCTGCTTTACCAGTTAACTCTACGTAATTGAATCTATTATCTTCTTGGTGAGCCACTGCAATGTTGTTGTTTGTGGATCTCTGCTCTAGGTTGCTAAAAGTGCATTTGACTCAGTGTTGTGACATCCATTCTTAGTATATTTGGGTCGAGCACTTTCCACAGGAGAATGTTAACTGCAAACGATGCAACTCATTTTCGCTGCAACTTTTACCAATAGAAATTACATATCATGTCAATGCTCTAAGGAAAGACATATCAACAGATATAAAAAATCATTAGGTTGGTAGAATCCGGTGGTTGCAATTTACTCATGTTATCAGTACTGTTTACTAGTCATTACAAACAGGTACCAGTCAGGTCCTCCGACTCCCAAAGAAACCTTGCTTTGAAGTAAATTACTTCACAAATTATTATCATATTGCTATTCTCCACTTCCTGGAGAAAACACTTGAAAGAGTAGTTATAATCCAGTTACACAATCAACTGGGGAGGAGGCACCTCAGGCTACTGCCCTCATCAATCTGGAATACCCTTCCTTTTAGCACTGAAACAAAAACTCAGTTTGTCGCTAGCTCCCCTGATTCACATATAATACAAAAGTTTACTTTTCTCAGAATTTCCCGACCTGCGAAGGGGGGTTGACATGATAGAACATCACTTACTCTTCGCTGTTTGTTAGAAATGGCCTTTCTTGCAGGGTTAACCCAAACTTTTTGACTTCCTCCTCCTCTTGACCATGTTTATCGGCTTCAGAACTCCGAGTACTTTACCACTGCTAATCAGTGCTAAAGTGCATGTGCTTCTTCCCTAAACATGTGTGCAATTGGCGTATACCTGACATATTTAATATACTTAGAAGTTCCTGGTAAAGGGGTATACCATATATAGCCAGGGCCTGTAAATAAAATGCTAATAGTCGGCTGCTGCAGAAATTGTGCCACCCAGAGAAGTAGCCTTTCAAACCTGTCTCGGATGTGCAGTTTACTGCCACCTAACTTGGCATTTAAAATTACTTGCCTAGTCTTAAACTCCTCTTTTATTTCATATATATATATATATATATATATATATATATATATATATATATATATATATATATATATATATATATATGTGTGTGTGTGTGACCCCTAAGGTAGGCCCTAGGTAGCCGTAAGGGCAAGGTGTTAAGTAAGTACAAGGTAGGACATGTATTGTTGTGGTTTGCATGTCCTGGTTGTGACAGACAGCCTATTTCATTTTTCACGACCGTGAAGCCTACCTGTGTTTTAAACTAGCATTGGGAATTCCTTTATACCTTTCTAAGTGGTACTATCAGATCAGAAAGTAGTAGCTTTTTGATGTTTTATATGTTTGGAATGGTATTCATAAATCCTACTTACAAGTGATGTTGAATTTAACTTCACTATTTTTGAAATGCCACTTTTAGTGGACATTTCTGTGCACATACTGCTCTATGTGTCTGACAGCCTTTCTCCAATACACATCTGGGCTGGGTGACAGCTACATTGTGCATTCCATCTACACCACCACAACACAGGACACTCATCTGCATTCAACAGGAGTGAAGGTCCAGGGGTCCTAGGTTTAAATCTTACTTCATAAAAAGTTCAAACAGCAAAGGAACCTTGCTCAAAGCTCTGGACCATAAAAGCTTCATAAAGTAGTTGAGGTTTGGTGTGAACCTGTGTTCCTTGTTTTTAGATGACTGGTTGCTTTATATAACACGGATGAATCCTTTGTATCTTTTGTACTTTAGTGGCAAACTCAGGTCTGCATATTACATTCATTCATCTTCTTAAGGTGTCCATTTCACTCTTTGTGAGGGTTTTCAAGATTTTATTAAGCAATGAAAAAAAGGACAGCCGACACGTTTTTCACCCTATATGGCGAGTGGCGCCACAGCTTTTTCAAGGCTGTAACAAAAGAAGAGTACACTGTAAGAAGTAATGAGCATTAGAACAGTTAACCCCATAGAGTGAGAAACGGGTGCTTAGAAAATAAGTGAGCTCATGAGAAAAGTTTTTTTGTTTTAAAAATTCTTTAGGAAAAATCTATTTCTGAATTACAACTATATTAGTTCCAAAAAGGAACTTACAATTTTTTTTTCGAGAAATGGTATATCTACGGGACAAAGTACAAGACTAATATATTTTAAAAAGTGAGATAAGTTTTTGCAGAACCAGCGTAAAAGATCCAATTCCCATAGGAATTTTTAATAGCAAATGAGTAAACTTTCCCATCTTAAACGCTTCTATACATAAAGGAGAGTGTCTCGAATCGTTGTTACGCAATCAAGACCATAAATTAGGAGTCAACCTTTAGTACTAGATACCAAAGAAAGATAAAGGGTAAGTCCTAAGAAAGGAAGACATTTGCTGAAAAGAAGAAGTATTCAATACCCAGGCAGTTTTGTCACATCATTCTTAGACTTTTTCCAACAGTGAAAGTCACAGTACAGTTGATATGCATACAAATCTGTGGAAAGAGGTTATGGTTGCGGTCAGTTCAAAGTCATACATCGCTACATCATAATGCATTTCCAACTTCTCTTGCGGTGAAAATTATGCAGTCATTGTTGGTTGCTATTTAAGGTTTTTCTAAATAACGAAGGTGAGGAAGTACAAGTCAGTTTAAAACAAGTGTTAAAGGAAGAACGGTTGTGTCAGGCACCAGAAAATAATACCTTTTCAGAGAATTAAGAAAGTTGGACCAACTTGTATTATACGTCGAATTATAATGTTTCACTTTGTCATGGGTTCACATCGCCTGTGATATTTTTTCTTTTCATTTTGCCCCAAGTTTAGAGCTCCTGCGAGAAATATGCCATATCTGGTCTATTTAGTTGTAAAAGAGACGAGAGGCGGTGGCTTGAACTGGTGAGGGGATTCTGATCAACGAATTTGAATGCTACCTGTATCTCGGTGCGTTTCTAAGATTACCAGCGGACACCGATTTGGCCACATGTTCGGCCGTAGTAAAACTCCTCTAACCGAGCATGCATCCCAATTAAGCAATACATAGCTACATATCGTTCTAGCAAGACGAATTGAGAGAAAATGACTAATTCCCATTTTTTATGCTTAACCCTGCTTCGCGCTAAACTTGCTATCGTTTATTAAGTGCTATGCCATAATTTGCGCTGAACTTACTATTTCTGAAGCAGAGATCCGACAGCAGCGAAGTCTTCCGGGAAATCCGGTATGAGGCAATAGTCCCGTGTTTTAACTCGGGACCGCCGCCATATTAAATGGTCTTTCCCAATGGTGTGATCCGGAAGTAAACACCATATACTTCTGCAATTGTGTAATCTTGTGTTACGGTTTAAAATTGTGTTTTTGCCTCATAACTTCAGGGAAGCGATGTTTACGATGGACTTATCTTTTGCAGAAGTTTATAGGAAATTATGGTACAGCCCCTAGTTATATTGCGGTTCGTTGGTATTACCTTGGTTATTGGACCTGCATTTTGAGTTGTAGTCAACAAGGACGGACTCAAGTAACAGTCAAGGAAGCGTGGTGGCCATGTTGGAAGGCCATATTTATAGAAACTGTAGAAATATCTTGCTTAGATTACAGTACATGACACCTATGTCAGGGGGGTTATTTTTTATGTCGAGAGGCAGTGATCAGTAACAGCACTCTCTTTGTTATGACCATTCAATCAGCGTATAATAACAAATTGCATGTAGGAGTTAGATAAAAATTAGCTGACCCACACAAAGTGAATTAATGGAGTAGTGGCGCTACATTGGATATACTTTTAGGGAACATAATTGTGAATGTTGTCAGATCTTCCTCCTCCGACAGTGTCAAATAAATGAACTGAGGAAGATCGTGAAAATTATAATTGAGGTATCATTTGGTCAGAAACTCTCTGGTCTATGATTTTATCAAAGACATATTATTGATGTACATGTATATTCCCCTTGTGCTATGGTTACAGAGGTTAGGACAAATTATATCAGCTTAATAGTCTATCTGTGCACTTGGCTCTGATTATGTTTAGGTGGATTTTTTAAAAATAAAGTCAAGTACCATGAAGGCCTCATTATACCATTTAGGGTACATTTGAAGCGTTCTACAGACCAATTTTCCATTTTTGTTATTGCATAGCAGTTCACAGATTTTTACATGGATAATCTTGTTGCACTTGGAGCCTCTTATCAAATGTATAGTCTTTAAAGCCAATGGTCCCACTTAGTTCCTTATTGAAGCCCTTTTCAACAGTCTCCATGCCTATGATCAAGGCAATCTCCTCTTTTCGTAGACGTAGTTCCAAATTCCCACCTAGTTTATGCTGTTTTAGTTTTTTTAAACCAACAAATGAAAACAGTAGTTGATGGCAGTGATTTTTCATGAAATGGTCTACCAAAGGTTGTCTTGTGTATATTCCCATAGTGTTCTTGGATACGGGTTTTCAGTGGCCGTGTTGTGCTGCATTCAGACTGGTTTTCTTGGGTAGGGAGCAATGGACAGGCACTAGCACTTAAATAGGTAGTATCCTATCCCCGTACAAAGAGCTGATTCCCCCCCACCCCCCACCAGTAGCCTGCCAGACAGGACTGGGTTGAAAAGGATTCTTGTGCACTTCAGAGAACTCCTTTGAAGTCACACTCTACTTCAAAGGCACTTTTGGGTAGAAGTACTGGTGCTCTGACCTCCTAAAATCAGACATAGCATGGGACTTGTAAACAGACGCTGCTTGCTCTATATCTTATATCTAAATATTGCCAGAAGGACTGCTGTGCTGCCAGGAGGGGCTGCCACTCTGCAACCTACTTGTGTGTGCTGGCCTGCTGCCTACTACCTATTCGTTGTGGTACAAGTGTTCTCCAAGGGCTTGATTACTTGCCCCCTGTTCCTAAAATTCTCAGGGTCATCAAAAGATTTTTGCCGTACCAGGACTAACATGAGACTCTCAGTTCGACAGCTGACCCCTCTTGAGACTCCACGATCCACTTCTCTAAAGACAATTGCTCTGCCTTGGGAGGCCGACACTCAGTGCCCCCCACAACCGCGCCCTATAAGCGGAGACTTCAGATGAGTGTTGCTCCTCGGGCTGGGTGCCGAGTCGATCAGCTATAGTCCCTTCAAACGCATTGCCTGGGCAACACAGAAGTGCAGCAACTAAGTCATCCCCGCCCCAGTCACCTTGGACTGCCAGAGGGCGAAAACCCACTTCCCTTGTTCTCAGCACCCGGAGCAGGTACGGGCTCACAGTAGCCCTCGGAGGTCCCAGCAGCTTCCATGCTCCCACTGACAAGTGGCAGAGTCTGACTCAGTAGAGGGACCTTGTTGTTCCAACTCCTCTGTTTGAGCCAGGTAGTGTAAACCGGTCAGCAATACCGTGATTGCACGATCCAACGTGAGTGTTCTTTGGGGATTCCAGATTTAGCTAATCTTGCATTTTTGCCTACTTTAAACAAAACGCTTTGAACGGGAGTATCTCTTCGACAGTCGAGAACTATTGAACATAGGGATTCTTGATATTCTTTATATGTGCATATCTTGTGAAATATATGTGATATTTTTATTGTTTTGTTAATAATACTATTTTTATAAACCGGTGTTGTGGTGCATTCATTGTGTTACTGTGTTGCACAAATACTTTACACATTGCCTCCTTAGATAAGCCTGACTGCTCTGTGCCAAGCTACCAGAGGGTGAGCACAGGTTACTTTTTAGTGTGTACCTAGCTTACCCTAACTAGACTGGTAGTTCCTGCCTGGATTAGGTGCACACCTCAGCTAACCAGGAATTCTATTTTGAACACCATTCTACTCTTCTATGCTGTCCTGGATTGGTTCACCTTATTCCTTTTTGGCAGACTCTAATTTGTACAGATGGGCTTTCACAATGTCTATGCCCCGCCCAGTGACCACGTTCTGTCTCAATAAGTATTCATTAAATTGAACCATAGGCAGTCCTACCAGGAACTTATGTGAAATGTAAATATAGACTGGTTTAAAAAATAAAGAAAGGTAATAAAACTTAAAGAATCTGCAATGTTCAAAGGAGGTTGGCTGTTTTTTTCTGATTCTTTGAGAATGATTTCCTATGTAGAAGAGGTGAAAGATGGGAGGAAGCAGAATTTATACAAATTAGCAGTGTAAGACAGTTGGCATGGTTTCAGTGACACCATCCAAGGGCTCAGTTTTGGATGAGTTGGAACCTACAGCTTAATTTGGAAGTTATACTCGCTATAAAGAAAGAACAAACTAACATTAAAAGTATTTAGTTGATTTCTCTGTGGTTTGTTCTGTATAGAAGGGGGGAGTTGGCATTTTAGCTACAAGTTTGTTAGCAAGTAAGGAGCGTATGAGAAAGCAAAAACTAAATGGTGGCAAAGGGTTATTGGACAACCATCCGGTATGCTCAGGGAAAAAAAGTAAAGGAACAATCAGAGTATAACTGTAACCTAAGGTGTGAGAGTTTATGGAGACTATTAATCAAGTAAGCGTCAAGTCTTCAGGAAAAACCCAACAACCTTGCACAGAAACGTGTCATGATCCTGTGTTGCTTAATGGACGAATGTCTCATGAGGGCGGAAGTGGGGCTTACAAGCTGGTTGAGTTCTAAAGATTTGAAAAGATATCATTCCTGGTTTTGGATGAGGTACTCTTTAGCTCTTGGACCTAGACTATTTCTGGGGTTTTCCCCTTTCTTTGCTCAGCGTTATTTAAGGGTCTCATTGCAGATGAGTGAACTCGACTTACTAGTTGAGCACACGAGGATTACCTGATGTGCTAATTATCCCCATTTCAAAGAGAGAAAATCATGTTGGTAAAAACCCTCAGGTGCTTAATTAGCACAAGAGTTGAAATCCCCATTCGGGCTCACGCCAGATTAGTAATAAGGACCTTAAACTCAGGGTTAGATCCTTTCCATTTCTCACCCTTCTGGAAAGTTGCAGTAGGCATTGCATGTGTGATTGATTAGCAGTGCTGCTTCAATCAGGTACACAGTGGAAGGGAGTGTGATTCCACTCACCACATGCACTTGTTTCCTGAATATGCACTGTAACTCATCTGAAAAGAACACTGCTGGTAATGCTCGGTGCCTTGCAACACAAAGCCTCCTCGTCCACTGATCTACATTTTACTCTGAAATCATGCAGAACCCGATGATGATGTTCGACCTTTCCTACAATACATCTTACACTGTAGGATATATTTTGTAAACTTTCAATGTTACAATTATCCTTTTGGATAATTTTGGGCGTATCACGAACCGATTTCTCCTCTGGAAATTTAACCTTTATCTAGTACTTCCCAAGCATTAAAAAGCTTTCATTTTGTTGACAATAGTTAAGTATGATTTAACAGGGAAAGTATTTTATAACCTTTATTACGGAGGAAAAAGTCCACGATCTGCAATATGAAAAGAGGGAGGACAGATGATGACATAGATAAACCAGATCATCAGGGTGAGGGTACCCAGGGTAGGAAGTGAGGACATGTAATAATTCAAATGTCTCACCTTTTGCACCTGTTGAGCTAGCACCACAAGGTCGGAGGGATCGCCGATCCGATTGGTTTGGTAGGAGCTGACCAACTTGAGCCCACTTGGGTCAGAGCGGCTTTCCACGAGGGCAACTATAAACAGGATAAATTAAGGAAACATGAGTGACCTCTACATTTTCAGTTATGTAAAGTGCAAATAATAAAAACACGTCCTAGCTTACAATTTCACATAATATAGTGGAAGCGCTGTAACACACAGGCAGCACTTTCCAGCAGGAGTAAAATCCCTCCAGTGTACTAGCACCTATGTTCCAACCCATCAGCTATGGCATGGCATCCTTCTATCCTGTTCTTCGCATTGCCGCACTGTTAGATTTAAGGTGCATGAAAAAAGCATTTAGGTAAGTGAATTCACGGTCAACAATGTGGAAAATGGAGGTGGCGTTGCATCAATTTCAGATTAGTCGCAGTCGGATGTAAAGTAAATTAGGGAAAAGGTTAAGAAGCTAAACTGGATCGAACAAAATACTTTAGAGCAATAACTAAAAAGACTAACATCTGTTTATAAATTTTAATTGTATAATTTATGTAGACACAAATAAATGAAAAACATTATAAAAATAGGAAATTAATTTCAGAATGATTTGTAATGGGTCTACTATTTCCCTTCGGGTATGCGGCGAGTGCCTGAAAGAAGGGACACTAACACGATCACATGAAGAAACACTCATACAGAGTCACACAGACATTGCGCCATGTTACAGGACAAAATACAAGGCACCTTACTTTTGTTGAGAAATAGACAACTAAAGAGTTAACCATCAAAACAGGTCACAAACTCCAGATGTAGCCTTAAAAAGTAGCAGCGACACAATGATAAGGAACCAAAAAAGACAATTATTCCAGGTGAGGCTTGTCAGGCCCTTGACAAACTTTTTCAATTGAGTCCTGCAACAATGGGACATGACTGAGCAGGACTCTTTCAAAACTGGACAGACCACCATTGGAGTGGCTTTTGGCAATGAGCAAAATCGTCAACATAAGGTTCTCAGACTGGACAATACACTGCATGCTGCCTCTGAAACTGGAGGTGATATGGAAGAGGCTGCCTCCAAATAAGGGCACAGTACACTAGAGGTTGCACCCAGAACTCGGAAAAAAAGCCAGAGATAATGCAAATGTTTGCCTCTACCAATTATACTTTGCAACACCCTCATACCTGCTACATTGTTATGACTCTGATCACTCTGCAACTGTCTGGGTACCTTCGGTCCTCGTCTTCCCTCTCCTACTCCAGTACCTCGTAGCCTGGGGCATGCCCTGGAGTGTAACTCCCTGTAGTCACCTGCTTTCTGCTTCTTCTCATGCCGTAAGCGAACCAGTCCTAGCTATTCATGATACCTCTGGTCGAACATACAGCGTTTCTGTTGGAATTGGCCGTTCTTGCAGGGTCATCCCCAAACTTTTTGCTTCTTCCTCCCTTATTTTTCCTGACCCGTGGCTGTTGGCAATAGGACTCTGAGCACTTTACCACTGCTGATCAGTGCTAAAGTGCATATGCTCACTATTGTAAGGCTATCTTGCTCCATAGGCGGATGTATGACGTTACATCGCAAACTTTTACAACGCACACCATTACAACGCAATTTTTACAACGCAGATTCCTTTACAACGAATGCCTTTACAGCGCATGACATTACATAGCAGATGCCATTACAACGTAAGTATAGGTAAGTATATTATTTTTTTTTAATGTAATTAATAAAAATTTAATTAATTTAATAAATTAAATTAATTTGTATATATATATATATATATATATATATATAGATTTTAAAAAATAGTTAAGGTAATTATAAATAATATTCTAACTTCAGGGGAGTGTAATAGTAGGGTAAGTGCTGGATAGTGTAGGGAAAAAAATTACTTTAATTTTATTTTTAAAAGAACTATTATTAATAAAGAACTATTATTAATAAATAATATATATATATTTTTAATTTATTTAAATTATTTATTTTAAAAGTGAACCCTAAAAATACCCCAGTTCCCCAAAACCCTAAAAATACCCCTGTACCCCAAAACCCAAACCCAGCCCAGAACCCTAAAAATACCCCTGTACCCCAAAACCCAAACCTAGCCCTGAACCCTAAAAATACCCCTGTACCCCAAAACCCAAACCTAGCCCTGAACCCTAAAAAATACCCCTGTACCCCATAACCCAAACCTAGCCCTGAACCCTAAAAATACCCTGTACCCCATAACCCAAACCTAGCCCTGAACCCTAAAAATACCCCTGTACCCCATAACCCAAACTATATATATATAAAATTACTTTAATGTATTTTTAATATTTTTGTAATAAAAAAAGTTAAATAAAATGATATACTTACCTATACTTACGTTGTAATGGCATCTGCTATGTAATGTCATGCATTGTAAAAGCATTCGTTGTAAAATAAAATTATTATAATTATTTTTTTTAATTTATTTAAATTATTTATTTTAAAAGTGAACCCTAAAAATACCCCAGTTCCCCAAAACCCTAAAAATACCCCTGTACCCCAAAACCCAAACCCAGCCCTGAACCCTAAAAATACCCCTGTACCCCATAACCCAAACCTAGCCCTGAACCCTAAAACCCACACCCAACCCTGAACCCTAAAAATACCCCTGTACCCCAAAACCCAAACCTAGCCTTGAACCCTAAAAATACCCCTGTACCCCATAACCCAAACCTAGCCCTGAACCCTAAAAATACCCCTGTACCCCATAACTTAAACTATATATATATATATATATATAATTACATTAATTTATTTTTAATATTTTTGTAATAAAAAAAGGTTAAATAAAATGATATACTTACCTATACTTACGTTGTAATGGCATGCGTTGTAATAGCATCTGCTATATAATGTCATGCATTGTAAAGGCATTCGTTGTAAAGGATCCTGCGTTGTAATGGTGTGCGTTGAAACAGCATGCGTTGTAAAAGTTGCGTTGAAACGGTTGCATAACCCATAGGCTATCATGGAGGATGCTGGCTACAGTGGCTACCAGCATATCTTCTCATAGGAACAAGATCGGACATAAACGTCTAGTATCCCTGTAGGAAATGGGTTCATCAGGTCCCCAGGGATAGCCTGGCACAAGCAGGTAGGCATCCGAAAGCTTAGGTGTTAAGTGACTACACAGCACACGCATACCTGAGACAATAAGTACACGCAAAGACTGAGACCACACCGGTATTGTTGATTCAAATAATTACGTTTTATCTAAAATCAAGGCAATCAGAATATGCAGTAGAAATAACTTATTACTTTTCCTTAGAAGCACAAATCCGGCATTGCTTGGTCATAAATACTTAAAATACATAAATATTAAATATTAAATAATTGTAGGGCTGGCACCAGCCTTGCTCCTAGTCAGCACCTGAAGGAATTCTTTAGGAAGCCATTTAAATAACATTGCATTAAGCTTCAATACCCATTTCATGGAGTGAAGAACAGTTAAACAACAGAGATAAAACCTTTCCGTGGGTCAGGGCAACCATTAACACATTCCCTTATAAACCATCGGCAACACCCTTCTTGTAAAAGTTACTCAGCATTTCCTCAGAAAGGCATCAGTGCATTAGGCCATATTGACCAGTGTATGATCAGAATTCCACACTCCAGCAGAACAGGACCCAATAACCATTACCATTCCTTCCCTCCAACCATCCAGGGATCATTCGTTTAATTAGCCAGTCACAAAATCCTCGCTGGGGCTCTACTGTTAGTATCAGGCTGCAGCTCAGTTCAATAAGAAGGCCTGCGGCACAACGGAAGTCTATGACAGTCTCCGCGGGGAGGGGGCGTTCTCCGGGCCTCCCCGTTTATCTTCGGCCCGCTCGGGGCCCTTGCGTAGACCTCAGTTGCGGGGGCGCGATGATCTGCCAGAGGAGGCCCACGCTACTCCAGCGTTCTTCACGGGCCTTCCTCCGGCTCAAGGCCGTCCAGTTCCTCTTCTGGCGGGGAGGGAGGGCTCTCGGAACTCCCCAAGTCCTCCGGCGTGAGGATTCCCCTGTTCCCCGGGCTCGCGGTGATATGAGCGGCCCGGGGATCAATCAGCGGGTGAGAAAGGCGGGCGCAGGCAGCGTCAGCCAATCGCTGCGCGCCGCCAAGTGGGGGGGGGGGCGTGTCCAGGGACGTGTCAGCATTTCCCTCCACCATGTGACAAGGGTGAAGCAGGCTTCCGGCCTAGTGCGGCCCGTCAGGATTTCCGGCGGCCCTCTCCTGACACCGGGGGCCGCCGCGGGGCAAAGTTGATGGCGCTGGCCCTGAGGAGGGCTGCGGCGCTGACGGGGGAAGCCCCGAGGACTCACGGGACCGCAGCGCTGGCAGGTACAGCACCCGAGAGACAGAAAGCGCTTGCGGATAATTAGAGCCTGAGAGGGCTTCGCAGTTTCTGTGTGGCCAGCGCTTCTCTAAGGGCTTGAAAGAGAGCGCGTGAGGGAAAATCAGACAGGCCAGGCCACTCGACAGTGACAGTTCAATACAGGGACCCAGCGCTATGAAGGGGTTTATGCTCCTGCAGGCAATTACAGCTCTGAGCCTCAGGCAATACAGACAGCTCAGGGAGCTAGGTGGGGTAGCCAGATCAGATCAGACAGGACAGTATTTCAGTCAGAAGGGGCTCAGTAGGACAGCACAGACCCAGGCAAAGGCAGGGGGTGCAAGGGCAGCACAGTCCAATGCCTGGTTGGTTCCCCAGTAGTCCTGGTTAGCACCAGTAAGCTTTGTCTTGGCGCTTGTTGGTTCTGGCACCCTTTGGTTGCAGTTCCTTGGTTTCTTCAGGGAGGGGGGGGTGAATTGAAGGCTTTCCTCAGCAGGTCAATTCAGGTGGTCCCTGGGTTCCCCTCCCGCCGGGCCAGATCAGATCAGTGGGCTAGTTCAGTGTTCCTCACTCAGCTTGGTGGGCAGCGCCTAAACCCTGTCCCCCCCAGTGGTATAGGTTCCTGACTAGGCCCTACCGCCCAAGTCCCCTGCGTAGGTTCTCCCCAGGTCAGTGATGCCTCAACAACTGACTGGAAAGTTTCCCTCCCTTTCCTTATATAGCGACAGTTGGCAGTGGCAGTTGGTGTCACCTCCCCTGTTCTAGAAGGTTCCAGGAGCTTCCCTCATTCCAGCTATGGGCAGGCTGGCAGGCAGGTATCGCAACATTGTTAAAGAGTTCCAGCCAGCTCCTGGCTACTAGAGTGCGTCTTTAAAGACCACGCTGCAGTAGCAGGGGTCAGTGGCAGCCATTTTAGGGGAAGAGAGCACCTGCACCTTAACATTGATAAGCAATGGGAAGGTGCCCAGAGTCCTAAAGCCAACAAAAAGTAGGTGGGAAAAACGAGGCCAAGGCGAAAAAAATAGGAAAGCCCACCCTAAGGCTGACAGGTCTAACAATCCCTGAACTCAGAAATAAATAACACATCTTTTAGGAAAGGTTTTTTTTAAATCCTGTGTTTGAGAACAGCACTTTTAGAAAGTTGCTGTTCTCTTGTCTGCCCTTTCTGTGTGCCTTGGCCGGTTTGTGTATTGAATGTCTGGTTTGAGAGTGACAGGGGCTGGGGATTCCCCAGGACGCTGGCTGAGTCAGCCCTAGGCTGAATGACTGCATTTGCAACTTCAGTGGTGGGAGGAAATAACACCTGGGCCTGAATAGGGTTGTGCCTGCCTTCCACAATGCTGGCTCCACCTCCTGTTGGGCGGCTGACGACCCTGCCCCTCACTCTGAAAGGAAAGGAGAAGCCAGGAAAACTAAGTGCTCAAGAAACACCCAGAACTGGTTCAGACCGCGCTCAGGGTCCACTTGCACAAAGAGAACAAAGACTTTTAAGGGTATAAGTACAGGACCCCTGACAACAGAAAATTAGATCATCCTGGAATCAAGAAGGAACCTCTGCCAAGGAGAAAGCTGAAACTGAAGAACGAAGATTGTCCAGCTGTTGCTATGCTGGATGGTGGACCCGATGATGAAGCATGTCATCACTAGGGTGAGTGAGGGTTTCCTGAAAAAAACTTGTATTTTTTCATGAAATTGGTCCACCTTTTGGACCACTTCCACCTGGCCTCTTATCCTACGTGCTATAACGCTTCTCTGAGGGACACTCTTCCTTTGTTTATTTGATAATTGACTGGGGTCTAAGAGTGCCCTATAACCCTATCTCTCTCTTTGTTGACCAAAAAGCTATGCTGGATTGCCCTGCTGTTGCTTTGCTGTCAAGGAGAGGGGAAGGACTTTGCTTTTGCTTGTCCCCTTGCTTGAAGGAATCTCCAAGGGCCTGAGAAGAGCTGGCTCCCTGTTTTGAAGTCCCAGGAACAAAAGGACTTCACCCCCAGCTTCCCGTGAGCTCTACTGAGAGAGTTCTGTCCTTCCTGGAGTGCGTGGCCCATGTGTGGCGCCTCTGGAAGTTGTACCTGTGTTGGGAAGCTGGAAATCACGCTTTAAAGACTTTGCTACAGAAAAGTTATCGCATCGCTCGCTGCGGAGAGCATCCCCGACAGTGCGAGGAAATTCCCGCCACTACGAAGGCCGAGATCGTCGCAGCGCCTGTTGCCGCTGCCAGAGCAGTCGCATCCTTCGTTTGCGGGCCGCACCAGACCGGTGCGGGAAGACTAACATCGCTGCGAGTGTCGTCGCAGAGCCTGTCGTCGCTGAGTGAGCTCGCTGCAACTCATGCTTGCTGACCGCATCACGTCACTGCGAACATCGTCGCAGAGCCATCGCATCAAGGAGCTGCAAGAGAGAGAGAGAGATTACCTCTGGATCGCGCATCGTCGCCCAGGAGATCGTCGCAGCCCCTACGAGATCGTCGCATCGTGCCTTTGCGAGACCAAACTTCCTACGGGACCTACGCACCAGAATCCATACAAGTGGCCTTCCTCTCCATACAGACCGGATTAGTTGCAAAACGCCCGCTGCTGCAGCGGGGCTGTCGCATTGCCTCCCAACGTCTCAGGAGCAACGCATCGCTTGTATTCTACCGCACCAGCTTCTGCTTTTGGAACTTTGTCGCGACTAAAGGTAATGTGTTGGAAACGTGACGCAACTGAACTTTTCACGCAACTGTGGATTATTTTATCGCAACCTAAAGAACTCTTTTGAAACCATATTCTTGAACTGTGTATGTTGGATTTTTGTCGGTTTGGTCTTGTATAGTTTAGATTAAATACCTTTATTTTTCTAAACTGTTGTGGAGTCAGTTTGTGGTGTTTTCATTGTTTTACTGTGAGTGTTGGTACAAATACTTTACACAATGCCTTCTGATTAGCCTTGACTGCTTGTGCCAAGCTACCTAGAGGGTGAGCAGGGGTTATCTCAGAGGGTTTCCTCCTTACCCTGACTAGAAGCAAGGGTCCCTATTTGGACAGTGGTACCTACCTCTGCCAACTAGAGACCACCAGTTCTAACAGTTTCGGGAGAGGCAGCGATTTCTCATCAAATCGTAAGCACAAGGTACTACGTTACGAAAGACAGTTATTTCTCAAAAAAATCCCAAAATAGCACAGTGAGTTTATAATAACTACAGTCATACAGTTAACATGGCAGCTACACTACACCAAGCCTTTCAGTCATATGAGAGGGACTAGAGATACATGAAGAAAGACCTAAGGAATGATGTGCTGCAATGTCTCTAGGTCCTATTTGCCAGTGGGGGATCATCATCTCTATGTTCTTTTTTCTGTCCCTTCCTACAAGTTGCACCTCTCATTGTATATTTAACCGCTTCAGTGTTCTTCCACAGTCTGTGCCTTTCCCATCTCTGACCTTTTCATAATTCTGCCACAGTGATCTATTTCAGGCGCTAATGGAGATTTTATGCCACTTCTGTAGATCCTGCACAATCCTGAATGCATCATTCGGAAGACACTCATTCATTTATGATTTTGGTCACCCATGAAGCAGTAGTGTGGCTTCTGGTACTGGTCTTGCTTACTTCGGTGCCTCTAGTAAAGTTTGGATACACCTTCTTTCACAATGAACAATGCTCCAGTGTATGAGTATTCCCAGAGATGTGTAGCAGACACAAATCTATAGCTACTCACAACACTACAAGGCTAAAACGATGAAACAAGAGTACTAACTAAAAGAAGACTAAAATAAAAAGTAGTTCCCATAAGGTGACACATTCTTTTAGAGTTGCTCTTCAAAACTCTACATTAAAGGACAGTTGGTCCTCCGAAATTGGACTGCAAACTCCACATGGGGTATGCAGAATGGGGCAATCCTCCAACTTATACACCAGATGCGGTCCTACGCTTGAGCACAATAAGCTGAAGGTGGTACCTAGAACAGGACACAATATCACAGATATGGCTTACAGAACTCAAAACTAAATCCATATGAGGCCTCTACAAGTTGAAACAATGCCACGAGGTAAACATTGAGTACTTAGGTTTTCTTCAACAATTCTAAAACTATTAGTAGTGTATCAAGTAAGACTAGTCATTATACTTCTAGTGGCTCACTAGTCAGCATCTTACACTCCACATAAACCCCCATTATTAGACACAGTACCTCAGATGAGGCCTCCATAACACAACACCTAGAACGCCCACGTCGTGCTCTGCAAGAATTCTACAGTCATCACAGGCATGTGGGGCTGGGTAGGTGAATGTTTGTCCAATGTATAGTAACATTTTGAAACTTTCTGTTGGTCTAGCAATACTTATCTCCTCACATTGTGTGCTTTAGAAAAGAACTTCAAATGTGCCTTGTTAACTGGTTACTTACTACAGGAGCCTGATCTCGGACTAGGCTTTTACATAAAGAATAAAACTCAACTCATCCCCTTTACCTGTAATCAAACATCTAATACATTGGATTTTTGTTACACAAAGTACTACACTTTTGACAAGCGCATACAAACATTTAATTATAAAAGGCACCTTCATCCCGCAGCTGAATGTCTTAAAAGTACTGCCAATCACACCAATATGCTGTTAATATGGAAATCAATGCATCGATGAAAACCGAAATATCATCTTTTTTACCAGAATTGCCCATTGTGAACTCTACATCAACCTCAACTCGCAAATATGTAGTTAGGCAGGGCCCCGAGACCCAGGCCTGGGAATTGCTGATTGACTGGTCACAAGTGGGAGGGTGCATAGCTAGAGGGCAAGTACTCTGGCAGGAAACTCTTCTTGATCCATCCATACATAGCTGCAGCAACATTACAATGGTCAGGGGAGATTGCCCCAACAAAGCACATATGGGGGGAGCGGGTACGCACTCCTAAAAACACCATAAAGTCAGATGCCACATGAGGTAGGAACACACAGCCAATCAGGACTTCGCACACATAGTGATCACTCACTCACCATGCCTAACACATTCACCACTAGCCATTATGTAGTCCACACAAGGTCAACACCCACCAGGAGTAACCATTTACTATTTAATTTATAACTCAAAGGCAGCAACCCACATTCCACACCATATATGGCAATCCAGAAATGTTTATGACTGGTCGTATTTTTGTATATAGGAAGGACATCTACCAAATGTAAATTGAGACAGTCCTCATGCTTGTAACTGTTCTCCCGGCCGCTATGTTTAATTAAACAAACAGTACCTGTTTTGCCAAATACCTCTTGTCGTAAGTTTTTTCTAAGGATTTCAAGTCAAGTAACAATGCAATAAAAATATTTGATACAATTCTGAGTCCATATCATTGGTCTACTGCACATACCTACTTCTCAATCTTTAAGTTACAAGTGCGGCAGTACACAGACATATGCTCCATTCTATTAGGGAAATAATGTCATCAGTGGTCCAAAGAGCAGTGGCCTGAGTCTCCTCATTCAATGTTTGTTTTGAATGGAGGGAGGAGAAGAGCGGTTGGGCAAAGGAGCCTGATCTGTGATGTTGTAGTTCGAGGTGGCCTCGGTTATCTACAACTAAAGTTTTGGTTTCATGAGCACTGCAGGGTGTCTATTATTCAAACCCTAAGTGAAGTGTTGGATCCACCTTTTTTCAAACTGTAACTTGCCCCAGGACATGTTCTAAGTATCTGCAAGAAAGCAGTGGATTACAAATTTACTGAAAAAAGTGACCTTGACCTAGACGCATTAAAGAAGTAGAGGCCTATCTCCTCTGCCTCCTCCCTGCTGTTGCAGAGAGAACCATATAGCTAGCTGGCTTGTGAGCGTCTTGCAAGATCATCAGCTGCTAAATCTCTCACATGAAGTATTACTTTCCATACACAGCACAGAATCAATCCTAGTAGTTACACTGAATAAGTTGAGGGTAACTAGGGTGGAAACCTCCAATCAAGGCTTCTAATGCTCGACGTCTCTCAACCTTTGATAGGTCAGGCATGAGCTCTTGATTGACCGGCTTGCTTGCATGCGAGGGTCTTGAAGTTCATACGCTGCTAAATCTCTTACAGTCTTACATCTCTTATAAAATACAGAATCTATACTAGTAGTAATACTGGATGGGTTGGTGTCAATTAGAGATGAGACCTCCATCAGGTATTTAATTATAGACCTTTCACAGTCTTTGATAGGCCAATCATGAGAGCTGATTAATTAGTTCTCAGCATTAGGTCATGCAGAGTCTGCCAATCCCTGGTTTAAATTGTTCCGGTGTGATTACACCCAGTTGATTTCTCTCCTTCCCCTTTCAGTTAACACTGTGTACCAGATTATGTTTTTTTTTCAAAACAATTTTTATTATTGTCCAGTGTAACAAACATACACGTTGACAGTCAATACGACAAAAGTACTGTGAAGATGTAAGTATACAGTCATGCACAACCTAGGTTTAACATGACGACATCATGTGCGACATATCTCTACTCAGTTGTCTTAGGTCCGCAACCTCTTAATACCTGCCCCAATCCCCTTCTTCTTCATCGGAACTGGCGACATCATCTTCCGGCAATGGATCACATATATCCCCCCATATACATTCCAAGGAGTCCACCCTTTGTTCCATTTACGAGGGCAAGCCCTAGTTACGTACACCGCTCGTTAGGTTATCAATAGCATATCCATGTTCCTGCACCACTGCACTAAGGTGGGTAGTTCCGACGCACCCCATTTCTGTGCTATATCTCGCTTTGCCACCATGATGCCCAATGTGCCCCACGTCTGACCATATCTGGATAAGTCATTCGACTCCCACATATTCAAAATATATTTACGTGGCTCTGGTAGCAGGGAGACCTTATGTGCTTGTGAAATAGCTGAATACTGACGACAGGTGATGCGCACTATCAATGGGCATTCCCAGAGGGTATGGAGTAGCTTCCCTTCCTCTCCACATCCACGAAGACAATAGGGATGCGGGACCCTCTGCAGCTTGTGTAGTGTGGTTCTAGTGTAGTATATTCTATGTAGGATTTTGAGCTGTACCAGTCTGAACTTGGCCGAAATTACCACCTCTCTTGGGGATGCTAGTGCCTCATTCCATTCTGTGTCATCCATTTCACCAAACTCTTCCACCCATCTTTCTCGTAACTTCAGTGTAGGGTTCCTGTAGGTTATTGGTCAGCTTTTGGTAGGCAAGTGAGGTAGCACCGTGTTGCATGTAATCAGTGAGCAGCCTGTCTTCTAATGGGGAGGATTCTGGAATGTCGGTTTCTGCCGGTATTGCCTGTAGCAATGCGTGCCTGATCTGCACGTACCCATAAGTTTCGTTCGCCCTAAGTTATATTGTCGCTGGAGCAGGGCGAACGGCACCACTGTTCCCTTGTCCCGTAAGTCCCCTACCGTGGATATTCTGATGCTGTCCCATTGAGTAAACCCTTTGCTACGCCTCAGTTGTCCCAGTGCCTTGGTGTCCCAGAGCGGGGTGAGCTTAGGGATTGTTCCCTTCCAACCCAATTTCCCCTGCGCAGTGTGCCATAGCGTGGCCGTGGGCCCTATCAATTTTGTAGCCTGGCCTCTGTTATAGAGCACCAATAGCATGCTGTCCGTGCCTAATTGCGCCCTATCGGCCCCATAGGCCGGGTCATCCTGAGGTGCATGAATCCACTGGTTAATAGTTTTGAGCTGCGCTGCCCAGTAGTACATTTGCAGGTTGGGTAGTGCAATTCCTCCCTCGTACCAACTTCTGTTCAGTTTAACATATGCAATGCGTGCTGGGCTGTTATTCCACAGTAGATTGGATACCAATGCCGTTGCCTGTTGAAAGTATCGTGGCGAGACCGGGTATGGGGTGTTCTCTAGTGCGTACAGAAACCTCAGGAGAGCCATCATTTTGTTGAGTGCTGCTCGTCCGAGGAGTGTTAGGGGCAGAGACGCCCAATGCTTCACGTCGCTGCGCAGACGTTCCAGGGGTGGTTTCAGGTTGTCAAAGAATTCCGTTGGATTGTCGGTGATATATATGCCAAGGTATTTAAAAAGGAGCCCGTGGCGCGCATAAGCGGGCAGTCCGCTGCCAGTAAGGTTCCGGTCCCTTCAGGACATATAGTACAGATTTTGACAAATTTAAAGTGTAGCCCGACGTTTTCCCCTAGGCATCACAAAGTGCGAGGAGTGCCGGTATGCTCCTGTCCGGGTCCGTCAAATACACCAACATATCGTCTGCGTAGAGCGATATACGATCTTCCCATCCCTCCTTCCAGCTAACCTCTTTTAGTAATGGAGTTGACCTAATCAGCGTCGCCAGCGGTTCCAGAACCAGAGCAAACAGCAAGGGTGATAGGGGACAGCACTGACGGGTTCCCCTTGTCAGTTGGATCGTGTGTGAGATATGGCCGTTAGCTGTGATCCAAGCTTTTTGATTAGCGTATAGGAGGGTATCCAAGCTACATACTTAGGGCCAAATCCCATAAGTGATAGGACCGCGAAGAGGTGTCCCCACTCTACCATGTCGAACGCCATCGTACCATCCAGTGAAAGGATCACCGCTGGCTCCAATAATAACTGGGCCCGAGCTAGGATCCCATGTAAACGCCTGAGATTTAGAGTAGTGTTTCTATTTGGCATGAAGCCCGATTGGTCTGGGTGTATCAATAGCGGGAGATGGGTCATTAATCTATTAGCTAGAAGTTTCGCTAGAATTTTTGCTTCCGCATTAAGAAGAGAAATCGGGCGATAAGATGAGCAATTCGTCGGCGGCTTTCCGGGTTTCGGGATTGCTACTATTGTTGCGGTTCGTTGGTCCGACGGGAGTTCCGCGTTCGATAGGCTCTCCGTGTACATTGCCAGCAGTGATGAGCCGAGCTGGTCAGACATGAGTTTGTACCATTCTATGGGGATCCCGTTTGGGCCCAGGGCTTTTCCCGATTGTATCGCATGTATAGCTCGCTGTATTTCCTCGACCGTGAGGTCTGCGTCTAGGTCCTGGGCCGCTTCCGGTGGAAGTGTCCGGGTCACGATGTGGCTGAGGGAGTTCAATGCTGTACTCTCCGTGACTTCTCTTTCTGGGGTGTAAACTGTTTCAAGGTGTTCCGCTAAAGCGTGTATGATCTCATCGGGGTGCGTCTGAAGGGTCCCCTCCCTTGTATGTAATTGCTGTATGCCTCTAGTGCCTCCCCCTTTCTTGTCCAACCAAGCTAGCATTTCCACGGCCTTATCACCCACATCGTAGATTCTATGTGCTGTGACCGAGATACTGTCGACTACCTGTAGTCTGAGATGTTCCTTATACTGCTGCTGGCATATGTGCAGATTGTGTGCCAAGCTAGTCGTGGGATCTGCCATATGAGCTACGTTCGCTGTGTGCAATGACAATTCTAACTCTGAGTTCCTGGTGTTGTGCATTTTTGTACCCAGCAATGGAAGCTATTGCTTGGCCTCGGAGGACCGTCTTGTAGGCTTCCCAAAGAATTGAGGGAGAGGTCACCGACGTTTCGTTTTCTTCAAAGTAATATTTAGTCGTTTTCTTGAGGTCCTTCTTAATTTTGGGGATTTTCAGATAATTAGGGTACATGGGGTATATTCTTTTACGAGTCTTTTCCCTGCTGGAGAGAGTCAATATTAGCGGAGAGTGGTCAGATATTCCCCATGGTAATATATTTATGGTGTCTACGTTTTGCATTCCATCACCAAGCATAAAGAAATAGTCTATACGGGACAGACTATTGTGTACCGTTAAATGATAGGTGTATTGTTTCGCGGTGGGGTGTTTGTGTCTCCATATGTCCGTCAGACCCATTGCCTCCAAAAAACCCTGGAAACTGGAATTACCAGATGTGTGGGCCCTTGTCGGGAATTTATCTATTGTGGAATCTACCACTGAATTAAAGTCACCCCCAATGATGGTAGTCCCTGCTGGGGGGGGGGGGGGTAGACTTACGCGGTAGACTTACGGCCAAGGATCTATTGCCGTCCAGTTCCCCGCAGCCAAGTCCGTCAGCCCAGGCACGACTGCGGAGCGCGATCTATGTCCTCGCCGCTCTTAAAGGTTCCAGCCTCTTGTAGGTGCCTCGGTCTCCTCGCCCTTACTGTCTCTGTTTATCGGGTCGCGTTTTTCCGAAGGTTTTTCATGCCATCGATGTCAGGGCCGACTTCAGGTCGATGCTCCCGTTCTACCCTTATTTCCGGTCGGGCAAACGGGTACTCCAGATCGGTGCTGCCGTTCCCCGTGCAGGCCACTGTCGGATACCTCTCGCCTCTCTTGGTTCCCGGTTCTGGATTTTTACCGGAGTTTCACCGGACGGTGCCGCTTGGTCCCAGACTCGGGATCTGCCTTCAGAGGTGGAATTAAGCCAGATTTTTGAGCGGATTTATGGGGTGGGGCCGCTTTATTCAGAGCTCCTCCTCTACACAGCCACCATGCTTGGCTGCTAGCCACGCCCCCACCCCAGATGAGGTTTTGACTCTTCCGGAATCAACCACCTTACCTCTCGTCCTTAACATACATGTAGAACCTCTGAGTGACCAGGTCTGCTCTTTTAGTATAAAGGCACTCTTCTGTCCGACGACACTCAGCAACAATTGAATTTTCATTTGTCCTCTGGAAGAGTGGTTCTCTGCTATTCAGAGGTTGCTGGCCACCAATTTCTTATGGATGAATTGGGAGAAATTTTAACTATTGATCATGAAGATGAAAATACCCCCTAGGAGAAACGGATCAGGCCTAGTCTAGCCTGCTAATCATGGGAAGTGGTCGGAATTAGGCCTAAATACAAAATGTGATCAGCTTAGGCAACAGGAGGCTATATTCTCCACATGCACATGCTTGAGGAAACACAAGAGATATAACATGTTCATATCAGCAGAGGAGACTTTACAAAACGCTACCAAGGTGACACTGTCTAACGTTTCAAGTGATGACATCATAATCAATGGGGCAGCCAAGAACGACCACTATGTACGAGTGAGAGCTTTGCAGAAGAGGCCTCAGGAAAGAGACCTGACAATGTACTAAGAGAAGTGTGAATTCTTGAAGCCAGCCTGATATTCATAAGAAACAGATTCACAACTTGGGGAGTACAAGCTAATTCAAAGAATGAAGTTAGGCAGAGTGTATAAAGTACAGCAGAACCCTAGAATGTCTAAACTATGGAGATTTGCTAACGTACAATCAAACGTTAATTCCAAAGCTTGGAACCCCTAACAGACCCCTGTGACCTTCTAAAAGCGTATAGTGAGACTCGACAATAGCAAGAGGTGTCATAACTCCAAAGAAACTTTCATCACTGACACCAACTGTATGGCATGAAGCTATCCCGGACGGGCAACTAATGGGGATCAGTAACCCCCGCCACCCAATCAAAAAAAAAAAAAAAAAGCAGGAGGACTAGCACTGGTTTACAAACACACCATACCAATCTCTAACACTGAAGAATAATCAGGCTCAGAATGAATGCCCTCTTGATCGCTGTTCACCATCCTCAATCTTCAGTTTTCACTGCTACTGTTCTTGCCTCAAAATAGATTACTATTCAACACCAACATTTCTGCTTCTTGGAAGAGCTCAATATTTGGTTTGCCAAATCTGCACTACATCACTCCTAAATCTATCTCACTAACATTGAATCACTGGACTACCATCAACTAGTCTCGAGCAAAAACATTCCACTGAACACACTTTCAATGTTATTCTGTAGCCAAAAAGGACAAATTTCAGTCACTGGAAAAAAATGGGGCAAAATTTGATTATCCACTTTAATCTGAACTTACCATGGACCCTATGTTTGGCCAACAGGTAATACTAGTAGTATTTTTTCCAGACCCTGGACGACAGCCTGCAAGAAAATCTTACTGATCTGAATCACCAACCCCAGCAATGGGAAAAAAGATATTCCACCAATGGTTGACAGATATCAAAACAAATGTACATCAACATAATCACAGATAAGATGGAAGGTTCAATACTTGAGTAAAACTCCATGCCACAAGAGCCAGAAGCCTCCAAAGTCAATGGAGAAAAACATACTACAAGTATGATAACACTGATCTCCAAAGACAGTGCAAAATATGCAGAATATCTATCAATTAAGCTAAAAGATCCCAATATTCTCATCAGATTTCAGAAGCTACCTGTAATAGTAAAGAGTTCTTTAAAATACTCTTTGGAGTCCATAACTCTGAAGGAATATCAACAGGCTTAGAACACATCCAAGAGTGATACAACTCTAAGGCAGACCACTTCATTATATTGGCTGATGCCCTTGAAAAGTGCTTTCACCTACAAGACAGTAGTAAAACCGCTCTGCTATTATTCTCGCAAAATCATTCTTTCTCCAAAGTACAACTTAAAATATTCTTTTCGATTTGATACAATGAATGAATCCAATAAGCTAAACAAAGATACCTCCCTAGACCATTGCCATTTTAAACACAATAAAACATTCTTTTTTTAAAACAAATCCTTTATGGAATTTATGAAGGAATAAAACAGTACTATTCAAAAGTGAGAAGTCACTCACTGGCACAATAATTATGTGCAAAGATGAAGTTATGTAATCAAGCTTGCTGATATGGACTCTTTCCATCATTTGTGGCTGGATGTTATGCACATTCTGCTGTATTTCCAGGGATATTGAAACCACAAGAGTCAGAGGGGACAGTATTAACAACTGTCAGAGATTTAGTACCAACTTGAACCTGTAGTCCTCTATCTATGACCTCATAGCATCCTCCAATGGAAGTCAACGAGTGAGTATTTCAAATCCTTGCAATGGCGAACTCTATTACACAAAGCTGGCATTGAGGAAAGCATTCAGCCGAAACACGACTGCCAGGTGTTTTAGAACTATATTTAATACGAACGCATGACGTGCCATGGTGGTGGAATAAACCTTAACTGAAGCGAACCCAAACTGTGTCAGACCAGTTTCTACCTGAGAGTTGAAAAAATATATATATTTACAGGATTATTCCCTCAGTTTTATTTATGGACTGTTCCAAGCAGTAGCACGGCAAACATACACGCCGAAACTGCAAACCAGCATAATGTTTTCCAGCGAAGCGCTCCGTGAAAGTCAGCAGCGGAAGCCCTCTTTGATAATCTTCCAACAATCACAGATGAGCCACGTAATTCTAAAAGAACTAATGAAAATAGTGATGTCAAGTGGTTGTTAAAGACACTGGAAAAATTGTTAAGAAATGAACTCTCAGAATGGTGGGAGAAAAAAAAAAAATCACTTGAAAAATAGAGAAATGCCAACCATGTACCAAGAGGCCTTCGAGTGTTAATTGCTCCCACCTTTGAGAACCCCAACCCTTTAATGTTACAGGAGTGGGTGGAGAACAATCTACAAGCCTCAATGAACATGATTCATATCCTCATCAAATATCCTGAGATAGATCGGAATGTGTTATTAACTGAAATTGAACGTGTTAATGGTCTATTAGATGCCACAGGGGGAAGGGAGTTCATCATGAAAAGTAAAAAAGAGATTGAGGCACGGATTAAAAAACATGAGGATGTCATCAAAATCTATAAATTTGCGCGTGATCAAAATGATTATGCGACCGGCAGGATATTCACTTTTGTACGACAACTATAAACATCAAGCTTTAACTGTGAAGAAAACGCTAAGCAACCAAACTAACAGCGCTACAGCAATATCCACAGCCGAAGGGGACACAGATTCTGCATCATTGACATCCAACAGTGACTCAGAAGAGGGTAGACCTGGACCCTCATTCTTGAACCCCACAGGGTTGACGAGGTTTTCCTTGGCAGATGAGCTGAATTTTGTGAGCGAGGACCGGCGGTACTCCTTGCGCCCCCGCAAACCTCAGCACATGCAGGGAAATCTGACAACAAGCGAAGGCGCAAAAGGAGGATCAGGCACAGGCAAGGCTACATCGAGAGGCAATGCAAGGAGGACTTGGAGAAAATAACAAACGTCACAGAAAATACTGTCACCAACTTGACTGATATAGTGCTTTCAAAAGCTGATGAACAACTCCTCTCATTGGGACTTACATTCTGCCCCAAAAATCGATTTTCTTATAATCAGGCACGCATCGATGTGTTCAAGTTTATCCGGAAGATTAAACTTATAAAATACTTTCAGTTGAACACATTTCAAAAGAAAGTTGCAAACACAACTGATGCGAGTAAGCCAAATGATGCAATACAAGTTAAGGATATTCCTACCTTACAAACGCTTTATGATATAGCATTTGAAAACGATTTAGAAGACACCCCTGCTGCCAGTCAAGTTGTAAATGTGAAGTTGTCAGCCCCAAGTCCTTTTCACCCAGCTTCCACCTTCTTGCCTTTAATGCCAAAGGACGCTGTAGATGTCTTCAGCGAGGGAGTCCTAACTGAGCTTAAAATCCTAAACCGATCAGTGATGTCACAAACACACAAAAATGACTTCAGAAACAATCAATATCTTCTAATCAAAAAACTCCAGAGTAACCCTGATGTGATCATCAAAAATTCGGATAAAAGCGGAAATACAGTCCTGTCGTCAAGGGTTGATTACTTGGCTGAGTCAGAGAGACATGTATCCGATGTTTCTTGCTACAGAAAATCATCGAAAGTTGAAAAAAGTGCAAATCTGAAGAAAGAGCTTGCAAAAGAATCTATCAGTGGCGGAGGAATTGACTGATAACAAAAGAAGAGATGAAGTTTCTAAATGTTGACTATCCGATTACATCGGTCCTTTATTTTCTACCAAAAGTCCACAAAAAGATCACGCCGGTACCCGGGCGGCCGATCAGCTCAACTCAGGGGAGTATGAATGAGAAACTTTCGAAATATGTAGATTTCTTCTTGCAGCCTCATGTGACTAGTTTGCCATCTTATCTTAAGGATACTACAGATTTTAACCAAAATTAGCAGGGTGACTTGGTGTTCTGATTTTTTACTAGTTCTAAAGGATATTGAATCCCTTTATACTAGTATCAACCACCGTCATGGAATCAATGCTACCAGATACTTTTTAGGAAACCGTGATCTACGCCTGAGAAATCATAACGATATGCTATTGGAGATAATTGAGATATGCCTCAATACTAATTTTTTCAATTCCAGAACGAGATCTTCCAGCAGGTGCATGGGGTGGCAATGGGTTCATGCCTCTCCCCCAGTTATTCATGTTTACATGTTGGCTGGTGGGAGGAGCATGTGATCAGAACCACTCACCACCTTTGGTGGAACCATGTAATACACTACTGGCGTTACATCGATGAGGTTTGTCTTGTCTGGAAGGGGTCAAGGGAAGAAGCTCTAGCATTCATTAATGACATCAATGTGAATGATTTAAACTTGAGATTCACTGCATCCATTAATGCTTCCTCAGTTGAATTTTTGGATGTTTTGGTATATGTTGAAGCAAACTCCCTTCAGACCAGTTTATATCGGAAATCCATGGCAGGGAATTCTATTCTCCATGCCCACTGCTCACATCCGAGGCACTTAATAAATAGCATTCCATACAGAGAATGAAATGAAATGAAATGAAATGAAAAAGATTTCTAAAGCGCACTGCGGCCAAGCGGCTTCCTGGCGCTAGGGGCATATCAGTATCAACAGAGGATCCCAAAGAAATTAGCCGGGGAAAGCCTGAAGAAAAAGAAAAGTTTTGAGGGCTTTACGAAAGTGGGAAAAAATAGGGATAGAACGAATAGAAAGAGGGAGATTGTTCCAGATCTGGGGAGCCCGCACAGAGAATCGGGTGCCCCCGGTGCGGGATTTGCGAAAGCGTGGGACGTGAAGAAGGGAAAGAGAGGAAGAACGAAGAGAGCGGCTGGGGGCATGGGAAGAGATTAAAGAGTTAATGAAAAGCGTGGCAGAACGAGAGTGCGCCCGAAAGGCCAAACAGGCAAGTTTAAACTGAGACCTAAGATGAACAGGAAGCCAATGGAGGGTCTTAAGGGCCGGGGAGATGTGGGCGGATTTAGGAAGACGAAGAATGAGGCGGGCCGCCTGGTTTTGGATAGCTTGGAGACGGCGAGTCTCGTAGGCAGGAATGCCTACGTACAAGCCGTTGCCATAATCCAGGCGGGATGTAATCAGGGCCGTGATGATGGTTTTGAGGGCGTCAACAGAAAAGAACCGGGAGATCTTACGGATAAGGCGGAGGGAAGAAAAACAAGAAGACACAACAGAGCTAATTTGGGCATGCATGGATAGGTCATTGCTGATCTTGATGCCCAAAGTCCGAACAGAGGGAACTGGGGAGGGAGGGGGGCCAAAAGAAAGGGGCCAGTGAACGGAGGACCAAGGATTAGACGAGCCACCAGTAAGGACGAGCTCTGTCTTGTCGGGATTGAGCTTCAAATGATTGAAGCTCATCCACTGAGAAATGAAGACAAGAGTGGAGCAGAACTTAGGGAGAGAGTCAGCTGGGGATGAGAGATCAAAGACGAGCTGGAGGTCGTCTGCGTAATTATACACCGAGACCCCCAGCTCAAGAAGGGAGGAAACAAGAGGGCGGATGTAAAGGTTGAAAAGAAGGGGGGAAAGAGAAGAACCCTGAGGGACCCCACAAGTGACCGTAAGGGGGGGAGCAGAGAAGTCAGAGAGGTGAACTGCCTGTGATCTGCCCTGAAGAAAGGACGCGATCCAGGAGAGGGCCGTGCCCTGGATGCCCGCTGCGCTGACACGGCCGAGAAGGATGGAATGATCGACCGTGTCAAACGCAGCGGACAAGTCCAAAAGGACCAGGGCCTGGGGGAGGTTACTGTCGGCCTTCCCCTTGAGTTCATCCAGGACCGCGAGGACCACACTCTCAGTGGAGTGGCCGGGTCGAAAACTCGCCTGGTGGGAGGCCAGGAGATGGTTATCCTCAATGTAGGCGGAGAGGCAAGATGTCACATAGCTTTCGAGAATCTTCCCTAGGTAGGGGAGAAGGGAGATCGGCCTAAAATTAGATGGAAGGGAGGGGTCCAGGCCAGCTTTCTTCAAGATAGGAAAAACAATAGCAGATTTAAAGGAAGAGGGAACACAACCCAAAGCCAAGGAAGAATTGAGAAAGATAAGGGGGGGGGCGGGACAGCTGGTGTAAAGGGTTCTGAGGATCCGTGCAGGAGCACAGTCCGCAGGGGAGCCAGACTTAACCTTGGCAAGCAGGTCAAGGAAGAGCTCAGGTGAGATTGGGTCAAAGTGATCCAGAACAGAGGGAGGCAGATGAGAATGATCAGGCGAATCAGGCCGGGGCACAATAGGAATGTTGGCCTTGATGGTGATGATTTTATTAATAAAGTAGTCATTCAAAGAGTGGCAGAGAGATTGAGAGGGGGCAGGAGAGAGAGAAGCGCGGTCAGAGGTGGCAAGACTGTGCACTAGTGAAAAAATCTCACGAGATTTGTTGGCCGAAAGGGCCACTCGCTCAGTAAAATATTTTGATTTGGCCGCTAAGATAGCTTTTTTATAGTTATTGAGGAGGGCTTTGTATTTGAGGCGGAGGGTAGGGCAGTAATTGCGTCGCCAGTGACGCTCCGAGCGCCTGAGTTCTAATTTCAGGGATTTGAGGTCGCTGGAAAACCACATGTGAGCGTCATGGCGGCGAACAGATTTAATCTTTTTAAGAGGAGCAACCTGGTCACAAGCGGAAGAGAGCCAAGAGTTGATAGCATCCGCCTGACTTTCCAAAGACAGGTCAGTCAGGATAGGAGCAGATGACGACAATAGGGAAGAAAGATCATTAAGATCAGTCTTGTTCCAGCTCCGAGCCAGGATGTTTTTAGGCAAGGAGGCTTTCTCGGCTTGGGCTAAGTGAATGGGAAAGGAGATCATGAAGTGATCCGACCAGACACAGGGAAGGATAGAGGGGGCCGAAAGATTACAGCGTAAGGACCAGATTTGGTCCAGGATATGACCGTGAGTGTGAGTAGGGGCCAAAACGTGAGGTGAAAAATTAAGAGACCGAAGTGTGGCAGAGAAATCTTTGGAGGAGGAGTCCTCCCTCGGATCACCCGGCCAGAAGTTAAAGTCCCCGAGCAGGAGCAGCGAGGAATTATTTACAGCCAGAGTGGCCAGGAGGTCCTGCAGGGTAGACACAAATGATGGCATGCTTTGAGGGGGGCGGTACATGAGTACCACCGTAAGAGGAACCGGGAGATTAAGGGAGCGAGCCACCAAAAAATCAACACTGGGTATGCGGGTGTGCGGAAGAAGCTGGAATTTCATAGAAGAGCGAACTATCATCGCCACACCACCGCCAGTTTTTCCGTCGGGGCGGTCAGCGCGAAGAGCATAGTAGGTGCTAGGGAGGATAGTAAGAAGATCCGGGAGTGAGTCAGAAGAAAACCAAGTTTCGGTGAGGAAAAGGAAATCCGGGGAATCAGTGTCCAAGAGGTTGAAGAGGGCTATTTGATTTTTAACAGCAGAACGAGTATTTAGGAGGATAGCCGAGACAGCAGGAGAACCGGAAGTGGTGTCAGTGACAGAGGGCGTAGGAGAAATAGAGGAAGAAAGAGTGGGAGAGACAGGACACGGACAAGAAGGGTTGGGAACATAGATACCGTGCGAAGATAAGTGTTGAACCACGGAGGGAGAAAGAGGGACAGGGGCAGAAAAGGATAACAGTTGGGCAGAGGAGTACGCCAAAGGAAGGACAAAATCTGTGGCCCCTGGTCCCGGCCCGTCGCGGACGGGCGCAGACGGGCTTAACTTAGGCGCAACTTCGGCGCGCCTTCGGCGCGCCCGCTGTATCCGTATTTGTAGTTGTGACACAGTTTTCGATAAATGTCAGTTGGAAGCATATCACAGATTTCTTAGCAGAGGCTATAGTAAGAATATACTTAACAAAGCCTTGATTAAAGCTAATGACAGACAAAGTGATGAGTTACTTAAGCCTAATTCTGGTAAGACGATAGCAAAGCCATTGCCAGCAGTAAGAAGTGCCCAATTCGACTTATAACAAACTTTTGCACTCAGGAGCAGTCTATTCGCAGAATTATCTATTCTGAATGGCCCATCATTAAAACTGATAATATCTTGGGCCCTATTATGCCGAGCCAGCAAGCTATTACCTTCAGAAGGGCACCCTCTATGAGGGATGCCCTGGATAAATCCATGCCGGAGGTGATGCCCCAAAAAATCTTGGTTAATGAAAACGGGCTTTTTAAGTGCTCCTCGTGCCGTGCCTGCACATTCGCCAAAAACAGCACTCACTACAAAACAGCCTTTAGTGAAAATGAAATTGTTATTCAGGAACATCTAACATGCAGTTCTGAATATGTAATATATAATAAGCTGAAGTGCACATGTAATCTAGAATATATTGGCAGCACCAAACTCCCCGTGCAGAAGCGTATCCTCCAGCATGTTAGGGCCATTGTTAATTCTGATCACAACTATCTGGTGGCCAGACATTTCAAGTCCGTGCATCACAATAAACTGAAGGACTTGGAATACACAGTTTTAGGCTCTGTTCCTAACCCCGGACGGGGTGGAAATCGAGAAAAGCTTTTACGACAAAAAGAAACCCAATTCATTTTAGCTCTCGATACCAGAGTCCCAAATAGCCAGAATATGAATGAGGACCTTCATCATTTTCTATAGTACTATTTCTTATAACCATGTGCTAATTTACTGAGGGATATGTTTACTAATTTTTCCAAATGTCTTTATGATAACCTTTTTATATCTTTATATATTTGTGTGGATTTTTTGTATGAGCTCAATTCAGTGAAAGTTGGTATATTTGCACTTTATGATTGCTTAGGCTTAAGCAAATCTAGAGGGCTTCTTCCCGCTTTTATTGTGATGATCTGCATTTTGCACAATTATTTGTTTTTTTGCACAGCACTTTTTGCACTTTACAGACTGTGGCACTTTCAGCTTTGTTCGATGCTTCCATATTTTTAATGTGGAAATAGGGCAGGTTTTAATTCTGTATTTGTGTAAATTCTACATGCATTAATTCCATCAGTTTTAATATACTGTGCCATCTATACAAGTGCTTTTATTAGTTATAATTTACAACTATGCATTTGTACTTTAAATGGGAGCTATCTTTTGTGATTGTTTTTAAATATAGACATATGCTGCTATGTAGCAGTAGGAATGTCTGCACCTATTGAATTTCTATAATACTTTGCCTTTCTCATTAATAATTGTTGGATGTTTACAAGGCAGTTCATAATAATATGAGTTGATATCTATAGGCACTAGCCAGGACTGAATCCTTTGAATGATCCGCATATTTTCATTATGAGCCATTAAGTGATAACCATTACTGTGAATTGCTTACTTTGCACTATGCCTTAAATTTGGTTTAAATTGCACAGGCTATTAGGTATTTTTACCTCCCCTTTTTTTAGCCTCTAACAATATTATAGTTTCAATAGCGAGGTGCCTTTGAGCCTGCTGTTGATTTCTTTGTGACTCTATATGCACTATGTAGTTCATTTTTGAATTTTGCGGATCATATACTCTTGATTTTAGGAAATGTACTGTATTACGATATTCATGCAATGTGTGCCACAGTCTGTTATTCATGTTTATTCTTGCACTTTTGGTCAATCAGTCTACTTTCTAAGGCTGGTTGTGCTTTCAGCACAATTTAAAAACGTCATGCTTATAGGGACGCATCAAGCTCCTTCGTGGAGCGAAACGCGTCATGGAGGACACTTGTCTATTTACCTGTATGCCGAAATAAAAGACTGCAATGCTTGTACACTTTAATAAGTGTCAGAGTCCATAATTCTGTGGGAGAAGCTTCGAAGAGGTCCGTGCCCGAGTGGTTCCGCCGTGCATTGGGCGGTCAGGAAGTGTATATATATTATATTAAAAAAATTGTAGAAAATGTTACTAGACCTGCAGGTCTGGGGACTTAAATAATTTATTTGTAATGATTTGGACCCTTAAACTGTTTTCAAATCATGTGATCATGCTCAAATAATTTAATAAATAGAGCCGCCATTTTCTTCATTATCACATATGAAAGCGCCTTCAAATGTGCGAATTCAGCATGTTTGCTGTACAAAAAAAACTCTTTTGTTTTATTTTATAGACTAAACTTTCTTTCCATGTATAACAAAAATCTAGCCACGTGTAGGATACACATGACCCCAGACTTGCCTCTTAGTTCATTAACAGCATTAACTTTTAACCCCTTGCCTGCTTATGACAGAACCACGCTGTCATGAGCCACGGGCAGCGTGTGCTCATGACGGCGTGGTTTCGTCATGCTGCAGCCGCTCAGTCCACGCGGCATTAATTCCCCGCCTGTGCCGGCGAATTAATGAGGGGGCGGGGCCGTGACGGAACCACGCCCGCATGAGCACAAGCTGCCCGTGGCTCATGATGGCGTGGTTCCATCACGAGCATAGCAGCGCCGCGCTCACCCCCCACCCCGCAGCGCTGTGGCGGAATTCACCCGTGACCAAGGGATTAATAAATAAGGGCCAGATGTAGGTCGCCCAATACCGGTCGGTAACGGCTGAAATTACTGAATTTCGGGCGTTACCGACCGGTATTTGGCATTTGGAATGTAGGTGGCATGATTGTAGGATTCGGTATTTTACCGAATCGGTAACTTAACTTAAGGTAACTCAAGTAATCGGTAAATTACTGAATTCTTAACATACTGATTCGGTAAATTGCCGAATCCGTAATGTTGAGAGCACTCAATTGAGTGCATTCCTCAGTTCAGGATTTGTTATTTACCACCAACTACAAGTTGGTGGTAAATAACGAAAACCATTGAAAAAGCAATTTTTTGCTTTTCCAACAGTGCGATGTGGCAGACATACATGCCCTTAGGGCATGTATGTGTGCCACATGTGCACCCATGCACTATTGAGGGGTGCAACAGGGTGTCAATGTGACACCCTGCCATCCTTGAATGCGTTACACATTTTAGCGAATTGGTATTTACCGATTCGGTAATTCCCATTTATTCCTATGGGCCTCTAGGCCCATAGGAATGAATGGGAATTACCGAATCGGTAAATACTGATTCATAACCCCTTCGCTGCGGGGGTAATTACCCCCTGTGCTAGGGGGAGGGGGGCGCGCACAGCGCCCGCAGGGTCATGACGAGCTCACTTGTCATGAGGCACGGCGCTCCTGTGCTCATGACGAGCTGAGCTAGTCACAGGTGCACCGGCTCCCGTGGAACGCTCAGCACAGCAGGGGAATTCTCCCCGCACCTGAGCATTCCACGGCTCATGACGAGCTGAGCTCGTCATGAGCACCGGAGCACCGTGCCTCATGAGCATGGAAAAGGTTAATTACCGAATGCTACCGATTCAGTAAAATTTACCAAATAATTAGTTACATCTTATTTACCGATTCTTAAGTACCGAATCGGTAAAATTCGGTATTTAGGAATCGGTAAATGGGAATTACCTACATCTGGCCCTAAATAACTATAGCATAAAGTGTGGGCACACTGTCATTTGTAATGAGCAGATTTTACATTGAAATGGCCACAAACCTTCCCACTGACATGCAGCTTTACTAACAAAACTTTACAGTGTACAAAGAATGTTTGGATTACAGTTTCTGCAATTATGCGTCACTTGCACATCAAGAAGTAAAGTGTTCGGATTTGTTTTGCTCCTATTTAACTCTGTTTGCAACACACTTATTAATTACCAAAAATATGCTTTTGTAATTTGATATGTTTTGAAATATTTGTAATATTAATTTACAAACTGTTTATTTAAATGTTATGTGTTAGAGAAAAATAACTGACATCTTCAGACCGCTCACTTGACAAAGACCTCGAACTCTATTAAGAGAGAGAAAAATAAACCTACATTTCCAAGCAGCAATTAGTTAAAGGACAAACTGCCATTTGACCTCTTTCCTTGAACAGACAGCAAATGTGTCTAGATAAAAACAAGATTTAATGGCATTTTTATTGCTCGTTCACTTTCTACATGAGCAGAACACCTGTTTCTTTCCAGCCTCTACTAGCCAGATGGGAATAGTAGGTGGTAAAAATAGCTCGACCGGATATATATATATAAATATATATATGCTGCAAGAGCTCGTCTCGGTCTCCACGAAGCCAACAGCCACACAAGCAAAGACGAGGTAGACCCGAATAAGTGCTTCTTTTTTTATTTAATTTTTAAAGTGCAACCGCATCAGCCACGACGCGTTTCGGCAGATCCCTGCCTTGATCACATGACAACAGTGTCGTGGGATGCACCTCCTTTTAAAGTGCAAGTGCATGAATGGACATAGAAAGTATACTATTCACAGCTTTCTTTCATCATTTTCTTGGTGTGACACGTAAAATACATGAAATATTTGTAAAATACATTTGCTAAAGGCATGAGGGTTCAATCTCAAAAAGATATTTCAGTAAAATACAATGGGTTATAAATGCCTGTTTTCTAAATATCCATTCACTAAATAATATAGTGCATCACCGTGAATCTAAATAAAGAGAAATTGAAACTAAAAACATTTATATAAACGTGATAGCAAAAAAACCTCATTTTTCCAATGGACAAAAAAATGATACCCTATGTGAAAAAATTATATTAAATTTACGCACATATGTACCTTGCCAAAAAAACAATTTGAGAAACAATTCATGTTCTTCATGAGGATACATACAGGGAAAAGATTATTCTGAAAGGAATTATACACATATCTCTGTTTTTCAAAGGGTCCCTCCAATTTAAATGCAACTAAGTGTGTCTATCTAGCTGAGTGATTCCCACAATTGAGCAACCTCTACAAAAATTGATAAATTAATGTTGTTGTTCAATCCACTCATAGTGTAATTAAAATTGCATAAATAGTTAAAAACCCTTCTGAAGTATCAAAAATATATATATATATATAAAAGTTATTTGTCTTTTTTACTGTATAAAATCCATTATTTACAATACAAAAACAAGTTCATAAAGTATTTACATCTTGGAAGCAATGGATAATTTAAACTTTTCATTATGTTGTTTTAAATTGATGAAAGCTGTGTAGGCTTCATGATATAAAGTGCAAGGTGTGAACAGTAACTTCCCAGAGAAATAGAAGATTCATTCTAGAAATGTGTACAAATCTTCAGTCATGTTGAGACCTTTTGGCTGCTTCGTATCCAAAGACAAGATGTAATGTGTCTCCAGCCTTCGCAGCATGCCCTCCCTGTCCCCTCCTCTTCTCTGCGCGGGGACTGCGTCTATGATGTAGTATCTGAGATCTTTTAGGTTTCCAGCATGGACTTCATGGAAGTGTCTCGCCACGGGATAGTTAGGGTCGTTGTTGGTGATCGCCCTGATATGTTGTAGGATCCTCTTGTGGCTGGGAAGCTTGGTACTGCCTACATACTTTAAATTGCAGGTGCACTCTAGTATATATACCACAAATTCACTTTTACATGTTAGGTGAAACCTAATGTTTTGTGGTTTGGGGCTGAAGGCTGTTAAATAGGAAGTTTTATTCACCCCCAATGAACAAGCTTTGCACCTGGAGCACTTGTAAAAGCCTTTACATGCTAGAGACAAGCCTGTGTTGTCCCTATATTCTGGGCTGCTTCTTACCAGCACATCCCCCATCGAAGTTGCTTTTCTGTATGTGATTGAGGGGTATTCAGGAAGGGAATCTCCTATTACTGGATCCTCTTTTACAAGATGCCAGTTACGTTGGATGATTTTACGCAGTTCCCTATGCTGACGATTGTAGCTAATGATTAATCTGGGTGCCTCTTCAGATATTGTTCTGCTACTTATGTTTTTTAATGTAGGGATTTCAGCGTTGTGTAGGAGTTCCTCTCTAGATTTTAATCTAGATTTGGCCATTGCCGCATCAATTGTTTTGGCACTGTACCCTCTGTCTAAAAACCTACACTTGCTCTCCTGTTGGTGTCTCCTGAGTTCCCCTTCGTCACTGCAAATTCTACGTAACCGCAGCATCTCCCCATAGGGGATGCTGTGGATGAGATGGCTGGGATGTGCACTGCTAGCGTGTAACAGGGTGTTCCCTGCGGTTTGCTTTCTATATAAAGTGGTCTTTATTTTGCCTTCATCAATTTTAACTAAAACATCAAGGAAGGAAACTTGACAATCACTTATGTCAGACGTGAAGCATAAATTGATATCATTAACATTGATGTTGTCTACGAAATTCTGTGCCTCTTCTTTGCTGCCTTTCCACACAATGATCAAGTCATCAATGTACCGTAGGTAGGATACCATGTTGTTCTTACAGATATCCCGATATTCCTCCCTAAGGACCAGCTCCTCCCACCAGCCCATAAACAAACAGGCATAACTGGGGGAGAAGCTGGCCCCCATGGCGACACCCTGAACCTGATGGGAATAGTAGGTGGTAAAAATAGCTCGACCGGATATATATATATACATATACACACACACACACACACAAGCAAAGTCCTGTGAGTTCGGCTCTCGATGCCGTGCTCCTCCCCCAGGTACAGATCTCTCGAACACCAATATCAGTGAAATAAAGTGTCTTTATTCTCTCCTCACCACCAGCATGACGCGTTTCGGCTGTATCACAACAGCCTTGATCACATATATATGATGCATGTGCACTTTAAAATGGGGCTTGTCAGACTGCGTAGTCATGTATTCAAGGCCGCTTGGACGGCCGAAACACGTCTTGACTCTTTGAAGAAGGAAATAAAATAATGCACTACAACTTGGGACCACGCTCGTGATTTCGCGCTGAAACGAGGCTGATCTGTGAGGTATTATGGATATATATATATATATATATATATATATATATATATATATATATCGCAACAAGCTCCCTCTGCCAGCCGACATTTGTAATTCCACAAGAAACAGGAGCACGGACCACCATTAAGTGCACAGAATCCTTTATTATTAGATGTGATCAAGGCTGCCTTGTTGCAGCCGAAACGCGTCATGCTGGGGACAGAAGAACAATAAACCACCCTTGAATTGAAACCAAATCGCAGTGTTTGTGGTCTGTACCTACATCGAGGACTCGGTACCTTTGCCGAGTAGTAGGAGTTGGAACGGATATATATATATATATATATATATATATATATATATATATCTCGCAACAAGCTCCCTCTGCCAGCCGACATTTGTAATTCCACAAGAAACAGGAGCACGGACCACCATTAAGTGCATAGAATCCTTTATTAGGTTGCGCTCAGTCGGCCTATATATATATATATATATATTTTTTTTTTTCTCACCAATCGACCACCAGCATTTAGGGGCGCACATCGCGGTTGATTAACCCAACGGTTTTATTTCAGAAGTCACACCAACAGCATCATCCTGATTACAGCCTCTTCTTCTTGGGCAACTGGAGTGAAAGTTACAGCGTCCTCTGCATGTCGGTTTATATCCGCGCCTCATCTGGCGCTGGACCTGGCATGCTGGGAGTGGTAGTCCATTCCCTTGAGTTGGTTTCCCTCAGTGGGTGCTGTGACTTCCTCTATGCAGCATAATTGTTACCCTGTAGTAGGGGTTCAGAACGTGCATTGGTTTCTGTTAGACCTGTCTGCCCTTTGGGTAGTCCCTCCTAATTATTTATTTATGTCCCCTTTTTGCTCCTCAAAACCTTTAATTTTTATGTCCACTGGATTTTCAGGTGTTGACCTAGGGGTTAGGTGCTCTTTGCCCTCCTAGTCTTTTTCTTGAGGCCTAGGTGCCTTTCTGACTAGATTTCCAAGACACACAAAATGGTGGTTAGTAACTGCCATAACGGTCACCTCAGGACAGGACCCATAGGTTAGAATAGAGACCTTCCAGAACCTTCTGGTCCCTTCTGAGGCCAGCCTATAAAAGGTCAGCTGCGGAGCAGCCAGTTTGTCTTACAGAGAGAGTCAGCTGGAGTACAGGCTGTAGCATGAGGCGGGGGTAGGATATCCAGAGGGTTGACCTCCCACTGTAGGGTTGCTTCCTTACTGCTTCACCACCCTTCTCCCCTTGTAGCTTCTGACCTGGCCCTGCCACATTGTGTTCCTGATGACCTTGGGCACCGGACCCAACCAAAACCTAGAGAAAGGAATAGGAGTGGTCAAGGGAGACTGAACCGGAAGGTAGTTCTGTCCATTGCCCAGTGGGAGAGCCTTAATAGAGACTCTGAGAGCGTTTATCCAGAAAGAAGAAAGGACCGGAGCAGAGTAGCTGAGTTCTTTTGCCCTTCCCTTTGGTTCACTGCTTTGAACTGAGGCCCTATTTGCTCCACCCGGCATACTAATAACCCCCCTCCCCGTACCCGAGGTAAAGACTGCCAAGTCGAGAGTAGCGGTTCACCCGGGAGTGAAGACTTGGTCCAAGTGACTGGGGCGGTACCAGCGGGTGCTGTGGCCGTGAGGTGGAAGCAGCCTTAATACTGACTGGGCCGGCGAAAGGAGTGTTAGGACACTGTGGGGTAGAAGTGCCATTCCAGTACCGCGCAGGCTCGGCGGAGCGAACGCTAGTCCTAGAGAGGGGCGGAGCGACGACAGGAAATCTGACGGAGCTGAACGGGCTGTTGTGGAGCCACTGATCCCCTGCGCTTGCCCAGAAGTGCCGCTTTACACCAAGAAAGGCGGAGGCAGCGAACGGTGAGGAAGCGAGCGGGGTGCGATCGCCGAATCTCCTCAGTCCACGTAGCCTTTCCACGGCGCCAGCTCTGTGACCGGGTGGCTGGTCCTGTGGGCGAGGTTGAGCTGAGAGCGGACAAGATCCTGCAGGTACTGCTGGTCCCCCCCCCGGCGATCCGAGACTTGGCCACAGTGGCCCAACACTGGAAGTAAGGAGCGAGCTGGGGGTATTCAAAGAGCGGGGATCTACTGACCGGGGGTCCCGAAGAGTGGTTCCTTCCCCTTTTTCCTAATTGGAGGAGTGAATAGTTAACCCAGGAAGCCCTGGAGACTTCTACAAGTGCCCCTAAACCCCTAAGCGTATATGAAGGCTTTTATCGACTGTGTTGGTGTTTAGCCCTTCTATTACAGGGGTGAAGGAGAAAGCCTTCGTAAAGTCACTTTGGTTAATAATTGTTGACCCTTTGTGCAGCAGGAGAAATATCCATTAATACCTTCTCTAGGAAGTACAGAGGATGCTTGAACATTTATAGCGGACAGACTCTGTTCCTTGAGAGCCCTTTTATTTGTCCTTATTTTATATAGACTGAGAAGTGACTGAACATCTCCAACGTTAAGTAGAATGTAGCAGCAATGTTTAATGTGTAATGTAACCGTCTTGACAAATGATATAAAGGAGGAGAGCAAATTATTTTTATAAAGCAGAACGTATTTTCCTACAAATTTTGGTGTAGTGTCGTTTTTTGTATGGGAGAATGCTGAGTTACTGAAGGGTGGAACGCAAGCTTAACACTTTTGCCTCTAGGATTTGACTGTCTACCGCTGGGCCAGGCTACCCTATGTGATCTGGTATCCCCCAGGTCCAACAGTTTCTATATGTCAAATCAGTTGCAGCGCGTTTGGGGGCATGAAAAATGTTCCTCCTTGCAGCCTCGAGATGGTGCTGTCCCGCGAGGAATGGTCTCCACGCTATAGAATATTCTCACCAAACCACCACCAGCATTTTTGGACGCACATGCAGCTGATTAACCCAACAGTGTTATTTCAGAAAGCACACCAGGATGATGCTGTTGGTGAAAAATCGGTATAAAATACACCTATGTATTTCTGAAATTGGGAATACTCCAACTAGCATGAGAATTCGCGATCATTTTCTAAATTATTTCTTTTTTACACACTTTCATTTGGAAGGCAGAAATGCATCGAACGTCAATAGGTAATAACAGTTGCTTTACAAATCTGAATTACCCTAAGTCTCCCGATAAAAATGCTACATCACTTGTGAGGGTAGGCATAGTGCTCACGACAGGAAACGGCTCACAACGCAACATGAACACACCACATTTTCACAATGAAAAATTACCCTTATTTTGCAAAGTTCCTAGCTGTCGTTTTTCAACCCTAGCTCTACCGGCACCTAGGGAAACCTAGCAAACCTATACATTTTTGAAAACTAGACACCCAGGGGATTGATGAAGATAGACCACAAGTCTGACTTCGAGATGATTGTAGCCAAGGGCAGCTTCCCACGGTTGGGACAGCCAACTGCGAAAGATTAAACACATCAAAAAATACCAAGACAATGTCATCTTATTCATGAATTTGATTTATTCACAAGAAGTGAACTATATCTGGTTCTGTTTAATCATGTCTTGCATTATATTCTGAGCTTCATGCTATTTAATTAAATTGACTGATTTTACCTATTCAATTTGCCTTCTGTTATGATTTTAATGTTAAAAGACCTTTAAGGTTTTATTATACTAATTGTCCTGTTTTCATTGTAAAGCCTAATGCGCTTTACAGATTGCATTATAAATGTTGATGACTAAATCAAGTTCAGATGCAACAAAATCCTTCGGGGATTAACACCACTTCCGCTTGTCAGAAGCACTTAAAATTGACATAATAACTAAACGCGCTATCACATGGGCATCAAGTACTGTGCGGTCACAGCTTTGATGTTCTATGACTTTGAAATTATAGGGCTGTCATCCTGCTTAGGATTTTAGACAGATGGCCAAAGTAGGCAGGATCTGTAGGGAAAAAACGTTCTTATACTTTTCTAAATTGATAAAATAGTTACCCTACGTTTTGTTAAAAGCCAGAAGTCATAGATCAGCTACATTTCGACAGGTGCAATGCCTTGGCTCCAGATCGTTCAAAACGCCGCAGCCAGACTGATCCTAGACATCCCCAGTCACAACCACATCACCCAACACCTCTGCGAACTCCACTGGCTCCCCATCGAAAGAATAACCTTCAAGCTCCTCACGCATGCATACAAAGCCCTCCACAACATCAGCCCAGCATCCCTAAACAACTGCCTCTCCTTCCACGCACCCAAGACAAACCTATCAGTCGACTTCTCTCTGGCCACCATCCCATGCATCTACAAGAACAGAACAGGTGGAAAGTCCTTCTCCTACCTCGCAGCCGACCTAGAACAACCTCCCCCTCCTACACTGTTCCAGTTCAGAAAGGACCTCAAGACCTGGCTCTTCAGATGACCCCAGCACCCAACGGAGCCATCCCTCTCCTCCCCCAGTGCCTTAATACACTTACAGGTGAGCAGCTGGGTTTTACAAACGCCTGATTGATTGATTGACAGAAAAGAAAGGGGCTGTCTGATTATTTTGTCAGGAAAAAACAGGGAATGTATTTTTCACCATACGCTTATTTGAAGCGAGGGCAATTTTAGGTGGGAGACATCTAAAATAAAGCCATTTTTTGGCTTAAAAAAATCGGGAGTCTACCATCTGAATTGTAATATATGCTCCTGTGCTGAGGCGCCAAGAGAAAGGCAGACAGGGAAAGAATAAAAAAAACTTCTCACCAGAATACCTGCGCCTGAATAAAATGTAAATGTGTGCAAATATGTATCTACATACGTAAAGGCTGCTTTGAAGCCAGTACTGGCGTTAATCGAAGGAGTCCCTTGAAGCTTTATGAGAGGTAATGCAGGGCTATTACCTGCTGATACAGTCTGATTGCAAATTACTAAAAGCTATATTTAATCTTAAACTTAAATCTTTCGGTACGTTTTGTGGCAGCTTATTTATTCTGTGTGTAACGTCCCAATAATCTTATCTTGCATTTATTTTAAATTTATAGCGTTTGCTTTCTTTTATAAGTATTTTCCTGAAAGTGAAAGGCCGAAAACAAGTTAAAGAAAATTTCGTTCATTTGATCAACGCCTTAGACTTCGCAACCGACACAGCTCCCATACGTTTTTAATGCATTTCGATTATTGTCTTTAGGCGACAAAAACATAGTGTCGAATTCTTCCCAACTGTTAAAACACCGGCTTGGGGGAGAAGGGGCAAGGGAGAAGGAAATGCACCGCACCTTGTAAGCCTCATATTACGCGGTCTAGTCCTGCAAAAGCGAAACGGAGATGGACATTCTTAAAAGTAGCTCACCCAATATGGCCGAACGCGCTCTAGCATTTGATAGGTTTATAACCCGAAGTAAATAGCTCGATGGTGGACTATCCAGCGATCAGACAGCACAGCGGCAATGCCCAGCTTCTCTCGGTGTGCCCATATGGTTCTGTCCTTACCCGTTGTTGTGGTAGTCGCCGTTGCATCACTCATTTTCACTGTTTTAACGTATCTCGCACCGATAGAGCGTGTGTAAAGTGCCGACAGCTGATTTGTAGAAAGAGAAAACAGACAAGTGTTAGGTAAGGTGGTGACGTCATTGAACAATGTTGAAAACAGACTCAAACCTAACTTGAATACCCCGCCTGAAAAAGTATGCCACAAATTTAGAAACAAACAAAAACATTGAACTAATTTTCTCCTTTTTTAATGTAATACTCGACATCACAACGGATGTGGTTTTTATTTAAACTGATCATTTTTAAATTGAATTAGGAAGATTGTTTGGACAAAATTAGCCACTAGTAAACTAAGACACGTTTACATTTTTGGTAATGCACTAAATATATATGAGGCAACTTTAGAAAGAACTAAACAATTATAATTTTTTTCACCAATCTACACTATTTTTTTATGCTCTGTACCTAACTCAGAAGGATGGGAGGGCAAGTCCGCCTCAAAAGCTTTTGAAATTGTAAACCTCAGATCACTGCGTTTTATCAGTGCTTTACCTCACTGAGCCAATTTCCCAAAGTCTAAATCAACTTACTTAAAATTTCTGCAAAATATGCAATTCAGGAAATGAGGCCCAGCGAAGAAGTCAGAAGATATTTGGCCTAGTAAGGAGTAAAGGGTTTATGGAGAATGTGAATGCGTGTCGGCAGAATGTGGATTGTGGACTGCTTGTATGTTTCCTGTACTTAAGATGAAGGCTTGGAATGTTGGGGGGAGTTATTGCTGGGAAAGTGCTCGTGCATGTACCTGGTAAGCTGCACCCTAAGAGGTTCAAGGATTTACTGCTCCGCAGCACAGCAACCGTGACAGCACAGTGTCGGGACCCGAGCGGACGTGGATCGTCTCGGCTCCCGGGTCACGAGCTGCTCGAACCCGGCTCTAGGCTGCTACAGCCCTTCTTCTGATCGCCCATCTTCCCCACATAAAGCGGAGCGAATGGGGCATTTGCGGACCAACAGTGATCGCTCCTAACTAGGCGGACAGGTCCGATCTCCCGAAGAGAAGAAAGAGAGGGCGGTGGCTCTCAAAATGGCAGGCGGCACCTCACCGTGGACACCACCGACTGCGGCCGCCGCTGGGAGGTAGGACTGCGACCTGCGCTCCCCAGGCTTGCCCAGAACCTCGCCGATTGTCGCAGCAGCTGACGGGGCATAGCATCATCTAGTCTTACTTTAACGGCGACCCCCACTGTGGGAATCCTCCCAACGCCTACCTGACTCCAAGATGGCGGCCGGCGGCGACTTTCGGATGGCGATCGCCGCTTCCTCTGGCTCGCCCCAACTTCTCTCCGGCCTCTTGTTTATCCTGTGGCCCTCTCTCAGACTGTCTGGCCTGCCACTCGACCTGCTGCTGATTTGGGGCCACTGCCACTTCCGGAATGCCCTGTGGTCCTCAAACACGGGCCGGATCTCCGGATCACTCCCCCCTGCCCCCCCTGCATGGCACCAGTGTTCTGAATGTGCTGTACATTGCTCCCGGAGGCCACACTGCTTGCCCCCTTCCGATTCCCACACATCCTCCAGGGCGGTTGAATCCACACACAACCCACCGACTGCCGTGGTAGCGCCTCACGGCCAACGCGTGACCGCACCAACACCTTCACCACCTTGCGCACTCTCACGCCCACCGAGCCGGATGACCGCAAGTTCTCCACGATGGTGACGCGCCTGCGGCTGGCCTCCAGCTTCATCTTCCACCTGGGCTCCCACCTTCTCTCCTGGACCTCTTGACTTTCTGTTCTGTCCTGGCCGACACTTTGCTGCTGATTTCGGACAGTTTTCTCTGGACTCTGGCCCTCCTTCCATTCCCTCGTCCTTTAACCCTTTTCCCCGTGGATGATCCTCAAATATTTCCTCCCTTTTCTGCTTTCCCTTCTCTCCATACCCTTGCATCCCTCCCACCCTCCCTTTGTGTTGAGACTGCATCCACACTTATGGAACTCTGCTCTTTGACTTATTGAAATAACTCTAATCACTGGTATTTGCTTTAGACCGTGCACCATATACCAGTCCTATGTGACTCTTAGAGTATATCCAGTCATATCCCCTCCCTATGTATATAGAGATAACTCTAATCACTAGTATATGCAGTAGACCTTTGTACTCTCTACCATTCCTGTGTGACCCTTAGAGTATATCCAGTCATATCCCTTCCTATGTATATAGAGATAACTCTAATGACTAGTCTCCTTTGTGACTTTTAGAGTATATCCATGTGTATCGCTTTCCTATGTACATAGGGATAATTCTAATCACTAGAATATGCAGTAGTCCGCTTTTCTCTCTACCATTCCTATGTGACTCTTAGAGTATATCCAGTCTTACCCCTTCCCTATGTATATAGAGATAACTCTAAGCACTAGTTTATGCAGTAGTCCGCTGTGCTCTATACCAATCCTATGTGACTCTTAGAGTTTATCCATGTGTATCCCCTCCCTAAGTAGATAGAGATATCACTAGTATATGCCTAGAGTTTATCCATTTGTATCTCCTCCTTGTGTGACTTTATCTCTTGTACATTTGCAATTTTTTCTGTTCGTACCTTTTTAGGTTTTGCCTCGCCAAAAAGATGCGCTCTGCGCATCTTTTTCGCGCAGGCGAAAACCTGATGAGAACTGTAGTGTGCTTTGGGTCGGCCCTCGTCATTCATTGGCTGGCTCCGTAAATGGAGCCTAGCCATTGGATGAGGGGCCTGTCCGTCAATGCCGGACCAGACACGGGGGCGTTCCCGACATTCTTTGGCTTTTGCCGACGTCACGCGACGCCGGGAACGCCCCCGAGTCTGGTCCGGCATTGCCGGCACCCGCCTTCCGTCGTCAGCGTCTCTCCTCCCCCTTTCCCGCCCCCTCCCGCTTGTTTCTTGGTTTCTTAGATCTGAACACGCCGGGCATGCCAGTCATGCCGTAAACAAGCAATACGCTGGAGAGATCTGCATCCACAGTGGCATGAGAGAACTACGGACTAACCGTAAAGGTAAAGGTAGGTAGCACGCTAATGTGATTTCAGCATTGTTTTGCACCTATGCTGCAATTTGCACAGCCTTGCTCTACCTGTTCTGTACATCCCACGGAAGATTACATAAACACCCGTGACGCGGACACGCAGCAATAGAAAGCACTCTTGTAGCACGCTAATGTGATTTCTGCATTGTTTTGCACCTACGCTGGGATTTGCACAGTCTTGATTGTTATATCAATTTTACTTGTTTTAACTGTGTGGCACTCACAAAATATTACTGAGTATTTTAGATTTATTTTAACCTCTTTTTAACAATTTTAACGCTGCTATCAGTTCTCACTGCTCCTTTAACAATTTTAACGCTGCTATCAGTTCTCACTGCTCTCCGGTCCACCACGGCTCCCAACTAATGCCGATTGAGTGGCGAGAGTGGGATAAGGCAGTATCAGTTGAGAAGAGCGTTTTTGGCTGCCATTTTGAGACGGTCAGCACTCTAGCTGTTCTGTACATCACACGGGGAAGAGTACATAAACACAGCTGAGGCGACGTGCAGCGATAGAAAGCACTCTTGTAGCACGCTATTGAGATTTCTGCATTGTTTTGCACCTATGCTGCGATTTGCACAGTCTTTTATACTGTATTGATTGTTATATTAATTTTACTTGTTTGAACTGCGTAGCACTCGCAAAGTATTACGTAGTATTTTAGATTTATTTTAACCTCTTTTTAATAATCTTAACTCTGCTCTCAGGTCTCACCGCTCTCCGGTCCACCACAGCTCCCAACTAATGGCGATTGAGTGGAGAGAGTGAAATAAGCCAGTATCAGTTGAGCAGAGCGTTTTCGACCGCCCTTTTGAGATGGTCAGCGCTCTCGCTGCTCTGTACATCCCACGGGGAAGAGTACATAAACACCCCTGATGTGGACACGCGCAGCGGGTGCACCTATGGCAAGCCCGTCTACGTCTGTCCGCGCTCGGCTCGCGCACAGCGTCAGCCATGCTGCCGGTTTCACTCGCAAAGTATTACGTAGTATTTTAGATTTATTTTAACCTCTTTTTAATAATCTTAACTCTGCTCTCAGGTCTCACCGCTCTCCGGTCCACCACAGCTCCCAACTAATGGCGATTGAGTGGAGAGAGTGAAATAAGCCAGTATCAGTTGAGCAGAGCGTTTTCGACCGCCCTTTTGAGATGGTCAGCGCTCTCGCTGCTCTGTACATCCCACGGGGAAGAGTACATAAACACCCCTGATGTGGACTCGCGCAGCGGGTGCACCTATGGCAAGCCCGTCTACGTCTGTCCGCGCTCGGCTCGCGCACAGCGTCAGCCATGCTGCCGGTTTCATATTAGGAATGGCGAGCAGACACTCATACTCCAGAGGTGAGGTCCTGGAACTATCCGATCTGAGTTATAAATGTTCTGAGCCAACTTTGGAAGGTTTTCATAACACTGGAAACAAGACATGTTCGATTTGTAAGTTGAAGCTCACTGACATAAAATATAAGTGTCTTTTAGAGGAGTATTCTTTGGATAGCCAGAAAGCGCCCCCAGAAGGAGTAAGGAGGGATCAGAGTGGCCCCAAGATTACAAAGCCTACTCGAGGATTGTCATGTGCATTACTAAATGCGCGGTCATTGGTTAAACATAAGCATGAATGTTGGCTTTTTAAAATGAGTTTCCATGCCCGTGACCTTATTTTTGTCACGGACACCTGGGCAGATGAAACCTCTGGCCCAGATCTGGTGATAGCTATCCCACCAGGGTTCGCAATAGTCAGGAAGTATCCTGTAGTCAGACAGGGAGGAGGTCTGGCAATAATTTACAGAGATCATCTGAAAACATCTTTTAAAGTTATTCCCAAAGACACAGAAGCTGAAGTGCTCTCCAATTTAAAATAGCAGCCAGCCACGTGTTTTCTTTTAATGGGCTGCAAATGTACAGGCCGCCTGGTTCAAGAAATAATTTTATGCAAACTATGGGCCAGCTTTTGGAACACAAAGTAAATTCTCCAGACTTCACCATTTTAAGTGATTTTAATTTCCATTTAGATAACACCTTGGACAAAGATTCCCTGGCCCTGATGGACCTAGTGACTGGTGCAGGCTGAGAGCAGATTGTAAACAAATCCTGTGCACAAGTTTACAAGTTAGTTGGCTCTTCAGTAAGAGCCCAAAGGGTTAGATAATGTTAAAAAAATGAGGTTGAGATCCAGCAACTTTAGAAGTGTGTTTATGGTTCAGTTATGATCAGTACATAAGAAAGTACAATTAGCCGACACGTGTTTCATCACACCGTGTTGAGGATGTGACTCTTCAGGGCTGATGACAATCAGGGATAAGGAAATGGCGCGCCAGGTCCGGAGGGTGTCAAGACCAGGTTGCATGAACGGTGAAGGTGAGGCAAAAATTAGGTGGAATGTGGCTCCGTGTAGAAAGGCTGCCATAGAGCGGAAGCCTCATGACGGTAGTGTCCTGCACGGCGAACTGATAGCGGTTGCGGCACGGTGTGTGTGATGCTGTGTGTGTGTGTGATTGTGTGTGTGTGTGTGTGTGATGCTGTTTGTGTGTAGGGCTGTGTGTGTGTGGGGGTGGGCTCTGTGTGTGGCTCTGTGTGCGTGTGGCTGTGTGTGTGTGTGGGGGGGGGTGTGGGTGCAAATGCAATAGGTCTCGCATTTGCAAAAGATTAAGCTATTGGCATTGTAAATGACCATGCCATTTATTTATCTGTTTTCAAAACTAACACATAAATAAACAATTTGTCATTTAAAGTGCCAATAGCTCTAACTTTGTCAAAGGCAAAACCGTTGCATTGTACTTGGTATCGAATCCAACAGCGGCCATGATGCTATGGAAAGAAAGGACAAAGCATATTGACCCACTGTTGACACTATGGAAAGAATGGAGGAAGTATCAAAAAAAGACAGGTGGAGCATAAGAACCGAGCTAGGGGATGCTCATCCATGAAAAAGGAGACTGCTGTTCTTTCCATGCCCTCAGAAAGTTCTCTTTAGGCCACAGCCCCCTAGATTTGAAATGGCTTGCTACCTAACATTTTCAGAACAAAGAAAGGGGTGTGGCAGTTATTTTGATGAGGAGAAAAGATAATGGGCCAGAAGGTGTGTGTGTGGGGGGGCTCTGTGTGGGTGTGTGTGGGGGGCTTTGTGTGGCTGTGTGTGGGGGGGCTCTGTGTGGGTGTGTGTGTGGGGGGGGGTTTGTGTGTGTTGGGGGGGCTCTCTGAGGGTGTTGGTGTGTGTCATTTGCGAGAGATAAAGCTAGTGGCATTGTAAATGACAATGCCATTTATTTATGTTAAAAAAAAACATAAATAAAAATAATGTCAAGAGCAATGCCAATCGCTCTAACTTTAACAAAGGCAAAACCATCGCATTGTAAATGCTTGTTTATAACGCATGTAATCCGAAGTCCGTATGTTTTCAACTTGTTCTTATGTAAGTCAAAAAATTAGCAATTTTTTCTCCGCATGTAACTTTCAGTCCTTATGTTTGCAACTGGATCCTATGTAAAGCGCTCTGACACCTTCGGGTAAAGTTTGCGCTATATAAAATTGCACAAATAAAATAAAATAAATAAATAAAATACACAACTTACTTGGTCAGTCTTCACTACACAAGGAAGCTGGTATGTATAGTCCACAATACAGTCACACTGTTTGCAATTCTATGTTCAAGACCGGAGGATCAGCTTATGATCAGCTTCCTTTACTGATGTCACAGCTGCTGAATAAAAACCAACTATAAAATCAATATGCCAATGATAAGCAGTGCTTTAAATGGGCAGGTAGTATCCGGTACTTATTACCTGCACTTTTGTAATATGAAAGGGAAAATAACTACACTTCTCTGCACTGCATAAATACATTTAATGGGAGAGTACTGGCACTTCGCAGGAGCAAATGCAAAAATAACAGGTGATTGACAGAATGCTGAACAATGTCATACATTCACCCGAGAACAGAGATCTGGGCCTAAATCCATCGTTTATTTGCACTCCACACCACCCCAGTTCAGACATGGCCATATGCAAATCAGCCTTGACCCTGTGCCTCATGGGAACAGTCCAGCCCAAACTGCCAAGCCAGGTCTTTCCTGGACTGTAATCAAGCATCCTGGGACCGGTTTCTGGCTATCAGCCATCTTCAGCCAGGATAGCTTGACTCCAGTGGTGTGGAGAGCATGGGACTCACGTCTGAGCATACCCATCCCACTCGGGGTGACAAACCCAAAAATAACAGGTGATAGACAGAATGCAGAACAATGTCATACATTCACCCCAGTTCAGAGATCTGGGCCTAAATCCAACGTTTTTTTGCACTCCACACCACCCCAGTTCAGACATGGCCATATGCAAATCAGCCTTGACCCTGTGCCTCATGGGAACAGTCCAGCCTGAACTGCCAAGACATGTCTTTCCTGGACCGGAATCAAGCATCCTAGGACCGGTTTCTGGCTATCAGCTGTCTTCAGCCAGGATCACTTGACTCCAGTGGTGTGGAGAGCATGGGACTCACGTCTGAGCATACCCATCCCACTCGGGGTGACAAATGCAAAAATAACAGGTGATGTACCTACCCTATTCTGCTACCCTCTTATTATCTACAGCTATTCTGTGTGCAAAAGTCTGTTAATCACTCTCATGTTTTTCCCACCCCTTGTGTTTGTAAAGCGCTCTGATATCTGCAAAGATCTTGTTCGCGCTATATAAACCCTTCAAAATAAATGTCATACATTCGCCCCAGTACAGAGATCTGGGCCTAAATCCATCGTTTCTTTGCACCCCACACCACCTCATGTTTTGCTGTACACCCTATGTGGGAAGGGTATGCCAAGACATGGGTCCCTTGCTCACTATGCCACTGGAGTCAAGCTATCCTGGCTGAAGACGGCTGATAGCCAGAAACCGGTCCTAGGATGCTTGATACCGGTCCAGGGAAGACATGGCTTGGCAGTTCGGGCTGTACTGTTCCCATGAGGCTCAGGGTCAAGACTGATTTGCATATGGCCATGTCTGAACTGGGGTGGCTTGTTGAGCAAAATAATGATGGATTAAACCCAGATCTCTGACTGGGGGTGAATGTTTTGCCATTGTGCAACATTCCGTCCATTATCTTGTTTGTTTTGCTGTTCACCCTATGTGGGAAGGGTATGCCCAGACGTGGGTCCCTTGCTCACTATGCCACTGAAGTCAAGCTATCCTGGCTGAAGACGGCTGCTAGCCAGAAACCGGTCCTAGGATGCTTGATTCCGGTCCAGGGAAGACATGTCTTGGCAGTTCGGGTTGGACTGTTCCCATGAGGCACAGGGTCAAGCCTGATTTGCATATGGCCATGTCTGAACTGGGGTGGCTTGGTGAGCAAAATAACGATGGATTAAACCCAGATCTGTGACTGGGGGTGAATGTTTTGCCATTGTGCAACATTCCGTCCATTATCTTGTTTGCTTCACAGGAGCAAACAGGTACTCTGGATAGTGACTACCAGCACGTCTATATTTCCATGTAAAACACTGAATATGAGTTAGCCAAGAAAACATGACTATAACTACCGCTCAATATCCATATCCTAGCATATAAGGCACTCCTATATAGTCCTTTTTCTTTGCAGCAGAGACGAATGCCTTTCACTTAATTATTCAGTTTATGATTCTATTTTGGGCTTAGACATTTTTTAATAACGTGTTAATTGATTTAATTTCACCATACTTGTTAGCATGTTTTTTTCGATCCTTATGCCATTCCGAAGGTTACTGCACACATCGCGGGTGGTGGTCCACATCCCCCACACCCAGAATGTTTGGCTTTCCCATTGCCATGTCCTTTGGTTGTGTATATCATGAATTAGACTTTGGTTGTGAAGAGGCGCAGGTTGGCATCAGGTAAGGCATGCAGAAGAAGGAACATTGGTTCTGGTAGGAAGTTTTGAACTGTTTGCTGCATTGAGAGCTCAGCCCGAGGGACGCATCCCACTTTCCTGGCAATGAAGGACGGAGTGTCTATTTTGTACACTGGGAGGCATGCACTTTAAATTTTGAGAGCCTGGCTGCAGAAGCCTCATGCACCTATATAAAACATTTATACACCTAGAGGCGACAATCTGTATCACCTGAAATGATATGGTGAGTAGTCATCTAGGGCCTAGACAGTTTTACTGACATATCAACACATGATGTGCACTAACAAGGCTGACAAGCATGGATATGTGAGACAGGACAGTACTGTATCTAGGAATCTGACCTTATGGACCCTAACCTGGCTTTAATGATAGATTTGGGAATTTTCAAATCAGTGGAGACCACTGTGTCCAATTTTGTATCAAGGTAAATACCTTTATGCTTTCAACGACTATAAGTGGTAGTAGTGGTGATAGGACTATCATTAAGTATCATGTCCCCCCCCCCTCATTATGTGCATTCAGGTTTTTTGTGAAATAGCATCTCGAATCAGTCAGGAGATAAAGAAAAAAAGGATAATAACGATTAGCTGCCAAAAGATATCCCATCTAAAAACAGAGGTTAGTACCCTCGTGTACTATAATGTGTGGATGTGGGTCGAAAGGGTGTAAGTGGAAAAAAACATATAAGAGGATATGCCAACAACTAAAATATAACGTGGTTTTAAAAAATGTACATGTCAAGTGTTTCTTGAATTCATGTTTTTCTTTTGTAAATATAAATGAAGCTGCCCCAGTGTGTATAAAAAGATCACAAATCTGAATGATATAAGAGTAACACCATAGAATTAGAGGTTGTGTTACATCCTAAACATGCAAGTAAATGTTGCCACACTGCAGATATGGAACCATGTATATTCTCCACTGCTTATTACAAATAGATCAAGAAGTGTTTCTATGTATGTAAATGATGCCACACATTTAGCGAGATGAAGGTATCCTAAATAGATAAGGAAACGTTGGCGTTTAAAAATTTCGGTTCAAAAGTATGTAGGAATAAGCTGCGTTATTAAGCTGCGCTATGCACTACATGCAGATAAAGGGTTAACTGAATACAAGATAGGCTATCATAAACCCAAAGTATGTAGACCATGACCATAGATCTCCCAATATGTTGGAGAGTTTAACAACATGTATACAAGGGTGCAACAATTATGAACATTTTGTGAAATGTAGAGTAATGGCTGTGAGCCATAATCCTAAACTGACTTTCGTCTTTCTATATATACAGAAGGAATCGAATACATTCAGAAAAGTGACCCCAAAAGATTCACTGTCCTGAAGAAGGTGTTTCCACATCCATTGGCTTAGAACACCGAAACGCATAGACGCACTTGTTTTGTATATAGAATCCAAACAAAGCCTAAGAGGCCTCAGATACACAGAAAGTCTGGTACTGTAGGCCCTATATAAAAGACATAGGGCTATTGGATCTCAGCAAGAGCATTGGAATTGCTTTATGAAGGGGGTAATGAGGATTAATTGTGATTCTATGTTATGATGATAATGTTTTTTAAATGCTTTTTGTAATGAAATTTTACGGATGAACTGTTTTCATATTGTGTGCTGTATTTTAAAAAAAAATCTTTTTTATTATGAAAAATGCAAAACAATAGAAATAATAAGATCTCAGGTGAGAGCAAACATTGCAACATTTTGGTTCATTGGGCACTGTGCAGGATAAAGCAGTGGATAGAAAAGAAACGTCGGGATCATGGGGATTCCTCTGCTGCAACATTCGAGTCTCCCCCAGGGGCTTCACAAAGGCCTCCACGATACTGGTTCCAAGCCCCCCACACCTTCCCCCACTTCCGGGGGCAGCCCCTGGCCAAATAGACCACCCGTTCTGTCATCATGCACCAGTCGAGGTCTTCTTCCCATTTATGTATCTGAGGCGGCTGGCGGGCACCCCACAACAGCGCAATGTTTCGCTTGGCCACCATACACGCCAATGTGACCCATTGTTTCTGATAATCATTGAGGTCAGTCGGCTCCCATACATTTAAAAGGCATCTACGGACCTCCATACGTACTTCCAACCCCAAAACAACTCTCAATTTCTCGTGAACCTTCTCCCAGTAAGTCTGTATGAAGGTGCAGTGCCAAAGAATATGCATCAATGTGCCCTCTTCTCCACATTGTCTCCTGCATGCTGGGCTAAGCGCTCTACCCATTCGCACGAGCCATGGCCCGGTAACATAAACTCTGTGGAGCACTTTCAGCTGGACCAGGCGAAGCCTCATCTGGACAGCGACTACCTTAGTGGAGGATAGCGCCTCCGTCCAGTCCTCATCATCCATTTCAAGGCCATCTGCACACCATTGTGACCTAAGACTCACCAGTGGGTCTTCTGCGTTGTTAATTAACTTGCGATATATCAGGGAAATAGTCTTGTCAGGGATATGACCATCAAGGACCCGGTCCTCCAGAGGGGACGCCTCAGGGAGTTCCGTTCCCTCAGGAATCTGAGCTAACAACGAGTGTCTCACCTGCAAATATCGAAAGTATTCATTCTGGTGGAGACTATATTGATTTGCAAGTGAGTCAAACGTGTGTATCAAATTTTTCCCCCACACATCCTGAGTAATTCCAATAAGGTCCCACTTATCAAACCCCTTGGACTTCCATAGGCTACCCAGTTTATGTCCGGCGAGGACATAAAGTACTGATTTACTCCAGTTTATAGCTAGACCGGAGTATCTCCCAAAGATAGTAAGGACATCTAGAAAATATCGGAATGAGGTCTTAGGTGTAGTAAGATAGAGCAGTACATCATCAGCATATAACAATATTTTGTCCTCCCATTCCGGCGTCCAGCACAATCCGCGTATAGTGATGTCCCAGCGAACCCACGCTGCCAACGATTCCATTGCCAATGCAAAGAACAGCGGCGACAGAGGGCACCCCTGCCTGGTACCTCTTCCAAGGGAGAAGTCCCGGGATGCGCAGTTGTTAACCACTACCCTTGCCAGTGGCTTAGTATACAGTAAGCGCACCCAGTGCACAAATCCATCTCCGAAACCCAGCTTGGTCAAAACTGCAAATAAGTATGGCCACTCCACTCTCTTGAACGCCATCGTGGCATCCAAGGACACTAGAACTGCCGGTTCCCCTAGCTTTGAAGCTCCTCCAAGTACCCCATGAAGCCGACGCAGATTCAACGCGCTGCTGCGCAGTGGCATAAAACCGGATTGATCCGGATGGATCAGCGTTGTTATCACCTTAACTAATCTGGTAGCCAGTAGCTTGGCCAGGACCTTGGGCTCTACATTGAGGTGCGATATTGGCCTGTAGGAGGAGCAACATGTCATAGGCTTAGCTTGCTTATGAATAACAGCTATATTGGCCACTCGCTGATCATATGGGAGCTCTCCTTTCTCTCGACTCTCGAGAAACATGGCGCGGAGGTACGGTGCTACTCTATTGGCATTTAACTTATATAGCTCTATAGGTATTCCGTTTGGACCAGAGGCCTTTCCGGAGTTAACTTGCTGTATAGCCTGGGCGACTTCATCGTCTAGATTAGCGGAGTTAAAAAAGCTCCTGTCCTCGTCGGAAACGCTTGGCATGACAATATCTTTAATCATTTCTCTATTGTCTTATTCCGTGAAATCAGTCCCGGCCTCATAAACCCCCTGATAATACTCCCCAAATTCGTCTGCCACCGCCTGTGGGTATTTAATCAAACCCCGCTCTTGACTATCCAATTCCGGGACTAATCTAGATGCTCGCTCCCCCTTCTCCAACCATGCGATCAGTTTCCCGGCCTTATCGCCATATTCATATATACGGCTTTGTGTCTCATTATGTTGCGCCACGGCAACCTCTCTAGCCAAAGTCCTATATTCTTCTTCCCGGAGCTTCGGTAGGTGGAGGTCCGCCGCTGTAGGTGATTCTGCAAGCTGCCTCTCTAGACGTGTGACCTCTCCCTCCTTGCTGATTATCGCCGCCTGCTCTTCCCTCTTCCGTTTCGAAACAATAGACAACACTTCGCCCCTCACAACGGTTTTATAAGCTTACCAAAGTGATACGGCAGATTCGACTGATCCCTCATTCTGCAGGAAGTATCTGTCTGCCACCTTAAGAATTTTGTTCCGTACCGTGGGGTCCTTCAATCTCCAAGTCCCAATAGGTGCCACTCTACCTGCTGTCTGGAGCTCAAGCGAGAGACTAAGCCATAGTGGGGAGTGGTCTGATATACCCCTCCCCAGGTATCTGACCTCCACAATCGAAGGCGCCGCTGCTGCTGGAAGTAAAACATAATCAAGTCTGGACAGGGACCTATGCGCGGCCGAAACATGGGAGTACTGCACGGATCTCGGATTGCGCGCCCGCCAGCTATCAATCAGTCCCAATGTACATAGGAACTCCGGAAGCCATCTCTGTGATTGCGCCAACACCCGGGACGGACTGCAGTCCAATTCACCATCAAGCACTGAATTAAAGTATCCACCCAATACTAGCCCTCCCAGAGAAAATGCGAGGAATATGTTACTCAAGTCTCTGAACGTCTCAGACTGAAGGGCCGGTGGTACATAAATGGATAGGAGTGTAAACGTATGTCCCCAAGCTGGCCAGTGATGCCGGCGTATCTACCCCGTTGATCAATCCAAGTCTTCTGTACAGAAAAGGGGAAGGAATTCTTGACCAGTATACCCACCCCCCTGGAACCGGATGTGAAACCCGCATGCACTACCATTTTGTATCCTCCTCTGTGTAGAGCCATGCATTTGCTACCAATTAGGTGGGTTTCCTGTAGCAACACTACATCCGGGGAGTGTCTCCAAATGAGCTGACTGACCATCCCCCTCTTGATCTTATCTCCTAAACCGTTCACGTTCCAGCTCAACACTTTCATCCCCGATCCTCTTTTTTCACGTGCCTTCGAACCCATATGTAAGAAAGATCAAAACTGGATTTTCGGATGCCGCTCCCGAGGGGTAGAAACATCCGTTTTCGTCCCAATTTTCACCTACTATTATCTTTCTGACTCGACCGTCGAATTTCACTCTCGGGTGGCAGGATTAGGACAGGATAGACTTAAAGGAGGAGTAGGCTCTACGGAGCTAAGTTCTCACGCAGCCATCTTGGTCCCGCGCGTGGCTCCTCAATTTGTGTACTGTATTTTTAATGTATTGTTGATGTATATGTTTTCAGGAATATTTCAGAAATTTTAAAACTGGTACAAACAAAGGAAAAAATCTTTCTTTTGTGTTTTTAATAAAAAATACTGTAAACGTCATATTTTAGTTGGCATATATATTTGAAATTTAACCTAAGATTCTATGATACACTGGTATGAAAGAATGAAAGATGGGTGTGAACTAGGATATATTGTGGTTTCCAGGGATTTCCCTTTCTGGCTTTAATCACTATGTCCAAGGCCTTGCAAAAATTGCAGGTCACTTTCACCATGTTTCTTCAGGGTTCACATGGTGCTTATGCGCAGACAGACCAGATGGATACTGGTGGTTATCAATGGGGAGCTCGGTTCTGAAGAAACCTAAAAAAAGATGGAATACTTAGAGAAATTGCTTAAGCTTCTAAACTCGAACTACACAAATCAAAGAGTTGAGGTGGCAAGATCCATTCATCTGCGACATTACATCTCACCAGAACCCGGAGAATACGGATCTCCCTAGACCTGATGACTAGGCTAGGGAGTTTAAATCTAAAACATCAAGGGTTCTGGAATCCCTCGGTGGGATGGCCAATGAAAAGCTCAAGGGCGAGCCAGCAACAGCCTCCAAAACTAGGATCAACATAAATACTTCATTGATCTGGAAGACATTGCACACCCTTGCTCCTCTGAGTGGGAGCAAAATGCCAGGGCTTACCAGGAGAAGTATGGTTTACTGGTTAGAGGAGGCAGACCCTGAAGCAGAGGTCAGACCCGGGACCAGGGTTCAATTCCCGACGCGGCAGGGTCTTGAGCCCAAATGTCCACGGACTCGATAATTCTCGCTTCGGTGCCTACTCGAATCATGGGTTCACACTCTGCAACTCTGGGCATTAGCTTGCTTAATCTCCACTACGGCCCCCCGTGGCGGGATGCCTGGCTTTCACCTTGGGGATGCCCAGTACGGGTTATCTCACAGGGAAAAAGCCAGGACAGGTTCCCAAAGCAAGCGCCGAAATGCCTCACGGTGATTCGAGCGCTATAAAAGAAGACATAACATAACATAACAAGGCAAACTACTGGATATGGCAGGGCATCTCACCAAGATCGTGGAGTTGGCCGAGCGGCAAAGGTGTTGGGGTACAGAGTAGACACTGTTTTGTGTCTTCTTGGTACAGTGTGTGATATGCATGTTGTGCAGTGTCAAATGTGTCCTATCTACTGGGTGTAGATTCTCAGTTTTGTTGAGGCTGGACCCCAAGATGGGGAAGCTTTTTTGTGGAAGGCTTTGTAAAAGACCTGTCTAAATGTCCAACCCTACTTCTCTAGACAAAGCGTAAACATCACTGTAAAGGGTCTTTGCTCCTAAGTTTTCCAGACATGGACGCTCATCTGGCTGTGCTTTCAAGCAGGGTCCCTGGAGGAACCAAGATCCTGAAGGCACAAGTTTTACAAAGTTTCGCCTGGAGACCGGACCCAGAAGCAACTCAGGTGGATGCATTCCTGCAGGACTGGAGCGAGGGCCTGAATTATGACTTCCCACCGTTCATGATGATAGCCAGAGTGTCAACTCAGGCCACATGACAACAAGCAGAGACAATTCAGGTGGCCCAAATTTGGAGGATGTAACCCTGGTTTCTGCTACTTCTAAATATGTCTTGTGATCTCCCTGTCATTCTTCTTATCCATGGGCCATCCTTCTTAGTTAGGGGGGAGTTTCATCCAATATTTGTGGATAACCTTCTGTTTCTAATGGCTCAGCGCATATCAGGTAATGATGGCATCTGCCAGGCATTTTGCAGGAAGTTTGTTCTTCATTGAGAAATATTGGTTTCAGGTACAGATAAGCATTGGCAGCTTGGTGCAGTTGGTGTTTGGAGAGAAAAGTGGAACCTGAGATGGCTGACTTTGTGCTAATTCTCTCTATCCAAGCTGGAAGGCGTTGGGCGAGCATAATCCACTATTCTTTCATGTCCGCTATCTTGGTGGCATGTAACCCCACAGGTGCTCATATCCTAGTATGCAAACACATGAAAAGCATCCAGTTGTCCATACCTCCTAGACTTAGATATTCTTTTTTTTTAAAGTTTGATTTATTAAGGAATAGAAAAAGGGGGAGGAAGGGAAAAGGAAAGGAGAAGAGTTACAATAAGCAAATGGCAGAAATAAGCATTAAAATAAAAACATCATAAAAGTAAGCATTACAAGCATGAGAGAGCATGAACATATCATATAAATAGAAATAAAGTAAGCAAAATACAATATATATGAACACAATAATAGTAATAATCAAATGTATGTGTAAATAGATAGGTAATAAGGAAATCATGGGGGTTTGCGAACTTCAACCGTGTCCGGAGCAGGAGAAGGAGGAACAGGAGCAGCGGGAGAGAGATATGTTACCAAAGGAAGCCAAAGTAGGTCACGTTTAATAGCCAGGGAGATGGGGGATACATAATACGATGGTTAAAACAAATTGCATTCCACCAGGATTGATAGGTAACATTCGTAGCTTGTTTCCAGTTAGAGGTAATAACATGAAAAGCTATAGCCAGGAAAAGGTCAAGTAAAGGGTAATGACTGGAGGAGTGAGGAAGTTCCGACGAGAGGGAACCAAGGAAAACTAGTGAGGGTGAAAAGGGGACCTGGAACTGAAAAATCTTTTGAATTTGCTTCCAGACCAGCTGCCAGAACTGGAAGACAGGAGGGCAATCGAACAACATATGTTTGAGAACAGCGGAGGGGGATGGACAGGACCAACAGGAAGAGGAAGTGTCTGTTGAAAAACGGGATAGGGCGAGTGGGGTGAATAAAATTCTGTGATAAATAAAAAATAAAGTCTGGGTAGTATTAGACTTAGATATTCTAAAAGATGAAACATTAATAAAGTTCATCATCTCGTCAGCAATTGGCTGGACAACACTAATCTGCCTAACAAGCAACGTTTTTTCTAAATGAACAATATTAATATGCCTGGTCTTTTGCAAGAGGGTCTCTGGAGTGCGGGAATTCGACTTATGAAGGTGATCTTTTATCTCAGATATAGTAATGTTTACTAATGGTAGACACACAAGTTCAACACTTGGATATGTCTCTAGGCATCATTCCCAAGCCTCCAAAAGTTGTGTGCGTTGAGAAGTCTGTAATTATATATGAGAGTGTTCTGTGAGAGCTCAGCCCTTTTGGGGAGAGATGGAGGGGTTTAAGCTAGTGATTTTAATCACTAAAGCATGGAGTACCATGTCTTCCACAGTCTACTTAATTGGGCTAGGTTGGAGGAAATCCTACATTTATCTTCTAAACAGCAGACTGGTCAGCCGATTCCACTTTCAAGAAGTTTTATTTTAATCCGGTATCAGAGATGACTACATTGGTGAGTAAGTTTGAATAATTATAAACTGAGCCTCTGGTGCTGAGACAGACAATGAATTACTATCATGAAAGAAAGTTGAAATTCTATTAAGGGGAATATTTTGCCACCTGGACCTTGGACATATCCATCCCTCACCGTTTTTTGATATTGTGTGGATTAAAATGTATTTCATGCTTCTGCTCCACAAGAGTATCTGTTTCAAGTGTAAAATCTCCATGTACTTGTTTTTCCCGAGTTATTGATCATAATGGATTTTTTAAAATAATTTGCATTCTTTGATAAGAATATGGAATTGAGATGATGTATGTCACAGGAAGGTGCCTACCTCTTATGTCAATTTTTCATTTTCAGAATCAAAACAGTAACCAAGACTTTGAGAGTTGTTACATTCTTTGTTATACCCATATGTTTTTTTATGTCATTCACTTTAGAATGCTGGGTTTTGGATTTTTTTATTCGCTACTTTGAGATCAGTAAACCAAGTTAAAGCATAATCTTCACCTGTGTATCCTTAATAGAACTGAAACTCTACTTTATGATAACTAGTACATTTTTGCATTCAGCCGTAGAAGTTAACACCGTGGTATTTAGTTGATAGGAAAGGATATTGTTTTCTTATAGCTGTCTTTCACGAGCTAAATTTGCACAACAAACCCAACCATATGACTAAAACTAGATCTGCATTGTTCTTGATAGTACAAGTTGTTTAAATAAAACATTTTTATTGGTTTTAATAACCGATCCTAAACAGGTTTACACCTGCAAAGGTTATTTTTCTTCAGATAACAGCACAATAGTATAGTCACACCAATCGCCAAATCAAGATGGTAAAGGCACATGTTTCACACATACCTCATTTCGCCGCCCTCCACAGTATGTCCTATTTGAACAGGTCCAGTACGCTCACTAGTACAAGGTTAATGTAAGTAATCTGAAGGGCAGTATTTATATGTTATGATCACCACTGACAGAGCAGTGCTGTGAGCAATGGGCAGCTGCCTCTAATAATGACAAGGGCGCCCAGTTGGCCAAACAGATGCTGTTAACTGACTCCTGGAAACCTTTTCTTGAGTCTTTGCAAACAAATAGTGGCTTTTACTGTTACAGCATTTACCAAAGTATCTTTGTGGATACCCTGCTCTAAAGAAAATTCTCCTAATGGGAAAACATGTGGTAATACATCATTCATTCATTTGAGGCTTTGCAGGGTTAGTTAGCATAACCCTGACACGAATGAATCATAAAAATGAAATTCTGGGATAATGTGTGATCCTCAATTGTGGACCGCCTAGTGATTCTATGATAGCGTGTTGCATTCTCTGTCAGAACACAGGTGTAGATGAATGACCTAACTTCAAACAAAGTTCACCACTCTGGACAAGATCACAGGAAATGATCAACATAGACCTCTGATTCCTCTCCAGCTTATATTACGTAAGGTTAAATGCAGACTGTGTCTCTTCTCAAAGTAACTAGAGAAAAAGTTTATGGCTTTAAACATAGCTGAAACTGTGAATGCCACACATACTACCCAGTGAACTATAGAGAACAAAAACTTTAATTCGAGAGCAGCTGGAATCCGAAGACTGTCTACAACAACTAGGGTCCTAGGGATACGGCGCAGAAACAATGGGGAAGTTAATTTATCATGATCCCGAACAAGGTTCTCAGGCTACATCAGGTAGAAGAGACAGAGGATTCTGTATTATGCATTCCTGCAAATGTCTTGACATCCCCCAGCACTGAACTCGAATGAACGCTAACTCAGGCTTCCATAGAAGAATCCCACAACATCCACAGTTTTCTTTTCATACACCCTGGTGCCCATACAATGTATGCATGACTACAGTACCTCAAGAAAGGAGGAAGAGAAATGTGGGCCACACTCCTAAAATAGACTTCGGGACATCATCCTGCTACGCACATGTTTCTGCCACTGACAATACAGCCTAAACGATGAGACAACCCCACTTGGGGTAACTTCACTGAAAAAATACTCTCATGATAGCAACTGGAGCGATCAAACAGTCACAAGAAGTTCATTATTTGTCAAAAAATACAGACAAATTTGACCGGATAGACTAACATGCAGTCAACTACCATGGGCACATCCTTCATAACAATCTAGAATCGCCTTTGCTGTGCTCAGTTAATTCTAGTCTTTTCAGGTCTTGATTTCACCCAGTAACCTGTACTGTCAGCTGGTTTCACTACTCAGGATCTAGCAGACTTTGGCCCACCTCCTGCGTCCTTATCAGGCTCGCCCTTCAAGTCAAGATTGGCCCCACTTAGAGCAGAAGAGGCTTATCTCTAGGGTGAAAATCTAAGAATTATCTTCTTCAACAATGAAATGTCCTCTGGCCCACAGATGAATTCAGCGACCAAAAATTCTGACTTCCAACTATATATGCTCAGGAAAAATCATTATCTCTCTCTCTCACATCCAGTCGATATTACAAGTGCACTAATCCGCCCAAGGCTGGGTTGTAAAAGTATCAATATAGGCCTGCAAAAGACTCAAATCCAGAAACTGCAGAGGGTGTAAAATCAAGCAGTGAGATCTTGCGTCAGGAAATTCGAACCAAACTCCCCTGCCTTGGAAAACCATCACTGGCTCAAACAGAGGCATTATACGTTATGTATTATTCACAAGGGACCACACAAAACGGAGCACAGTACCTTTAAAATATGGCCTTCCTTTGGAAACTATTGAAAACCTTAAGATCAGCCAATGCACCAGAGTTCATTCATCATAAACCCAAAAAGTGACATCTCGAAGAAGACCTTTTACCTTTTCGGGCACCTTGCACCTGGAAAAACCTCAACCCTACACGAGACAGAGACTGAACAATAATTTCCTCTACGTTCTTTGATGCTCTTTAAGGTATGTACTTAATGTTCACTCTATCCTGCACTGATCCTATTTCCTGTCCTCTCCCTCTACATCTATTTCTGTTTATCCTGTTTCGTTCCATAGTGTTCAGAAGTGAACTTAAGGAAGCATATGAATGTTTTATAAAAGTCCTTAAGTAAATAAATCAACAATCTACAACCCGTCACCAAGAAATCAAGCAAACTTATTGACTTTGTCTCGTGGAGCTGAATGCCTCTTTCTCCCCTCTTACTATACTTTTCATTTTGGAACACATATTTTATTCATTTTTTAATGGAAACGAAAAAACTCAACAGTAAAAACACTTCCTCATTATGTTTGTGTGTGTGTGTGTGTCCATGCTAAAACTATCATCAAAATACATATAATATGCAGAAAACTCCAGAAATAAAACATAAGAGAAGCCTGTGCACTGGGTACAACCCATCCCCAAAAACCAACCTGGGACAGGATATGCCTGTTGCACGCTGTTCAATCAAAGAGACGAAAAGACGAGGAAGACCCAAGTTTAGTGCAAATTTTTAGATATTTATTTTCGTGCTTGCCATATCATCACAACGCGTTTCGGCAGATCCCTGCCTTGATCACATGACAACAGTGTCGTGAGTTACACCTCTTTTTAAAGTGACAGTGCTGAAATAGGCATAAAAGAAATACTATCAAAATTTGCTCATTTAACATTTTTGTAAAATACATGATCCAAACCTCTGTCAGTATTTCTTAACTATACATTGTTGTAAAATACATAGTTCAAACATTTATATTTGACAATGATTAAAGTGACATCCGTGCTTAAATGCATTGGCCCCTAATTCATGAATATCAATTTGACAGGTGTCATCTTTATAAGTTGCTAATTCTACTATATTGCGTCCAACTTTGACATCTCCCCTCTTATCGTATCTAATGTCAGAACCATCATTGTATGTATTTAATCCAATGCCTATAAAATTTGAAAAGTGTATCCCTAGAACCCTCCCCTTAACTAAGTTGATATTTTTATTATATATATATTTTTTATAAAGAACAGAACAAACAAAACAGTGCTCCCTAAATCTGTGAAATTAATGAGATAAAAAGTCATCAAGGCACTACTGTGCAGCCAAAATATTTCCAGAGACCACTATAGCTTATTTGAACTTGAATCATTTGAAAACAGGTTTCCCTTATTTTGGATATTAAGATTCCCTATTTACAATCATACATGATTCCCACAATTAATCATATATACCTTCCGGTAAACCATTCATTCATCCGAAAATAATTGAGAAATCTTAAAATCTGGTTGTCATAGTAAGCCATAGTATCAAAAATATATCTCTCTATTTACAATAAAAACAAATATATTTCATTTCTTATATACATGATTCGGTAATGATATAGAAAATCCAGATAGCATACTATTAAAACAAGCTAGTTGGGTTTGAAACAATAACAGTCATAGTACCTGATCTAATTGCATATTTCTGTGTGTATTAATCCAGGTAAGTGTATAAATCATCACTCATATTCAAACCATTGGGTTGTTTGGTATCCAATAGAAGAATATAATGCGTCTCCAATCTGCGCAACATTCCCTCTCTGTCCCCTCCTCTCCTCTGTATCGGTACAGTATCCAACAGGAAATATCTAAGGTCTTTAGGTTTACCACCATGTACATCATGGAAATGACGGGCCACAGGGTAACTCTGGTCATTGTTATTAATTGCCCTTATATGCTGTAATATGCGTCTATGGCCTGGCAACTTGGAACTTCCTACATATTTCAAATTACAGCTGCACTCCAAAACATACACTACATACTCACTTTTACAAGTAAGGTGATGTTTGATATTTTGTGGTTTCGTACTGAAGGCAGTAATGTAGGAGGTCCTATTCACTTCATATGTGCATGCTTTGCATTGGGGGCATTTGTAAAATCCCTTGCGAGCCAATGATAAACCTGTGGAATCCCTGTATTCAGGACTGCTCTTTACCAATATGTCAGCCATGGAGGTGGCCTTCCGGTATGTGATTGCAGGAAATTCAGGAAGATGACTACCTATCACAGGGTCTTCCTTTACCACATGCCAATTGCGCTGTATGATTTTGCGTAAATCCTTGTGGTGTCGGTTATAAGTCAGAATCAGCCTAGGAGGTTCATGTGTTATTTGGGCATTGGCAGTCTCTAGTTGTCTATGATTGCCCGTACTTCCTATGAGCTCCTCCCTGATTTTAACATTAGATTTAGCAATTGCAGCATCAATTACTTTTGCACCATAGCCCCGTTCTAAGAACCTGGCCTTGCTATCCTGCTGATGCTTCTTAAGTTCATCCTCCTCGCTGCATATTCTGCGCAGCCTGAGCATTTCCCCGTACGGGATGCTGTGTATAAGATGTCTGGGGTGTGCGCTTTGTTGCATGTAACAACGTGTTCCCTGCTGTTTCTTTTCTGAACAACGTTGTACATATCTTATTGTCAACTATATTTACTGACACATCCAAAAAGGATACCTGACAATTGCTTATGTTGTGCGTAAATTGTAAGTGATTGTCATTAACATTGATCTCTCTAATAAAATCCATGGCTTCTTCCCTGGAACCTTTCCACACAATTATCAGATCATCTATGTATCTTAGCCAAGAAACAATCTTCCCTGTATATATGTATGTATATTGCCTCTTGAGGACCAGTTCTTCCCACCAGCCCATAAAGAGGCAAGCGTAGCTGGGGGAAAAACTGGCCCCCATAGCTACCCCTTGAACTTGGTGATACATTTGTTTGTTAAACAAAAAATAATTGTGTTCCAAACAGAAAGTTAGTAGGTCGATAAGCATTCTGTTGTGTTCTGCAAACTCCATATTCCTTTTATATATATATATATATATATAAGCAAAGTAGTCAGACTGCAACTCCAGTTCCCAAGAGCGAAACAGATGACCAAACGAATCCGATATGAGGCAAAAAAGATTTTATTAAGACAAACTTGGCACAAAGCGAACTGACGCGTTTCTGGCGGATGCCCTTGTTCACAGTCAAATGTTTACCCACAATGCCTGGATTTTTAAAATGCTAGTGCACACTATGTGATTAAATTCGACATAGAAGAAATACTACTACGTTTCAATGGCACACCGGAGTATAGGGGTGAGTAATAACCACATTCCATGTTAATATCACATGGATACAATTCTTTTGCTGAATGAATTCATAGGTCATAGCAAGATTGTTTATATACATATATAAATATATATATGTGTGTTATATTAGCGGCCAGCCTGAGCCGCGGAAGGAGTTCCCTGGGGTTGTGAAACAGCCCACCACTGGAGGAGTCGTATGGCACCCCGGATTTGGAGACCAGTGCCATTTATTTCTATGGTGAATTACAGCGGCATTCGAAGCGGCAGGAGGCGCAAACCCACTGGGGTAAGACTTTGACTGTGTTCGCAATTAGGCAACTCACTGGAGTAAAACCGGCACTACAGCTACCAGTAGGCCGCGGTGCGGCCACGCCCACATGGGTGGGACAGCTTTTTCAAATTCACGTGGTGCATGAACAAGCCGATTGTGTGTCACAGAAGCCTACAGCCTTTGATGAAGTGCGTTGAGCACGAAACGCGTCGGCTGGCTAGATACTTTGTTTGCCTCCTGAACAGTCTCGTCTGCTGTTGCTTGAAATAAAGAACTTTGGCCTATACCTACCTGGTCTGTGGGTTCCTTCCATGACGGGCAAACTTGTGTGTGTTATATTAGCGGCCAGCCTGAGCCGCGGAAGGAGTTCCCTGGGGTTGTGAAACAGCCCACCACTGGAGGAGTCGTATGGCACCCCGGATTTGGAGACCAGTGCCATTTATTTCTATGCTGAATTACAGCGGCATTCGAAGCGGCAGGAGGCGCAAACCCACTGGGGTAAGACTTTGACTGTGTTCGCAATTAGGCAACTCACTGGAGTAAAACCGGCACTACAGCTACCAGTAGGCCGCGGTGCGGCCACGCCCACATGGGTGGGACAGCTTTTTCAAATTCACGTGGTGCATGAACAAGCCGATTGTGTGTCACAGAAGCCTACAGCCTTTGATGAAGTGCGTTGAGCACGAAACGCGTCGGCTGGCTAGATACTTTGTTTGCCTCCTGAACAGTCTCGTCTGCTGTTGCTTGAAATAAAGAACTTTGGCCTATACCTACCTGGTCTGTGGGTTCCTTCCATGACGGGCAAACTTGTGTGTGTTATATATATATATATATATATATATATATATATATATATATATATATATATATATATATATATATATATATATATATATATATATATCTGGGTAGTGTTGTCCCCAATTTTCTGAAATGTTTTGGACACCCTCTGCCAGTGTACAGCACCTTTTCTGAAGCTTAACACCAGTCTATGTTCTAGTACAGGACTCCAAATGTTGTTCAACCGGGCTACCCCATCTACATCCCACAGTGCACCAACTATTACTAGATCTTTAGATTGGTATCAGATGCATGGCTTAGTTCTAATACACTCACATAAATCAAAATGCCAATGTCAATTCTTCCACCAGAAAACACCTAACACATTGAATCCAGGGATTTTTCTTTGTGATCTTGTAATCTTGTAAAAATAAAAGTAGTCCGGTTCTGGACAACAGATTATCAAGTCTTTACTCATGGGATTTGAGAAGCTTGACTCTTAGGGCATGGGGCCCATAATTGGTGAACCCCTTTGGTTGCTTCTGTGAGCTACTGCGGTCTAGCTTGCCTTCCTTCCAATCTTTCAACATGCACAGACAAGCTTAAACCGATGGACTAGAATACATCCCAGGGTGATTAACAGTGTCTGAGATTAATTTGAGCATTCCATCTATTTTTTTTGTGCTAAGTGAGCCTTCTTAAGTAGGAGGATTATGCCATGATGTGGGGCCAGATCTTACTGTGCCATAGGTCTCAAGTGCACCTCAATGATGAGACCTAACAAGGCTGAAGGTGGCATGGAGTTGCTTGTGTTTCCATTCACATGGGACCTGGCAGTTTGGTCTGCACTGTTGGTTTGGGGCAGGGAGGTGCCAAGGCTGATTCCATATGGTTGATCCCTGCCTGCAATGCTGAGCATGGTGGACTGGAATGCAGCACAGAGTGATCCCCAGTCATTGAGATTAATTCAAGCATTTCACCCATCACTTTTTGCGCTGTCTTTCATCATACATTAGATTTACAAGTTTGGGCGTTGCGCAACTTCGACACACATTGCGGTAGAAGGACAGACACCATTGCAGCTAGGTTACAAAAAGCACTGATGCATGTAATGATGCTGAGCAATGCAGTTCTAAGGCTATCTTAGGTTGGGAACCTTTGGTATATTACATACCTTGGGTGGACTCGGAGAAATATGGCCGCATGGCCGAACCAAAACAACTGGGGAATGTGGCACCAGGGTGATGGCTTCTCTAGAGGACCAACATGTAACAATAACAACTTTTTGCAACCGCTGTATAATGACCCAAGACTAAGAATTCAGGGAGATGATTACCTAGGGTGGATGCCAAGTAATATCCCCCTAAGAAATCGTTTTGATCCACTTGTAGGTATGGAGGAGTTGGATTGACCATTACAAAATTTTTCTGGCGATGTTTTGTTAATAGGAGAGCCTAGTCAGAGGGAGAATGGGGAAAGCTGTAATGATAACTTGATGGAGGATGTTTCCGTATGTGACGATCGTTCTATTAACATTCAAAAACCCAGAGGTTTGCATCACCCAAGAAAGTGAATCAAATTTAATTACCCTAAGGCAAGATTTGGTAGCAATACCCGAATTAGTCAGAGACAAACTATGTGAATTAAGGTTGTGTCTAATTTCTTGGAACATCGCTGGGCTCGCTACTAGATTAGAGGATGAGGCCTGGCTGAATTATGTGGGTGATCATGACATTTTGTGTCTCCAGGAGACATGGAGCCGAACCCCCCAGAATATTGATGGCTTTCAATCATTTAATGTCCTAGCGGTGCCCTCACAAGCGGGTAGGGCAAAAGGTGGAATAATGACAGCAATTTCCCTAAAATTATGTAAACTTGTAACATCTAAGATAACTGACACCCCATGGTTTCAATTGCTAATGTTGGACAACTTGTTTCCAGAGCCACTGTTATTGATCAACTGGTATTATAATATCTTTGATGACAATGAGACAACTGTAATATCGAACTTGGAGGAAGCAATAGCCAAGGCACGTTCTGAACAACCCCTACTTTTTATCATCTGGGTGGGAGATTTCAATTGCTCATTATGCAGTCATGGGGACTCGAATGTGTGTGGTTTGAAAGATTCACATGAACATCCTCTGACACACTTCAAACACACCCCAGGGGGATGCTTTAAATAATATCATCATCCTAAATGATCTATGTATAGTGGAGCCCTGGGTTGGTCCAAATTCGGCCCCAATACCAACCTTTCAGGGAAGTAGAGGCACGATGAGTTTTATTGATTTCGCAATTGTGTCTAGTGGGTATTTTCATTATGTTGGCAAGCTTGAAGTAATTGCAAATGCTGCCAGTGACCACAACCCTCTAATGTTATCCCTGCTTTGTCCTGTTAAATCCAAACATCCTGTCTGGGAGCAACCTATAAAGTATAACAGGAATCAAGGCATTACTCTCAAATGGGGTAAAATAGATGCTGCTGGTCTTGAGGCAGAGATCCTAAATGGACATAGCTCCGAATATGAGGCATGTCTATCACCTACAGCTAACCTTGAAAAGGTCATAGGGAATTTTGAAATTTTATGTGGGCATGTAGCTGAGCGTCTCAAAAAACCAATTGGGAAAAATAAACCGATGGGCCCCAGATAGTTCGATGCCGTGTGCTCTGCATCGCATAGATCCTTAAAAAAAGCATTAAAACAAAAACCAAGGGATAAAGAGCTGGTTAGAAAGACCAGATTGGCCTATAAAGAGGCCATTAGAACAAGGAAGCAGGATTTAAAAAACCTAGCCTGGGAAGATCTAGAGAAGGCCTCGGAATTAAAAGATAGCAGGCTCTTCTGGGAAGTTATTAATCGTCCCCTTTTTACGAGTAATGGAAAGGATAACATTGTGATGCAGATTACAGGTGAAACATGGGAATCCCACTTTGGGAAAATGTTTAACCCAAATGGAATTCTAACCCAGGAACCATCGGAAGACGCTAGGGAGCTGGTGGTCTCACAAACATCTTTGTCCCCGAGTTCTTCTCTTACTTTGCAAGAGGTGGAGGATGCCTTGAGGAAAGGCATATTACTAAAAGCCCCCGGCCCCGATTCAGTACCCTTGGATTTCTTTAGGCATAATGTTAAGGTTTGGGCCCCTTTACTGCTAAATGTGTTCAGGGCAGCTGTTATTGGCCGTATCCCGGCATCATGGCAGTGGTGGTGCCGATTTTTAAGAAGGGCGATAGATCTGACCCCCGATGCTATCACCCCATTTCACTAATTGATGCATCATGTAAGCTACTGGGTAGGGTCATTTTAGCCAGATTGGAAACATGGGCAGATTCGGTGGGCCTCATTGTGAATTCCCAATACGGGTTCAGAAAAGGTAAAGGGACGGTCGAACAGTGCCTGAATTTGGCATTAATCATAGGAAAGTACATGAAGGCAAGGAATTCTTCCATCCACCTTGCCTTCATGGACCTTTCAAGTGCATTCGACACTGTGTGTCGGAGCAAGCTCTGGCAAATGATGGGGGATATGGGTTTTGAGGAACCCTTGGTCACTTTGCTCCGTAGAATGCATGAATAGACAACTGTAGCCATAAGGTTCGGGCCAGGGAGGGAAAAACAAAATCTATCCCATCAACTGAGGGTGTACGACAAGGATGCATATTAGCCCCTTTCTTGTTCCTTGTGTACACAAATGGTCTGAAAAAGTATCTGTTGGACCATTGTCATGACTTCCCAAAAGTTAACGGCAGGAGCATACCAATGCTTTCTTATGCCGACGACACGGTACTTATGACCCTCACAGGAAATAGCATGCAGATCTGTCTTGATGCCTTTAACACCTTCATGTTGGACCTAGATCTGAAGGTAAACTTCACCAACTCCTTTGCCATGGTCTGTGGCCCAAAGGGGACTAAATCCAGAAAGTTTGTGGTAAATAATTTCACCATCGAAAAGGTAGAAAATTTTAACTATCTGGAAATCCTTTTTAATAATAAATTGAGTTGGGCCCCGTTAATGAAGGTTCGAGTTCAGAGCGCTAGTCGCTCTATAGAAGGTCTGTTTTGCTTCTGTGGCAAGCTAGGTCAAAAACCTGTCACACATTTAAAAACCTTGTATAAATCAAAATGTTTGTCGGTGGCCACCTATGGGGCTGGGGTTTGGGGGACTGAAAGCCCTGCCACGATACAAGTCATGGAGAACAAATTCATAAAGCGTGTATTGGCAATTCCACCAGGCTCATCAAACAAATTTGCTCATGATGAAATAGGTTTGAGCTATGTGAGTGATACCATTTGTCTTTCACCTGAGGTTCCGTGACGATTTGAACCCGTGTTTTCAATATTGTCAGAAATACATAATATTGGTATCAGCGAACCGCAAATGATCCATTTAGCATATCCTGGTGTTTTCGCTACGCTACGAGCAAGAGCACTCCTTTTATAAACACATTTCTGATCTACCCACGGCATCCATCTTAGATCATGGCCGCCATTTTGTGTTTCTTGCCCTCACATACGCAATAACCTCTGATCACTTCATTTCGATTAAGGACACGTAGCCTTAGCCGGAGATTCACCTCTTTCATGACACGTGCACCTTAAACCAGATCACGCTGTAGCTGCATGACTCGACAAAGGCTGCCTCCTCTGCCCGAGGCCAGTCCTGCTAAACTGGTCTTCGTGTCCATTGTCCTGATCACGATTAGGCGGCCGAAGCCGGTAGCCTTGCCCATTTACAACCTACAAACATCCCTTATCCTGCTTTTCTATCTTCTGCACCTGGCTCTGCTCCTTTCCTTCTGGGCCTTTATTAGGGGGAGGTAACGAAATTTACGATGAGGCGGTCCGGGTCTTGAATGAAAAGTTGACATGAGATTAGGATGGAAAAGTGGGAACCCCTCGTTCGTAATGTTTTGACATCAGATATTGTCGACGATTCCTGTGTACGCCAAATATTTATTGTTTAGGACACAAAGGTTTGGGAATGTACTAACATGTGAAGAATTCGCCTGAAGGCCAAAATTTTGTATATAAGGAGCAACCCTCTTTGTACAGTTTGAACAGGCTCCTAGTTACTGCCCATGCGTAGTTTCTGTGACTTCTGTGTCCCTGCAGTAATAAACCTTTGGTCTTTGACGCCACCATCGAGAAGCCCGTGTTTCTGTTAATTTGTGCACCAAGGCAGGTGGAACTCCGGGGTCTTTGGGTGTTGTTCCCTGACACCTCTGGACGGAACCAAAAGGTCCAGAACTCCAATTGGCGCCCAACGTGGGGCGACGTCATTCGGTACCGGTCCAAAAGCCTGAAGAATTCGAGAAGCTTCGTGTGAAGATTCCTGAGGGAGGCGCCCCACTTCATCGATCCCGGCATATCACAAAAGTGGCCCGAAGTTCTCTTCCACGAGGGTTCCCGTTCAAGACGGCTGCAGTGGGCCGTTGCCTTGACCGTCGCCCTGTCTTGGACCCGAGGTGCAGTCCTTAGTACAGCGAAACGTGACGGGTTTCTCCTTGGTGACGTCTTCAGTGCCTCAGTTAAGTATTTAGTGGTTGCTAGCTAGTTACTTTGTGAGGGTTGTTAAAATCCTTTTTGGTTCTTGGTTTGGTTTGGTCTCGTAAGATTATCACTGGTTGTTCTGGTTACGATAATCTATTTGGTTTAGTTTGGGTATCGATACATCAGTTCGTTTTGGTAGGCCTAAGTTCTTGGTTCAAGTGCACATATCTGTTTCGTGTTTTGTTTGTTTTGTGTTCCGGACTGAAAAATGGTAAGTCGGAGAAACTGTATGTTGTCGTGTTTCGGTTGCAACAGTGACTCACGATTGGAGGACTCATGTCTGGTTCCTCCGATTGGGACTCCCCTATATGACTTGTATTGTAAACATGGTGTGGGTCCTATATCTTATAATGAGGTATGGGTCCGATACACTGAGAAAGATGGTGTCCTTAGTTGGCCACTGCATGGTAGTTTTGAACCCGAAATTCTTGACAATTTAGAAGCGAAATTGTTTAGGAAGAAAGCCCGGCCGGCAATGTTTGATTCTTTCCGTTACTGGCGAAAAGAATCCAAACAGAGAGAAATGAAAAGGTTAAAGAAAGAACAGAAAGAGAAAGAAGAGTTGACTCTAGAACAAGCAACTAAGCAGTTGCAGGATAACGAGTGTGAGAAAGCCATAGAGGTGGCCATTAGAGAGCACAATTTAGCGATTGACAAGTGCTATCCTGCCTTGCCATCGAAAACAGCTAAGATACTGGAGGATTCTGAAAACGATCCTCTGCTATCTTATTTGTTACGGTCACCTCCACCGTATGCACAAGGTGCTACGGCCCAATTTGTGCCAAATGTTCAATTGCCGGTTGCTGGACAACCTGGTGTTCCTGCTCCTGTCCCTCAGAATCAGGTTCCCGTACCTCCTGTGGTCAATGTAAATGTTCCTACGGCTCCTCCTCTTCCTGGGTTGCCGACTTCTATACCAGTATCTGTCTCGCTCGCATCTACTGTTCCACAAACTATTTTTCTCGATACTCCTACTGTTCCATTATCTGTTCCTACCTCTACTGTGTTTTCTACATCTGCGAGTGTGTTGACTCCACTTTCTGTTCGTCGGAGAATCACTGATTCTGTGTCTAGTATGCTGTCTCCTTTCTATAAAACCTTAATCAAGACTCCTACTTCCGACTCTGTTCAGAGACGTAGTCAGCTTCCAAGTACTGAGGAACGGGGAATTTTAGATTCCACGGCTCTCAGATGGATTTCGAAGAGTAGGAGATATAGTACGAGAGACGTGCTAGAAACATTTATGCAGTGGAAAGAACCAACGCAACGGTATGTCTTTGACGAGATGTGCTCGTTGTTACGTGAGGAGATGGAAGAAGACGATGTTGAATCAAATTTAGAAGACTTAATTAAAGTTCAGAAAGAGTTTGCTGCTGGAATGATAGTGGGTGATAATATAGGAGAAGCGATGGAATTGATTTTAAGTTATAGGAATGACCCATCACTTCGTTCACCGAGAGATCTAGAGAAAGGCAAAATGAAATTAAGTCGCCAATATCCAATGAGGGAGGTTCCTCCAATTTGGCGCGAAGCTGTGCAAGCTGATCATAATAATGGTATTGTAGCTGCTCCAGCGCAATTCCAAAGGGTGTGGATACACATTCCGTGGAAACGAGCTGAAGTATTAGCAGTGAAGCAGGCCTTGCCAGATCCGCGTAAGAATCCTGCTGGATACTATAAGGAATTAACACAGACAGTTGAGGCTTGTATAATGAACTTAGCAGACATCGATATGTTATTTGGCAATGTAGTTCCGCAACCAGTGTGGGCTAAAATTCGTAGAGAGGATCATCAAGTTGCCTTAGGTGGTGATTGGGCAGCTATCACTGCAGCGGATGGTCAGCAAACAGGTGGTGCAAAACCTGAACCCTTAATTGCTAATCTTCCAGGTAGGATAATTGATCTAATGAAGACTCTGATGCCCGCATTGCGTGTTAATTGGGACAAGTTATCCGCATGCAGGCAGAAGAAAGACGAAAGTGTCTCCGACTTTTTCACGAGGTTCGAAGAGACTTTTGTAGATCATAGTGGTCAGGACATGAGCACAGAAGGAGGACAGAGACTGTTTGTCGATAAATTTGTGCATAATTTGTTACCTGAATTATGCAATAAATTAAAGGATTCAGAGAGTGCGTGGGCTGTTTCCACAACTGCGCAAATACTTGCAACTGCACAGTATTACGAAAATAGGGATAAAGAGGAAAAGGAGAAATCAGACAAGAAAACGAAAGACTTAAAGACTAAAGTTCTTTTGCAACAGGCGTATCCGCCTCGCATGAATCAGACTAATACGCAACAGGGTTCGTATCAAAGGACAGATTATAGTACACCGAGACCTCAATATCAGTGGAACCAATGTGCGTACTGTAAGAAAGAGGGTCACTATAAAAATGAATGTCCAATCTTAGCGCAAAATAATGCAGCAGCAACTCAGAGAGGTCGTGGTGGTTTTGTGCAGAATTCTAGAGGTCGAGGGCGAGGTACTATGCCTCCACAAACGAATGATCGTCCTTCCAATCACTTTGATCAACGAAATGGACAGTCTACTCAGCAAAATAGATCTCAACAATATCTTGTTGAAGATTATTGTGAAGTGGATGAGGGATTTCAGCAAATTGGGTACTAGGACAGCCATGGACAGAGAGAGGGAGTAGTATCAGTTCCAGTGGATCAGAGTGGGCCTTATGTCGCAGTAGCAACATCAGGTGTAGTCGAACCGTTTCTGTTGGATACTGGTGCCGCAAAAAGTTCTATCATTCATGCGAAACTCCCTGGCGCACCTTTGTCCGGCTCAACAAATGTTTCTGTAGGTTTTTCAGGCGCCCCTGTTTACAACCCGATATCTGGTCCTTTGTCTATTTCTGTTGGACCGTGTCACTTGAAAGCACCCCTGATTTTGACGACGGGTTGTAATGAAAATCTGCTTGGTTTAGATTTGTTAAAACGACTATATGCGACATTGTACTGTTCTCCGGAAGGAGTACAGCTTACATTGGGTAAAAATATCACTTCTCCGATGTACTTGTCAATGGATGCACTCCCGCCAGAGCTGCGTTCACTCCCTGATTCTCTTTGGGCGACTGGTCCTAATGATGTAGGCCTTTTAGAAATACCACCATATGTAGTAACTTTGAAAGCAAATGTAAAATTTCCAAGAATTCCTCAATACAAAATATCTAGTGAAGGTGAGCGTGCACTTTTATTGATTGTGCAAGATTTGATTAAGAAAGGTGTGGTTGAGGAAACGAGAGGAAATGTCTGTAACAGTCCTGTACTACCGATTCTGAAACGAAATGATCCTACAAAGCCTCCAGTGTATAGGTTTGTTATCGACCTCAGAGAAGTTAATAAGATTGTAGTTCCGCAGTTTCCTGTGGTCCCAGACATTACTGCCTTGTTAACAATAATTCCTGCTACAGCCACTTGGTTCTCAGTCATCGACTTGAAGAATGCCTTTTTCAGCATTCCGATAGCCGAGGAAAGCAGAGATATTTTCGGCTTCTGTCTAGGAGGTCGAAGTTTCAGATTTAAACGCGCTCCACAAGGCTATTGTGAGAGCCCATCTATTTACAGTCAAGCATTAAAAAGCCAGTTAGACTCCTTTGTCCTTCCTCCAGGTTCTGCTCTAGTACAGTATGTAGACGATCTTCTAGTGGCTGCCGATGACAAGGAAACTTGCAAAGCAGCTACGATTTCGTTATTGCATCATTTGTCTAATTTGAATCATAAGGTGTCACCTTCGAAAATGCAATACTGCTGCCAAGAAGTGACCTACCTAGGTCATCTCTTGTCAAAGGAGGGAAGGAAGTTGGCCCCAGAGAGAATAAAAGCAATTACGCAAATGAGTGTTCCACGCACACAGAGAGAAGTACGTGCCTTCCTAGGTATTACCTCTTACTGTAGGCAGTGGATCCCAAATTTTTCTCTTTTAGCAAAACCATTGGTAGCTTTGACTGGGAAAAATGTTCCGAGTCCGGTGCTATGGTCTGATGAATGTCAGGAGAGTTTTACTGAATTACGAAAAGCATTGTGTTCAGCTCCTGTATTGGGTACACCTGATTACAGTAAGCCATTCACGCTCTATGTTCATGAGAGAGAAGGTTGCGCGTTGAGTGTTCTGACACAGAAGTTTGGTGATAAACAACGCCCTTGTGCGTATTTTTCATCAACATTAGATCCGGTAGCTAGAGCGTTGCCTAGTTGTTTGCGAGCTACAGCGGCAGCTGCGGCTTCCATTCGACAATCTGCTGGTTTGGTGATGAACAACATGCTAGTGGTCATGGTTCCTCATGCGGTGGATACACTCATGAATCGAACGAAGACACAACACCTTACCAGTGCGAGACTATCTGGTTATGAGCTAACATTACTAGCGAGTCATATTCAGATCAAAAGATGTAATGTATTGAATCCAGCAACGCTGTTGCCGACTGATCAAGAGTCGAGTGATTCCGAACCACATGATTGTTGTTTTAAAACGGAGGAAGAGACAAAAGGACGCATTGACTTAAAGGATACTCCGTTATCCGATCCAGATGGCACGCTGTATGTGGACGGGTCATGTTTTAAATTGGAGAATGGTGATGTGACTGCTGCTTACGCAGTAACGACTTTGAAGACGATTGTGGAGACTGCAAGAGTGAGTCAGAATTCTGCCCAAGCTGCAGAATTAATAGCTCTAACAAGAGCGTGTGTTTTAGCTAAGGGAAAGAGAGTGAATGTCTTTACAGATAGTCAGTACGCATTTGGCGTGGCCCATAGTTTTGGCCGTTTGTGGAGAGAAAGAGGTTTCATTACGTCCCATGGGACTAAGATTCAACATGGTCAGCTAGTTAACGACTTGTTGGAATCTCTAACCTTGCCGACTGAAGTTGCGATTGTAAAGTGCAGTGCTCATAAAGCAATCACGGATGATGTTGGTCGCGGGAATGCTTTTGCTGATGAAACTGCTAAACAGACAGCTAGAGACACGATGAGCAGAATGTATGTTGCTACGTCTGCAAGATGGATTGCTGAGTCTGGAATGTGTGAGGATACTATGGAAAGTGTGAAAGAGATTCAGAAAGAAGCAACTAAGGAGGAAAAACGTGTATGGAAAGAAAGTATGGGCAAGTTGGATTCGAATGGGTGTTGGATTGATTTGACAGAACAGCAGCGTTGGATGTTGCCTGATGCGTATGTGCTTGCAGTGGTGACGATGGCACATGGAGTAGCACATATAAGTTCTAAAGGAATCTGTAAAATGTTGGCTCCGGTCTGGAAGAATGATGGGATCAGTAAGTGTGCAGAGAGAGTGGTGAAAAATTGTATGGTATGCCTGATGCATAATCCTGGCAAGGGAACTCCAACTCCAGCTGGTCACTTCGCTCCTCCTTCCTGCCCCTTTGAAGTGATTCAGTTAGACTTCATTCACATGGATCGCTGTAATAATTTGAAATATGTCCTGGTGGTAGTTTGTGCTTTTTCCAGGTGGATTGAAGCATATCCACTAAAAGACAATACTGCCCTATCAACTGCCAAGATTCTTCTCAAAGAATATTTCCCTAGATTCGGTATGCCACGGATTGTATGGTCAGATAACGGAAGTGAGTTTATAGGGAAAGTTATGCAGAGTGTGTGTGCTGGCCTAGGTCTGAAACAAAAGTTCCACAGTGCGAACCATCCCCAGTCTGCTGGTTTAGTGGAGGGTTACAATGGCACCCTTAAGCTGAAACTAGCTAAAATACAAGCATCCACAGGTTTAGCCTGGCCAGACGCACTTCCTTTGGCTTTGTTATCAACGAGAGCAACTGTACATTCTAGAGTGGGGCTTAGCCCTTATGAGATAGTGTTTGGCCGTCCGGCAAATATTTGGGGTGTGCCGAGGCCTAAGGAGTTTTGTTCTCTAGAATATCCTATGTTGATAGACTACCTTTACGACTTGACTGCTAAATTGAGTCTTATTCACCAACAGGTTTTCGATGCTTTACCAAAGCCTCCGGAGAGTCCAGGGCATCAGCTGAAACCAGGAGATCTTGTGGTTATCAGGAATTTCGCGAGGACGAAGAACCTTCAGCCGAGATTCGTCGGCCCCTTCCAGGTCCTGCTGGTAACAAGAACAGCAGTTCGTGTGGCTGGTCGCAAGCATTGGGTGCATGCATCCCACGTAAAGCGTGTACCTTTGCCACTTCCTTACGACGACTGGGTGAAGACGGGAATTGGTTCCTCCGAATTTGAAAGCACGCCAAAATTCATCCCTTTCAGCGATGCCGAATTGATCACTGACACTCCAAGCTCTGACTCTCCTTCAGAAAAGGCTCCTCTGAACTCTGAACATTTGTCCCTTGCATCAGAAAAAACTCTGTCATCTGCGAACTTGAACACTGCAACAGCCACCAGTGAAACGCTATTTGCCGATCAGACAGTACCTGCGAAGCAAAGATATAATTTACGAAACCGTAAAATGGACAAATAAAGCAGGCAACTGCCTATTGTGATATTTTGAAATTTTGAACTTTTGCCTTCAGCCAGGAAGTTTGCTATTATTTTGTTGTTTTAAAATTGCCTTGCCGTCTGGGTAGCCGTAGGGTCGTGGCTGTGTGCCTAGTTGAATCTGCAGGGGTCTGACACAAGGTCGATCTTTCTGTTGGTTCTGGGAACTCCCAGGGCTGATAGAGGCATTTTCATCTACGTACACATCATCAGTGGTCGCGAGCGGATTGTAGAAGATGGAGCTTCCTGCGCTGCAACAAGAAAATGTGATTTATGTTCGCAGAAAAAGACTTTATAGAATCCTTCACAGCAAATGCTTTTTGATGCAATGTGCCATTACATTCTTGATTGTTTTGACAACGTTGGTGGGTGGAATCGTTTTCAGTATAAATTTGATTTTTGTGCCAGTTACTACAGTACCTCCCCTTGATCCTGCTACTTCTACTGTTTCTTCTATACACTCTTTTCATTCGTTTCCCGAACATGAGCAAGCCCGACGCTCAGAATTTATTAACAACACTTTTGTACAGCTCTTGCACCAACACCAACTGGTAGTTAACACTACAGACTGCTGGGTGTGTGGCTTGATACCCCACACTATGGATAAAGGTATTCCTTATCTGGTTTTGCCTTTCAGCTACAATGGATCATTTCAGGCCCTTCAAACCATCTTTGCTTATGCCCTTGAAACTTATCCTCCACGTCCACCACGTTCCACTAAATATAACTCTGCCAACAAAGCTTTAGTCCAGGGAATTATTGACATGATCAAGGACGTCAATAATACTCCATCATACCCTAGAGACGAATTGCGAGTGTATTTAAGTTGGAATACTTCAGAGTATCGCCTTAGTTTAGGAGAAAGCAAGCGAAAAAGCTCAACTCCAATCTGGGTTGTACCTCACCGAGGTCAGGTCTGTTTGCAAGGGAATGGGAGAAATCCGAGAGCTCAGCTAGGGAGGAGTGAGTGCGTAGAGACTTATGTGTTTCCGGCTAACTCTTCCCCTGCCTTTCTTACTGCTAGGGGTACCTACTTCATCTGTCGAGATAGAGCTTATACATGGTTGCCTGCCGACTTTTCAGGATCATGCTATATTGCTCGATTGTTGCCTCCGACATACACTGCTTCATCTGATTACCACAGAACCAGAGTAGCGAGAGGTGTCTTCAGCAAGGAAGATACCGCTGGTCAGGAAGCTGGAGACTTCTTCAAAGGTTTCCTTCCGTTCTGGGGGCCTATGGCCAATAGTAGAAACATACGTCAGCTAACACGGGTAGTTGAATCTACTATTACCGAAACTGCTGGTGCCCTTAGCAATTTGACAGCTGAGCTTCAGGCGGATAGACTCATGACGTTGCAGAACCGTATTGTTCTAGACGTTATCCTTGCAGATCGAGGTGGGGTATGCAGAATGATCCAATCGAGCTGCTGTGTCTTTATTCCTAATAATGCTCCAACAGTCTATGAGGCGATCTCTAAGCTACACAAGATTTCCGACTCTATTCACGTAGACAAGGGAAACTGGTCCTTCATGGAGTGGTTTTGGACTCTGATCTCAGCGTGGGGATGGAAGGTTCTAATGGTCATTGGTGTCATCTTAGTATTCCTGTTCTCATGTTGCCTGATTATCCAGTGTGGTCCTGCTCTGTGTAGTCTTTGCGCTGCAACTTGTCTTAGAAAACCACCTGCGTTTGGAGAAAAGGCACGAGAAAGGATGATGATACAACAGCATGTCACTGACCTGATGAGCATAGAATTAGATTCTGACATAGATTAATTAATTGCCTATGTAAGGGCAAAAGGAGGGACTGAGGTTCCGTGACGATTTGAACCCGTGTTTTCAATATTGTCGGAAATACATAATATTGGTATCAGCGAACCGCAAATGATCCATTTAGCATATCCTGGTGTTTTCGCTACGCTACGAGCAAGAGCACTCCTTTTATAAACACATTTCTGATCTACCCACGGCATCCATCTTAGATCATGGCCGCCATTTTGTGTTTCTTGCCCTCACATACGCAATAACCTCTGATCACTTCATTTCGATTAAGGACACGTAGCCTTAGCCGGAGATTCACCTCTTTCATGACACGTGCACCTTAAACCAGATCACGCTGTAGCTGCATGACTCGACAAAGGCTGCCTCCTCTGCCCGAGGCCAGTCCTGCTAAACTGGTCTTCGTGTCCATTGTCCTGATCACGATTAGGCGGCCGAAGCCGGTAGCCTTGCCCATTTACAACCTACAAACATCCCTTATCCTGCTTTTCTATCTTCTGCACCTGGCTCTGCTCCTTTCCTTCTGGGCCTTTATTAGGGGGAGGTAACGAAATTTACGATGAGGCGGTCCGGGTCTTGAATGAAAAGTTGACATGAGATTATGATGGAAAAGTGGGAACCCCTCGTTCGTAATGTTTTGACATCAGATATTGTCGACGATTCCTGTGTACGCCAAATATTTATTGTTTAGGACACAAAGGTTTGGGAATGTACTAACATGTGAAGAATTCGCCTGAAGGCCAAAATTTAGTATATAAGGAGCAACCCTCTTTGTACAATTTGAACAGGCTCCTAGTTACTGCCCATGCGTAGTTTCTGTGACTTCTGTGTCCCTGCAGTAATAAACCTTTGGTCTTTGACGCCACCATCGAGAAGCCCGTGTTTCTGTTAATTTGTGCACCAAGGCAGGTGGAACTCCGGGGTCTTTGGGTGTTGTTCCCTGACACCTCTGGACGGAACCAAAAAGTCCAGAACTCCACACCCTTATTATTATGGGGCAAAATATGGTTATCTGAGGACCTCCAGCTCTCTAGAGACATTCTCCAGGACTGTTTAAAACTGGAAAATGGGAAACAGATCCCTTGGTTATCATATGTCAACGAAATGCTCCATAAAATAGGTTTGGGTGACATCTTTGATAACCCTGAAAAAATACAGGGAGACATTAAAACCGTCATTAAATCAAGTTATTGGAAATCCTCACATGTTCATTCCCTGGTTAGGCCATCTGGTTCTATGGTTAATTTACAGCACCAGTTTTATTTAACCTTCACAACTCATGTGCAATGGCGATTTTATCTGACAAGGTTTAGGCTAAACATCTTGCACTTTCTTTTTGCGTTTCCTAAACAAGGGGGTTGGTGTGAGAGGCTGCTCCCTTGTCCTTGCAATAACAAAGTTAGTCAAAGTACTATGCATGTTGTCCTCTTTTGTCCCTTATATAAGGATCCGAGAATTAGGTTTATTAAGCCTATTCTGAAGGGGAAGCAACCATGTAACTACAAAGAAGGCTATGACTACTTGTTATCTTTGTCATCTTCGGGAGTATGTTGTGCTATGTTAAACTTCATACGAGTGTCTCTCCTGATTAGGAAACGATATGGTTAATTTGGCCTTAAGAACCTTTTTTGTTCATGCAGAATGTTGTATTGTGATTCTTATCCTTTTGTTCCTCCTGATGGCCATCCTAGTATGAATATTTTATGAAATAACACCAGTTGATTGAAAGTAAACGGTATGGGCCCTATTTTCTGTACGTCCTTGCCATGTTTTTCTACCTGTGAATATATCAATTAATGTTCTCTTACCAGTTCAATGTGTAATTTTAAGACTGCTTTCTTTTAAAATATTTCTTAATCATGTTCTGTAAAATGTTTTACTTTTATGATTCTTTTCTGAATCCAATAAAGTTTTTGAACCGAACCGTATATTTCACATGCATGGCTTAGGCATGTCCCAAGTCTTGTACATAGAAAATAGAGCACACAAGAAAGACATACATTGGTGCCAAAAATCAATTTCGAAAAAAAGTAGCTTTTTTGCTCATTGGTGTTATTAACTGTGTTCTTGCTCCGTTGCGAATGCCTGTGTTCTGACCTGGCCTTGCACCTCCAATCCGCTTTGAGGACCATCCTTTATTGAGCATCTGCTGACGTCTTGTTCCAATCTAGCAAAAGAAACACTGGCCCCCTTGAAACTTCTGTTAGCATCTGCTCTTCCTTTCATGTATCTTTTGTTTTGCTTCACTTCTTACTTGTTCTTTTGTCGTGAGTTGAGTTCCTGTTTCTGTGCAAGCCCTAGTTCTGTCCTGTGTGACACTTTATCCTGTTCCGTTCCTGCTTAAGACTCCATCATGCTGTGTCTATGTTCAATATACTGTCTTGCCTCTGTCCCAATTAGGTCCTCTGTGTACTCTGATCCATTTATGTTTGTTACCTAGGATTCTCCTATGACATTATGAGTCTGCATTGCTGTTGCTTATGGTAGGGAACATTTTTGGGAAGGAGGCTGTTCTAGGATAATAATTTACCACCTCATATTGATTGTCACCTGCTTTCTCTTCAAGCACTACAGGCAGCGTTTATTTCAACCTGCAACCTTTGGTCCCATACAAACTTGTGTTGATTCCGCCTCTGGTCTGTCTGGCAAGGTGAACACCAGTAACTCATATTCCGTAAGCAAACATACTAGAAGATAAAACCACATACCTACTGCCATTTAGAAACACCTATCAAGAAGTGGGGAGAAATAAAATCCAGGGAGTCAAATTTAGCCATCAATTTGCATTGGAGTGCAAGACATTTTAGGCGGGAGAAAGCAAACATGACAAAAAGCATTCTTTGCTTAGAAAATCCTACCTAAATGTTGATTGTTGGCAAATATGGGTATGAGCTCCCTATCAGTGGCCTGAGCAGTGGAATCCAACTGTAGCCATGCTTTGCCGTATTTAAGTGTGCGAGAAGGCCCATAACAGGAGAAGATGGAGAGCAAGTGAAGAGTACCTTAAGTAGTTCCATTTTTCTTCCAGTTATGTTTGAAGCTAAACGTCTTCCCTTCAGAGGCCATGACCTCTGTACATTCAAATCAGAATTTCCCCAGTAAGGCACTGTTCCTTCTCAGGAGGTTTTGCAAGACCTTAAATATAGTATCTATCTTTAGGATTAGGGAGGCCTAAAATGCAGACAATAGCACATGGTGGATCCAGGTGTGCAGAAGAGCAGCAAGAGGTGTTTTATCCCCAAAGCTCTCTTACATAAAACAGCATTGCTGCTCTGATCTTCCTCTACACTTTTGTTGCATTGATTGAAAATATTTATTCACACTGCCCTAAGCCGCCAGTAATACATCTATGGAAACAATGTTTGTAGATGCGAATATCTCATTTATGTGACTACATAAGACTTTTGCACAACCTAAAACTATTCTAACATTGTCCTTAGGTGTGATTACAAGAAATGTTTGTCCAATCACTAGAGTTGAGGCATTAATCGTCTCTGTCAACTTCAAAAAAACATTGGATTTATGCACCTTGTGTTTCCTAAAAAATAAAGGATTTAGATGAAGTGATCCTTGAGGGCTATTATTTCTTACTCTTAGCCTGACAGGGCACTTCGTGCCAAAGAGGCGCCAGTCACTCACACTGATCTTTTACTGACTGTTGCAGGCCAGTGGTGATGGGAGCTAAAAACATGACCGATGATCTTGAACAGACTGGACAGATTGACAATATTGGACGTCACTCCCAATTTTGACAATGATGCGTCATCCTGGGTCAACATAATCTCAGGCTTTGCCCAGTAGTTGAAATGCCCGGTCCCAACAAATGTAATCACACAACAGGCATTCAGTTGTAGCCTACTGCAAATAATGAATGCCATCTTGTGACATCAGACTCCACATATATTTTCTTGATGATAGTGTCACACTCAACCACATAAAGGGTGTATTCCACAGGACTGCGGGCCTGCCAATCAACCAAGTGGTGTCAAATAATTCATCAATGTTCTTTCTTACATCCACGTTCTTGAGAACGACTTTACCATTACCGGAAACACGTCATGCTTTGGGGGTGCCAACCCCATTATTACCAACTGCAGTGCTCAGTTTCTCTGCTATGCCCATGTCTCTATGATATTGCCATGTCTTTTAGGATAGTCCCATGGATGTATATCCCATTTTTACATACATTGTCCTATCCACACGACAATAACTATTCTAAACAGGTGACCTTTTACCTAGTAGCTTGCTCCTGTCTCCTCAACACCAGGCTCTAAGTATTCTATCATAATCCCCGTATCTGATGCACAAAAACATGTCCCCAGGCACAGCAGATTTATTCTGTATAAGGGCCATCACTTTTTCATCCTTGGCCAACAGCCAGCTGTGCATGATCAAACTTGTTTAGAAAAGCATTGGTGATTGTTTTCAAAACATTTCTGATTGTTTTAAAAACATCCATGGTTATTATCAAAACATCCATGGTTGTTTTAATAAACATGTCAATTCTGGAAAAAAAACGGAGTGACCACTTTAGTATAAAAGACCCTCACTCCACCTACAAATTAGAGGAGAATACCTTCCAGGCTGACACGGGTGTCCTGCATGCTGAATCTTTGACACACAGCGGTCTGACATCCCTTGTGGGTTGACATCCTCAATGCAGAGACGGTGTCCTTCATTTTAAACCATCAGGTAAGGGGGCTGGTTCTTCCCTAGGGGTTTCTTGGCTACAGATACACCTATCTATACACATATATACCTACACCTCTAGTTAGGCTAGGTACATTTGAGTAAATTACTTAGGGCGTGCATTTTAGGAATATGCAAGTGCTACTGTTTTTTTTATCTAAACTGTTTCTGTTCATCTTATTAGCACTATGGTAGAAATGTATCTGCTATTCACTATATTGGTACTAGCAATCTCTTTCGTATGTGGAGAAGTGTGGCTCACTGGTTAGAGGAGGCAGACCTGGAAGCAGAGGTCAGCCCGGGACCTGGGTTCAATTCCCGGCTCGGCGGGGTCTTGAGTCCTTAAATGTCCATGTACTCGCCAATTCTCGCTCCGGTGCCTACTTGATTCACGGGTTCACACTCTGCGACTCTGGGCAATAGCTTGCTTAATCTCCACAACGGCCCCTCGCGGCGGGATGCCTGGCTTTCACCTTGCGGATACCCTGCCGGGGTTATCTCACAGGGGAATACCAGGACGGTTTCCCTAAGCAAGCGCTTAGAAACCGCTCGGTGATTTGCGCTATATCAATTCCTGTACATTTACATTTACATATGATTCTGTCTCCTGATTGTCGCAACACATTTGTTTTACACAAGGCTGTCGCTGGACCAATAAATACTTATTGAAATGTCCTAATCACCATCCTGTGCATTTTCTGAGAGAAAGCAAGTATGAGTGTCTGAGCGAAACGTACTGTACTGTTTTCCACAGTCCCTGAGGAATCAGGGTTTTCATGTTCAGTGGTTGCAAGAAACTGCCTACGCCACTGTAGAATACAGGGGAGTGGTAGTGGCACTGTAATAGTGTGTGGCCTTGCGTTACCATTCCAAGGAAAATTCGCTGGTGGAGAGGAAAAACCGGGACCTAAAGCAAGCCTTAACAGCAAGGGTATTAGGTGCGGGCGGTAGTTGGGTCAATCACCTATATGGGGTCCAGAGGGCACTGTATAATATGCCAAGAAAATCTTTGGGAGGACGTACCCCCTATGAGATCCTGTTTGGAATAAGGATGCGGGTAGCTGACCTTAATTGTGCCAGCACAGTGGCGGACATAAAAACATTTGAATTGAATGATCGTTTGGCTGTTTTACAGGAACTCAAGGAATTCCAGGCATTACAAAGCAAAGTCCAAAAAAAAAGCACCACCACTGAAGAATTGAAACCGGTTCCGGCAAGACCTGTCTGGGTCCCAAAGGTTGGGGATCTGGTCTGAGAAAAGAAACGCACATTTGGGATGGGGAGGAACATGGCGGCAGCAGGCTGAGCTGCCGCGGTACTCCGTCCAAAGCTCCCGCGGGGCGTTTGTTTTTTTTCCCGCCGAAATGCGGTTCCTTCGGTGACTATGTATGGCTTTCTAAATTAAATCCATTTCAGTGATCCCTTTTTGCTACAGTTTACTCTTTAAAGGAAAAAATCGGTTAAATCCTTTTTTTTTGCGCGTGTGAGCAGTTCCTTACCGTGGTTCGATGTGTTTACAGAAGGGCGTACCCAGCGTGGACACAGCAATCACCGGTTCCCTATCGCTGAGCTCTGATCCGGCTCGGCTGTTACAGCAAACGTCTCCCTGGAAGTGGAGTCGTGCCGCCCTGGAGCTCCGTTGAGGCAGGCGGCAACGGTCCCTACGCAGAGACCTCAGCCCTACAGCCACGGAGAGAGCCGAGAAGGAGGATTTACTAGCACGGAGAATTACTGCGGCGGCGGCGGCAGCGGCAAACACAGGGGCAAACACAGTGGTAGCAGGAACGGATGCAGTGGCTGAAACGGCTGCAAACACAGCGTTAGCAGAAGCGGATGCAGCGGCTGAAACGGTGGTTGCAGTGAAAGTCAGACCTCTGAACCCAGTGGACTCTGCTACATCAAGGAAGGTGAAGGGGGGGCAAAGTGGGGAGACAGTGGAGGAGGCAGAGGGTGCGAATGAAAGCAATAAGGGTCGGAGAGGTAAATGTCAGAAGTCCTATACAAAGAAACTGAATAAATCAAACAGGGCTAAGTGCAAACAGGAGGGAGGTTGTGGATCACAGGTTCAGGCTCAGGCTCGTGTAGATAGGCTGGAGTCTGGGGGGGAAGCCCAAGTTGAGGGGGGGTCTGTAAGGTCAGGTTTGAGTTGTATTAGCAAAAACAGAAGCACTAAGGCTGGAAATAACTTCAGCAAAACATCATTAAAAACCTCCTCATATCTCTCTTCGGAGGTGAAACCCAAATGGGCAAAGAAAGTAAAAAAGGTTAAAACAACTCTTGACCCGAGCTCGAAGATAACGCCTTCATTGAGATCTTACTTTAAGGTCATTCCTCAAGTTTTGAACTTAACACAGAATAATCCCTCAGAAATGTACATGCCCCAAGTCACAGCTCCAGATACAGTCACATCAGGGGATCAGCCCTCATCGGGGTGTAATCTATTAAGTATGGAGACAGAGGTCCACAATGGGACAGGCAGTGATGTTGATGTTATTGCGGTAGACCTTAACTCAGCTTCCCCCGCTATAGATATATTGATAGAGTCGGGGGTAGGAAACAACAGTACCCAGAAGGACCTGATTAAACCCTCAGCTATCAGCAAAAATATTGCTATTCCTACGACATCAATGGGGTTGGTAGGAGCTGAAGTCAGCAGTTTTCCGGTCGAAAATGGGCATCAGAAAACTGGGCACCAGAAAACTGGCATAAATTCTGAGTCAGAAGCAACAGAAGCAACAGAGGAGACAGTAATTGCAGAAGAGAGAGAAGAGGTTGAAGGGACTGGTCATCAACACCCTGAATGTCCTTTAAATCCAGATCAAAATATCCAGCCACAACCTATATACAATTTACCTATATGCTCGGATACCATCACAGGTTTACCTACCTTACACACTAATATACCCCAAGAATTCTCACTCTCCTCAATTGCATCCATGTTTTCAAACTTATCGTCTGATATTAAACGTGGATTCGAAGAGTCTTCAAAAATACAGAGAGAGATCAGGTCTTACTGTGAGTCGCTTGACACCAAAATAGATGGGCTTTTTGTTAGAACTGGGGTCTTGGAGGAGACAACAGCTGTAATGCCAATGGAATTGGAAAACGTTAAGGAAGACATAATTAAACTAAAAAGTGAGGATATCGTGCTAAAGGATAAAATGGAGGTCCTTGAGAACAATGCGCGTCGCTGTAATATTCGCGTATTACATGTACCTGAAGGAAATGAGGGATCAGACATCAAGTCCTATATCACCCAACTTATCAAAAGGTCTCTCAATTTAACTCAAACTGAAGAAGAATTGAAAGCGGGCATCCAACGAGTTCATAGAGATCCTTATAGGCGTAATCCTCAGTGCACGAAGCCCCGGAAGATACTAGTTAACTTTCATACCTTTGTATTGAAGGACCAAATTCTCAACTTAGCCCTCAAACAAAAATCCCTGTCTGGTGGTGACTTTACTTTCCAAATAAGATCTGACCTATCAAGAGCAACCTTAGATAGACAGTGGGAACTGGGTAGAAGAATGGAGGCCTTTAAGAATCTGGGTGCATCAGTTCAGTTGAGTTTTCCCGCAGCCTTGAAGATTATGCTTAATAATAAAATGCACCATATCCGCACAGTTCAGGCCGCAGATGACCTACTGATGAGCTTAGGCACTCCTAAAAGCACTCCTAAAAGATGAGGCCGGCAAGGTTAAGTAGGTGTTGGGGACTGAGAGATGTCTTTTCTTACTGCTTACAAGCTCGCAGGTTCGTAATATCGCCCAATCAGCTCTGAGTCAAACATATTATTTAATTGTTTAACTCGGGTGGAAAAAAAAAAAATATATATATATATATATATAAAATAAATAAAAATAAAATAAATCACAAAAAAAGGAAAAAAAAATAAAAATAAATTTAATTACCTCACTTCTCGGAGTTCAATTCAGTACAGCCAGTAAATCGGTGAAGCCTTATAAACCGTAATCAAACACCTCTGGCGAGTTCTTTATTTCCAGAATAAATACCGCTCCGCGGAGCTAGGATTGGGTTAGGGGTACCAAAACCGGACGTGTTCCGGTGGACAATCAAGGGTTCCTCAAGGGAGGGTGGGTGGGGGGCACGGGGGGGCGGGGTAGGGTAAAATGGTATAAAATGTTTCTCATCTCTGAGTTGGTAATCATCTCTATCATTGTTAAAAAATGGACGGTATGTAAATCTCGGATCTATATCATGGGCTATAAGTTAGAAAGATTCTGCCTCAATAGATACACCAACTATGAGTGTAGTTAGGATACTCTCCTGGAATGTTAATGGCCTGCGCACCAAACCTAGATCTAATACAATATTACAATATCTGCGTGACTTTGATGCGCAGGTCATTATACTTCAGGAGACCCATTTGGTTGAGGCCGAAGTTCACGATTTGGTAAAGAAAAACAACTGGATAGATTTAGCCGTTACTACAACACAGACACTTAACATCAGAGGGGTCACTATTTTTTAAAAAAAAACAATAAACACTAGGCTTTTAGAGCAGAAAACAGATCCCGCTGGCAGGTGGGCCATTGCAACAGTCGTGATAGGTGGCTCACGCCTTACGATAGTGGGATACTACGGGCCTAATAGGGATGACCCATCTGCCTTAGAATCATGATTTTCTGAACTCCTGCACTTTACAGAACCAGTTATAATAGCAGAAGATTTTAATATTATATTCGACTCTTTACTAGATAAGACAAGTTCTAGTCGACAACATATCTTGTCGAAATCCAGAGACTTTTTACTTAAAACCGTGTCACAATATGGCATTATAGACATATGGAGGGTTAGGTCTGGGCAGAAAAGAGGTTTTTCTTTTCGAAATTATAAATATCGCCATAGATCTAGGATAGACTTTTTTCTTGTAAGTAGAGTGTTACTAAACTTAACAAAGAATGTTAGCTACCTGCCATCCCACCTTTCGGATCACTCTGCGGTACTTTTAGATCTTGAAGTACTTACTCAACCTCCAATCAGGTTATGGTCTATTGATAAGTCTTTTCTACATCACCTGAAGATTTAGAGTATATAAGGGCAGAATCAAAAGAATTCTTCCTAAGTAATATAGGTTCTGCTAGCCCAAGTACTGTATGGGACACCTTCAAATGTTTCTTAAGAGGAATCATCAAAAACAAGACAACGTTCCGTAGGAGGCAATAAACCCAGGAAGTAGCATCTATTGAGGCAAATTTATTATTGGCCCAAAATGAGCTAGATGCTTCTGAATCAGAATCTGTAACATCAGTAAAACTAGAAGAAGTGTTGAAACTTAAAGGACAATTAGCCTCAACACTTAACCAACGTGTACTTCAAAGGTGGGAAGCAAGTAAACTTGCCCACTTTGAATTTGGAGAAGGGGCAAGTAAATTGCTTGCGTGGAAGTCCAGGACCGACCGAACCCGTAATAATATAGGGGAGATAAAAACTAGTTCGGGTATTAAAACTTCGGACGTAGAAATAAGATCTGCCTTTAAAAACTTCTTTCAAAACATATATCAGGAGGATAATAATGTCACATCTTATAGTATAAAGGAGTGGCTGAGTAAGATCTCCTTGCCATCCTTTTCCCCAGAGCAAACGGCCTTTTTAGATCAGCCTATAACGGAAGAAGAAGTAGTGATGGCTATATATAACAGCAAAAATGGCAAGGCGGCCGGGCCAGAAGGCTTGCCCGCAGAGATATATCAACGTATTACGGAAGATATTTCTTCTTTTCTAACAATATTATTTAATCAAATTCTGTTGGAAGGAGATTTTCCACCTATATCTTGGAACAATGCAACTATCACACTTATCTTGAAACCAGGCAAGGCCTCCTCTGATTGTGGCTCTTATCGCCCCATTTCAATACTTAACACCGATTACAAGGTTTTTACTTCCCTCTTGGCTAAGAGGTTGGGTCAGGTTGCTCCTTCAGTCCTGCATTTAAATCAAAAGGGCTTTGTCAGGGGTCGCCAGCTCTTTGAGCTGACGTATGACTTGATTGGAGCAATCGATATGGCTTCTAGCTCCTCATTACCCCTGGCAGTTCTCACGTTGGACGCAACCAAGGCCTTCAACAGGGTCAATTGGTTGTACTTGTCGGAGGCCTTGGGAAAGTTCGGCGTGGGTAGGTCCTTCCGCAGAGCAATGGAACTCTTGTATCACAAGCCATCAGCTTCTGTTATGGTTGATGGTGGTTTATCAGAACCTATTAAAATAACAAGGGGAACTAGACAGGGTTGCCCCCTGTCACCCCTCCTTTTCGATCTCTATATTGAGCCGTTTGCTCAAAAAATTCGAGATGAGAGCAGCATTATACCTTTTAAATATAGAGATTGGGAAAAGAAGGTGTCCCTATATGCGGACGATATTATGATAATGACTAAAGACATCAGCTCCGCATTTCCATCAGCTATTAAGCTAGCACTCGAATTTGGTAATATCTCAGGTTATGAAGTAAATGCCTCCAAGACCGAGGTCATGGAATGGAATAGTGTAACAACTGGGCTTCCAGTGCAACTCTGTGGCAGCATGAGATACTTGGGTATAAGAATTGTCAAAGATATAAACCAAATTGCTTCTACAAATTTCAACTTAGTTGCCAAGGAATGTAGAAAGTTAATGGGCTCTTGGAGTCATCTCCCTTTGACACTTTTGGGTCGCTCAAATCTAGTGAAAATGACCATTTTACCCAAGTTAACCTTTATTTTTAATAGTATCCCTCTATTTTTTGAAACCTCACTAATAGCGAAGATGCAGACTGACATATCTTCATTCGTTTGGAAGAAAAAAAGTGTAAGAATAGCATGGAAGAAATTAAGGCGACGCAGAGAGAAGGGGGGATTGGCAGGCCCGGACCTTCAGATCTGTGCCTGGGCTTTTCAGATGTCGCATGCCCGAATGCTCTTAAAAACTCCATCAGATCACGGCATCGGATTAATGTTTAAAATACTACAACAGTGCGAAGAGATAGGGCAGAAGGGGTTTCTTTTTAAGTTTGGAGACCCCAAATTTTTCAAAAAAATCAAACTGAAGGTGTTGTCAGGCCTAGCAAAAACTTGGTATAATCTCAGAGTTGCCACCAAAATAGGATATTACTCAAATTATTCTCCCATATGGGACCTCCCTGTTTCTCTTGGTTGGGCAAACAACGTATTGATATATCCACTAAAAGATGCCAACATCTCAACCTGGGGTGACCTGTTTGTAGAAGGGGTTATGCTATCCTGGGAACATTTAGTAAGTAAAGTGGGCCCCAATCTTTCTAGACTGAAGTACTTACAAATTTCAAGCTGGGCACAAGCACTATCCTCTTGGGCATCTCGCCGCGTCCATTTGCCCATAGGTGGTAGCAGTTATTTGGAATCTTCTCTACTAGATAAAACATCAGGACCAAAGGAGGTCTCTTTCTTCTATAATTTAATCTTGGAGGAAATAGACGGTGATTTCCATCTCCCGGATCAACTTTGGGGTTCCCTGTTGCCATCTGTTAATCTACATGAATTATGGTTAACATCCTGTAATGTTCTCTGGGACTTAGTGAAACCGGCTTGGCTTCGCAGAAATCATCTTTTTACTCTTCATAGGGCGTACTACTCCCCCCAAAGATTGTCTAAATTCACAAGAGCGGAGCCTGTTGCGTGTGCCCGATGTGGCCTAGTGGAGGCTTCAGACATACACATGTTCTATGAATGTCCACAGTTAACATCATATTGGCAATCAATAGGTAACAAATTAACATCTCTTACAGGCTCCACCGTAGTAATAGATCTTCGGTTGGTAATATTCGGAGTTGTGGAGCAGAAACGCAGCCCAAATAATAACCTATTGTTCTATTCCATGTTGTTGGCCCGACGAGAAATATGCAAGCGATGGAAAGAGGCTTCTCCCCCGACTTTCTACGACTGGTGTTCCTCAATGTTACAAACATCAAAGATGGACATGTCCAGGACTGGAACAACAAATAAAAGGGCATTTTGGAAGATACTAGTTTAGTCCCATGAGTTTGAGCTGGTTTTTTTTTTCCCCCAGTTCCAATGATTACAAAGCCATGATACACTTCTTCTGCTAAAACATCTTCGCTCCTCATTCAGCGATTTGGTGGCAAAAGCAATGGTGGTAACTGGCTATTGGTAAATATCTGTCTAATACAAACATAATGGGGTCTTAAGGCGGAATAGTTTGAACGACATTGCTGAGGGGTGTTGACGGAACCGTACATCAAACACAGCCCCTTCCAGGCTTCGGCTGAGGCAGCTTGTCAGGCATACTATGAGCCAGACTACCCTGTCCGAATATTTTGACAAATTAGTGCCATGGTGGAGATGAGGAACAAAAAAAAAAAAAAAGAGAAAAGATTGTGGGCAAGAAGGATTTTGGGCCATCTTACAAAACACCTGTACCTGTCCTGGCGGTTCAAGGAACAAGAAGAGTACTTCTCTTGCCGGCCAAAAAGAAAAAAGATTTGTCTCCATTGATCTGATCAAATCACACTATGTGGGCAATTCTCAACAGCAGGCCTCGTGGAATCCTGAGTAGCCTCAGACCTCCTCACGTTACTATACAGGAAGTTCAGATGGAAAGACTAATAAAATTCCAAGACTCCTCACGCAAGATGCAGGAGTAGCCAATAACAGAGTACAAATTATACCTGTTGAAATCGAACAACATTCAAATAAAACTGAAACGCAAATTGCAATTAGGCCCAACAATGAACTTTACATCACCGTGCCTTCACAAGAAGCAACTGCCAGTTCTACAAACACTGCTGAGCTCCCAAGGATAGCTCAAACTGCGTCTGGCTGCTTCATCAACTTTGATGACTTTTCTTCAGATCCAAGTGAACCTGAGCAAATGCCACTCATTTCTAAGAAAGAACAATTTCGACAATTCTATCTCTGGCTGAAAAAGACTTACCTTGTGTCCCCTTAGTTGCATCTTTGGTTTGCATTAGGGATCCTGTTCCTGTTAATTTAGATTGGTATAGTAACTGTCTTTTTCCTACTACTGAATGGACATTACCTCCCACAACGCTCTGCATTCCAACCTGTGAACTTGATCTTGAAACCACATATGTTATCACACCGTGAACAAAGAGTCTTGTCCCTAGTGAACATTTCAGCAGTTCCAGTACCAGATGGTATAGTTTGGGATAGAGTTTCATATGATGTATTTGGTCCTACTGAAAAATTTAAAATTCCACCTGTATTTATAATTTCAATGGATGATTTCATTACCCCGAATACACTCTCTGATGATTGGGACATTGAGACTGTAAGTACTATGCTTACAGATTTAGAACAATCTGCTGCATTTTCTTACAGGGAATTGTATGAAGATACACCCGACTATGATAGTATGTTTTTCTACTAGCATTATTGTAATAACTTTTTTCATCAGAGCTAGTGTTCCACGCACTGTAAACACGTACTATCAATGGCAACATTGCCCAACACCACTAAATGGTAGTTCTGCAACATTTGCACAGAAATCTGCATACTTTGTGGGGCTCAAAACATCAGACCCAATGTCATACTACTATAAGTTAGTACAGATGAATGCAACAGCAGAGAAAAGGATGCTGACTAACACAAAGCTCATGTATTCAGCACCTTTCATCTCCCAACTGTCTGCAAAAGGTTTCAACTATTAGAGGGACACGATGGACACAAAATCAACCTGGGGGACAAAAGATTGGCAGGTTCAGGGACAGAGGCTTTATTTAGAGCTTGCCACATACCATTACAAATGATATTTCTGAACAGAACAGTGCAACAGACTACTTTCTACGGGTTTGCCAAAATACAAAACCTAAAAACACAACGCATCCCCTCGCCCATACCTATTGAAGGTATATCAAATAACACACTGATTAGTGAGGAGGTACTTAGTGAAAGGATACAGAATGATACATATTATTCTTAAGCTCCCAATTGGAAGGGATGGTTGGTTTACCCTATTGACACAAATAGGTGTCAATCAAGATTTAAGGGTACCACCAGAGGGTTTAATATCCATAGGCCTGACCCATGCTATGTATATACAGACGATCCAGGGATAGTGACTTCTTATAGTGTTGGGAAGTTGTGCCTAGAATGGCTAAGAACCTCAACACTACAACAGGTGAAGCAATACTTGTCTGTTTTAGCAGACAACATGGATCTTACGGATTTCTTGTTAGGTCCCAAGAACTGCGTAAGAAACACTTCTTATATGCCATCTACAACGAACAGTGGATATATAGCAGGTAAGCACCCAAACGAAATATATTAGCAGAGAAAAGCTTTATTGTATCTCAGGGGCTGCACAGCAGCTGGCGGAGATAGCAAAAACCAGTAACAGGATACTTCTAATTCAAACAGACATTCTATATTCTATATTCTAAAGCAGAATGCCCTCAGCCAGAACATCATGGCTTGAGCATTGTGACAAGTAAAGTATAAGGAGGAGACCACTATGAGGAGACCACTACATTATCCTCCTCCTCATAAAGAAACCGAAGGAGAAAAGAAGAGAAAAGAAAAGAAAGATGAGACAAAGCAAAAGAAAAGAAGAAAAATGTGAAAAGAGAACAACAAGGTAAGAAAGGGAAAGAAATTAGAAAAGAGAACAGCAAGAAAACAGGGTGAAACATAAGAATAAAAAAACAGGATTTTTTTACAACTTTTTATGCATTCCACCAATGTTTGTTATTAACCCTGACAGCATTACCACAAACTTTATCCACCACCAAAGGATCAGTGATTGGTGGAATGCATCAAAAGTTGTAAAAAATCATGGTAATTGTGTTAGTAATAATTTGTAATGTGAATGGATAGAAGAAGCTGAAGTCTTTTCTTCTGGAGACTCTACGCCAGACAGTTTGCACAGGAGTATTAGACAACGTTTTGTTCCTGCCAGATATCATTTGTTTTTCTTTTTTTAACACAACACTGCTTTCCTGCAAGACATCAAGCACACAATACATCATGGGATTTGATAGATTCACCATAAATCAAGACATCATCTTGAAAGACAACAACACCTTTTATACCCTTAAGCATGGATGACATAATCCTCTGAAACACTGCAGCCGCAGAGGCCAACCCAAAGGGATGCAGCAGTATTGGATCGAATCAAGGCGGGATACAAAAGCAGTTAGGTGCCAGGAAGCAGGATCTAAAACCACCTGGTGGTAAGCTGATGCTAAATCCAGCATGCTGAACCAACTGGAGCCACTAATCATAGACAACATGTCAGAAATCTTAGGGAGAGGATGAGAGTCCACCCAAATACTCTTGTTGCGACTGCGCAAGTCAACGCAAACACGAAGTTCGCCATTCTTCTTTTTCGCGACAACCAAGGGAGAAAGCCAAAGAGAGGATTCAATCTGCTCTATTATTCCTTTCTGACACAAACCATTAAGCTCCAATTCCAACTGGTTCCTATCACTGAACGGAACATTCCACGGTGTGTGTTTGACAGGTATAGCTTTGTCCTTAACTCTGATGACATTTGAAAAACCTTTTATCTGACCCAGTTTATCGCCAAAAACAGAAGAATAGTGTTCTGTCAAATTATCAATGAAGTCGTCAGACCGAAGAATAGATACCTGTTCTTTTGTACCTTGTCTGAGCACCATTTTGAACAAACCCTGATAAAACCATCCAAGGATTGACAACCCCTTGATCACTACATATACCCAAGACTAACCACCTCTGGTTTGATCCTGCTGTCCAGTCTTCCGATGTAGTGAAGTATTTTCTTCTGAATGTCGACTCGATGGAGGACTGGTGAAGGGTGCCCCTTTTACAAGCAGGATTCAAAAGGTACTGTGTTGGCAAATTATTATTGTAAACGCGGCACCGGCAAAGAGAGGAACACAACGCACGTACAGTCTGTTCACTAGTTGTTACACATAACGTGGCACCATCTTTAAAGTACTCTATTGCTACGTATTGAAAGTTTCAATGTGGTGGCCATTTTAAATTGTGAAACGCATGACATTTTGCGTAGCGGGCATTTTAGTGGTAGCGGATCTGAAGACTGCATTTATCGTGTTTGTTAACACAAGGCAGTACGTAACAGCCTTGTTGAATGTGGCACAACAAAATCTTTATTGACAATACAGGGGTCCAGTTACAAGGTCGTTCAGCATAAGAAAAGGAACTTCCAGCAAAAAACAAAGGAACAGTTTGTCTTTTCCTAATATTTTAAGCACTGCACATGCGGCGACACACACGCCTGTCGTGTCAGAATTAACGCATTTATGGCACAGTGTTAATCAAGGTTGAGCAGCTAATTATTGGTGACATCGGTGACGCGCAGACCCTGCTTGTCATTCAACTGTTGTTTCTTCATTACACGTTGTTTCTGGATACGGTGGCGCGCACACCAGGCATGTCAGTCAGCCGTTTCTATACCATACACATAGTCTATATACAGTGACGTGCGCACTAAGCGTGTCAATGTTTGCCTAATATTTCTATTGCCATTCTCACATACATGCATCTTCAATAACGGTGACACGCACACCAAGTGTTTCAACTAAATATGCCTTTTTGTATTTTTATATAATGGCTGCACACATCATCTATGCTAACTGGTCTTGTAGCTTTTGTTGAGTTTGCATTTCAAGTTTACTGTTTAGGCGCTAGAAAAATTACTTTTGTGCAATATTTTGTTTACAGTTTGCCAGTTTTTTATTCCTACCACATATTATTGTGTTTTTATTACGGAATATCTGTATTGTGGTTCATTACAATGCAATCTGTATCTCCACCTCCACCAGGCAATCCACCAATGTCATGGAAGAATTGGTAAAACGCTTTTATTACATATTTTGGCGCCATTGGCAAGTCACCCTGTTCTGTAGAGGATGGTTTGTTGGTGCGGGGTGACTGGTTGGTTCCACCAGATGAACTTAGAACAAGGTTGGTCAAGGGTGCACATGAAAGGCATTTGGGAAAAACACTAACTAAAAGAAGGTTGCATGAATATTTTTGGTGGCCTCAAATAGACAAGGATGTTGATGTGTTTGTGGGTGAATGTGTTGTGTGTTCTAGTGGTGATAAAAGTTAAAACTCAGAACTCCTCCCCTACAACCTATTGAGTTACCCACTAGGCCTTGGGAGAAGATTGGCACTGACCTGGGTGGTCCTTTAAATGTTCTTCCGGTTTCTTCAAGGTTTGCAATTGTTGCCATTAATTACTATTCTAAATGGCCGGTGGTGTGTTTCATTAGTGATCCCATCCTTGTCACCAACAATAATGTAGCAGGTAAGAACCCACACAAAATATATTTGTAGAGAAAAGCTTTATTGTATCTCAGGTGCTCCACAGCAGCCGGCAGAGACAGCAAAAACCAGCAACTGAACACTTCTAATTTAAACAGACATTCTATATTCGAAAGCAGAATGCCCTCAGCCAGAACATTATGGCGTGAGCATTCTGACAGGTAAAGTATAATGAGGAGACCACTATGAGGACACTACTACAGGATAGTCTCCCAACAGGATGCTGCTGAGAGATTACGTGAAATTGATAGGATTAACCTAGAAAAGTCCTTGGCTGTGGTAGACAATGGTACGACCACACTTTCTTCACGTATTTATTCACTGGGCAACATTGTGTCCTCGGCGATTGACATAATGGAACAAGATTTGTCTATTCTTCAACAAGGGCAATCTCAATTGCGCTTGATTATGCTTTTAAGCTGGACACTGCAATCATTGCGTTCAGGCCACATGCCATAGCGATACATTAACACCACAAATGTGTTCTCGGTTTACAATCTGATCGACAGACAATTGACTATTTCATGCAGAGATGCAAAGTAAACCATGCTGCATATTGAAAAATTAGAGAAGTTACCTTTCACAATAGCTGAGTCACCATCTACTGAATGGTTCATTCATGGCTATATCACAGTGTCACTGAAAAGATGGTGCAGCAGCGTGTGCACTCAGTATCACAGTGTCAATCATGACATTTCAGTTCCAATACCGCCTTAAATATATCCAAGCAGGCAGATATGAAGATTGGGTGAAGGGTTCATACAGGAAACCTGGTAGTCACCATATAGATATAGGTGCAGGAATAAGGACACTGACTTTTTTTAAGTGGTAAAACTGAGGGAAGGCTTTAAGTTGGTCATTAGTGTGCAAAAAAGTGTTGCTTTATGGAACTTGTAATGCGTACAAAGCAAAATTATCATGCTACTTGAAAGGCTCCCCAGCTGCTGTGATTCATCCAGTTTTTTAATTACTTTCGAATGGAAGTTATTTAGTGCTGAATGATCAAGGCTGTTGTGGAATGGCGCCGGGCATTGCATATCTGGTCACAGTAAACTTCAGGCTTGTTTGCTGTAAGCAAGTATTGTTTCCCCCAGCTGGCAGAGGTAGGGAGGCACCACTGTGGCCTCTGTTGAATGTTTCCAGTATAAGGTTTGATTAGCTGATCAGACTGAAAGCCATGTTGTTTCATCAAAATGTGGCCTTAACTTCAGCTCTAGAGAAGTCTGATCTCCAGCTTGCAAGATCTTCAGCAGAGATATAGGCCCTGGTCTGTACAAACTTCCTGATCCATTTAGGAGAAATGGTTCATCATATCTTTAACATGTCTGATATGAGTGGGATCGTACATTTATTTAACACCATCGCTGCTTTGAGATCTCCCCTCCTGTGCTGAAGGTCAATGGAAACGGGTGTGGTCATGACGAGCTCAGCTCGTCATGAGTGCAGCTCAACTTTGCCTCATGACGAGCTGAGCTCGTCATGAGCATGGAAGGGGTTAAGCTATTTTGATCAGGTATCTTAAACACCTTTCAGAGCATCTTCGGAGTAATTCCAGCATTCATACACTATGTACTTGGAAGCATTTTTGGGGGAGCTTCCTTTCGTCCTGCTTTCGGTTGCGGGCATCCTGATTTTAATACTCTTGCTTCGCAATGGACATCACAAAGCCTCACGAAATGGAGAGAACACTGCTGGAATGACGTTGTTGGGAGCACATGGTGTTCTTCCTGACTACACCTCAGATGCGAGAGCTGAGTAAACATTGGTTCCTGTCTTTCAGAGCGGTCTGGCTAGACTGTGACCTGCCTGTGTTCCATTGCCTCTTCTGCGGATTCGGTTGCATTTTGGACCTGTGTCTGACACTTCCATTGGTTGCACTGCCGGACATAGAAGCACTGCTGGTGCCTTTGCAGGCCCACATGTGCAGTTGTCCACAGCATATTCCCATGTTGATGACAGCATTTCTAGAGCCTCCAAGGGATACTGCCACTCCTGTTGGAAGGGATTTCGGCTCTGCTCCGGAAGTAGAGGCATCTGCATCAGTCATGCAGGCATCTAATTCTTCCCAGGTGGCTGCCGTGGGAACAAGAGATGACCATCTTTGCTCATTGGATATGATCCTGGAAGTTCTTGAGGGACTGCCATCTGCAGATACGATGTTCAGCGATGATGAGTCTTCAGCACAGGATTCTTAAAACAATATGGCCGCTCCTGTGCTGGGAACTGTTTGGCAACTTTTTAAAACATTTACCAAATTGAAGGTCGAACACTGACTTTGTTTTTCCTTTTGCTGCTCTGACTGAGCTCCATGGCTTTCAAGGTGCTTAGTGCAATAATAACAGTATGTATGGAGAACCTTTTGAACGCTTTTTTAGGGAAACATGTCTCTTGTTTTATGGATATGTTTTGAAGCTTTTTTAACGTGCTTTTAGTATGTTTTATTATAAATGACTTTTTCTGCCTTTTTTTGTAATGTCAGCTTTGTCATTACCAAGCTGATCTTGTTGACCTTTTGATGAGGAGGGTGTGTCATGTCTTTTAGAATAGTCCCATTGATGTATTCCCCATTTTTACATACCTTGTCCCATCCACATGACAATAACGATTCTAAAAAGGTGACCTTTTACCTTGTAGCTTGCTCCTATCTCCTCGAAACCAGGCTCTTAGTATTCTATCCTAATCCCTGTACCTGCCATACATAAACATGTCCCCAGGCACAGCAGATTTCTTCTGTATAAGGGTCACCACTTTTTCATCCTTGGCAAACAGCCAGCTGTGCATGATCAAACTTGTTTAGAAAAGCATCTGTGATTGTTTTAAAAAATGAATGATTGTTTTCAAAACATTCCTGGTTGTTTTAAAAACATATCAATTCTGGGGGAAAAACAAGTGACCACTTTAGTATAAAAGATCCTCTCTCCCCCCTACAATTAGAGGAGAATTCCTTCTAGTCTGACACGGGGGTCCTACATGCTGAATCTTTGACACACAGGGTTCTGACATCCCTTGTGGGTTGACATCCTTGATGCAGAGACGGTGTCCTTCGTTCTAAACCATCAGGTGAGGGGGCTGGTTGTTCCCTAGGGGTTTCTTGGCTACAGATATACCTATCTATACACATATACACCTACACCTATAGGTTATGCTAGGTACATTTTAGTAAATGACTTTGGCCACACATTTTAGGAATATGCAGGTGCTACTGTTTTTAGCTGAACTGTTTTTGTTCATCTTATTAGCACTATGGTAGAAATGTATCTACTATTCACTGTATTGGTACTAGCAATCTCTTTCGTATGCTGCTGTCTCCTGATTGTCGCACCATGTGCAAGGTTGTCGCTGGACCAATAAATACTTATTGAAACGTCCTAATCACTAGCCTGTGTATTTTCTGAGAGAAAGCAAGCATGAGTGTCTGAGCGAAACGTACTGTACTGTTTTCCACGATCCCTGAGAAATCAAGGTTGTCACGCTCAGTGGTTGCCAGAAACTACCTACGACACTGTAGAACACAGGGCAGTGGCAGTCACACTATAGAGCTAGCTCGTCTAATGGCTGACATATCCTGTGGCAGTGTCCGAAAGCGGTTGGGACATCAGGTGCTCAGTTTAGGTAATCCAAAACGCGCAGGTCCTGGGGGACTCCTAGAAAATACATGACAATATTGTGCAACAGTAGCATGGAACACTTGATAATGAACCTGCATCACAGGAGAGCATAGGGCATTGGTGAGTAAACCTCATCATTTGGTTACAGCTGTCACAGGTGAGGTTGCCTACCCATGAAGACCTTAGCCAGTGACTCCCCTGAGACACACAAAGCTAAATGAGACATGGCTTATAAAAAAAGCTCACTTCAAACTAGGAACACGAATGAGCAATCATTTTGCCTAATCAAAGTAAGTTGCTTGCATGGAAAAGGTGGTCCCTTGATGTGTACTCTGACAAGTGTGTGTCTTGTGCTGTCTCCAACACAACACTGCTATGGAATGGCTTGTTTTTATTCTCCCAGCTACCAATGACAGGTGTTTGAAATTTAATAAAATACCTACTTGTCCATGGGACTGGTTGCTTAATGAATCTACTTGTCCTGTAACAAAATCCACGTGCCCCTTTGGTGCCATGTATTTGAGGACAAATTATAGCAGCAATCCCATTTTATAAGAGCTCTGATACTAGTCTCTCTGGTTACGCCAGAGCTCATTCTCTAGTAGGGTTTAAATACTAGCAATTCCCTTATTTTGCCACGTTTCCCCAGATCTACATACTGGGGCTATAGTTAGCAGTAAGCAATAATTCCACATGGTAGGATGCCCTTTTACGTCTGTGCAAGCCTACTAACTTGCATCTTTTATGGGTTTTCATCAGCTAATCTCTAATATTTTCCTACACAGAGAAAGGTTGGAAATTTACTCCTCACAAGGGCAGAAGTAAAACTTCTTCCAGGGTTGCGGGGGGGGGGGGGGTTGTTGCTGGAAAAGTGAACTTTTTACAGCTCTACAGATTTTTGTATGAGCAAATCTACACTTCCAGATTTGCATGTGCTAAAATGCAGTTCACAAATATTTTCTAGGAGTACAATTTTCTTACCTACTTCTATAAATTCTTGTGAATTAAAGAAAGCCTTAAAATCTGCACTAAATTCACCTTAGGCAACATGGTGGCCAAGAGGGACATTGCCCAGAAGTGGGGTGCGCCCGCTCCCCCCTCCCTTAGCCTCTGGGAGACTAACATGGACTGGTGCATGCTGCGGGAGAAAACGGTGTATGTGGCCAGGGGCAAGCCCGAAATGTGGAGATCAGTGTGGGGGGCCTGGAATTCGTATCGGGGCGACTTGTGCGAACCCCCGCTTGAGCCGGACTTGGAAGTCCAGTCCTTCCTATAGACTGAAACCCCTCCCGTAGTTCCGGACGGAACATCCTGGTGCGATACCCCCCATACCTTCGCGCTGCGATTGATATTCTGTGTTGTGTTGGATGTGCGGCCCCCGGCCCCCTCCCGCTGCGCCCCTTCGAAACTTATGTACTGTCCTCGGCCACTTCCCTCTCTTCTTTCTCTCTCTCCTACCTTCTTTAGTGCCCAGGCACTTCTTTCTCTGGTGGCCCTCCGGGGCCCTCTTATTCCCTGGTTCTCCTTTCCAAGTTGTTAGTTCTTGAAAATTAAACCTGACAGCTTCTGTGCACTGTTCTTGTACACGAGCCTACCTGTTTTCGTAATGCTGCCTGGCCTCCGGGATGTATGGCTGAATAGCGGTGTACTTTTTTCTACAAATAAAGGTTTTTCAAAAAAAAAAAAAAAAAAAAATCTGCACTAATGCTAGGATATGAACCATGGGTGAAGTTTTGTGACTTTCTTTATGAATTGGGCCCCTAGTTAGGTCTGGTGTTGACCAGGACCTTTTGCATTTATTAAAATTCTCTCTCTTTCTATCTACTGGCTGGCTTCACTGTGAGTGACAACAATTTGCTTTTCACAAGGAGCATATCAGCACACAAAGTAGTTGTGTTCAGTGCCAGGAACTACTGTGGCAATGTGTGGCATTTGAGACCAAAATATTTTTGCTTTTGCCAATCTTTGTTATAGTGATGAGGGCTGGGGAGCTGCCACAACAATAACGTTTTACCAAAACCAATTCCAAACAAGACTCGCATTGAAAAAAACAAAAGGCATTGCCAAAAAAACTCCAAAACCTATTTATGTGAATCATGTTAGCAACAAGACTCATTGATTTTACCTTTGGGGTGGATGTTGAACCGATACCAAAGTTGACGCCACACTTGGTTCAGAGGGCTGAGTAGGCTGCCTGATCACTGATTATTGGTGGGTTTTGCTGCAATGTTACCTGCAAGTTAGCTCCCAAACTCAAGAAGAAGAGTAATAACTGCCAAACGGAGGAGGGACACAGGCAGATGTTGCAGATGTGTCCTTTCAAATCTTGCATCTGTACAATTCTTACTGTAACAAACAACAAAGTGAAGGAAGGAATATTTGAATTAATTTCAGTTACTGTCAAATGCTCCGGCCTCATTCCAGTCCATTCTTTTTTGCTCACAGTTGGGACAGGAATGCCCCCTGCATGGAGAAACAGGCAGGCACCCCCTGCTCTGGGTGACCTTGCTGCATCTTATCCTGTACCCTGAATTTGTTTTGGCCCAGCACACAGAAAAATCCTGCATGTGAATTGAATCCTAGGCTTCTTCACACATTTTGAGACACAGAGTTAGGATTTGTGGGCTGGAAGGGTGCAGAAGGCATAACTTCTAATAGGCGCAACTACTATATATGCCCTGGGTCATGTACATTAAACAGTGGTGGCAGCATACTATTTTTATAGCTAATATAGCTGAACAGACCTTTTCCTGTGTAGGTGCAGTGCCAATGTCCCCACTCAAGTAAAATTCAGTTGTAATTTAGTGTCCAGAACTTGCATTGGCATCCTTGGTGAATACTTATGCGGGAATGGTGTTGGTAGCGGGACTCCATGTTGTAAATTTGAGTGTGACTAGCGGAATGCAGTTTGGAATCCACCTGGTACAACTGATCACTGCACTGATGTAAAAATCAACTTCTCTAGACTTGGAGGTGTAATGCAGCATTTCTGAGCTTTTGGGCATCGCCAAATCACTGAATTGTGGAATGTCTTCAGGAAAAACTTAAGACTCACCTGTTCACTAGAAAATAATACTGGTCAGACTCATGAACCGCTCAGGTGCACACCAGGAGTCCTAGCTCAGTGCCGTGATATCCTTCTGGATGAATGTCGCGCTTTACAAATAAATAAATGAATAAATAAGGCCGCCTTTACTTTTTGGAAAGGTTTATCACACCCAAGAGCACTGCCCTTTGGTTAGATGTTGGGGTGGGGTGGAATGAGCATCAGCAGAATCTATTGTAATGCAAATGGAATCCTTGAGGGAGGGTCAGACCCTTTTCTTTCTCTCACAGAAGATAGTACAAAAGGGATAACAGCCAGTGGCAGAGCTTCACATTTTATTGTTCCCTGAGTTGTGCTTACTCTAGTGTGGGATGAATCTCTCTACTGCTGCTGTGTGTAGCCATCACCTGAACAAAGACTTTGTCTGCCTTGCAGGAAGAGTACACAAAGGAAAGAAATAGCACTAACCAGGTTCCATTACACTGCCATTGGGATCAACATCCCCTGTCTGGAAAGTTACTATTTTAGTTGGACCTAAGCTCTCGCATTTAGTTCCAGAATTCTTATAATCCAATGAGGAGGTACTTCACAGAGTACTGAAGAATATCATAAATTCCAGGGCTTGCCTTACTGACAGTCAGTCTGTCTCTGAATGGTGAGGGGACATCTCCTGGATGTCTGCACGATCTTTCTAAAAAGGAATACCTCGGAAATGCCTGCACAGGGCAACCATAGTTAGAGTTTTCCAAAGCTGTCAATGAATTCCATAACTTAAAAAACTGAAAATAAACCTGTGGAGCAATCCCAAGACATACACCAACACATAGCCATAAGCAACATTACAAACCTTTAACACACAGCTGCTTGATCTTGTTAAGACATAAAGTATGACAGGATCCGCCGTTTTTCTTGCCATCAACTACATTACAAGCCATCACCCTTTTTCATGTCATTTCGGACTGACACAGTTGTTGAACAGTTAAAAATACTCAGATAAAACAGTTACTCAAAAACTTCCCTCGAACCATACAACGCCTTGAACTACAGGCCCATTTCAAACATGCCTTACAACCCAAATATTTGTTACACCATTTACTCTTAGGAGCAGCTCACACCGCATCTACAAGCAAACATATCACTTGAACCAGCCCAAATGGGAGTAGGGCTGATGAGGGGTGCATTGTCGACTGTAGTACAGATATGAGAAGGACTTGAACACATTAATAAAAGCAGATATATGGCTCGACTCATTAACTTAGACCTGTTTGAAGCCTTTAACGCAGTTAACCTTCGAATCCAACTTTTAAGGACATTGGAATCTGTATTGTCCCCCAACTGGTTGACATTCTTAATCTGTAAGGAGTTCCTGCTTACCATGTTTCTGCACGCAGGCTGTGTTGTGCCGGTTTTTGCAGAACAATTTACACAGCACACAATAATATGGGTTTCATCAATTAAACAATCAATTGGGAAAATCAGCCAGTCTAAAATAGAGACCAAAGTCTGAAGTTCTGGATTACAAGCAGTAGTATGTTTACTGCAAAAACCACAAAAAACACTGGTTACAAAATCCGATACAATGCAAATAGCAATCTGTGCAGATAAGATATTGCCAACACATGTAAATATGTCAAAGAATTGTCTGCCACTCCATGTTAAGCAGAAGCCTCAATCTTTTAGGTTTTCTCTTTTAGTTCTCAGAATATGGGTGAGAGAGTCATAGAAAAACATTTTTGTTGTTCTGCATAGCGAGTGATTATCTCTTGCTTGACGTCATTTGGCCCCGAACAGCCTATCTGACTTTAACATATTCTAAACAAGTTTGCATTAACCCCCTTCGCTGCGGCGGCTATTCCGCCGCAGTGCTAAGGGGGAGGCGGGGCCGCGCGGCGCTCCCGTGCTCGTGTCGGAACGGTTCCGTCACGACCCGCCCGCTCTTTAGAACGTCAGCGCAGGCGTGGAGTTCGCGCCGCGGAGGCGCGGCGAGCGGGCCGTGACGGAACTGTTCCGTCACCAGCACAGCCCACCCGAGGCTCGTGATGGAATGGTTCCGTCACGCGCATGGGAGGGGTTAAGGCAGAATCCACGCATGTTTACACCCTGTGCTAAATGTTCAATGACAATGCAAAAACAATTTCTACTGTTGACCTCCCACTGTGTTTGTTTACAGATAGAAATGTGGTGACCTTTTCTGTGATATCTATGCTAATTATTGATGCCCTGTCTAGAGTATATCTGCAAAGAAATATAATCTATTTATGTATGTTATCGCAGCTAAATTGACCATGCAACATTCATGTTTGTTTCCTAAAACTAATGTGCACTATGACCTATGCATTTTTACAGAACCCATAGTTATCTTTTTCAGCATATCCATTTGTTAGGCCTAGGCTAGTTCACTACTTACAGAGGTTTAAAACTATCCCTCACCTGAAATGTTTGTATTGGGGTTTGGGATTTTATATGTGTGTATGTGTCTATAAAATGTATTTCTATTATTTCCCTACATCAGTCCCCCTCAAAGGATTCTACAACTATTTTTCCCACCTTCTCATCTACTAGGGGATGACCTTATTCTCACTACTCTTTCCCTCGACATCCTTAGCACTTTTCCTAACCATGAAGGCTCCTCCAATTTTAGCTTTCATCCTTTTTCAGCATGCTATTATTACCTGAAAAATAAGGCATGTCAAGAGCAATATCATAAGAAAAGGCAACAAGGCCTTAAATAACCCAGACATCCAAGATGGCACCAATTCAAACCAGCCCTTGAACCTCCCGTCAGGGGCACCCCTTCATCAACCATTTTCTTGTGTAGGTCATGCGATGTCTGAATGGCCTCAGTCAATGTCCCATGATCCGCATCATTGTCCAGCCCATAAGTACAGCAAGCGAACCCGAACTTCTTACAGACCACCTCCTCCCCTGGCTGTCATTAAGTCCAGTACATTTCTGTGCTGCATTACCATCAGTCTAAGGGCTCGGAGTTCTTCCTTGATAGCATTGAATCCATCTTCAGGTGCATGGATTGTCTTCACTAACTCTCAATGTGCCATTTACAGCCAGCAGGCAGTCGCTTTTGCCTGAACTAACGGTAGGATGCTCCCAAAAAATGAGATGGGCGTTGTTGAATAGTCTTTATTCTTTGGGATGTCTTTCCAAACTGCAGTACCATAGTATTATGCAGTTTTTTTGTCTGGTGCTGATTAAACAAGGCTGTTGGACAGCCCATGGGATAGTCAGATAACTGGGAGATATTCACACCTGGGATCACCAGGATATAGTCATGAAGGGAGTAGAGGCCATTCTAGTTCAGGGGTAGTTGCACATGAAGCCGGGCTACAGACATCCAATGGTGATCTATCAGGTTGGAGGTGCTGCCCTGAATATCAGCATTGTAGGTAGTGATGTTGCAGTTGAGGTTGCTCCCCACTTTTACTGTCTCATTTACTTTGAAACAAAGTGAAAATTGTGTTAATTTCATTCCTGTTCTAGTGTGCTTGGTAATTCCTGTCCATGTATATCTCTGTATGTTTGCATCCCAAATTTCTTGACTTTGGCCTATTATCTTATCAAATCTTAGGTGACAATTTGTCTTGGTACCATCCCATAATGATATTGCTCTACACGTGAGCTTGGCTCCAGTGTGCCATTTGTCATGGGCAATAACTGATCCTGTAATGCTAAAACATGGTCTGCTCGCACAATCAGGGGGTAGAGGGTTAACTAAATAGTCACTACTGTCAAACGAGGGGCAAGTCTTTCCAAACATTCCTCGGTGTAATACCCCTTTTTCCCACTCTGTGTGAGCCCTCTTTTGCCCTGCCTTCTTCATTCAATATATATCTTGGTTTTCTGTCACAACTTCAAGGGTGGTGTCAAATCTAGTTGTGTTAACTCGTGCAGTTACAGGGCTGGCACGAGTTGGTTGTAGCTGCGCTTATGTTCTGCATAAAAGAGGTGCAGGAGACAGTGAGTAATATTTAGGGATACCTCTTTAGGGAGATGCAATCTGTCCACTGCAGCAGCATGGGGGATGAGGGAGCATACATAACAGCTGGTGTTGGATGCGGAGGTGAATATGCTATACATGTGCTGGTACCACATATTCTCAAATAAAGCATTATGGCGAGGATGATGGTCAGTATCATTATCAACAGTTCTGCACATGCGTGTAATAGTTGATGTAGGATCAAAGCAATAAAAATGCACTAGAGCTAAGAATAGCATTATTAATTTACCTGAAGGCAAACAGTGCTAGAGGGAGACTGTACAGCCTTTTCTTTTTAGGTTTAAAGTATTTTATTTGACATAACATGTTGGGACAAGACATATCTTCAAAGAGCAATACGACAGGGCGGAAATAACCCACAAAGCTCAAGTGCACCCTCAGCCAAGATCATCTTGACGGGTTAAGCCCCCATTGAAATATACATCATGTTCCGTCACAGCAGGAAATGACATTCCCCGCACAACCCCACCCCGAACCCCAACTACCCAACTCCCTTCCCCCAACTCCCCTTCCCCTTCCCTCCCCACCCCTCGTCCAGTGCACAGTCCCCAACCAGAAGGAAAATACATCAAGCTATGCCTCACTCTGAGAAAAAATTCAATAACAAATCACTGGGCAGGACCCATCGGGCTCGGAAGCCGCAGAAGGCGGAGGTACCTAGGGCAGGTGAGTTCTCTAAATTCCGTGAGCAATAGGGAATGAAATGGCTGCCACAGCTCTCTGAATTGTTCCACATCCCCGCCACCGTGAGGGACATTCTCTCCATCCCCAACACATGCCACAGCCTATGGAGCCAACCTGTGGTGGACGGTATCGTAGCAGTGTGCCAGTGTATTAAAATGTTTTGGACTGCAGAGCCTAGAGCTATCGCTATCTGTCTGCCCCTACGGGATCTGAGGGGGTACATCAAGCCGTTCGGAAGCCCCAACAAGGTGTAAGCAGGGAAGCGTGGTAATTCAATGTTGAAGTGTGTGTCAATATTATCCAACACTTCCTTCCAGTAAGGCTCCAGCAACGGGCATTCCCATAAAATGTGCGTGAGTGTCCCCCGGTGCCCGCACCCCCTCCAACATGTGTCCTCCTTGTTATGATCAAATTCATGGACTCGTTCAGGTGTGTAATACCAGTAGGTGGAGACCTTGGTTAGAGTATCAGTGAGCCCCATGTGGTATGCCGAGTGCCGTGCCCTATAAGAGATGTGTTCCCATTCCCTAGGGCTTAGTGTCCTCCCCAATTCCCTTTCCCAGCGCTCCCTCCCGGGGTGATAACTGTGTGTTGCAGGTGGTTGCAGAAGCTTGTAGAGGTCTGTGATCAATTTGGCATCCGATGTGCGCGATAAGAGCCACTTTTCGTAAGGAAGAAAAAGCCTATCAGCTGACTCTCTTACTTGCGGCTGGAGGGCCCAGTGGCGAGCCTGCATATGGCGGTGTCGGTCGCTCTCCGGTAGTGAAAACTCCTGACGAAGTTGGGAGAAGGGGACAACCCCTTCAGGACTATATAAAAGGCACAGGGCTCGACACCTCGCCTGCCTCCAATGTGTGAACGCCCCTCTCTCTAGTCCTGGTGTGAAATCTGGGTTGTCTACTAGCGGTGTGAGCGGGGACGGGAACGTGGTGAGACCGTACAGGAGGTTAGTAGCGTCCCATACCCGTAGGGGGACCCTCGTAATAAAGGAAGCGTAGAGGTTTTTAGGCCTATGAGGACGGCGCAAGAAAGGAATCTCCTGTAAAGGTCTCCCCGCCACCGCCTGGTCCTGGAAGAGCCAATGTTTATCGGACTCCCATCTACTCCATTCCACTAGATAACGGAGCTGCGCAGCCTGGAAATATTTGCGGAAATCTGGTATCCCCAAACCGCCCGCCTAGGGGGCCAGCAGCGAGAAGGCTCTGCGCATTCTAGGCTTCTTACCCTGCCAAACAAAGCGTGAAACATCCGCCTGTAGTTGCGGTATCCACCCAACCGGCGGTTGGAGCGGCAGGGCCCGGAAAAGATAAAGTACTTGTGGCAAAATCGTCATTTTGACAGCAGCTATCCTGCCCAGCCAAGAGAGTGTCCCGCGATTCCATCGCCCTAATTCCTCCCTAATTTTTGCTCCCAGGGCTTGGTAATTGGCCGAAACCATGGCCGGCAGAGTGGGCGCAATCTGAATCCCCAGATAAGGTACCGCACCCGAAGACCAAAGCATAGGAAACCTGTGTTGTATATAGGCTCTGGTAGCCGGCTTGAGGGAGATATCTAAAGCCACCGACTTGCCCATATTCATTTTAAACCCCGCTACCATGCCGAAGGAGTCCAATTCCTCTATACACGCCGGTAGAGCCGTCCGGGGTCTGTCAATGGACAGGATGACATCATCCGCGTAGAGGCTGATAGCGTGCGTGAAGCCCCCCATCCGGATTCCGGCCACCGCAGGACGGCTCCATATAAAGAGCAAAGAGTAAGGGCGAGAGCGGGCAGCCCTGCCGAGTACCGCGGTCAATGTCAAAGGTCACAGACGTAAACCCGTTAACCCGAACTACAGCAGATGGTTGCTTGTAACAGTTAAGAATCATGGATCTGAACTTATCCCCTATCCCCGCTTTCATTAAAACGAGCTCCAGATAGGGCCAGTGGACTCGATCAAAAGCCTTCTCGGCGTCCACCACCAGCATCATTCGTTCTCCCGGGATCCGGGAAGCTTTCTCTAAAAGGTGGACAATCCGTTTCGTATTGTCCACTGTCTCTCTCCCAGGGACAAACCCTGCTTGGTCAGGGTCGATGAGACCGGGCAAGTGAAGAGCGAGGCGCGCGGCCAAAATCCCAGTGTATAGCTTCAAATCAATGTTTAAAAGAGAAATCGGTTGGTAGGACCCACAGTATTTCGGATCCTTCCCAGGCTTAGGGATAACCGTAACAGAGGCCCGGAGTAAATCAGGTGTAATAGCTCCGGGGTCAGCAAAGGAATTGAAGAGATGTGTGAGTACAGGGGCTAAAGATGTGCAGAAGGTTTTATAATAGAGGGCCGTGAAGCCATCTGGGCCAGGCGCTTTGCCATGTTTAAGTCTGGCAGTAGCAGAGATCACCTCCTCTATCCGGATGTCTCTATCCAAATACTCCGCCTGCAAAGGATCCAGGGACGGCAACGTAAACAAATCCAAATAGGCAGTCATAGCTATCTCGTCCGGGGGCTCTCCAGTGTAGAGATCCTTATAAAACTCGCGGAAGACGGCCGCGATCCGAGCGTCCTCCGTCTCTACGTTCCCTGCCTGATCAGAAATTTCCTTAACTAGCTGATTCTGACGTGTCACCCGAAGCTTGTGGGCCAGCAATTTGCCACAGCGGTCTCCTCCAGTATAGAAGGTGTGACGCAGCCGAAGTGCCGCATACTCCGCCCGATCGAGATCCAAGGCTGCCAGGAGCTTCCTTGCTTCCTTAAGCTGCCTCCAAATCCGGGGAGCTCCAGTCCTACGATGTATCTGCTCCAATTCTCTAACCCGACCTGTGAGTTCATCTCTCTTGGCCTGCCGTTCTTTGTTGTCAGCCGCGGAAATTGCCAAGAATTCCCCTTGAATCACCGCCTTTAGCGCCGCCCATTGCGTGGCCCGGCTAGTGTTGGCGTTGTCATTATGGGACTGATATTCTCGGATCGCCTCCTCAATACGGACCACCACCTCCTTCCTGTGTAACAGCGTGTCACGTAGACGCCACGTTCTGGGCCGAGAGACGGCCGGCGGCAAACGCAACGTAGCCTCAACTGGGGCGTGGTCCGAAAGGGAGATCACACCTATCTCTGACCCCGAGGTTAGCGCCTGCACCGGGGAGGTAACCAGAAGATGGTCCAATCTCGCGTACGTCTTGTGCGCATGGGAATAGTATGAGTAGTCCCTATTCGTGGGGTGCATGTGTCGCCACAAATCAAGGAGGTCAACCTCCCCCAGCTGAGCCTTACGGTCCGCAGAGAGTTCCCCTACCTGCGGGGAGCGTTGCGCCTATCTATCTATTGCAGAGTTAAAGACCATGTTGAAATCACCGCCGAGTATAATATGACGGTCCTGGGAGGAAGTGATATCCTCGATTGCGGTCTGCAAAAAGCGGTCCTGCCTTTCATTAGGGCTATATAGCGACCCGATCGTAAACAGGAGGCCCCCTATCTTGAACCGATATGCAAGGAGCCTGCCCTTTTGTTCAGTAAACTTGTGGAGGACCTCTCCCCTAAAGTGTCTGGCCACTAGTATCGCCACCCCAGCCGTTTTAGTAGTACAAGAGGAGAAGAACTGTGAAGGGAACTTATGAGAGCGGAGTCTGTGCGTGTCTTGCGATAGGAGGTGCGTCTCCTGGAGAAGACAAATGTCCGCCTGGGTATTCTCCAGAAGTGAGAGCACAGCCCGTCTCTTGACTGGGTTATTCAGCCCCCGGACATTCAGAGTCACTACCTTGCAAGTGTCAGGAGGCATGTAAAGGGGTGTAGCAGAGAGCAATGGGGCCCCACAGTACCAGGACAGCAGGGGCACAAACGCTGCCGTGTGATAAAGGTGACATAATAGGGAACAGAGCACTATCACGTGTGGGGCAGAAGTGATCGAGCAAAACCAGAGGCCCAGCCAATGTCCGGATAGCCATAGGCAACAACAAGCACTGGACAGCCCACCCCTTCCCCCTCCCTCTCTTCAGCAAATCAAATAGAAAGTCAAAACTGTAAGTGGGGCAGTCAAGTCTGAGCAAACCAAGAAGCATATACATTATCTGAATGGCAAGGAACCCCATTGTGCCTGTCCCCCCCCTCCCAATCCCCCCAAGAACTGTTTCCCCCCCTCCAACTCCCAAACGGACCCCAGTTCCCACCCGCAACTGGAACTGTCCCAACAACCCCGACCCCACCCCCCGGTTCTCCCAACATCCCACCAGAAACCATTGTCCAAGTCCGGTCCATGACGGACAGGCCTGTGGAAAGTCAAAAAAGTGGACATCCAGCCACTACGCACTCCCCCGTCCCCCCGCCCCCCGAACCCCCAAACCTGCGTTACAGACACGGCGATGTCAATCTCCCCCCGGAGTTCATTCAAGCTGTCAGCGCAACTTCATTTGTCGCAGCATCGGTGACCGTAGCTCGTGGTGCGTCATCCAGGTCCGCAGCTGCAGTAGGCGAACCCGGCCGCGTTGAGGAGGCCGACGACCGCCGGCCAGGGATCGTCTGCCAGCCATCCCTGGTGATACGGCGCTGGCGAGGAGTGAATGTTCCGTCGTCCGTAGCAGTGATACCCAGCACCCCACATGTATCCTGAAGGGACCGCAGCTGGTGTAGAGTCCCGTTCCACCGGAAAATAAGGCGGAAAGGGTGCCCCCAGGAGTATTGAGTGCCATGCTCCCTAAGAAAATCCGTCGCAATTTTAAAGGCCTTGCGTTTCTGCAGGGTGGATGCTGCGAGATCCTGGTAGAGTGCCACACGATGACCCCTAAAGTCCATGGATGATCTCTTCCGTGCTTCACGAAGTATCCGTTCTTTCAGGGGATAGTCCGGCAGGAGGGCCAAGATGTCGGGGGGGGGGCGCCGAGGCCGTGCGCTGTAGGCCTACTCTGTGCGCCCTATCGATACGAATAGGGAAATCATCCGATTCGCCCAGCACCTCTCTGAATAGGTCCCGCAGGTATGCAGCCACATCCTCCCCTTCTTCTCGGGACGGAACACCCCGGACTCGGATGTTTTTCCTCCGGGAGCGGTTTTCAAGGTCCTCGGTATGTGACTGAAGATCAAGATTCTGGTCTCGGAGCCTTATAACCTCTTGCTGCAACTGCGTGATCTCCTCGTCCCTGGCATGGCCAGCGCCCTCCACCGTAGCCACTCTCTCTCCCAGGCCATCCACCTCCCGCCGTATCTCCCGGACCTCACCCGCCACCTCCTGCTTGAGGGTTTGGAAGTCGTCCCGCAAGGTGCCGAAGAGGGACTCAAGGAAGGATCTCGTGACCGGGGGCTCCCCTCCACTCGCTCCTTGGGAGCCGCCCGGAAGACTCGGAGACGGCTGCCCCCTATCCTGTCTCGCGGCATTTCTGCCCAACATGTCCGGCAGGGTGCGATCCCCCTTCTTGGACCCTTTGTTGTTCGCCATTGAGTCTACTAGGGCGCCTTCCGGAATGTTCGGCAGGCCTCAACAAGGCCGCTAGTTGATGCTCCGGCCAGGCCTCTACTGCCACGTGCCCCACTACCAACAGCCGTGGGGGTCTCTGTCCACTCTTCCGGCAGGTCTCGTCCAGCAATGGAGCGGCCCACGATCCGTTCAACCCGGGGACCGGCGTCCCACCGAGTCTCCAGGCCCGACCCGTCCGGTCCTGTGCCCTCGTCCACCACCGCCGACACCCCCGGCGAACTCCCCGACTCCTCTTCAGATGGCCCCCACGAATCGGTCCGGCAAAAATCCTCTCAGGCGCCTCAGCGTGGGGCTGATTCCAAATGTACCACCGCTTTACCTCCAAGTCTGTACCGGGTCTTTCACACCCAACGCTTTCTTCCCCAGTCTCTCATAGGCGTTGAATCGGCGTCGGCCGAGGAGTCTTTCCGGGGGGGATACAGGGATCCAATCTCCGCTAAATCTCTCCACAAGTGCGCCTCCGGGGCTCCCGGAGAGGTAGGCCGCAGTTTCGGCGCCACGTGCGAGATCCTCCTGGGCCACAGTATCGAGTCTCTTGACCCCCTTCTCAGTACTTGCGGTTCCGGGGACGCAGTTCTATACCCGGAGGGTACCTCCGCTGGGTTATCGGGCGAGTGCAGCACCTCGCGATTCCTGGTACCTCCGCTGTCTGGAGGAATAGGCCAAAGCCACGGCCTTGCGTAATGTCCAGCCCCGCGGCTCCCCCCTTCGATGCCCCGCCTCCGGGCACCAAGCCGCTCAACTCCTCGGGGTTCGCCGCAGGGTAGGGTGCTGTGGTGAAGGTCGGGGTCCGACGAGAAGCAACGGCGGCTCCTCCGCAGTCACCAAGGCGGGCGGTCTCCCAAACAAACCGCGGCTCCACTTCCGCTCCGGACCAAAGGCCCTCTTAGCACCCGGCCAGGACTCCGGGACCGTTCAGCTTCTAATGCCGGCGATTTCCGCCCTCACAGCCTCCACTCCGACATCCAGCGCCTTTATCTCGCCAAATGCACGGTTCCGGGGGGGAGACCAGTGCTAAATTAGTAGGTTAAGGGCTCAGGTCCGGCGGAGCTCACAGCGAGTGCGACCGCTCAGCCCGCCATCTTGGCCACGCCCCCGCCTTTTCTTTTTAAATGTCACACATAGTTTACTTATTTTGTTCTTGAGTAGGCCATTAAGGCACTCCAAAATACCATTGCTTTGAGGATGATAAGCTGAGGGCAGTTTGTGCATTATTTCCAACAAGGTGGTGAGATGGGAGAAGATAATATTTACAAAGTGGGTGCTATTGTCGGATCTGATCCCCTCAAGAATGCCCCTCCAGGGTATTACCTCGCAGATCATAAAATTATCAGTAGACTTGGCATCACAATGGACAAAATGTCCTGCTTTGAGCCACTTTGAGAATGGGCACACTACAACTATGAGGTAGCAGTAAATATTAAATCTGATAATCATATCAATGCAGTCAATGTGCAGTTTCTTAAACAGTCCATGTGATCAGAGTATTGTAGAAGCTTTCACCTTAATGGGAGGACTTGGTGAACAATTCTGGCACACCGTACAGATGTATATGTACATTGTAATCATCTCATGTAGGTTGGGGGCAAACCAATCTTGGTGTATATGGAGAGACATGTTGTCTCTGGCAGTATGTGAAGGATGACCTAACTGGTTTAGAGCTATCAGTAACAATGCTTGGGACATGACAGGCTTTCCTGTTTATATCTGTCTATATATTAAATCTGTTCCTGTCTGTGTGCATCCTCTAGCTTCCCACAACTGTTTCTCATGCTCTTAGGGCACGTTCTTGTATCTCCCTAAGGTGCAGATATGCTGTCTCCGTGTAATTATTTGATGCAACCAAAAGGTCTGATGGTGTTGATGTGTCACTAGCTATTAAAACTGTGGTGTGTGTGTCACTAAGGGTGCGCTTTGCTGCATCTTTGGCTGCCCAATCAGCCAGGGCATTTCTGCAGGTAACAAAATTCTGAGCACTTGTGTGGGCAGTATACATCACCAATGCAACTACATGTTGCATTATTAAGTCTTGTTTTTGAGTCCTCCGAAAGGGGACGGTGCATGACAGGACTTCTTTCAGACTTGAGGAATCCATGTCTGCTCCACTGCATGATGCTGGATTGCATTGCTGTGGTAACATAGGCTGAATCAGAGTATACTGTTATTTTTCTCCATCCCTTTGTTTGACAACTGCCACTAAAGCTACTAATGCAGAAATCTGTGCTGACTACTGGGGTGGCAAAGGTATCTGTTCTGTTATCTATAGTGTGTCTGAGGAGTCATGCTGCATCGCTCTGACCACTGCAGCCCCTGTATGTCTTACTCCTGTATCCTGATCTTTGGACCCCCTTTGGACCCCTGTCCTTTGAAGATTCTGAAGGAATGTAGGGACACGCTTCTGCCGCCTCTTCTCGAAGTGATGAATGGTGCCATGGCTCAGGGTACCTTCCCTTGGGTCTGGAAAAAGGTGATAGTGAAGCCCCTTCTAAAAAAAAACACCTTGGACCCGGAACAGCTTAAAAACCTCAGACCTATTTCTTTGATACCTGCCCCAGCAAAAATGCTCGAATCACATCTGAATTTTCATCTATTTACCTTCCTGGATTCCTCGGGGTTCTTAGATAGCTCCCAGCATGGATTCAGAAAATCCCATAGTACTGAATCGGCACTTACTATGGTGGTGAATAACATCCGCCTGAAGGTAGATATGGGCCAAACCACTGTGCTGGTCTTACTTGACCTCACAGCAGCGTTTGATACCCTGTCTCCCTCTACTTTAATATCTCGTCTGAGGGAGGCAGGGGTTGCGGGGTCGGCCTTGAGCCTTCTGCACTCTTTTTTACACCTAAGAGAGCAGAGAGTCATGCTCGGAGAGTTCCTCTCCCCTGCTAAATCCTTGCAATATGGGGTGCCACAGGGGTCGGCCTTGAGTCCGACCCTATTTAACATCTATGTGTGGAAATTGAAGAAATTGATGTACATAAACAGCATTCATTTCCCTTCTTCTCCCACTCCTCTCCCTGTGAGCACCATGAATACCGTAAATTATTGACCGTATCACTCTGCCAGTAAGAGCCCATACCCCTATGCATATGTACAGCCATTCTAGGCACCATGGCCTTTTACCCATTGGAATCCCCGGCTTCCCTCCTGCGCGTATCTTAAACCCCCTCTCTCATGCATAGACCATGAAACCCTCTCCCTCTGCGCGACCCTGCTGTGAAAGGCAACTCTCCTGCTTGACCCGCACAAACCCCCCCCCCATTTCCTCTTGAAGAGGCATCCTTCGCCTTAGCTGACATAGCCCTCCCCAGCTGCACCTGACTGCCCCCGCTCTCTCATGTACGGGTCATAAGATCTCTCTCTCTCTATGTGACTCTGTCCCCGTGTCCACCCTGGCTCCCCCTCCCTTCTCCTCACATGGGCAAGCCGTAAACCTTCTTCTTCTGCAAGACCCTGTCCTTGAGAGCCACGGCCGCGCCTGACCAACACCTCCTTTCCTTCCATGAATGCCCCTCTGTTGACAAGCCTTCCCTCCGCGCTCGATTGTCCACGCGGCATGAATACCACTCCTTTGATGACCCCTTCCCCCGAGTCCGGCTGACCACACATGTCCGAGGCCATCGCCTAAGCCAGGAGATACCATTTACTGCCCTTATTGTATGAAGTCACTCCTCTTCAAAGGACCCACTATTGATCCTAGCCACCCCACCCCCTGGGCTATGATCAGGCGCACACATCCTAAACAGTTGACGAAACACTCAGCTGCGTGATTGCCCTCCCCTCTTATCAGCAGGTCAAGGGTCCCTATTGTGAACATATGTGGGGTAGGATTGACACGAGGATTATAGGGATGTCTTTTCCTTTGCGTCACACTGTCCTGATTGTACTATCAAATGTTTTGTAAGGTATAAAAGAAAGAGTCTCAGCTCACTTGTCAGAGCACCTCCTGAAAGACACCGTGTTTCGTGTCCGAAATGACTGGCTCTCCTCATGAGAATTAAACTCTGTTCTTGATTCCTGCTTCCAGCGCCCGTCTCTTTATTTGGTAACTATTCAACATGGGAACTAAGAGGCGGTTTGCGCCAGCGGCCTGGGCATCGGTAGTAATCTGGGCTCCTGTTTCACATATGTGGCCCCCCTTGCCAGGTTAGTAAAATCGCAGGGGATGGAGGTTGTGTCATACGCCGATGACACCCAAATCATGGTGTCCCTGGCTCACTCTGTTACTACATCCGCTGTCAACTTTAGGACTTGTATGCAGACAGTCGCGGAGTGGATGATCCAAAACTCCCTAAAGTTGAACGGCGACAAAACAGAGATCCTGGTCTTCGGCAAAGACCAGGACATCTGGTCTAGCGAGTGGTGGCCTCCATCTTTGGGAATCTGCCCCTCTCCCTCCCAAACGGCCAGGAATCTCGGCGTTATATTTGACACATCGCTGTCCATGACTCTCCAGGTCAACAGAACGGTGGTCATCAAGATCCTTAAAAGAATCTTGCACTATCTGTCTCCCCAAGCACGTAAGCAGACGGTGGTTGCATTAGTGGGTTCCAGGTTGGACTACTACAATGCACTTTATGCAGATTCCAACAAGGGCCTCATTCAGCGCCTTCAGGTTGTGCAGAACGCGGCTGCGAGATTCGTTCTAAGTCTACCCAATGCATCCTCTGCTACAATGGCCAGGAAGAGCCTGCACTGGCTTCCTATCAAACAGAGGATTTCATTTAAGCTCTTGTGCTTGGCCTATAGAGCTCTTTCAGCTGGTCCTTTGGACCCTTTGGGCTCTCTGCTAACTCGCCATGTTCCCATTAGGACCCTCAGATCTTCGGAGATGAATCTGCTTGTAGTTCCCCGCGCAAGAAAGGTCAGATGGGCAGCAGGGCATTTTCCATCGTCGCCCCTCGGCTGTGGAATGCCCTCCCTATGGAGATTAAGTCCCAACCGTCTCTGTCCCTCTTTAAAAAAGCGCTCACAACTTGGTGCTTTATCAAGGCCTACCAGTAAGAGAGTCTATTTGCTCAAGCTAGCTTCTTTTTGGTTAGGCGCCTTGACGCCCATTGGGCTTAGTAGCGCTATACAAATTAGATTTCATTCATTCATTCATCTATTGTGGAAGACCCATCCACAAAATATACAATGCTACATGGAAGGGGGTCTTCTGTTGCTTGGCTACACTCATCTGGAGTATATGTGGCACAGTCATGGACATCATCGTCTGTATCTGAAATGGGAAACATCCTTTACGACGCAACTTTTACAACGCAGTGCCTTTACAACGCGGTATTTACAACGACAACCATTACAACGCATTGCGCTGGGTGGCGCGCTAGGATAGGGAATAAGTTTAATTTACTATCCCAACACCTTCTCTAGTGTCCACGGGGACTGGAGTTGGAATAGTAAATTAAACTATTCACTATCCAGCACCCCAAAGCACTATGCGTTGTAAAGGTTTTCATTGTAAATACCGCGTTGTAAAGGCATACGTGGTAAAAGTATTCGTTGTAACGTCATACATCCATCTGAAATGGGCGTGCAAAGAAGGTAGCAGGGTTTACTGTGTGACATTCAACTACCTTCAGGGATGGCAATGATAATATTATTTCACAGCTTGATACTCTGTGTTTTCAGTGTTGTTTTAGTTTTCTAAATTATTGCAAACACTGCATGTTCAGCATACAGTGTCGGAGGTGCACCCATGACAATGGGAGCACCTTTTTCGACTACAAAGGATGCTGTAGCTAGCACCTGTTCTCAAGGGTAATGGCCTTTCATGACAGAATCAAGTAAGCCACTAAAATACACAATTGGCTAGTGGCTTAAACACTGTTCTTCTGTCGGACTACAGATCATTGGTCAACACTATGCTGTCACATTGAAAATTGGTGAGGTCATTCTTGACGGTCCTATTAAAGATGCTAGGGGTCTCATAGTACCCTTGAGGTAATTGAGAAAGGAGGTTCGGAGAACTGCTATAGGGAAATGCGGTTGAATAGTGACTGTCTGGGCGCAAGGAAATGCTAAACAATGCATTCTTTAAGTTTATGATTGAAAAGAATTTAGCAACTAGGGGTACATTGGTGAGGATGACAGAAGGGTCGGGCACTAGAGGGATTTCTGGTATCACTATGTCAGTAAGGGAATGCAGGTCTTGAATCAATACACCACAAGTTGGCCTTGGTCTTCTTGTCGGGGTAATTTGGGGTGTTGCAGGGGTATACACCTCGGTAGATGACTCCCTGCTCCACCAGTGCATGTATAATGGGCAAAATGCCCTCCTCAGATTCTTTGGACAGAGGATATTGTCTCACTCTTGTCAGTATTGCTCGTTCCTTCATGGTTATTCTAAATGGTACTGCTGAGCGGATGAGGCCTTCATTATGGGGGTCTTTTATCCACAAATTAGAGGGTACCTAATCAAGGTCGTTGTCTTTGATTGTGCTAGAGAGATTTCTTGGTTCATCAGGCCTCCAGTGTGGTACGTAGGGGTATACTCTCATGGAAAACAATCTCTGTTCCTCTGAGGTCATTAACAAACAACTGGTCATCTTAAATGTCTCCCACCTGCATGTTGGGATCATGAAAGATGACATATGCCCATATTGTAAAGGTGTGGTCACTTGCCATCAGTGTCCCATAACCGGGAGACACTTCCAGGGCCTCTATTTCCAGAATGAAGTCTTTGTCTAATGCTTCAGAATAAGGGCCCTGTCTTCGGAAGAGAAAGTTCTTAGGTAATTCAACTAATTTCCCTATCAATTCTGGTGTGTCTGCTATGATAGTGTACGCTGCTTTAGTGAAGGCTAAAAGGTCTGTGGGTTTAGCCCTAATCCAGATAGTAATGGTGCATGGACAAGATACTCCTGGTATTGAACATATCATAGATCCATCCTCTTCAAAGTCAATAGACATAATTAACTTTGACATGAGATCATGTGTTGGCAGGTTAGCTTGGGCATTTGGGGAGAATAAGAGACAGCCGGCAACACACCTCCCCATCTGCGCAGGTTTAGAGAACGGAACCTTCATCATAGCCCCGAAGAACCCCCAGGTCCATTGATGAATTTGACATTCGGAGCCCCTTCTCATGGATGCAAGACCTAATGGCCCCAGTATTGATGAGAAAGATATACTCCTTGTCATTTATTGGTTAACATCACAGGGGGTTCCTCGCCAGGCGGTGGGTCATCGATAAGACTGGACACATGAGACTACTCCACAAGCACCTTCACTGGGCATGTACTCCCATGTAATTTTACTGGAATGTTGTGGCCTGTACTGCATTTGAGGCAGGGTTGCTCTAACTGCTGGGGCTGTATCTGTGATTAAGGTGACAATTGCATTTGGGGCTGTGGGAGGTATATCACCTGAGGACTCATGGCAAGTTGAGCCACAATACCACCAGGTGGTGCCATTTGTTGGCCATATGTCGCTCTTGTCCGGTTGTTAAGTTCATCTTCCTTTTTGAACCTACAATCTTTAATGAAATGTCCTGACATCTTGCAACATAGGCATGTCGGTCCACTCCAGAATGTGAAGACTCCATTTCCCCAAAACCTTCCATGCCCTTTTCTTCCAACATTCCTGTTGTTGCTTCTCTGGGCATACTGGTTGGGTTGTATTTGGATGCCCAAAAGAAACTGCAGCTCGCTGGTTGGTGGCATTGGCAATTCCCCCCTCTGCTTTCTTGGCCAACTTCTCCTGGACCAATTTAGCTGCTGCTTTCTCCATTTTGTCTTTCTCACTTTTTTTCTTTTCCCGTCTCTTCTTACAGAAATATATTATATTTACCTGTATCCCTGTCCATGGTTTGGTATCTAAGGTCACTATATTATCTAATGTGTTCTGCACTTCAGCTAGTAGACCCTTTTTCACTATGTTATAAACCAGTATTGCATTCTGTCCAGTCATGTCCCAACTCTTCCCTACTTCTTGTGTCCATTTTCCTTCATTCTGCTGAGGATTTAGGCTGGATTTCCTGTGTCATAAGAGACCCAATGTATGGCCTGTCTGGAAAAATTGTCTTCAATTGTTTCCAAACAATTCCCCTTACTCTGTTAAAGTGCGCCCCATCACATTTTGGGTTGGTCAATGTCACCTCTTCTACTACTGCCTTTTTGAACAGTGTGTCTGTCTCATCTCCTATATGGAAACTTAGTAAGCTCCTAATTTTCCCCTATTGAAAGGGCAATCCCTGCAGTATGTTTTTCTAAAGCTGCTATCCATTTTCCAGCCACTTTAGCGAGTGGTGGCAACTGTTATTTAAGGTTTTCTTTGTCCATTTGGGGCTATAAATATCCCCAGGGCCTTTAATTACAAAGGGTAATGGTGTCAGGACTGTAGTCTTATGGCCAGTAGGGCGACAAGAGTCATACTTACAAGCACACCTTTGCCACACTATGAGACTTTCTTGCATGTAGGGGTAGCTCCAATAAGGATCCCCTACGTCCTCTGCATTTGCCATTTCTTGGGGTTCAAAAGAACCCCCTTGCAGCCATGGTATCATCTATGATGTCAATCCTTCTGCCCAACCTGATAGGTTGTCTTTAAAATGGACAACATTACACCAACCCTTCTCATGTTGGAGTATAGTTTAGCTGGGAGTCAAGAAGTGGGTAGTGAGTGCAGTATACATGCCCCGTACCTTTGTAGTATCTAAACTTAATTGCACATCTAGATAGAGAGGTGGGGGATTGATGGGATGGTCTCAGATTTTAACTTTGACTCTCTCATATTTGTTTCAAAAAAGACCTTCCATAGGTCTAGTATGGTCTTCTTTTTCTCTAGTTTACTTCCCTTTATTTTGCTTTGAAGGAAGGTGGCCATATGTTCTACCATTGGAATATCCAATGTACCCTATTTGGGCCAGACATGTGCAAATTTGATGTTGCTTTATGCCATTCTTTTTTTTAAACATTTTTTATTAAGGGACAAAGATCTGCGTTTAAGTTTTTTACATTCGACAAAGCATGTACGTTACAGTCCATATTATTTGCACAATAGGTTTCACAATTCTCACATTTGGTCAACAATATAAGCATTATATTATCGCTGTATGATGTGACAGTTTTATATCTCCTCTTCTGGGTCCCGGTCTGTTGCTGGTGGGGTACATATATTTCCTCTATAGGCATTCCATTTACCCCACACCCTTTCTCATTTCTGAGCTACATTTTGCTCAGCTATTATCATCCCCAGTGTTGCCCAGCATAGTTTAAGTCTGTTGGTTCCCACACATTCAAGAGACAACGTTTGGGTTCAGGTGGGACAAGGCAGGTGCTGACCTCCGTGATGGTACTCATTACCGCTGTCCAGAATCTTTTGATAACCCGACATTCCCACAATGTGTGGTAGAAGGTACCTATTTCGTTACATTGGCTCATGCAGTACTGTTCTGAGGCTTTCCCTATATTACATAATGTCACTCTAGTAAAGTATGTCCTATGTAATATTTTGAGTTGTACCAAACGCAATCTAGAGGACACCACCACCACCCTTGGGGATTCTATCGCTTCCTGCCAGTCGGTGTCGTCTAGTTCCCCAACCTCTTCCTGCCACTTAACCCGCAGTTTTTCAAAGGGATCTATTTGGTTAATGATTATTTTGTGGTATGTTAGGGAGATCGCTTTCCTATCCACGTGTTCCGTTAGTAGTAGGTCATCCAAGGGGGAGCTTTATGCCATTCTTTGCAATATTTCTTTATCCTGCCCTTATCTCCTGAGAATACCTCAAACGTGTTCTAAAAGAGAGCCCATGTCTTTTTAGTGAACTTGATCTTATGTACTATAGTTTACACTGTAAGTGGGCTGTTAAGGTGAACATCAGATATATTTATCCCTAGACCACTTCCCTCACTACTCCTGGGGCATTGGTCAATGCTTTTAGAGGCCTTCTAGAGGATGCCTTATTGCAACAGGTTTTGTAAATTTTTAAACAAACTCCTGTATTCTAATTATGCAAAGGTCTTGTTCACAGTTACCTGAAAGGTAGTTAATTATATTCCTTTTTATAGTAGCTGATAAGTCTTCTTCTGTCTATAAACTCTCAGGAAATGTGTGTATGCCCCAATCTATATTGTTTTCTCATTCTCCTAGCCTCCAATCGTTTCATACTGGGCATAATAATTAGTAGTGTCAGTAGTTAGTATGCGGTTCATGTGGCTACTACACTTCTTCTACCATGGAGGACAATGGTTTTGCATTAGGTCTTTGGATGGGACTTTTTTAATTGCCTCGCAGGGGTATCTCTGTTACATCAATGTAAGTTATATTAAGGCCTAGAGGTGATTTACTATCACTATCTAGGCATTTAATTAATACATTTTTAACATTAAGGGGTTATTCAGTGGTATTGGTATTGTGGGTCTACTAAGTTCAGTTAAGTTGGAGAGGACAACAGCCTGAAGTTATAAAAATGAATAACTAACTCAGGGGTCTGTTGTAATTGATTAGTTAACTTTTGAGACATTAACCTAATTCAGTCAATTACTTTAAACTTTCATGTATAATGTTGTAACATATCCCCCAAAAGAATAGGAAATCTAATACTTATTCCTAAATTATACACTGCATAGCATAAAAGTATATACTAACATTATTACATAGCCACATTTCTATCTTATACATACATGTACATACACAGAAATACTATATTTCATACTAAGGCAACCAAAACACTACTGGCTCTATTCTAAATTACATACTAGGGAAAAAAATCATTACTGGTCACTTCCCTCTGGACTCGTAGAGAGGACAACTTTTTACTATTTTGCAGAACATATACTGATTACTCAGCCTCAAACCCTGTTCTCCCTTAACCACTTTTAAATATTTAGTTGAATCTTTCGTATCTTCCGGTCTTACCCCAAGGATCCTTTAATATTGTGTCAATACACAATCTTGCATGCGAACAATAAAATGATATACTATTATAAAAATTGTTCTTTCCATATAGAAGGAACAGAATTCGTACTGTACCCACTTTGAAAAAAACTTCAGGTGCATGGCCAACAATCAACGACTCAAAGACGTAACTTCGATCGGCTCCGTGGCAGAGTCACAAGGGGGGTCCAGTACCAGGCAGAAGCCCTTCCGAGAGTGGGGACTGGACTGTTAGGTGATTGTGATCAACCCTGGACAGCCTCTGCAGAGGTTTGGAGGCTGAAGCGGCTTTCTGCTGAAGGCAGATAGGACCACGGCTACCTGGACAAGATGGCGGGCAGCTCCCGTTACCGCAAAATCACCGGGTTTCCCGTGAGTAAAGAGGGGCACCGGCGGCTGAGCAGGTCACCAAGGCATTGGACATTCGGCCTGTGATTTGGGGACCCCCTCCTGGAAGAGGCGACGTGCTCTACTGTAATGGCAGCCGCGTGTAGCGGCAACCCCCGGCCTCCACAGATTTTCCACAGCGGCGCAGACCGCTCCAGCTGCACGAGAGGGAGCGAGGAGTGAGCCCTAGCCCCGGTGCTTATGCAGGTGCCGAGGGGATAACCAATTGCAGCAACCGAGTCATCAAGCAACGAAGAGGCAAGAAGGTGAGAGGGGCCCCCCTCGAAGGCACTCATATATGTGAGGGCTGCTGGTAATAATTACAAGAGACTGCGAATAGGCATAGAAGAGGGTGGTTTGCCAGGACCGGTCCCAGGAGGCCACGCTGCACCATAGGGAAGGAGGGATCCCCTGAAGGGGATGCCTGCCCCTTTCCCTGACCTTAACATGGAGCTGGCTGTCAGCCAAAATAGAGCATGCAAGGCCTAACGTGGAGTGCGACCACAGAGGACATGTTCAAAGTGAAATGGGGAGATGCAGTACATTAGCGGGAAAGTCAGAAACACGCAGTGCACTGGGGGATGAAGGGGGGAGCGCTGATCCGTACATCTTCACAGATTCCTCCCCACGGAGGATCCAACCGCTGGAGGAGAGAACGGAATCCCTTACAGCCCAGTAGAATTCCACACTTCTCAAATATGAAGACCTGGAGAACCGCTCCCGAAAAGGGAACTTAAGGGTGCGAGGCTTAGAGAAAGGGAAAGAAGGAACGGATATAGACGCATATATGGTGGGCCTGTTCTCCAGCATTTTAGGCGAGGGGGCAAGCAAAGTGCTTTTGGAACGTGTCCACAGTGTGGGCCTGACCTTGCAGGGGAGAAACCAATGCTTGAGAGACATTCTAGGCAAATTCACCTCCTTCAAGGTTAAGGAACTAGTGCTCCGAAAAGACCGAGACTTGGTGGAATACCAAAGCGCAATATGTGCTCTGTTTCAAGATGTTCCCCAGGCCACACTGAGGAGACGCCAACAATTTCGACTAACCACTGCTGCCCTGAGGGAACGCCACATTAGGTATAGGTGGACCTACCCCTTCGGACTGGCTTTCTCCTTCAATGGCAAGCTCAAACACTTCACAGAAGTTGAGGGAGCGGCAGCCTTGCTCGGTTTGGGGAAACCTTTGTCATCAAAAGAAACCATGCCGAAAGAAGCCTCCGCCAACAGGCGCGTAGGCCGGGGAGCTACAGGGGCCTGGCAGACCCCTAGGGAATCAAACAAGAACACATCGTAATGAGCTCTCCTGCCTATCTCATGTTCTGTCCCACCTATTGAAGCATCTGCTTGTCCGAACGAATCGAGGGCGATGTAGATCCCTCCCGGGGAGGTTGGAATTCTCCCTGGGTAGAGGACAGACCGGAGCACAGGACTCCCTCTGCACTTGTCTCTCACACCTTCTATTGCCGCCAACCAGCTCACGTCAGCCAGTAAGCATCGCTTCGATGGGCGGATCTCAGAAAGGACTATTCTAGGGTCAAGATCTACCAACAATCTCCCACTGGTCTCTGGGTGCGGGAATGGTCTTGCCCCATTAGCTTACTCAGGATCCAATTCCGAGGAACTTTGCATTATCCTGAACTGTTCATGTTTTTTATTCCTATTGTTGGTTTATCATTTATTTTACCCAGGGATCACAGCCTAACCATGTTGGAGTGGCGAGGGGAGTAAGGGGTAAGGGGGGTCTCCACAACTGCTGAGGTCGAGTTAACGGGACAGATGGGGGTTAAATTAATGTCATGGAATGGTAAGGGCCTCAACTCCCCTAACAAAAGGCAACACTTCTGGAAGTTTCTGGGGGATCAGGGCCCGCAGGTGGTGGCAGTGCAAGAGAGTCATCTTAAAAGGGGAGAAGAAATTAGGCTGAAGCACAGACACAATCCCCTGATATTTCGGTCAGCCAGCACCAAAAAACAAAATGGAGTGGCCCCCTTACATTTGGATGACTCAAAATGTGATAAGGAGGGGAGATTTATTATGGTTAAGGGCTCATTATTGGGCAGACCCTGCACGATAGCCGCAGTGTACGCGCCTGTGGGACAGGCAGAATTTCTCTCCAACTTTCTCCTATCTCTGACGGGCTTGTTCCCAGGGGTAATTTTAATCTCACATGGGACTCGCAGATGGACACTACATATCCACAGAGAGTGAGAGGGGATGTTTAGCAGGTCTCGAAAACTATCCATGCAACCGCTGTGTCTCCTAGACATTTGGTGGACCCTTTACTTTTCGCTCAGCCCACAGGTCGTACTAGAGGATAGACCACATTTTTATTAGTCAATCACTTGCACATGCTTGTACGGCTTCCCTCTTTCTCACCATAGCTATATCGTACCATGCTCCTGTGCCCTGTGCATTGAACTGGCAGCCCCACGTTCTAAATTGACCAGAAGGTATTTACCAGAGGTGCTGTGCAGAGATAGATTACACAGAGATGGCATTCACAAAGCTATTGTTTATTTTTCACTATTAATGATCCCACGGATACATCCTCCACAAACAATTGGGATGCCTTCAAGGCATATATATGGGGTCATTGCATCTCCCTAGCCACCTCCCTCAGGAATCTCCAAATGAAAGAACAATTGGAATTGGAACAAGAGTTGCTTAAGGCCAAGAACATCCATAAGGCCGCTTCCTCAACCCTGGCCCTTCAGAAGGTCACATTTACACTAACAGAGTAGAAAATACTTTATTGAGACTTCAGGCTCGTGGGTACAAGGTGTAGGATAAGGTAGGCTCCCTCTTGGCGAGACAGCTTAGGGTCAAGCAGAAGGATTATATAAAACATTGACGGGAATGGGGTCACACAAATCAATGAGGAGGGGGAAGCCAGAACGTTCCACAATTTCTATAGTACTCTATATCAAGCGGAACCTTCCCAACAGGCGGACCAGATGCAAAACTTAGATGCTGTGGATCTTCTTCAGGTCCTGGCATCAACTAACGAGCATTTAGGCTGCGCCATTTCCCAGGAGGAGTTGCAGGCGGCCATTGACTCCCTCAAGCGACATAAAGCCCCAGGCCCTGATGGGTTTACGGCACAGTTCTTCCGCACCTTAGCTGCTGGCTTAGCGCCTCAGCTGACTATCTTATTCACTGATATTGTGACGAAACAGGCGCTCTCGCCCTCTATGGAGAAGCCCTGTTATCAATAATCCTGACAGGTAAAGACCCCCAACAATGTTCCTCCTACACGCCTGTAGCTTTGTTAAATCTAGATGCAAAACTTTACTCCAAAATCCTGGCGACTAGAATGGAAAAATTCTACTCACTCTTATTCCCCCCGACCAATCAGGGTTTATTAAAGGGCATCAGACCCATGACAATCTTCGCAGGGTTTTCCATCTTATGGATAAGACCCAGAAAAAAAGGATACTGGCTGCCCTTTTATCGATTGACGCAGAGAAGCGTTTGAGCGGCTTGACTCTACTTTTTTACAGCTCCCTCAGCGTCGATTTGGATTCTGTGAGTCCTTCCTGGGGATGGTAAGAGCAAACTGTAGTGCCCCGAGATCTAGGGTTGTGGTAAACGGAGTGGCTTCTGATTTTCTTAACTTAGCTAGGGGCACCAGGCCAGGCTGCCCTCTCTCCCCGATGCTCTTGACCCTCAGCATTGAACATTTTGTGGCTAGGGTGAGAGCAGATCTGCAGATGAGTGGCATTCAGTTTGGCACAGATGACAATAAAATATTGCTGTTTACCGATGATGTTTTCCTGCCAATAACTAACCCGGTAGCCTCCTTGACCGAGATACATCAGGAACTATTACAGTTCAAAAAGATCTCAGGCTTCAATGTTAAACTCTCTAAATCCTTTGTTCTGAACTTAACAATGCCTCCAAAGGTGCAAAGAGTGGTTGAAGGGATGTATTCCTTTCGTTGGGCATGGTAGGCAATTACATATCTTAGGGTACAAATCACCCCCAAACTGTGTGATCTGTACAGAGCTAAGTTTCCCCCACTGCTTAGACAGATTTAAAATGATTTTTAAAAATGGAGTGCAGCCTATATCTCCTGGATAGGTCAAATCAACATGGTCAAGATGAACGTGCCTCCATGACTTCTCTATCTTTTTCAGGGGCTCCCTATCCTACCTGAGAAGGGGCTATTCCCTGAACTGAAAACCATGACTATTAACTTCATATGGCAGGGGCAAAGAGCGTGTCTGTCTCACTGTCTTCTGACAAGACACCGCCTTAAGGGGGGCCTTGCTCTCGCTGACTTCTTGAAATATTACAGAGGAACCCAGCTGCAGGTAATGGGTGCATGGTCACTGAGGAAATCGGAGAAATTGTGGCTTCACATAGATGGGCAGATGACGGGTAGAACCCTTTGGGACTTGCCTTGGAGGCAGAAAACAGACAGGTCAGCTAACGCTTACTTGAGCATTCCCACAGCAGCAACACTCCAGGTATGGGGCACTGTGACCAAAACCCTACCTGTGACCACGTTCCCTTCGCCCTATACGTCCATTCATTTTAGCACTGATTCCCCTCCCACGGGCTCCATGAAGGGACCTTTGATCGTTGGAGGGAGGGAGGCTGTCTCATGATCTCTGACCTCTTCTCTGGAGGAAAGATTCACGCCTTTACAGACTGCGTAATTCATTTTCAGCACCCACAAACTGAAGGCTTCCATTACGCACAACTAGTTCACTGGGTCCAGCAGCCGCAAATGCGACAGGCAGCCACTAGAGAACTACAACTGTTGGAAAAATTCATCCAATCTGGCAACACAGGAAGGGGATGCATCTCCTTTCTCTATACACTCATGCTCACATTGGGTTCCCAGATATCATTACGTCATAGAGCCTTTTGGGAGGGTATCCTGCCAACCGCGCCATCAGATAAGCAAAGGGAATGTGTAATAATCCAGGAAAAAGGTTTAATTTAAGAAGCTTTATTCAGCAGCACAGCATCATGTAGGCAGCTTCAAAGTCCAAGTACAACTGACAGAAAGATGCAGAATGCATCACCAGGAAAGTTCTGAGAACCAGAACATCATGAACAAAGTCTCATGCTATTAAAGGAGAAGTAATGTATAGAGCAGGATATAACACATCTCCCCCATGAAAAGAAAAACAAGTAAAATAACATATGTACAAAAACATAGTAACAACGAAGCAGAGTATTATACAGAGCAAAATATTAAACATAGTCTCGTAAAGAAATAGGTTTCTTACGAATGCGGGAATCATCCTTGATCCTGGAGGCAATAGAGTCAGGAGGAAGCCTAGAACACAGACCTCGTGCAAAATTGTAACAATTCTGAGAAGAAGAAGGAGAATTCACACCATACTGGACAGGGCACTTTGCAATCTTGCTTACATTCCAGACCTTCCCATCTTGCGTGATAACAGAGTTTTGGAAAACATTTTTAACTTGAATGGGTCTACTATATTTGCTCACACCCTTGCTAACAAATGAAGGTTTCAGAATTTTGACCCAATCTCCCACAGCCAAACCATGTTCTTTTGCTTTCCACCTTTTGTTGTACCATAGAGCAGATTTGCTCTGTTTAGAAGCAACTCTGTCCGCAACGAGTTTGACATCTACAACATCCTCACAAAAGGCCTTACATTTCTCCTTGAACCACCAAGGACAAATAACAGAAGCTGGATCTCTTCCCTTAAGTAACTTGAATGGACTAACCTCCGTGGTTGTGTGTGGAGTTATGCGATAATGCCAAAGTTTCTCTCTGAGGACATTCAACCAGTTACCTTTTTCCTTAATGGCATCTACAACAAAGTTCTTTAACACACGGTTGAAACGCTCAACCTGACCGTTCTCATGTGGTTCGTAGAGAGAGGTCCTAACATGTTTTATATTACAAGATTGTAAGAATGACTGCATTTCTGATGAGACCAATTGTACCCCATTATCTGACACTAACGTAGAAGGACAACCTTCTCTAGAAAATACTTCTTGGAAGAACCAAATTATAACCTCAGAAGTGTTCTTTGACACAAACTTTACCTCAGGCCACTTAGAATGGTAATCAATAATCACAAGGGCAAAACGAGAAGATTCAGGCAAAAAATTAAATGGACCAGAAATGTCAAAGGCAATTTTACTCCATGGAACTTCAGGCCAGACCACCGGCTTAAGAGGTGGGACAACAACCTTTAGCATTTTGTCTTTGTCACAACACTCACTGCAATCCCTAACCACCCGATCTACAAACCTGTCTAAACCAGGCCACCAGAAATTCAATCTAATCAAACGCTTCATGGCAGAAATTCCAGGATGGGTTTTGTGCGCCAATTTGAGAATCAACTCCTGAACACCAACAGGTGGGACACACTTGTCACCTTTAAACACAAGATCACCTTCACAGAATAATTCATCAGCAACATTGAAGAATGGAACAATATCTTCCCTGACATTAGTTTTGTTGGGCCAACCCTCCAACACATATTTCTTCAAGGTAAGAAACTTTTCATCCTCTTCTTGACATTTAAACCAGAACTGTTCAGTGATCTCTTGATACTGAGAATCAACAAAATCCTGCAAACCACAAACAAAATCCACATCTTTACAACCCTTAACACTGTCAATTAAACTAAGACAAGGCAGACGTGACAAGCAATCAGCCGTCACATTTTTCTTTCCAGGAATGTATTCCACCGTAAAGCTATATTCTTGCAACTTGGATGTCAAACGTGCAATCCTCGCTGTGGAATTCCAACCTCCTCCCACTGATAGAATATGGACAAGGGGCTTATGATCAGTTCTCAGAATGAACTTACTGCCCCAAATATATATTCTATAGTGCTCTATGGCCCATACACATGACAGCAACTCCCGCTCAATAACTGCATATCTGCGCTCTGTCTCACTCAGCGTCCTGGATGAAAATGCCACATTCCATTCTGACATACCGTCTGTTTGGGAAAGCACACATCCCAAACCATACAAACTTGCATCTGTAGTGATTATACATTTTTTTCCCATTCTAAAGGGTCTCAAAGTTGGTGAATCAACAATATCCTTTTTGATCTCAGAAAATGCATTTTCTTGCTCTGTGTTCCACACAAATTCATTCTTTTGTCTCAAAAGTTTTCTCAACGGCTCCATTTTTGTAGCAAAATTAGCAACAAACTTGCTGTAATACTCGCACATGCCTGAAAAAGACAAGAGCTGTTCCTTATTAATGGGAGCTGGGGCATTAAGAATGGCCTCCACATTTGATTTTTTTGGAATTAAACCTTCCCCTGAAAGGGTGTGCCCCAAATACTCCACTGATTTCTTAAACAAATTGCATTTGTGTGCTTTAAGAGTAAGGCCATAGTTTTGTAGTCTGGAGCACACTTCATTGAGATGAACAGAATGTTCAGCATTATTTTTAGAGAAGATCAGAATGTCATCCTGAAAGCACTTAACATAGGAATCAAGGTCTCTAAAAATTTGAAACATTACCCTCTGGAAGACAGAGGCAGCAGGAGCCAACCCAAACGGCATTCTTCTGTACTGAAAGAGGCCCATGGGTGTGATGAAAGCGGTGAACTTCTTAGATTCCTCTGTTAATTCTATTTGATGGTACGCTGACCTAAGATCTAGGGTAGAAAAGATCTGCGCACCATCAAAAAGTGAAACCAATTCATTGATATTTGGAAGCGGATGGCAATCTATAACTATGTTTGAGTTAAGCGCTCTTAAATCAATACAGACTCTCAATTTTTGATCAGGTTTCCGTACGAGGACAATGGGTGAAACCCATTCAGATGACTCAATTGGTTCAATTATATTATCTTTCAAAAGATCATCCAGCATATCCTTTAATTCAGACCTAACATTGAGGGGTACACCTCTCAATTTTTGCTTCACAGGAATGGCATTATCTTTTTAAACGATTTTGTGTGCAAAACCTTTCAATTTTCCTAATTGATCACAAAATACTTTATCAAATTTTTTACTCCAAAAGGAGGTAACATCTTCTTTCCCTTCACTAATACTATTAACCATCTCTTGATCACTACAAAGTTCAATAGGATCCTTGGCTCGTGGATTTAATTTGATACCAAGTTCCCATTGATCTTGCCATCCAAGAACATTTACACCTTTGAAAGCTATATACAGTTTGATATTGGCGAAGCTACCTCTAAAAGTTAAAGGCACATTTAAAAATCCTTCAATCAAAATGTTGCCTCCATTAAAGCTTTCAGCTAAAATATCAGATGGTTGTAATTTAGTAAAATCACACACTTCATGTAATTTCTCATCAAAGTATTGTTTAGTGATAATGGTCCATGGGGACCCAGAGTCTACCATCAATTCCACATCAACCCCAAGGATGTTAAAATTGCATTTAGGTGATTTCTTACAAGTCAAAACAATGGTACCACTTTGTAGGATGGACACAACATACCCTCTTGCAACCTCCTGTGGGGTAGGTTCAGAATCATTAACTGAAGACACCTTGATGGGAGTAGGATAACTAGAAACAAGACGTGATTGTCCTGTTCTTCCTTGTGAATTAAAACGTTTCTCCCTACAGACATTACCAAAGTGTCCCAGTTTACCACAAATGTTGCAAGTTCTATTTAGGGCAGGACATCCTGGAAAAGAAGCAATATGTGACTTATTGCCACACCTATAACAGGAAACTAAATTGCTATTAACATCAGGTTTTCTGTAATTACCATTAGACCAATTCTTAACAGCAGATTGTGAGGTAGTAGTATTCTTCGCTTCATTCCTGGACTTGACCAAGCACACTTCTTCCTCAACATTAGTCTTACTACCATTGGCACTTTGTTTATCTACAATATCCATCCATTTTTCAGACATCTCTGTAGATTTAGCAATAGCAATTCTCTCTTCCAAACTGGGATCACCTAGGCACCACAACTTATCTTGGACTTTCTTATTCTTTTTTTTTTTTTTTTTTTTTTAAAACCTTTATTTACGAATGCACAATACACAGCGTCTGCCTTCAACCCCACAGGGCCGGCCGCTATGACATAAACAGGCTGAATGAAAAAGAGATTCCGAGGCAGTACGTTGCTGATGCAATCTGTCAAGGCAACATTGTCGGTGAAAGCATAGTATCATACAAGTAGGATAAGAAAGGTTTAATTTTATGGTTTTGTCAAAAGAACACCAACACACAAACACATGGCATCATAATGGCAAGGGTTGCTGGAGGTGGGGGAGGGAAAAGTGATGTGGGAAAAGGGATGCTGGCAAGGGGGGGGACACGTGCGGGAAAACAGAAAGCGTGGTGGAATTAGAAGAGGAACGTAAATCATGGGGAGGAGGGGAAAGGGACCTCATAATCAAGCGGAGGAGAACAGATATCTCCGCGATAAGTATTCCACTGAGCCCAAACTCTGGACCACTTCCCTGGACGTCCTCGGGCCTCATACACAGTCTTCTCTCGGAACATGGACCAGTCCATGTTCTCTTTCCAGGCACTTAACAATGGTAATCTAGGGGAGCCCCAGAGCTGCGCGATATCTCTCTTCGCGACCATGTTGCCCAGGGTAACCCATAGCGTCTGGGCAACATTACAATCAGACGGTTCCCACACATTCAACAGACAACGACGTGCTTCGGGAAGTAGTGGGACCCCCGTGACACGACCCATAACATCATGCACCCTGGACCAGTACGCCGCAATCATCGGGCATTCCCACAGAACATGAAGAAAGGTACCATCCATCCCACACCCACGCCTGCATCGTCCATCCGAAACCAGACCCATTCGCACCAGACGCACCCCAGTCAGATATACACGGTGAAGGATCTTCAACTGGACAAAGCAAAGCCGTGCCGGAATAGCCACCTCCTTAGGGGAGGAAACAGCTGACTGCCAGTCCTCGTCATCTAATTCGAGTCCGTCAGCCGTCCAGGCAGCCCGGAGCTTCTCAAGCTGGTCAGCTCTGTTGTTAATAAGCTTTTTGTAGATTAAGGAGATGGTGCTATCTGGGACATGGCCGTCTAGAACTCGATCTTCCAGGGGGGAGGACTGCGGAATATCGGTACCAGGTGGAAAGACGGAAGACAGGGCGTGCCTCACCTGCATGTACCGGAAGTGTTCTCTATCATCGAGCCGGTATTCCAATTTCAAGGACTCAAAGGACTTAACCGCGCCCCGTGCCCACAGGTCCTCCACCGTGCTGATCCCAATCATATCCCATTTCTCAAACCCTTTCGTCTTCCACAGGTTGCCCAACCGCTCCGAATCATACAGTGGCGTCTTACGTGTCAGCCTACCACCCCAGCCCGTGGCCACGGTAGCGTCCCTCCATGCCCGCACCGCACATTTCGTCAGCCCGTAAGGAGTCGAAAGGGTGCCTTTGAATACAGAGCCCTATTAAAATTGCCACCAGGCAACAATAGTTTATCCAAGGCAAAGGCGGGAGCGGGCTCCGGGGCATAGGTCGCATGGTTGATGGCGCACAGGTGTGAGGCCCAGTAGTACCGTCTAATATCCGGCAACGCGATACTCCCATCATACCAGGAGAGCGTGAGCTTGGATAGGGCAATGCGGGCCCGGCCATCCCAAATAAGTTGTCGTTGTAGACTCTCGACTTCATGGAAATAGCGAGCTGGAACAGGGTCAAAGAAATTTTGCAGGGCGTAAAGAAATCGGGGAAGCGACATCATTTTAAAGAGTGCCGCCCGGCCCAATGGAGACAGAGGCAGATCGCGCCAACGTCGAACGTCTTGCTTCAGTCTACGGAGCGGAGCATACAAATTTCGCTCGTAGCGGACCAATGAGGTCGTGGATACATAGATCCCCAAATACTTAAAGCCGTCGGCCGCTACCAGAATGGGAAACCTGCGGGGGAGAGGCGGCAGCGAACCAGCTATGACGTAGACACAGGACTTGTTCCAGTTGATGACAAGTCCCGAGTTCTTACCGAAGGACGTGAGAACGTCGAAGAGAACGTTGAGCGACTTCTGAGGGGAAGTAAGATAAAGGAGGATATCATCCGCGTATAAGGAGACACGATCCTCGAGGTCTGGGGACCATCGGATCCCTTTGATAGAGGGTTCCCACCGGAGCCATGCGGCAAGGGGTTCGAGCGCCAATGCAAATAGGAGCGGGGAGAGCGGACAGCCCTGACGTGTGCCACGGCCTAAGGGGAAGGGGTCCGAGCATCTTCCATTCACCGCGACCTGAGCAAGTGGCCGTTCGTAAAGAAGCTTGACCCATGCGATGAAATTAGGGCCAAAGCCAAATTTAGCGAGGGACGCCCATAGGTAGGGCCATTCGATAGTGTCAAATGCCATTGTGGCGTCCAGTGAAGCGACCACTGCCGGCTCGGCGAGGATCGAAGCTCTTGCGAGAACGCTGTGGAGTCTACGCAGATTGAGGGCAGTGTTCCTATGGGGGATGAAACCGGATTGATCCGGGTGGATCAGGTCGCAAATCACCTTAAGCAACCGATTGGCCAGTACCTTAGCAAGGATTTTGGGTTCCGCGTTAAGGAGGGAAATGGGGCGGTACGAGGCGCAGCGGTCACGAGGCTTGCCGTCCTTATAAATGACGACTATGGTAGCGAGGCGCTGCTCAAGGGGGAGGCATCCAGCCTCAACCGCCTCGAGAAACATTTGACGCAGGTGGGCGGCCATCTTGTCGGGACAAAGTTTGTAAAGCTCAATGGGGAGTCCATTAGGGCCCATCGCCTTTCCCGAGCGAAGGGATCGGATTGCAAGGGCAATCTCGTCGACAGTAAAAGGGGCCTCCAGGGCAAGGCAGTCCTCATAATGACACAGTGGGCAGTGCGATGTCACGTAGAAGTAGCCTGGAATCTGCCTCATCTCGATCGCTAACAGGCGTGTAAACCTTTCGGAAGTGGTCCACAAAGCAATCAACAATTTCACCCGGATCAGAGACACTCTCACCAGATTCACGAACAATGACAGGAACAACACGACTCGCACGTTCAGTCTTATCCAGCCACGCAAGGAGCTTGCTAGCCTTGTCACCCACATCATACAGTCGGCCCAATTGATTCGCCCGCATCAATTTAGCAGCATCCGTGACACAGGCTTTATAGTCTGCCTGATTCAATTCCAAAGTGTGCAGCAGTGCAGGCGTGTCATTCCCACCCAGCTCACTCTCAAGCGCAGTAATTTCGGTTTCAAGGGCCACAACAGCCTCCCTCTTGACCCTACGCTCTGTGGCAATGAATGATAGGGCGGAACCCCTGATAACCGTCTTGAAGGCCTCCCAAAGAACAGTAGGGGAAGTGACCGAGCCCACATTCTCAGCAAAGTAGCAATCTATTGCCTTAACCAAATCTGAGCGGAGCCGGGGGTTTCGGAAATGCCAGGGAGGAATCGGGGGGACCCTGTTGCCAAGTAGACCGCCCACAGAAATCGTAATCAGCAAGGGAGAGTGGTCCGAGATACCCCGGGGGAGATGACGTATCTCTCGAACAGTGGACAAAGTGGAGGCCAACATAAGAAAATAATCGATACGGGAGAGGCTACCATGCGCACCAGAGTGAAAGGTGTATTGCTGGAGCGTGGGGTGCAGTGAGCGCCAGACATCTACCAAGCCAAAAGTATCAGCCATCTCACTAAGCCACATCTGGGACTGCAACAATACCCTAGGGGGAAGTCGATCACATTCACCGGACATTACAGAATTAAAGTCCCCTCCCAGGATCAACAATCCGTCCGGAAGCCCAAGGAGAGTCCTGCCAATATCAGCATAAGTGGTAGCCTGCAGTCCCGGGGGGATATAGACAACAACAAACACGATCTGTTTACCCTCCCACCTCCCAGAAACAGCAGCATACCGCCCACGGTCATCAAGGATAACCTCGTCAATAGCAAGAGCAAGGGAAGACTTTACCATAATACCCACACCCCGTGAGCCTGAAGTGAAACCGGCATGTGCAACCAGGCGATAACCCCGACGATCTAAGGCCTTGCAAGCATTTCCAATCAAGTGGGTCTCCTGAAGAAATACAACATCTGGGGCGTGGCGCCTTAAGAATTGCAGTACAATGCCCCGCTTAATCCTATCACCCAAACCGTTTACGTTCCAAGAAAGAACCCGCATTTCACCCCCCCCCCATTGTGGCAAAAACATTCCACCCCCACCCACCAGCAGAACCCACAGTTCAAAGTCATTGCAGAGTGTAAAATACCATGAAAACCAAGACAGAACAAACAAAACAAAACACAACCCAGTCCCCGGAAACCAACCCCAAAACCGAAACCCGTTACAACACCCCCCTCCCTGCACCCCTGCTGACTAAAAAGCCACCCCCAACTGCAGTGTGCCTGTCGCCCCATATTATCTACACGAAGAACCCCCCGAGGAGGAAGGGAGAAATCACCCGTTCCCGTACCGCCACGGGCTATAACATAAAGCACAAAGTCAATTTACACAGCACGTTACATAGTCTCAACCAGAACCTCAGGGGCCCCAATTACTCCTGGGCCATTGCACCGCCTTCCGCACCACCAGGGCCTCCGCTTCCAGAGTCATCAGCCGGCAACGAGTCCAACCAGTCGGCAGCACGTTCAGGCTGATCAAAAAAGTAGGCACGTTCTCGAAATTCGATCCGTAGCCGGGCCGGAAACAGCATGGCGTATTTCAGTCCCCGATCTCTCAAGCGACGCTTCACTCCAAGGAACCCTGATCGTTGCCGCTGCACTTGGGGAGTGAAGTCGGGATATATGGAGACAGAGTTATTGTCATATTTCAGAGGACCGTGCTTGCGGGCGGCCTGGAGGATAGCGTCTCTGTCCCGGTAGTGAAAAAGTCTCGCAATGATAGGCCTCGGTGGGTTTCCTGGCTTCACTTGTCCTCCTGGAAAACGATAAGCGCGCTCTACGGCAAAGAACTTACTGAGTCCAGCCGGAGCCAGTTGAGCCACAATAAGTTCCTCGACCAACAGGTCGGTCGATACAGCACCATCACATTCCGGTACTCCGACCAGGCGTATGTTGTTCCGCCTGGCCCTATTGTCATAGTCCTCCATCCGCTTGAGCAGCAAATCGTGCGAGGCACGCAGATTGCCAATCTCAGATTGCGCCTCAGCCATGTCCGTCACCAGACTCGACGCTTTAAGATCCAGAGCCTTCACACGCTCGTTCGTTTTGGCTAAATCGGCCCGAATAAGAGTTACATCCACCGCCACCGTGTCTATTTTGGACACTACGGCTTCGAATTGCTGACTCATATCGGCCTTAAGTCCAGTGATGGCAGCCAAAAGATCTTGGAGCGATACTTCCGACGATGATGGCATGTCAGTTTGAAGTCCTTCAGCACCAACGCTTGTGGCGCCGGGGGAGCCTCTCGGCTGGGTGTAGCGTTCGATCATGTTAGACTGGATCGATCCCCCCCGGGTCGCAGCCTTCCGGCGTTTTTCGGCCTCCGCTTTCGTCGCCATCTCCCGTTCGATGTCGGCCGGATGGCCAGGAGAAGCAACGAGAAGGAGGATAAGCCTCGAAACTCCGACCTGCCAGTGAAATGGGAGTATCGCGACCTCCGTGCCAGTCCTCCGGAGGAAAGTATGGGCTGTGAGGGCAACAGGCGAAGGCGGAGTAGGAGGAGGCAAGAACAAAGAGATGGAAACCGAAAGTGAAAGCAGTACACCTCCGGTGGGCCAGATGCCAGTCAGCCGTTGTTGTTCAATTACAGGTCGGCCACAGTGGGTAGCCGAGTCCCCGGTCGCGCCCGCGGGCAGGCCAGAAAGTTGCAAATGTCAGAGAAATGGCCCCCAGGGTCCGTTTTCGACCAAAAAAGGATCGGTAGCATCAGTGAAGATCGCGCTGCAAAAGCCCGTCAAAATGACCAGGATAGGTGAAGGATAGATAAGGAAGGACGGCGCGGGTCTCGGGAGCTCTCTGCTTACGCGACCATCTTGGATGCCCGCGTAGCTCCTCCTCGACTTTCTTATTCTTAACGTGAACAATAATTTGGTCACGTATCATCTCATCAGCCATTGTACCAAAATTACAACGTAAAGTTAGTGCTCTTAAAGACGTGAGAAAGTCATCAAAAGATTCATCCTGTTTCTGTGCCCTGGTGTAAAACTTAAATCGATTAAGAGCAATATTAGCGGTGGGTTTAAATCTTTTTTCTAATCTGGAAAGAGCCTCAGAATAAACATTAAGATTATCACCACTACCGGAAGGAGTAGAAATAGGAGGCAAAGTTCTGAAAATTTCTTGCCCTTCTGATCCTAAACAATGCAATAATATGCTCTTTTTCCTCTCTGCACCCATTCGCTCTCCATCAATGGCCTTCATATAGTTGAAGAATTCCTCCTTCCATCTTGCCCAAGGCAAAGGAGGATCACCCTTAATTTGCAAGAATTTAGCAGGAGGGTCAAATTGCATTTCAAAAGACACAGTTAAAATTAAACCAAATACCAAATGTAAAATGAAACTTATTAAAACTTGCAGTAAAATAAATGTACCCAAATATAGGATAACATGGAAAATACTGTAAATAAGGTAAGCAAAACAGTATCAATATAATAATACAAGAATAAAAAGTCACTTGTAGATATTAGTAGAAGATCCTCCAAGTAACAGGAAGAAAGTACCTTCATAACACGGTGGCAGAGAACGTTAATCAAAGAAATCAGAAATAAAAAGTAAAATGTAGCAAACGCTGTAGAAAGCGATAATAAAATAGGCTTTCCGTGTAAACTTGAAGAAATAGAGAGTCCACAACCCTCGCGTATAAAAGTAAAAGAATCTCCGCGTAGATATCGGCAAAAGGGTTGCTAGGTAACTGTATGTTTACAGAAAGCAAAATGGAGTCACGTTGCACGCAGCGTAAAACGTAAGACGTTACGCTGCGTGTAGAAAGTGTTGCAATGCGTAGTAGCAGAACGGTAAACAGGAACCTGCAGTTAGTTGCTAGGAGATACGACGCGCTGACGTGATGATGCTCCGTGAAGTATTGTGTCCCGATGTCCAGGCAACGAGTCGGCACCTTGGTTACAGGAAACGCGTTGTACGGCTCACTGGCGCGTTCCACAATTCAGCGTCTAGGTATCCAGGCAACAGGGAGCAGGCTTCGGTAAGGCTCGAGCTTAAGCTTGAAAGATGCAGAACATCAATTTGATGAAAATAGTTCAGAAAAAGCTCGTATTTTCTCGCAGAAGGTTCAGGACACTTTGTAGTAAAAGTGAAAGGCAGCAAATCCAATGAGAATATTTTTTAAAAAGTGGAAAAATAAAATATCCAGAGAAATCCAAAAAAATAAGTCCAGAAACAATAAAATAGGGTTCACTCCGCTCCTGTGCTGTAGATGGCTGGAGTCCTCGTCGCCAAAATTTGTAATAATCCAGGAAAAAGGTTTAATTTAAGAAGCTTTATTCAGCAGCACAGCATCATGTAGGCAGCTTCAAAGTCCAAGTACAACTGACAGAAAGATGCAGAATGCATCACCAGGAAAGTTCTGAGAACCAGAACATCATGAACAAAGTCTCATGCTATTAAAGGAGAAGTAATGTATAGAGCAGGATATAACAGAATGCCTATATAAAGACATAGCGAAATACACTTGTTCCATGTTCCTGAGGGAAGCCCACTATAAAACGTTATATGTCTGGTATCTCTACCCACAGAAACTACACTCCATCTTCCCCAATACAACAGATCGCTGCTCGTGGGGTTGTGGTCTTCTGGGGGATTTTAAGCACATATGCTGGGATTGCCCGACTATACAGCCCTTCTGGAAGGAAATACTTTCCCAGATCAAACTAATATCAGGGTTCCCGATTGTTGACTCCATGTAACACATTCTCTTGGGTGTTTTCAATTCAGTGCTCAAATATCAGAACCAAGGGGACCGATCCATCATGTGGTAATGTCTAGGTGCAGCAAAGATATCTTTAGCTGCAGCATGGAAGAGGTCAGAAGCTCCCTCCCTCCTACAATGGGATGCCCGCTTATGGCGTGTACTAGCCCTGGAACGATTGCCCGACATCATTGATGACTTTCGCAAGGACTTTGACTATGTTAGGACCCCGCTAGTCAGCTACCTCTCGGATGGACTCCCTCTGTGTGCGTGCGGTCCCAGGTTGCAGGCACTACACCTCTTCCTGATTTAATAAGGGGTTACCCACCACAGGGGTGGAGGCTTGGGTGTTACCCCTCACTTGTGAACCCTCTTGCATGGGACACGGGAGACAGTCTTCTTGAACCCCCTATACACATATCATACTGTAGGCTTGTGTGTTTTCCCAGGTTTTGGTTGTTTTTTTTTTCTCTTTTTATTTCTTTCTTCCTATTTATTCACTGGTGGTTTGCTTCGCAACAAATACAAATGTTCGAATATTGTAGAAATCAGCTTCTCAGAGTTATTCACGGGGGAAATCCATCCCTTGTTACGAAACTGTACCGATACAATAGCTAACCACTGCATGGCTTTTGATCCTGTGAAAAGGGATTGAACGCATTATGGTTTTTATAAAATGTTTGTAACCTATGAATAAAATTCAATAAACAGATTTTGACAACAAAAAGAAACTTCAAACACACAAGAAGTACCTGACCCTTAGAAATGCAGGGACTTTTACTGTACAACTGTATCTCTTTTACCTTTCTAAAGTGTGCAAGTCACTTCTTTGGGGACAGGCAGTATTCTGGTCTGGCAGTCAGTGAAGTCAATATGATGGAGGAAAATCTATTTAAAAAGTAAGATAAAACAATTTTACACAATAATATGGGTTTAATCAATTAATTAATTGGGAAAATCAGCCAGTTTCAAACAGAGACCAAAGTCTGAAGTTCAAAGTTCTGGATTACAAGCAGGTGAATATTTACTGCAAAACCCCCACAAAACACAGGTTACAAATTCCGATACACTGCAAACAGGAATCTGTGCAGATATGATATTGCCAACAAATATGTCAAAGAATAGTCTGCCTATCCATGTTCAGCAGAAGCCCCCCTCTTTTGGGTTTTTTCTTTTACTTCTCTGAATAAGGGTGAGATAATCATAGAAAAACAATTGTGTTTTTCTGCATAGCGAGTGATTATCTCTTGCTTGACGTCATTGGGCCCAGTCCTGCTATCTGAGTTTAACATATTCTCAAAAGGCTTGGATTAAGGCAGAATACATGCTTGATCAATGTTCAATAACAGTGCAAAATCTATTTCTACTGTGGACATCTCACTGTGTTTGTTTACAGTTAGAAATGTGGTGACCTTTTCTATACTAATTATTGATGTTCTGTCAAGTGGGTATCTGCAAAGAAATATTATCTATTTATGTATTTTATCGCAGCTAAATTGACCATGCAACATTCATGTTTGTTTCCTAAAACTACTTGTGCACTATGAGCTATGTATTTTTACAGAACCCACAGTTACCTTTTCCAGCATATACATTTGTTAGGCCTAGGCCAGTTCACTAATTACAGAGGTTTAAAACTATCCCTCACCTGAAATGTTTGTATTGGGGTTTGGGATTTTATATGTGTGTATGTGTCTATAAAATGTTTTTCTATTATTTCCCTACATCAGTCCCCCTCAAAGTATTCTTCAACTATTTTTGCCACCTTCCTATCTACTAGAGGATGATCTTATGCTCACTACTCTTTCTCTCGGCATTGATCAATGTCCCTATTATCCAAATCATCGTCCAGCACATAAGTACAGCAAGCCAACCCGAACTTCTTACAGTCCCCCTCCTCCCATGGCTGTCATCAAGTCCAGTACATATCTGTACTGCATTACCATCAGTCTAAGGGCTCCGAGTTCTTCCTTGATAGTACTGAATCCATCTTCAGTTACATTGATTGTCTTCACTAACTCTCAGTGTGTCATTTACAGCGAGCAGGCAGTTGCTTTTGCCTGAACAAGTGGTAGGATGCTCCCAAAAAAGAGCTGGGCATCGTTGATTTGTCTTTATTCCTGTGGAGTATATATAATACAAAAGCCCCCTAAAAAAACATGTTACAAATTCCTATGTGACGCAAATAGCAAGTTGGGCAGATAAAATATTGCAAAAACAAATAAATATTTCCAAGAAATGTCTACGTGTCCATGTTTAGCAGAAGCCGTCTCCTTTGGGATTTTTCTTTTAGGTCTCAGAATAAGGGTGCAATAATCACAGAAAACATTTTTGTTTTTTCACATAGTGAGTGATTATCTCTTGTTTGATGTCATTGGGTCCAGTCCAGCTTATCTGACTTTAACATATTTTCAACAGGCTTGCGCTAAGGCAGAATCCACTCTTGTTTACACCCTGTACTCAATGCTCTATGACAATGCAAAAACAATTTCTACTGTCTACCTCTTGTGTTTGTTTAACATATGGAAATGTGGTGATCTTCTCTGTGACATCTACACTAAATATTGATGTCCTGTCAAGTTTGTAACTGCAAAGAAATATAATCTATTTCTGTATATTATCACAGCTAAATTGACCAGGCAACATTCATGTATGTTTTCCAAAACTAATGTGCCCTATGACCTATGTATTTCTTCAGAACCCACAGTTATCTTTTTCAGCACATTCATTAGGCCTAGGCTGGTTCACTACTTACATAAGTTTAAAACTATCCCTCACCTTTAATATTTGTAATGGAGTTTGGGATTTTATATGTGTGTGTATGTGTCTATAAAATGTATTCTAATATTTCCCTAAATAAAGCTTTAGGACATTTCCTTCTAGGCGATAATGCAGCAGCGTCCTCACCCAGAGCCGTGTTTTTCCCTACTGCATGTCCCAACAGTGCAAAGCATTCTGGGATAATTTCCTGCATTCTGGCTTCTGGCATATGCTGCATGCAGGAAAATAAATTGAAAAATGTGTTTAAATGCATTGCACACATTCGTTATTAACAAATAAGGTTTCTCTTTATTCACATATTTATGAAAGTGCTTTTTAGGGCTCGCTGCGAAAAGCGCGCAAAAGCGATCTCTCGCTGAGAGAACTATAGCTGTCGGCTCAGCCGACAACGAGGGGAGACAAGAGCTGGCCATGCGCGCAGCATTGTCTATGGCAGAGTCGGATTCCGATGCGCGCCTTGGGATTGGGTCGTGCGCGTCGGAATGCGACTCTGCCATGCGCCATAAGTTTCAGTTTCGTTAGCGCTCGCTGGATTCCTATTCAGCGAGTGTGTCTCATCGCCGGAGCTGGGAGTTGTGCGGGGGATTTCAGGAGCCACGGCCGTGGGCTGGTTTTAATTTCAGCCAGTGAATCATATTTAATGAACTGTGCCCTTGGGGTATTATAACATTCCTTCACTTCGGCAGATGTTCTAAATAAACATTTAATTTGCTCACAAGCCCCGTTCCCTCAAGTATTTGAGCAGCGTTATCAGGGCACGCGTGGAGTAAAGTCTTGTTATTTTTGCGGATGGATTGTGCTGAGGCGACGACGGAAGATGGCAGCAGCAACTCCTGTGAAGTGGCACAGCAGAAAACTCTGCACACACTAGTCGTTTGTTCCTGTGTCGCGTTCCAGTTTATGACTTGTTTTTGTGAGCCTATATTGGACTGCCTGCTGATAGTCGTATGCCTCCAAACACAGCGGGCATCTCGGGTCTGTGGGCTCCATCAAACACATCAGAACCGCTCTTCCTTCAAGCGTACCCCAGCCAGCGAAGCACAGAAATCCAGGCATCTATGCAGCACTGCTGGCTCCACAGCTGCTGGAGCAAGTCCAGCGGAACCCATTCATCAAAACCTGCAGAAAGGCATAGAACAAATGTCTTTTTATTGCTGTTCAGTGTGTGCCACGCCCCTGGCATTTAAATGGTTCAGGATCAGTATTTTGTTCCACCATAGGCAGAGTGACTGTATCCTTCCTGTTGTTGTTACTGTTGGACTAAGCCGTCCATAGCTTGAGGAGCACTGCCCTGCCTGGAACTGTATTATTGTGTTCATTTTTCAATGTGTGGCTGCGGCCTGGGCATAAATGAATTTGTTAAAGTTCTCTCCATGTTCCCTGAAGGATGCATGATATGATGTCCAGGCTGTAGGGTGTGCATCTGTTTAGCCCGCACTGAAGATACATATTGTTTATGTTTAGAGCTAAATAGATTAGTTGTCAGAGAACGTGCGTGGGTTGTTATTTTGTCTGTATTACATAGGTTATCTGTGTATGTATGTGGGCATTTTCACTAGTCGACAGGGCTTTGTTTTCTGAGGCATATTGGCCAGTAGAGCCCTTTGTCCCTATTAGGGGCTATTATCAGATCTCTAACACAGTTTATGATTGCTGCATGTTCACATGCCTGGCATGCAATTTTATTTTCTAATACAAACTCCTGTGGTATATTAGTCATTTGTTTCGACACCCTTCTCCAATGTCTTCTTGCGCATTTCATTCACGCCAGCTGATGGCTGTGTGAGACTTTCACACAGGGAACTGCTCTATATCAAAACACCTGTCCCACACTCTTTGAACTCTGTATGTGAACATTGGCTCATCATGCAATAAATACTGTTCTCTAGTGAACATTCTTGCCACTGGGACTGCTGCTTTTGCAGTGAAAGGGGCCCATGTTGTAGAAATGCATCATTTAGAAAACTACAGCAGCAGAGTTACTTGTACTTCCTTCTGTTTGTAAAAAAATTTCAAAGTGCTAACATATCTGTATTATTTAATTTACCTGCTAAAAAAAAATCTGAAAATTGTGATTTGGCAGTTATAGTTGACATAAGGTAGCGCAGAGGGTTAATATACCTTCTGCTAACAACGTGAACTATGCATTTCACAGAAAATGACCAAACATAAGAAACTGGGAAAAACAGTAATAAATGAACCATACAGAAAAGTAATTATTGCCCTTTTTCTGTAGTTTTGTCTCTGGTCACCGTAGTAATTCCTCATTCTTAGCCTTCTAGCAGTACTGCTACCTACTTCTCTGGTCCCAGTGGTAATTCTTCATTCTAAGTCCTCTAGGCAGTGCTGCAGTTGCTTCTTTGGTCCAGTCAGTAATTCCTCATTTTAAGTCCTTTGGAGCCAACTACTTCTCCGGTCCCGTTAATAACTCCTCCTTCTAAGTCTCCTAAACAGCGCTGCTACCTTCTCCTCTGGTCTCATCGGTAATTCCTCATTCTAAGTCCTATGGACAGTGCTGCAGCTGCTTCTCTGGTCCCAGTGGTATTTCTTCATTCTAGGTCCTCTAGGCAGTGCTGCAGCTGTGTCTCTGTTCACAGTGGTAATTCCTCATTGGACGTCCTCCCGACAATGCTGCTCTCTGTTCTCATTGGAAATTCCCCCATTGCAAGTCCTTTAGGCAGTGTTGCTGCTGTCTCTGTTCCCAGTGGCAGTTCTTCATTCTTAGTCCTCTAGACAGTGCTGCTAGCTGCTTCTGTGGTCCCGTCACTAACTCCCCCACCCAAAGTCCTCTAGGCAGTGCTGCAGCTGTGTCTCTGGTCCCAGTGTTAATTCCCCATTATTTGTCCTCCAGACAACGCTGCAGCTGTGTCTCTCCTCCCAGTGGTAAAACCTCATTCTTAGTCCTCTAGATAGTGTTGCAGCTGTTTCTCTGTTCATACATCCATTACATTGCAAACCAAACACATATGTAAAAGGCATTGTCATTTACAATGCCAATAGCTCTAACTCTAAAAGATGCAAGACCTGTTGCATTGCAAATGCTTGTTTTGTATGGTCACCCCTCACATTTTTTGCCCCAATGCTGATGGCTATAACTCTGGAAGTGCACTGGAGCCTGCTGCCCTGGCCCACGTGCCAGTGCTCTCTCCCTAAAAACCAGGTGAGCAGATTGGTACCCCGAATTGCAGAAGACTTTCACCCCCTCATAAGACCCTAGTAAATGTACCAAGGGTACCTTGGGAATGAATGTTAGTGGGATCACCAGGCAGTGGCGGTGTCATGCATCACACTCCCAAATAAAAGAAAATCAGCACTCCAAATGATGAGGCACTCGGTAAAGCAGGAAAAAGCACCTGGAAACTAGGCTCAGCACTCACAAAATGAGGCAAATCAAAAGGCAGTTTTAAAATAAAGCGTGGGGTTTTATTAATGCAAAACTCTCTGACAGAAAGACTTTCCCAGATGTTAAATGAAACAGGTAGAACAAAATGCAAATGTATATAGATATACATATGTGCACAATCAAGTGATAATAAAAACACACAAGTAATCAAATGCATGTTATAAAACACAAGCAGATAATAATGGCAAAATACACACAAATAACAATAATAATGAAACGCTCACAAGTCATTAATAGCAATGGAACATTTGCAATTAACAGATAATAATAATGGACGTCCAATGCAAGAAACAAGCACTGTCAAATCCAGAAATAACCACTGTCAAATGTAAGACTCAAATATAAAGTGCTCCACATGAAAACATCACAGAGCAATGAAACTCATAGCTCATACATGACTTTTTAGAACACGTCATTCTGGCCATCTAAACTGGGAAGCCCTTTCCGTTGTCCAGAAGTCTCAATGGGACAGCAAAACCTTCCTGTGGTGTTGCGTCCACCTCACAAGTGAGCTTCTGTATGAGCACAAAAACTTCCTGTTTTTATTACTTTTTACTAACACAGACAAAGAATTCTAGAAATTCCCACTCCCTTCATCTTTTGCAAAATCAAGGCTGACCATACCCGTCTGTTCCAAGGTCAAGATGAAAGCGGCAGAACCTCCGTGTTTTGACTCTGAGACAGAGAATTACATTCCTCTCTCACTCTTTCAAACGCACATCACACACATTCTGTTCCTGCAAGGTTGTTTTGTTCTGTGTTGTGGAGAAATGAAAACATACCACTCTGAAGCTGCAAGGAGGCACACAATGAGAGCACAAAATGATGTTGTACATTAAAAATGGAGTCAGTTAAAACATAGAGAGTTAAAAGTCACCAAAAAAATGCATGTGGCATTACAGGCGCCTCTTCCGCTATGGCGGAGGAGCGTCGCCCCCGCTGCTGAAAGCCAGCTGAGGGAAACGGGAAAAATGAAATGATAATAAATTGGTTTTATTATCATTTTATTTTCCCGTTTCCCTCTGAAGCCAGCCAAGTCTGTGCGGGGCTAGGGTTGGCTATCTTCACAGCCAGCAGGGGAGGAGTAGTGCACACTGTAATTGTGCATGACGGTTTTCCGGTCAAACCTTCATGCGCACTTAGGTTTTCCAACCCTGCTGCGTTGCATAGCCTGGTTGGCGAAACAGTACAGACTCCTAGGCCCTGTCTGAGCGGCAAACCAAGCTGCTCAGACCAATCCTGGCATTGCTCTCATGCTATTGAGAGAAGCTGCAAGATTGGGTGGGGAGCCTGTGCTGGTGTTCCAGGGGACTGTTGGAACACCATCAGGAGGAGAGCACAGAGGTGGCCAGCAGTATCGGAGCAGATAAGCCTCTCCTGCCCCAACTATGTGAGTTTTGCAGTGGCCGCCACTGTCAACAGGACCTGAAGCACTGTTAGTGCCACCCTGAGTGACCCAAGTAAACAGATGACAGTAGGCCTGCCATTGCACACTGCAGGAACAGTGCAAACTACTCCAACTCTACTTTGCCTCACCGTGAGTGGCAAGATTAAAGCACTATTTTTAATATATGTCAGTCGCCCCTATGGTAGGCCTCCTGAGCCCTAGATTCAGGAGGCATTAGATTAAAGGTGTAGACATGTAAGTGCAAGCTTAAAGTAGCCTCTTTCCATTAAGGGCTACTATAAGTTATCAGGGGTCCATATGATAATGTGGGTTAGCACCCAACACCCCTGAGGTTGACAGCTCTATTATGGTCCAGCTGAATATAGTCATGTTTGCTATAAAAAAAACTTGTCTCATCACTCCTAACATGATTCCAATGTCGGGTTTGATGTGACATGGACCCAAGTGGCTACTTTAGAGGATGCCCACCTGGTTTCCCCAGCCTTTTCTGTACCCTGGCTGGCAGCCTGCAGCTGGTACCCCCAAGACAGGAATCTGACCCCTGGCCTGGAAGTGTGAATTCTCTCAGGAGTCCAAAACAAAGGCCTGGCAGTGTCGTAATTTGACGGTGATCGAGTTAGCGTTGAGCTTTGCTACACGTATTTCCCCCTTATCTTGACTATAGTTGTTGGACGCCATTTTGTATGTACTGGCGGCCATTTAAGTTGAATGCGTTGGCTTGTGGTCAACATGTCCTTTGTCCTTCCTTTGTACCACTGACCACTCGAGTTTGCCCAGCAACAGGCTATTTTTAGTAGTGGTCAAGCTCACACATGCGCAGTTTAGATTGACCAGTCATCACTTAGGAATGTTCCGCCAAACTGACCAGTGGTGTTATAGCTCCTCCCACGAGTTGGCTGTGTTCCAAAAATGACCATATATGTACCTAAAACTCTGTAACTGTGTACCGCCTATATTTTTATTACTGTAAAACTGTATAAAAGAAGGACTTGCACCGATGTTCGGTGTGATACTTCTTGCATTACCGAAGGGTGCTGTAGGAATGTACCACCACCCCATGGGGTCTTAATAAACTTGTCTTTTGCATTTTCTAGTTTCCGTGCCAACAGTTCTTATGGTGTAGAGGGTATTCTGCGGAGAATGTAGGCCTGGAGAACCCAATACCACAAATTGGCGACCACGAAGGGACTCATCGGCGACTCGGATGCCTGAAGGAGAGGTCGTGACGAAGGATTAGAAACTCGCCATGGACGCGTACGCTGCCACTGAGTGACCCGAGTCTTGGCACCCACGGTGTTTTCTTCCTTTCCTTCTGATCTGACCTTCCAGGTGGCGCCGGTCCTCGACTGAGATCCTGCTCGTTCGAGTTGTCGTACAGTGCCGATTTGGCTGATTTGATCAAAGACCTTGACAGTTGGAACCTGGATATCTGAGATTTTGGTAAGCTTGTGATTGGTAAGGTAGTCTGCGGACGCTTGCTGTGGTTCTATGAATATGTTTTGAGTTAGCTAACATTTGATCCTATGATTTGAACTATATGTGCAGTGCACTTCACATAGGCAGGCATGTAGAGATATTTCTCAAAAATTGTTCGTGTTTGAACGGCATCTTTGTGCGAAGTATAGTAAGTGCCATTTTTGTGGTATCACGTTTCCGTGATACTGTTTGAACATGCCTGTTTTAAGCACACTTTGAGGAATGTGCTGTCTTGGAAATGGTACCACTTATCGATTAAATGAATCTCAGCCGGCTCCCCCAGAGTGGACTCCCAATCGGGAGATGTACATAAAATTTGGCCTTCCCCCTATATTATACAGTAAATTATGGAATAAGTACACCAGATCTGATCCCGAGTTGCAATGGCCACTACATGGGTCGTTTGATTTACGAAAGGTTCAGTTTGTGGAGCAATGTTTGTTTCAGCGCAGGTCTAGACAAGATATGTTTGATTGTGTACGAATGTGGGAGAAAGCAGTGCGTGAACGAATGAAGCGTGAAATAGCCTTGGCGGAAAAAGAGCAGTGTAAGGCTGCTCGAGATAAGGCTTTGCAGCTGGAGGAGAAGGAGTTGCAGGAAAAGAAAGAGAGGGAGGCGCGGGAACGTAATTTGCAAACGAGTGGTCAATTTCCTATTCGGCGTCCGCTTTATCCTGTCCTTACTAATGAAGTTGATGATTTTTCATTACTAGATCGGTGCCCGCCTCCGTACATTTCGCCTACGGCCCCGGACGAGGACTCGGACAATCAGGAGTACGGGAGTAAGAGTATGAGGTTAAGTGCTGGTGAAGCTGCGGAGTTGCGCAGTTTTGCTCGCAAACTTAATTTGAATAAAATGACTATGTCCGAGATTAAAAATGAAATGAGTCAGTGGTCAGAGCGAGAACAGTTGTATTTTTTAAGCGCTCTCGGAGATGAAGTTGTAGAACGATTTAGGAAATATTCGACTGATTTAGAGCCTAAGGATATATCAGTTCATCGTGAGAATATGAGTAAAGGTTTATTTGTTATTACAGATTCGGATGAATTTTTCCGACGGTTGGTCCACCTACGGGATGAGGCGTCCAGATTGCGGGAAGCACGAAAAGCAGCAGACGTGCCTGCACCGGGGTCGACGGAGTTATTCAAAGAGTGTTCTATCTTTGGAGCAGATAAGTGTTCTACAGTTCATGTTATGCCTATGCGTGAAGCTGCACCTTTGTATGTTCCCCCCAAAGGGCAAGGTACCAGCGATGATAAATCGTCTGGGGATGCAAAAGGGTATTTCATATATAATTGGGTGTATACGCCTTGGAATAGGGCAGATGTTATGGCATTGAAAAATGCTTTACCCGATCCTCGTAAAAATCCGGCAGCTTTCTATGAAGGAGTGGAGGGGGCTATTTCTTCATATGTTATGACGTTAGTTGATATCGACCTTTTCTTTGGGTTAATACTGCCCCCTGATATGTGGAGAGCGATTCGTAAGTTTGATGACCAAGCGATTTTGTGCGCAGATTGGAAAGCTATAGCCCAAGCTGATTTAGATAGAGAGCCTGCATGTAAGCCTTGCCAATTAATTCTAGACCTCCCGACAGCTATGTTGGATAAATTAAAAACGCTTGTTCCCCCTAAAAAGATTGATTAGACTATGTTAGCCTCTTGCAAACAGAAACAGGACGAGTCAGTATCTGACTTCTTTTCACGTTTTGAAGAAGCGTTTCATGATTACAGCGGGCAAATATTAACGGATGATACGGGTAGGCATTTGTTTGTTGATAAGTACGTGGCTAATCTCCTCCCGGAGATTGCAAAACGATTGAAGACTAGTGAAAGTTCCTGGACCACGGCGACCCCTGCGTCCTTGTTAACAATGGCTCAGTATTACGAGCGGCAGGAATTAGAGGCTAAAGAAAGTACTGATAAGAATGCGAAGGAGTTAAAGACGAAGGTAATGTTGGCTCAGGTTTGTGCTACGCAGCCAAGAGGGAACGATAGAGGCAGGCGAGGAGGGTATGGTACGTCTTATGGTCATACCGACATTGCTGAGGATCAAAGCGCATACTGTAAAGAGTTTGGGCACTGGGCCGAAGATTGTCCGGTGCTTCGGGAGCAACGTAATCAGCGTGGTCGAGGAGGTGGAAGGACACGGAATAGTTATTCAGGAGCGAAAGGTGGAGCATGTGATCGTGGTAGGTTTGAGGCGAGGGGTCGTGGTCAGGATGATCGTAATACTTTTGATCGACGGAATCAGTACCAGATATCGGAGGGTGAGAATATGGAGTATCAGGATTATGTGCACGCGTAGGATTGCGTAGGATAGGGTGTGGAATCGGTTGAAGTGCCAGTAGATCAAAGAGGTCCATATGTATCAGCGGGCGTTTAGGGTTCTACTGATCAGTTTCTGGTTGATACAGGAGCTACTCGTAGTGCTCTGTCTAAAAACTTGGTTCCAAGGGCTCCCCTGTCTGGCGAAACAATTACATGCATAGGGTTCGATGGAACACCCTCTCCAAGCCCACTGTCACAACCTCTTACATTTTACATTGACAGATTCTTTGGCCCGTGCCCATTCTTATTGTCACCAAATACCCCAGACAATATTATGGGCATAGATTTGCTTAAATATTTTCGAGCAACAATACGCTGCGCTCCTGAAGGAGTGCGGGCTATTTTGAATGATAATTATCCGAATGTAGGAAGACTATGTACTATGCAAGAAATTGGAGCATTAGCCTCTCTCCCACACACGTTATGGGCTACATCAGACACGGATGTGGGACAGATGCTCATTCCGCCTATTCGAATAACTGTTAAGGAGGGAGTGTCTTTGCGACGTGTACCCCAGTATAAAATAGCTAGGGAAGGTGAAATTGCCCTGACGCACATTGTTCAGGATTTGATTATTGCAGGAGTAGTGGAGGAAGTTCCCTACAATGTTTGTAACAGCCCGATTCTTCCGATCCTCAAGAAAGACACTGATGACAAAGTCTATCGATTTATTATTGATTTGAGGGAAATAAACAAAATTGTAGTGCCCCAGTACCCAGTGGTGTCTGATATCACCACCTTACTTACTTTGGTCCCCCCCACTGCTACCACGTTTTCTGACAATCGACCTTAAAAATGCTTTCTTTTCCATTCCCATCCATCCCGATAGCAGATATCTATTTGGCTTCACGTTAAATAATAAATCGTATAGATTTTGTCGAGTTCCCCAAGGCTATACAGAAAGTCCTAGCATCTATAGCCAGGCTTTAAAAAGACAGCTTGATTCTTTTGATTTGCAGTCTGGAGTAGCTCTTATCCAGTACGTTGATGATATCTTATTGGCTGCAGACACATATGTGCAGTGTGAAGAGAGTACTCTTGCTTTGCTCTCCTTTCTTGCTCAGAACAATCACAAAGTGTCTAGGAAAAAATTACAATATTGTAGACCAAAGGTGACCTACCTCGGTCATCTTTTGTCTAAGGAGGGACGTGCATTAACATCTGATCGAATTCAAGCAATATTAGATACACCAGTCCCCCGCACTCAGAGAGATTTGCGCGCCTTTATAGGTTTAACGTCCTTTTGTAGACAGGGGATAATGGGGTTTTCACACATCATAAAACCTTTGTTAGCATTATTGTCCAAAACTACACCAATGCCTCTTGAATGGACAGATGAATGTCAGACTGCTTTCGAACAATTGAGACAAGCTCTTTGTTCTGCACCAGTGTTAGGTACACCAGATTACACAAAGATTTTCACGTTGTACGTGCACGAGAAAGATGGGTGTGCATTGTCAGTGTTAGTGCAGACACACGGGGATAAGCAGAGGCCCTGCGCATACTTTTCGGCAATACTTGATCCTGTGGCACGAGGATTACCTGGGTGTTTCCGAGCAGTTGCAGCAACAGCAGTGGCTATACGGCAGAGTGAGGGAATCGTTTTGTCACACAAATTGTTGGTGTTAGTTCCCCATGCGGTAGATGCTCTGTTAAATCAAACGAAGATCCAGTATCTCACAAGTGCACGTTTAACAGGATATGAGCTCACACTGTTGGCGCCACACATCACACTAAAGAGATGTGCTACCCTGAACCCTGTCACTTTATTGCCGTATCCGGTTGCTGAGGGCCAGGAGGAAGAACACCATGATTGTGTTTTCCTGACCGAAGAACAAACAAAGGGTCGTGTTGACTTACAGGATACGCCACTTCCAGATGTGGATGGGGAACTGTGGGTTGATGGATCGTGTTTAAGGCTGCCAGATGGCACAACTTCTGCAGCATATGCGATCACGACACTTAAGACAGTGGTAGAAACAGCACGAATACCACAGAAATCAGCCCAAGCAGCGGAGCTAATAGCCTTGACAAGAGCCTGCGAATTGAGTGCTGGCCTTTGTGTGAACATTTACACAGACAGCCGGTACGCCTTCGGAGTAGCGCATGATTTTGGCTAAGCATGAGCGGGAAATCCGTTACGCTCGCGGATTTTGCGGATTTTTGGTAAATCCGCAATCCGTGAATTTTGCGGATTTCCCGCAAAATCCGCAAAAAAAATCCGCGAGCGTAACGGGTTCAAAAGTTGAACCCCCACTCATGCAACTATTTTACAATGGCGCCAGCAAGCTGCCAGCGCCGTTGTAAAATAGTTACAAAGTTAGCTTGCACAGGAACCACTAGATAAAACGAAGCAGGTGCTTCCTGTGCAAGCTAATTTTGTAACTATTTTACAACAGCGCTGGCAGCTTGCTGGCGCCATTGTAAAATAGTTACAGCCTTACACAGGTCACTCAAGGGACCCCTGCGCCCTTCAGGGCGATTGCATAGTAACACACACATGGCCACTCGAACTAGTTGATGCTCAAATTCAGTGACTCATTCATTAGCCCAAAAACAATCATGAGCGTCTTCGAGGCTGGACAGGTGTGCCTCTTCCCAAATCTACCGTGGAAAATCAGCTGTGATGCTGGGTAGAGCGTAGAGGGCGGCCTTTGCATGGTCGCTCGAACTAGTTGATGCTCAAAATCTGTGACTCATTCATTAGCCCAAAAACAATCATGAGCGTCTTCGAGGCTGGACAGGTTTGCCTCTTCCCAAATCTACTGTGGAAAATCAGCTGTGATGCTGGGTAGAGGCCTTTGCATCCTTGACTTTCATGAGCGCAATCCCCGTGCTGTTCCTGTGACCAGGAGCTTCTTTCTCTTATAATTGTGTTCGCACGGGTTGCTGCAAGTTCGCACGCGTTTTGTACAATTTCGCAATTTTATCGAAATTGTACAAAACCCTCGCGAACTTGCAAAAACCCGTGCGAACATAAAATAAAAAAAATCCGTGCGCATTCGCGGATTTTGCGGATTTTGGCAATCCGCAAATTCGCAAATCCGCAAATTCGCGGATTGCCAATCCGCAAAATCCGCTCATGCCTAATTTTGGCCTACTCTGGAGAGAGCGTGGGTTTTTGACTTCGCATGGAGTACACATTATGCACGGATAACTAGTGCGTGATCTTTTGAATGCGTTACTTTGTCCAAAGAAAGTGGCGATAATTAAATGCAGTGCACATAAAAAGGTCACTGACAAAGTGGGACAGGAAACGCTTTTGCAGACAGTATAGCAAGACAAACGGCTATGTTACGAAATGACTCACCAATGTATGTGGTGAAATCACAGGCTGAGCGATGGCATGATGCTAGAGAGGAGATACTAGACATTCAGAAATCAGCGTCTGAAGTAGAACTCGCAACCTGGGTAGCTGAGGGAGTGCTGGATGATGAGGGTTGTTGGAGAAGCAAAGATATGGAGAGATGGAAATTGCCTGCAGCTTACTTGCAAGCGATGGTCCAAATGACACATGGATTGGCACATGTTGGAGCTCTTGCAATTACTCGATTGCTAACGCGAGTTTGGGAGCATCCTGAGATTGCCAATACGGCCAAGAGAGTAGTGCAGACCTGTCTGATATGCTTACAGCACAATCCTGCAAAAGGGACGCATACTCCGAAAGGAGGGTTTGTTCCACCTACTGCACCGTTTGAAGTACTGCAAATGGATTACATCCAGCTTGAGCGTTGTAATAACCTTAAGTATGTCTTAGTGGTGGTGTGTGCTTTCAGTAAATGGATTGAGGCCTTCCCCACGAAGGATAATACAGCGTTGACAACAGCTAAGGTTTTGCTCAAAGAGTACTTCCCTCGATACGGCGTTTGTAAATTTTCGTGGAGCGATAATGGTCCTCATTTCGTTGGGAAAATTGTGGAATACGTGATGAAAGGATTGGGAATTCAGCAGAAATTTCATGCTGTGTTCCATCCTCAGTCAGCAGGTCTCGTTGAATGGTATAACGCTACTCTGAAATTGAAGCTAGCAAAGATTGTGGCATCCACGTCTTTGAAATGGCCGGATGCCCTGCCATTGGCATTATTATCTATCAGATCAGTGCCCCATTCCCGAACTGGCCTCACACCTTATGAAGTGGTGTTTGGAAGGCCTATGAATATCTGGGGAGTTCCTAAGCCTCGATTGTTACATGATGTGCCTTGTATAATGATGAACGATTATTTGGCACGATTAACAAATGATTTACTTTCTATTCATCAACAGGTTCGAGAAGCGCTCCCCGACAACTCTATTGGAGAGGCTCATAATCTTCGTCGTGGGGATCATGTAATGATCCGCTCCTTCGAGAGGACAAGCAGTTTGGAACCGAGGTGGCGCGGCCCCGAGCAGGTATTGATCGCAACTCGAACGGCTGTGCGAGTCACCAACAGGAAGCGGTGGGTGCACTCTACTCACTGCCGCCGTGTCTCTCCGGATCTGGTGAGCCCAACTGTGCTGTCTGATTATCGAGACATCTTGGACGAGGAGAAGAGCCCAGCTGTAACGTCTGCTGAATCGGAGGGAGCCTTCCCGGACCACACTGTTTCTGGAAGAGAGAGATACAACTTACGACCACGATAAGCAGTTTTTTTTTGTGCGAGACTGGTTGAGTTACCGCTCCAGGTTTGTGAAACGGAAGCCGGGAATATCAAGGGGGGGATCTGTTCTGCCAAGTGTAGCGACACCCGTCTTGAATCTCGGAGAAGAAACCAACGGCTACCTCGGAGCTCAGCACTCATATTTTTATTTATTTTTTTTTTTTTTTGTTGTGTTTTGAGACATTTTGAACTTTGAACTATGGCATCTACTGCAGTGCGAGACAAGAGAATTCTTGGTGCAGTATTATTTGTACTGACAATTGTTGTGATAGCTGTGATAGCCTGGGTAGTAGAACTTGTGGTACCGGTACGAGAACATTTGTTGTCAACTACCCCGATTCCATCTGAACATTTCCATTTTACTCTGCCTTATCATGAAGAGCGACACCGACAAACTTATTTGAACAACAGTTTTATTCAGATTCTGCATCACACCCACAATATGACTAACACTTCGAACTGCTGGGTATGTGGAATGTTGCCTGGACATCAAAAGAAAGGGGGCACACCACTTATCCCACTCCTGTTTTCCCATAATGGCTCTTGCAATGCCTGGTACACACTCCTATTCACTTTGCGCTGGCCAAAGAAAGGGGGGCTGCTTTTTCGACTCAACAAAATATGCTACAATGATCGAGATGGTTATCCGCAAGCTGAAGGAACTAAGTTTGAATGGGAGGAGTACCGCCCTGACAACGTGTCAGCACCACGAGTTTATAATAACCAAAGACTTGTAAATATGTCCAGTTCACATGTAATTACTGTTATCGATACCAAAGCTGATCTCTGTGTTCGTAATAAAGGTACAATCCCAGTCGGTAGAAGTGAATGTAACACCACTCTTACCTTTGACACTCCAAATGGCATTTTATTTGTGGCCTCCCGAAATACGTACTTTATGTGTGGAAATAAAGGCTATCATTGTCTCCCTATAGGATGGTTAGGAACATGTTATATATCTTTTGTATTACCCCCTGTGTTTATTGTCCCACCTATGTATCATAACAATTATATCCTTTATCATGACTTCATATTGAATAGGGCAAAGAGAGCATTAGTTGTTTGAAGATATCGACCAAACTGATACTGCGTTGCAACAATATGTTGATTTTATTTTGGGTCTCTTTTCATTTGTTGGAGCCGCTCTGAATAGTCGAAAAATAAGACGGTTAACTCATGTTGTAGAAGCTGTTGCTAATGATACTGCTTTTGCTTTAGGAAACTTAACGGAGGAACTTCAGATTACCAGAATTGTAACGCTCCAAAACAGGATGGTATTAGATGTAGTATTAGCTGATCGTGGAGGAGCATGCCACATTATCGGAAGTAGTTGTTGTGTATATGTGCCAGATAATTCACCTTCTGTGTATGATGCAATATCCAAATTACATAAAATTGCTGCTGAGATACATCCTGATAATGGTACATGGACATTTTCGGGGTGGTTTTGGTCAATATTTAGTACCTGGGGTTGGAAGTTGCTGACGATTCTATGTGTAATAATTGGGATATTATTCTTTTTATGCCTTTGTATCCAGTGTGGCCCTGTATTATGCTCCATGTGACTTTCTGCTTGTATTCCATCCAAACGAGCTTTCGCTAAACATGAACAAATGCTTCATAAAGAAGTAGCACAAATCATGTCTATTGATATTGAAGATGAGTACCCCGATTATGTCCACTATGAGGTAGCTTCAGCTAAACGCTAAAAGGGTCATCTGTCGTAATTTGACGGTGATCGAGTTAGCGTTGAGCTTTGCTACACGTATTTTCCCCTTATCTTGACTATAGTTGTTAGACGCCATTTTGTATGTACTGGCGGCCATTTTAGTTGAATGCGTTGCCTCGTGGTCAGCATGTCCTTTGTCCTTCCTTTGTACCACTGACCACTCGAGTTTGCCCAGCAACAGGCTATTTTTAGTAGTGGTCAAGCTCACACATGCGCAGTTTAGATTGACCAGTCATCACTTAGGAATGTTCCGCCAAACTGACCAGTGGTTGTAACGACCGGATTTTCCGCTCAGATGGAATCAGCCCCTAGGGGCCCCTCCAACCCAGCCGAAACGTAATCACCTCCCACCTCAGGACGTATTTACAATGGGTATAGACATATATGTACGTATATCTCGTACCTAAGGATGGGGAAGATAGCAATAAACATGCATAGGTTTTCTACAATATCCTATTTATACCAACTAGCCTCGCGGCCACTTCGGCCCAGACTAATCTACCCTAGGGCAGGTCTATATATATATATATATATATATATCCTTACACACTGATTACTATCAGTGCTCACTCGACACACAATCTGGCGTGTCTACACACATGGGTCTGCAGCCCCAGTGCTCTCATTTTCCAAACGGTTCACAATCAGGCGAACCTCCACACTGTATCCCCCCAGTGCTCTCACTTATACACACGGTTCACAATCCAGCGAACCTCCACACTGTATCCCCCCAGTGTTCTCATTAACGCCGTTCACTAACGGCGACCACTTTCCTATGAGTACGTAAGAAGGAAATCTCTCACTGGTCTACTCGGGATAAAACTACAATAATCGAAATCAGTACGACTTGTCAAATTGACGTGTATATATGTACCTTCTGCTCTTGACATCAAACATACCCTCCTTCCCTCATTGTTCATTCATTCCTTACCTGATCGGGAATCACAACCGTTCATGCAAACAATGCCTGACTAGAAAGTGCGGTTACCTCGATTGAACAAGAATACAAGGCACATGTCAGTTCACTAGGAACTCGGGGTATTTTATTAGCAGTTAACACAAACACAATACTATGCAATATATATATATATTCTGCAAAGAAAAAGACAAAAGGGGTTAGAATGAGCGCTCAATATGGGAAAGGGCGGAGGTCACCTGGTTAATATGAAGTCGGGGCTCGGTAGTCATCTAGGTTCCCTTCTCGTCTCTGTGTCTTGGCTCGTCTCGGGGTCACACCTCAGCCGTCACAAGTACACGTCTGCACCGCTAGGCTCAACCTCCTCTGCTTCCCTCCAAGGCACTGGAACCTTGCTCGCTATTAGCTACCGTCTCTCTCTCTCTCTGGCTCTATGCGCTCCGCGCTATCTCTCCTCCAGTCTTTCTCAGAGAGTCTCGGTCTTAGAATATTTCTCGGACTTCAAAATGGCGACTGTCCGCCTTGAAGATAATTAATAGCATAGATGCTAACGGCTAGCTGCCGCCTACGAACTAACTGACTCATTGCCTAACACTTTTGCTAATATCAAAGCCTGTCCCTTCATGGAAAGTTACGGCCAGTAACCTGCCGCCCACCAAATTCTTGTACCTCCCTGTACCAAGGACACGTTCCCAGCCGGCCGGCCTGGAGTTGTGTCTTCGGAGTGGGGAAAAATACATTCCTTCGATAAGGGCCAGCCTGAGCCGGTTCTCTCCAAGCGAACAACACCTTGAAACTAAAACATTACACTTGACCTAGAAAGCCTCTCCAGCTACCGGGTAGAAGGCAAGATGGAGTCTGTCCCGTTTAAGGCCTACCAGGCCCAAAATACGCATAACTCCCTGGAAAATATGCTAATACTCTTGCAAAAGGATGGATCATCACTAGCACTTGTATATCTATTCCCTAGCTTAAGCTCATAAGCCCTGATCTAAGGAAAAGGGTACGAAAATGCACTACTGTGCCTTATGAATAGGTCCTACTTATAGTCCTCATCCCTATACTATAAAGGTGATAGACTGGAGTCACTCTCCATCATCCTCCCTCTAAAAAGGGCCACAAAAAGTCGGTTATCACATTTCACCCTTGACTCCAGTCTAATATCTATACACTATATAGAACTAACATCAGTAGAGGAATAATAAGAAACAAAATTAACTGATCTATGTCTTCCGCTAATTCTACAATATTGGAGTAGAGAAGGAATGCACTGAATAAAGCAGCAAATAGCCACTAAAACACAAACACAAAGTATAATACCCCCTAAAATCTGTCGTAAGGAATGTAAATCAGGTAACCAATTAAAGAGCCAGTCAAACCAGCCCTGATCAATATGTTGTCTAACCTCTGCAGTCAAATCGTGGAGTTTGTCAATATGGGCTTGAATCGATTTAGAATGGTCAGACAAATTAAAACAGCAGAGGCCTTCAAAATCAGAACAGTCATGTCCATGTTTCAATAAAAGATAATCAATTGCAGAGCGATTCTGCAAAATGGCTCGGCGTTCACCCTGGGCATCTAATAATAGGTCAGATAATACAGTAGACGTTTGATTAATAGATTTAACCATCCAGCAGGCCATCTTGCCAATTGTTTTGGCGTTATAAACAGCTAACGCCGGGACACCAATGATAGAAATAGCTAAACCAAGATATTCTGATTTAGAATAGAGGTGTACTGATGAATCACAATCTTCATGTAACATCATAGAATCACGTACTACACGGGAATGGGAACCAGGGTGCGATGAAATCATTAACAAGCTTAATCTAGTGATAGCACATGGACCTCCAGAAATATTAGCGGGAATATAGGGCCAGGAAGTATTCCCACAAGAGAACAGCCATCCAGCAGGCAATAACATTGCACGATAATAACTAGGAGCAACTAATAAACTTTTACATGTCATATTGTTCTTGACAGAAATGCATGAACTTGGAAGTCTCTGTAAACACAGCAATCGTTGATGAGCCGAAAAAGAAGAGGCAGCCTGCAATTTTAGTTTAAGACATTCTGTGATGGCCTTTGGATCGCATGTTAAAATAAAACATAAATCACCCTGCGAAATATTATATGTTGTGATTTGGGAATAAAGTGGGGAAACTGATTCAGATAAAACTGTACACAAAGGACAAAATTCATGAGCCGAAAAATCGCCCAGAATAATATTTGGTCGGGCACTGGAAATATTAAAAATATGTCGTAAAGTCTCAGTAGAAGCGGGGACGGCAACCAAACAGGTTGCCAGAATGTCAGTCACAGACCTCATGGGAGTGAGGCAAAAATGTGGAGAGTTAGTAACTCTTTTCGCAAGAGTAATCCAAAAATTGGAAGATGAGTCCCACGCAGCGAAGGAACGAGGAATTCTGATTCTCCAATCAACCGAAGTCGGTGGGTTCTCTCCTCTCCCGGCGTAGCAGACCAAAAGGAGTCCAACGCCGGCACATCCTGCAGCAGCAGTCCAGAGAATGATCTGAATGAATACAAACACAGGCCTTAATCATTCTCGTAAATAACATTTGTCAGCTGGGACAGCTTCCCAGCTATCTTTCCCTGGCTTCATCACCAAAATGGTGTTGTCATGACCGGTCGCAATAACTTCAGCCTGTTCAGGGGGATGTTTAGGCGATTGCACCCATATCTTAGCTCCGGGATTATCGGAGGAGCCGAAGCCCTTTTGGCCACGTGTCGTTAGCAAAGTCGGGGCAGAGCCTTTCTTAATCTCACCACTGAAGACAGGCATAATCAACAATTGAGCAACACGGTCAGACTTTTTGAATGATAAATCCACCTCACTGCTATTAAGCAAGAGGACCTTAATCTCTCCCTGATAATCGCTGTCAATCACTCCTCCAAGAACTTGAATACCTTTTAAGGCAAGGCCCGATCTAGGGGCAATCAGTCCAAAGCTACCGGCTGGTATACATACACCAATGCCAGTTTCAACAATGATTCGGTCTCTACTTTTTAGGACAATGTCCTCCATAGCATGCAGGTCCAAGCCTGCGGAACCTGGGGTTGCTCTACATGGAGCCAGAGCTCCGGGGGTAATTTCCCAATACATAACCGTAGTAGCAAGGGTATTCGGTTTTACATCAACAGCTGGAGGGAACAAACGCATTAAAGGAGATTCAGCATGCAACAAGGGACGATTGTTCAGAATTAATAATGCCTGAATTAAAAAGTCCCTCCAATGTTTGTAGTGGTCATCCGTTAACTTTCGTAACTGTTCCTTTAGCAAACCATTCATTCTCTCAATCAATCCCGAAGCCTGTGGATAATATGGAATGTGAAACACCCATTCAATGTTGTTTTCCGCACAGAATTCCTGCACCAATCTTCCACGGAAGTGGGATGCGTTATCAGATTGAATCTGAAATGGAACACCATAATATAAAATGAGCAGTTCCAATGTTTTAATGGTATTAATTTGGGTAGCATTTTTACAAGGGAAAGCGACCAGAAGGCCACTATAGGTGTCAACAGCGGTACAAATATACTGACAATTTCTGCTCATAGGGAGCGGGCCAATATAATCAATTTGCCAAATTTGAGCGGGCAATTTTCCTCGATGTAAATGGCCTTGAACAATGTGAGGCACTTCTCTCTTTCTAGAATGCTGGCAAATGGGACAATGCAGAATGACATCTTTAATCAAATTTAAAGGAATGTGAATCCCTCGGTCAGTGGCCCACCTGCTAGTGGCTCTCTCTCCAAAATGTCCCGCTTTCTGGTGGGCCCATTTCGCCAATCCCGCCAAATCAGAATCTTGCATGTCCACCACTGCCTCAGAAATTTTAGACTTTTCATCTGCAATATTATGAAAGAATTTGTCAAGGGAATCTATTGGGGTGTGAGCATCTACGTGAAAGATTGTCACAGTACTCTGTGGGAGCAATTCCCAAATTTCTTGCCATAGTTCTTTTCCCCACAGTTCTTTTGAATGCAATTCCCAATTATGAGAATGCCATGTTGGTAACCATACCGCCAGTCCATTAGCAGTGGACCAGGAATCAGTGAAAATGTGACATGTGCCAGGTAGTTCCTGCTTCAAAACCTGGTAAACCGCATACAATTCAGCATATTGACTACTTTTTCCATCACCAGTGGTACTCAATAATTTCTGTGTAATCGGATTATAAGACACTGCTTTCCAATGTCGTTTCTCACCAATGAATCTCGCTGAACCATCCGTAAACCACACATGTTTTCTGTCCTCCACGGACAGATCATCAAATGATTTACCCCACTTGACGGGAGATTCCTGTACTACAGGCACAGAACAATCATTTCCAGTCTCATTCGATGGCGCCTGCGCCACTCGCTCATGCAACACAGCCACACCTTTCGGACCCACACGCGCTCTGTCCTGAATGTACCATTTCCATTTAATCACGCTCGCCTCCTGAGCATGTCCAATTCGATGGGATTTCGGCGAACTCAAAACCCACTGCATGATAGGAATTTCAGGTCTCAAAATCACAGCATGACCTAGAGTCAATTGCTCGGTATCCACCAGAGCCCAGTAACATGCAAGCAACTGTTTTTCAAAAGGTGTATAACGCTCACCAGCTTCAGGTAACTTTTTAGTCCAAAAACCTAATGGCACTTTTTGTCCGCCCTGCTTTTGCCATAGACTCCAATTGGCATATGGACCTTCCACAGACACATTCAGATCCACATCACCCTCGCCCACAGGCCACAAATCCAAGGCGTACTGAATGGCTTCTTTCGCCAAATTAAATGCATTCTGTTGTAGTTCACCCCATTCAAACGCATTCTTTTTGCGAGTGACTCGATATAAGGGAGCCAAAATCTGACTCAAATGGGGAATATGCTGACGCCAAAAACCAAAACAAACCAATGAAACTCTGAGCCTCCTTTCTATTCCTTGGAACCGCAACATCTAAAATTTTCCGCTTCACCTGTGGGATCACTTCTCTGTGACCTTCATGCCAATTAATGCCTAAAAATTTAACATTTTGGGATGGACCTTGTAATTTATCGGGATTGATCTCCCAACCTTTTGCTCGTAAACAGTCAAGGATCTGATCTAAATGGGACTGGACCTGATCTTGCGTCTCACCTTGAATCAAAATGTCATCAATATAATGACACACCTGTATTTGTGGATGTATGGGCACCTCAGACAAATGTTCCGCCACCAGCCGGTGACAGATCGTAGGACTATGCACATAGCCTTGAGGAAGACTCCTAAACGTCATTTGACGTCCATTCCAGGTAAAACTGAATTGTTCCTGACACTCAGGGGCAATTGGAATCGAAAAGAAAGCATTAGCAATATCAATAGACGCATACCATGTACCTGGATGCTTCTGAATTCTCTGAATCAAAGTAACAATGTCTGGTACAGCAACAGTCAAACGAGGTGTATGTTTGTTCAATTCTCGATAATCGACCGTCATGCGCCAAGAGTTATCACTCTTGCGCACGGGCCAAACGGGATTATTCCAAGCAGAAGTAACCGGAGTTATAACTCCTGCATCAACCAAATCCTGAATTGTGGCACTGATCTCTTCGTGGCCACCTGGGATACGGCATTGTTTTTGAGAAACTACTTTCGTGGCTTGAGGAATTGTAATGGGGGGCATTCGTAAACGGCCAACCCGTACGGGTCTGGACGAAATATAATGCTTTGTTCCAAATTGATAACAACCATCATCCAGATGTAAGGTCATTCCTTTCAAAATATCAATTCCAATTATATACTCCAAGAGTGGTACGACTAACACAGAATATTCTTTACGGGGAATCCTACCAATTTTCATCTCAAGCGTAGTTTGCACTGCGGGGTCTCTTTTCCACCTAGACCAGTAATTGTGAAGAATTGTCCTTTAAATTTCTTTGCTTTGCCATGAATTAAAGTGGCCTCCGCTCCTGTATCCACTAATGCTCGGGCCCTTTGGATATTACGATGTTTCCAAAAAATCTCAATATCTACATAGGGTCTATTATCTCTGTGAGCTCACCTTCGTACAGGAGCTTGACCTATTTCCTAGTCATTTTTACTGCGTTCCGCTAACCAGGACAAATCAGGATAAATGCTCTCATGTTTCTTGGGTATCAAAATCTCCTGTTCATATCCATTTCCATTGCGAAATGGATTTTTGTCATTTACCTCGTACTGTGAATTACGATCAGCAAGCCTGTGACGATCCTCCCTTCTCCTCAGTTCAGGGGAATAATCTCTCTCCTCTCTATACCGGTTGGATACACGATCATCTCTCCCCCTTTCTTTTTCCCCCTCTCTCTCCCTCTCACTATCACGACGAGGGGACACATCACGCTCATATCGCCGTTCACCACGGCGATCAGAATCCACACGGCGCCTCTCATCACCACTGTCATCAGAGCCACGGCCACAATCATTCTTTCGGACACGACGGGCACCCTCCTTCCGATCCAAACCACGCTTACGGAATATGTCCCACAAGCGATTATTAGGCTCACCGTCAATATCCTCCCTTTTTACACCGTCAGCCAAAAGTGCAAGAAACATATCGCGTCTAGAGAACTTGTAATCCCCGGCAGCACGACCCTCAGGGCGAGATTGTCTCTCAGGTTTAAACCATTCACCCAACTCACCAAGCTGACGAACAGATTCAAGCACCGCAGACAAAGGATTGCCAGTCTGATTAATCAATAAAGTCATCATAACCTGCTTGTAAGCAACAGGGGAAGAACGGATAATACGATTGCGTACAGAAGATGTTAAAAGACCGTCCAACAACCTATCCGAATTACTGAGAAAAATCGCGGTCTTCATCACTTCCTCCTTCAGACGTTGCGACGCATCACGCAAAGTGTACCACGGCTTGTCATTGACAGGCCAATCAGATTCAGTAGGGTATTTCTGGCTACAGCCATCAGACGCAAGCTGGAGCAAAGTAATTTGACCAGCACCATTATAGTTCCGAAAATGATCCTGAATCGTAGAATCAGAACTCAAAGAGCAAAACCGTAAACAATCAACTGCATCGAGCATGATACCGGCAGCGCCCAGTTCATAAAGGCGCACCATCCACGTAAGCAAAGCCTCACCGGGCCGTTGACGAAATCGTTGTAAAATATCACTAACCTCCTGTTGAGTAAAATCTTCAATACTATCCAGGGCAACACCACCCGATTACCAGGAGCTTGTTGTAACTTGCGACGAAACACAGGATGAGCAGAAACCTCCGGCAGAGCTCCCGAAGAAGCCCCGTCCTTAGATTTAGAAGAACAGTCAGGATGAGACACGTCATCAGAACGGGAAGAACGACCACGGTCGGTAGACATGACATCTTTGTCACAAGAAGCAGATTTACAGTCGCGTCCGGAGCGAGGAGACTCGCGCTTGGCACCCTCCTCAGCCGAGGAGTCAGAAGTATTAGAATCCCAGATATTACCATCCCACTCGTCAGGGTTCCAATCCATTCCGGCTTTCGCCACAACCATACGCACTTTCCGTGTAGACACACGACCACGACGGTGTTTGTATTTATACCTCGCAATGCGAACTGCAGCTCTTTCGGCAATAGTTTGATAAGTCTCAAGTTTGTCGGCAAGCAATTTATTTTGACACCGCAACAAAGTATGCGCATTCTGCAATTCAACAACCTGTCCTTCCATATCCTTGCACTGCTTTCGCAACTGAACAAACCTCTCATGAAGAATCCGGTATGCATGTAGCACAATCCAACCTCTGCGACCCAAAATAGGAAGCTCATCACCCTTCACTACCGGAGCTTTTTGCAAGCAAGAAACCACCTCAGCAGGCTCCGCCTGCTCCAAACAAGAAGTCCAATTCTCGCTCAGACCAGTAGAATCGGCCCACTCACGGGCCAAAGCCTCGTAAGGCGTAGACTCCCAGCCGGGAATCTGAAGAGGCAATTTGAAAACAGAGCCTGATTTTTTTGAAAACATTTCGACACACAAAAATTATATACACAAGTATTAACAAAGAAAAACACATATGAGCCGAGCGCAAGCCAACAGGATGAAAACAATACAGCGCACACAGGCTTCGTAAACAGTTCGTGACGCCAGATGTAACGACCGGATTTTCCGCTCAGATGGAATCAGCCCCTAGGGGCCCCTCTAACCCAGCCGAAACGTAATCACCTCCCACCTCAGGACGTATTTACAATGGGTATAGACATATATGTACGTATATCTCGTACCTAAGGATGGGGAAGATAGCAATAAACATGCATAGGTTTTCTACAATATCCTATTTATACCAACTAGCCTCGCGGCCACTTCGGCCCAGACTAATCTACCCTAGGGCAGGTCTATATATATATATATATATATATCCTTACACACTGATCACTATCAGTGCTCACTCGACACACAATCTGACGTGTCTACACACATGGGTCTGCAGCCCCAGTGCTCTCATTTTCCAAACGGTTCACAATCAGGCGAACCTCCACACTGTATCCCCCCAGTGCTCTCACTTATACACACGGTTCACAATCCAGCGAACCTCCACACTGTATCCCCCCAGTGTTCTCATTAACGCCGTTCACTAACGGCGACCACTTTCCTATGAGTACGTAAGAAGGAAATCTCTCACTGGTCTACTCGGGATAAAACTACAATAATCGAAATCAGTACGACTTGTCAAATTGACGTGTATATATGTACCTTCTGCTCTTGACATCAAACATACCCTCCTTCCCTCATTGTTCATTCATTCCTTACCTGATCGGGAATCACAACCGTTCATGCAAACAATGCCTGACTAGAAAGTGCGGTTACCTCGATTGAACAAGAATACAAGGCACATGTCAGTTCACTAGGAACTCGGGGTATTTTATTAGCAGTTAACACAAACACAATACTATGCAATATATATATATATTCTGCAAAGAAAAAGACAAAAGGGGTTAGAATGAGCGCTCAATATGGGAAAGGGCGGAGGTCACCTGGTTAATATGAAGTCGGGGCTCGGTAGTCATCTAGGTTCCCTTCTCGTCTCTGTGTCTTGGCTCGTCTCGGGGTCACACCTCAGCCGTCACAAGTACACGTCTGCACCGCTAGGCTCAACCTCCTCTGCTTCCCTCCAAGGCACTGGAACCTTGCTCGCTATTAGCTACCGTCTCTCTCTCTCTCTGGCTCTATGCGCTCCGCGCTATCTCTCCTCCAGTCTTTCTCAGAGAGTCTCGGTCTTAGAATATTTCTCGGACTTCAAAATGGCGACTGTCCGCCTTGAAGATAATTAATAGCATAGATGCTAACGGCTAGCTGCCGCCTACGAACTAACTGACTCATTGCCTAACACTTTCGCTAATATCAAAGCCTGTCCCTTCATGGAAAGTTACGGCCAGTAACCTGCCGCCCACCAAATTCTTGTACCTCCCTGTACCAAGGACACGTTCCCAGCCGGCCGGCCTGGAGTTGTGTCTTCGGAGTGGGGAAAAATACATTCCTTCGATAAGGGCCAGCCTGAGCCGGTTCTCTCCAAGCGAACAACACCTTGAAACTAAAACATTACACTTGACCTAGAAAGCCTCTCCAGGTACCGGGCAGAAGGCAAGATGGAGTCTGTCCCGTTTAAGGCCTACCAGGCCCAAAATACGCATAACTCCCTGGAAAATATGCTAATACTCTTGCAAAAGGATGGATCATCACTAGCACTTGTATATCTATTCCCTAGCTTAAGCTCATAAGCCCTGATCTAAGGAAAAGGGTACGAAAATGCACTACTGTGCCTTATGAATAGGTCCTACTTATAGTCCTCATCCCTATACTATAAAGGTGATAGACTGGAGTCACTCTCCATCATCCTCCCTCTAAAAAGGGCCACAAAAAGTCGGTTATTACAGTGGTGTTATAGCTCCTCCCACGAGTTGGCTGTGTTCCAAAAATGACCATATATGTACCTAAAACTCTGTAACTGTGCACCGCCTATATTTTTATTACTGTAAAACTGTATAAAAGAAGGACTTGCACCGATGTTCGGTGTGATACTTCTTGCATTACCGAAGGGTGCTGTAGGAATGTACCACCACCCCATGGGGTCTTAATAAACTTGTCTTTTGCATTTTCTAGTTTCCGTGCCAACAGTTCTTATGATGTAAAGGGTATTCTGCGGAGAATGTAGGCCTGGAGAACCCAATACCACAGCAGGACGGAGGGGAGACCTTCCTCACCGACAGGATGGATAGTGAAGCAGCACATTACGGCGGTGAGATTCAAAGCATGCACTGCCTCTGATATGAAAGCATGCTTACTCCCAAAGGAGAAAACAGCCCTCCCCCTGCCCCCAGAACATTTGCACCCAGGCAGATGGGAAAATTAAATAGTGTACAAACATTGAAATATCATCATGCTGACCATTCCGCTGCCAAGGCTTGTTGTGACCAGTCCAGTTACCACCATCTTTGTTCAATGCAGCAACACATGGGAACTGCACAGCACCTTCAACCAACTACAGCAGTGGCCCCATTGTTGACCTTCTGCATCAGTTTCCTCACCAGCACCACCCAGGTGGTAAACCGAGCTCTTCCACGACGCCCGCTTCAGCACAAGGAATAGATAGGACAGCTCTGCACCCGGGTTATCTGGTTGCGCAAGACTGGGACGAAATAAAAAAGCTCAGGCTGACCTCGATGGAGTGCACGCTGGATACATAGACCCAGTTAGGCCTGTTGAACAAAGTACCTTAAATTTTGGTTTGCTGAGTTTTGCAAGGTACTACATTGAGGTTGAGGTTGAGTTGCGCAGCGGCGGTTCTGAGGAACTGTAAGCTGCAATGCGGAGTCCTGCATCATTTTTGAGGTAGCCGTCGATGAGGGGCTTGTGATGTAAAGGCCTTGTCAAGGATCCATCGTGCAGTAGCGGTCTGTGATGTGAGGTTCGGCATTGGGGAAGCATTGCACTGTGAGATTCTAAAGGGGCTACAAAGAGATGTGTTGCACTGCATCAGTTCTGCTCACAGGACCACCGCCGGACTGGCAGTGCACGTTCGGGCCAACTTCCAAGGGTCCAGGACGGAGGAGGCACACTTATTATGGGATGACTTTAAGTAGGGTTCAAGATGGTTGGAGCATTTTCTGTCCCTGATGCTCTGATCAAGAGGCCAGACAACTAGTCCTTGGAGTCACTCTGATGGTCCTGGGTTTAAGACATAGGGCCAGTTCTTTTACTCAAACAGCAGGGCATCTGAGTAGCAGTCCTTTTTGCAGAGCAGCACAGCATTCCTTCTGAGTCTTCCACAGGTCCAGAGGTGTATAAAGAGTTGGGTCAGAGGGTGCAATATTTTGTACCTGGTGCACACTTTGAAGTAGGATAAGGCTCTGGAGGTTTACACCCCTAAAGGGGTTTGGAATTGCCTGCCTCCCTGTCTGGGCCCCAGCTGGTCTGGGGTCCCAATAGACTAGTGTCAAACCATTTGTGAGTGTTCCTGGAAAACCATTTGTGGTAGGTGACAGCTCCTCCCCCTCATCAAGTAAGAGATGGCACACCCTGCCAACACCTTTGCTCTTTTGTCTCACTGCCTGGGAGCAATGCACAAATACCAAATGCCAGCTACATCCAGTCATGGGACCCAGGAAAACAAGATGCAGGCACAAAATGGCTGGGACAAGAAAATGCCATCCTTCTTAAAGTGTAATTTTCAGAATTGATACTTAAAATACGAATTTACCATTAAAAAGGGTTGCAAATTATAATTCTATAGATGCCAAGCTCAACTTTCCTACCTGCTACCAATTTAAAGTTATCACTTAACACTCAAAACTGTTTCAATCTGACATCAGTTTCTGCCTCTGGAAGTAAACAGGTTTGAGACTTAATGAAGAAGCCTCTGCAAGCGTTTCTTAGAAGACCAGCTCTTGACATCCTCTCTGATAATTTCCACCATATACTGAACACCAGATTGCTCAGAAACCTATCATGGCAGCTGTTATGAGATTCAACCTGCTCTCCATTGCCTAAATACTGCAGAGCCCTTTCAGCAATACCATTATCCGCTGACTAACTCAAATTAGGCAAGTGCAGAAATTAGATCACAGTTGCATGGCAAGGAAATGTGTTAAGCTAAACCTAGATCAGTACAAAAACTTTAGATGTGGCAACCAACTTGGCCACCTTCTATGGGTACTTGCCCCGCTGTGGAGTAATCATTGCCTTTGGCCCATCACTTGAAAATCACATCTAAAACATAGTGAAGAACTGCTTTTTTCATCTAAGCTTTCTTTGCTTTATCCTGTGATGTAAGACAATCCAGCAAAGGCCACATGTTGCATTTTTCCAGCTCTGCCCCTAATGAAATATGGACATTCACTATTCCTGAGCTCTTTTGCCCACCTAATTTGAAGAGGATGTGTGTGCCAGGTGCAACGCTGCCAGGCTAGATTGTTGTAATGGTTTATACTTGAATCTTCAGCAACAACACCTAAAGAAATTGCAGGTGCTGCAAAGCACAGCAGTTATAGTACTCTAAAATACTCCTATATTTGCCTTAGTGAGAAAGGTTATTAAAAAGCTGCACTAGTCGTCAGTGAAAGACAGGATAACATTTAAGGCCATTTGTATCACCTATAAAGTGCTGCACAACCAGGGGCCTTCTTACTTGGCCCAGAAGTACAGGTGGTATATTCCCAATAGATCAGCTAACTTTAAAACGTTGGTTGTACCAAGGTTCAAGAAAATGAACTGAGGAGGTAGAAGCTTTTTCACAGGAACAGTGGCAATATGGAATGTACCTCTGTGATACGGTCCCTCTTTCATCCCCGCCGGGACTGAGCCCCCTCCCACACCTACCGCTATCTTGTTCGCCAGGTGGAATCTCCCTCTGACGTTTTTCTAACTCAAGAAGGAGTCCCGGCGCAGTAACCATGACTAGCAGGTCCCCGCCCCTCTCTGTTTTGCAGGAACCAATCGGACACCGACATCAACAGGAAGCACTTCCCTCTGACCCCGGAAGTCCCAACCCCATGGTGGAGCCGGAACCAGTGAAAAGCGAACGCGGGGAACAGAACGCCGTCGGAGCATCGTGGCAGGACACTCGGACCGGAGCGGAAGAACGAGAGCAGACGAACGACGACAAAGACGTGTGGACCGAAGATTGGTGGAGTCCTCAGGAGGTGGCTGAAGAGCGGCCGCAACTCACTGGAGAGTTGCGGCGGACCATGTGAGTACCCTGTTACATACCCCGTTAGAGGTCGCTAGGAACTCATTGTGTATATATCTTAGATAACTCCCCCAAGACACACCTGCACTGTAAATCGTGAACAGCACCTTCACTGTAAAAAGCCCTGCCCGCTCACAACCCTACTGGACACTCTTACTTCGTACCGCTCCTTTTTCTCTCCAACCCCGATAGCTCCCTTCCTCACAACCTCCTTACCACCCATCACTACCCGGGTGACGGTGAACGGATACAGTTTATCTGTAAGAGCTCAAACCAGACTAACGGTCCCCTTTTCTTTTCTCTTATTGCCCTCCGAGGGACCTCCCCGACAGCAGAGCTGACAGCGAACCCGCCACTGTATTCCTGAGACCGGAAGACGGACCCAAGACCTGAGAAGACCCGGAGTTTTTCGCCTTGAAACCCTTTCGTATGACTTGTTTTCTGCTTTGTGTGAAATAAAACACCAGCATAGCCCACTATATCCGGCCTCCTTGCCTGCTTTTCCAGCCTGCAGCCCGCCGACAATCACAACCTCCTTTAGGGATTTGTTCAACCCCTAATTTTCAGACATTTAGAAAGATGATAAAAAAATGGTTCTTTGGCAATTCAGATCATTGTTAGGGCATATGTTTCCACTAAACCAAGATCAGTAACTAGCACCAGGACATGTAAGGGTAACAATGCACTTTAGAATTCCTTTTTTAAATTTAAAAAACATTAAAAAAATGTTATTAGAGCAGGATTAAAAACAGAGGAAAGATGCCATTACGGGACAGGAAAAAGAGATGAAAATTGTAGATATCAAAAAGCTAGCAGCAGAAATACATTACAAAATATTGCATAGAAAGAACAGGTTTAACATCCACTATAAAATAATTGATAAAAAACCAGTTCGAGAAGAATAAGAATAGAAGCGTGAATATAAAATATATTCAGCAGTAGCACACACTAAAATATAATCCCATTATCTACCAGGCTTTTGCTTCCTGGTAATTCCCTAGGAACACCAATACATGTATTCATTAGTGGCCATTAATACAGAGTTCCCAAACTAAAATCTATACAATGGCTGCAACAAACTAACATATACATATAAAAAACTATTTAAAGCAAATGTTATACTAAAGTGCAAAGATTAAATTCATAAAGCACAGAGCACTTGGAATATACTTTGCTCAGATATAAAATGCATTAAGAAATTTGCCTATATAGTTCTAAATCTTACAGTATCTCCTACACGTTTTGCATAGGCCTCTTCATATCTGTAGGTCCTGCACATTTTATTAACCTAATGGTCAATCCTAGGTTGTTTATTTGTTTTCCAATTTTGCAGGACAAGTAACCTAGCAACTGCTAAAGAAATTACTTTAAAATGCTGTTGATATTTGGTTAAACATTTTACCTCCCCTGATGAACCAAATTAAACCAACATTAATGATGGGGCAATTGTTAAAGACAGAGATTGGGAAATCATAATAAAGACGTCCTTTCAAAATTGCTTTAGATTACTACACTCATAAAATATGTGTAGCCAGCCCCCTTCCCCCTCTTTATTACATCTGAAACATTTGTTCTGATTAGTTGGAAACATCTTATGCAATCTCAAAGGGGTGTAAAATGCTAACCATCTTGATAAGAAATTAATTCTCTTAAAATTAGCACCTCGCAGTGCTTTATTGGATATCTCACTGAGCTGTTGCCCCTCTTTTGTATTAAACTTACAGCGTGTCTCAGAGTGAATTTTCGGAAGCTCTTTCATAATGATCTCTTCACTATGAGCCTTCTGATGCAATAGCCTTTACCAAATCCTACACCCTTCTTTTTTATTCACCATCTGCCTGGTGATTTGACGTGTGGCCTCGCTCAGCATAGTATAATTGTTTTAGAGAAAATTGCTGGAAAAAAACTTATAGAGAAAGCGTTGTTTAGATTGCAAGATTGTAACCGTTCCATTTCCCATGTAATTAATGTATCATGTTTGTAAAAATCCCCAAGCTGACCAAAACCTAGTTTATGCCATAATTGGTAGAGTACTTTAGGCAACATTAAACCTCCTACTGCACAATCTTGAATAGGGGTATAAGCATGATATACTGGAACATCACACGATCTGTAATAGGCCTGTGTTCTTGCAGCTAATGCCAGTATCACCTTGTTCATGGTCCTTTTAGGAAGCTTCGCTAATCGTAAAAAGTGGGGAGTTTTATGGCACTTTCCTTCAACGTACGTATTAAAAAAAGTTATGAAAAACTTAATTTTCCTCTCCTAATTCTGATAACAGGTTGATCAAAGAGGCCTGATAGTAGGTTACAAAATGTGGGAGTGCTAATCCCCCCGTGCTACATCTAGATGCAGTGTGGCTAGCTTAACCCGGGGCTGCTTATTATTCCACGCAAACTTCTGGATCATTTCATCCAATTCTTTAAAATATGAACTAGGGATTTTTAAGGGAAGATTACTAAAAAAGGAACAAAAACAGTGGGAGCACCGACATTTTAACCATAGAAATCCGTCCTATCAGTGATAGATGCAACAGAGACCATTTATCTAGTAATTTTTTCATAATAATCAATAGCTTGCATTAGAAAAAATGTGTTAGTGGCCATTAGGCATCCTGTAAGGAAACCATTTTGATCTGTGTGAACCACCTGTTAGGCACATGGAGCAATCCTCCTAGCCCAAATTTTCATAAACAAATTATAATCTATATTTAAAAAACTATTAGGGCGATAGGAATTTGGATCAAGAGGATCTTTTTTCTTTTTAAGGAAGTCTACCAACACTGACTCCTTGAAACTTTTAGGGGTGTCTATCCCGTCCTTTATTTGATTCAACTGCTTGGTTAAAAAAGGCCTGGATCCCATCAACCCCACAAGCCTTGGCATTGGACATACTTTTCAATACTGTCAAAATTTCTGAAATTTCTATTGGGCTATTGAGCGTCTCCATCGGCTGCCGAGATATCTGCGGTAGCTCCAGTGATTTGAAATAGGATATCAGTTTTGAACTGTACTTCAGTGTAAATTGTTTTTTAAATGAGAGAGAAAAACCTCAGAAATCGCCTGTTTATCTTCTTCTAATAGGCCAGTAGAAGGATTTTTAACATGACAAATTATTTGCGCCGCTTTCTGACTTTTCGTAGTCCAAGCTAAAAATCTACCAATATGCTGGCTCTCTTCATAGTGCTTTTTTTGGTAAGCCTTAATTCCTGTAATCTCTTCTAACAAAATAATATCCTTCAATTGCTCTTAGCTTTTGATAGTTCTTGCTGTTGTGCCTTAAATAATATGCTCGGCTGTCGCTGTTAAATGTGCATCTTGTCTGGCTTTCCCCACAGCAGTCTATAACTCTGCAATCTTTTGCTTACATTGCTTACTTAACCTAGACTTATAAGATATCATCTGACCTCTAAAAGTGGCTTTAAATGCCTCCCAAACCATAAAGATTGGGGCAGTATTTGCCTTGAACTGGAAAAATTCCCTGATAAAAATTCTAGTTTCTGTCAGCCAAGTAGTATCTTCTAATAAAGATTTATCAAACTGCCATCTTAAATTCTTTTTTGGTGTGATCCCTAACCTTAACATAAAAGAAACTACAGAATGACCAGAAAAGCAATTGGCTAATATCTCTGTTTTACAATTGGCTAATTTTTTGTCCACCAAAACAAGATCCAATTGGGGTGCCATTCCGTATCTTGAGGGTTAACAGGTAAATTGAGAGAAGCCCGGGTGCTCTTGCCTCTAAGGATCTGTTAACGCGAAATCTATTGACAAACTTTTTATTAACTTTGTGGTTTTAGGCTTTAATTGTCGTTTTGTCTTATTTGCGGTATTGAGTGTCAGATTCTGAATGTAATTAAAATCGTTGCCCAAACTCAATATATCTTCCATATTCACCGCTATTTGATACATTTGCTCAAGTGCTGTGATTTCATCATCTATGGGGCCGTAATAATTAACTAAATTTAGCACTGCTTCCTCAAGCTGTACCTTCACCCATAGCCATCTACCTTTTCCATCTCACCCGACCTCTATAACCTGCCAGTCCAATATGGTAGATAGTAAAATCTCAACACCTCAGACCGCTAAATTACTCCAATGCATATTTCCTAGGTAGAGATATCTTGGGGGTGTCAGTCCTGAAATGCGTTTCTTGTAGAATAAGAATTTCAGGAGTGAGGGATGCTAACCAATTTAAAAATGTGCAGTTTTTACGTGGATTCAGCAAACCATTGACGTTACATGTAATCACTTTTATATTTTGTGTCATTTGATCTAGTTTAAAAAACCTCAGCTTTAACCACTCAGGAAATGTTATCAGCATTTCTAACCCTGCTTTTACCATTTTCTCCTACCCAAATTACTCTTTGCGTTATCTCGCTAACTTGAGAGCACATCCTATGTGATTCACTCTTTTCCTGCTCATTTTGTACCTGCTTACCCCTTCCCTAACCCTCACCGCATCCTGTGCCCCTTCCAACCCGTGGCAGTTGGGGCCTAACCCACCATACCCCCTGCCTCCCCACCCTGAATAAACCCTAAGCTGGGTGCCATGGTATTGCACCCTGGAGTGGCCTATAACCCCCCTTAGTTTCAATAAACACAAAATAAAACCCAAGCATTGTCAACAACAACAAATAAACAGTAAAAAAACAAAACGGGAAAAATGACATAACAGCCAGTCCTGAGTCTCTATTTTTCCATAGTAATTTTCTGAAGCAACTCCTGTGATTCGTCGAGATTGGGAACATATGGAATTTTCCTTGCACCAGGACATGTAGCTTAGATTGCTGAGCTATAGTCGCCTGAGCCCCCTGTGCCTTGAATAGGTAAAGCAGCTTAACAAATTATTTCCTTGACTTTTTCGCCTTTACCCCCTTACTTGGCTGAATTAGTTTTTGTTGGCATTAGGACTCTCTGCACTTGACCTCTGTAATCAATGCTAAAGTGTCAGTGCTATCTCCCTAAAACACAGTAACAGTGGACTACACCTACTGACAGTTAACTGGAATAACTCCTGTTTGTTCCCCTTTGTGTCAGAGGTTACAGCAAGGCAAAACCTAAGAGGATGATGGACGGAGTGTTGAACATTGCAAGCACTCACCCCCAGTCAACTGATCTGGGTTTAATCCATCATCATTCTTTAGCTCACTCCGCATCTCCCCAGTTCAGACATGCCATATGCAAATCAATCTGGCCCTGTGCCTCATGGGAACAGTCCAGCACAAGCTGCAAAGCCATGTCTTACCTGGACCGCAAACATGCATCCTGGGACCGGTTTCTGGCTAATCAGCCATAATCAGCCAGGCTAGCTTGAATCCAGTGGCAAAGTGAGCAAGGGACCCACGTCTGGGCATACCATGCCAACTTAGGGGGAACAAAGCAAAACCAAAGGGGATGATGGATGGAGTGTTGAACATTGCAAGCACTCACCCACAGTCAACTGATCTGGGTTTAATCCATCATCACTCTTTAGCTCACTCTGCGCCCCAGTTCACACATGACCATATGCAAATCAGTCTGACCCTGTGCCTCATGGGAACAGTCCAGCCCGAACTGCCAAGCCATGTCTTCCCTGGACCAGAAACAAGCATCCTGGGACCAGTTTCAGGCTAATCAGCCATCATCAGCCAAGCTAGCTTGAATTCAGTGGCAAAGTGAACCACGTCTGAGCATACCCTGCCAACTTAGGGCGAACAAAGCAAAACCAAAGGGGATGATGGACATGCCTCGGTAAACAGTCATAATATCTATTCCAAAATATAGAATGGACATAATATCGAAGTAAAAATATAGAATGGACAAAATATCGAATGGACATAATATAGTGGTTAAAAATATCGAATTTAAGGTAAGTAATATCGATTTTCAAAATATAGAAGTCAAAATATCGAAGTATACAAAATAGGCATTAAATATATCGATTTTTTAATAATATCAATTTTTTTAAAGTGTTTTGTATGTTAGTATATGTGTGAAAAGTGTATATTAATTATTGTAATGTATGTTTAATGTATTTTAAGTAATGAATTTTATGTTATTTAATTTTTGCGTAATTTGATTCTGTAGCGGGTTGTGGGTTTATAGGGGAATAGGGTGGGAAGTAATTTAATTGTAATTAATTAAATATTTTTATTTATTTATTGGTATTCATTTTGAATTTATTGTTATTTTTTAATTGGTAATTAATTTTTATTAATTGCCAATTAATTTGTATTAATTGATTGATTGTTAATTATGTTAATTTTCTAAATTTATTTTCTGTAGCGGGTTATGGGTTTATAGGGGAATAGGGTGGGAAGTAATTTAATTGTAATTAAGTAAATACTTTTTTCATTTATTGTTAATTAATTTTTAATTGGTAATCAATTTCTATTAATTGGCAATACATTTTTATTAATTGGTAATTATTTTGAGTTAATTACATATTTGATCATTATGATAATTGTATTAATGTAGTTTCTGTAGTGGGATGTGGGTTTATAGGGGAATAGGGTGGGAAGTAATGTAATTGTAATTAATTACATATTACAAATACTTTTTGTGTATTGATAATTAATTTACTGTTAATTTTTAATTGGTATTACTTTTTATTATTAATTAGTTTTTGTTATTGAAAATTAATTAGTTGTTAAATATTTATGAATAGGTTATTAATTTGTAATAACTAATATGTAGTTGTATTTCTAATTAATTATTACATAATATTACATTGGTTATTAATTTCAATTAATGTTTTATTGGTATTGATATTTAATTTATTTTTAATAATATATTAAATCATTACTTTCCCTACTGTTAAACTCACTGGAGTGGGAATAGTAATTTTCACCCTCCCACTATCCAACGCTTTCCCTACTGCTGCACTCTCTGGAGTGGGAATAGTATTTTTTACCCCTACGCTATCCAACGCTTTCCCTACTGTTGCACTCTCTGGAGTGGGAATAGTAATTTTTACCCCTATGCTATCCAAAGCTTTCCCTACTGTTGCACTATCTGGAGTGGGAATAGTAATTTTCACACTCCCGCCATCCAACGCTTTCCCTACTGTTGCACTCTCTGGAGTGGGAATAGTATTTTTTACCCCTACGCTATCCAACGCTTTCCCTACTGTTGCACTCTCTGGAGTGGGAATAGTAATTTTTACCCCTACGCTATCCAATGCTTTCCCTACTGTTGTACTCTCTGGAGTGAAAATAGTAATTTTTACCCTTCCAATATCCAACGTTTTCCCTACTGTTGCACGCTCTGGAGTTGGAATAGTAATCTTTACCCTCCCGCTATCCAACACTTTCCCTACTGTTGCACTCTCTGGAGTGGGAACAGTAATTTTTACCCTTATGCTATCCAACGCTGTATGTATGTATGTATGTATGTATAGGCATTTATATAGCGCACTACTTACCCGGAGGGTCCCAAGGCGCTTCGACCGCTGCGAAACCCTTCCTGGCTTCCCTGAGAGATGGTCCCTTAATGGGTATCTCCAGGGTGAGACCAGGCATCCCGGCGGTCTGGTGGGGCCGTTAGTGAAGATGAGGCAAGCTAATGCCCAGAGTTGCCGAGTGTGATCACTGATCAGAGTGGGCACCGAGGCGAGAGAATTATCGAGTCCGCTGACCCTGGTCCAGAAACCTGCCGCGCCGGGATTCGAACCCTGGTCCCGGGCCGTCCTCTGCTCTCGGGTCTGCCGCCTCTAACCAGTGAGCCACACTACTTCACTACGCTTTCCCTACTGTTGCACTCTCTGGAGTGGGAATAGTAATTTTTACCCCTACGCTATCCAACGCTTTCCTACTGTTGCCCTCTCTGGAGTGGGAATAGTATTTTTTACCCCTACACTATCCAACGCTTTCCCTACTGTTGCACTCACTGGAGTGGGAATAGTATTTTTTACCCTCCCGCTATCCAACGCTTTCCCTACTGTTGCACTCTCTGGAGTGGGAATAGTCATTTTTACCCTTACGCTATCCAACGCTTTCCCTACTGTTGCACTCACTGGAGTGGGAATAGTATTTTTTACCCCTACGCTATCCAACGCTTTCCCTACTGTTGCACTCTCTGGAGTGGGAATAGTAATTTTTACCCCTACGCTATCCAACGCTTTCCCTACTGTTGCACTCTGGAGTGGGAATAGTATTTTTTACCCCTACGCTATCCAACGCTTTCCCTACTGTTGCACTCACTGGAGTGGGAATAGTATTTTTTACCCCTACGCTATCCAACGCTTTCCCTACTGTTGCACTCACTGGAGTGGTAATATTAAATGTTACCCTCCTGCTATCCTACGGTAAAATATTGTACATTTTTTATTAATAACTTAAATTAATTATATCTTAATTTTAAGGTTATTTGAGTATTTGTAAGTGTGTTTTAGTTAATTATATTTATTATTTCATTAATTTTAAATTACTTTTAAGACATTTAAAAAAATTAGATATTTTGACTGACTATATTTTTTACAGACTATATTTTGGATTCGATATTTATGTACTTACCTGTTTGTAGATAGGAATTCGATATTTTGTCATTCTATATTTTGGTGACTATATTTTGGTAAGTCTATATTTTGTCATTCTATATTATGTCAGTGATCCACATGCCTCACCAGGAATCTACCCCTCTTCCCACCGGTAGCCCTTACGTGACTAACACGACCGTTCCATCTTACGTAATACATACCCCCATATGCCCAAGCAATTCTGTTAATTTCCAACCCGCGAGGACCATCTCTCTGGTGGCAGACTGCAGGGGTGGGAGGAGGCTTGTCTCTTCACCATCTGTGATCTTCTCTGGTATGGCCACTTATTGATAATTGGATTGCCGACCACACAATATGCACTTCCTGAGGTCCAGTTTCACATATATGCCTCCCTGAGAGGGGCAATAGATGACGCTTAGGCAACACGGGACACGGGCCCAGTCACTTACCAACTTACTCCTACCATTACACGTGATGGGCTTGAGCCACAGACTTATCACATGGCTTACTAGAGCTCTCTTCTCTCACACCCAGAGCTCTCTTCTCTCACGCACAGCAGTCACTTCAATCCCTATGGCTGAAGTGGGAGGCTGAGTTCAGCAGGGCAGACCACTCCATAACAAAGAATGGGAGAAGTCCCTGGCCTACACACAATGGGTATCCTGTAACTCACCTCTCCTGTTAACTCGATTCTATAGTCTGCACAGGGCCTACCTATCCCCACAAGAGTAGTTCACATGTTCCCAGGAGCACCGGATGTGTGCGCCAGGGGTAACGCTGCCGGAGTTGATCTGAAACATATGTTATGAGAATGCCCTCAGCTGACATCCTATTGGACTACTGTTCTGACTAGAACACGTCACAGCATTCCCAAACATCTCCTGTGAGGTGGGGGTCACTGGGAATTTACGCTAGACGCATAGATGTGGAGCCGTAACTCGCTTCTTATACCTGTTATCCTGGTTAAGAAAGGCATCATAGTACACTGGAAATCACATATCCCCCTCATGAGCCCTGACCAATGGCAGATGATGTTCACCCATTGAGCCACTGCCGAGGGGATGGCATTGCAGTGCGAGGACACCAGGGTGTTCCATTACTACCCAATGGACTTGGCATTTGAGGAGCTGCTTTGCGGACTGATTGGCCTGCCACTAAGCTCATCATCAGATGCTACACTCACAGCCTCATAACTCACGTCACACATCATGGGCGCCCCCTAAGCCCACCCTTTCCACTAATGAAAGACATGTGTGCCCACTTTAATCAACCCCAGGATCACCTGTGCTCCACTGCTTCACTCCCACCTTTTTCTTTCTACCACTTCCCACATGCACCCATCTTCCCCTCCTACGACACCTCCTCAGTGTCTTGTGCGTTCCTTAGTGCATGCCTGTTTATATTGAAGCTTGCAAGTATGATTGATGTACATCGGCATTAACTGACTGACAACCTTTTTTTTTGTACAAAACCCTAATAAAGAAATATGCTAAAAAAAAATTAAGTGGCCTACACCTAATTGCCATATTTAACTTACCTATAAGTCCCTAGCAAATAGTACCCCATGTAGACAAGGCCTGTAAATTAAATGCTACCAGTGGACAGCTTTTTGAAGACACAATGTGTTACAAGGGACTAATTTATGGAAACAATAGATCCTAGTTATGAGTCGTACATATGTAACATGTTCAAGTGTATCAAGAGAATATCACGCTTAATCATTAAATAGAATCAATCAAAGGAAGGAAAAGAGAAGAACACACGGAGATAGTGAGTTATATTACTGAAACAGTTTTTATATTTAGTGATGAAGCAAACAAATTTACATCATGGGAGACGGATATACAGAAATGAATTAAAGCAAAAGAACTGAGAACAGAGGTATAGATGATAATGACACTGCAGTTCACAGCTTAAACATCAACTCCTGATAGGTATAACAAACAACCAAAAATAATTAATAAACAATGGTCATAAATTTAAGTGGCCTACACCTAATTGCCATATTTAACTTACCTATAAGTCCCTAGCAAATGGTACCCCATGTAGACAAGGCCTGTAAATTAAATGCTACCAGTGGACAGCAGCACCCATTGTGCCAATCACTAAAGTAAAGATGAAAAATATGTAAAGGGTAAACATTGCAGCCTGTAAAGCAGTTTTAAGGTTTAAAGTATTTTATTCAGCACTACATACAAGGACAAACATACATCATCATGGAGCGTCTTGTTAGGGCGGGCAGGGCCCTATCCCCGGGGGAGAATTATCAGGTGCAGTTCGTGTGTGCTAGTCCATCACAGCAGTACATGGTATGCATTGCTGCAGTGTGAGATGACATTTCCATTGCAAACACCCCCCAAAACCCCAACATCCCAACTCCCCGGTCCCGACCCCACCTCCCCCCTCCCCACCCTACGTCCAGTGCACAGACCCTATCCAAAGTGTACACCAAAGCCACCTCCTACAGGGGTAGTGAATCTCCCATCAATTTACGGGGCAGGCGCTGCTGGGCTCGTGAGCCGCATGAGGCAGAGGTACTTGGGACAGGTAAGTTCTTTAAATTCTGTGAGCAGTAAGGAATGAAATAGTTGCCAAAGCTCATTAAATTGCGTTATATCCCCCGCCACTGTGAGCGACAATTTCTCCATGCCCAACACGTGCCACAATCTATGGAGCCAACCCGTGATAGAGGGTGTCGTGGTAGTGCGCCAATGTATCAGGATGTTTTGGACTGCTGAACCTATTGCGATGGCGATCTGCCTACCCCTACGGGATCTGAGGGGGTACATCAGTCCATTCGGGAGTCCCAGCAGGGTGTATGCGGGGAAGCGTGGTAGTTCAATGCCAAAATGGGAATCAATTTCATCCAGCACTTCCCTCCAATAGGTTTCCAGGAGTGGGCAATCCCATAGAATGTGTGTAAGTGTACCCCTGTGCCCACACCCTCGCCAACATGTGTCCTCCTTGCTACGGTCAAATTCGTGAACCCGCTCCGGTGTGTAGTACCAATAGGTGGAAACCTTAGTCAGTGTGTCAGTGAGACCCATGTGGTATGTCGAATGCCTCGCTCTATAGGATATGTGCTCCCATTCTTTAGGGCTCAATATCCTCCCCAACTCCCGTTCCCAGCGTTCTCTCCCCGGGTTATAGAGGTGTGTTGAAGGCGGTTGTAGTAACCTATAGAGATCCGTAATCAATTTTGAATCTGACGTACGCGACAGTAGTCATTTTTCGTATGGTAGGAAGTGCCTATCAGCCGTCTCTCTCACCTGCGGTTGAAGTGCCCAGTGGCGAGCTTGCATATAGCGGTGCCTCTCGGTCTCAGGGAGTGAAAACTCCTGGCAAAACTGCGGGAAGGGGACAACCCCCTCTGGGCCATACATGTGACACAGGGCTCTACACCCCGCCTGCCTCCAGTGTGTGAATGCTCCCCTTTCCATTCCTGGGGTAAAGTCCGGATTGTCCACCAACGGTGTGAGAGGCGACGGGAATGAAGTGAGGCTGTACGTAATGCTAGTGGCATCCCAGACCCGCAGGGGCACTCTTGTAACAAAGGAGGCGTACAAATTTTTGGGCCGGTGAGTCCGGCGCAGAAATGGGATTTCCTGCAAGGGTCTACCCGCCACCGCCTGATCCTGGAAGAGCCAGTGCTTGTCGGACTCCCACCTACTCCATTCCACGAGATAACGCAACTGCGCTGCCTGGAAATACTTACGGAAGTCAGGTAGTCCCAAACCTCCAGCTTCAGGGGCCAACAGTGAGAGGGCTCTGCGCATTCTGGGCTTTTTCCCCTGCCATATAAAGCGCAAGACGTCCGTCTGTAGTTGCGGGATCCACCCGACCGGTGGCTGGAGCGGTAGGGCCCGGAACAAGTAAAGCACCTGAGGCAGGACCGTCATTTTGATGGCGGCTATCCTGCCCAACCAGGAGAAGGTGCCGCGGTTCCATCGGCCTAATTCCTCCCTGATCTTTGCACCCAGGGCCATGTAGTTGGCCGATACTATGGCCGGTAAAGTGGGAGCTATTTGGATCCCCAGATAGGGTACCGCCTCTGACGACCAAAGCATGGGGAATTGGTTCTGTAGGTAGGTCCTAGTGGCCGGCTCAAGGGAAATATCTAGAGCCACCGACTTTCCCATGTTCATTTTAAACCCCGCGACCGCTCCAAAGGAGGCCAGCTCCTCGATGCAGGCCGGTAGGGCCATCCGGGGCTCGTCAGGCGATAAGATGGCATCGTCAGCATAGAGGCTTATAGCGTGTGTGAAACCTCCCATCCGCACCCCAGTCACCGCCGGATTTTCGCGAACCCGTTGGGCGAACGGCTCCATAAAGAGGGCGAAGAGCAGGGGCGAGAGCGGGCATCCCTGCCTAGTGCCTCTTTCGATGTTATAGTCCCTTCGAGGTATACCCATTCACGCAAACCACAGCAGTCGGCCGTCTGTAGCAGTTAAGGATCATAGAGCAGAACTTCTCCCCTATGCCCCTCTTCACCAGAACTCGTTCCAGGTAAGGCCAGTGCACCCGGTCGAACGCCTTCTCCGCATCCAACGCCAGCATCATTCGTTCCCCCGTAGTCCGGGAGGCTTTCTCTAGCAGGTGGACGATCCGTTTCGTGTTGTCTACCGTCTGCCTCCCCGGGACAAAACCAGCCTGATCAGGATCTATAAGACCGGGTAAGTGAGGGGCTAGTGGGGCGGCTAGGATCCCCGTGTATAGTTTTAAATCGACGTTCAGAAGAGATATCGGTCTGTAGGATCCACAGTGCTTCGGGTCCTTCCCAGGTTTGGGGATAACTGTAATGGAGGCCCGTATAAGATCAGGCGGGATGGCCCCTGGTTCAGCAAACGAGTTGAAAAGACGAGTAAGGATAGGGGCCAGTGACGTGCAAAACGTTTTGTAAAAGAGCGCGGTGTATCCATCCGGGCCTGGCGCTTTGCCATGTTTAAGCCTGGCGATGGCAGAAATCACCTCCTTTATCCTGATATCTCGATCTAAGTGCTCCGCCTGCAGGGGATCCAGGGAGGGCAAGGTGACCGAGTCCAAATAGGCAGCCATGGCCGTCTCATCCGGTGGCTCACTAGTGTAGAGATCCGCATAAAACCTGCGGAATACGACTGCAATGTGAGCGTCTTCCGTCTCCACCGTCCCCGTAGGGTCAGAGATCTCCCTCACCAGCTGACTCTGGTGCGCTACTCGAAGCCTGTTGGCCAATAATTTGCCACAACGGTCCCCCCCTGTGTAAAAGGTATGGCGCAGCCGGAGAGCAGCGTACTCCGCTCGGTCCATGTCCAGGGCCGCCAGGAGCTTTCTCGCTTCCTTGAGCTGCCGCCAAATTCTGGGGGCCCCAGTCCTGCGATGTATCTGTTCAAGCCCGCGTACCCTATCAGTGAGTTCTTCCCTCTTGGCCTGTCACTCTTTATTTTCGGCAGAGGAGATCGCCAAAAATTCCCCCCAGAGGACTGCTTTCAAGGCCGCCCACTGTGTGGCCCGGGCGGTGTCAGAGTTGTCGTTGTGGGTCAGATATTCCCGGATCACGTCCTTAATGCGGTCCACCACCACTTTTCTGTGCAACAAGGTGGCGCGGAGGCGCCATGTCCTGGGAGGAAGAGCTGCCGGAGGCAGGCACAACATAGCATCAACCGGGGCGTGATCCGATAGAGACAACACTCCCATGTCCGACCCCGAGACCAGCGCTTGCACCGGAGATGTGGCCAAAAGGTGGTCTAGCCTCGCATACGTCTTGTGTGCGTGGGAATAGTACGAATAATCTCTGTCCGTGGGATGCATGTGTCGCCAAAGATCCAGGAGGTCCACCTCCGCCAGCCGTGCCCTACAGCCGGCGGATAACTCCCCGACCTGCGGGGAGCGCTGCGCCGACCTGTCCATGGCAGAATCAAAAACCATGTTAAAATCTCCCCCGAGAATAATATGTCTATCTTGCGAGGCAGTAATATCCTCAATTGCTGATCGCAGGAAACGTTCCTGCCGTTCATTAGGGCTATACAGGGACCCGATCGTAAAAGTAAGACCCCCAATCCTAAACCGGTATGCTAACAGTCTGCCTTTCTGTTCGGTGAACTTGTGGAGGATTTCCCCTTTAAAGTGTCTGGCCACCAATATCGCCACCCCCGCTGTTTTAGTGGTACAGGAGGAGAAGAACTGTGACGGGAACTTATGGGAGCGCAGCCTATGTGCGTCTTGTGGCAGCAGGTGCGTCTCCTGAAGTAGACATATGTCTGCACGTGTATTCTCCAGGAGAGAAAGCACTGACCGCCGCTTGACAGGATTATTCAAACCCCTGTCGTTCAGGGTCACAACCTTAAAAATGTCAGGGGGCATAGAAAAAGATGTGGAAAAAGGCGTAAAGGCCCCGCCCGGATAAGGCGGAGTGTATGAGCGCCCATAACGTAACCAGAAGCAGCAAGGCAAAGAAGAAAGTGTAGGTGTTCACTCAGCTTCCCCATCCGGGCAAACTAAGATGGATGAATACCGCCAGAATATCTAATAACCGCACAGTGCACTGGACGACCCTCGCCCTATTCCCAACTCCCGGATCCATACCCCATCCCAATCCCCTCCAATTCCCCAAGGACATCCCCCAGACTACCCACCCTACCCCCTTCCTTCCCTGTCCAACCGTCCCCCCTCCCTCCATCCCAACTCCCTAACTGTCCCCAGCCCCGACCCGCAACTAGAACCACCCCAACAACCCCGTCCCCTCACCCCCGTTCCCCCAACTGTTCCAAAGGTTCCATTGTCCCAGTCCGGTCCTCAGCGGACAAGTCTGCGGAAAGTTACAAAGGTGGACGTCCAGCCACTACGCACCTACCCATTCCCCCCTTCCCCGGACCCTCAAACCTGCATTACAGTTGAAGCGATGTCGATCTCCCCCCGGAGTTCTCTCAGGCCGTCAGTGCAATATCACCGGATGCCGTGTCCCTGGCCACTTCCCGCACTGCACTGTCCCTTTCCGCTCGGATAGTAGGGGAGTCTGGTCGTGCGGAAGAAGTAGAAGACCGTCGACCAGGGACCGATTGCCAGCCATCTCTAGTGATACGTCGACGGCGCGGGGTGGGTGCTTCTTCGTCCGTCTCAGTGATTCCCAGCCCCCCGCAGGTATCCTGGAGGGAGCGTAGCTGATGCAGAGTCCCGTTCCAACGGAAGATGAGGCGGAAGGGGTGGCCCCATGAGTACTGAATGGCATGCTCCCGTAGGAAGTCAGTTGCTATTTTGAAGGCTCTGCATTTCTGCAACGTGATCGCCGACAGATCTTGGAAGAGGGCCACCCGGTGACCCCTAAAATCCAGGGATGGCTTCTTTCGTGCTTCGCGGAGGATCCGTTCCTTCAGGGGGTAGTCCGGTAGGAAGGCTAGGGTATCGGGGGGAGGTGCTGAGGACCGGCGCCGTAGGCCCACTCTATGTGCCCTGTCTATCCGGATGGGGAAGTCGGCCGGCTCTCCCAGTATCTCTCTGAACAAGTCTCTCAGGTATCCAGCCACGTCTTCCCCCTCCTCTCTGGAAGGAACTCCCCGGACCCGAATGTTGTTTCTCCGGGACCGGTTCTCAAGGTCCTCGGCATGTGACTGAAGATCGAGTTGCTGGTCCCGCAACCGTATCACCTCCTGCTGCAGCTGCGTGATCTCTTCATCCCGGGCGTGTCCGGCCTCCTCCACTGTGGTCACCCTCTCACCCAGGCCATCGACCTCCCTCCGCACCTCTCGAACTTCTCCAGTCACTTCCTGCTTTAATGTCTGAAAATCCTCCCACAGGGAGCTGAAAAGAGATTTCAGGAAAGATCTGGTGACCAGCGGTTCCCCTCCGCTCGCCCCCTGGGAGCCGCCCGGTTGGCTCGGGATTGCTGCCCCCGATCCTACCTCGCATTGCCTCTGCTCAACATGTCCGGCAAAGTACGTTCCCCCTTCTTAGTCCCTTTGTTGCCGGACATTCTGCGCGGGACAGTGCACTCCTTGGCGGCCTGCGATGTCGCCGGACAGCCGCTGTCGCTCACCTCGCCCCCGGGGCACCAACAGACCGGCCGACACTGCTCTCTAGGACACTCAGCTTCGCCGCTACGTGTTCAGCGTTCTGCTCACCTCTAATTCCAGGCCTAGTATGTCTTCTGGGCCCTCAAGTCCAGGTAACGGGCTGGCACCGGCCCCAGGGTGGCCACGAGAGGAGATCTCCCTCCGTCTCCACTGCTGGTGTAGAAGTCGTGGGGTCCCCGGGCACTCGGTGCGCAAAGCGATCGCCCCCAGCGCCACTTCCTCTGCGGTGTTGGTCTCCTCCTGATTTGGCACGGCTTCAAGATGCCCTCCGGCGCTCCAGGCCGAGCGAAACAGCACGCCTCCACCTCCGAAGGCTATTGCGTAAGGGGGCAATCTACGCCACACCGCCTGTTCACTATGTCACCTCACCCCAGACGAACTTGGAGGGGCAATCGCCGGGCAGGCCGTTACGATGCCGAACCGCCCCCAGGCCTCGCCTGCCCGAGGCGTCGACACAGTAGCCAAGGTCGTCCTCAATGGTGGGGAAGCCTAGCGGGCCCTCCCCACCTCATCCAATGAGGCCCGCCAGTCCAAGAGCCACCCACAGAGCAACACTGGGACCTGAAGTGTAGGCCGAAGCCGCGGCGTCGCGTGGCTCCACTCTTCTAGCGGCGTCGCAGTCCTTGACTGTCCTCTCGGGGCTTCTACACCACCGCCGGAGTCACCCGCTACCCCACGGACGCAGCTCGGCTCCTACCTGGCTCCTTCAGTGGGGTATGGCAGGCCGAGGGCGCCCCTGAGTAACACCAAGGTCCGACGCACAGGCCGCAGCCACCGCCTCGCGCAGTGTCTTACGCCGGGGCCCGCACCTCAGCCCCTCCGCTTCCGGGTGCCGGTCGTCCCAAACCACCGGGACCCTCCGTAAAGTCAGGCAGGTGCAGCCGTCACCGCCAGGCAGGCCACGCAGTTCCAAGGCACCTCTCGGGTAACGCTACCGCTACGAGACAAATCCTGTCTCCGCCTCCGGCCCATGCACAGGGCCGCAGCCGCTCCCGGCAGTGCCTCCGGGGCCCTTCCACCGCAGCCACGCAGTCCGTCGTCACCCCAGGTGGCGTCGCTATGGGCCCCACACCTCCGCTACCGAGTTTCAGCAACGTGGGGGGAGATCAGCGAATATTAGCGGTCTAAGGGCCCAGGCTTGGAGGAGCTCACGGAGAGTGCGACCACTCACTCCGCCATCTTGGCCACGCCCCCTGTAAAGCAGTTTTAAACTGCCATTTCAACCAGGCATAATACATCTTTTCCCAGCCTAAAACTTTACTTTTAAAAACATTTAAGTAACCCATAAGGTAGGCCCTAACCACCCCTAAGGCAGGGTGTATGGCATCTAAAAAAGTAGGACATATGGTTCTATATGTCTTTGCAGTGAAAAACTCCTAAAGTCTTTTTCACAGTTCTAAGGTTTATCTGTCTCACAGACTAACACTAACTTACCTTACTACCCTTAATAAGTGCTAACTTGCGATTGGGTGCAGATAGTGAAATTGTGTTTACGCTCAAAATGCATTGTGATTTAAAATACTTTTTAATTTTGAAGTCAGATTTTAAGTTTCAATTTTTTTAAATGCCACTTTTAGAAACTGGCCCCCAGGATGCTTGATTCTGGTCCAGTGAGGACCTGGTCTGGCAGTTCGGGCTGGACTGTTCCCTTGGTGAGCAGGTCAAGACTGATATGCATATGGCTGGGTCTAAACTGGAATGGAGTGACATGCAAAAAATTATGGATTGAACCCAAATCTGTGACGTGGGGTGAATGTTTGATTTGTTCAGCATTCCGTCTAACATCTGTCCTTTTTGCACTTTTTGAAAGTTGGCATTTTTCTGCCCGAATGAGGGTTGTGCATTATTTTCAGATGAATGAACGAATGAATACGATCTTCTATAGCGCATGGCTACCCGGAGGCATCCCAGCGCTGTGTGACCTAAGTACGGGACAAAGACACAGATAGTGAGACAAAGGAAGGATCTACCAGACAGGATGGCTGAGGAGGAGCTGTACCCTGTCCGGATTACATTTCAAAGGGATCTGCCTTCAGCACACACAAAGGAACCTGCCTTTGTCTCCCTAGAAGATTTTGAGAGAGGACCAGGGTAGTTGGAAAAACATACCAGAACGATTTTTGGGGTAGATCAGAAAATTACCCCACTCAAAAGCTGGCAGAAGGTATAAAAGTGGAACCTTCAGAACCTCTCATCAGAACGCTCCCCGATCTGTGAAAGATTAATGAAAAGGTCTTCATTGCTGCCAGAGGGACAGCTCTGCTGCTGGAAGAACTGCTTAGCTGTCTGAAGAAGTAAGATAGGACTTGATTGCCTTGATCTTAGGGTACCCAGGTTGGCTCCAAGGGTTGGTTGGCTGACTTCCTTTGTGAGCTACAGAGACACAAATTGCTTTCAGAAGCCTCCCTGCAACAGCCCAACCGACCAGTATCAATTGGGCCAGCATGAGCCCCGCTGCTGGCCTCTGCCGAAGTGAGTGTGATCCTGAAGGGCTTCCCTCTTGATCCTGAACCCTTGCCTGGCATCAGTGAGAACTCCTTCTCAAGAAAAGGGGAAAATTATGTTTGATCTCCGTGCAACAGCAGAATGACCTCTTTGTGCTGAGAATCGGCCGCCCGCAACAACCACCGACACTAAGCTCCAGCAGGACTGGCTCTTCATGCAGACAATGAAAGTCCATGACGACCCGCAACAAGACACATACACTTCACACCGACAGCAACTGTCTGTGGCGATCAACCAACGTGGCGCTCCAGCGACGCCAGCTTGTCCCGCTACTCCAACAACCAGCAACTCGAGAAATGCAATTGGCGCCAACAGCGACAGTGCAATTATCAACCAACGGGAAGCTCCAGCGACAACTGGCTCTTGATGCTACAGCAATGACCATATACGACACTTGACCTGCTCCCCACATCAAAGGCCTCTTCATTGCGGCCCCCACCAATGGAAATGGAACTCTGTGCGCAGGACTTAAAAAGGTAACTCTTTAGCAGGATGACCTATTCTTGTTTGTGACCCACCATCCATTGTGGTCAGCCTGAACTCGTGACTTTCCTCCAGGCTAGCAAGACCAGATAGCCGTGAGTGGTGCTTTGTGCTTCTAGCAGTATTTTCACCTAAAACCTTTAATTTTTCTTGTGTTTATTATTGTTTGTATGCTGCATACATACTTTACACATTGCCTTTAAGTTAAGCCTGTGTGCTTTATTTCAAGACACTAGAGGGTTAAGCACAGGTTAATTTAGTGACTTTTGTGGTTTACCCTGACAAGCATTGGTTGTATTATTTGAATAGGGCTTCCAGCTCTCTCAATTAATAACCCAATTTCTTACAAATAGTATAGCACTTTCTCTTTTATAAGTTTGATCCTGGGTTGGACACACTTGCTTTTCTTCACCAGAAATGGCACAGACAGCTCCATAGGATTATCCACTGGCCCCTTCTGCCACCCCAAATTATTCACAACCAGGTCCACAGCACCTTCATTAGGTCCCGCTAACCCATCCTGGAGAAAGGGATTGCAGAATTGGAGGCGGAGGCTGTGTTCGAATCCAAATGAGTAAAAAGCTTTTTATTGTGTGTGGCCTGTTAATGTAAAGGTTTAGGACTGGTGATGGGAACCCCCTGGAGAAATCCATGACCCCAGGATTCTTCGTCAATGTCATTAATACTCCCCTCTAAACTTGTGACCTGTAGGTAAGCCTAATGGGGGCAGGGTATTGGAAGCTGAAACCTCTACAACCCAGACACACATTTAGACACTTTCTCAAACACTTTTACTGGGTGTGCCTAGTTAGGGACGTTGGGGCAGTACAAATTATTGTGAGCCGATACTGCCACTACTGAAAAAAAAAACAGAGAAGGGCTTTGTTTTCTTCAGTTGAACTGGAGACCTCCATTGCAGGTGCAGTAGAAAATTTTGGTCGGGAGAGAGGCCCAGTCAGAAAGCAAGTCAGACGTTGAACGCTTTACAAACACACTTTCTATCACTCTCGCCCCTCCCAGCCCGACTCCGGCAGGAAGATGAATGGAGTTTGATTTCAAAGGAATGTGTGCTCAGACGAAGAAGGCACATACCCCAACTAATTCTGGAATGTGAAGGTTGGGTTAGAGGCGGGCCCAGATTCTATCCACCTATCCCCTACAAGGAACAGACTCAGGGGCGGGAGAAACAGAACCCTTAAGGGTATTAAGAGTAGAGAACGAGGCAGGCATCAGGATGTGATGATTGCAAGAGGTACGATAATGATGCTGAGGCTGGTCCTCTATCTATAAACTGTTGTTGAACCATTTGGCCATGGAGATGTTACATATATGCCTAATACAAAGCATTATTCACTTCCACTTAAGTAGCAGAGAATCATAATATGCCATCTAAGTAAATACTCTTTATATTTGTATCAAGGTTACAGGTTGTACTTTCACAACAGCCCTATGATTCCTCTAGTTTGTGTTTCCAAAGTCCAGCATCCACAGGAATTCCAAAGATCATTTGCCATCTCACACCTGCTTGAAACAAGCATTAGAAATGCAATCGGGCTCGGATTTATTTGAGTTTGAGCTAATGGCATTGTAAATGCCAATGTCTTTTCGCCATGTGTTATGGAGTGTGTGCATGTGGTGTGTAGTGGAATTATATGGGTTGGATTGTAATTTTACCAATGGTGGCATGCTGTGTTTTATATGAATGTGTTTAAAAGTAAAGTGTACCATACTGCGATTGCTTGGTGGAAAAGTGCACTGCCGGCTGGAGGTGCGTGTGCCTGGTGGAAGGGTGCACTGACAGCTGGTGGGTGTGTGCTTGGTAAAAGCGTGCACAGATGGCTGATGGTTGTTGGTGTTTGTGCATGGTGAAAGCATTCATTGACGGCTGGGGGTGTGTTGTTCTGTGTGTTCTATTCTGTGTACTGGTGAGTGTGTGGCGGTGAGTCTGTGGGGGTGAGCCTGGGGAGTGAGTGTGGTGGTGAGTGTGTTGTGTTGAGTGGTGACGAGTGTGTGGTGTTGAGAGACTGAGGTGTGTGGTTTCTGTGTGCCTTATGTGTGTGTGGTGTGTGTGTGGTGTGTGTGTGGTGTATGGGTCTATGGTGTGTGTGTGTGCTATGTGTGTGAGGTGTATGTGTGTGTGGTGTTTTCTGCACAATCACACACTGCCCCTACACATTCACAAACTGCTCATCCGCACACTCCCAATGTCACCCTGCATAGTCACACACTGTTTATTCTGCACCTGCACTCACCGCCACTCTGCGCACACCGCCACTCTGCACACACCGCCACTCTGCACACACCGCCACCCTGCACACACCGCCACTCTGCACACACCGCCACTCTGCACACACCGCCACTCTGCACACACCGCCACTCTGCACTCACTGCCACTCTGCACACACCACCACTCTGCACACACCGCCACTCTGCACACACCGCCACTCTGCACTCACCGCCACTCTGCACTCACCGCCACTCTGCAATCACCGCCACTCTGCACACACCACCACTCTGCACACACCTCCACTCTGCACTCACCGCCACTCTGCACTCACCGCCACTCTGCACTCACCGCCACTCTGCACTCACCGCCACTCTGCACACACCGCCACTCTGCACACACCGCCGATCTGCACTCACCGCCACTCTGCACTCACCGCCACTCTGCACTCACCGCCACTCTGCACACACCGCCACTCTGCACACACTGCCACTCTGCACACACTGCCACTCTGCACTCACCGCCACTCTGCACTCACCGCCACTCTGCACTCACCGCCACTCTGCACTTACCGCCACTCTGCACTCACTGCCACTCTGCACTCACCGCCACTCTGCACACACCGCCACTCTGCACAACCGCCACTCTGCACACACCGCCACTCTGCACTCACCGCCACTCTGCACTCACCGCCACTCTGCACTCACCGCCACTCTGCACACACCGCCACTCTGCACTCACCGCCACTCTGCACTCACCGCCACTCTGCACTCACCGCCACTCTGCAGTCACCGCCACTCACCACCACTCTGCACTCACCGCCACTCTGCACACACCGCCACTCTGCACACACCGCCACTCTGCGCACACCGCCACTCTGCACTCACCGCCACTCTGCAGTCACTCTGCAGTCACCGCCACTCTGCAGTCACCACCACTCTGCAGTCACCGCCACTCTGCAGTTACTGCCACTCTGCAGTCACCGCCACTCACCGCCACTCTGCAGTCACCGCCACTCTGCACTCACCGCCACTCTGCACTCACCGCCACTCTGCACACACCGCCACTCTGCACACACCGCCACTCTGCACACACCGCCACTCTGCACTCACCGCCACTCTGCAGTCACTCTGCAGTCACCGCCACTCTGCAGTCACCGCCACTCTGCACTCACCACCACTCTGCAGTCACCGCCACTCTGCACTCACCGCCACTCTGCACTCACCGCCACTCTGCACTCACCGCCATTCTGCACTCTGCACTCACCACCACTCTGCACTCACCGCCACTCTGCAGTCACCGCCACTCTGCACTCACCACCACTCACCGCCACTCTGCAGTCACCGCCACTCACCGCCACTCTGCACTCACCGCCACTCTGCACTCACCGCCACTCTGCAGTCACTGCCACTCTGCAGTCACCGCCACTCACCGCCACTCTGCACTCACCGCCACTCTGCAGTCACCGCCCCTCTGCAGTCACCGCCACTCACCGCCACTCTGCACACACCGCCACTCTGCACACATCGCCACTCTGCAGTCACTGCCCCTCTGCACACACTGCCACTCTGCAGTCACCGCCACTCTGCAGTCACCGCCACTCTGCAGTCACCGCCACTCTGCACTCACCGCCACTCTGCACTCACCGCCACTCTGCACTCATCGCCACTCTGCACTCACTGCCACTCTGCACTCACCGCCACTCTGCACTCACCGCCACTCTGCAGTCACCGCCACTCTGCAGTCACCGCCACTCTGCAGTCACCGCCACTCTGCACACACGCCACTCTGCACACACCGCCACTCTGCACACACCGCCACTCTGCAGTCACCGCCACTCTGCAGTCACCGCCACTCTGCACACACCGCCACTCTGCACACACCGCCACTCCGCAGTCACCGCCACTCTGCAGTCACCGCCACTCTGCAGTCACCGCCACTCTGCAGTCACCGCCACTCTGCAGTCACAGCCACTCTGCAGTCACCACCACTCTGCACTGACCGCCACTCTGCCGCCAGTCTGCACTCACCGCCACACTGCACTCACGGCCACTCTGCACTCACCGCCACTCTGCACACACCGCCAATCTGCACACACCGCCACTCTGCACACACCGCTACTTTGCACTCACCGCCACTCTGCAGTCACCGCCACTCTGCAGTCACCGCCACTCTGCAGTCACGCCACTCTGCAGTCACTCTGCACTCACCGCCACTCTGCACTCACTGCCACTCTGCACTCACCGCCACTCTGCAGTCACCGCCACCCTGCACACACCGCCACTCTGCACACACCGCCACTCTGCACACACCGCCACTCTGCAGTCACAGCCACTCTGCAGTCACCGCCACTCTGCACACACCGCCACTCTGCACACACCGCCACTCTGCACTCACCGCCACTCTGCACTCACCGCCACTCTGCACTCACCGCCACTCTGCAGTCACCGCCACTCTGCAGTCACCGCCACTCTGCACACACCGCCACTCTGCACACACCGCCACTCTGCACACTCCGCCACTCTGCAGTCACCACCACTCTGCAGTCACCGCCACTCTGCACACACCGCCACTCTGCACACACTGCCACTCCGCAGTCACCGCCACCCTGCAGTCACCGCCACTCTGCAGTCACCGCCACTCTGCAGTCACCGCCACTCTGCAGTCACAGCCACTTTGCGGTCACCACCACTCTGCACTCACCGCCACTCTGCCGCCAGTCTGCACTCACCGCCACTCTGCACTCACGGCCACTCTGCACTCACCGCCACTCTGCACACACCGCCAATCTGCACACACCGCCACTCTGCACACACCGCCACTCTGCACTCACCGCCACTCTGCAGTCACCGCCACTCTGCAGTCACCCCCACTCTGCAGTCACGCCACTCTGCAGTCACTCTGCACTCACCGCCACTCTGCACTCACTGCCACTCTGCACTCACCGCCACTCTGCAGTCACCGCCACTCTGCACTCACCGCCACTCTGCACTCACCGCCACTCTGCACTCACCGCCACTCTGCAGTCACCGCCACTCTGCACACACCGCCACTCTGCACACACTGCCACTCTGCACTCACCGCCACTCTGCACTCACCGCCACTCTGCAGTCACCGCCACTCTGCAGTCACTGCCACTCTGCACTCACTGCCACTCTGCACTCACCACCACTCTGCACTCACCACCACTCTGCAGTCACCGCCACTCTACAGTCACCGCCACTCTGCACTCACCGCCACTCTGCAGTCACTCTGCACTCACCGCCACTCTGCACTCACCGCCACTCTGCACTCACCGCCACTTCAGTCACCGCCACTGCAGTCACCGCCACTCTGCAGTCACCACCACTCTGCAGTCACCCCGACTCTGCAGTCATCGCCACTCTGCAGTCATCGCCACTCTGCACACACCGCCACTCTGCAGTCACCGCCACTCTGCACACACCGCCACTATGCACACACCGCCACTCCGCAGTCACCGCCACTCTGCAGTCACCGCCACTCTGCAGTCACCGCCACTCTGCCGCCAGTCTGCACTCACCGCCACTCTGCACTCGCGGCCACTCTGCACTCACCGCCACTCTGCACACACCGCCACTCTGCACTCACGGCCACTCTGCACTCACCGCCACTCTGCACACACCGCCAATCTGCACACACCGCCACTCTGCACACACCGCCACTCTGCACTAACCGCCACTCTGCAGTCACCGCCACTCTGCAGTCACCGCCACTCTGCAGTCACGCCACTCTGCACTTACTCTGCACTCACCGCCACTCTGCACTCACTGCCACTCTGCACTCACCGCCACTCTGCAGTCACCACCACTCTGCAGTCACCGCCACTCTGCAGTCACCGCCACTCTGCAGTCACACCACTCTGCAGTCACTCTGCACTCACCGCCACTCTGCACTCACGGCCACTCTGCACTCACCGCCACTCTGCAGTCACCACCATTCTGCACTCACCGCCACTCTGCACTCACCGCCACTCTGCACTCACCGCCACTCTGCAGTCACCGCCACTCTGCACACACCGCCACTCTGCACACACCGCCACTCTGCACTCACCGCCACTCTGCACTCACTGCCACTCTGCACTCACCACCACTCTGCACTCACCGCCACTCTGCAGTCACCGCCACTCTACAGTCACCGCCACTCTGCACTCACCGCCACTCTGCAGTCACTCTGCACTCACCGCCACTCTGCAGTCACCGCCCCTCTGCAGTCACCGCCACTCTGCACTCACCGCCACTCACCACCACTCTGCAGTCACCGCCACTCACCGCCACTCTGCACTCACCGCCACTCTGCACTCACCGCCACTCTGCAGTCACTGCCACTCTGCAGTCACCGCCACTCACCGCCACTCTGCACTCACCACCACTCTGCAGTCACCGCCCCTCTGCAGTCACCGCCACTCACCGCCACTCTGCACACACCGCCACTCTGCACACACCGCCACTCTGCAGTCACTGCCACTCTGCACACACCGCCACTCTGCAGTCACCGCCACTCTGCAGTCACCGCCACTCTGCAGTCACCGCCACTCTGCACTCACCGCCACTCTGCACTCACCGCCACTCTGCACTCATCGCAACTCTGCACTCACCGCCACTCTGCACTCACCGCCACTCTGCACTCACCGCCACTCTGCAGTCACCGCCACTCTGCAGTCACCGCCACTCTGCAGTCACCGCCACTCTGCAGTCACCACCACTCTGCAGTCACCGCCACTCTGCACACACCGCCACTCTGTACACACCGCCACTCTGCACACACCGCCACTCTGCAGTCACCGCCACTCTGCAATCACCGCCACTCTGCACACACCGCCACTCTGCACACACCGCCACTCCGCAGTCACCGCCACTCTGCAGTCACCGCCACTCTGCAGTCACCGCCACTCTGCAGTCACAGCCACTCTGCAGTCACCACCACTGTGCACTCACCGCCACTCTGCCGCCAGTCTGCACTCACCGCCACTCTGCACTCACGGCCACTCTGCACTCACTGCCACTCTGCACACACCGCCAATCTGCACACACCGCCACTCTGCACACACCGCCACTCTGCACTCACCGCCACTCTGCAGTCACCGCCACTCTGTAGTCACCGCCACTCTGCAGTCACGCCACTCTGCAGTCACTCTGCACTCACCGCCACTCTGCACTCACTGCCACTCTGCACTCACCGCCACTCTGCAGTCACCGCCACTCTGCACTCACCGCCACTCTGCACTCACCGCCACTCTGCAGTCACCGCCACTCTGCACACACCGCCACTCTGCACTCACCGACACTCTGCAGTCACCGCCACTCTGCAGTCACTGCCACTCTGCACTCACTGCCACTCTGCACTCACCGCCACTCTGCACTCACCGCCACTCTGCAGTCACCGCCACTCTACAGTCACCGCCACTCTGCACTCACCGCCACTCTGCAGTCACTCTGCACTCACCGCCACTCTGCACTCACCGCCAGTGCAGTCACCGCCACTGCAGTCACCGCCACTCTGCAGTCACCACCACTCTGCAGTCACCCCGACTCTGCAGTCATCGCCACTCTGCAGTCATCGCCACTCTGCACACACCGCCACTCTGCAGTCACCGCCACTCTGCAGTCACCGCCACTCTGCACACACCGCCACTCTGCACACACCGCCACTCCGCAGTCACCACCACTCTGCAGTCACCGCCACTCTGCAGTCACCGCCACTCTGCAGTCACCGCCACTCTGCAGTCACAGCCACTCTGCAGTCACCACCACTCTGCACTCACCGCCACTCTGCCGCCAGTCTGCACTCACCGCCACTCTGCACTCATGGCCACTCTGCACTCACCACCACTCTGCACACACCGCCAATCTGCACACACCGCCACTCTGCACACACCGCCACTCTGCACTCACCGCCACTCTGCAGTCACCGCCACTCTGCAGTCACCGCCACTCTGCAGTCACGCCACTCTGCAGTCACTCTGCACTCACCGCCACTCTGCACTCACTGCCACTCTGCACTCACCGCCACTCTGCAGTCACCGCCACTCTGCACTCACCGCCACTCTGCACTCACCACCACTCTGTACTCACCGCCACTCTGCAGTCACCGCCACTCTGCACACACCGCCACTCTGCACACATCGCAACTCTGCACTCACCGCCACTCTGCACTCAACGACACTCTGCAGTCACCGCCACTCTGCAGTCACTGCCACTCTGCACTCACTGCCACTCTGCACTCACCGCCACTCTGCACTCACCGCCAGTCTGCAGTCACCGCCACTCTACAGTCACTGCCACTCTGCACTCACCGCCACTCTGCACTCACCGCCACTCTGCACTCACCGCCACTGCAGTCACCGCCACTGCAGTCACCGCCACTCTGCAGTCACCACCACTCTGCAGTCACCCCGACTCTGCAGTCATCGCCACTCTGCAGTCATCGCCACTCTGCACTCACCGCCACTCTGCACTCACCGCCACTTTGCACGCCTCATGTCCCACGAGCAACAAAGACAGACGTAAACACACTTACAGCAGACGACTTCCGCATTCTTAATGAGGTAACAAGCAATGGAAAGGATGTATGAATGCAGCCTTGTGCTGATGAGCCTGGAGGCATAGCCTGGAAAAACCAAAAAGTTTACTAATATTCTATATTGATTTTACAGGTGACAAAACGTAATTATTAGTACAATTTTTAAAGCAGACACATGCGAACACACAAATTGTATTGCCGTATTCCAATTCAAACTCAAAAGAAGAATGGAAAGTTAAGTGATAGACCTCTGCTACCAGCGCCTAACCCACTGAGCTAGCAGCACTGAGTGTCTGGCAGCAGAGCAGAGGTGAGGCTGAGGATGCAGTGCAGAGCGAGCCAGCGCATGGAGCGCTGCTGAATGGTGAACGCACCCCGGCCGTCTGCATTCACTTAACGAGGCACCCTGACAGCTCCTAATTTTTATTTATGGACGCCCGTGCGCGAAACCGCAGAGAAAATGCCCACAATGGCGGACGCAATTCACATAAAGCCTATCGCGTAAAGGCTACTACAAAGACAGCACAGCGAAGACGAATCACTATGCAGATGCCATAAAACAGCCACGCGCACTAAGGAATGTTTGGAATGTTTCTGGCCAGAGCCCTAAAGAAATTTTTTTTTTTTTTAACAATAGAGACATCCCCCAGACTACCCACCCTACCCCCTTCCTTCCCTGTCCAACCGTCCCCCCTCCCTCCATCCCAACTCCCCAATTGTCCCCAGCCCCGACCCGCAGCTAGAACCACCCCAACAACCCCGTCCCCTCACCCCCCGTTCCCCCAACTGTTCCAAAGGTTCCATTGTCCCAGTCCGCTCACCCAGGCCATCGACCTCCCTCCGCACCTCTCGAACTTCTCCAGTCACTTCCTGCTTTAATGTCTGAAAATCCTCCCGCAGGGAGCTGAAAAGAGATTTCAGAAAAGATCCGGTGACCAGCGGTTCCCCTCCGCTCGCCCCCTGGGAGCCGCCCGGTTGGCTCGGGATTGCTGCCCCCGATCCTGCCTCGCATTGCCTCTGCTCAACATGTCCGGCAAAGTACGCTCCCCCTTCTTGGTCCCTTTGTTGCCGGCCATTCTGCGCGGGACAGCGCACTCCTTGGCGGCCTGCGATGTCGCCGGACAGCCGCTGTCGCTCACCTCGCCCCCGGGGCACCAACAGACCGGCCGGCACTGCTCTCCAGGACACTCAGCTTCCCCGCTACGTGTTCAGCGTTCTGCTCACCTCTAATTCCAGGCCTAGTACGTCTTCTGGGCCCTCAAGTCCAGGTAACGGGCTGGCACCGGCCCCAGGGTGGCCACAAGAGGAGATCTCCCTCCGTCTCCACTGCTGGTGTAGAAGTCGTGGGGTCCCCGGGCACTCGGTGCGCAAAGCGATCGCCACCAGCGCCACTTCCTCTGCGGTGTTGGTCTCCACCTGATTTGGCACGGCTTCAAGATGCCCTCCGGCGCTCCAGGCCGAGCGAAACAGCACGCCTCCACCTGCGAAGGCTATTGCGTAAGGGGGGCAATCTACGCCACACCGCCTGTTCACTATGCCACCTCACCCCAGACGAACTTGGAGGGGCAATCGCCGGGCAGGCCGTTACAATGCCGAACCGCCCCCAGGCCTTGCCTGCCCGAGGCGTCGACACAGTAGCCAAGGTCGTCCTCAATGGTGGGGAAGCCTAGCGGGCCCTCCCCACCTCATCCAATGAGGCCCGCCAGTCCAAGAGCCACCCACAGAGCAACACTGGGACCTGAAGTGTAGGCCGAAGCCGCGGCGTCGCGTGGCTCCACTCTTCTAGCGGCGTCGCAGTCCTTGACTGTCCTCTCGGGGCTTCTACACCACCGCCGGAGTCACCCGCTGCCCCAGGGACGCAGCTTGGCTCCTTCCTGGCTCCTTCAGTGGGGTATGGCAGGCCGAGGGCGCCCCTGAGTAACACCAAGGTCCGACGCACAGGCCGCAGCCACCGCCTCGCGCAGTGTCTTACGCCGGGGCCCGCACCTCAGCCCCTCCGCTTCCGGGTGCCGGTCGTCCCAAACCACCGGGACCCTCCGTAAAGTCAGGCAGGTGCAGCCGTCACCGCCAGGCAGGCCACGCAGTTCCAAGGCACCTCTCGGGTAACGCTACCTCTACGAGACAAATCCTGTCTCCGCCTCCGGCCCATGCACAGGGCCGCAGACGCTCCCGGTAGCGCCTCCGGGGCCCTTCCACCGCAGCCACGCAGTCCGTCGTCACCCCAGGTGGAGTCGCTATGGGCCCCCCACCTCCGCTACCGAGTTTCAGCAACGTGGGGGGAGATCAGCGAATATTAGCGGTCTAAGGGCCCAGGCTTGGAGGAGCTCACGGAGAGTGCGACCACTCACTCCGCCATCTTGGCCTCGCCCCCTGTAAAGCAGTTTTAAACTGCCATTTCAACCAGGCATAATACATCTTTTCCCAGCCTAAAACTTTACTTTTAAAAACATTTAAGTAACCCATAAGGTAGGCCCTAACCACCCCTAAGACAGGGTGTATGGCATCTAAAAAAGTAGGACATATGGTTCTATATGTCTTTGCAGTGAAAAACTCCTAAAGTCTTTTTCACAGTTCTAAGGTTTATCTGTCTCACAGACTAACACTGACTTACCTTACTACCCTTAATAAGTGCTAACTTGTGATTGGGTGCAGATAGTGAAATTGTGTTTACGCTCAAAATGCATTGTGATTTAAAATACTTTTTAATTGCGAAGTCAGATTTTAAGTTTCAATTTTTTTAAATGCCACTTTTAGAAACTGGCCCCCAGGATGCTTGATTCTGGTCCAGTGAGGACCTGGTCTGGCAGTTCGGGCTGGACTGTTCCCTTGGTGAGCAGGTCAAGACTGATATGCATATGGCTGGGTCTAAACTGGATTGGAGCGACATGCAAAAAATTATGGATTGAACCCAAATCTGTGACGTGGGGTGAATGTTTGATTTGTTCAGCATTCCGTCTAACATCTGTCCTTTTTGCACTTTTTGAAAGTTGGCATTTTCCTGCCCGAATGAGGGTTGTGCATTATTTTCAGATGAATGAACGAATTAATACGATCTTCTATAACGCATGGCTACCCGGAGGCATCCCAGCGCTGTGTGACCTAAGTACGGGACAAAGACACAGATAGTGAGACAAAGGAAGGATCTACCAGACAGGATTGCTAAGGAGGAGCTGTACCCTGTCCGGATTACATTTCAAAGGGATCTGCCTTCAGCACACACAAAGGAACCTGCCTTTGTCTCCCTAGAAGATTTTGAGAGAGGACCAGGGTAGTTGGAAAAACATACCAGAACGATTTTTGGGGTAGATCAGAAAATTACTCCACTCAAAAGCTGGCAGAAGGTATAAAAGTGGAACCTTCAGAACCTCTCATCAGAACACTCCCGATCTGTGAAAGATTAAAGAAAAGGTCTTCATTGCTGCCAGAGGGACAGCTCTGCTGCTGGAAGAACTGCTTAGCTGTCTGAAGAAGTAAGATAGGACTTGATTGCCTTGATCTTAGGGTACCCAGGTTGGCTCCAAGGGTTGGTTGGCTGACTTCCTTTGTGAGCTACAGGGACACAAATTGCTTTCAGAAGCCTCCCTGCAACAGCCCAACCGACCAGTATCAATTGGGCCAGCATGAGCCCCGCTGCTGGCCTCTGCCGAAGTGAGTGTGATCCTGAAGGGCTTCCCTCTTGATCCTGAACCCTTGCCTGGCATCAGTGAGGACTCCTTCTCAAGAAAAGGGGAAAATTATGTTTGATCTCCGTGCAACAGCAGAATGACCTCTTTGTGCTGAGAATCGGCCGCCCGCAACAACCACCGACACTAAGCTCCAGCAGGACTGGCTCTTCATGCAGACAATGAAAGTCCATGACGACCCGCAACAAGACACATACACTTCACACCGACAGCAACTGTCTGTGGCGATCAACCAACGTGGCGCTCCAGCGACGCCAGCTTGTCCCGCTACTCCAACAACCAGCAACTCGAGAAATGCAATTGGCGCCAACAGCGACAGTGCAATTATCAACCAACGGGAAGCTCCAGCGACAACTGGCTCTTGATGCTACAGCAATGACCATATACGACACTTGACCTGCTCCCCACATCAAAGGCCTCTTCATTGCGGCCCCCACCAATGGAAATGGAACTCTGTGCGCAGGACTTAAAAAGGTAACTCTTTAGCAGGATGACCTATTCTTGTTTGTGACCCACCATCCATTGTGGTCGGCCTGAACTCGTGACTTTCCTCCAGGCTAGCGAGACCAGATAGCCGTGAGTGGTGCTTTGTGCTTCTAGCAGTATTTTCACCTAAAACCTTTAATTTTTCTTGTGTTTATTATTGTTTGTATGCTGCATACATACTTTACACATTGCCTTCAAGTTAAGCCTGTGTGCTTTATTTCAAGACACTAGAGGGTTAAGCACAGGTTAATTTAGTGACTTTTGTGGTTTACCCTGACAAGCATTGGTTGTAATATTTGAATAGGGCTTCCAGCTCTCTCAATTAATAACCCAATTTCTTACAAATAGTATAGCACTTTCTCTTTTATAAGTTTGATCCTGGGTTGGACACACTTGCTTTTATTCACCAGAAATGGCACAGACAGCTCCATAGGATTATCCACTGGCCCCTTCTGCGACCCCAAAACATTCACAACCAGGTCCACAGCACCTTCATTAGGTCCCGCTAACCCATCCTGGAGAAAGGGATTGCAGAATTGGAGGCGGAGGCTGTGTTCGAATCTAAATGAGTAAAAAGCTTTTTATTGTGTGTGGCCTGTTAATGTAAAGGTTTAGGACTGGTGATGGAAACCCCCTGGAGAAATCCATGACCCCAGGATTCTTCGTCAATGTCATTAATACTCCCCTCTAAACTTGTGACCTGTAGGTAAGCCTAATGGGGGCAGGGTATGGGAAGCTGAAACCTCTACAACCCAGACACACATTTAGATACTTTCTCAAACAGGGTGTGCCTAGTTAGGGACGTTGGGGCAGTACAAATTATTGTGAGCCGATACTGTCACTACTGAAAAAAAAAACAGAGAAGGGCTTTGTTTTCTTCAGTTGAACTGGAGACCTCCATTGCAGGTGCAGTTGAAAATTTTGGTCGGGAGAGTGGCCCAGTCAGAAAGCAAGTCAGACGTTGAACGCTTTACAAACACACTTTCTATCACTCTCGCCCCTCCCAGCCCGACTCCGGCAGGAAGATGAATGGAGTTTGATTTCAAAGGAATGTGTGCTCAGACGAAGAAGGCACATACCCCAACTAATTCTGGAATGTGAAGGTTGGGTTAGAGGCGGGCCCAGATTCTATCCACCTATCCCCTACAAGGAACAGACTCGGGGGGAGAAACAGAACCCTTAAGGGTATTAAGAGTAGAGAACGAGGCAGGCATCAGGATGTGATGATTGCAAGAGGTACGATAATGATGCTGAGGCTGGTCCTCTATCTATAAACTGTTGTTGAACCATTTGGCCATGGAGATGTTACATATATGCCTAATACAAAGCAATATTCACTTCCACTTAAGTAGCAGAGAATCATAATATGCCATCTAAGTAAATACTCTTTATTTGTATCAAGGTTACAGGTTGTACTATCACAACAGCCCTATGATTCCTCTAGTTTGTGTTTCCAAAGTCCAGCATCCACAGGAATTCCAAAGATCATTTGCCATCTCACACCTGCTTGAAACAAGCATTAGAAATGCAATCGGGCTCGGATTTATTTGAGTTTGAGCTAATGGCATTGTAAATGCCAATGTCTTTTCGCCATGTGTTATGGAGTGTGTGCATGTGGTGTGTAGTGGAATTATGTGGGTTGGATTGTAATTTTACCAATGGTGGCATGCTGTGTTTTATATGAATATGTTTTAAAGTAAAGTGTACCATACTGCGATTGCTTGGTGGAAAAGTGCACTGCCTGCTGGAGGTGCGTGTGCCTGGTGGAAGGGTGCACAGATGGCTGATGGTTGTTGGTGTTTGTGCATGGTGAAAGCATTCATTGATGGCTGGGGGTGTGTTGTTCTGTGTGTTGTATTCTGTGTACTGGTGAGTGTGTGGCGGTGAGTCTGTGGGGGTGAGCCTGGGGAGTGAGTGTGGTGGTGAGTGTGTTGTGTTGAGTGGTGACGAGTGTGTGGTGTTGAGAGACTGAGGTGTGTGGTTTCTGTGTGCCTTATGTGTATGTGGTGTGTGTGTGGTGTGTGTGTGGTGTATGGGTCTATGGTGTATGTGTGTGCTATGTGTGTGAGGTGTATGTTTGTGTGGTGTTTTCTGCACAATCACACACTGCCCCTACACATTCACACACTGCTCACCCGCACACTCCCAATGTCACCCTGCATAGTCACACACTGTTTATTCTGCACCTGCACTCACCGCCACTCTGCGCACACTGCCACTCTGCACACACCGCCACTCTGCACACACCGCCACTCTGCACACACCGCCACTCTGTACTCACCGCCACTCTGCACTCACCGCCACTCTGCACTCACCGCCACTCTGTACTCACCGCCACTCTCCACACACCGCCACTCTGCACTCACCGCCACTCTGCACACACCGCCACTCTGCACACACCGCCACTCTGCACACACCGCCACTCTGCACACACGGCCACTCTGCACACACCGCCACTCTGCACTCACCGCCACTCTGCACTCACCGCCACTCTGCAATCACCGCCACTCTGCACACACCACCACTCTGCACACACCGCCACTCTGCACTCACCACCACTCTGCACTCACCACCACTCTGCACTCACCGCCACTCTGCACTCACCGCCACTCTGCACACACCGCCACTCTGCACACACTGCCGATCTGCACTCACCGCCACTCTGCACTCACCGCCACTCTGCACACACCGCCACTCTGCACACACTGCCACTCTGCACACACCGCCACTCTGCACTCACCGCCACTCTGCACTCACCGCCACTCTGCACTCACCGCCACTCTGCACTCACTGCCACTCTGCACTCACCACCACTCTGCACACACCGCCACTCTGCACACACCGCCACTCTGCACTCACCGCCACTCTGCACTCACCGCCACTCTGCAGTCACCGCCACTCACCGCCACTCTGCACTCACCGCCACTCTGCACACACCGCCACTCTGCACACACCGCCACTCTGCACACACCGCCACTCTGCACCCACCGCCACTCTGCACTCACCGCCACTCTGCAGTCACCGCCACTCTGCAGTCACCGCCACTCTGCAGTCACCGCCACTCTGCAGTCACCGTAACTCACCGCCACTCTGCAGTCACCGCCACTCTGCAGTCACCGCCACTCTGCAGTCACCGCCACTCTGCACTCACCGCCACTCTGCACTCACCGCCCCTCTGCACTCACCGCCACTCTGCACTCACCGCCACTCTGCACTCTGCACTCACCGCCACTCTGCACTCACCGCCACTCACCGCCACTCTGCAGTCACCGCCACTCACCGCCACTCTGCACTCACCGCCACTCTGCACTCACCGCCACTCTGCACTCACCGTCACTCTGCAGTCACCGCCACTCACCGCCACTCAGCACTCACCGCCACTCTGCAGTCACCGCCACTCTGCAGTCACCGCCACTCACCGCCACTCTGCACACACAGCCACTCTGCACACACCGCCACTCTGCAGTCACTGCCACTCTGCACACACCGCCACTCTGCAGTCACCGCCACTCTGCACTCACCGCCACTCTGCACTCACCGCCACTCTGCACTCACCGCCACTCTGCACTCATCGCCACTCTGCACTCACCGCCACTCTGCACTCACCGCCACTCTGCACTTACCGCCACTCTGCAGTCACCGCCACTCTGCAGTCACGGCCACTCTGCAGTCACCGCCACTCTGCACACACCGCCACTCTGCACACACCGCCACTCTGCACACAGCGCCACTATGCAGTCACCGCCACTCTGCACACACCGCCACTCTGCAGTCACCGCCACTCTGCAGTCACCGCCACTCTGCAGTCACCGCCACTCTGCAGTCACCGCCACTCTGCAGTCACCGCCACTCTGCAGTCACCACCACTCTGCACTCACCGCCACTCTACCGCCAGTCTGCACTCACCGCCACTCTGCACTCACGGCCACTCTGCACTCACCGCCACTCTGCACACACCGCCACTCTGCACACACCGCCACTCTGCACACACCGCCACTCTGCACTCACCGCCACTCTGCACTCACCGCCAATATGCAGTCACCGCCACTCTGCAGTCACCGCCACTCTGCAGTCACCACCACTCTGCAGTCACTCTGCACTCACCGCCACTCTGCACTCACCGCCACTCTGCACTCACCGCCACTCTGCAGTCACCGCCACTCTGCAGTCACCACCACTCTGCACTCACCGCCACTCTGCACTCACCGCCACTCTGCACTCACCGCCACTCTGCACTCACCGCAACTCTGCACACACCACCACTCTGCACTCACCACCACTCTGCACTCACTGTCACTCTGCAGTCACCGCCACTCTGCAGTCACTGCCACTCTGCACTCACTGCCACTCTGCACTCACCGCCACTCTGCACTCACCGCCACTCTGCAGTCACCGCCACTCTGCAGTCACCGCCACTCTGCACTCACCGCCACTCTGCAGTCACTCTGCACTCACCGCCAGTCTGCACTCACCGCCACTCTGCACTCACTGCCACTGCAGTCACCGCCACTGCAGTCACCTCCACTCTGCAGTCACCGCCACTCTGCAGTCACCCCCACTCTGCAGTCATCGCCACTCTGCAGTCATCGCCACTCTGCACTCACCGCCACTCTGCACTCACCGCCACTCTGCACGCCTCATGTCCCACGAGCAACAAAGACAGACGTAAACACACTTACAGCAGACGACTTCCGCATTCTTAATGAGGTAACAAGCAATAGAAAGGATGTATGAATGCAGCCTTGTGCTGATGAGCCTGGAGGCATAGCCTGGAAAAACCAAAAAGTTTACTAATAATCAATATTGATTTTACAGGTGACAAAACGTAATTATTAGTACAATTTTTAAAGCAGACACATGCAAACACACAAATTGCATTGCCGTATTCCAATTCAAACTCAAAAGAAGAATGGAAAGTTAAGTGATAGACCTCTGCTACCAGCGCCTAACCCACTGAGCTAGCAGCACTGAGTGTCTGGCAGCAGAGCAGAGGTGAGGCTGAGGCTGCAGTGCAGAGCGAGCCAGCGCACGGAGCGCTGCTGAATGGTGAACGCACCCCGGCCGTCTGCATTCACTTAACGAGGCACCCTGACAGCTCCTAATTTTTATTTATGGACGCCCGTGCGCGAAACCGCAGAGAAAATGCCCACAATGGCGGACGCAAATCACATAAAGCCTATCGCGTCAAGGCTACTACAAAGACAGCACAGCGAAGACGAATCACTATGTAGATGCCATAAAACAGCCACGCGCACTAAGGAATGTTTGGAATGTTTCTGGCCAGAGCCCTAAAGAAACCTTTTTTTCTTTTTTATAACAATAGAGCTCGAAGCTCTGCTCCACTTCGTAGTGACGGAGGCCGAGCCCTAAAAAGGAAAAGCTAGTCACAGCTGCGTAAAGGAAATTGCATGCTCATGAAAACAATCGGGTATGAAGGCTCAGGCAATGGCAAAAGCAATATTGGCCTAAACTCTGAGATATAAGGTAAAAGCAAAGGGGCATAAACATGACTTCTTCATTCTGAACCTTTAGTGGGGAATTCAGAATGTGTGCAATAATACATCAGTAGAAATTAATATGACTTTTTGAGTCACAGTGTGGTGTGAAAATAAAATTGCTTAGCATGCAGCAGGTAAAGACAAAGCAAACGTTTTTTAAGCATAATTTGCATTGTGTCCTGTTTTAGTATATGCCATTCACGAACACAACTTGAATAGGTATGAAGATTTATTAAAGATGAGATAAAAGCCCATCCTGCCAGACACAGCTGAACTCTGGCTGTCAGATGCTCGTCTGACCGCCATCATAATAAGGCCCTTTGTCTCTCCTTTCCAATCATCTACCTCTGGAGCTACTCTTTAGTCCTTTATGCTATATTTTTTCTTTTTCCTTCCTATCCTTTCTCTTCACCCTTTACTGAATATGGATCATGTTAATAGAAGTAAGATTGTTTCTACTCGTAGGACACCCCCGCGCCGCACGGCCACCAGCTGCTGCGTGTGCCCCCACCTGCCGCTACTCTCAGCCTCACTGAGTCTCCCGCCCTCGGGCCACGTCCCCCGCTCGTTGTTTACCGCATTTGTGTCACGATGTAACTCCGTTCGTTATTTTGTGTCTCTGTGGTACTTTATCCTGTTACTGCATCTTTGTTAGTTCTTTTCTCCTGTGCTAGGTTTTCTGTCCCCCCCTGCGCTGCTGTCCCCTGCACCGACCCGCCCCGCTCCCCGCTCCGCTTCCCGCCGCCAGGAGTGTAGCCACGCCCCCTTCCTCCCCGCTCCCGCCTCCCAGCTGCTCCTCCCTCCCAGCACTTGGCCATAAATGGCAACCGTGCGATACGGGTGAGTGTGACCTACTCGTAGGACACCCCCGTGCCGCATGGCCACCAGCTGCTGCGTGTGCCCCCACCTGCCGCTACTCTCAGCCTCGCTGAGCCTCCTGCCCTCGGGCCACGCCCCCCGCTCGTTGTTTACCGCATTTGTGTCACGGTGTAACTCCGTTCGTTATTTTGTGTCTCTGTGGTACTTTATCCTGTTACTGCATCTTTGTTAGTTCTTTTCTCCTGTGCTAGGTTTTCTGTCCCCCCCCTGCGCTGCTGTCCCCTGCACCCACCCGCCCCGCTCCCCGCTGCCGGGAGTGTATCCACGCCCCCTTCCTCCCCGCTCCCGCCTCCCAGCTGCTCCTCCCTCCCAGCACTTCGCCATAAATGGCAACCGTGCGCACGCGCAGCGTTGACGCGCCAAAGGTAAGCCCGTCTGCACCCGTCCGCGCCTGGACCACGCCCAGCGCCTTGTCCCCTGGCCCCCGCAGACTCCAGCCCACACGCCGGACCTACCTCGCCACCGAACTCAACGCACTCAACGCCGGCCGAACCCCGGGTTGCTAACACGCCACCCCTAGACACACCCACGGACCCTTCTGCTACCACTCCTGCAAGTTCACCTGCATCCGGACCTGCACTACTCCAGCACCGACCAAAGCGAACAACAGCAGCAGCCACCTGAAGTGCATCCTGATCAACACCCGCTCCGTCCACAGACACGCCATCGAGCTCTGGAACCTGCTCGACACCACAGCCCCAGACGTCGCCTTCCTCGCGGAAACCTGGATGAACGCCTCCTCAGCGCCCGACATCGCCATCGCCATCCCAGACGGCTAGAAGATCATCCGGAGGGACTGCATCAATCAGACTGGAGGAGGCATCGCCATCATCCACAGGAACACCATCCGCATCACGACCAACACCGACGACACCCTCGCACCCGCCGTGCAACTGCACTTCCAGATCCACATCAACCCCAAGACGACCCTCAGAGGCACCCTCATTTACAGACCCCCAGGACCACGCACACAATTAAGCGAGGACATCGCCGACTTCGTTAGCCCGCACGCCCTCCCCTCCGACGACTACATCCTCCTCGGGGACCTCAGCTTCCACCTGGAGAACAACAACGATCGCAACACCACCACCCTGCTGGACAACCTCGCTAACCTCGGACTCAAGCAACTGGTGACCACCCCCACCCACTACGCCGGACACACACTCGACCCCGTCTTCTCATCCAGCAAGGACATCGCCTTCAGCCACGCCACCGGACTCCACTGGACGGACCACAGCTGCGTCCACTTCAGCTTCAGAAGGACCACGATACACCACCACCAACTATAGGTTGCACGCAGAAGCTGGAACAAGATCACAGCCGACCAGCTCGCGACTTCCCTGAGCAAGAACCCACCCACCAGTGCGTCCAACCCCAGCCAAGCGGCCACCAACCTCACAAAGTGGATCAGCGACTGCGCAGACGACCTCGCCCCTCTGAAGACCCCGCCCAGCAGACCCGGCAGCAAGAAAGCCCCATGGATTACCGACGAACTCAAGAGCTACAAGAAGAACTGCAGAGCCCTCGAGAAAGCCTGGCGCAGAGACCCAACACCGAACAACATGACTGCCCTCAAGCTCACCACCCGGAAACACCACCAACTGATCCACGCCACCAAGAAAACTGCATTCAAGGACCAACTGGACAACAACGCACACAACAGCAAGGAACTCTTCAAAATCGTTAAAGAGCTCTCCAACCCCAACGCCGGAAACAACATCACCCCTTCGCAAGACCTCTCCAACTCCCTTGCCTCCTACTTCCACAACAAGATCGCGGAAATACACAACAGCTTCAGCACTCAACCGACACACGCCACGACCGAACCACCGCCCCCCACAACCACCCTCCACGCCTGGACCCCGATCAGCACCGAAGACACCGTCCGCACAATGAACTCCATCCACTCCGGACCTCCGACCGACCCCTGCCCTCACCACGTCTTCAACAAGGCCGAAGCTGTCATCGCACCCCACCTGCGGGACATCATCAACACCTCCTTTGACACCGCCACCTTCCCGGAGAGATGGAAGCACGCCGAACTCAGCGCTCTACTAAAGAAGCCATCAGCCGACCCCACCGACCTCAAGAACTACCGCCCCATCTCGCTGCTCCCGTTTCCTGCAAAAGTCATCGAGAAGACCATCAACAAACAGCTGGCCTCCTTCCTCGAGACGAACGGATCCCTCAACCTCTCACAGTCTGGCTTCCGGGCCAACCACAGCACCGAGACCGCCCTGATCGCAGCAACCGATGACATCCGAGCCCTGCTCGTCAACAGAGAAACAGCGGCCCTCATCCTCCTGGACCTCTCCGCGGCCTTCGACACTGTCTGCCACCGTACCCTAGTGCAGCACCTCAGCGACGTCGGAATCCAGGAGAAGACACTGGAGTGGATCATCTCCTTCCTCGCCGGAAGGACACAGAGAGTCCGCCTCCCCCCGTTCAGATCAGAAGCCACCGAAGTCATCTGCGTCGTCCCTCAGGGCTCCTCGCTCAGCCCAACCCTCTTCAACGTCTACATGAGCCCCCTCGCAGCCATTGCACGCCAGCACAACCTCAACATCATCTCCTACGCCGACGACACCCAGCTGATCCTCTCCCTCACCAACCACCCCGCCACCGCCAGAGCCAACCTACACGAAGGGATGAAAGAGGTAGCCGAATGGATGAAGAACAGCTGCCTGAAACTGAACTCAGACAAGACGGAAGTCCTCATCCTGGGCTCCTCGCCCTCCGCCTGGGATGACTCCTGGTGGCCCGCCGCCCTGGGCACGGCACCCAAACTGACCGACCACGCATGAAACCTGGGCTTCATCCTGGACTCCTCCCTCTCCATGACCAGACAAGTCAACGCCGTCTCCTCGTCGTGCTTCAACATCCTGCGCATGCTACGGAAGATCTTCCGGTGGATCCCCACCGAGACCAGGAAGAAGGTCACCCAGGCCCTCGTCACCAGCCGTCTGGACTACGGCAACCCCCTCTACGCCGGAACCACCGCCAAAATCCAGAATAGACTCCAGCGGATCCAGAACGCCTCAGCACGACTCATCCTGGACATCCCCCGCCACAACCACATCTCCGGACACCTGAGAGACCTGCACTGGCTCCCGGTCAACAAGAGAATCACCTTCCGCCTCCTCACCCACGCACACAAAGCCCTACACAACCAAGGCCCAGGATACCTCAACAGCCGCCTCAACTTCTACGCTCCCAAACGCCAGCTTCGATCGACCAGCCACGCCCCCGCATCCGAAGAGCCACCACAGGGGGAAGGTCCTTCTCCTACCTCGCCGCCAAGACTTGGAACTCCCTCCCGACCCACCTCCGCCTGACCCTGGACCACCTCGCCTTCAGGAAGTAGCTCAAGACCTGGCTGTTCGAGCATTAGCGGACCCCCCCCCCCTAGCGCCTTGAGACCCTCCGGGTGAGTTGTGCGCTATATAAATGCTTGATTGATTGATTGATTGATTGATTTTAATGTTAAAGGTTTAAGACACTCAGTTAAAAGAACTAAAGTTTGAGATTATTTAGCCAGACATAAGGCCAACATTTGTCTACTCTAAGAAACTCATATAGATGATACAGTTATATTATATATGAATGAAAAATGGGTTGGTAATAATATTATTTCTTCTCCTGCAATTCACAAAAAGAACGGTGTTGCTTTCCTTTTTGCACAAAAAGCTAAATATTCAAATACTAACCAAGTGTTCAGTTACAGATGGTCGCTATATTATATCGAATACTAAAATTGATACTACCACTTTTCATCTAATTAATGTATATGGTCCAACAAATGATCCAAAATGTCGGTCCATCTTTAACTCTGAAGTGATTAAGTTCGGTAATGTACCACCTATGGCCTAATTCCGATGTCTGGCTTTCCCGGATCCAGTTCGTAGCCCTTGTTTCCGATCGAATCGTACATAGGTCCGAATTACAAATTATGATGCGAATATCGCGTACGCACCGACTGAATTGTTTCCGAACCCGATCCTGTCCGTACAACTCATTTGTAGCCGAATCGTGCCATGCAATTGAGCCAGATTACGACTGAGCGAGTACGATGCACGATTCGGACAGCTGGATCAACTCGGTCTCAGCGAGACGAAAAGGCTGTCGGAATTGTACTTCAGGGGTCCACAGCAGGCCTCCCTTCCGACGGGGTCCTCCGAATCTGTCATGGGGGAGTGCCCATGGGTCCCCCTGATCCAAGCACGCATAGTGTGGCGGGCACATTGGGGTGCCCGCCACAGGGTGTACGCCTTTCCCCACCCACTCCTTTTTGCTATGGAAGCCTGTGTATGCGTCGGTACACAGGCTCCCATAGAGTTCAATGGATGTCCGAGTGAACCAAGTCCATAAGTATAAGGATGCATCCTACTCACTCAGTCAGACTCCTGAAGCTCGATTCGCTCGGAAAGACCTCCGGATCCGAGTCGTACAGAGGGCCTTCCTAGCGACATCAGAATCGGGCCCATATTTTTGGTGGTGACTTTAGCTTCATATGTGACTCCTTCTTGGATAGATGTTCTCAAACCAAATATTGTCCTCCTAAAGCTTTTTTCACTTAAAAATATTTTTTTAATTGACATAATTGTTAGATATTTGGCATCTACATTACCTAAAAGAGAAACAGTTCACATTTTTTTCTAACCCTCATAATTCTCACTCTCAAAATGATTGCTTGTTAATTTGCCGTCCCTTAATCCACTTATTTTCTGATCCTACAATTCACAATATAGATATTTCTGACCATGTGCTTATTTCAGGTGTTTTACAACTTAATTCCAATAAACACTCCCACTCTCGCTGGTGTATGACTATGAATATTGTTCTTGATGTCAATAATAAATTAAAACTTTCGTCAGCATTACATGATTATTTTTCTTTCAATCCAGAAGGATCTACTTTACTTGTAAATCATTGGGATGCATTTAATCATATGTCAAAGGGGTAACAATATCAATTTTTGCACATGATAACAAAGTTTTTAAAGCGAAACTTAAAGAATTAGATAAACAAATAGCAAAACATGAACACTCTTTATTACATCTTATGACACAGCTTTCCAAACTTTCCATGTTGGTGACACACAGTAATGCGAGCGAGCGCAGCGAGCGTGCTCAAACTACCTAAGGGGGGTTCGGGCTGCGGTTCTCTTCCTGAGAAATTTTTGAAAAAGTAGTGGGCAAATGGTGCATTTCCAATCAAATTTGAGAAAGCAGGAAGGTTAATAAAGCAATTGTTAATCTGGTCTAACAAAGCCAGTGACTGGCAAAACTGAGTGTAGGCAAGGTTAGGTTTGTGCATGAATCAAGAATATAATCATGCACACATTGACACATGCCCCAGTGATTTAGAGCAAAAAAAGGGCAGGTGCACGCCCTGCCAACCATTTCAACCACGCACAAAGTCCACCTGCTGCCTTGCTGAATATGAGGTATACAAAAATTCGTTCAGGAAGGGGGAATTGTGAGTGATAAAACAATCATGCAATTTATCAACCTCTCTCTGCGCATTGGACTTAGGTGGGACCGCTTCCCTCCGCGCAGCGCGCCAAAAGGCAACAGAAAATAAGACGAGTCATATGTTTTCCATTCAGCACTTGGAGCTAAAATTAACTGCATATAAGAGAGAAGTACAAATACATATATGTCATAGAAATTCTAAATATGAAAATGTATGGGGACACAACATATCGCACTGAAACCGTTCATTGATTTTAAAAAAATATATATTATTTGTAATATAGCACACATACATTTCCAAAACGTGATGTCCTTTATGACTAACAATATGTAAATATGTGCAAGAATGAAAAAATATGAATAAAAACAACAGCACTTACTATTTTATTGAGATGAATGAGGTGGATAAGATTAACACAGCTGGTCAATATTTGGTGGAATATCAGATAAAGACACTGATGCAATCATAGTCTTGGATTTCAGCATTTGGAAAGTGTCTCATAGCACAAGAAATACAAAATATGACTAAAAACAACAGCACTAGTCTTACTTTTTCAATGAGATATATGAGGCTGATAGGACGAACACAGTTGGTCAATATTTGGTTGAATATTTGATAAAGACACTCGCATTTCATCATCAAACATTTTCAAGCATCCACGTTTCAGTGTCTTTAAGTTTGCTTGTGTCCCACCACATACTGATCCAACGCTTAGAGGAAGCTGGAGTTACTGACATCGCTCTCCAGTGGTTTTGATCTTTTTTGTCAGATCGAACCTTTAAAGTGGCAATACCACCAGGCCAATCCACCATCCATCCCTTGGATCTGGGAGTCCCACAGGGCTCATCGTTGAGCCCCACAATGTTCAACCTCTATGTGAAACCGCTAGCTGCAGCCGTCAAACAGTGGGGTTTGACGATGACCTCATATGGAGATGACACGCAGCTGGCGGTGACACTTAGTGGAGACCCTGAGGTGGAGGCCCCCAGATTCCGTGCTGGACTTGTGGCAGTAGCAAGCTGGCTTCGCACCAATTGCCTACAGTTGAATGCCACCAAAACTGAGGTGTTGGTGTTGGGGAAACACGCTGAGCTATGGGGAAACCAGTGGTGGCCACCAGAGCTGGGCGTTATTCCGATCCCAGCCTCTGGAGTGAAAAATCTAGGCATTTGGCTGGACCCCGCGCTCACTTTCACGGACCACACTAAGAAGGTGGCTGCCACGTGCTATGGCATCCTACGGGGCATAATGCCGGTTTTAAAGTACTTTGTCCCCCTACCCGGCAGCTCGTGGTCCAGGCATCGATTTTATCCCGGCTGGGCTACGGAAGTTCGCTGATGTTAGGGGTGAACCAGGCTGAGGCCTCCAGGCTCCAAAGGGTGCAAAATGCAACGGCGTGGGCCATTGTGGGCCTCCCCAGACATTGCTCTGTGTCAGGTACCATCTCGGCCCTACACTGGCTTCCGGTCAGACAGCGGATCAAGTTTAAAGCGCTGTGTCTGGCCTTTAATTTTCTGAAATTTTCCTCGCCGCCGACACTTGCCAATTTACTTACTCCTTACATCCCTCGGAGATCATTGAGATCAGAGGCTCTTCATCTGGCAGTCTGCCCCCGTTTTAAATTGAGTAGAATGGGTGGCCGCTCTTTCCGGGTGCTTGCAGCAGGGTTGTGGAACTCGCTCCCGGTGCACATCCGAGCTCTCAATGACTTGTTCACCTTTAGGCGGGAGATTAAAACTTTCTTGTTTCCCGCCTCTGAGTAGCCGTCCCTTTTTTTTACTTTGTGTTATGTTATAGTGCCTGTCCAAGCGCCAGGACGCCCCTTTGCTGGGGCAGCTGTGCGCTATAAAAATATAAATAACATAACATAACATAACATAACATCATTGTTGAAAAGGATACTTCACAAATGTATGTAGTAGAAAACTGCAAGAGAATTGTTAACGCTTTTTTACCTAGGTCTGGATGCATTTTTGTAACACAAACCCAAAAGCTGTCTAAATGACCCTCTGAAAGTATCATGAGCATACTTCGATCATTTTTTATTTCAGCTAATTCTTCTTCTTCAGTAAGAGGGAAGTTCCCAGGTGCAGCTGAAAGGAATGGATTTCTGATCCAATCATAGTCTTGCATTGCAATATTTGAAAAGTAATGTGAAACTTTCTCTCTGAGCTATGTTAAATGGTCAACAATCAGTGGGCTGATATCACATTTCATCTGGCACTCATCTGTTTTGGAAAACATTTAAAAACTGCCTTCTTTCACTTTCCTTTCCCACACTTTTATTTTGTCTTTCAAACCACAAATGTTATCTACTGCTGTTAAGATATTTTCTCCTTTTCCTTCCATACTGGTGTTAATTTTATTCAAATGTTCAAATATGTCAGCAAGATATGCCAATTGTGTGCACCAAAGTTTGTTTTGAATTAGACCGCATAATTTGTGCTGCTTATTGTCCTCAAAATGTTTAAGCATCATGTCACGCAATTTGTATACACGACAAAGCACTCGACCTCTTGAGACCCAATGAATGTCTGTGTGCAGTAGGAGCTTTTTAAACCTTGCCCCCATTTGTTCACAAATATGAGCAAATATTCTTGATTTAAGAGGTCGACTTTTAATGTAATTTACCATTTGAATCACTTTGTCCATAACTTCCCTTAAATCATTCCCAATGGTTTGCGTGACTAGTGCCTCGCGATGTAAAAAGCGATGAGTAAATAAGATAGTTTCATTTTCTTTCTTTGCTAAAGCTATAAAACCTTTTGTTGAGCCAACCATTGACGGTGCGCCATCTGTGCATATTCCAACACAATTTAACCAGAGCAAATTATTTTCCTTCATGAAGCTATCTAAAGTTTGAAATATATCCTCACCTCTAGTTGTCAATGGAAGTTCTAGGCAACACAGGAATTGCTCAATAGTTTTGTCAGTATGAATGAAACGTATAAAAACCAGTAATTGAGCTAACCCACTGACATCTGTTCATTCATCTAGTTTCAATGTAAAGATCATATTGTCATCTTGAAAAATATCCTTCATTTGCAGCTTAACGTTAGCAGACATATCTTGAATCCGTCTTCCAATTGTGTTGTCTGCAAAAGGGATTTTATTAACTTCAATCTTAAATTCTGGACCAAACATTGTTCGAACAATAGCACAGCAAGATTGCCTTATGGTGGTTTCGGCAACAGTGTGTGGTTCCTTGTTTTTGGCAATTATTTGAGTAACCAAGTAACTTGCCTTTTGAGCTTTCTCTGATGTCTTCATTCTCTTTGTGAATGATGCAGACTGCTTCCTTATAGATTTTGCAAGCTCAATAAAGTATTCTACTGGTTTTTCTGACAAATGGCTGTTTTGTGGTAAAATGGCGTTTTAATTTATTTGGCACCATACTTTCATTTGCCAGTATTTCCCCACAAACTAAACACTGGGGACAAGGATGGTTTTCATTACCAGAAAATGTGAACCCCAGTTCCGTATAAGCTTTATTACATAAACAGGGATTGGCGATTTTCCCTTTACACTTCTTACGTACTGAGAAAGACTGTTCAGTTGATTCTTGGGTATTCTGCTCAATAGCTGCTACATTTTGTTCTTCGCAAAAGTCGTCACCAGCTTTTCGCTTCTGAAATATAAACTTATCCATTTTGAGTTTCTGTTTGCCTTCCGGGAAAATGAAATGTGGAAAGCTAGAGATAGGAAGAACATGAGTAAATCTTAGAACTACACGTACAATAATGCAATATCAAAAACAAAGCCGGTTGGATTGAAAGAGTACTTGTAATGCACAGTCACTTTGCGACGGTCCTTTATCAGAAGGCCCTTACATTTCCATGCCATGGTCTTCCCCGCCAAACCAGATTGCTTGCTTTCCTAAAAAAACTATCAATGTCTCATTTTTAATCTACTTTTTTGAACAGGAAGCAATCAAGAGATAATCACAAACAAACACATATTGCTCTGCTACGACACTGAAGCCTTTCTGACTGGATCACAGACAGGCAACCTAAATGAGGTAGCAGTGCGGCACGCGTAAAACATGCCATTGAACGTGGAAGCACCACGCCAACCTTGCCAATGGGAAAGTCTAATTAAGTTGGAGGACCACGTTTCTGAAACCTCTAAAATGGTCGGGAAATCAAACTGTTGCCCAAGCCGTGTTGAAAATAATGGCTGCCATCTTTTAAGAATCTACTTCTAATCTAGTAAATAATATCATAGGATTTAAGATTGGCCGATAAAACAATAAAGCAAACACAAGGAGATGGTGGACAGGGCGCTGAAAATTTACAGACACTCCCCGACAGGCACAGATCTGGGTTGAACCCATCATCATTCTTTAGCTCACTTTACCACCTCAGTTCACCCCAGCTATATGACAATGAATGTACACTAGAAGAGATATGGGTTACCCTGACTTTTTTTGTACACTCATTGTTGACAAATCAATGGCTATTTTTGCCTGAAGAGTTAAAAAAATTAATTCAGGGTCCAAAAGGGATCCATTTCAATGTCCATTTTTAATCTTGCATGTTGCCCATAGATTCTAGTAGTCACTATCAACCGTCCTAAACCAATTCACTTCCTTTTGAGAACATGCAACCAATACCAATATATCTGCCTAACATCACTAAGATTGGCCACTTCAAAGGTCTATCAACTCTCTCTTTACAACAACAACCCTATCTTGGTGACCTTAATACAGACCCTCATCTGTCCCTCCCAGATTATAGAGCTTCTGTCCAGCGCAGGATGCGGACTGGTGTTTCGGATGACATTCAACAATTCTGTGACCAGGGCCAGTGGAATGAAGCAGCAAGAGAAGGCAAAGTTTGTGGCATAATGTGACACATTTTGTGGTAGCATTACTTCCTTATTTTGTATACATTAACACTGTCTTTGCAATAGGTTCTGTACACGTTTAATACCCAAATGGAGCAACAAGCAACTTAAAGGTAGCAAGTCAGTTTTGCAAAGGGCTTTTCCATACCTAATAACACAATGTTGCACTGTTAGTAATTGTGATCAGTTTGTTCAAGAAACTACATTTTTGGGGTTAAAATGTGCAAATTATTCAGCAGATGAATACTAATGCCGTAAATACACAATCATGCAGAAAATTCAGCAGTCTCACAATCGCAATTTTTCAGTAATCCTCATAATAACTCACAATCTATTGATTAAAACTGTGTATGCTCTGTATCTGACTTTTTTCCCACCACCATATTAGCACACGCTGTGATCCAAGACAGGATAACAGCACCAATCTGGTCATTCACAATCACATTAAAGGGCATTCTACATAGGCCACGCTGCAATTCAGTGCTTCCGACCACCACACACTTTTTATACCATGCACGTGATAGCCACCTGTAATTGCATTCTGGCGCCTCGTCCGGGCTATGAAGCAATATACATATGCAGGACCAGCCAGTCACAGAACAGCTTCAAAGTGTCTGAGCTTTTTGCAAGCATTCCACCCGCCACATTTGCGTTTTCCTTATGGTCACTAAGAATGTTCAAAAATGGCATGCCATGATCAATTTAATAGGATGATGGGGTAGGTTAGAGCCAGGGCACAACAAAGTACAGACTTAAAATGCATTGCTATTTACAATCCACAGACATCAGGAGAAATGCAAATAAAGATCAGCGGTGGAGTGAGGAGCTGATGAGTGGCATGATTAGGTGGGGGGGGATGAGCTATAACTCCAAGAAAAGACTGAGACTATCAATAGCAGCTTGGTGACTCCAGGAAAACGTTAAGGAGGCAAGAATAAAATCTTGGTACCCTCCAGGATTCATATAGAACACTTAAACTCAACACAAGCAGATCATGTTTTAACCAACAAACTTCTCCCAGCGGTGCTGTACAGAAGTAGTAAACTGCTTGTTCAACCGTCGTTTTGGGGACTCACCAAGAAGTAGGAAAGCACTACAGAAATGCCACAGTCTGATCCAAAGAGATCAGGAGTGGTGAGATGGGAGGAGAAGCCCATGGTTATATCATGGGTGGTGCAATTAAAGGAGAAATATTCACCTCCTCCCAGATTCTTACTTTCACCTGTTGCCCCTCCCTGGTTTCCCAGTTCGTCTCCGATATTGAAATGTATTTTGGATTGAACTAAAGCGCTTGGCGGAGCGCCACAAAGGAATTTAAAGCTACTCAAATAAGTAATGCACGTTTGCGCGTCGCAATTAATGAGTGGGGCTCCAGTCGCATTCCCCTCATATGGGACCGCAGACGTCATCGCGTCGCATCGCGCGACACACCAATGTATGTTTACTGTGCATTAGAGCATGGGACAAGTTCTTTGCAGCAGGCATAGTTAACCATCTGTGCTATGATGAGTCAAAACATCCACTTCCAGATAAGGCTCCGGTCTTCCTCCAGAAAGAACATTAATCACTGTAGTTATCATGACATTTTTATTGATGCTTGAAACTTGCTAGGTCAAGAAACGTGGCTTCAGGTGCTTTGAAAACAATAAACATGGTGCCCCACCCAAAGTCAGCACCCGGTGCGGTGGCACCGATCGCACCACCCTAGAACCGGCCCGGGTATGCACAGGAAGAGAAGGACCAAGTTTTACATGCAAACATGAGCAAGGAACATTGGTCAAAATGTTGCAGGAAGTAACGTCTTCCTTACACAGAGGAGTAAAAACAGTCGTCTGTAGCTGCTGATGCAATGGCAAAATATTTCTGCCAGTGCCTCCCAAACCTCGGTCCAGAGCTCATAGTCCTGGCTTCTTTCAAATTGCATCATTTACAAGCCATAGAGCGTACGCAGAGTAATTGTGGGTACTCGCGTGCGACTGCGGCAGTGCATATGTGCATTTTGTTTTATGTCTTTATGTTATAGCCTTCCATTACAATATTTTTCTGCTGGGTATTTCTTTCATACTGGACACCAATAATTCTCTGTATTAACTCTCAGCCTGGTTGTGCTAATCACCCTCTCCACTTTCTATGCCTTGCATACATGTCAACATTCGACAAATTTAGAAGAAAGCCAGAGGAAGTTAATTTCCTAATTACATTCAGTGGTTTCCATCCTTAATCCGGAGTGTTGCCGTGTATGCACGTACGGCTATATTGAATATGCATCTCTGTCCAAAATATTTTGTCTGTTGAACACAATAAATGGCACATGTATTTTATGAAGGCACACCTGAATGTGTCCTGTGCACATCTCCTTCGTGCTAAAAAAAATTGTTTTTTTTGGTATCAAACGTGCTGAGGCCGGAAAAAGTATTTCGGTTTAGACTTAGATGTTCATTTGTTTGCACTTAGGGTTTGGGTCTCTGAGTGTACCTAGGTGTATCCCAGTTTCGGAGTTCGGCTTGCTCAGTGATACACCAGTCGCAGCCTGGCTCTCCGTCTGATGCAATTCGGACTCTGCTTGCCGGATCCTCAGAGCTCTCTGAAACAACGCTTGCCACCCATGTGACCCAGGTGACCAATAAACGCGAATGGTGAATTAGCCATTTAAAATCACCAGTGCATGTCAGCAGGGCCCATGTTTGCCTTAGACACCATTTCTTCCAACTATATTTTTTCGAAGGCCTGTAGAGTGGAGCCATTTTTAAATGCCGAAATATACTTACATTCTGAGTGTGTGCCTGGGTTGGTGGGGTAATGGCTCCGATGCCACTGTTTTACAACAAGGACGTACGCTCGGGGCAGAGCCGTGGGAAGCACCGTAGCAGTCCCGGAGGGGAGGGGGGGTCAATATTTCAACTGGCCTCTCGCTTTAACCAGGCCCGAATTACTCCGCCGTTGAGACCGCCGCTGAGACCACCACTGGGACTCCGACAATGACCCCACTGAGCCTCTGTATAGTCACTGTGGGATCGAGCTCCGGACGATGAGGCTCCGCTTCACTGCTGCTCCGCCTTCCGCCTCGCACGTTTGCATGTCGCAATTAATGAGTTGGGCTCCAGACGCATTCCCCTCATATGGGCCCACAGACGTCATCGCGTCGCATCGCGCGACACACCAACGTATGGGGCGCGACACAGTAACGTGTCGCGCCACACAGTTTGGAAAGCTGTGTCTTATGATAATAAAGACAAAATACAATTACAGAAATGTAGATATGATTTAAACTCTCTGTTAGGCAGAAGAGCTGGCATACACATTTCAAAATAATAAGGTTACATTTTACTTCAAATCTAATAGATCTGGACATCTTTTGTCAAATTATCTCCGTATTAAAAAAGATAAAGTCCAGATTAATGCAATTCATGTACATGAAATACCCCAGTTACAGATAAATTCAATATTGCACTTTTTTTTTAATCCTGTGTTTTACCTAAAATTACCCAATCAGTGAGCGAAAAATTGGACGTACCATTTTCTTTAGAAGAAACTAATTTATCTATTAAATCACTTAACCTGGGTAAATCACCTGGACCAGATGGTATACCTGCTGAATTTTATAAAGAATTCTCTCCTTACCTGCTTCTTCATTTACTTAAGTTATTCATTAACTTTAGTAGATCAGGATCAACTTCAGGATACGTTACTGAAGCTTTGATTATAGTTCTTCCAAAACCCAATTAAGATCCCTCTATTTTTTTAAATTACCGCCCTAGCTCTTTAATTAATCAAGATTGTAAACTTTATTGAAAATTTCTTGCAACCAAATTAGCTTCTGTACTTTTTACTATCGTTCATATCGATCAAACTGGTTTCATGAAACAGTGACATGCTGTAAATAACACTAGATTATTATTTCATGTAATTGAAGCTGTGTCATCTTTGCTGAAAAGGCGTTTTGACAAAGTACATTGGGAATGTTTATTTTGAATTTTACCTGCATTTAATTTAAGCAAATCTTTTATTCATATGATTACAGCACTCTATTCTGGTCCATCTGCTTGACTTTTCATTAATGGTCAACTCTCTAATAAATTTTTCCTTTTTAGAGGCACTCAGGAAGGTTATCCCTTGTCAGCTTTACTTTTTATCTTTGCTATTCAACCTTTAGTCATTGCCGTCAGAAACTGCATGGAAATAAAATGTGTAACTTTTGATGATGTAGCTATAAAATGTCAGGTTATGCGGATGGTGCATAATTATATATTAGTAATCCAGATTCTTCTATTCCTCCTGTATTATTGCTAATTCAAAAAGAATCTCAGATTTCAGGTTACTCTCTAAACACTAATAAGACAGATTTTTTTCCTTTAAATGCGCATTGTACCATTGATACACCCCCCAATAATTAAATATTATTGGAAAAGGAAAAACTAAACTATCTTGGTATCCTATTCTCTCATACAATTAAACAATCAATTACATTGAACTGTGAATATATTCTTATATTCTTAATCATATCAAAGACAAAATTCATAAATTGTCTACGTTATACTTATCCTCTTGGGGAACCATTGACTCTATTAAAATGGTTATTCCTCCAATAATATTTGGTGTCTTAACTAGGACACCTACTCAACTTCCTCTTAGGTTTTATATTTTTTTAGATAAACATACATCTAAATTTATTTGTAATAACAGAGCAACCGTAATAAGCTATGAAGAAAAGAAAATTGCAAAATGTAATGGCGGTTTTGGTTTACCAGATTTTTTAAATTATCATAAAGTGTTTATTTTACAATAAACCATATTTGTCTCCTTTTAATACTTAATAAGAAGATCTGCAATACTAAAACCTACAAAATTAATATTGCAGGATTTAGCCTCTCCCTTTCAAACACCTTTTTCCCCAAACCTTAAATATGACTTTATGGTATAATCTCTTGTTAAAACTTAATTGAAATACAAAATGTTGGTAATCTTGGAAAAATGCAGGACATTGTTTACCTAAAAGATATATATCATACCAACACATTTTAAAATGTTTAAGAACTGCAACAAAAATGTATCCTGCCCCCTCTGGATATTTTTAAATACAAACGATTATGTACTTCCATCCTTGATTCATTTCTCAAATATTTTCCTGATTCAGAGATTTACATTCAAACAATAGCTACTTCATCTCATGCTGTGTCAATGTATTACACAAAACTGAATTATTTTGAAAGGAATAACATTCATTTTATCTCTTCATTTTGGAATAATTAACTCGATATATCTATTTCTCAAGACGTATAGGGGAAAATAGGGATGAGTATTATCTGTGAATGGTTACCTGTCTCTTTATACCAAACTAATTCCTTTATATTATTTCATTGTTTATGGACTCCGTTAAAAATGTTTGATGCAAAACTACTACATTTTCCTAATTGTTGGCACTGTAATTCCATTCCAGGTTCATTAAAACATATGCTTTCTGAATGTAATAATGTCTCTATGTTTTGGAATGAGCTTTGGGATGTTATTATAAAAAAATATAATTTATCTGATAAACTTTCATTCAATATGTTGATTTGTAAATCGATTTTACTTTCAACAAAACTGTCAGATTCAAATAATACGCTCTTTAATATCTTACTATCTAATGCTCTAAAATCAATTACTGTCAATTGGAAAAACACTTAATTAATTATCAATCCATACATGGTGGGCATGCATAATTTTTGCCTGAAAATGGGCCATTCTGACTTTGTTGAGTTTTGTTCACCACACACCTGCTGTTCAATCATTTTGGAAACTGCTTGATAATTATATAGCACTATGGGCCATATGTATCAACACCCTCATTTGCGATTCTCAAATAGCGATTTTTTAGAAATCGCCTTTTGAGAATTGCAAAAAGAGATGTATGTAAAAAATCTTAATTTTTTAGTGATTTCTGAATATTCCTTAATTGCGATTAGCAAATTGCGAATTCGCAATTAGGAAATACTTTCCCATTAATTTCTACGGGCCAGGAGGGCCATAGGAATGAATGGGAAGTTATTCTCAATTTGTGATTCGCAATTTGAGAATCGCAAATTGAGAATAATTTCAAGGGTGCAAGGGTGTCATAAGGACACCCTGAAGCACCCCTGAAATATACATGTGTGCACATATGGTGCACTTACATGCTCTAAGAGCATGTATTTGCGCCACATGGCACCGTCACAAATGGCAAAAAGGGCATTTGTGAAAGAAATCGCAAATTACCACCAACTTCAAGTTGGTGGTAATTTGAGATTTCTTTATGAGAAATCGCACAACTTGGGTGCTTCATACATAGGATTTAAGGAATCGCAATATGCGATTCCTTAAATGCTGATGCAAAATTAAGGAATTGCAAATTTTGCGATGCGATTTCAATCATACATCGTATTTTCTGATTTTTTTGTTGCAGGCGCTGCTTTTTTGCGAATTGCAGCGTTTGCGACTAAAAATATGGATGATACATATGCCCCTTAATTTATAAATAAGTATTAGTAATATGTTCTATATTATATAATAAGTAAAGTCTGTTGGATTTTAGTAAGTAGCTCGGTTATGATATACTTGTAAATATAGTATTTATTTATTCCCCTCTTTTATTTTTTCAATTTTAGTTTCTATTATCCTGCAATTCTCATTGTATAGGTACAACATTATTTTAATGTAATGTGGAAAAAAAATGTTTTGTCTATTGCCTTACCATGATATTAAAAAAAATATTGAACAGAGGTTCTGTAGGATAGTCCTTTTGCTGTGGGTAGCCAACTCCCAGAGAGTTCTAACTGTCTTGGCCCACAGATCTTAAACAGAAACACAACCTTGATTGACTTGCATCTGGCCTAGATGATAAAACGTTGATGTTGTTGGAGGAAGTAGTCAGGAGATCAACCCTCAATGTGCTTCAATCCCTTGACAGATAGAATTTCCTGTAGAAGTGTTTTTGAACATTCAAGATTTTGTCATGGTCATCATTTATGGGTGCAGCGGTGACCCTCAACTTGCTTCCTGTGAGCCCTGGCTCAGTCCTTGCAACCCCTGGGCTCAGGGGTGTAAGGGCAGTGTCAGAAACAGGAGCCATGCAAAGCTGTGATGAGCCTTGTTTACTTTCTGTGCCTTTCAGCTGCATCATGTGAAAGTGAAGCCATGAAAGTTATTACCAGTAGCTGTATGTAAGGAAAGCTACAAACTTGCAAAACAATAATTTATTTGTGAAAGTGTAACCACCGTAGTAAAAAAGTGTCTCTGTGACTCCTGCAGCCTCTGAGGATATGAAGGGAGCTTGAAATCAGAAGTACAGCAGAGGGGGAGAAGTGGGTAGAAGGGAAACACTGTGAGGGGAAATGAGGGAAAAATAAGGAAGGCAGAGCATTAAGAGGACACCAAAGAGAGACAGGCGAGAGACTGACAGATAGGTGTATGAGAGAGAAGGTTTGTGAGAGAGAGGGTTTAAATACATAAGAGAAAGGCGACAGGTGTAAGAGAAATATATATGTGTGAAAGAGAATGAGGCATGGGACAGTGATAGGTGATAGACACATAGACAGGTGACAAAGAGACAGCCAAGAATCGGAGACAAGGGAAAACTGGTGACATAGGATGACAGTATGAGAGATGTGATATAGATAGAGGTAGATGCGAAAGAGATTCTGAAGAGAGCCAGAAAGAGAGGCGCGATAGATGTGAGAGAGAGAGGTGCAATAAAGCGACAGGTTTGAGAGGTGAAAAAGTGTCAGAATAGGTAAGAATGTCAGGTGAGACTGCTACAGATATAGATTTGTAAAAATGGCACCAAATATTTTTGCCCAACCACATACAAGTGGCAGGGAATTGTACTAGACAGAACGGGTTTTCTCACAGATTTTAAAATCCAAACAAACTATCATGCGCTCAATAGTTGATAAATGACAAACCGAGGCAGGAAGAGCATGCAATATTTATTCACAGCTAGGCTGAACATTTTCACCTTAAGAGACGAGACCATTAATGAGGTTTCTTGAATCATAAACAACATGTACCGAACAACATGCAGTGATATCAATGAATTCCACAAGGAACTGTCTCCATTCCTCATAGATGTAACTAATAACCTAATGTAGTTTAGTCACCATTCCAAAAAAACAGTCAATACAAGCATCCCAGCCAATGAGATTCAGTTTGCTCAAGAGCATTAAGAAAGGCGTGTTAATCCGTGCTCTTTTACGCACTTATGCATTGGCCTCCATTGTTTTTTTCAGCTTTACTGCTTCTTTTTGTTAATTTCGCCTGAGATCGCAGCCAATCAGATTCAGTAACATTTGAAAAATTGATCCTATCAGTGGACTTCTTTGTTGTTGTTTTTTGTTTTATTTTGCTCATGCTCTCATGAAGACTGAGGGGCCCATTTCATTTCGGAAGTGATGTTGTTTACCAGGTTCCAGCTTTACTGGGTACAAAAATGCAAACATTAAAAACAAATGTGTTCTGTGAAATGTGCAGGCACCAGGCCTCGAATCAGAAAACGTGAAATTGGTAATTCCATGTCCAGCATGATTTCCCCAATTTCGGGCCCTGTATGTAACTCGTGACTCCTGGTAAATGGGGAGGACAGTGACTGAAGCCATTAACTACCGCCCAGTAGCCCCTCATCTCGTTAACTGGACAGCTTTCGATGTATTTTATTTTTTCCAAAACTAACTGCATTAAAAAGTGCCAAATTTCCAAAAGACATTGCATGAGGCCTAGCCCTACAGCACTTTCAAATGTGTTTCATTTTCATTGAGCTACTTTTTGCATTTTTCACTAAGAACCCTTTGTAAACATGAAAACATGAAAATCACTTTTACTTAAAACATGAAAACATGAATAAGTATTAGTAATATGTTCTATATTATATAATAAGTAAAGTCTGTTGGATTTTAGTAAGTAGCTCGGTTATGATATACTTGTAAATATAGTATTTATTTATTCCCCTCTTTTATTTTTTCAATTTTAGTTTCTATTATCCTGCAATTCTCATTGTATAGGTACAACATTATTTTAATGTAATGTGGAAAAAAAATGTTTTGTCTATTGCCTTACCATGATATTAAAAAAAATATTGAACAGAGGTTCTGTAGGATAGTCCTTTTGCTGTGGGTAGCCAACTCCCAGAGAGTTCTAACTGTCTTGGCCCACAGATCTTAAACAGAAACACAACCTTGATTGACTTGCATCTGGCCTAGATGATAAAACGTTGATGTTGTTGGAGGAAGTAGTCAGGAGATCAACCCTCAATGTGCTTCAATCCCTTGACAGATAGAATTTCCTGTAGAAGTGTTTTTGAACATTCAAGATTTTGTCATGGTCATCATTTATGGGTGCAGCGGTGACCCTCAACTGGCTTCCTGTGAGCCCTGGCTCAGTCCTTGCAACCCCTGGGCTCAGGGGTGTAAGGGCAGTGTCAGAAACAGGAGCCATGCAAAGCTGTGATGAGCCTTGTTTACTTTCTGTGCCTTTCAGCTGCATCATGTGAAAGTGAAGCCATGAAAGTTATTACCAGTAGCTGTATGTAAGGAAAGCTACAAACTTGCAAAACAATAATTTATTTGTGAAAGTGTAACCACCGTAGTAAAAAAGTGTCTCTGTGACTCCTGCAGCCTCTGAGGATATGAAGGGAGCTTGAAATCAGAAGTACAGCAGAGGGGGAGAAGTGGGTAGAAGGGAAACACTGTGAGGGGAAATGAGGGAAAAATAAGGAAGGCAGAGCATTAAGAGGACACCAAAGAGAGACAGGCGAGAGACTGACAGATAGGTGTATGAGAGAGAAGGTTTGTGAGAGAGAGGGTTTAAATACATAAGAGAAAGGCGACAGGTGTAAGAGAAATATATATGTGTGAAAGAGAATGAGGCATGGGACAGTGATAGGTGATAGACACATAGACAGGTGACAAAGAGACAGCCAAGAATCGGAGACAAGGGAAAACTGGTGACATAGGATGACAGTATGAGAGATGTGATATAGATAGAGGTAGATGCGAAAGAGATTCTGAAGAGAGCCAGAAAGAGAGGCGCGATAGATGTGAGAGAGAGAGGTGCAATAAAGCGACAGGTTTGAGAGGTGAAAAAGTGTCAGAATAGGTAAGAATGTCAGGTGAGACTGCTACAGATATAGATTTGTAAAAATGGCACCAAATATTTTTGCCCAACCACATACAAGTGGCAGGGAATTGTACTAGACAGAACAGGTTTTCTCACAGATTTTAAAATCCAAACAAACTATCATGCGCTCAATAGTTGATAAATGACAAACCGAGGCAGGAAGAGCATGCAATATTTATTCACAGCTAGGCTGAACATTTTCACCTTAAGAGACGAGACCATTAATGAGGTTTCTTGAATCATAAACAACATGTACCGAACAACATGCAGTGATATCAATGAATTCCACAAGGAACTGTCTCCATTCCTCATAGATGTAACTAATAACCTAATGTAGTTTAGTCACCATTCCAAAAAAACAGTCAATACAAGCATCCCAGCCAATGAGATTCAGTTTGCTCAAGAGCATTAAGAAAGGCGTGTTAATCCGTGCTCTTTTACGCACTTATGCATTGGCCTCCATTGTTTTTTTCTGCTTTACTGCTTCTTTTTGTTAATTTCGCCTGAGATCGCAGCCAATCAGATTCAGTAACATTTGAAAAATTGATCCTATCAGTGGACTTCTTTGTTGTTGTTTTTTGTTTTATTTTGCTCATGCTCTCATGAAGACTGAGGGGCCCATTTCATTTCGGAAGTGATGTTGTTTACCAGGTTCCAGCTTTACTGGGTACAAAAATGCAAACATTAAAAACAAATGTGTTCTGTGAAATGTGCAGGCACCAGGCCTCGAATCAGAAAACGTGAAATTGGTAATTCCATGTCCAGCATGATTTCCCCAATTTCGGGCCCTGTAACTCGTGACTCCTGGTAAATGGGGAGGACAGTGACTGAAGCCATTAACTACCGCCCAGTAGCCACTCATCTCGTTAACTGGACAGCTTTCGATGTATTTTATTTTTTCCAAAACTAACTGCATTAAAAAGTGCCAAATTTCCAAAAGACATTGCATGAGGCCTAGCCCTACAGTACTTTCAAATGTGTTTCATTTTCATTGAGCTACTTTTTTCATTTTTCACCAAGAACCCTTTGTAAACATGAAAACATGAAAATCACTTTTACTTAAAACATGAAAATCACTTTTACTTAAGCCCACCACTTATTTCTATTTTTCTATTTAGGGGGTTTTATAGAGCGCTTGGTGACGCACAGCGGCGTGTCCCTGCGCTAAGGAGCTAATACCTGCTGGAACTAACAAGTGCGGAAAGAACTACTGTGTAAATAAAGCAGTCTTCAGCTTGGCTCTAAAGATTGGTTCTGAAGGTTCTAATCGCAGGGCCATAGGTAGTTTGTTCCATCTTGATGCTGCGAGGAACCTAAAAGATCTTCCACCCATCCGGGCTCTGGACACCTTAGGAATTGCCAGGAGTCCTGAGCCGGAAGATCTCAAGGATCGAGATGGCTCATAGGGTGTCAGCAATCCTTTCAAAGGGAGCGGAGATCTCCCGTTGATGATCCGGTGGCACGTGCACAGGGCTTTGAATACCACCCTGCTTCGGATCGGGAGCCAGTGCAAAGACCGGAGGGCCGCTGTGGATCCTGCTCTTCTGGGTAGTCTAAGCACTAGTCTGGCAGCGGCATTCTGGAGAACCTGTAGACGGCTCAGATTCTTCTCCAGAGTTCCTAAGTAGAGAAGATTGCCGTAATCCATCTTTGACGTGACTAGTGCATGTACCAGGGTTTGGCGGGCTCTGATAGGTAAGAATTTTAATACCTTCCTGAGACTTTTGAGGGTCCCGAAGCATGATCCAACCACCTGATTGATCTGGGGGCCAAAGGTAAGGTCAGAGTCAAACCAGATACCCAAGTTCTTTGCTTTCTGGCAAGGGGTGGGTGCTGGACCTAAACACGGCGGCCACCACGCCGACGTCCACGCCGATCGGTCTCCCCCCACCACCAGCAACTCGGTCTTTCCTCCGTTGAGCTTGAGGCAGTTGGCGGACATCCAGGCCGCTAGGTCTTGCATGCACGCTCTGAAGATGTCCGCCGAGGGGCCGGGCGCACGTGACAGGGAGATGACCAACTGCGGATCGTATTCAGACCGGTGAAGAGACGCTGTGAAAGGCTACCAGGATCCAGGAGCAGGGAGGCCGTTTGCAAATTAGAAGCATAAACCCTGATATCCACAACGAGGGACCTGGAATTCAGAATCCAACCCAAAGAACTGAACCAAGCAATAATTGTTAATGGGCCATTGAAGAAACCCATAACGAATAACACGGTGGCTCCTCCTGGTAGTCCAAGACCAAGCGCACAAAGTGTGATTATAAGAGGTAACACACCAAACAGAAATTGAATATAAGTCAAAAACCAGATGGCAACAAGGTCCTGAGCAGAAAGCACTATTTGGTGGGGATCTCACTCCACCTATTTTAAGAATCTGTCCTGAAGAAGGTAGAAATACAAGAAACCGAAACGCCGCGTCGACCTGAGATTCTTTGTTTTTTAAAAAAAATGTCTTTTATGCAAATGTATTAACATTGTACCTTAAATTAACTGTTTATGTTTTAATGATGAAATTTTAAAATTTGTATGTATAATAAATGTGTAACAGAGTAACTGGTGGTGTGGTAAATTTTCCTTTTTTTAAGAATATTGATATTGTATATTCTTCTCCTCTACGATTCATTGTGGGTATCACTAAAAAACTGTTGTTTCAATGTGTGTGTATGAATTGACGATACAGTGAGGCTATAATCTTCTGGCACCTTCACGGGTTTAAGAAAATAGAATAGTAGATATTATTCTGAACATACACGGACAGGGACCAAGTACAAATCTCTGTAACTTTACCTTTCCCGCCATATCATTGGCATGCTTTAAAAATTTGTTCCCCTTATAATGGATCATTCACCCTAGAGCTTAAGCACTAGGTGTGTAACACAGTCCTAGACTGTCTTCACGTGGGGACACCCTTGTCTCTCATTTTTAAGATTCACTATCCCCCCAGTCCCCTATTAGTCTGTGCGGGGTCCTCCTTTACTTTTTAAACATGTCGTCGGCATATGACACCATTCGAAGGCCGTAACTCTCTACTAAGGTAGCGATCGGGGCAACATAAAGATTAAAAAGGGTTGGGCTCAGGGATGAGCCCTGCGGCACCCCTTGATCCAAAGAGATGCGCTCAGAGTACTGGTCACCTTGCCTTACTTGGAAGCCTCGGCGTGCAAGAAATGAATAAATCCATTTCAGTGCTGAAATAAATAGAAATAGAAGTCCTTTTAAACCCTTTATGTACACTGCACTCCTGATAGAGAGGAAGACACATTCAGATAAAAGGAGATGGGTGAGAAAGATAGTTGGGCTAGACGAGGAGACAGGAGGCATGAGAAAGAGACAGCAACATGTGAGAAAGGCAAGTGAGAGATAAAAAATGAAAAGAGCTGAAGAAAGGGTGACAGCGAGTCAAAGGTCACATGACATCACTTGATGTGTTGTCATTTGAGTCAAATGGGGTGATATTGTGGGAGCCGAGCCCTAATAATCTTTTGAACCCCAATATCTTGAGCATCCTAAAGTGTATCTTGCACAGTTGAGCTCTACATTCTCTTATTGTTTTAGCGTCAAAATACTACCCTCTCTAAAATCCCAATGTTTAGCAGAGTAAATTCAAAATAGAATTAAGACTATTCGAGAACTGAGTTCTAGATCAAATTTAAGTTCAAAAGATTTAATACAGAATCAGTAATAAACAACACAGAAAATATTGCATTGATTGCCATGAAGGCTCCTGTACTGAATCACAAAGTCATAATAAAATCCTTAGTTAAGCAATTGAATCTATCCAGAATCTAAGTGGCAAACTCATAATAAGTCTTGAGAGGGAAATGAAAAAATCACTGGACCCCTAAAAGATGAGGGTTTTATACACAATCTATGCAGAACAATTAGCAAAAACTGTGAATTCAGTATGATATGATCATGCTTCTCACATTAATTAAATCATCTTAAACCTAACTCATTTCTTAAGGTAAGTGAAATCTCATGCTAGCTTCCTCTGTACCTACACTCTAGATATGTGCAAAATAATATGGTGCAGAGACAAAATATCGAGTAAAAAATATCGCACAAATATCGTGGGTCAGGAATATTCACAGACAAATTCTCATGGTCAAGAATATCGATTTTAGATAAGTAATATCGATTTAAAAAATATCGAAGTGTTTAATATCGTTTGCAAAAATATAGTTGTTAAAAATAATGATTTTTTTTAATGTTATGTATTTTAGTATATATTTTACGGTGTGATGGTTGTTTTTTTGTATAAACATTTTTGTATTTTTATTATGTGTTAAAATGTTAGTAGTTATTATTTTTTTATCAGAATTTTAAGTTCCTTACGCGCTGTGGGTTTATAGGGGAATAGGGTGGGAAGTAATTCCAACACTTTCCCTTCTGTTGCACTCACTGGGTTGGGAATCGTAATTTTTAACCCTCCGCTATCCAGCATTTTCCCTACTGTTGCACTCATTGGAGTAGGAATAGTAATTCTTACCCCTGCGCTATCCAGCACTTTCCCTACTGTTGCACTCATTGGAGTGGGAATAATAATAGTCCCTCTCCGCTAACCAGCACTTTCCCTACTGTTGCACTCATTGGAGTGGGAATGGTAATTTTTACCCCCTGCTCTTTCCCTACTGTTTTTTTTTCTGTCCTCATTCGCCTTTAACCCTCTTGAGAGAAAAACAACCGCCATTCGTAGCCTTACTGATTGAGCTCAGGAGTCTTTGGCATTTTTATGTTGACTCAAGCAAGGGTACTTTTAGTAGGCAGGAAGAATGTCAAGGGGTGAGGTTAGGTTTTTCTTTACAGACCTTATGGACCATATCGATGGCCTGGGAGGATACAATAGCCCAAGGAGTAACATAGAAGAGGCATAATCATATGACCAGGAAAAAAAAAAAAACTCTGGGCTCTTTATCTCCACTTAATCAGTAAGTCCCAAAACGCGATTTATTTCTTACTACAGGATCTAGCCATATCCATCTTGGATACTTCATATACAGGCAGATGCATCAAAGAAAATACCGGCAGCAAACGGGCAGATTCTCAGAATCTGCCCGTTTGCTCCCGGTATTTTTGCATTTGGGATGCATCATCTCAAATGCAGAAATCGCAATTTAAGGAATCTCTAAATAGATTCCTTAAATTGCTCTTGCATTTAAGGAATCCCAAAATGAGATTCCTTAAATGCAATGCATGAAACCCAAAAAAATAGCGATTTCGCTAATAGGGGGAGCAAATTACCATGAAGTTGAACTTCGTGGTAATTTGCTAAAACTTTGAAAAATGCACTTTTGTGCATTTTTCAAAGTTACATGTTGCGCGCACACATGCCCTTGGGGCATGTGTGTGTGTAACATTTGTGCACAGGTCCATTTCAGGGGTGCAACAGGGTATCCTTTGGACACCCTGGCACCCTTGAAATAGCGGAACATTAGCGATTCGGTAATAGCTAATCGCTAATAAGGAATGGCTTTCCCATTCATTCCTATGGGCCTTTAGGAAGCCATTCCTTATTAGCGATTAGCTTTACCGAATCGCTAATAAGGAATCTTAAGGAATCGCTAATAACATTGCGATTCCTACATGCATCCCGTTTTGCGAGTCTTTAATAGCGATTCCTTAAAATTCGCTATTAAGGACTCGCAAAACATTACTTTGATGCATCTGCCAGTATGTGAGGTCAGCCATTCTGAGTCGGTTGGTGCAACTGGATCCACCCAATACTTGCAGATTTGTCTCCTAGCCATTAGGATTGCATAGAATAGTAAAGATCTAGCAGGTCCAGTGATGTTATCATTGAGGCCGAAGATAATTAGGTGCAGATTAATATCTAATGATACTTTCAGGATGGACTCAATAGTGTTCTTCACATTTTTCCAAAAGGGCTTGATGGAAGGACAATCCTTAAACATATGAACGTCTGATGCTTCAGGCATCCCACATTTGTTGCATACTTTCCCTTTCAAAAATTTTGATAACTTAAGAGGGGAAAAATACGCTCTATGTACCGTAAACAAGTGATTCCGCTTCAACTAAGCAGGTTTAACTATTCTTTGAAGGGTTTTAAATGAGTCCAGCCATACGAGATCACACTCTGTATCCATCTGCTCTCTCCATAGCTCATCTGCAAGTTTAAAAACGCTACCACTTCCTCCTCAATTGCCCAATACCACACTGAGACCTCCCTTTTACCCACTGGTCTCGCCACTAGCTGTTCTTCCAGTTTACTAACCTTGCCAAATGATGTATTATGACTAGCCTGAGCTTCAACCCAGCTTTTCATCTGGATAAATCTGGAGAGGCCTGTCCCTACTCTCTCACATAGATCTTCCCAGGAGAGAAAATAACCATCATTCAACAGCTCTCCCCACGCTATGATCCCAGAATCTCTCGCTGGTTTAATCAAACTATCCTGGAAGCATATGGGTGTACCTGGGGAGTCCCACAGTGGCGCTAAATTTGAGAAGTAGTTGAGCCCCACTTTATTTTTTATTATGGTCCATCGAGTGGAGAACTTTCAGTTTAACTTTTAAAAAAAAAATTTGATCTCCGAACTTAAACATAAAACCTTCCTTCGGTAACCCTTCCCCCCTTAACATAGCCCGAAACATCTCTCCTCCCCTGTACTAGTGGGCATTTTCAACAGCATTCTTGAATGTGAGAGCTGAAATGCCCAGGCATAATATTGCAAGTCGGGCAGCGCCAATCCTCCCTTGTCCCTCTTCCGCCTAAGCTTCTTCCATGCCAACCTGGTAGCTCTGTACTTCCAGATAAAGGAATTTACCTCTTGTTGACATTTTTCTATCTGATGTTTGTAAAAAAACAGCGGGATGGTATTGAAAAGAAATGTGAGCTTAGGCAGGATTGACATTTTTACTAAATTAATCCTCCCCTGCACTTTCCCTACTGTTGCACTCACTGGAGTGGAAATAGTAATGTTTATTTATTTTATTTATTCATTTATTCGACTTATATAGCGCGTTATAACCCAGGGGTCTCTAAGCGCTTTATCAGGGTCAGGGTCCAAACATCAGGTACTGTGAAGGACAACTGTTAATAAAAAGTTACAGAACACCCCATGCTTGCTGGAAAAGCACTGTTTTTAGTTTCTTTCGGAAGGCCAACAAATTAGTCTCCTTCCGTAGTTCAATTGGCAGCTTATTCCAGGCTGTTGGAAGCAAAAATGAAAAGGCACGTCCACCTACTGTGGCCAATCTACAACGTGGTTGAATAAGTAGAGAGGCGTCAGCGGATCGAAGTGTCCGTGCTGGGCTGTAGGGAACAAGCCGAGATTTTAAGTACATTGGAGCCTTACCGTACAGGACTTTGTGAACAATACACAGTCCTTTGAACATCACCCTCTGCTTAACCGGCAGCCAGTGCAGTTCTTGCTTAAGGGGAGATGCATGGGTATTCCTTGGTTTTTTAAAAATAAGCCTAGCAGCGTCGTTCATGACAACCTGCAGCTTATACAAGAGTTTCTGTGGCAGTCCTATATATAGCGAATTGCCATAATCTAGCCTAGCCAAGATCGTGGCAGAGACTGCCCGCCTCATGGTGGAAAAGGACAACAAAGGTGCAACTTTCCTAAGTTGTCGAAGGAGGCCAGTGCAGGTCCCTATCACCGTCCTCACTTGCTTTTGCATAGATAGCCTGCTGTCCACCTGGATGCCTAAACTCTTGACCACAGCAGCTGGTTCCGGAGGTGGCCCTAATTCTCTTGGCCAGAAATCCTCAATCCATGGGTTCCCTGCGATGGTGATTGGCAGTACCTCGGTCTTATCCGGATTGATTTTTAATGAATTTCTGGACATCCAGTTGTCTGTGTACTTCAAGATGTTCTGTAGTCTTACAAGACCACCCGGACCCTGGTGAAGCTGGATCACTATTTGGGTGTCATCCGCATAGTTATATACATGGCAGTCCATCTGGTAGAGCAATCTGATCAGGGGTTGTAAATAGATGTTAAAAAATAGGAGCGACAAGGCAGACCCTTGTGGCACTCCGCAGGTGATCGGTGTAGTGGTGGAAAGAAGGTCACCAAGCTGTACTCTCTGAGACCTCCCTTCAAGAAAGGAGGAGAGCCAGGCGTGTGCTGTACCCACGATGCCGAAATCCATCATCCGCGACAATAGTTGTTTATGACAGACCGTATCAAATGCCGCAGAGAGGTCTAACAGCACCAGGGCACTTGGAGTTTTCTTATCTGCCCTGTTCCTCAAATCATCCAGAATAGACAGCATAACGAGTTCCGTGCTGTGATTTGCACGGAACCCAGCTTGGTTTGGCTCAAATAGATTGTTATTGGTGTTTACCCCTCCGCTATCCAAAACTTTCCCAACATTTGCACTCTTTGAAGTGGGAATAGTAATTTTTGCCCCTCGGCTATCCAACACTTTCCCTACTGTTGCATTCACTAGCGTGGGAACAGTAATTTTGACCCCCCGCTATCCAACATTTTCCCTACTGTTGCACTCACTGAAGTTGGAATTGTAAATTTCATTCTTTCGCTATCCAAAATATACCATAATTTTACACTCACTGGAGTGGGAATAGTAATTTTTGCCCCTCGGCTATCCAACACTTTCCCTACTGTTGCACTTGGTGTTGTGGGAACAGTAATTTTGACCCCTCCGTTATCCAACATTTTCCCTACTGTTGCACTCACTGGAGTTGGAATAGTAAATGTAATTCTTCCATTATCCAACATTTTCGCTCCTTTTACACTCACTGGAGTGGGAATAGAAATGTTTAGTCCTCCGCTATCCGAATAGTAAATGTGATTACTTCGCTATCCAACATTTTCCTTACTGTTGTATTTCGAACTGTACATTTTAATTTTGTTTTAATAGTTTAATGTTTTAATTAAATATAAATGTTTTTAATTTAACTTATTGATATATGTATATATTTTATTTTTATATGATTTAAAATGTCAGGCGAAGTCTTCCTCGGGGTCTGACGTGATGTTATAAGGGCCCACCTCTCAATACCTCCAATTCTGATAGTATTATATACACAGAATATTGGAGTGATCAAGCGAGGGGAAAAGGGAATTAGGAAGGGAACTGCTGGGAAGGAGATCTGAAAAGGAAAAGTTACTTGCAAAAATACTATAGCTTTACTTTTCCAAAATTGGTATAACCAAAGTTTTAGTTACAATTCTAAACAAACTGGACTTTGTTTGTGTTTCAAATATTGAGATAAAGATTCTACTTGAATTCCAATAGAATCATTATTTTTTCTCAAAAAACATATATAAAAGCATATATTGAAACTGTTCAATACTTAACTCCAGCTTTAACAGCTTATTAAACTTCTAAATGACTGAAATTCTGTTGAGGGTTATAGAATATTAACTTTCTTTAGTCACAATCTTAATAGCTGTATATACATGTTGTAATCAACCTGAGGGCATGCATTTTCATGATTCTTTATGAGCAAATAAAGACTTTCACAATTAAACATGAATTTCAAAAGTCTCTTGAGTATTATGCTAATTAGCATTCAAGGCGAAAAGCTATGCATTGAGTGTAATATAATGTAGTTGTTAATTGCCGAATATTATACTAAAATGTATTCCTACCTGTAGAGTACGACCTACTCTACTAATTGAGGCTAACAGGATTCGATGTCTCTCAAAATGTGCCCAGCAGGAAACTCTAAAGTATCTGCAGCGTCGTTGTTCTCACGAAGCTGCTCCTCTGCTTCCACATGTAACTGCTCCTGCTCCAAGAAGGAAAACTCACCACCGCTTTACCGCTACTACAGGAAACTGCTGAGTCAAAGAAATCGTAGCTCCAAGAACTGCTTCCTTCCTCTGCAAAAGACGCTGAATAGTGAGCACAGAAAGCTGCTCGCGGTCGCGCATATTGACGTGACAACACCCAAGCCATATCTCACGCATTCGGAGGAGATGCTATATCTCACGCATGGGGCGGAAAGTACAGAATTGTCGTTTTTTCAAAGTGAATTTCACTACATGACATACTGGTTACTGATATCATCAAAAAGTGGCAGAGGACAAAGGTTTGTTTCAGTGATTTTGTCTCTTTGTACATTTCAGCCCCCAACGTCCCACCAAAGTTGTTCTATGCACTTTACCACATAAAGCAACTTGACATGAAGGCAGGTAAAGACGGTTGCTGAGTGGGGCGGGCCCTAGACCGCAAGCCACCCTAGTCCTGACAGTACTTTCCCCTCCCTGGAGCGGTCTAGGGCCCGGCTTAAAAGGATGTAGGAGGTGGAAGCGTGGCAACAAGTGAGAGGCATGTACATTTACAGCTGTTTCCCAAGAGTCGTTTTCAGGCCCATATCCTTTCCAGGAAACTAGATACCACAACTTTGTACCTCTACGCTTACAATCCAATATGTCCTGTACTTCATATTCCCAGTTGCCATGAACCAGGATAGGTGCTGGTTTCGTGATGTATTTTGCCTAGCTGGTTTTAAGAGAGAAGTATGAAACACAGGATGAATTCGCAAAGTCTTAGGTAGAAGTAATTTGAATGTTACTGGATTAATCTGACGAATAACTGACTATGGACCTATAAACTTGGAATGAAACAAGTTTTTGTGTCTAAAAATCAAATTCCATGTAGATAGCCAAACTTTATCTCCAGGAGCATATATAGGATCTGATCGATGGTGCTTCTCATACTGCTCCTTGTATTTTTCTTTACTCTGCAATAGTCGTTTGTGAATCTGTTGATGAACATTTTGCATGAAACGAACAGTGTCTTGTACAGCGGGTGTATTACTCATAATTTTAGGCAAAGTCAAAGGAATTGTGTTGGGTATGTATCCATATAGTGCTTCAAAAGGAGTGGATCCCGTAGATGAATGAGGTGACGTGTTATAGGCTATTTCTGCCATCCATAGTAAATCTAACCAAGACCTTTTGGTGTCAGAAACGTAACATCTCAAATATTGTTTTAGTGTCTGGTTCAAACGTTCTGTTTGGCCATCCGTTTGTGGATGATAGCTAGTTGACATGTTTGATGACATTTGCAAACTGTGACACCATTGTTGCCAAAACTTAGACGAAAATTGAGATCCTCGACCTGATAGAATTACTGATGGCAATCCATGTAATCGCACAATGTATTTCGTTAGGCTGTCTATGACGACTAAAATGACTGAATGTTGATTTACTTGTGGCAGATTTGTAATAAAATCTAAGGAAATATAATCCCATGGTTTAGTTGGTGTAGGTAGAACTTGTAATAATCCTATTGGTTTGCTATGATCAGTTTTGAACCGTGCACAGGTTTCACAATCTCAAGCCATTTTGAAAACATCTTGTTTTAGGGTTGGCCACCAAAATAGTTGTTGTACCTTTTCTACTGTCTTTTTAGGTCCTGGGTGTCCAGCCATAGGGGGAGTATGTAACCAACTGAACACAGTCTTTTGAAATCTCTTGGTGGGAAGATAAACTTGTTTTCCATGGAATGGTATATCTTCCTTGATAGATTGACTAGCATCTTTGTTCAGCCATTGTGTCCACAAAGATGGAGGACATTTTTCATGAATATCATCCAAAAATTGATCTGCAGTTAAAATACAAATCACTTTGTCCGGATCAATTATAGCTTGTGGAGTTCCTTTAAATCTGTGTAATGAGGAGTCCTTTCTGGAAAGTGCGTCAGCTTTTTTGTTATCTTGTCTCGGACGGTAAGTTACAATAAAATCATATTCCGCAAAAAACATCATCCATTCTAATTGATGCAGAGTTAACATTCTGGCTGAACTCATAAACTGTAAATTCCTATGATCTGTTTATACAGTCACAATAAATCTTGCTCCCAAAAGATAATGCCGCCATTCCATGAAAGCATCATGTATAGCAAGCAATTCCTTTTCAGCTATAATATAGTTCTGTTCAGCTGAATTTAACTTTCGAGACATGTACGCAACTGGATGCATTTGACCTGTGTTTTGTTTTCTTTGGGATAGGATAGCAGCAATGGCTACATCAGATGCATCTGCTTCTATTATGAAAGGTTCGTTAACATCAGGATGCATCAAAATTGGAGCTGCTGTGATAGCCTTCTTCAAATTCTGGAATGCATCATTAGCTTCTGAAGTCCTTTCAAATTTCACCTTTTTCCTTAATAGTCGAGTGATGGGTGCTACCACTGCTGAGAAATGATCTATGAACCGACGATAGAAATTCACGAAACCTAAAAAACTTTGCACATCTCGGACTTAATTTGGAATCGGCCATTTTGCTACAGCTTGAATTTTTCTGACAGTCATTTTCATGCCAGTAGGTGTGAGTAGAACTCCCAAAAATTCGACTTCAAAAACATGAAAGTCACATTTAGATAGTTTGCAGTATAAATTATGTTTTTGCAGTGTACTTAACTCTTGCTTGACACGACCTTCATGATTTGCTATGGAATCAGAATAAATCAAAATATCGTCTATATTGACGATAACAAAAATGTCTAAATACTCTCTCAAAACGTAGTTTAAAAAGAATTGAAACGCTGCTGGAGCGTTACAAAGCCCAAAGGGCATCACTAGATATTCGAATAATCCATATCTAGTTTTAAACGCCGTTTTCAATTCGTCGCCATGTCGGATGCGTACCAAATGATACGCACCACGAAGATCTAGTTTAGCTGCTTTAACTTGATCTAAAAGGACAGGGATTAATGGAAGTGGATATTTATTTTTGATCTTGATTTTATTCAATGCCCTATAATCAATGCACGTTCTTAATTCACCATTTGCCTTCGGAATGAAGAACAAAGGAGAGGCGGCTGGCGTTTTGGAAGGGCAAATAAAACCATTCTCTAAATACTGATCAAGATACTGTCTCAGATGTTGATTTTCATTTTCTGATAAGGCATAAATTCTACAATTTGGTACACACGAACCAGGTACAAGATCAATTTGACAGTCATAATTCTGATGTGGAGTGAGAACAGCTGCCTTTACTTCACTGAAGGCTTCCTTGTATAATTCGTAAGATGCTGGAAGTACAGTTTCTTTTTCTTCCGCTGTCGCTATTTGTCCCACTGTTGGTTTTATTATCTTCAAACATGTAGAACGACAATATTGAGAAAGAAAAACAAGTTCCCTTTTTTGCCAATCTATCAAAGGATTATGTAAGCAAAGTCAAGGTATTCCTAAAATAAAGCCATACTGCGGGGCTTGAATTACATCAAACTGAACCTCATCCTCGTGTTGTTGTTCTTTTGAATCTATACAAAGCATATGTATTTTAGAAGTTTGCATGGTAACAGGACCTCCAGATAATACTTTTCCATCTACAGTTTGCACTATTTCTGGTATTTCTTTCTTTTCACAGGTTATACATATCATTGCGCTGTTTCTAAATCTACAAAGTTTCCTGTGGCACCTGAATCAATTAAAACTTCCATTTGACGTACTTCGTTAGTCAACTGTATTTGTACTGTCAATCGAAAATGAGCTTTATGATTAGACACACAAGAGATTATTGAAGGGAAAGCGATAGTTCTCAAGAGATCCTCCTCTAAACATCTTGGGCATATTAGTTTTCCAACGTTTGATCTGTTTTTGTTACTACTGCAGTTTTATTGGCACTCAAAGATTTTCCCTATGGTTTCAACAAACAGTCTTTTACGAAATGTCCTTTCCGTCCACAATAAAGACATTGTCCGTTTTTTCTTCTGTTATCTTTTTCTTCTTTTGACAATGGTTGTTTAAGGGTTCCAATTTCCATTGGTTCTGATGTTGTTTCAGAATTGTTAACTTGAGTCCTGAATCTACTATCAAATTTCCAACTAGATTTCTAACATTTTTTCCTGTCCGGTTTTCTTTCTGATAGCCTATGATCTAAACGTAGAGTTAGATTAATTAACTCTGAACAAGCAGTTGGTTGTGGGCCGATTTGTGCAGGAACATCTTTTAAATCGTCTTTTAATCCCTGGTAGAAGAGAGCCGCTCTCTTCTCTTCGGGCCAAGAAGTCTCAGCGATTAGCCTATTAAAATGTGACAAATATGAGATGAGGTCTCTATTTCCTTGTCGTAATTGCAACAATTCTCGGTCTGCAGATAAAGTTACTGTACACCTATCGAAAATAAATTCAAATTCTTCAACGAAACGTCGCCAATTATACAGTAAGGTGCTATCCTGTCGAACCAACGGAACCGCCCAATTAGCGGCATCTCCAGACAGATAAGAAATTAAAAAAGCTATCCTCGACTGAGGATCAGGAAAAGCTGCTGGATGACAGGTGAAATGCAACTCAATTTGAGTCAGAAAAATTTGTACTTTGGAAGGGTCTCCAGAAAAACGTTCAGGAGGAGCCAAAGGGATTTGTGGAGGGATGGTAACAGCAATGTAAGTTGACGGCTTTGCGTTTGTGTTCTGTGCTTCTCGTGGAAGCAGCGTATTCAAACGTTGTATTCGATCTACTTTATCAGAGAGATGTGCTGTAGAGTTTCTGGTTTCAGTTAAATCAGCCTGCATTTGAACTATAACTTTCATTAAGTCATCTATGGTGGCCATTATGATACCACAATCAGACCGGGAGGAAAATACATTTGTGGGCTCACTATTCTGTCAGGCAAAGCCTTCCTCAGGGTCTGACGTGATGTTATAAGGGCCCACCTCTCAATACCTCCAATTCTGATAGTATTATATACACAGAATATTGGAGTGATTAAGCGAGGGGAAAAGGGAATTAGGAAGAGAACTGCTGTGAAGGAGATCTGAAAAGGAAAAGTTACTTGCCAAAATACTATAGCTTTACTTTTCCAAAATTGGTATAACCAAAGTTTTAGTTACAATTCTAAACAAACTGGACTTTGTTTGTGTTTCAAATATTGAGATAAAGATTCTACTTGAATTCCAATAGAATCATTATTTTTTCTCAAAAAACATATATAAAAGCATATATTGAAACTGTTCAATACTTAACTCCAGCTTTAACAGCTTATTAAACTTCTAAATGACTGAAATTCTGTTGAGAGTTATAGAATATTAACTTTCTTCAGTCACAATCTTAATAGCTGTATATACATGTTGTAATCAACCTGAGGGCATGCATTTTCATGATTCTTTATGAGCAAATAAAGACGTTCACAATTAAACATGAATTTCAAAAGTCTTTCGAGTATTATGCTAATTAGCATTCAAGGCGAAAAGCTATGCATTGAGTGTAATATAATGTAGTTGTTAATTGCCAAATATTATACTAAAATGTATTCCTACCTGTAGAGTACGACCTACTCTACTAATTGAGGCTAACAGGATTCGATGTCTCTCAAAATGTGCCCAGCAGGAAACTCTAAAGTATCTGCAGCGTCGTTGTTCTCACGAAGCTGCTCCTCTGCTTGCACATGTAACTGCTCCTGCTCCAAGAAGGAAAACTCACCACCGCTTTACCGCTACACCGCTACTACAGGAAACTGCTGAGTCAAAGAAATCGGAGCTCCAAGAACTGCTTCCTTCCTCTGCAACAGACGCTGAATAGTGAGCACAGAAAGCTGCTCGCGGTCGCGCATATTGACGTGACAACGCCCAAGCCATATCTCACGCATTCGGAGGAGATGCTATATCTCACGCATGCGGCGGAAAGTACAGAATTGTCGTTTTTTCAAAGTGAATTTCACTACCTGACATACTGGTTACTGATATCATCAAAAAGTGGCAGAGGACAAAGGTTTGTTTCAGTGATTTTGTCTCTTTGTACATTTCAGCCACCAACGTTCCACCAAAGTTGTTCTATTCACTCTACCACATAAAGCAACTTGACATGAAGGCAGGTAAAGACGGTTGCTGAGTGGGGCGGGCCCTAGACCGCAAGCCACCCTAGTCCTGACAGTACTTCCCCCTCCCTGGAGCGGTCTAGGGCCCGTCTTAAAAGGATGTATGAGGTGGAAGCGTGGCAACAAGTGAGAGGCATGTACATTTACAGCTGTTTCCCAAAAGTTGTTTTCAGGCCCATATCCTTTCCAGCAAACAAGATACCACAACTTTGTATCTCTACGCTTAGAATCCAATATGTCCTGTACTTCATATTCCCAGTTGCCATGAACCAGGATAGGTGCTGGTTTCGTGATGTATTTTGCCTAGCTGGTTTTAAGAGAGAAGTATGAAACACAGGATGAATTTGCAAAGTCTTAGGTAGAAGTAATTTGAATGTTACTGGATTAATCTGACGAATAACTGACTATGGACCTATAAACTTGGAATGAAACAAGTTTTTGTGTCTAAAAATCAAATTCCATGTAGATAGCCAAACTTTATCTCCAGGAGCATATATAGGATCTGATCGATTGTGCTTATCATACTGCTCCTTGTATTTTTCTTTACTCTGCAATAGTCGTTTGTGAATCTGTTGATGAACATTTTGCATGAAACGAACAGTGTCTTGTACAGTTGGTGTATTACTCATAATTTTAGCCAAAGTCAAAGGAATGGTGTTGGGTATGTATCCATATAGTGCTTCAAAAGGAGTGGATCCCGTAGATGAATGAGGTGACGTGTTATAGGCTATTTCTGCCATTCATAGTAAATCTAACCAAGACCTTTTGGTGTCAGAAACGTAACATCTCAAATATTGTTTTAGTGTCTGGTTCAAACGTTCTGTTTGGCCATCCGTTTGTGGATGATAGCTAGTTGACATGTTTGATGACATTTGCAAACTGTGACACCATTATTGCCAAAACTTAGACGAAAATTGAGACCCTCGATCCGATAGAATTACTGATGGCAATCCATGTAATCGCACAATGTTTTGCAAAAATGTTTGTGCTAATTGTCCTGCACTTGGTAACCGTTTACATGCAATGAAATGAGCGTATTTCGTTAGGCTGTCTATGACGACTAAAATGACTGAATGTTGATTTACTTGTGGCAGATTTGTAATAAAATCTAAGGAAATATAATCCCATGGTTTAGTTGGTGTAGGTAGAACTTGTAATAATCCTATTGGTTTGCTATGATCAGTTTTGAACCGTGCACAGGTTTCACAATCTCGAGCCATTTTGAAAACATCTTGTTTTAGGGTTGGCCACCAAAATAGTTTTTGTACTTTTTCTACTGTCTTTTTAGGTCCTGGGTGTCCAGCCATAGGGGGATTATGTAACCAACTGAACACAGTCTTTTGAAATCTCTTGGTGGGAAGATAAACTTGTTTTCCATGGAATGGTATATCTTCCTTGATAGATTGACTAGCATCTTTGTTCAGCCATTGTGTCCACAAAGATGGAGGACATTTTTCATGAATATCATCCAAAAATTGATCTGCAGTTAAAATACAAATCACTTTGTCCGGATCAATTATAGCTTGTGGAGTTCCTTTAAATCTGTGTAATGAGGAGTCCTTTCTGGAAAGTGCGTCAGCTTTTTTGTTATCTTGTCCTGGACGGTAAGTTACAATAAAATCACATTCCGCAAAAAACATCATCCATTCTAATTGATGCAGAGTTAACATTCTGGCTGAACTCATAAACTGTAAATTCCTATGATCTGTTTATACAGTCACAATAAATCTTGCTCCCAAAAGATAATGCCGCCATTCCATGAAAGCATCATGTATAGCAAGCAATTCCTTTTCAGCTATAATATAGTTCTGTTCAGCTGAATTTAACTTTCGAGACATGTACGCAACTGGATGCATTTGACCTGTGTTTTGTTTTCTTTGGGATAGGATAGCAGCAATGGCTACATCAGATGCATCTGCTTCTATTATGAAAGGTTCGTTAACATCAGGATGCATCAAAATTGGAGCTGCTGTGATAGCCTTCTTCAAATTCTGGAATGCATCATTAGCTTCTGAAGTCCTTTCAAATTTCACCTTTTTCCTTAATAGTCGAGTGATGGGTGCTACCACTGCTGAGAAATGATCTATGAACCGACGATAGAAATTCGCGAAACCTAAAAAACATTGCACATCTCGGACTTAATTTGGAATCGGCCATTCTGCTACAGCTTGAATTTTTCTGACAGTCATTTTCATGCCAGTAGGTGTGAGTAGAACTCCCAAAAATTCGACTTCAAAAACATGAAAGTCACATTTAGATAGTTTGCAGTATAAATTATGTTTTTGCAGTGTACTTAACTCTTGCTTGACACGACCTTCATGATTTGCTATGGAATCAGAATAAATCAAAATATCGTCTATATAGACAATAACAAAAATGTCTAAATACTCTCTCAAAACGTCGTTTAAAAAGAATTGAAACGCTGCTGGAGCGTTACAGAGCCCAAAGAGCATCACTAGATATTCGAATAATCCATATCTAGTTTTAAACGCCGTTTTCAATTCGTCGCCATGTCGGATGCGTACCAAATGATACCCACCACAAAGATCTAGTTTAGCTGCTTTAACTTGATCTAAAAGGACAGGGATTAATGGAAGTGGATATTTATTTTTGATCTTGATTTTATTCAATGCCCTATAATCAATGCACGTTCTTAATTCACCATTTGCCTTCGGAATGAAGAACAAAGGAGAGGCGGCTGGCGTCTTGGAAGGGCAAATAAAACCATTCTCTAAATACTGATCAAGATACTGTCTCAGATGTTGATTTTCATTTTCGGATAAGGCATAAATTCTACAATTTGGTACACACGAACCAGGTACAAGATCAATTTGACAGTCATAATTCTGATGTGGAGGGAGAACAGCTGCCTTTACTTCACTGAAGGCTTCCTTGTATAATTCGTAAGATGCTGGAAGTACAGTTTCTTTTTTTTCCGCTGTCGCTATTTGTCCCACTGTTGGTTTTGTTATCTTCAAACATGTAGAACGACAATATTGAGAAAGAAAAACAAGTTCCCTTTTTTGCCAATCTATCAAAGGATTATGTAAGCAAAGCCAAGGTATTCCTAAAATAAAGCCATACTGCGGGGCTTGAATTACATCAAACTGAACTTCTTCCTCGTGTTGTTGTTCTTTTGAATCTATACAAAGCATATGTATTTTAGAAGTTTGCATGGTAACAGGACCCCCAGATAATACTTTTCCATCTACAGTTTGCACTATTTCTGGTATTTCTTTCTTTTCACAGGTTATACATATCATTGCGCTGTTTCTAAATCTACAAAGTTTCCTGTGGCACCTGAATCAATTAAAACTTCCATTTGACGTACTTCGTTAGTCAACTGTATTTGTACTGTCAATCGAAAATGAGCTTTATAATTAGACACACAAGAGATTATTGAAGGGAAAGCGATAGTTCTCAAGAGATCCTCCTCTAAACATCTTGGGCATATTAGTTTTCCAACGTTTGATCTGTTTTTGTTACTTCTGCAGTTTTATTGGCACTCAAAGATTTTCCCTATGGTTTCAACAAACAGTCTTTTACGAAATGTCCTTTCCGTCCACAATAAAGACATTGTCCGTTTTTTCTTCTGTTATCTTTTTCTTCTTTTGACAATGGTTGTTTAAGGGTTCCAATTTCCATTGGTTCTGATGTTGTTTCAGAATTGTTAACTTGAGTCCTGGATCTACTATCAAATTTCCAACTAGATTTCTCACATTTTTTCTTGTCCGGTTTTCTTTCTGATAGCCTATGATCTAAACGTAGAGTTAGATTAATTAACTCTGAACAAGCAGTTGGTTGTGGGTCGATTTGTGCAGGAACATCTTTTAAATCGTCTTTTAATCCCTAGTAGAAGAGAGCCGCTCTCTTCTCTTCGGGCCAAGAAGTCTCAGCGATTAGCCTATTAAAATGTGACAAATATGTAATGAGGTCTCTATTTCCTTGTCGTAATTGCAACAATTCTCGGCCTGCAGATAAAGTTACTGTACACCTATCGAAAATAAATTCAAATTCTTCAACGAAACGTCGCCAATTATACAGTAAGGTGCTATCCTGTCGATCCAACTGAACCGCCCAATTAGCGGCATCTCCAGACAGATAAGAAATTTAAAAAGCTATCCTAGACTGAGGATCAGGAAAAGCTGCTGGACGACAGGTGAAATGCAACTCAATTTGAGTCAGAAAAATGTGTACTTTGGAAGGGTCTCCAGAAAAACGTTCAGGAGGAGCCAAAGGGATTTGTGGAGGGATGGTAACAGCAATGTAAGTTGACAGCTTTGCGTTTGTGTTCTGTGCTTCTTGTGGAAGCAGCGTATTCAAACGTTGTATTTGATATACTTTATCAGAGAGATGTGCTGTAGCGTTTCTGGTTTCAGTTAAATCAGCCTGCATTTGAACTATAACTTTCATTAAGTCATCTATGGTGGCCATTATGACACCACAATCAGACCGGGAGGAAAATACATTTGTGGGCTCACTATTCTGTCAGGCGAAGGCTTCCTCAGGGTCTGACGTGATGTTATAAGGGCCCACCTCTCAATACCTCCAATTCTGATAGTATTATATACACAGAATATTGGAATGATTAAGCGAGGGAAAAGGGAATTAGGAAGGGAACTGCTGTGAAGGAGATCTGAAAAGGAAAAGTTATTTGCCAAAATACTATAGCTTTACTTTTCCAAAACTGTTATAACCAAAGTTTTAGTTACAATTCTAAACAAACTGGACTTTGTTTGTCAATCAAATATTGAGATAAAGATTCTACTTGAATTCCAATAGAATAATTATTTTTTCTCAAAAAACATATATAAAAGCATATACTGAAACTGTTCAATACTTAACTCCAGCTTTAATAGCTTATTAAACTTCTAAACGACTGAAATTCTGTTGAAAGTTATAGAATATTAACTTTCTTTAGTTACAATCTTAATAGCTGTATATACATGTCGTAATAAACCTGAGGGCATGCATTTTCATGATTCTTTATGAGCAAATAAAGACTTTCACAATTAAACATGAATTTCAAAAGTCTCTCAAGTATTATGCTAATTAGCATTCAAGGCGAAAAGCTATGCATTTAGTGTAATATAATGTAGTTGTTAATTGCCAAATATTATACTTAAATGTACTCCTACCTGTAGAGTACGACCTACTCTACTAATTGAGGCTAACAGGATTCGATGTCTCTCAAAATGTGCCCAGCAGGAAACTCTAAAGTATCTGCAGCGTCGTTGTTCTCACGAACCTGCTCCTCTGCTTGCACATGTAAATGCTCCTGCTCCAAGAAGGAAAACTCACCACTGCTTCACCGCTACTACAGGAAACTGCTGAGTCAAAGAAATCGGAGCTCCAAGAACTGCTCCCTTCCTCTGCAAAAGACGCTGAATAGTGAGCACAGAAAGCTGGGCGCGGTCGCGCATATTGACGTGACAACGCCCAAGCCATATCTCACGCATTCGAAGGAGATGCTATTTCTCACGCATGCGGCGGAAAGTACAGAATTGTCGTTTTTTCAAAGTGAATTTCACTACATGACATACTGGTTACTGATATCATCAAAAAGTGGCAGAGGACAAAGGTTTGTTTCAGTGCTTTTGTCTCTTTGTACATTTCAGCCACCAACGTCCCACCAAAGTTGTTCTATCCACTTTACCACATAAAGCAAATTGACATGAAGGCAGGTAAAGACGGTTGCTGAGTGGGGCGGGCCCTAGACCGCAAGCCACCCTAGTCCTGACAAAAAGTTTAAAAATGATATAAAGATAATAGTTAATAAATTATTTTAAAGTAAATATATGCATATGTTTAAATTATGTTTTTGTGTTTATATTTTTTTAAGTTAAGTTTCTTTTTTATATTGAGTTTAACTGTATATTAAATTATATATATTGTGTTAAAGATAATATTTAATATATATTATTTTATTTATATTTTTAAATCAATATTTTTGATTCAATATTTTTTAACTTACCTGTTTAAATATAGGGAGTCAATATTTTTGCGCTCTATATATTTTAAAAATATTTTTACATCAATGTTTTTAGCATCGATATTCTAGCAGCAAACCAATAATATGAAACATTTCTCAAACATTAGCTCAAAGAATTATGTTGTTCTGTTCGCCTGCCTTGGAACTTCCAGTGGAAATCCTTCAGAATGATAAATCAGGTACACGGTTGAAGGTTTCATTCACAATGCATGCTTTCTAATACATTCATCCTTTTATTTCATAGGACTCTGAACTCCACCTAAACTGTAAGGAGAGAAGTCTTGCAGCGGATCACTAAATGGGAGGGGGAAATAAGCAGGAACAAGCTGAACAGACCACCAGGAAAGGCAGCATTTATAATAAAAGGTGTCTTGCCCGAATATGTGGCATAACTATACTACATTAAGAATTAGACTTCTAATTTAAAATATTTAAGTAGTTTTAAGTGTAATATAATTAGTTTAGCAGTTACGACCATATAAATCATTAAAATCACTAATTTGCACAAATAATTTGTCACCCAAAATTGCGCATGTAAAAAAAAGTTTACAATATCACTTCCACTACGGCACTACCCCCTGCCTTTGGTGAATTGAAGTCCATGTATGGTTTGCCAAAAGAGATGGCAGGGCATGACCTGTCATGAGGTAATCCATATGTATCATCTGGGGTTAGTTAGGGCTTGCCGTGGGACCAAAGGTCACGAATGTGTGCAAACAGATGCACTATTATTTTCATCCTACCACTGCGTTTCACAAAGGCGCATCATGTTTTATTACTGCACAGCAGGGCATAAGGCTCTGCCAGGCATGTGGTGCTCCAAAAGCCTTCCCCTGGCCAAAATAAAGGGGGGCTACGGCTTGTTAAACAAGTCTATTGGGAGGGTGAAGCCTCGTGGCCATGCCCTCCCAAAAAGGCCCCATGGCCCACCCAAGGCCCATTCATGAGTAGAAAATGATTTTCTGTTTTTTCATTAATTAATAAAACAATATAACTCAGGGTAGCAGGCTTGCTATCAAAGCCTAAGGGCCATATGTATCAACACATTTTTCCATAGACACAGAATGGGTAAAACCCTTTGATACATCTGGCCCTAAGTGTGGAGCTATCATGCATAATGCTGATGCTTTGGGCTACCATAAGTGCCTGAAGACAGGGGTTAGGTCACAGGAGGTGATGATTACTATTACAGCACAAGTGTAAATAGAAGGAGTACGTGAGGCATCCCCATATGCCACGACCACAAGCTCCTGTGACACAGTAATTAAGAAATAAAAAAAGTTTTATGGAAGAAACAGTGTGAAGGAATTTGCCATTTCAAGAAAGGTAAGAGAAAATGAGCATTCCGCCCTCTCCATGACCAGGCAAGTCAACAGCGTCTCCTCGGCGTGCTTCAACATTCTACGCATGCTACGGAAGATCTTCTGGTGGATCCCCACAGAGACCAGGAAGACCGTCACCCAGGCCCTCGTCACCAGCCGACTGGACTACGGCAACGCCATCTACGCCGGGACCACCGTCAAGCTCCAGAAGAGACTCCAGCGGATCCAAAACGCCTCAGCCAGACTCATCCTCGACATCCCACGATCCAGCCACATCTCCGGACATCTGAGAGACCTTCACTGGCTCCCCGTCAACAAGAGAATCACCTTCCGCCTCCTCACCCACGCACACAAAGCCCTACACGACCAAGGCCCGAGCTACCTCAACAGCCGAGTCAACTTCTACGCTCCCCAACGCCACCTCCGATCAGCCAACCACGCCCTCGCCGCCGTCCCCCGCATCCGAAGAGCGACTACAGGAGGAAGGTCCTTCTCCTACCTGGCCGCCAAGACCTGGAACTCCCTCCCGTCCGACCTGCGCCTGACCCAAGACCACCTCTCCTTCAGGAAGAAGCTGAAGACCTGGCTGTTCGAGCAGTAGCGGCACCCCCCCCCCCCAGCGCCTTGAGACCCTACGGGTATGTAGCGCGCTTTATAAGTGTCACTGATTGATTGATTGATTGAATGTATATATTAATAATGAAATGTTTGCTTTTCTGTCTGCTGTGGCACTATCCCTTACTTATGGCAAGGGCAACTGGAACTATGCAGCTGGGGAAAAACAAATTATGATGCAGGATTGACTAAATTATGTGGCATTAAAAGTAAATTATGCTGCGCAATGCGGCACATTTTATGATAGAATTACTTCATTATTTTTACATTTTTATATTTAAAACTGTATTGGCAAAGGTTACCAGTTTAGCACCAAAATACAGCAATAGGCAACTGAAAGGTGATTGGTCAACTTTTGTAAAGGACCTTCCACTGTGCAGCAACACGTGTCACTGCGCTTTTTGAACTTTTGATCTGTTTGAGCTGTGAACAATTTTATTGCTAAAGTTTGAAAATTATTAAGCAAATGATGGATTATGTGACTTGTGGCAAAAACGTAATCATGCAGAATATACCCTGCAGCTGGGGAACTGCTTAATTCCCGTGGCCCTGCTTACGGTACTATATTAAGCAAAAATAACACTGACAATGGCAAAGGTTTGACTCTCCTTATATGCAAATACTTGCCAAGTTTAACTAACATACCACAGATAGAGAATGGGCAGGAGCAGTGTGAGTACCTATTAGGCAAAGAAAAGCACTAATTACAATTCCACTACACGACTGGTAACCTGCTGCAGCAGTCCTGACTATTACCTATTTCCCGAAGTGCTCGTAGAAAGTGGAGCTCGCTAACATAAGTAGAAGGAACTTAAAGAACAAACACCCCATTTTGGGGAATCAGTGATAGGAAACGGCCTTAACAACATGGGCTGACCCACGCGTGCCGTTTCCCTGCAAGCCGTACTACGATTGCCTTAACCACGCATGTGCCTTAACAATGCATATGCGTCGTTAAGGCAATGTGCTGTCTAGTTGCCGAGCAGAGGCACAGGAAGGGAACGACAGGAAGAGGAAGGACTATAGGGAATTGGGAGAGGAGATGGTGAGGTAAGTGGGGCTGGGGCTTGGGGATAGAGGGGTAGTTTTTTGGGGTGGGGGTAGGTTTTAGGACTAAGGAAGGGGTTGGTGGTTTTTAGGGTGGGGGCAGTTTTTAGGGCTAAGGACACAGTGAGATAAGTGGGGCTGGAGTTGCTTCTTGGGGGTTGGAGGGGGGAAGTTTTTTGGATGAGGGTAGGTTTTAGGACTCAGGAGGGGTCCGGTAGTTTTTAGGTGGGGGGACAGTTTTAGGGCTAAGGACTGTGGGAAAAGGGACAATTTAAAGGGCTGGGAGCAGGATTGAGGTAATTTAGAGATGTAGTGGATAGTTTTTAGGGCTCATGGCAGGGGACAGTTTTTGGCCTCAGGGCGGGTGGGGGGCTGGGTCGGGGTACTTCCCAGAGGTAGGGAACAGTTTTGTAGGGCTCAAGCCAGTGGGGCTGGGGTCGTGGTCGTTTTTGGGGCATGGGCCTACCATGGCAACGGAGTCTATGAATTACTTGCACGGAGACAGAAAGGCCGGGCCCAGTGCTCCTGCAGCTGGGAGGATGTTTACTTGAACGACGAGACAGGAATGTATTTTCGAGGAGTGGAGCAGATAAATCGAAGGTTGAAGAAAGTCTTGGCAGGCAGAAGGCTGGGCTAAGCGCCGTGAGCCGCGCGAGGAGTAAGGCAGGGGTCACTGGCACAGAGGCAGCCTGGGCTGAGGCCCTCAGAGTCAGAAGGCAGGAAAAAGAGGCTCGATGGCAGAATCAGGGCCTACTTCGCCAGAGCTGAAAAACGTGTAAAGTATACCACAAAAAGACGTTGGCATAGCATATTTAGAAACTGAATATTCAATCCGTTCATGGCGGATCTGAAAGAGGACATGTTAAAGATGGACGCAAATGTATTTGCGTCTTCATAGCTGGTACAGGAGGGAAATTACATGCACTTCAAGCTAGTACATGGAGACGGTGGGGTACGCGTTAGGGAACATTACTTGACCAAAAATCTATATTTCCTCAGTCAGTTAGGGCTTGCCGTGGGACCAAAGGTCACGAATGTGTGCAAACAGATGCACTATTATTTTCATCCTACCACTGCGTTTCACAAAGGCGCATCATGTTTTATTACTGCACAGCAGGGCATAAGGCTCTGCCAGGCATGTGGTGCTCCAAAAGCCTTCCCCTGGCCAAAATAAAGGGGGGCTACGGCTTGTTAAACAAGTCTATTGGGAGGGTGAAGCCTCGTGGCCATGCCCTCCCAAAAAGGCCCCATGGCCCACCCAAGGCCCATTCATGAGTAGAAAATGATTTTCTGTTTTTTCATTAATTAATAAAACAATATAACTCAGGGTAGCAGGCTTGCTATCAAAGCCTAAGGGCCATATGTATCAACACATTTTTCCATAGACACAGAATGGGTAAAACCCTTTGATACATCTGGCCCTAAGTGTGGAGCTATCATGCATAATGCTGATGCTTTGGGCTACCATAAGTGCCTGAAGACAGGGGTTAGGTCACAGGAGGTGATGATTACTATTACAGCACAAGTGTAAATAGAAGGAGTACGTGAGGCATCCCCATATGCCACGACCACAAGCTCCTGTGACACAGTAATTAAGAAATAAAAAAAGTTTTATGGAAGAAACAGTGTGAAGGAATTTACCATTTCAAGAAAGGTAAGAGAAAATGAGCATTCAAATAGGAATGTATATATTAATAATGAAATGTTTGCTTTTCTGTCTGCTGTGGCACTATCCCTTACTTATGGCAAGGGCAACTGGAACTATGCAGCTGGGGAAAAACAAATTATGATGCAGGATTGACTAAATTATGTGGCATTAAAAGTAAATTATGCTGCGCAATGCGGCACATTTTATGATAGAATTACTTCATTATTTTTACATTTTTATATTTAAAACTGTATTGGCAAAGGTTACCAGTTTAGCACCAAAATACAGCAATAGGCAACTGAAAGGTGATTGGTCAACTTTTGTAAAGGACCTTCCACTGTGCAGCAACACGTGTCACTGCGCTTTTTGAACTTTTGATCTGTTTGAGCTGTGAACAATTTTATTGCTAAAGTTTGAAAATTATTAAGCAAATGATGGATTATGTGACTTGTGGCAAAAACGTAATCATGCAGAATATACCCTGCAGCTGGGGAACTGCTTAATTCCCGTGGCCCTGCTTACGGTACTATATTAAGCAAAAATAACACTGACAATGGCAAAGGTTTGACTCTCCTTATATGCAAATACTTGCCAAGTTTAACTAACATACCACAGATAGAGAATGGGCAGGAGCAGTGTGAGTACCTATTAGGCAAAGAAAAGCACTAATTACAATTCCACTACACGACTGGTAACCTGCTGCAGCAGTCGTGACTATTACCTATTTCCCGAAGTGCTCGTAGAAAGTGGAGCTCGCTAACATAAGTAGAAGGAACTTAAAGAACAAACACCCCATTTTGGGGAATCAGTGATAGGAAACGGCCTTAACAACATGGGCTGAGCCACGCGTGCCGTTTCCCCGCAAGCCGTACTACGATTGCCTTAACCACGCATGTGCCTTAACAATGCATATGCGTCGTTAAGGCAATGTGCTGTCTAGTTGCCGAGCAGAGGCACAGGAAGGGAACGACAGGAAGAGGAAGGACTATAGGGAATTGGGAGAGGAGATGGTGAGGTAAGTGGGGCTGGGGCTTGGGGATAGAGGGGTAGTTTTTTGGGGTGGGGGTAGGTTTTAGGACTAAGGAAGGGGTTGGTGGTTTTTAGGGTGGGGGCAGTTTTTAGGGCTAAGGACACAGTGAGATAAGTGGGGCTGGAGTTGCTTCTTGGGGGTTGGAGGGGGGAAGTTTTTTGGATGAGGGTAGGTTTTAGGACTCAGGAGGGGTCCGGTAGTTTTTAGGTGGGGGGACAGTTTTAGGGCTAAGGACTGTGGGAAAAGGGACAATTTAAAGGGCTGGGAGCAGGATTGAGGTAATTTAGAGATGTAGTGGATAGTTTTTAGGGCTCATGGCAGGGGACAGTTTTTGGCCTCAGGGCGGGTGGGGGGCTGGGTCGGGGTACTTCCCAGAGGTAGGGAACAGTTTTGTAGGGCTCAAGCCAGTGGGGCTGGGGTCGTGGTCGTTTTTGGGGTGTGAGGTTAATTTTTAGGGCTCAAGGCAGGCAGAACAAGCATTGGCATAGCCAATAGGTCTCGCTTTTGGGAACTTATAAGTGTTTCTCCATGCAACTGTTGATGTTGTTGCACCAAGGATATTGTGCTGAATAACTAAATAATTCAAAGGTTACAAAAGTGAGACCTATTGGCAATGCCAATGGATAGCCAATCGGTCTTGTTTTTGGCATCTTGTAGGTTTTATTAGATGCAACATAATATTATTGTTGCAACAATATTAATTTTTGCATGGCTGAACAGTTTTAATGTGTGTAAGGCTAGACCTATTGGATATGCTAATTTTTTTATTGATTTTGGTTGGGCATAAAGAATAGGACGGTGAAGGTTAGTTATTTAGTTAGAGTGAGTGAGAGATTTAGTAAGTGAGAGAGAGTAAGTTAGAGAGAGAGTGAGAGAGTTAGTTAATGTTTTAGTGAGAGCGAGAGTTAGTTAGTTAGTGCGAGAGTGAGAGTTAGTTAATATTTGAGAAATTGCGACTTATAGAGTGATATTTTGTAAGTGTTAAAAATTAATTTAGGGAGATTTATTGTGAGAGAGTTACTGATAGAGAGTGAGATATTAAGAGAGAGTTAGTTTGTTAGAGAGAGTTTGTTAGTGAGAGCGTCTTAGGAAGTGTGAGATAGTGAATTACTGAGAGATATATAATTTTTTAGGTCTCACCCTATTTATCGTGCAAGCGATAATAGGGACGAGAGTATAGAGGCTCAACTAAGCTCTGAAACCATCATGGATTTCGTCGAGTGCATGTGCTCGTGCACGCGCTTGCCTGAGCCTCCTGCCTCCGAGAGCTTAGCTTCACTTCAAAGGGATCCGCTCCCCGCCCCCTGCTTCACACTTTTCACGGCCGCCAGGCCGTGTCTCGCATTTCTCCTCCCTCCCTCCCTCCCCACAGCAATGCCAAGAGCTTGACTCATTAGTCTCCCAGCGGCCGGCACAGGCTTACTTTCCCCTCTACTGCCTTAGTATCATCTTTATTATATTAGCAGCATATACACGGGCTCTGTTGCTTCCGACGTTACTATCCCGTATTAGTCTCCCAGCGGCCAGCACAGGCTTACTTTCCCCTCTACTGCCTTAGTATCATCTTTATTATATTAGCAGCATATACACGGGCTCTGTTGCTTCCGACGTTACTATCTCGCTGTTCACGTCCGCCAGGCCGTGTCTCGCATTTCTCCTCCCTCCCTCCCCACAGCAATTCCAAGAGCTTGTCTCATTAGTCTCCCAGCGGCCAGCACAGGCTTACTTTCCCCTCTACTGCCTTAGTATCATCTGTATTATATTAGCAGCATATGCACGGGCTCTGTTGCTTCCGACGTTACTATCCCGTATTAGTCTCCCAGCGGCCGCCACAGGCTTACTTTCCCCTCTACTGCCTTAGTATCATCTTTATTATATTAGCAGCATATACACAGGCTCTGTTCCTTCCGACGTTACTATCCCGCTGTTCACAGCAGCCAGGCAGTGTCTTGCATTTCTCCTCCCCCCCTCCCCACAGCAATGCCAAGAGCTTGTCTCATTAGTCTCCCAGCGGCCGGCACAGGCTTACTTTCCCCTCTACTGCCTTAGTATCATCTTTATTATATTAGCAGCATATAAACAGGCTCTGTTGCTTCCGACGTTACTATCCCGCCAGCCGCATCCCTTTTCAGTTACCCGCCGCATGTCCCTAAATGTGCACAGCTGATTCTGGTGCTACCGTCCTGCCAGCTGCATATGCTTCAGTTAGCCGCATGGACCAATTTGTGCACAGTTCACTCTCGTACACACCCTTACCCGCAGCATCTCCTGCCCCATTGCTGCTTCTCAGGTACTCGTGCTCACCGCAGACCCACTTCACACAGATCACACCCCTGCATTCAGGTTACCATGACATTCCCAATCTTTTCCCCAGTGTTTTTTGGGCAGTACGCGTGCACCCATTGGAATCTCGGCCTTTGGCCCGTTTTTAGGTCGAGCTTTGAGCAGCTTGCTTGACTTTTTGTAAAGGGTAAAATAAGTGCTTCCTACCAGACTTTAGCTGGCCTGAAGCTTGAGAGCATGTGTGCGTGCATGCGTCGCCATCTGGCTCCTCCTTTACAGGTCATTAAGTTGCTTTCCGATAACTTTCACTTTCATGGCTTGGATTGCTGTTCACGATTCAGCAGTGTTTCTGTGTACATTTGTTCCGTTTTACGTACCCAGAACTTGGGTAGCCAAAATTGTTGAGTCAGTAAGGAAGACTTATTTAGTTTAGGCCCCTTTAGCTTGCAATATGTTTATGCATTTTGTTTTTACTCTTCAAGGTCAAACATGCTCTTACAGTTAGATATATTCTTTTAAAATCTAAAAGGGTCCCCTGTACCGACTTCAAATCTCTTAATGACCTCGGAGGTGAAAAAAAACCCAGATCTTTTTATTAGACTTAGCAGGACCGGCATCAAGGACTAACTAAATTAAGGTAATACTGGCATCATTAAGTACTGAATCAGTGAACGTGGCTCTCATGATACGGTGTTCACACGTTTCAAGTTTGGTACATTTAAATAATTAACGTGACTGGTTACCCGAGCTCTGGCTTTTACCAGCGGAAATCCTTCCTACTAGCCACCCGCATCTTTTTCTCCACTATTCAGTATTCATTTATTGGAAACAGATCTATGCATATGAGTAAGTCGTTGCAAAACGTGCACACAGCACATCAAAACTCACGTCTGAAAAGACGTCAGTAAAGGTCAGTAGAAAGATCTATGAAAGGCCGATGGGCAAAGGCTTTCATCGCGGCAGGGATAATGCCGATATTCATCCTCCCAAGAACACTGAAATGAACATCGGGTCAATTAAGTAGAAGTCCTTCTGTTCCCAACATTGTTAACAAGCTTGGCACGCTGGATGGACATACTACTGCTCTTATTGAATAGGTCTGCAGTTGTCCTGCTTATTTAATTGTCCCTCAGTTTTACCTAGCTTCAGTTTCTTCTACATTTAAGCTCATTCAGACACCGAACCCTATAGTGTGCCGGTCCAGCTAAAAGTCGCAATAGCAGAATGGGAATCATACACCCTTTGCACGCCGACATTTGCTCCCCGAGCCACCTGCCTCCGAGAGCTTCAATTCAAAGGGATCCGCTCCCCCGCCCCCTGCTTCCCACTTTTCACGGCCACCAGGCTGTGTCTCGTATTTCTCCTCCCCCCCTCCCCACAGCAATGCCACGAGCTTGTCTCATTAGTCTCCCAGCGGCCGGCACAGGCTTACTTTCCCCTTAACTGCCTTAGTATCATCTTTATTATATTAGCAGCATATACACGGGCTCTGTTGCTTCCGACGTTACTATCCTGCCAGCCGCATCCCTTTTCAGTTACCCGCCGCATGTCCCTAAATGTGCACAGCTGATTCCGGCGCTACCGTCCTGCCAGCCGCATATGCTTCGGTCAGCCGCATGGACCAATTTGTGCACAGTTCACTCTCGTGCACACCCTTATCCGCAGCATCTCCTGCCCCATTTCCGCTTCTCCGATACTCGTGCTCACCGCAGACCCCCTTCACACGGCTCACAACCCTGCATTCAGGGTACCATGCCATTCCCCATCTTCCCCCCAGTGATTTTTGGGCAATACGCGTGTACCCATTGGAATCTCGGCCTTTGGCCCATTTTTAGGTCGAGCTTAGAGCAGCTTGCTTGACTTTTTGTAAAAGGTAAAAAAAGTGCTTCCTACCAGACTTTAGCTGGCATGAGGCTTGAGTGCATATGTGCGTGCACGCGTCGCCATCTGGCTCCTCCGTCACAGGTCATTAAGTTGCTTTCCGATAACTTTCACTTTCGTGGCTTGGATTGTTGTTCACGATTCAGCAGTGTTTCTGTGTACATTTGCTCCGTTTTGCATACCCAGAACTGGGGTAGCCAAAATTGTAGAGTCAGTAAGGAAGAATGTATTTAGTTTAGGCCCCTTCAGCTTGCAATTTGTTTATGCATTTTGTTTTTGCTCTTCAAGGTCAAACATCCTCTTACAGTCAAATATATTCTTTTAAAATCTAAAAGGGTCCCCTGTACCGACTTCAAATCTCTTAATGACCTCGGAGGTGAAAAAAAACCACAGATCTTTTTATTAGACTTAGCAGGACCGGCATCAAGGACTAACTAAATTAAGGTAATACTGGCATCATTAAGTACTGAATCAGTGAACGTGGCTCTCATGATACGGTGTTCACACGTTTCAAGTTTGGTACATTTAAATAATTAAGGTGACTGGTTTCCCGAGCTCTGGCTTTCACCAGCGGAAATCCTTCCTACTAGCCACCTGCATCTTTTTCTCCACTATTCAGTATTCATTTATTGGAAACAGATCTATGCATATGAGTAAGTCGTTGCAAAACGTGCACACAGCACATCAAAACTCACGTCTGAAAAGAATTCAGTAAAGGTCAATAGAAAGATCTATGAAAGGCCGATGGGCAAAGGCTTTCATCGCGGCAGGGATAATGCCGATATTCATCCTCCCAAGAACACTGAAATGAACATCGGGTCAATTAAGTAGAAGTCCTTCTGTTCCCAACATTGTTAACAAGCTTGGCACGCTGGATGGACATACTACTGCTCTTATTGAATAGGTCTGCAGTTGTCCTGCTTATTTAATTGTCCCTCAGTTTTACCTAGACTCAGTTTCTTCTACATTTAAGCTCATTCAGACACCGAACCCTATATTGTGTCGGTCCAGCTAAAAGTCGCGATAGCAGAATAGGAATCATACACCCTTTGCACGCCGACATTTGCTCCCCGAGCCGCCTGCCTCCGAGAGCTTCACTTCAAAGGGATCCGCTCCCCCGCCCCCTGCTTGACACTATTCACGGCCGCCAGGCCGTGTCTCGCATTTCTCCTCCCCCTCTCTCCACAGCAATGCCAAAAGCTTGTCTCATTAGTCTCCCAGCGGCCGGCACAGGCTTACTTTCCCCTCAACTGCCTTAGTATCATCTTTATTATAGTAGCAGCATATACACTGGCTCTGTTGCTTCCGACGTTACTATCCCGCCAGCCACATCCCTTTTCAGTTACCTGCCGCATGTCCCTAAATGTGCACAGCTGATTCCAGCGCTACCGCCCTGTCAGCCGTATATGCTTCGGTCAGCCGCATGGACCAATTTGTGCACAAAAGATGTTAATATTTCACTTCTGTTCTTGGATTTTCATCACAATAAAATACACTGAACATAATCTTCCCTGAGGTTATTTTTTTTTAGAGTGAGTTAGTTACTTATTGTGAGTTTTTTTTGTAAATTAGTTATTGGGAGATTGTGATAGTTAGTTAGTCAGAGTGTGAGAGAGTTTATTAGTGAGAGTATGTTATTGAGAATGAGTTATTTGTTTTATTTGAGAGTGAGTTCGTTATTGAGTGAGAGAGACAGGGTGTTTTTGGAGAGAGAATTGAGGTTTTAGTTAGTTAGTGATAGATAGTGACTAAGTGAGTTAGTAATAATGTGTTTGTTAGCGAGAGTATGTAAATTAGATTTTTTATAGTGACAGTTTGTTGATGAGATTGAGTTATTGATAGTGAGTTATTGAGAATAATTTTGCGAGATTGAGTGAGTGACAGTGAGTTAGTTAGTGAGAGTGATTTAGTTTGTGATAGAGATTAGGAGAGTAAGTTAGTGTGAGAGATTTTGAGAGTTAGATAGTGATCGTTTGTTATTGATAGTTTGTGAGTGAGAGTATGTTAGTGAGTGAGTTAGTGATACAGAGTTATTGCTATTGAGTTATTGAGAGTGAGTAAGTGAGAGCAAAATTGTGACAGTGATTTAGAGAGAGTGAGTTAGAGTATGATATTGAGAGTGAGTTAGTTATTGAGAGAGTAAGTGAATGATAGAGAGTTTGAGAGTTTGTTATATCTTGTGAGTTTGTTAGTGAGGGTTACTAAGTGAGATTGAGTTAGTGATAGTGAGTGAGTAAGAGAGTGATTTAGAGTGAGTAAGAGAGAGTAAGCGAGAAAGAGTGGTTTTGAGAGATTGAGTTATATAGACTGACTGAGAGTCTTTCAAATATAGTGTGTTAGTGAGTGTGATTGAGTGAGTTAGTGATTGAGACAGTGGGAGAGTTAGTGAGTGTGAGTGAGTGAGTGAGTGAGTGAGTGAGTGAGAGTGGGATAGTTAGTGAGAGAGAGTGCTAGAGTGTATGAGTGTGTGATATCGTTTTTGGGAGTGTGTGTTAGTGATATTGTGTGAGTGTGAGTTTGTTATTGAGAATGAGTGAGTGAGTCTGTTAGTTAGTTAGAGAAAGTAGGATAGTTAGTTAGTGAGATAGAGTGGGAGAGTTAGTTAGAGAGACAGATTTTGAGTTAGTTAGTGATAGAGTTTTTGATTCTTAGTTATTGAGAGTGAGAGATTATTCTAGTGAGAGTTTGTTATTGAGAGTGAGTGCGTTATTTACTTATCGAGAGAGAGTGGTAGAGTTAGTTAGTCAGAGAGTTTGGGAGAGTTAGTTAGTGATAGAGAGAGAGTGGGATAGTTAGTTACTTAGTTAGTGAGAGAGAGTGAGTTATTTAGTTATTGATAGAGAGTGTTAGAGTTATTGAACAAGACCGAGTGGGAGAGTTATTGAGTGAGATATAGTGGGTGATATAGTTATTTAGTGAGAGAGAGTTGATGAGTTATGTAGTTAGTGTGTGATATAGAGTGAGTTATTTAGTAAGTGTGGGATAGTTGGTTAGTTAGTTATTGAGATAGAGTTGGAGATTTATTTAGTGACACAATGTGTGTGAGTTAGTGAGACAGAGCTGGAGATTTAGTTAGTAAGAGAGAGTTATAGTGTTAGTTATTGAAAGTGAGAGTTTTTTAGTGAGAGTTTGTTAGTGAGCGTGAGTGTGTGAGTTAGTGAGAGAGAGGTGTAGTTAGTTATTGAGAGTGAGTGATTTATTTATTGATATGTATTTGGGTAGTATTTGAGAGTAAGGTATAGAGATGTTATTTTTTGTTGTTGTGTATAGACGAAGATAGAATTAGTATAGTTGTCATTGAGCAAGATAATGAGATAGGTACTGAGGTAGTGATACTAAGTATGACTTATGCGAAAGTATATTTCTGCAAACAAATCTGTATTTAAACATAATTTATTTTAGACATAAATAACAGAAACTATTTTTTTTACAACTTCTCCTTTTATTAACATAATTCACAGATTGATCAATTTAAAGTACATATTTATTCCCATAAAGTATTTACATTATATTGTTATGCATGGTGATTTAAAACATTTGTTCAGGTGAAATATCTTTTAATATTTTAATCATTATCCCATTGCAAAAAATTACTTTGTTTGTAGCAAATGGTGCATACGAGCATCTTCTAAGTCTTCCACATCATAAAACAATCTATGAGAAGTGTATTGCTTAAGTCCATTGATTGAAATGTTTCTGTGTTTTGTACTTGTGTAGTAACAGTACTTATTTCTCCTTCTGTCTTTTCAATGCCATATATTTCAATTTCGATTGTTTGAAGTGGTGGTTCAGTTACCTGTGAATATATGTAAAAGAAAATATTCGTTTTGCTGTTTATAAGATATACATTTTGCAAAGTTTGTTTTAAGAAAAGTAGTGATATATAAACAGTGATAGTTAGTACTTGTGATTGAGAGATGTTTTTAGTTATAGAGACAGCTAGTGATATAGTTTTTAAATTATTGTTTGTGAGATAGTTGAAGAAGGCCAGCGTGTGTGATTTAGTGAATTAATGAGATTGTTTGAGTTAGTTATGTATTGTTTGTTAGTGATAGAGTTAGAAAGTGATAAATAGTGTGTTTTTTGTGATATATGCATTTATAGTATTTCATATAAAGAGAGAGTCGCTTAATTAGTTAGCGATGTATGTTTGTGTTTGGTTTTGTTAGTAAGATCAAGAGTTAGATATATAGTGATAGGTAGTGCAACCTTACTATATGTAGGCTTTCTTATATGTAAAAATTGTATACTTGAATTTGGCTGTGCCTTGTCATATTTAATATTTTTTGTCCATTGAATTCATGTACAGTGACATGTGTTAAATGTCACTTATTCTCCGATTTTTGTGTTAAAATCTGTTGCTTCTCGCCATAATGTCACCTTTACAAAATCTGTAGCATCTTTTATGGTTATAGATTTTAGGCAAGTTTTTTTGTCCGTTGATGAAGACTGTTTTTATTTCTTCTACCTGTATTTAAAAAAACATAGTTAACAAGTTGATTTATTTTTATTTTTAGCGGTAGTGAGAGCGTTAGTGAGTTAGTTAGAGCTACAGGTATTTAGTTATTTAATGTAAGCGATATTTAGTAGTTTGTGATAGTTAGTGATTTAATGAGAGGGCGTTTGATGTAGATATTTGTTGATTGTTAGTGATAGAGTTAATTGATGTTAGAAAGTGAGTTTGTTGGTGAGAGAGTGATTTAGAGTTAGTATTTATAAAGAGAGGGTTATTTATTATGTTTGTGTTAGTTAATTTTATAGACTTAGTTCTAAACATTAAGATAGAGATAGACATTTAGTGATAGAGTTTGTGATACCCCACTTGTTTTTTATAGACTAATGAATTTATAGACATTGTGTTTGAGGTAAAGGCAGAGGCAGATTTATAAATTGCATTGTTTTTTTGTAGGTGTACTAAAAAGGAAGTATAGCTATATTTTGTGATGTTGTTGTTAGATTTATAATTGCAATGTAGAGAGAGGTGTGTATGCAAAATTATAGATAGAGTGGATTAAAGTTGTGTTAGTGATAGAGTCACTTAGTGATAGAGAGTGATTTCATAATTGCGAGAGAGGGATTTAGATTTAGTTATTCAAACTGTTATGTATTAAATGTAATTCTGTTATTTAAAGCTGATGGGAGTGAGGTCTGTGTATTGAGTTTGTAATGTAGTTCCTATATCTCAATAGGCTCTGCGCATTGGAATAACATAAACAATAGTTTAGACATAGGACTTAGGTCGACTAGGTCTCTATTGAATGTGTTAGATTTAATTGTAAATGCCAGCTAGCTCAGAGGTCACTAGAAACTTTCTTGAATAAACAAGAAGGGATTCGTTTCTGACAACCATATAACATGACAACTTTGTTCCCCAAGAATAAGAAATATATCTTCAGAGTTGCTGAAACAATAGATTTCTATTTCACTTAGTCAATCGTGCATGCTTCGTTTCACCAGGGTTTTGGCAGAGAAATAGAGAGACGGGCGTTTTCAATAAAAAGGTTATTTATTGAGCAGTCTTCTTTCTCATGCAAGAGAAGTTAATTGCTACAATTGTAATACTTGCTATGAAGTAAAATGCGTACAGTAAAAAGAGTATTATGAAATAATACTGTAAAAGCATGATATGGTTTCTAAGCCATAAAATACTTAAAATAGATAAAATACATACAATTATAAATAATGACTAAAAGTACTCAACTGGTGCATCTAAAATACGCCTACCCCGGTGTACCTAACCTAAGTCTAGTACAAGGGAAGAAGTAAGTGAGGTGTAGCTTGAGTTAAATAGTTTTTGCCAAGAATCTATCCAAGAATTCTCTAAGGGTCTAATCAGCTTCGTACCTTGGTTATAGAATGAAGGAGGTCTTGTATCTCTCTCTCAGGACTCGATCTCCCAGTAACCCGCAAGGGTAGCAGGGAAACACTGGAGCTGGATTTCTCTGCAGGAGAAAAGACAGCGTCTCTCTCAGTGCGTCAGCTGGAGGGTCGGCTTCCTTCGGCACTCGCTACAGCAGGGCGTCGGGCAAATAGTTAGTCGATCTGCTCCAAATCACAGTGTGTTTGCTAGGGCAGATGTGGGCATATTTATACCTGGAAGGTGCCGAGTTTGACGTAAGGGTGGACATAATAACGTCACTAAGAACTCAAAGTTCTTTAGACACTTCAGGAGTTCTGGGACAAATCAATACTGAAGCAGGGGTAAGTCCCCGTACTGCTGAAGGCTGGTTGTCTTCAAGAACTCGTTGTACTCTAGGAGCTTAGTGGAAGTAGCCATGCCGTATTTGGACTGCATTGGCTGTGTCTAAATATGGTTATGATTCTTATGCCTATATAAGGATATGATAAGTTATACCTATATAAGGACATGAATCGGGAAAATTACACTAGAGCCCTAGACACGTTTACAACATTCACTCCACGTAGAATGTCCATCTTTACTAAATACTAAGCAGTTATAACATTTCTAAGCATGTGTTTACAATCCCACCCCAAAAATACATAAAAATGCATTTGAAATGGTTTGTACACGAAAAATGAGTATTGTAATGAGTATTGTACTGTACGTTTTCTAAGCAGTGGTATCATTCAAATAATGCATATAGTTTTACATTTGAAATGCTGACTGAATGATTCACGAAATTACATGTATGAAATGGCTCTTAATACAGAAGAGAAGGTCGAGACCATTTCATCACAGATTTATATAAGACTGTACATGTGCTAGAGGCTAAGTTTCAATATTGTCTCTAGGTTTCAAAAAATAGAAATCTTGTTCTCTAAGAATAGTTCTACAATAAGCAGATTACTCTGTGCCAAAAAAAGTAAATATTTTGGTAATGAGAAAAATAATTTCATTGTAGTAAAAAAAAATAGTTCCAAATTATTTAGAAGCTCTGTTTATCAAAACTGAAGGCCGAAATAAAAGTTCAGGGAACGCTGTGTGCTTGTTTCTCAAGAGTTATTCTCGTTGTTAGGAGAAAACATTAACTCAGATAGGCTGGCAAAGAATTCGTCTACCACAGTAGGTGAAAGTTGGGCCATTTCCGAAAAAGTAGAAATAGTGCATATGTGAGATGCATTACCGTCAGCGTGATCTGGATCAGCAATGTTCACAGAAAGTTGTACCTGTGTGCCGCTTTCATCTCGTACCTCACCACCACCTAGTCATAATGGTGAGGTCTCAACGAATGCCATCATCAGAATTGGTAGCCGCTGGGGACAACACGTTGCATGAGCCGTTACCGAAGCAAGCAAAGAATCGACATCCATAGGTACTGCTAATGGGAGTGAGAGACAGATGTCTAACACGCATTCTTCTCCGTAGAGCAGGCATCTGTTGTGACCGAATATTTTGTCCTATTTCTGAGTGATGGTGACTTTAGTCTACTACCATCTTAGTATAGTGGATAGATCCCTATTTTCGGCCTATTCTTAGGGTTAGCCTACTGACTTTGGCATAATAACATGCCCTTTCATCACTTTCGGGCCTGAAGGCCTATATTAGAGGGTAGATCCTTTATTCTTGACATCATATTACCTATTGGTAGGGCTTGCTTATGTATCTTGATACAGCTATGCGTCTCTTTCATCTTTTTCGGGCCTACAAGGACCAAACAAGAGAGACTCCATTTTCCTTTCTGCCTCGGCTGCTCGAGGCGCTTGTAGGTCAAGAGTGATGTTTTAGTTATGAGCTGTTGTTCACTGGAGAGTAACCGGTCAGAGCTGACCCTTATCGGAGGAATGTAAGCAGAGCTCGGGTTTTAGACGAAACAGCAGCTGGCCACTGTGGGAGCGTCGGAGGCCCGGAACCTAGTACAGGAATCTGGTGGGCGGCAGGTTACTGTCTGGAAATTTCCATGAACGAAGAGCTCTTTATATTATCGAGGTGTAGAGAGGAGAGGAAGGCAGTTGACAGTTGGCATTTGGCGGATGACAGTTGGCAGTTGCAGTCGACAGTTGAAGTATGGAACGATCGAAGGCTGATGATCTTTTGGAGAGACTGAAGTTACATCGTGAGTCAGTCTGTTAGAGCAGTTGGAGATAGTTAAACGTCGGAGTTAGAATAATCAGAGTGAAGAAGTTAGTTGAACAGATGGTTTCCAGAGCGGTTGAAACTATATCAGTAGATTTAAGTCTGGAGGTGAAGACAGTTCGTGGGAGAGAGTAAGCCAGTGCAAAGTGATCGGTGCAGAGCTGAGGAACAGAGGAGAAGACGAGAGAAGGGTTCCAGTGCTTTGAAGGAGCATAGCGGTGCAGACGTGTATCCGTGGGTGCAGAGTAGAATCTGAGATGAGCCAAGGCACAGACGAGAGAGGGGCCCAGATGACAGCTAGAACCGGACTCCGTAATTATAAGGTGAAGTCTGTCCTGCTATTATAGTGCATGAATATACTAACTCTTTCCTTTACTTTTCAGGCTGTGCTTAGACTGTTAGGTAGTATTGTGACTTTATAATATAATGTTTTCTTTGTCTGTTATTGTGTAATAAAGGGACCCCAGTTATATATATTTGAGTATTGTTTCTATGATAAAGCTAACCTTTCTTTACAGCCAGGTGCTAGCGTATGGAAGGATGGGTGATTCCCTTCCTACAGGTAACTGATGCAGAAGATTGATGTGAGTTTTATGTCAGGGAATAATTCTTAAGTGTAACAATTTGGCAGTTCTTGTGTGAGAGGATCGGATCTCCTATCTATCACATGGGGGATAACAATTTATATAAGATAGAAGATACTCCCAGTAAATATTAGGTATTTAGAAACTTCCCCAGTAGAGAGAGAGAAGAAGGTATTAATAGGACAGTGAGATCGCTCAAGATAGGGCGTTAATGAGAGCACCAATTGGGATTGGTGTGTAGTGAGATCGCTCAAGATAGGGCGTTAATGAGAGCACCAATGTGGTTGGTATGTTGAAGTGAGCTGCTCTCCACTATGAGAAGGAGGGTAGAATAGTCCGGGCCAGATTGTAGCGGGGCTATAAGGTAAGATCATCGGATGAGACATGGAATTCCGTAGTTATTAGTGACTATTCTTAGTAATCCCTTAGATCTAGCAGTGTTTTTGATGATATAAGCTTGTATATTGCGAGTGCCCCATTTCCGGGTAAGTACTCAGGAACCATTGTAGATAGGGTCCAGGAAGGGATGGTGTTACGTTTTGGCCGGGTTGGTTGTATCTAGGTGAGTGGGTGATTCTTGGTCTGAGAATCCGGTCATTACAGCATCGTAGACCAGGCAAGATGCAATCTTGACAGATTGGTCTGAATGATAGAAACTATGTGGTATTCAGATCTCTTAGAATAGCCAAGCCGAGGACCTGTGTTATCTTATTTCGGTAGCGCATTGCCTGGATCGTTTGTTCCATGGTAATCTAGGTATCGCTGGTGACTGAACTTGCCATATCGGAGCAGAAGGAACAAAAATAGAATTCCTGCTACGAGTCCCAAAATGAGAGGCAGGCCGCCGAACACAGAGTGCACGAAATTCGGGAAAATGCTCAGGACTGCCTCAAAGGGTGCTAACAGTCCCGAAAAAATTGTCTTAAATACATGTGGGATGCCACTGGTATCTGACATGTTTAAAATTTCACCTAACATTTCTACGAAATATATGGGGCAGTTTGTTGATAATAATGTATGTATCTCTGCTGAGGTCCTTGCAACTTGCAGATCATACGTTTCTCTAGACGAGGTCAAAGGCACAGTTTTTTATAAAAGAATGGCTTTCATTCTGCTTAATGTATCAATTCGAATAGAAGAGATATTCAATGAAGGCCAAATTGTTGCCTCCTTGTCTGTCTTGCTGTTTGGATACAATACTTGCATACAACAAGTGACCCTGGATGTAACACTGACGAGATAGGCGGTTCCTGGCAACATGCCACAACAGCTGTGGTCACTTAACATAACGTAGCTGCTGTTGGAAAGCTGCCTGAAAACAGGTTCTATTTGTGTGACTGGGGTGCCGTGCAAGTGGCAAGAAAGGTCATTAGATGAACCCTCACAGGCTCAATGTAAATTAATTTCTTGACACAGAAGTGTACCACTTAGCGAGTTTTCACAATTTTTCCCACTAAGAAATACTTCTTTGTTACGCCCACTCCAACATCTATGTGTGTAAGGTAAATTCCAGGTAGACTTAATGTATCCTTTACCCAACCTTTCATACAGGCCCGCTGGTATATGCTGTAGGCAATATTGAAACTGGAATGTCGTTATTGGTATTGTTATGGTAGAATGTATTATCCATTCAATGACAGGTTTCTCGGAAACTGTTAATGGTAATCTTTCTAGTTTTTCAATGCTCAGCACCGTATAGTCTGCTCCTTTTTGTGCCAAAGAGATTTGTCTATCTTTAAGGTTAAAGATAGAAAATAATGACGTTGTGTTAATTAGACGCCAAGGCACGTAGCCTGAACGCAGATTTTGTAACGTCCAGCCTAACTGTACAATAGAATGTAATTGGGACTGGCCATGTTGTAACATTACCATATCCTGTTCTATTATATCAATAGCAGATGATACAATGCTGTCCAAAGAAAAGATTCTGGAGGACAGAGTCGTTAACCCATTGTCCACTACAGACAGTGATTTTTCCAAATGAAGACAATCAATTTCTCGCATTTTTTCAGCAGTTTCAATTTGTGTTACTTTCCAAGCTTCGTTGTAAGCAGCATATATACCGGTGTATATGAAACATTTTTTACGCTGTTTGCGAGGTCCCAATAAGAAATCCTGCAAGTCAGCACCTTCTTTAAGTAAGGTTAAGTGTTGCTTAATTTCCGGTAGTGTGGATTTCTGTAGCCATTCGAGGCATAGTTTTCCTACACTGTATGTTGTTATTATCCCTGGATGTTGTCTCTGGGAATATCTTGGGTCTGGCCTGTTCTGTTTGAACCCCTGTGTTTTGTCCAGGAATCTATCTTGACAGTTATTAGTGTCTGTGGGCCAGATCAACCATTTTTTCCAATCAGGATTGGTTCTGTTTTGATGTAAAATATGGGATACGTCTAACCCCTCATCTGTAGTTCTATTTCTATCAGGCATAGGCTTTGGTATAGACGGGTTGTTTAAATCTTTTATCTTGGCTAGGCCAAGACAGGTTGTTTGTTGAATGGTGTCATTCAGGAACATTATTTGTTCTGAGGTCATGCAGGTTCTGAATAATTATTCTAATCCCTGTACTTGCCGATCTTTTGAACCCCAGATTGTTTTTGCTTCAATGTTGTCTTTCCAGAATTCAAAACCAAATGTAGACAACTGTTCATAACATTTTGCAGAATATATCTGTTTTGTATTGGTCAATACATTTTTCATTCCTGTCTTATTCACATTTTTGAAATAAAAGGTTTCTGGATCTGGCAACAGTATGGAAATTTCTCATAAAATGTTTTCGAGCTGCCTTTTGGCGGTGTTGGACAATGTTCCCATTGATTATAAGTAAAAACATTTCTAAGTTTTGCAGATTTATGCAAATAGTGGTGCCCATAATGATTAAAGCAATACCTTTCTTCATAATCAGATGAACCTTCTAAATAATCATGATCTGTAAATTTTGCTGACATTTCTAAATCAGACATCATATTATTAATAGTCTCAAAGTCCCAATCATCAGAGAAAGTGCTCGGTGAGACAAAGTCACTTAAAGAAACCTTGAACCGGTGTGGATACTTCAAGAGTTCAACCGGGCCATAGATGTCGTAATCAGTAGCGTCCCATGCTACACCACCAGGTATAGGAATGGCTGTGATGTTTACTGATGACAGGTCTCTTTTTTCAACATGAGATGACTTGTGAGGTTTTAGGACCAAGTTGATTTTCTGACTTTCTGTGTCCATTGTACTGTATTTTCCATCAATCATTCTTCCCAAGCTCAAAACCAAAATGAGCCAGAGCAGGAGGGAAAGTACACCTAACACAATCCACAATTCAATCCATGGTGAAATCAGATATTTTTCTCCAAGTTGATGAAAGAGTTCTGTAATTTTTTCTTTGAACGTTTTATTTGCTGGCTTTTTCTCCATGTTCACTTGGATCTTCAGAAAAGTCATCAAAATTAATGAAATAGCCAGAGGCAGTTCTGTCAATTGTTGGAATCGCATCAGGATTGTTATTAATCTTTGTAGTTGCTTCTTTCTTTGTCATTTCAGTATAGTCAGAGGCTGCATCATTGTAGACGGGTGTTTCTTGATGAACTGTTATTTGGGTTTAAAGTGGCACAAGTTCCATGGCTTTGTTGCATCGTCTTTTTTTTTTCACTGCAGGTTTATCAAATGTGATTAGTCTTTCAGTTTGAACCTCTTGAATTGTAGCAAGGTTTGGTCTTCTGCTACATCTTGGGAGTCCACTGGGCCTACTACTTATTATTGGCAACATGGTTGTGGTTTTACCAGGTCGATTGATACAACTCTGTTCTCCTTTTTACCAGCAATGGGCAGTAGTACTACTGATCTTGTTCCGTTGATTGCTATGACAGGTACTGCTTTTCTGTAAGAAGGCCCAAATTCCTTCTTCCCCACGATCTTTTCTCTGACCAGATACCCAATCTTTGGAATCCAGACAGGTCTTGCTGGGACAGGTGGTTTTTCTTCAGTGGCCGTTGGCTTTAGCTTTGTGTTACTCAAACTTCTTCTTGTTTCATTTAAGTCCTGTAAAACAGCCAAACGATCTTTTATATCAAAGGTTTTTTGTTCCACCACAGAAGTCTGACAAAAGTTCACATGGAGTGATTCCACACAGATAATTTCTTGGCAGATTATTAAGACTACGTTGGACATTTATTAGATGTTTGACCCACCCATCAACCGAACCTAATATCCTCGCTGTTATAGATTGCTTTATGTCACGTTTTTTTCTTTCCACTACCGCATTACCCTCAGGATGGAAGGGACTAGAGTACCGCAATGCAATGCCCAAGCTGGCCATGGCCTCCTTGTAAGCTCGATAGCTAAGCGCAGGACCCTGGTCAGAATGTAGCGTGCCGATTGCATATGTGCCGATGAAGACTCGCAAATCTTTTATAACAGTTCTGGCGTCAGCCGAGCACTGGGGCCACATCCAAATGAATCTTGTGCAGGAATCCACTGCGACCATGATATATTTATAGTTACCGTCCCTTTGTAAGGGATCACAGTGGTCCAGGTAAACACACGCTAATGGTTTATCTGAGATCAGTAGGGGCGTCTGCACAGGACGTTTCACTCTTGATACTTTCCTTTTTTGGCATATTTCACAGTCTAGAACATAGTTTCTAGTCTGTTTCCTCATGCGCGGCCATGAATATTTCTGTTTTAATTAAGATACTGTGGCGTAAACACCTGCGTGTGCAGAGGCGAGCCCTTCATGCGCTGCTAAGATTAGTCCTAACCTATGTTCCATGTTTGGGATTGCCCCATCACCCACTCCAGGGATTTGTGCAAAAGGAACATTGTTTGCATCAGTTTTATATGAGTACTTTACTGGAAAGCCTTTCAGGAGTGTCTTACCACTGTTTTTACTGAAGCAGTGACAACTTGCATTATTTCGCTGTCTATTTTCATTTTTGAACCAGTGATTGCAGCTACGGAAGCCGTGTGGACATCTGCCTTTGCGACTTCATCAGCCAATTAATTCCCTGCAACGTGAACGCCATCACGTTGATGACTCAGTGTATGGATCATGTGAGTCTTTTGTAGTTCTTTCTGTAAAAGAACTGCTTGTTCCCAAAGCATTTTATGCTTTATTGTGCCACCTTTCGCACCTTTGAAACTGTTTTGAACCCAGTTCTGCAAGTATTCATTGTAAGACTGGACACAGTAATACGAATCGCATACTATTATTGTGGGGAATTCGCGGTCGATATTCTCAAGCGCCATCTTGAAAGCCTGTAGTTCAGCTCGCTGAGCTGTACAGTCTCCGAGTGATTGAGTTTTTGTGACCATAGGTCTGAATTTACTTTTGTGCAATCAACCTTTTACAATCGCGCATGCAGCATTGTATACTTGTTTATCCACAATCCAGTGTTGTGCTGATCCGTCTGTATATATTATACAGCCGTAATGCTCAAGAGGCAGAATTTCGGTCGGCAGAGGACATCTGTACTCGTATTGGAGAAATTCTTGTGTTTTCAAGCTAGGGTCAAAAACGTATTCAACGTCTGTTGCAGCAAGAGAATTAACCCATTGTATCCATCTTGGATGTAAAGCTTTTGCATTTGGAATGCTCGCTCTGGTTACTGCCTCTAGGGCAGGTACAGGTGTTACGACCGATATGCGTTTTCCCTGTGCAAGGGCTCTTTCTTTTGCTATAGCAGTTTGAATCGCTGTCAGAATTTTCTCAGTTAAAGTGAATTTTATTTCAGCTTGTGTGTACTAGTGTGATTTGTAAGCTATTGGTACCGTTTCACCTTCGTTATAGGTCAGGTACGTGAATCAGCATCTTCCTGGGATGACTCTGATTACAAGGTTGCGTACGTTTACGCGTGTTTGTAGCTTTGTTTTAGCTAACATGTCTGTTTGTATTGAACGTAAAATTTCTGTGTGTGTCTGAGTCCAATTAGTTGGTTTGAAATCAAGTTTTATTAATTCGTAGAGAGGTTTAACCCTCTCTGCGTAATTCAGAACGTAAGTTCTTCGAAAATTAAGGAAACCTAGAATTGATTGTAAGTTTTTCAGCATTTTTGGTGCTTGGAGCAGCGCACATTTTTCTAAGAAATTGGCTGCCAGGCTTTTCCCTTCACTTGATAACTCATATCCTAGAAATAGGACAGTGAGGTGGGCAATCCGTGATTTTTTAAAGTTGAATTTGTACCCTTCAGATGCAAACCCAAGTATAATGGTGTTCACTCTTTTCAAGTGCCTGTCCAAATCATCGTCTGTGAGATAGATGTCATCGACATAAGATAATGCCTCATCATCATACATTCATAGTAACTCTGTTACTCTTGCTGAAAATAATCCAGGGCTATTCTTGAATCCCTGGGGGAGACGGCAAAATTGCCTCTGGGCCCCCATACTTGAGAAAGCGGTCAAATACTTGCTTTCTGGTGAAATGTTTTGACAGAAGAAACCATTTAAAATATCTAATGTTGTTTTATATTTTTTGCGCACGATGCTATTCATTAGTGCTGCACTGTGTGAATTTTGTACTGCAAATGTTTTGCAACAAGAGTTTAAGTGTCTGTAGTCCAATACTAGACGATATACATTGTCTGGTTTGGAGATAGGAAACAAAGGATTGTTCAATTGTGAGGTGCATGTTTCAATCACCCCCTGGTACTCAAGTTGATCTAAGATCTCCCTGACTTGTTTTTTAGCTTCTTGCCTAACAGGATACTGCCTTTGTGAAGTAGGTTGATTTTTTAACTGGATTTTATGGTCAGGGGATTCCTCATCCCATCCTACATGATTTTTATATAATGCAGGGGCTTGGGCCAATGCCCATTTTCTCGCATATGTGTATTTTTTATGAATTGGAATATGATTTGAGAAGGCAGGCATAATCATTTCTTCGCCATGTGGGCACTCCCAAACAAATTCTGGTGGCCAGTCTTTCTCAGCTACAAGAAGATAATCATAGCCTTTACATAGCTTCTCCCAAAAGAGAGTTCTTATTTTCCTAGTTATGTCCCCTTCTATACGCAATGGTATTTCATATAATTTATGGGGTACACTAACTCTGGTGTCCGCAGTTTCCACCTGAATGTATTCATTCGTGTCCACTGTCTCCAGAAGATTCATCAGGATCTTGCGAGCTATGGTCACTTCTGCTGTGCTGTCTAGCATTGTCTGGGCCAACTCTCCGTTCTTGAGTTGTGTCCTCAGGATCCTCGGCATGTTTTATCTTTATGCTTGTTACCTTTGTTTTGGAAAATTTAGATGTTTTTACTTTGGTGAGCGGGTTCCTTGTCTTTGGACTTGACGCGCTCTTCTTTATGTTCTAACCGTCCTCTTCTTTCTGATTTCTGTGAGGAAGTCTGAAAAGATCGAGAGGGACGTGTATCATTATTTTGATATCTTTCGGGTTTCTTCAAATTTTCCCTATTTCTGAGGTTATATGTTTTCTCGGAGGGCTCCCATTATGGAGACCTACCCCCCCGTTCTGGAGATCTATCTCTCCATTGGGGAGACCTTCCTCAGGACTGAAACTGTTTCTCTTTGGGAAGAGTCTGTCTGATAGTTTCCCATTTCTTTTTAGGAGTAATTAAACCATTTTTAATGAACGTTTTTTCAGGATTTTCTGTTAGTTGTGGTTTTAGTGGTTTCCCACCCAAACTATCTCTACCTAATTCTTCATAGGATTTTTCAATTATTCTGGCAAGTTCAAAAAGTTGTTCTGCTATATCTGTTTCTTTTAATTTTTGGCGGATCGCCACTGATGCTGCTTCTCCTTTTATGTTGGCTAGTAGTATAGCCGTGACTTGTTTAAAATCTTTCAGTAATTTCATACCTAGATTTAAAGCAGGCTCTGGACCGTACTCATTTAGAATCTGTCTCAGTACGTCTGGTATAACTCCCATAGATGGAACACCATGTGTTTTTGTGTAGATTGAAGCAAAGACTGTTCCCCAAGTGTCACAGTCTTCCACATGTGGTGCGGTCCCCATTGGTAAACAGATTGTCAGAATTCTGTGTTTTACATGAGGTATACTATCAGGGAATACTGCCTCTATTTGAGTAATCTTTTGAGCCAACCAGAACGGACTTTGTTCCCGTTTTGCGGGTAATTTACCAATGACTGATTGTATAGTCTGTGGTGTAATTTTGTTTGTATTCTCCTGGTGAGGGATTTGCTGTGGAATTTTTGTAGCAGGTTGGACTGTTAAAGTCCGCATGACATATTGGATTAATTGTCTATGTATTTTAATTAACTGTTTCAGCTGAACTAACAGTTCTCTATCTGACATTTTCTCGATCTCGATGTCAGGATGTGGTGTATAACCAGCTAATACCGGCAATGTATCTCCTGGTCTACCTAATGGACCGAGCCTGGGAATGTCATTTTGATGTTGTAAGGCGCCATTAAACCAGAGCTGATGCTCCTGGTAAGTTAGTGGAATTTCAACGTCCTCAAAAGGAACATATCCGCTGGAGGTTCCTCTGCTTTGAAGTAGTGGAACTCGCGTGTCACAGAATTTGCTGCTGGAAAAGTTATCCATGAATAGAATACCTCTGTCTGCCGATATTCATGTGCCTCTACCACAAATATGACTGTACCACCTCTCGATGATACTACATTTTTTATTAGTTTGTAAGTTACACTCTTTCTGACATTTACCGGGATGATTACTGCATCCGGTTTGTTTTGCTGAAGACCTGTGTCCTCTGCTAATAGTTGAGTTGCTATTCTAGCTCTCTCCCTTTCCCCGTCCCTCTCCGCAATTTTTCTGACAGAAACTTTGCAGAGCAAGTTTCAAGGAAACAAAGATTAGGTGCACAATATTTTGGAACACTGTATCCTTCAAAGTTGAATAAACCAAAAACTAATACATAGGATTCTCGTCCTACTTAGTTCCTGCGGATACTAACCTTTTACCCACTCCAGACGTCTACTGGAGTTTTTACGGAAAAGGGGGTCTGTGTGAAAAGCACGACTGAGTTACTCTAGTATCTAGCGTTAAATGATCGCCTTACCGAACATTGGGCGCCATGTAGTGTAGTTCCTATATTCCCAATAGGCTCTGCGCATTGGAATAACATAAACGATAGTTTAGACGTAGGACTTAGGTCGACTAGGTCTCTATTGAATATGTTGGACTTAATTGTAAATGCCAGCTAGCTCAGAGGTCACTAGAAACTTTCTCGAATAAACAAGAAGGGATTCGTTTCTTACAACCATATAACATGACAACTTTGTTCCCCAAGAATAAGAAATATATCTTCAGAGTCGCGGAAACAATATATGGCTATTTCACTCAGTCAATCGTGCATGCTTCGTTTCACCAGGGTTTTGGCAGAGAAATAGAGAGACGGGCGTTTTAAAAAAAAGGTTATTTATTGAGCAGTCTTCTTTCTCATGCAAGAGAAGTTAATTGCTACAATCGTAATGGATCACTGAAATAATATCGAGGGACAAAATATCGACTTGCCAAAATATCGTGGACAAAATATCGACAGTCAAAATATCGAGTTTGTATCTACAAACAGGTAAGTACAAAAATATCGAGTACAAAATATCGTTAACAATAATATAGATGTAAAAAATATCGACTTTATTAAAAACAGTGTTAAATTAAATTAATATTAAATTTTAATTACTAAAATATACTTAAATATACTTAAATTAAATTATAATAATTAAATAATAAATGAAAATAATAAAAAAAAAAATTTACAATCTTATTTGTTGACCCTGAACCCTAAAATATACCCCTTTACCCAAAAACCCAAAACTGACCCTGTACCCTAAAAATACCCCTTTACCCAAAAACTAAAAACTGACCCTGAACCCTAAAAATGCCCCTTTACCCAAAAACTGAAAACTGACCCTGAACCCTAAAAATACCCCTTTACCCAAAAACTAAAAACTGACCCTGAACCCTAAAAATGCCCCTTTACCCAAAAACTGAAAACTGACCTGACCCTGAACCCTAAAAATACCCCTTTACCCAAAAACTAAAAACTGACCCTGAACCCTAAAAATGCCCCTTTACCCAAAAACTGAAAACTGACCCTGAACCCTAAAAATGCCCCTTTACCCAAAAACTGAAAACTGACCTTGAACCCTAAAAATGCCCCTTTACCCAAAAACTGAAAACTGACCCTGAACCCTAAAAATGCCCCTTTACCCAAAAACTAAAAACTGACCCTGAACCCTAAAAATGCCCTTTTACCCAAAAACTGAAAACTGACCCTGAACCCTAAAAATGCCCCTTTACCCAAAAACTAAAAACTGACCCTGAACCCTAAAAATACTCCTTTACCCAAAATGTATCAATATTATTTAATTACCAAATAATTATTAATTAACAATAACAATAAAGTAAATATATTAGCACATTAGCTGTAATTATTTTAATAATTAATATTATTTTTCCCCAATTAATTACTTAACAATAACACAAAATTATATATATAAAAATGTACTCTAATTAATGTAATTAACTAATTACAAATAATTAATTACCAATTAATTACTAATACAAAATATGTACAAAATTATTTTAATTAATTAACTAATTATTATTAATTAATTATCAATTAATTATTAATTATAAATATTTACAAACATATATTAATTAATTAATTAATATTAAATTACTTCCCACCCTATTCCCCTATAAACCCACAACCCGCTACAGAATTACATTACGCAATTATTAAAAAAACAAAATTCATTTAATAAAATATTTTATAACATTAATACACACTTTTCACACATATTATTACATAAAAATACACTATAAAATATTATATAATATTAAAAATTCGATATTTTTGCTATCTATATTTTATACAGTCGATATTACTTCACTTACCTGAAAAACGATATTTTTGTAGTCGATATTATGTCCAGTCGATATTTTGTCCAGTCTATATTTAAAACTCGATATTATGTCCAGTCGATATTTTGGAGTCGATATTTTGTCTGTGCACCAATCGTAATACTTACTATGAAGTAAAATGCGTACAGTACAAAGAGTATAATGAAATAATAATGTAAAAGCATGATATGGTTTCTAAGCCATAAAATACTTAAAATAGATAAAATACATACAGTGATAAATAATGACTAAAAGTACTCAACTGGTGCATCTAAAATACGCCTACCCCGGTGTACCTAACCTAAGTCTAGTACAAGGGAAGAAGTAAGTGAGGTGTAGCTTGAGTTAAATAGTTTCTGCCCAAGATTCTATCCAAGAATTCTCAAAGGGTCTAATCAGCTCCGTACCTTGGTTATAGAATGAAGGATGTCTTGTATCTCTCTCTCAGGACTCGATCTCCCAGTAACCTGCAAGGGTAGCAGGGAAACACTGGAGCTGGATTTCTCGGCAGGAGAAAAGACAGCGTCTCTCTCAGTGCATCCGCTGGAGGGTCGGCTTCCTTCGTCACTCGCTATAGCAGGGCGTCGGGCAAGTAGTTAGTCGATCTGCTCCAAACCACCGTGTGTTTGCTAGGGCAGATGTGGGCATATTTATACCTAGAAGGTGCCGCGTTTGACGTAAGGGTGGACATAATAACATCACTAAGAACTCAAAGTTCTTTACACGCTCCAGGAGTTCTGGGGCAAATCAATACTGAAGCAGGGGGAAGTCCCGTACTGCTGAAGGCTGGTTGTCTTCAAGAACTCGTTGTACTCTAGGAGCTTAGTGGAAGTATTTACAACAAGGGGTGGTGAGGGACAGAGTCTCTGAATTAAACAGAATACTCTCACCCAGTCAAGAGATCAGGGCTAGATCCAACACCGTTTTTTAGCTCACTGCACCATCCCAGTTTCAGAACCTGGCTGTATGCAAATTAGTCTGTTCCTGTCCCAGTGCATGATGGGAACAGGGCAAACCAAACTACAAAAGCCAATTCTTACACTGGGAAGGAAACAAGCTACCGGGGACCGGTTTCTGGCATTTCAGCCTCTTCGGCCCGGCTTGCTTGAATCCTGATGGTGCAATGAGCAAGGGACTCACATCTGAGTATACCCTTCCACGCTTAGGGTGGACAAAAATATTTACAACAAGGGGTGGTGAGGGACAGAGTCTCTGAATTAAACAGAATACTCTCACCCAGTCAAGAGATCAGGGCTAGATCCAACACCGTTTTTTAGCTCAGTGCACCATCCCAGTTTCAGAACCTGGCTGTATGCAAATTAGTCTGTTCCTGTCCCAGTGCATGATGGGAACAGGGCAAACCAAACTACAAAAGCCAATTCTTACACTGGGAAGGAAACAAGCTACCGGGGACCGGTTTCTGGCATTTCAGCCTCTTCGGCCCGGCTTGCTTGAATCCTGATGGTGCAATGAGCAAGGGACTCACATCTGAGTATACCCTTCCACGCTTAGGGTGGACAAAAATATTTACAACAAGGGGTGGTGAGGGACAGAGTCTCTGAATTAAACAGAATACTCTCACCCAGTCAAGAGATCAGGGCTAGATCCAACACCGTTTTTTAGCTCACTGCACCATCCCAGTTTCAGAACCTGGCTGTATGCAAATTAGTCTGTTCCTGTCCCAGTGCATGATGGGAACAGGGCAAACCAAACTACAAAAGCCAATTCTTACACTGGGAAGGAAACAAGCTACCGGGGACCGGTTTCTGGCATTTCAGCCTCTTCGGCCCGGCTTGCTTGAATCCTGATGGTGCAATGAGCAAGGGACTCACATCTGAGTATACCCTTCCACGCTTAGGGTGGACAAAAATATTTACAACAAGGGGTGGTGAGGGACAGAGTCTCTGAATTAAACAGAATACTCTCACCCAGTCAAGAGATCAGGGCTAGATCCAACACCGTTTTTTAGCTCACTGCACCATCCCAGTTTCAGAACCTGGCTGTATGCAAATTAGTCTGTTCCTGTCCCAGTGCATGATGGGAACAGGGCAAACCAAACTACAAAAGCCAATTCTTACACTGGGAAGGAAACAAGCTACCGGGGACCGGTTTCTGGCATTTCAGCCTCTTCGGCCCGGCTTGCTTGAATCCTGATGGTGCAATGAGCAAGGGACTCACATCTGAGTATACCCTTCCACGCTTAGGGTGGATAAAAATATTTACAACAAGGGGTGGTGAGGGACAGAGTCTCTGAATTAAACAGAATACTCTCACCCAGTCAAGAGATCAGGGCTAGATCCAACACCGTTTTTTAGCTCACTGCACCATCCCAGTTTCAGAACCTGGCTGTATGCAAATTAGTCTGTTCCTGTCCCAGTGCATGATGGGAACAGGGCAAACCAAACTACAAAAGCCAATTCTTACACTGGGAAGGAAACAAGCTACCGGGGACCAGTTTCTGGCATTTCAGCCTCTTCGGCCCGGCTTGCTTGAATCCTGATGGTGCAATGAGCAAGGGACTCACATCTGAGTATACCCTTCCACGCTTAGGGTGGACAAAAATATTTACAACAAGGGGTGGTGAGGGACAGAGTCTCTGAATTAAACAGAATACTCTCACCCAGTCAAGAGATCAGGGCTAGATCCAACACCGTTTTTTAGCTCACTGCACCATCCCAGTTTCAGAACCTGGCTGTATGCAAATTAGTCTGTTCCTGTCCCAGTGCATGATGGGAACAGGGCAAACCAAACTACAAAAGCCAATTCTTACACTGGGAAGGAAACAAGCTACCGGGGACCGGTTTCTGGCATTTCAGCCTCTTCGGCCCGGCTTGCTTGAATCCTGATGGTGCAATGAGCAAGGGACTCACATCTGAGTATACCCTTCCACGCTTAGGGTGGACAAAAATATTTACAACAAGGGGTGGTGAGGGACAGAGTCTCTGAATTAAACAGAATACTCTCACCCAGTCAAGAGATCAGGGCTAGATCCAACACCGTTTTTTAGCTCACTGCACCATCCCAGTTTCAGAACCTGGCTGTATGCAAATTAGTCTGTTCCTGTCCCAGTGCATGATGGGAACAGGGCAAACCAAACTACAAAAGCCAATTCTTACACTGGGAAGGAAACAAGCTACCGGGGACCGGTTTCTGGCATTTCAGCCTCTTCGGCCCGGCTTGCTTGAATCCTGATGGTGCAATGAGCAAGGGACTCACATCTGAGTATACCCTTCCACGCTTAGGGTGGACAAAAATATTTACAACAAGGGGTGGTGAGGGACAGAGTCTCTGAATTAAACAGAATACTCTCACCCAGTCAAGAGATCAGGGCTAGATCCAACACCGTTTTTTAGCTCACTGCACCATCCCAGTTTCAGAACCTGGCTGTATGCAAATTAGTCTGTTCCTGTCCCAGTGCATGATGGGAACAGGGCAAACCAAACTACAAAAGCCAATTCTTACACTGGGAAGGAAACAAGCTACCGGGGACCGGTTTCTGGCATTTCAGCCTCTTCGGCCCGGCTTGCTTGAATCCTGATGGTGCAATGAGCAAGGGACTCACATCTGAGTATACCCTTCCACGCTTAGGGTGGACAAAAATATTTACAACAAGGGGTGGTGAGGGACAGAGTCTCTGAATTAAACAGAATACTCTCACCCAGTCAAGAGATCAGGGCTAGATCCAACACCGTTTTTTAGCTCACTGCACCATCCCAGTTTCAGAACCTGGCTGTATGCAAATTAGTCTGTTCCTGTCCCAGTGCATGATGGGAACAGGGCAAACCAAACTACAAAAGCCAATTCTTACACTGGGAAGGAAACAAGCTACCGGGGACCGGTTTCTGGCATTTCAGCCTCTTCGGCCCGGCTTGCTTGAATCCTGATGGTGCAATGAGCAAGGGACTCACATCTGAGTATACCCTTCCACGCTTAGGGTGGACAAAAATATTTACAACGAGGGGTGGTGAGGGACAGAGTCTCTGAATTAAACAGAATACTCTCACCCAGTCAAGAGATCAGGGCTAGATCCAACACCGTTTTTTAGCTCACTGCACCATCCCAGTTTCAGAACCTGGCTGTATGCAAATTAGTCTGTTCCTGTCCCAGTGCATGATGGGAACAGGGCAAACCAAACTACAAAAGCCAATTCTTACACTGGGAAGGAAACAAGCTACCGGGGACCGGTTTCTGGCATTTCAGCCTCTTCGGCCCGGCTTGCTTGAATCCTGATGGTGCAATGAGCAAGGGACTCACATCTGAGTATACCCTTCCACGCTTAGGGTGGACAAAAATATTTACAACAAGGGGTGGTGAGGGACAGAGTCTCTGAATTAAACAGAATACTCTCACCCAGTCAAGAGATCAGGGCTAGATCCAACACCGTTTTTTAGCTCACTGCACCATCCCAGTTTCAGAACCTGGCTGTATGCAAATTAGTCTGTTCCTGTCCCAGTGCATGATGGGAACAGGGCAAACCAAACTACAAAAGCCAATTCTTACACTGGGAAGGAAACAAGCTACCGGGGACCGGTTTCTGGCATTTCAGCCTCTTCGGCCCGGCTTGCTTGAATCCTGATGGTGCAATGAGCAAGGGACTCACATCTGAGTATACCCTTCCACGCTTAGGGTGGACAAAAATATTTACAACAAGGGGTGGTGAGGGACAGAGTCTCTGAATTAAACAGAATACTCTCACCCAGTCAAGAGATCAGGGCTAGATCCAACACCGTTTTTTAGCTCACTGCACCATCCCAGTTTCAGAACCTGGCTGTATGCAAATTAGTCTGTTCCTGTCCCAGTGCATGATGGGAACAGGGCAAACCAAACTACAAAAGCCAATTCTTACACTGGGAAGGAAACAAGCTACCGGGGACCGGTTTCTGGCATTTCAGCCTCTTCGGCCCGGCTTGCTTGAATCCTGATGGTGCAATGAGCAAGGGACTCACATCTGAGTATACCCTTCCACGCTTAGGGTGGACAAAAATATTTACAACAAGGGGTGGTGAGGGACAGAGTCTCTGAATTAAACAGAATACTCTCACCCAGTCAAGAGATCAGGGCTAGATCCAACACCGTTTTTTAGCTCACTGCACCATCCCAGTTTCAGAACCTGGCTGTATGCAAATTAGTCTGTTCCTGTCCCAGTGCATGATGGGAACAGGGCAAACCAAACTACAAAAGCCAATTCTTACACTGGGAAGGAAACAAGCTACCGGGGACCGGTTTCTGGCATTTCAGCCTCTTCGGCCCGGCTTGCTTGAATCCTGATGGTGCAATGAGCAAGGGACTCACATCTGAGTATACCCTTCCACGCTTAGGGTGGACAAAAATATTTACAACGAGGGGTGGTGAGGGACAGAGTCTCTGAATTAAACAGAATACTCTCACCCAGTCAAGAGATCAGGGCTAGATCCAACACCGTTTTTTAGCTCACTGCACCATCCCAGTTTCAGAACCTGGCTGTATGCAAATTAGTCTGTTCCTGTCCCAGTGCATGATGGGAACAGGGCAAACCAAACTACAAAAGCCAATTCTTACACTGGGAAGGAAACAAGCTACCGGGGACCGGTTTCTGGCATTTCAGCCTCTTCGGCCCGGCTTGCTTGAATCCTGATGGTGCAATGAGCAAGGGACTCACATCTGAGTATACCCTTCCACGCTTAGGGTGGACAAAAATATTTACAACAAGGGGTGGTGAGGGACAGAGTCTCTGAATTAAACAGAAGTAGCCATGCCGTATTTGGACTGCATTGGCTGTGTCTAAATATGGTTATGATTCTTATGCCTATATAACGATATGATAAGTTATACCTATATGAGGACATAAATCGGGAAAATTACACTAGAGCCCTAGATACGTTTACAAGTTATCGATAGATAGGATGTAAAGATATAGAGGGAGAGAGAGAGAGGTATAGAGAAAGAAAGCTAGCCTTAGATATAGTTGCATAGAGTTACTATAATAGAGATACATAGAGAGAGTTATTGGCTGTTTGATGAATAAATAGTGTGATGGAGATAAATGATGATGATGTTTACTGTGTATGTTTTTGGGGCTAATAGTAGAGGAAGAGTGAGTTAGAGGTATAGTAAGCTAGAGTGAGGTTGATACTTACTTCAGCGATGCTGGTGGTAACAATATTTTCTCTACTTCTTTCAACATAAAATCTGAGATTGGCATTGCAGGAAATGTTGTTATTTTTGTTTGTTTGATTAGGATGATTGTATTGTTTTTTATTAAAAAAATGCGAATTAGTAGTCCATTGTTTTCCTTTGTTTGATTGTAAAATTCTTCTTGATAACATGCTGCTTTGATGTTTCCAGTTGCATCTACTAATGCTAAATGATATAGAACTTTGTTTTCTTGCTTAGCATTTTGTAGTATGTTTTGGCAGAGCACTTGATAACGTAGACTCTGATTGGCCTTTGATACGGTTTGTTGTCTTCTGCTGGCTTAATAATTTCTTGAATAGTCAGCATCTGAAATGATAGAAAAAATATTACCATTTTAAATTGATACCCATAAAGCTTTATGATCGCTATAATAGCATTCTAATGTTCTATAACTTTGCAATATTTCATTTGTGTATATGTGATCTAATAAAGTTTGATAGTTTGTTGTATAACTGTCTATGATGTTTTTGCATTCTAATTGTTTTTCTATGAAAGTTAGAAGTTCAGTAGTTTTTGCGCATTTTGTTTTTAAATCAACTTTAAAATCTCCCATAATGATATATTTATAGTTTGGGTAACAGTTTGTTATGTTTAGGATTGTTTGCAATAGTGTTTGTATTAATATTTGTGGTGGTTTGTATACTATCACCAGTAGGAAATAACTTTTATTAATATGCTATGTATAATGTATAATGTCAATTTCTTGTTGTGTTTCAAAAATAGGTAGAATAAAAAGATCCCTTTTAATGCCCAATTAGAAAGAGAGAGAGAGAGAAAGGATGTACAGATAATAAAGGTTGGAGCGACAGAGGAGAGACAGAGAATTAGAGAGGGTGGAGAGAGAGAAAGAGAGAGAAAGGGTATACAGCGAATAAAGGGTGAAGCAAGAGAGGAGAGAAAAAGAATGAGAGAGGGAGGACAGAGAAAGAGAGAGAAAGGGTGTACAGAGAATAAAGGGGGGAGCAAGAGAGGATAGAAAGAATTACAGAGGGTGTAGACAGACAGAGAAAATGTGTACAGAGAATAAATGGTGGAGCGAGAGAGGAGAGAGAAAGAATTAGAGAGGGTGGACAGAGATAAAGAGAGAGAAAGGGTGTACAGAGAATAAAGGATTGAGCGAAAGTGGATAGAGAAAGAATTAAAAGAAGGTGTAAAGAGAAAAAGGGTGTACAGAGAATAAAGTGTGGAGCAAAAAAGGATAAAGGAATAATTAAAGACGGTGGAGAAAGAGAAAGAGAGAGAAAGCGTGTACAGATAATAAAGGGTGGAGCGACAGAGGAGAGACAGAGAATTAGAGAGGGTGGAGAGAGAGAAAAAGATAGAACGGGTATACAGCGAATAATGGGTGAAGCAAGAGAGGAGAGAAAGAATTAGAGAGGGTGGAGAGAGAGAAAGAGAGAGAAATGGTGTACTGAGAATAAAGGACGGAGCAATAGAGAAAGAATTAAAAGAGTGTAAAGAGAGAAAGAGAGAGAAAGGGTGTACAGAGAATAAAGTGTGGAGCAAGAAATGATAAAGACACAATTAGAGAGAGTGGAGAAAGAGAGAGAAAGGGTGTACAGAAACTAAAGGGTGGATGGAAAGAGGATGGTAAAAGAATTACAAGAGGGTGGAAAGAGAGAAAGAGAGAGAAATGGTGTACAGAAGAAAAAGGGTGGAGCGAGAAAGAATAAAGAAAAAATTAGAGAGGGTGGAGAAAGAGAAAGGGTGTACAGATTTTAATGGGTAGAGCAGGATACAGAGAAAGAAAGAAGGGGAGAGAGAGTGAATGAAGGGGCTTGAAAGCGAATCAGATAAAGGTGTGAGAGAATAAAAAGCTAAAAAAGAGTAAAAGAGAAGAGTTAATTACGTAGAGAAAGAATTAGAGAGGGAAGAGTGAAGGAAGAAGAGAGACAATAAAATAGTGGAGGCTGTGGAGTTTAAATAGAGTGACGAAATAACGAAACAAAAATACAGTTAATTCGGCTGTGATTCCTAACATAAGACAAATATGAGAGTCAGAGTCTGAGTCAAAATCACTTTATTCGATTAATTTAAAATCATAAAAGTATGCTATACAAATACATTAGAATATCAAGAGGAGTAATTAGTTAAAACAAATAAAAAGTTAAAAAGGTAAAAATTCATTATATACACAGTATTTAGTGGGGGTCGGTAGGGACAAATTACTAATTTGAGAACATTTTTACAAGGTTTACAAAATCCCATAAAATAATGATCTCAGCAGTTCTTTTAATACACTAATCATTTAAGACAGCTAGCACTGCTCAACATCTGTACAATGTAAAATCGTCCAAAGTCTATTCTGTCTGGAGCGAACAGAGGCAGTCAAGAAGTTGGCTACCCCGAAAATGACTAGCGGAGTCTCCATAAGTTGCAGATGCAGCAAGGCAGGTTTAATCTGCTTAAGCCCTTTGTTCTTTAGAATTGGTTTAATGAATTTTTCCCTGCCAGTCTGTGACGGGTCAGGAGCACAGGAATTGACTCTCCCCACGGACTGGTGGGCCGCCACACCCCTCTCACCTTGCACATTTTCCCCACAGCATCAACCTTGTACCTGGAACGAGGACCCAGAGACTGGATGGCCGGATGACTATACCACGTTCGGCTCCTTTAAGACAGCGGACCCGGAGAACGAGACCCCGCCCCTCGCAAGCGTTGTGACATCAAAAGGCGGAAGTACTGGAGGGAGGACGGACGGCGATTCCCTGGAGGAGACAGACATCGAGGAAGACGGAAGGCGGTATCCCGAGGCCAGAGAGACCGAGAACAACAAGCCAGGAGGCCAACTGTTGGACGCTTCGCCCCGCCACGCACCCACCGGAGGAGCGTGGCTTCAAGAGGTACGGGGCCGGGTCGCGGGTTGGGTTGGGAGGAGGAGGCAACCCCCGGTGTAAATTGTGTACAGCCCTGTACGCGATACCCTGCCTGAAACACGAGCACTCCTAGCACGCCCCTTTAAGCTAAATCGAGCACTTCTCACGGATGGTTTTCCCTCACCTGACGAGTATACCCAGAGTACTTCTTGTGTGTGACCCGCGTTTCCTTTCTTTTTCGGTACCGGAGAAGATCACGGAGCAGAGAGAAGTCCCCTCCTGGAAACAGACCGCCCGGACCAAGACAAAGCTGGAGAAAGCAATCTTTTCTTTGAACCCTGCATCCCTTGTCAGAGACAGAGCACCCCCCTTGATGAAAAAGACCTACATCCCAATAAAGCCGTCTGCGGGGAGTGGGGCCACATCGCGAGAATGTGTCCCAAAAGAAAGACCCAAGAAGAACCCATGGAAGTCGGCTACCTTCCTTGAACAGTGATGTACTCAGCGGAAATGGGCAGCACATTCTATGTGAGTATGTGGATAAATGGTAGTAGAGTAAGGGCCCTATTAGATTCAGGGTGCAGGCAGTCAGTCATCCAGACGCTTTTTGTCAAAACTGAACAGATGAATCCCCAGAGTCCTGTATATATTCGGTGTGTGCACGGGGATGTGAGGCCCTACCCCGTAGCCTCCATCACCATAACGCTACCGGATAGAGAACCATGTACAGTCCGGGTGGGGGTGGTGGATTCCCTACCCGAGGATATGATCTTAGGGACAGACAACCCCAAATTCCTTTCTCTCTTTAGGGAATCCCTGTCCAGATCGGGAAAAAGTGAGACCCTACCGTCTTACCTATCCCCAGAAGCCTGGGTTATAGACAGGGGTTTTCGATTCGCTCAGGGAGAAGATAGGACCCTGTTTCACTCCTGGGAAAATGCCCACAACTCTGATGGACTCTACCCCCAGTCTTACCCCCGTTTCTTGATCAAGAACGACTTACTATACCGGCAGTCCAGACCAGAGGGAGATCTACAACTGTTGGTGCCCCGTCCTTTCGGGAACAGGTGCTCTTCTTCGCTCACGCCCATTTAACGGCCGGCCATGCAGGCAAGGAGAAAACCACAGAAAGCATCCTCAGGAACTTCTTTTGGCCTGGGATCTATAGGGATGTACAGGACTTCTGTGCTAAATGTGAAGTATGCCAAAGAAGAAACACCCACCGACCACCCGCTGCGCCCCTACAGAGGATGCCCATCATAGGAGTCCCGTTCGAACGGGTCGGCATGGATATAATTGGGCCACTGCCAAAGTCGGGCCGCGGACATTTGTATGCCCTGGTGATTGTCGACTACGCGACCCGGTTTGTAGAAGCTTTTCCTTTGCGAACCACCACAACCGCAGCCATCGCCGAGAAATTCGTGGAACTGTTTTCTCTCGTTGGGTTCCCCAAAGAAGTGCTGATGGATCAGGGGACCCCTTTTACTTCGAAACTGATGAAGGAGGTTTGTGCCTCTTTGGATATCAAACATCTGAAGACATCGGTGTACCATCCCCAAACCGATGGCCTCGTTGAGAGGTACAACCAGACACTCAAGCAAACCCTGAAGAAAATGCTGATGGTCGAAGGACCCACCTGGGACCGACTACTGCCCATTGCCCTGTATGTCATACAGGCACAGAAACAAAGCAGCCTAGGATGTTCCTCCTTTGAGCTCTTGTATGGAAGACTACCCCGGTCCCTCCTGGACATCACAAGAGAAATGTGGGAAAACGAGGAATCCCAAGAACAGAAAAGTATGTTGGAATACACCACGCAGCTGAGAACCAGACCGGGAAAGCTCCGAGAACTAGCCTACTCCACTCTGGATCACCAGCAAGAGAGATACAAAAAGACGTACGACAAAGGAAAGAAGATGAGAACCATTGACGTCGGAAAGTGGGCTCTTGTGCTGTTACCCTCCCTAAGTAACAAGAACAAACATGAGTGGCAAGGCCCGTTTCGGGTTATTGACGCCATAGGAAGAACCACCTACAGATTACGCCTCTCACCCACTAAATACCAAACGTACCACATCAACCTCTTGAAGGAATAGTTGGGACCGGTACCCAGAGCGGGACATTTTGTAGGGCAGACCAGCAACCCCAACACCTCGACCTTGGAGCAACTGGTGGTCAACCAGGGGTTGACCTCCCAGGAGAAGATCGAGTTGGCAGACGCCCTGAAACCCTACGCCAACGTATTTTCCGACTTACCCGGTAGAACTAACCTAGCCGAACACCGTATCGAAACTCTTCCGGGAGAAGTAGTAAAACAAAGACCTTACAGGATACCAGCAGCTCGGAAAGAGGCCGTACGTCAGGAAGTCCACGACATGCTCAAGTTGGGAGTCGTCCGGCCCTCCCAGAGCCATTGGTCATCGCCGATTGTGATGATTCCTAAACCCGATGGGTCCAAACGTTTCTGTATGGACTTCCGGGCGTTGAACGCGGTGTCTCACTTTGATACCTACCCTATCCCTAGGGTGGACGATTTGATCGAGAAAATAGGCGACGCCAAATACATCACGACCATCGAGCTCACGAAGGGGTGTTGGCAGGTGCCTCTTCGTGAGGAGGACAGGAAGAAAACCGCCTTCGTGACGGACGAAGGAGCCTATGAATTCACTGTTCTTCCTTTTGGCCTACATGGTGCCCCGGCGACCTTTGAACGCCTTATGAACCGGGTTTTACAACCCTATACAGCCTTTAGCTCAGCATACTTAGACGACATCTTCATTTATAGCCAGGAGTGGGAGGAGCATCTGCTGCATTTGCAAACCATACTTACAGCTCTGCAGAGAGCGGGATTCCATATCAATGCAAAAAAATCAAGAGCCGCTTTCCAGAGTGTGAACTACCTGGGATACGTGCTAGGGGAGGGTACCATCGCTCCCCAAAGTGAGAAAGTGCGAGCGATAGCATCAGTCCCGTTTCCCAGCTCCAAAAGAGACCTACGGGCCTTCCTCGGGCTGGTAGGATACTACCGCCGCTTCATTCCCTGTTTTGCCGAGGTGGCAGCTCCCTTAACCGACCTCCTCCGAAAGGACACAAAGACCCGGGAATATAGTCAACCCTCTCCTGAAGCCCTGAGAGCTTTTCAAACCTTGAAAACCACCATGACTACTGCCCCCGTTCTGGTATCTCCCGATCATACCAAACCCTTCTTGTTAGCCACCGATGCCTCCAATCAGGGGATAGGCGCAGTGTTGTCCCAAGTCAGCAAGGAAGGGGTTGAACACCCGGTGCTGTATGTAAGCAGGAAGCTGTTCCCCCGGGAGTATAAATAATCCACCATTGAGAGAGAGGCCCTGGCTATAAAGTGGGCAATAGAGAAACTGAGGTACTATTTGGAGGGTAAACCATTCATCCTACATACCGACCATGCCCCCCTGAAATGGATACATCAGAACAGCAGCCACAACCCTCAGGTATTGCGGTGGTTTCTGTCATTGCAGCCATACTCCTTTACAGTACACCACCGAAAAGGGAAGGACAATGGCAATGCGGACTTCCTTTCCCGTGTGTTCCCTCTCCCCGAATGGGAGAAGCCAGGGGGGGGAGGAGTGTGACGGGTCAGGCGGGCAGGAATTGACTCTCCCCACGGACTGGTGGTCCACCACCCCCCTCTCACCTTGCACATTTTCCCCACAGCATCAACCTTGTACGTGGAACGAGGACCCAGAGACTGGATGGCCAGATGACTATACCACGTTCGGCTCCTTTAAGACAGCGGACCCGGAGAACGAGACCCCGCCCCTCACAAGCGTCGTGACATCAAAAGGCGAAAGTACTGGAGGGAGGACGGACGGCGATTCCCTGGAGGAGACGGACATCGAGGAAGACGGGAGGCGGTATCCCGAGGCCAGAGAGACCGAGAACGACAAGCCAGGAGGCCAACGGTTGGACGCTTCGCCCATCCACGCACCCACAGGAGGAGCGTGGCTTCATGAGGTACGGGCCGGGTCGTGGGTTGGGTTGGGCGGAGAAGGCAACCCCCGGTGTAAATTGTGTACAGCCCTGTACGCGATACCCTGCCTGAAACACGAGCACTCCTAGCACGCCCCTTTAAGCTAAATCAAGCACTTCTCACGGATGGTTTTCCCTCACTCCCGGCCCGACGAGTATACCCAGAGTACTTCTTGTGTGTGACCCGCGTTTCCTTTCTTTTTCAGTACCGGAGAGGATCACGGAGCGGAGAGACGTCCCCTCCTGGAAACAGACCGCCCGGACCAAGACAAAGCTGGAGAAAGCAATCTTTTCTTTGAACCCTGCATCCCTCGTCAGAGACAGAGCCCCCCCCTTGATGAAAAAGACCTACATCCCAATAAAGCCGTCTCTGGAACCCTTACTTAAGGCGCCAGTGTTTCTGTTCACCCCGTCACCTCCAGTCAGTTCCGGCCCAGTGGTCGAGACCCCTCCCATCCCGGCCACCCCGGGACACAGTCATAAAAAAGGGGCAAAAAAACACAAAATGCAATAAATCCTGGTCAGAGAAATCATCACATTTACATGGTACATTCTCATGAGGTCTACACCACTTGTCATAAGTACCCAACAGAAAATGCACCTGATTAAAACGGAATTTTGTAAGAAGCCACCGATGGAATGGTTTTGTGACAGTCGTCAGATATGATTGAATAGACAAATATGGAAATAAGGTGAAATCAGCCCTCCATATTGTTGATAAAATGTGGACCCGCAAACAATACTGTTTAAAATAGTAACCATTAAAAAGAACAGTCTTATGGGGGATAAAAATGTTTGGAGTTAATCGTAAACGGAATCTCTGCAGAGGGGAAACATCAATCAAGGAGGATGGCTCTGTGTGGCTTGTGCTCTAGTGGCGCCTCTTGTCTCTTTCCTGCGAACTTGTGTAAATTTTGAGCGATTAATCAAGGAGGATGGCTCTGTCTGGCTTGTGCCCCAGTGACGCCTCTTGTCTGTTTCCTGCAAACACTTGCTAATTTAGCATTGTGCAGTTCAGTTCAAAAACTTTATTGCGGTTGTTTAGAACCATAAAAGCACATTTAATTTAAACAATTACAGTACAGATCCCTCGTGGGTTTACGAAAGAAAAGGATTTGTTACGTACAATGGAGATTCGGGCATGGTACAAACATTTTATAATTATATAAAAATCTCTAAAAAGTTATATGAAAATCATTAGTATTAAAAAACACCTTAAAATGTGCGTAATTTAAATCGAACATTAAAATCATCACACAGAACTTCCCGGTCCCATGCTAGGAAAAACTTGTACTAAACCCAACTACGCCTAGGGTCTGAGGATCATTGAATCCGTTACAGAGTAGCGGGTAGAAAACACAGCTAAAGAAGGAAATCCAATTTTAGTAAGTTCCTACGACTTAGCCACATGGAGTGCAGGAACTTTGCTATAGAGGCCACATAAACTGGGTTGGTATCTGTTCTTAGAATCCTGAAAAAATCAGGATAGTGCCTGATACCCATGTTCCTGCAAAGTTGGATTATCCATTTCTGCCTGGGATTTTTATATGCCACACAGAAGAGAATTACGTGGACTGCTGTTTCCTCTTCTACTAGGCATCGAGGACAGAGGCTATTTAGAGTACCCACCCACTTACCAGTTGTTGCACATAATGGGAGAGTGCCGTATCTAAACTGTAGGAAAAGCTTTTTGGCTATTGTCGGCTGGATAAAATCGATCACCTGTTCAAATTCATAGTGGGACTTGAAATCCAGAAACCCATAAGTAAGACTTGTGAATTTTACGGACCTAAAAGTTCCCATCAGCTTAAATTCTTTAAGTGCATTTTTCAGGGGTTTTTTGGTATCTCCATACATGAACCTTCCTGATTTGTCCAGAGGTTTTCCATACCTATTGCACTGAAAGGGTGTCTAATAAAAGCTAGCCAGGGTAAACTACCTGCCCCTAATGTTGCCATTACCGCTCTCAATTCTTCCCTGTAGCTGCCTAACTCAGGAGGGGACCACAGCTGTCGACAATAGAGCAGCGGACGTGTTGCGATAACATCAGAGATTGGAAGAATGTTAAAGTCCATTCTAAGCGGTACTAATGGGGTGTTTTTTGATAAGGTTAAAATTTGTCTAATAAAATTATTTTCTGTGAGGGTGCTAACAGATGTATGTCCCCACAGTTCCGCCCCATAGAGGGATGCTACCCTGGCTTGAACTTTATAAATTTCCAAGGGTGGGCTGATAGTTTTAAGAACACAATTCTTTTGGACTTTCAGGATTCCCCCTATAGCCTGCATTAGACTCAAATTGGCCTTCTCCATCTGCGGGCCCCACACCATTTTATTGTTTAACGTGAGACCTAAGTAATCGAAGACAGAGACCCTTTCCATGGGTCTATCCTCCATCATTGGATGGGGGCAGTTAGTGGAACTTGCATTAAATACCATATATTTGGTTTTGTTGATATTGACCACTAGATTTCTTTTTTTTACAAAACTGGCAAAACGCGTTTAGCACACGGTGCATGCCCATGGGTGACTTTGAGAGCAGCAGAGTGTCATCCGCAAACATAAGTGCAGGAAAACTAGCATTGTAATATAAGTGCTTTAAGCTACAATCTAATGTTTTAAATTTAATGTACAACGTTTTTGTTTTAAAAAACGTACTTCCCATGTAAAATTATGTGTGTATGCAAGTACAGGTTTTAGATGTTTTAAAAATAATCTCCCTCTCGGGGTGTTTATGCTGCGTTTACTTCTTGGAAGTTACTAAAGCGTTGTGCAGTGTATACTTAAGTTCCTACAATAAGGCTTCATAAAGGATGTTTACTGTTGTTTAGTAATAGTGATTTGGAAGTAAGTTTGTGGTGTGTGGCATTTTTGGCTTGTATGTATTAGCGCCAACTTGCACGCAATTTTATACTGATATACAAGCTACATTTTTTATGCGTGCCAGAATTGACGAAATCTATTAGTAATGATTCTTTTCCCAAAACAGAAAGCGCAGGATGGTTAGTGTTATTCCCTAAAAATGTTTCATGTTGGTTTTTTTGGAGACAGATGTGTGTAGTGTGAGGGCCTGATTTAATGTGTTGTGTGAGAGCTGTATGTAACTGTGAGGGACAAATAAATACATTTGCATTGTGTATTGTATACTTAAATTTTTACAATAAGGCTTCACAAAGGATGTTTACTGTTGTTTAGTAAGAGTGATTTGGAAGTAAGTACTTGGTGTGTGGCATTTTTTTTGTTTTTATGTATTAGCACCACCTTGCACGCAATTTTATACTGATATATAAACTACTTTTTTTTATGCGTGCCGGAATTGCCAAATTTGATTGGTAATGATTTTTTTCCCAAATCAGAAATGGCAGGATGTTTAGTGTTATTCCATAAATATGTACCATGTTCTTTTTTTGGGTGAGAGATGTATGTAGTGTGAGTGCCTGATTTAATGTGTTGGGTGAGAGCTGTATGTAAGCGTAAGGGACAAATAAATAAATTGTAGAAAAAAGGAAGCTCATTTTTAAAAATAAATTGTATTCTTTGTGGACGAGGCTCGATTTGGGGATATAGCACATGATTTCACAATTTAAAATGTGCACGCTCTAGTTCTTTAATAATAACAAAAAGGAAATGTTTGTTGAAGCACAAAAGCTTGTATAATAAGGAGATGAGGATGTCATGTTAATGTTAATGTTATGGGGAATTTGTAAAGCGCACGGCTACTCCAAGGAGTGTCCCGGCGCTAAGAGGTACCTCATTAAAAAGAGAAACATAGCATTGAAATTATAAGGGTCCCGAAATGTTTGTGGTTTGGTCCTCCTAAATATTAGTTCCAGCAATAGAAGAGGCAAATGAAGCTGACAAGGGTGAGGAGAAGGGAGGAGGTAGTGAGAGCAAACAGCAAGGGGGCGGAGGAGCATGATTCACGTGCTGCCCTGAAGCTGACGAGGAGGGAGGGGGAGAAGGGAGGGGTAGTGAGAGCAGGGAGCAAGGGGGTGGAGAAGCATGAGTCACGCGCTGGAAGGCTTAATGACCCATTACAGAAAGCCAGATGGTAGCTGTGCACGTGCACGAATCTGCAAGCTAGAGGCCAGCAAAAGCGCGTTTGAAAAACCCACTTACTAAATGTTTTGCAGAGCAACGCATGCGATGGCTCAGGCTAGACCTAAAAAGGACAGTTTATAGGGCTGGGTTGGGGTAGTTTAGGGTTGTAGGGGATAGTCGTACAGGCATGTGTTGTTCAGGCATGTGTTGTAACCATCATACAACCACCGATGACGGTGCATTTGTTCTCACCCAACAAATTCTCTTATTTTGTCCATTGAAAAGACAGAAATGGATAATAGTGAGGTCCACTGTAATTATGCAATTATGCAGCCACAGCGTTTTAAGCATAATATGGATTAGTCACATTTGCCACATAATCCATCATCTTCTTCATAATTAGGTGATTTTAACAAAAATCCATCATAAATGGATCAAAGGTTACTAAAACGCAGATACTTGTTGATGCTCAGTCAAAGGTCCTTTGCAAAGGTTTACTTGTCATCTTTCATCTGCTTACAGCTGTACTTGTGTTTTAAACTGGTAAAACCTTTTTCCAGACAGTGTTAACATGTAAAAAATGACAAAAGAATAAAGTAACACTACCTCACATTATGCAGCAAAAATGTAGTCAACCTTGCTGCATAATTTGATCCTTTCATGTTGCATAATTTCAGTGACCCTGACAATAGCACTGCTATGACTGCTTGGGTCGTAAACCGATAAGAGAGACAAGGGTGAGGCGAAGAGAGGGGAAGTTGGAGCAGAGGGACGAAGGGTATTAGGAGAAGGCTAAGGCAAAAGGGAGGACAGTGAGTAAAATGGAGGATGGTGATAGGGTGTGTAGGAGGGCGAGTCAGAAAGACAGTGGAGGGGGCGAGAGGGCAAGGGTGAGAGGAGGGGGAGGGACAGAGAATAGGGGGGGGAAAGAGAGAAAAGGGTGAGGAAAGGAGAGACGAGTGAGGTAAGAGGAAAGGTTGCAGTGGGAATAGAGGGGTGAAGTGAAGCAAAAGTAAGCTGACGCACAGTGAGAAGATGGCTTCGTCAGGAGAGAGAGAAACTAGGATAAGGCAGAAAGAGAGGAGGCTGAGCCTGAGGTGAAAAAAATAAGAGGGTGGAGTAGTGAAATAGAAGGCCGCAGACCGGAAACAGGTGGATAAGGTGGAGAGAGAGTAGGTGGTTATGAAGAGAGTGAGGTCAAAGGAAGTAGAGGGTGAGGTGAGCAGGACAACAAGGTGAAGTGGAGAGAAAAGAGAGTGAAGTTGGGATAGAGGAAGGTGAAACAGAGAGAAAGGCTGGTCAGGTGGAGAGCAGGAGAGGCCCATGCAGGTAAGAGCGGTGGGGTGCAGTGGAGCGGGGGTTGGCAGACAACAACAAGGGAAAATTTCATTTAAAAAAAGAAGAAAAACACCCACCTTGTGCTTGCCGCATCCCCAACAAGGGAAAATGTCATTTAAAAAAAGAAAAACACTTACCTTGGGGCGCGCGCTGGGTAAGTGGGCCTGGCGATGCAGTGAGCACAAGGTAAGTGTTTTTCTTTTTTAAATGTAATTTTCCCTCGTCGTCTGTCGACTCCCTCCCCACCAATCGCTCTTACCTGCATGGGTGCTCCTGGTGGAGAGAGTATAAAAAAAAATCAAGCCCAAAGGTTTAAATCTCTTTAAATCAAATCAAATCAAATCAAATATAACTGTTTTCGATTGTTAAAAGCAATCATAAAAGTGTACATAAAAACATTTGATTAAAAAAGAGCTATTGAATTCATTTTAAATCCTTAATGGGGTACAAGATAAAAAACAGTTTACAAAATTCATGATGTCAATGAATCTTAAAGGGCATTATAAATTAATACATTTTCTGCTTCGTGATAAATTTTTCAAATATAAAGTAATTGTTGCAACACAGACATGATTATCCAGCTGTAATAGGCTAACCATCGCCACACGACATTGTCGGTAGCTCAGATCCTTTAGTAAAGGCAGTAATATAGCACGTCTAATTAAATCGTAGAATTTACAGAAAAGAACAACATGTAAAATGCTCAGAGATGATACATTATCACAAGGACAAGGTGGTAATTCATGGGTCCAGTTATTAACAGTTGGGAAGCTAACAAGTCTGTGGAAAATTGCAAATCTAAAACGGGACAATAAGAATCTTTCATAATTATCTATCACATGGATCAAATAGGGTTGAATTTTAAAAGTTGATAAAATCATATGATGATGCAGGTGATCCAGCGGGCCAAAGGCAATTCAGTCTCATATGAACAACTCTACACCAAGTTACTCACCATAAATCATAAATCTATCACTAGGCCCATAAATGACTGATGTAAGGTATAGGTGATAGATTATCACTCACCCAGCCTGCACTGCAAATTGCTAACATATAGGATTAGCTCCTTTTTATGTACCTGTTTGTATGTTACTCCTTTAGGATACAATTCCTATACATCATTTTTCAACAACAATATTTAACATTTTTCTCATTTATTCACTTGTTTTTGGTGAGGTCAAAAATATTCATTTTTACATCAAGAAACATAGAATTTAGATTCCTAGCAATATAAACTAGCAATATAAACTAAATCAACATATAGGATTAGCTCCTTTTTATGTACCTGTTTGTATGTTACTCCTTTAGGATACAATTCCTATACATCATTTTTCAACAACAATATTTAACATTTTTCTCATTTATTCACTTGTTTTTGGTGAGGTCAAAAATATTCATTATTACATCAAGAAACATAGAATTTAGATTCCTAGCAATATAAACTAAATCATATAATTACAATACAATTAATATGGTGTTGCTGTGAATCCCAATGCATTTCGAGATCATGCGATCTCTTCTTCAGGGGAACTGAAATATAAAGCATAATTTTATGTATTTCATTACATTAAACATGGCAAAACAAAGGGATCAATTTAAGATGTATAATTATGGACATTAAACAGGAATAGCTGAATAATCATAGTACTACTACATTTACCAACATTCATTGTCACGTGATTCTATTTATTTAGTGCTGCTTATGATGTACATCCTGTGGAGATGCTCACTCTGTAGGCTCTCTAGTTAAATGGAAACTCGCCAATTAATTGTAAATAATTGTAGACTGGTGCTTACCAACAATGTGCCTCAATGGTGCTATCAATGCTATCCAGAAAATAGCTAGCCCCTTTATGGTGATTTTTACGAAACTGAAAACGAGAGGAAATAACAGTTGTTGTCGAGAACTCGCTTTACTGTGCTTTAACTATCAACAATGATCCAAGCTCGATTTGTGTCAGGGCGTACCTTAAATGGAATGAAGACCGATGTGCCCGGAGGTCGGGAACATGAGAAGAGATCCTAAAACAATATTGAAATACTTTTGTAATGTATAGTCTAATATATGGCTCTAGGTTTGTCTAATACGTAAAACACATGCAGAAAGTACCTGTGGTTCTGGTCACTATTCTTCCCAGATAAAAATTTTCGGGTATTGTAATGTGGTGTCCTGTATTTGAATAAATGAGCCAAGGTCAGCCAAATATTCGACAAATAATCAAAGGTTGAGCTAGACAATGTAGATATCGGAGAAATTTACCTCCGTGCTTATTTGGAAAACATTCACAAACCCTCCGTTAATGACAGCGTTGCTACTCGAGTGCTGAGACGACGTGTCCTGTAATTAAACATGGACACGGTGATCAAAACCTTTGTCCCGAATTAAGTGCAAATATATATTATCTAACAGCGTGGTTAGCCGATTTACCTGAAAGATTCTTCCGAACGTGTACGCCGAATTTCCAACTCTCGTCAAGCTTGAGTTGATTTACCAGGTGTGTTTATACGCATGGTAGTCAACAAAGGACTAACATGTACGCGAAAAAGTGTGTCGGCCATATTGTAGTGGGGTAAATAATCCAACGTGGAAAGAATACGGGTAATTATTGTTATTGTGTTGCTCAGTTCTCTAATAATTATTCCAATTGCCACCATACCGGTGTATGAGTACCAAGAATTTAAATCTTGTTTATAGTTAAACACTGAGGCTGACTCGCTAGTTCGTGTAGGTTAAGTTCGCAAGCATAAGCACTCCTACATAAGAGTATGTGGGTGGCGGCCATATTAGTCAATATGCTTGTTGCTGTGCAACGGAGTAAGACATATATTCCATTTACCTTATTGACCCTTGTGTACCTGACATCTATGCAGTTTAACATTTGTATTTATCTACTGTATATATATAAAACCCTCTTACAATAAAATAAAAACAAGCAATAAGTCAATGTACATACATGTTTGTAAATCCTACACAAAATAAACTGCATCCTATTTACACTGATACACTTATGCATTTACATATATATCTGTTTGCTCTCATCTTATACATGACTATTGTGTGTTGCAATATTGTTATTCTCGACAAAGCTTATCAATATACTAACTCGGATCACAAAATGACGAAAAATAACATAACGTCTGTTTTATTGCTCTTCGCTGACTCATAAGACTGTTAAACAAATTTGAGTTGGTTTAACTATGTGTTCATTCTTGTGTTATTTCAAATGTAGTGAAAACAGTGAGGTGTTAGACTATGGTGTTGACAGTTATTGAATTTTCCGTCTCGTGTATTGTTCTGGGGAGAGTTCCAGGTGCTCTATAAAAAGCAAATCGTGTCAATTTTACCATTGAGGCCCTTCGGTATCATTGTTTCCATGTATTTGATCCACCAGATTGTAAGAAAACTATTGAACTTAAGAATACTTAGAGAAAATTGAGTGCGCAGTACAACCCCTTTTTCCATAAATGACTGAGACATGAATTGACCATCTGAATCGTATGACCTAATTAATCAGAAACAGTTTTTATACATTTAATTAAGTCAATATCATAGGCAATGGATTAACTAATGGTAACTCAAGGAAACAAACAAGACCAGCTTGTCATTTCAAAATCTATTTTATTAACTTTATTATAGAACAAAATGCATTTTGAAGCATACATTCTTTTATTAGCATTTTAATTAAGCAAAATTATTTATTAGAAAGGCACATTTGACTGTCAGCTCAAACCAAAATCAGCATGAGAAGTACTCAAACATTTAGGAAAATTTCCCTAAACCCTATTTCCCTAACTTAAACAAAAGGAAACCTTAAAGGGAAAAGGGAAAGTCTTAATGGATCTTACGTGAAACGAATGTTCGTCAGCATCTCTGGAGCACAGGAACGAGTCAGCAGTGCTCTTTGCAAGGGGGCAATTTTTATACCTTTTTCCTATCTAAAACTAACTAAAAGAATACAAAATTCGAGCAACACGAAGTATGATTGGACAAGAGATGTCGTTCGATAAAGTCATTTGCCTTTCGCATAGCAAAAATCACGTTTCTTCAAGAGCGGCATTGTTCATAGAGTAAGAGTGTCACAGGCTCTTCCGTGACTCGCAACATTAAGTAAAGTTAACCAATGCTTCCTCCGTCCAAGCTTTTCCGCCGCTGCACATCCTGTCCTTGACCATGAAAGTTCCGTCGAAAAGAACATTCACTACTTCCACACAGCCTTGCTTTTACGAGCGACTTTCAAAGAATTATTGTAGAAAATATTTTCCTTTTCATACGCTGCTGTGCAAGGCCCAACTTTAACAGGACTTCGGACATCCATTTTAGAAATAGGAAACAGGCCTCTTTTAGCATGACTCTAGTATGCAAGGAAACACAAGACAATAATTAATTCAGGAAATGATAATTATTCTGTTACCCACCCCCTTTGCTAATATTAACCCATTAGTCTATGTTACCTAGCTTTGCATACAAAAGATAAACATAGCACAATCACATGAGAAGACACGATATAAACAAAAGCACATTTAAAAGAATGCACATGCTATTATTTGAAACAGCCGCAGTTAATGTTCGACAAAACGAAAGACAAGGTAAATTTATTATTTAAAATAGAATGACAAACTTGACAAGAGCACAAATAATTAAACCCGCGTGTTTGTGTAGGTGCACATTATTCTAGGTTGTGTCAGTACAAAAACGTGCAAAACACGCAACACTCATTAGTAAATTAAACATTATGGGAGTTTTAAATTCAGCGTGCTTTAATTCAAAATTTATTCTAAAAGTCCGCTCCATCAACTCTTTCATCTGGTGAGTTATAAATCACTAAACAAACCCAAAAATGTATTCAAAATTTTACTTTTAATAATGTCATATAATGATCTCTCTCCGTGTTAGTAAATCTAAACTACTGTTTCATCAGTCTGTCTTGAACTCTCATTTTGAGCCCTGCGGAATTCATCCATTTCTATCTCCTTCTCCTGAGCTTTTCTGAGTTTATAAATCCTTATTTTTTCGCTCACATGCTTCTTTCTCTTGTGAATCATGCAACTGATTTTTAACAAAAGTGTCACTATAACAATGATTATTACAGGATAAAGCACTTTGCCAATGATTGAACTGCCAATTTCTGCAAACCATTCTTTAATTGCCCCAAATCTCTTTGCGAAACGTTCAGAAAAACTGTCACTTTCCACGGGTTCTATTTCTGAGTGAAATTCTGTAATATTCTTGATCAATAATTCTATGTTCTGACTCTTGTCTGGGATATATGTGCAGCAGTGCTGAACATGCAAAATCCCACAGACTCCTCCCTCTTTTGCAAGGAGAATATCTAACGCAAGCCGGTTTTGCATAACCATGCTTCTGGTAGCAATGAGCTCAGTATTAACCAACTGAAAACCGCCTGCAGTATCAGTGGACAACCTGTCAACAATTGTGGAAACCTTTCGGATTTTAATTGCATTCAGGGTCATTTCTACCATAGGAATTATTGCACCAAATATATCTCCCATGATCTCAGAAAAGCTTTCTCTTTTAAATCTATTCAGGTGTTTGCCAATTTCGAATGAACCTTCCCCATTTCTGTCAACATGGAAAATCTTAGGAAAGACAAGACCAAGGTAACATGTACCATACCAATGGTCTGGAAGACTGAAATATGCTTTGTTTCCACAAACAAAATAGATTCCTGGGAAAATTGGGTCTTTACCACCTTTAAATCCCCATCCCCTCACATTGGCTGGCACCGACAAAATAATTGTCGTAAAGCGTGTTATCTCTTCTAATGCATAGCTTTCCACTAACTGGATCATCTATGTGAATAGCAGCATATCTATTTTCACCATTAAGCTTCTCGTCCTCGATTTGCCAAAACTTGGATTTAGTTTGTTTCAGCATCTCATTCCTTTTGTAAATCGCTCTTCTCTCCTCAACCTGATCAAGGAAAGATCTTTCTTCATCTCTCATTTTGCAAGTTAAATTATTCTTGTAAGCGTACTCATAGGTGAGTTCATTTGTTACCAGGAAGAATTCCCTCATCTGCTTAGCAGGCCTAACTTTGTTAAGACTATGCACAATGTTTAATATGGCCGGGATGCCTGTCACCCCCTCCCAACACAATCCCCAAGGATGGGAAGACGGACGCAGTTCTGAACTTTTGGAAGGCGGGAGGGAGTTACCCTCCCGGCCGTATTTATTAAAATATGAAACAAAATTAAAACATTAAAATAACAGTTTCATATCATGTACAATTTTCATTTATTACATTATGATGAAGACACGTTGATTGGCTAACCTTAACAAATCTCTAGTACAGAGGTTTTCCTAGCCGAGTCTAACATCCTGCCAATGCATACTTTTCTAAATTAAAATTGTACATCCTAGCATTACGGGCCAATGGCAAGGTCGCAACCGGCGTCAGATCCCAACTACCAGAACTCCCCCCTCACGGTGTGAGGGGCGGGCGCACAGAGGACTGTACCTCTGTGCCAACTCCAATTTCCCTTGTCTTCGCGGGGGCCCTCTATTTAACTCGACGCCATCTTAATGGTCGTCCGAGGACTCGTGTGAGGTGTCTAGAAGGTAGCGTGGACCCCCCTCCCGCCCCACACTGCTTCTCATATCCGCCGCCGCGGATATCCTGGCCCCGGGAAATTCATAGGAGGGGCATCGAGCCACCTCCTCCCCTGGAAGGGGCCTATGACCACCTTCCCTTAGGCGACCCCATACTTAGTGGGTGCCCCCTCCCCGTTTGAGGGGCCAATGGCCGCCTCCCCCCGGGCGCTCCCATCCATAATGGGTGGCGCCCCCCCTCTAGGGATCTTGAAATTACTGCTCACAGATCATGACCTTACCGCCCGACCAAAATAAATACGACGTTTGTTTACCTACTAAGAAAGAAAAATTAACCTCTAACTGCAATCCTTTATTACTCATACATTCGACACTTCCTTCCACTAGACTGTTATACTCCGCTCTACCAAGGAAGGAAAAATTGTTATGAACACATCACTTATTGCAGTACCAACATCGAAATTTTTATTAACGACTAAAACAGGAGAAAATAGATGCTTATAAAAGCACAACATTTTATTGCAGTACTAACTTTGCCATAAGGGGCTGGTGGGTGGGTCTCAAAAATTGCTCTTTGTTCCGTCGAGGGCTCACGTGCAACGAGGGGTGCAGCTTCCTAGCACAGGAACAAGAGGATGCTTCTTCGGATTGCTGCTCCTTTTATTCCTCTTCGGGAGGGCGTGTACCCTCCTCCGGTACGCCTACGGGGCGTGGCCAACGGTGTAGGTGTCTAGGACAACCCCTCTTGGGCGGGAAAAGGCGCGCCACGGCTACGCCGCTTCGGGCATACCAGCCGTGACATGCCCCCCGCACAAAATGGTTTCCCGGGAGCATCCGGGCCCCCGACCATACGTTCGGGGGGACCGAGTGGTCGCCCCTTTCCATATGGCCGGGATGCCTGTCACCCCCTCCCAACACAATCCCCAAGGATGGGAAGACGGACGCAGTTCTGAACTTTTGGAAGGCGGGAGGGAGTTACCCTCCCGGCCGTATTTATTAAAATATGAAACAAAATTAAAACATTAAAATAACAGTTTCATATCATGTACAATTTTCATTTATTACATTATGATGAAGACACGTTGATTGGCTAACCTTAACAAATCTCTAGTACAGAGGTTTTCCTAGCCGAGTCTAACATCCTGCCAATGCATACTTTTCTAAATTAAAATTGTACATCCTAGCATTACGGGCCAACGGCAAGGTCGCAACCGGTGTCAGATCCCAACTACCAGAACTCCCCCCTCACGGTGTGAGGGGCAGGCGCACAGAGGACTGTACCTCTGTGCCAACTCCAATTTCCCTTGTCTTCGCGGGGGCCCTCTATTTAACTCGACGCCATCTTAATGGTCGTCCGAGGACTCGTGTGAGGTGTCTAGAAGGTAGCGTGGAAACACACTGCTTCTCATATCCGCCGTCGCGGATATCCTGGCCCCGGGAAATTCATAGGAGGGGCATCGAGCCACCTCCTCCCCTGGAAGGGGCCTATGACCACCTTCCCTTAGGCGACCCCATACTTAGTGGGTGCCGCCTCCCCGTTTGAGGGGCCAATGGCCGCCTCCCCCCGGGCGCTCCCATCCATAATGGGTGGGGCCCCCCCCTCTAGGGATCTTGAAATTACTGCTCACCGATCATGACCTTACCGCCACAGGCCGGATAGTTGACCGGCTATCCCGCCCCCCCACAAACTCCTGCTAAAGGTCATGCTTTTACAAACCCCTTAACCAAGCTACGAAGTCTCCTATGAGTAAGACATTCCCGTCCCGGGACAAATGGACCCCATCCTCGAGATACATGTGATCCCCCCGAATTCATCCGTGCGGAATACAGTGCAACTGCGCCGAGCGAAACAACCTACCAAGTTTGTTATTGACCTTCTTCACTGAATGGTTCAGTGCTGACACAGAGAGGCCCCCCCGCCACACCTTCCTGGGAATCATGTGGGACCATGCTATCGTGCACCCAGGGATCCTTCTCGCCAGCCAGCTAACAGTAGATAGGACTCGCTCGAGTAATACTCGCCGACCGAGTGTCACTAAGTCATTGCCTCCCAGGTGAACTATGATTACAGACGGCGGTGACCTTGTCCGCCCTAACAGTTCCTCAATAAAACATTGAAACCGGTCAATACAGAGCCCGCCCCTTCCGTGGAAGGTCACCCTGTACCCGTATTCCCCAGCTGCGTGAATCACGTCACCTGCTTTGAATACGTCCCCGGCCCGCCTCACGTATGAGTGGCCCACGACCCACACCACTCTTTCCTCAGCCGGTGATCTCTGACCGCTGGTCCCCAGGTGCCGGGTCGACTGCACAGTCCGCCCCACATCGTATGCTCGCGAAACTGTAAACCAAACAGAAAACAAGAAGCGTGAGTGCATGACATTGGCTTCACAAAATGTGCAACCGCACATACCTTTTATAATAGTTCGAGGACCATCGTCCCAGGTGTTTCACCTTCTCAACACTCTGACCCCTGGCTGTAGCCTCTGTAGCAGCCCCTATTCTAAAGGAATGGGTCCCGAAATCGCCTTGGTCCAAGCCCGCCGCTGCGATTGCCATCGTTAGCACCCGCTGAAACTGGAACCTCGTCAGTGGGGTGGAGTCGATGTGTCTCAGCAAGCTTCCCCCCCATGCATCCGCCCTTCGCGCCAAATATTCCTCAACGCACTTCACCGGGTACATGGGGGACACTCGCATGCGCTGGACGATAATACTGTCTCCCATAGCACCCTGGTCGGTCTTGGACCTGGCTATTGTGATTACCATTGAATCACCCTTGATCAGAATGTGATCCCGACACAGGCCTCCCTCTACATCTTTCTTATTTCCTGCTACCAGCTGGCTCACCCGCATCGCCCCATGGAACGCTAATGCGAAAGCGGCCCGGAACAGCACTGCCTCGAACTGGGAGGAACATGTCGTGGGCAGTATCGACATCAGCAGGGACAACCTCTCTAACCCAATCGGGCGCCTTTCATCTACTCTACGACCCTCAAGGCGTTGCCAACCACGAAGGGCCTTCTTTACCAAAAAAGACGATGTGGGGTCCTTGATGCCATGCGCCTGCGCCATGAATGAAATGGCGGCCCGGTGCCTATTGGCCGTTGCCGCTGATCGGCCTGCACTGTGCAGTGCTACAAGAAACTTCAGGACATACTCCTCCTGACCCCAATTGGCCCCCCCTGCCGGACCCAAAAATGCGCAATAGGAACGAAACGCTCCTTCGTATGCCTTCCATGTCCTGGGGGTTAGGCTTGCTGCCACGAGGTCTTGTAATCCGGGGCACCGAGTAACCAGAGTGCTTCGGGAAATTGGGGCCGCCGCTAGGTCCGCGGAAGGTAGATAACCCCTGAAAGCCTGCATGTGTGAACGAGAGAGTGCATCAGCCGCCTGGTTGAGTACCCCTGGCACATGCTTCGCCCTGAAGTGTACGTTCAGTCTCATGCAAATTAGTACAATTTCCTTCAGTAATCTCAATATCCACTTGCAGCGTGCTACCTGACTATTTATATATTCAACAACAGTCATATTGTCGGACCAAAACACCACAGAGCGATCCCTGAACTCATCTGGCCATGCCATCAGAGCCACCAAAATGGGGAACAACTCGAGAAACCCAATGTTACCTGTGAGACCGCTGGTGTGCCACCACATCGGCCATGTTTGCGCCGACCAGCGATTACCAAAGATGGCGCCAAAACCCACGCTCCCCGCCGGGTCGGTCCACAAACCCAGCTCGTCCGAGGACGCTGGTGGTTTGGTCCACACCACCCGACCGTTGAAATCCGCCAGGAATGCCAACCATATGCGCATGTCCTGGCGAACTTCTGCCGACAGTCTCGTGCGATGGTGTCCTTCCTTGAGACCGACCATGGCTTGTGCAATAGAGCGGGAAAAGGGGCGGGCCATTGGTATCTCTCGGAGGGCAAAGTTAAGCTGGCCCACCGCTTGTTGTAGCTGATGAAGCGTGACTTTTTCTATGCTGATGCACAATTCCAAGGAAGCCCTGAACTTCGCTACCTTCCCCACCGGCAAACGGAAACATCCCTCCACAGAATCGAGCTCAATGCCTAGAAACTCGAGTGAAGTCGATGGTCCAACCGTCTTACCTGGTGCCAATGGCACCCCGAATTGCTCCATGAGAGTGCAAAATTCTTGTAACGCCTGCGCACACTGAGTGTCGCCGGCTGCCCCCAAGAACAAGAAATCGTATAGGTAATGCATAACCTGGGTATGGCCCGTGGCCTTGGTAAACGCCCATTGCAGAAAAGAACTGAACATTTCAAAATAAGCACAAGAAATGGAGCAACCCATTGGCATACATCTATCCATGTAGTAACGTCCTTGAAAAACAAAGCCTAACAGACGCTGATCCTGTGGGTGTACCGGGAGCAACCGGAACGCTGACTCGATATCCGACTTCGCCATCAGCGCTCCGGGCCCCAGGCGATTCAACATGGCGATGGCATCATTGAAGGATGCGTACCGCACCGAACAAACTCCCGGGTCAATCGCATCGTTCACCGAAAGACCCCTAGGAGTTGACAAGTTGTGGATCAACCTAAACTCACCCGGGTCCCTCTTGGGGACTACTCCCAACGGAGAACAGATGAAATTAGTGACTGGCGGGTGCCTGTATGGCCCAGCGACTCGGCCAAGGGCAACCTCTTTTGTAATCTTTCTTCCCACCACTGCTGGATTATGCTGTGCCGACAGTTGGTTTCTACACAATGATTCCCCCCGAAAATCCCCCGCCGGGATGCGGAAACCGTACGAGAAGCCGTTCCTCAACACCCCAGCGGAGACATGATCAGGGTATTCATTTAGCCAGGGGATCATTGCCATGATATCTACAGGGGTTGGTAGCGGAACTCCTTGGTCCACCTCAGACCTGTTTGGCCCCTCCTCTACCCCCCGTATCACCATTCTTGGCTCTGCACGCACTCTCGGGGTGAGAAGAATTTCCGCAACTCGCACACTCATGTCTGAACTTACACGTCCCTTGAGGCCTAGTGCACTTGCCCCTGTTAAAATTCCAACAGACCCCCTTTCTACCCCCGTTCCCACCACTCTTTGGATGGTGGTCACCAGCGGGGCCCGCTCGAAAGGGCGCCGCCGGCCGGTGGCGGGACGGCCCCAACCCATTCCCGCCAAGCGAGGACGACTTCGTCGCGCCCGGCAGGAGCTGCTTCTGCCAAGAGATGGAGTCGAGACAATCCCACGTCAGAGATGAATCGTGCTCCTTGGCTTTGCGAAACTTCATATCATAGCCCATCCATTCATCTCCCTCATAAGATTCATAGAAATCCATTATACGTGCCTGATAACAGGCCAATTCGGTCAAAACCTCGGGCTGACGTTCCCCAATAATTGCCGTAAACATTGCAAAGGCCTTGGCCCAATTTGAGATCGTTTCGTCAACCCTGAATCCCGCCATTTTTGCTCGCCACACACTCGGATGCCACAAATCCTTCTGAGCCTTAACATACTCCATTTCGTGATGGTCGGTCAGGAGAGAAAACATATTCACATATTTATCAGCCCAAATCATCTCTTTTGTGGCCAGCGGTATATGTTGGACCACCTTTTCCTTTCTCGAGGGCAATGACCCCTCCCTTGCCATTGGCAATGCCTGCTTACCCGGCTTCATTGCAGGTCCCGCTGCTTTGTCGACGCCGGCTGCTGGTCCTTCCGAGGTCACCTGTGGGGGGACAAGAGGGAGATTTGCCTTCGCGGCGTCTCGTGACTGCCGCAACTGCTGCATTAGTTGTTTGGCCTCTTCGGCGGTGTCTCCCGGTGCCGTAGCAGCCCCTGTGTTCCTGCCGAGCCATGCGGCTAACTGGGCGGCTAACTCTGGAGGCATATCCCCCTCGCTGGCGGGCGTAACAACAACCGGAATCGATTGGCCCGCATCCGGGATCGGGCCTCAACTGGATTGACCGGGCTTGCCGGGGGTAACTCGGGAATCGCGCCCTCACCCCCTGCTGCCCTATCCCTGATCCTTTTACCTCTCCCAGCGGGGACGACTCCGGGCAACGCCGGTCCTATGACCTTCTTCGGTCTGCCCGTATTGTTCATTGCTGCCATCTGCTTCTTCATACTCGCCATATCTTTCATCAGCATGCGAAGCATCTGGTCAGTCCCTGGCTTCTTTCCGGCCTTCTTGCCAGGCATTGTTGTCGTATGTTCGACCCTTGTTGCTCAACACGGTCCTGGATCCGAAGGTTCGAAGTCACTGGAAGAGAAACACAAAAATTACAAGTTCTCAAAAATTGCTCTTTGTTCCGTCGAGGGCTCACGTGCAACGAGGGGTCCAGCTTCCTAGCACAGGAACAAGAGGATGCTTCTTCGGATTGCTGCTCCTTTTATTCCTCTTCGGGAGGGCGTGTACCCTCCTCCGGTACGCCTACGGGGCGTGGCCAACGGTGTAGGTGTCTAGGACAACCCCTCTTGGGCGGGAAAAGGCGCGCCCCGGCTACGCCGCTTCGGGCATACCAGCCGTGACACGCCCCCCCCGCACAAAATGGTTTCCCGGGAGGATCCGGGCCCCCGACCATACGTTCGGGGGGACCGAGTGGTCGCCCCTTTCCAGTCAACCTGTTTGATAAAACAAGCTTGATATAACACTGCATGTTATTCCATAAGTAAGGGGAAGCATATTATACTTGACCCCTTCAGAAACTGAAGTAGGAAGCTTAAGACACACATAACAATCCTTAACATCCATGACTCTTACGTACTCCGATAAAAGTCTAGAAAAAGAATTAGTAGAAAAATCTTCAACAGATCTGTCCTGATGGATCTCCGGTTTATGCTCAATAACTCTATTAGTTTTGCCTGCAATATCATGAGCAGCTTGTTTAGATTCAGCTTTGCTTGTCATGTTCACCTTGTAGTCCTCCCTATCAATACCAAGAGGAAAGATGACTGCTAAAATTAACCAAACTAGAATGATTAAATTGCACACCTTGAATTGTCAGTATTAGGCATGTTTACTCAGCTCTTACTAAAAACAAAATTTAAAAATTAAAAATTAAAAATTAGTCTAAGTTAAAATAACACCCTCCTCTTTTTAACTTTTTTTTTTGTTAGTAACCCTCTAACAACTTTTCTTTGACCTTGTGTCACCTAACACAATTTCTTCAGCCTTATGCCAAAAGCAAACTTCAACCTAAAGAAAACTAAACCCTAATCGTTGTCACTATTTTCTTCCAAATCTTCTTGGCTGCTACTGCTAACCTCAACTACTGGTGGGATCAAAATATAGGCCCACCCTGGAGATTTGTACTTGTGATTTGGCTTCAATGATCTTTTGCTCTTTCTAGTAATTACTTCAATCTTCTTTCCAGCTTGCTCTTTTTTGTCTGAATCACTCTTCTGACTTGATATTTCATTGACTTGTTCTTTCGATCTATTAACCAGTTTGAATTTTAAGTCTTCTTTTGGCCAGACATCACCTTTTCTCAAAAGTTTCTTCTTAGGCTCAATTTCATTACATTCAGCTTTCCAAGCTCTTTTTCTGAATCTTCTTATCTAAGACTCTTCATCACTGTCATCCGAATAAGTTTCAGAGATTCCAATACTGTATCTAGGAACTTCTTTACTCTGCAGCTTCACTCCGTTAGGAACAACATCTCTGTAGCTGGTACTTGGCAATTCGTCCTCTTCTTCCGGAATTACTTCTAACTTTCCAGTTCCAGATTTCCCGTTCCTGCTTTCAGAGCTTCCAGTCTGCTTTTCAATACTCTCCTGATCTTGAGTCTCTTTTGACAGTTTTTTTCCAGACCTCTTTTCTAGAGCATCTTCATCATTTTCTGAATCAACAACAACAATGGCTAGATATTTTTCATTCGATGCTTGATTTGGTTCTGAATTTTCCAGATGTCGACTTCCCTGTCGATCTTCAGAATCTGGATCTTCAGGTTCTTCTTCTGAATCTGAATCAGCTGTAGTGTCGTCACTATCTTCGTCAGGGTTATCAGGTGCAGGTACACGAAGAGTATGGCTTGCATGCACCCACCTTTTCAGACCTCTGCACTTTACGGCATTTGTTGTAACTAATATCACTTGTCTTGCTTTTTGCCACCTGGGTACCAAACAGTTCCTCCTCCGATGAACCTTTGTCCTGGCCCAATCTCCTGGCAATAGATCATGAGCCTGCTCCTTTTCTTTTGAAATCACATCTGTTCCTACCTGATGGAATACAGAAGTTACGACATCAGAGAGCTGCCTACAGTAGTCTAAGATTGCACTATCATTTATTGCTAACAACTTTCCAACTGGAACAAAAGCCTGCCTCATTACCCTTCCCATGAGTATGTCATGAGGGCTAAGACCTGTTCTTTTATCTGGAGTACTTCTCAAAGACATCAAAACAAGTGGAAATGCATCAGTCTATTTTATTCCTGTAGCTAAACACATTTTTGAAATTCTGTTTTTGATTGTTCCATTGATCTGTTCAACGACACCTGATGCTTCTGGTCTGTAAGCACCGTGTAACTTTTGTTTAATGCCAAATGCTTCACAAATTAATTCAATCAGTCTGTTTTCAAAGTGTGTGCCACGATCACTTTCAATAGTTACTGGAAAACCATATCTAGGTATGATCTCCCTTAAAATCAATTTTGCCACAGTAATTGAATCATTGTGACGAGTTGGGAACGCTTCCACTCATCTTGAAAACAAACAGACAATAACAAGAACGTACCTCAGCTTATTATGTTGTGGCATGTCAATGAAATCCATCTGCAATCTAGGAAAAGGACCACCCTCCCGTCCTATGGTTCCCATGCTTACAACTGTTTTTCTGTTTGGATTGATTTGCTGACAGATCAAACAACGCTGGCAAAGTGACTCTGCAATAACCCTAAATTTTGGATTATACCAAGTCTCCCTGAACTGTCTGATCATTGTGTCTCTTCCTAAGTGACCTGGTCCATGGTACATCTGTGCCATGTCAGCAATCATGCAATTGTGCATAACAGGTCTGCCATCTTTGTAAACCCAAATTCCATCTTCCTCTTGCTGTCTGCAACCTTCTTTGATCCATGTGTTTTTCTCCTCATTGTCTGCCTCATCTTGTAAGTCTTTTATGCCCTGCCATGTTTCTACCACAGATATTAGCATAAGAGGGTTCATTATATGATCATTGTCTTTTTCCCGATTAAGTGAAAGATTATTTTTCGCACAGTATCGTGCAGTTTCATCCGCAAAGACATTTCCTTTAGTTATGTAATCTTGTCCCTTTTTGTGCGCTCCGCATTTAACCACAGCTATTTTTTCTGGTAATTGAATACCATCAATCAGTCTTTTGATCAATTTTGCATTCCTGATTGGAGTTCCCGCAGAGGTTAAATAACCTCTCTGAGACCAGAGCTGACCATAGTCATGGGCTACGCCATATCCATACTGACTATCAGTCACTATGGTAACCCTTTTGCCTGCTGCTTTTTCACAGGCACGAATTAAAGCAACTAATTCTGCCACTTGTGCTGAACGAATTCCTTCAAGATTGAACCCTCAACTATCTCAGAAACTGTACAGACTGAATATGCTGCTCTCAGAATGCCTTCATCTGTTCTTAAACAGGAGCCATCAACAAAGAAAACAGTGTCTGACTCTGGTAAAGGCACATCCTTAATGTCTTTTCTGGGTTTAGTACAGTATTCCAAAACATCCAAACATTCATGATCAACATCATCAGCTTCATTGTCATTTTCAGAAACCACATTATCTGGTAAAAGTGTAGCTGGATTGAGATTAAGAAATCTCGCAATGGATACATTATCTGATCCCAGAATAACTTTTTCATATTTGGTCAATCTGTTACTCGACAGGTGTTGTGTTTTACTTCTGGTAAGAAGTGTTTCAACAGAATGAGGTACATATACTTTTACAGGAAACCCCATTATGATTCCTTCACTTTGCTCAAGGCTTACACTTGTTGCAGCCACTGCTTTTAAGCAACCTGGCAATGCTTTAGCAACAGGATCGAGAACAGCTGAAAAGTAAGCTATATGTTTTCTCATTTATCCATGTTTCTGAATGAGAACTGACAATGCACAACCTTCCCTTTCACTACAGTACAGCTCAAATTCCTTATCATAATCAGGCATACCCAATGCTGGTGCTTCACAGAGACTTTTCTTCAACTTTTCAAAAGCCTCTAATTCTGTTTTTGTCAATACAATCGGGTCTTTTATGTCTGCCTTTGTTAATCTTTGCAAAGGTTTTGCAATTACTGAAAACCCACAAATCCATTGGCGACAATAACCAACCATTTGTAGAAACATCCTGATCTGTCTTTGTGTTGTCGGTGGTTGTATTGCTCGAATCATTTTTATTCTCTCAATTGTCACTTGTCTAATTCCCTTTGCAATTCTGTGACCAAGGTATTTAACCTCTTGCTTGCAAAACTGTAGTTTTGCAGGTGACACTTTATGCCCTTCATCTGCTAAGCGATTCAAAAGTGTAATGGTGTCAGTCACACAATTTTCTTTTGTTTTTCCTGCAATCAGGAGGTCATCTATGTACTGGACCAATGTTGACTCTCCAGGTAATTTTAAATCTTCCAGGGATTTCTTTAATAACTGATTAAAGATAGATTGACTCTCAGTATACCCTTGAGGGATACGACACCATGCTAATATGCGATCCTGAAACCGGAACGCAAAAATTTGCTGGCTATCTGGATGCAGTGGAACCGTAAAGAAGGCATTACACAGGTCAATGACCATGTACCATTCTGCATCATGTGGAATCTGATATAGAATTACCGCTGGATTTGGTACAACTGGACAGCAAGTTCAGTTTGGCTTTTTAATTTCCATAATCGGTGAATTACATGGGCTGCTTTCAATTTCTCTCAAAACACCTTGCTTAATGAATTTTTCAATCACAGGAATGACACCCTCAATAGTTTCAGGTTTCATTTTGTACTGGGGAATGTTTGGAAAATCTATTCCCTGTCTCACAGTAATTTTTACTGGGTCCACATGTTTCATTAAACCCATTTCATCACCAGTTAGATCCCACATTTTCGGATTTACTGTCTCTTTCAATTCCTCAGGTAAGTTATTTTTATCAAAAGCAGGGAACATTTTATTTTCTTCGTCAACCATTAGCAGTGTCAATTTGTACAAACCATCTTCTTCTAAAGTTTGAAGCTCTTACATAGCAGATCCCGTCCCAAAAGATTAACAGGACTGCTGTTACAGACAACAAATCTGTGTTTGTCTTTGTAATTTCCAATTTCTACATCAACTGGCTTTGTCAGGTTCATTTTAATCTGCTGATTAGCTACACCAACTACCTGGATAGAATCACCCGAGAGAGAAAGATTTTCAATTTCCACTGATCTATCAGTAGAACGGGTAGCACCAGTGTCCACAAGAAAAGTGATATCTTTGTCGTTCACTTTACCATTTACAAATAGACCAGACTGATCTACCTCAAGAGTGGCTCCAAGCACACACTCTTCTTCCTCCCTCAGGCACCGTCATGAGTAATCCTCTGAATCACTGCTCTCATTTTCTTTTAGCCAAAATTGCTGAGAGACATTTGACACATTTACTTTTTGTGATCTTTTTACCTGTTCAGCTCCGCAGAAACCCGTCTCATGACTGTATCTTTGTGTATTCATACAATTTGGCAAGGGTGGCTGTGGAATTTGGATCGGCTGATTCAATTGATTCTGCTGATTCGCTAAATGTCGCTGTAGCTGTTGCTGCTGACTTATTTCATTTAACTGTTGCTGTAGCTGTTGCTGCTGATTTACCTCACTCTGCATCTGTGAATTTAATGATGAATTTTTTTAATTTCTGGGCGGATTTTTACACTCACGCTTCCAGTGTCCAATTTCGCCGCAATTAAAACAAGGTAGCTTTTGTTTTAGCTCTTCAATATTTATATTAAATTTTGGCTTATTTGCAAAGTTCCCTTTGAACTTCCCTGGATTCTGCTGAAAATTTTTATTTTCCAATGTTGCTATCGCCTGTTCAGCTACCTTCACTTGTGCCTACATTGCCTTTTCCTTGAGTTTCTTCTGTTTTGCATCTAACCCATCACTGCAGTATTTTGCCTTTCTCAGGATGTCATCAACTGAGAATGATTGCCAACCGACAATTCTGGTTCTAATCATATCCCCAATCTCAGGTCTCAGGCCATAAACAAACCTGTAAATGAAGTGGCTCATGTCACTTTCGCTTAATTTTTCATAGCCACTGTATTGTTTAAATACCAGGAGTAACCTTTCCTAATAGGAATGAACTGATTCTTTTAGTTCTTGATTTGTTCTGTCTATTTTAACCCAATCTACTTCTTTTGCAGGAATCTTGTCTTTCAGCCAAACAATTACTTTGTCATAGAAATCCATGACAGTATCTGAAGGAGCGCCTGTTACTTTATGTCGCGGCGGTTCTTCTTTGGGCCAACTAACAGAAATTTTACATTCTGTCCAAAGATCTGACGGGACAACAATGTCAAAGAAACCATCAAGATCAATCCACAGAACTATTGAGACTTTAATGAATCTGTCAACTTGACGATACCATTCCACCGGCTTTCTCTCAGCCGAGGAAAATCATTTGTAAAGAGTAGTATATCCTGTCTTGTCCATGGAACATGAACATAACCCCCACCAGCTATTTCCCTCATAGGAAATTCACCAAAAACTTCTCCTCTGTCTCTCTTTTCTTCTTCTCTCTTCTTTGTCCACTTAACTCTCCATTTACTTAAATCACCCAATCTTTTTAAAAACACAATTAATTCTTTTATATGGTTTATTCTGCCTGTAGTATTTAGATTCTCTATACCTTTCTCAGAAAAATCCACTCTGTAATGCGTTTGTAATTGTTTCTGGCAAGTCAAATCTATTTCCAATTCAGCAGCCCCCTCTTCAAACTGGTCATATTTGTTTTTAGTTTTCCACTGAATGCTCTTGCAAATAAATAGCAATTCATCATCCTGATATTGCTTTAAACAGTCAGTACCAATTGTGCCAATAATTAATTCTTCTAAATCTGCTTTTAATTTTGCAACATCAAGTTGTTTAGACTTAGGAACTTGTGTTAAATCTGTTTTATTTATGGACCCAGAATCTGATTCTGCTGCTGATGGTGTGACATTTGACAAACCTTGCTTTAAAGTTAAATTCGGCATTGTCTTATCTTTATGAATTTCTGTTAACTCAGAATAACATTTTTCTGCCACTTTTTGAATTTCTGCATTTAAAGGATTTGCTATAACAGAATGTCTATTTTCACTCTGATCAAAAACTGGTACAACAGGACCAATTGTAACTGGGACTGTCACTGCTTCCATGCCTTTTGTTAACTGTTGAATTAATTTTCCCTTTGCTTTAAAATAATCTGTAATATTTGGTATATCTCCAGACACCTCTGTCCTTTTATCATTTCTCCGGAAACTATTTCTCGAATTAGAACTTTCTCTTGGAGTATTTGTTTTGCTTCTCGATCTCGCCCTATCAGGTAATCTCATAAATCTGGGTGAATCTTCAATCTCCCTAGGTGCACTAGGAGAAATACCTGGAAGACTCCTTGAGGTAGAATGTGAACAACCTGGCTGATAAGGTGGAGGACTATTTAACATATCCTCCAAAACTGCATCATCTAATTCTTGATCAAGATGACCTTTTTTCTGAGAATTCTTTTGACCTGTTCCTATAACCATTTCTAAAACTGGATATAATCCTTCATACATGTCTCCTTTCCTCCAACGACGCACTTTATCTTGGTGGGTTTCCCTATCTATGCCTCTTGGTTTTCCCCAATTTTCTTGCTCAAGTTCCATCATTTCAACTTTCCATTCAACTAAAGCTTCAAATTGAGCGGGTCTGGGTCTTGGTGAAAGAGCCATCATTTTATCTCTTAAGTTTCTTAAAACTTTAACATTAAACGATCCATCTTCTGGCCAGGCTAAAACACCATAATTTTTAGTATATTGCATCCAATTTTCAAAACAGAGAACAGTATGATAACCATATTCTCCTTCCATATATGCTGCGGGTGTTTTATACTTATGAAGTAATTTTCCAACACGCGCTTCAATTTTCTTGTCAGGGTTAAATAAATTTTTAATTTTCTGAAACCATGAAGGCTTTTTCTCTTCTTTATACCAATAACTCATGTTTTTAAACTATTCTGTACAATTCAGAAAAGATCGTAAATATTTTTCTGTTGTTCCGCTACTTTGATCAATCCGTGCCCGAAACTCACCAACAAGCCAATCAGGTTAAGCCACATCACTACATTGCTCAACCAATGAGAAACCAGTTTTCAGAAATGACCAATCGGCTAACAACTCATTTGGTCACGTGAACCAATCAGCGTGCTCGCTGTGACGTATATGTCGACCAATCACAGCGCGAACCCTGTGACGTATACTGCTGCTGCTGCGAAGCTGCACATGTCAATGTCACCTCGTAAACTCACCCCTCCTTTACAAAATATTTTCACAGCGCCATTTTAAAACAATCCTTTTCAATGGATTTCAGTTAATAACTACAGAAAAACAAACCATTTGTCCGTTTCGCTACTAAAGTGATAGTTTTACCAGACATTCAAGAATCCACTCTTGTGAAATAGACAACGCTATTTTCACAAAAACAATTTTACAACTTTCATACGGGAAACCTATTCATGCATACATGAAATCTTCGGTAGGACTTTAACCAACCAATAGAAATCCAGAACCGCCAGTAAGAATAGACAACGCTACCTCACCCTTCACACAAGCTCGGAAAATTCCTACTACTCTTTTCGCAACGAGTTTTAAAACGGGCTCCTAGTTCCTATATTCTAACAACAAAGGGGGACAGATAGAGGACAATATTTACCGGGGTCCAATGTACGTGTCCTACAACTAGATATCAAAAGCGTGTACAGAGTTCCCCACACGGTGTGGAGTAAAATGAGGGAGTGACTCTCTCTCTGAAAAATGTTGGTCGTGCAGCAGGGAATAAGGTAATCCCTTGACGGAATTAAGGATGCCTCACACAATTAAAAGGCTGGACGACTGTTGCCATCCTACCCGATGATTGTATCGTGTCATCATTGGCCTCCTGCTCCAGCGACAGGCTGGCGGTGCAATGCCTGCCGGGTAGCACTGGGTACTACTCTTTAGCGGAGTTCTTTTATTCCTAGGCCAATAGATGCGTGTGTGTGAGGGGCCTAAAGAGTGCAGTAGTGAGCATGAGTGAAGAGTTAAAAGAGGTCAGTAGAGTCCATTAAGAAAACTTTAATGATATGGCTCACTGTCTCGTTAAAATTGGTGAAGGGAGGGGTACCGAAGCACAAGGAGTAAGGTAATTTGGCCTCGTTCAACCCTCGCCTATGGTGCGGTCAAAATGTTTCATGCCACTCGGGCAATTCTTCAGGACCTAAGCAAGCTCATCAACTTGCAGGGAATTTCAAACCGTTAGAAAGAAATTACGTATACAACCTGCATGAGATGGCAGGAAGGATTCCTACGTGAGTTCCCGCCCTAGGTATGGGGAGTGAAGGAAAGAAGGACACAATCATTACTGGGCCCATCAAGTGGAAAATTTACACGTGGAAACATCATACAGAAGTAGGTATGGTTCAATAGCCTATACCTAAACACAGTGAAGGTACAAGAGAGAGAGAGAATAAAAGGGGAAGGGGGTTTAAACTGTGTGTGCCATATGTCATCAATGATACGAATACATTAATTCGATATACATCAGGCTATACACTCCATGCTTAATCACTCTTCTGTGTTTTACCGCCAAGAGGTAGTGTAGTAGTTAAACTAAAATATGGAAACAGAACCATGAGCACTTCAATGGGTGAAGGAATAATGGGGTCACCAGTGTGCAACACTCTCGAGAAGTCCTTACTCTTAATCCCTGGTAGACGGTCCCCACAGACTGTCCTTGTGGGGCCTGAGCTGTAAGGTAGTTACCTGAGTAGGAGAGGGGGGGGAAGAAAACATTCTGTTTTTGATCGTGGTTAATGGAACAGGACGGTTTCAAGTGGGCCCTAAGGTGAATACACCTAAAGGATCGCCAATTGATGCCACAGAAACCCCATCGTGTCCGTAGACCACATCTTACCTTATTCGCTCGAGGCCCTAGGCTTGTCAGCACCTACCCCTACCACAGCGGCGAGATCGCAGGACAGCCGGTGAATCGGTGTGTAGCTGAGCTGTTTAAGAAGCAGAATGCCGCGGGCGCCGTAAGTGAGCGTGTGTGGGGAGCGTTGCTAGGTGACGCGGCCAAGCGTGGTGTGGAAAGAGAGGGCAGTCAGTAGCCGGTAGACGTTCAAAGTGGAGCGCCATATTGGAACGGAGTAGCCCCAATTGTAGGCGAATGTTACGGGTACTTTGATGGATGTGGATGGATGGTGCTTACAATGGAGTGGGGACAATCTAAGCATGGTTTATCTGGCCAGCATATTCCAAGGTACAGAGTCATTGAGACCATGTGCATCTGTCTGGAGACGATGCACCCACCGCTGTTCCATTCTGTATAGGGCTTGTTGGTTAATGGAAGGGTGGCATTCAAGGACAGTCCATTGTATATTCTCCGCCAAGTGATTCTGTTGTCTGCAGTGTTCATACAGCCTGGTGTGTGTCTTTATACAGCGGATGTTGCTGTTATGTTCCATGATGCGTAGTTTCACAGTGCGCATCGTCATACCGATGTAGGTCAACTTGCATGGGCACGTTAACATGTAGATGCATTTTGCGCTGTTGCAGTTCGTATGCTTGTTAAGGTGCCAGGTAAAGTCATTAGAAAGTTCTATGGTTTTACCCTGGATAGTCTGAGGGCATACCACACAGGATCCACATCGATAATGTTCCGTGACAGGAGGCAAATCCCAGAGTGTATTCAGGGGGCGAGTGCTCGATTTCTTAGGGCGAGTATGGATCAGGGTGTCCTTGAGGTTGGATGTCCTCTTAAATGCAAAGCGGGGCCGAGGTATATCTAGGCCCGCCGTATTCAGGATTCCCCAATGCGAATTCACAGTCTTCTTTATGAACGTAGAGTTCCTTGTGTAGGACGTCACGCATGTGATCGTGTCATCTTTCTCCTTAGTGTGGACTTCCAGGAGCGAGTCTCTGTTATTATTGAGAGCCCTTTTTGATGATTTCTTAAGAAGTCGCGTCGGGTACCCCCTTTCCCGAAGCTTGTGTTGTAGGGTATTGGCTTCTTGTTTGTAATCTGTTACTGAGGTGAAGTTCCTGCGAAGCCGTAGAAATTGCCCGAAAGGCAAGTTATCCCTTAAGGCTCTGGTGTGGTGGCTGTTATACAGAAGCAGGCTGTTCCTGTCAGTCTCTTTCTTGAAAAGGGTCGTTGTGATTGCTGTGGGATCCAACTTGATTGTCAGATCTAAAAAGGGTACAGAGTCCTCAGAGATCGTGCCTGTGAATTTCAAAAAGGGATCTTGCAGGTTAATCCACGTGCAGAAGGCCTCACAGCTGGTCCGATCACCTTTCCAGAAGACTAAAATGTCGTCGATATAACGACGCCAAAGGCAAGTTATCCTTTAAGGCTCTGGTGTGGTGGCTGTTATACAGAAGCAGGCTGTTCCTGTCAGTCTCTTTCTTGAAAAGGGTCGTTGTGATTGCTGTGGGATCCAACTTGATTGTCAGATCTAAAAAGGGTACAGAGTCCTCAGAGATCGTGCCTGTGAATTTCAAAAAGGGATCTTGCAGGTTAATCCACGTGCAGAAGGCCTCACAGCTGGTCCGATCACCTTTCCAGAAGACTAAAATGTCGTCGATATAACGACGCCAAAGGGTGAGATTTTCTCGGAACGGATTCTGTTCAGATGGGTAGATGTACTTTTTTTCAAAAGTCGCCATATAAATACAGGCCAGGCTTGGCGCGAACGTAGAACCCATCGAGGTGCCGCGGATCTGGTGGTAGAGTTGTGACTCATACCTGAAAAAGTTTTCAGTGAGGGCTATGTGGGCTAGTTCCATGATGAAGGTTATAGGGGTGGGGGAGGACCATTCTTCCTGCCGCAGTGTGGAATCCTCAGCCTCCAAGGTAGCCTGTTGCGGGATGTTAGTGTATAACGCTTCTATGTCTAGAGTTAAGAGGAGATCAACATCTTCTCTACCGTCCACTTCATTGATCAGACGGAGGACATCTCTGGTATCCTGGAGGCATGAAGGAATTTGCTTCACCAAGGGCTGAAGAAACTCATCGCAGAATTGGGATAATGGCTACAAGAGTGACCCAATTCCGGAGACAATAGGTCTTCCGGGGACTGGAGTAGTCCCCTTGTGAATCTTGGGGAGGGTATAAAAGTAAGGCGTGACAGGTTCCGTGGTGGTCAGGAAGTCAGCCTCTTTCTTGGTAATCCATTCGTTCGTCTCTCCCTCAATTATGAGGATCATGATGGTTGTTGTCAGCCGTTTAGTGGGGTCCTCAGTGAGGGGTCTGTAATGAGTATTATTGGACAATTGTCGTCTACATTTGCGGTCGTAGTGCTCATAGTCTTGGATGACCGTTGCTCCCCCCTTATCTGCCTGTTTGATGACAATAGATTCATCCTTGCCCAAATTGATGGATGCTTGTCTTTCTGCAGACGTCAAGTTGTGGAACTGTTTGACGTATGGTTTGTTCTTCAGGCTCGTCAGGACTGCCCGTTCGAAAGTCAGGACTTCCGGGGGAACCATCCCATCAGTGGGAGTGGAAGTGGACGGTTTCCTCAATCCAGTGTCTTGGCTGGTAGGCTCAGGTTTGTTATCAAAGAAAGCACGAAGGCGTACTTTCCTAAATAATTGTTTTATCTCAATCATCTCCTGGAAGCTGTATGGGGTGGGTGTCGGGACAAACCCGAGACCTTTTTCCAGGACGCTCTTCTCCGTCGGTGAGAGGACTTTCTTGGAGAGATTGACAATCAGACTCTTCTCCCCCTGGAGGTTGTGCTCCTGGTTTCCATCGTTGTTGGCGGTGTCGGCTGGTCTTGCCACTGTACTCCTTTCTGCCCGCCTCGCTTTCGCCCTCTTCCTCTGCCCCAACCGCTGCCTTGAAAAGGTGGCGGATTCAAAGGGTAGAACTGTGGGGGACCTTGTGGGAAGAATGGGTATTGCCAGGGTGGTGTCATGTGGGGCGGGCCATGGAATGCTGGGCCTTGTTGGTAACCGTGCTGCCAGTTGGTGCGTTGTGGGGCCCGGGTGTTTCTTGCAGGATAGCCACCACTGGAATCGTTGCTCGTGGAGCCACGTCTGTTGTTGTTATCTGAATTATCATCAGAAGAATAATTGGTCCTTTTCCCTTTAAAACCATCCTTAAGATAGGGATAGATTTTCTCTTTCTCGAATTTGGTGATGTCTTTTTGGAGTTTAGCTGTTTTTTGTTTTAAGAGAAATTTGTGATGGTCTGCCATTTCTTGATTAATCTCGGCTAGCTTGGTGGTGAAGGCTGCTTTGTTATTTTTGTTAATGGCGCTCTTCATTGTAGCTTCTAGGGCTGAGATTTTTTCTAATAGGGCATAAGAAAGGCGCTTCGCTGTTTGTGAAATCAGGAAAAGTAGGTCTTTAGTACATTTCCAGGATACCTGGCACCAGTCGACTTTAAATTGCTTGTCCTCCAGAAATAGTCTAGGGATAATATTGACGATTAGGCCCTGTGGGGCTATGTTGCTCCTCAGGTATTCGGTCATCATAATGCCGTGGATCGTGATTCTTATGAGCTCTTTTTTCATCTCCGTTAATGTCGCCCATTTGTCATTGGACGTGCCAGATGTAGAGGCAGTGGGGTTGGTCAGCAATGGTGGCGCTGTTCTTAACGCCTCGGCTATGGCATCTTCGTCGAAGCTCAGGCCCGGTACATCCTCCATATTGATGGGAGGTGGTGAGGGTACGGAAGGATATGCTAGCCAGAGAAGTGCATGCTCTGTTTCTGGAGTAATCAGTGTTACTGGTTAGAGATGGGCCAAACTGGTGAGAATTTTTCACCGTTGGTAACCCGAAAGTCCCGTGGGGGAAACCCACGCTGGGAAATTCTAACAACAAAGGGGGACAGATAGAGGACAATATTTACCGGGGTCCAATGTACGTGTCCTACAACTAGATATCAAAAGCGTGTACAGAGTTCCCCACACGGTGTGGAGTAAAATGAGGGAGTGACTCTCTCTCTGAAAAATGTTGGTCATGCAGCAGGGAATAAGGTAATCCCTTGACGGAATTAAGGATGCCTCACACAATTAAAAGGCTGGACGACTGTTGCCATCCTACCCGATGATTTTATCGTGTCATCATTGGCCTCCTGCTCCAGCGACAGGCTGGCGGTGCAATGCCTGCCAGGTAGCACTGGGTGCTACTCTTTAGCGGAGTTCTTTTATTCCTAGGCCAATAGATGCGTGTGTGTGAGGGGCCTAAAGAGTGCAGTAGTGAGCGTGAGTGAAGAGTTAAAAGAGGTCAGTAGAGTCCATTAAGAAAACTTTAATGATATGGCTCACTGTCTCGTTAAAATTGGTGAAGGGAGGGGTACCGAAGCACAAGGAGTAAGGTAATTTTGCCTCGTTCAACCCTCGCCTATGGTGCGGTCAACATGTTTCATGCCACTCGGGCAATTCTTCAGGACCTAAGTAAGCTCATCAACTTGCAGGGAATTTCATACCGTTAGAAAGAAATTACGTATACAACCTGCATGAGATGGCAGGAAGGATTCCTACGTGAGTTCCCGCCCTAGGTATGGGGAGAGAAGGAAAGAAGGACACAATCATTACTGGGCCCATCAAGTGGAAAATTTACACGTGGAAACATCATGCAGAAGTAGGTATGGTTCAATAGCCTATACCTAAACACAGTGAAGGTACAAGAGAGAGAGAGAATAAAAGGGGAAGGGGGTTTACACTGTGTGTGCCATTTGTCATCAATGATACGAATACATTAATTCGATATACATCAGGCTATACACTCTATGCTTAATCACTCTTCTGTGTTTTACCGCCAAGAGGTAGTGTAATAGTTAAACTAAAATTTGGAAACAGAACCATGAGCACTTCAATGGGTGAAGGAATAATGGGGTCACCAGGGTGGAACACTCTCGAGAAGTCCTTACCCTTAATCCCTGGTAGACGGTCCCCACAGACTGTCCTTGTGGGGCCTGAGCTGTAAGGTAGTTACCTGAGTAGGAGAGGGGGGGGGAAGAAAACATTCTGTTTTTGATCGTGGTTAATGGAACAGGACGGTTTCAAGTGGGCCCTGAGGTGAATACACCTAAAGGATCGCCAATTGATGCCACAGAAACCCCATCGTGTCCGTAGACCACATCTTACCTTATTCGCTCGAGGCCCTAGGCTTGTCAGCACCTACCCCTACCACAGCGGCGAGATCGCAGGACAGCCGGTGAATCGGTGTGTAGCTGAGCTGTTTAAGAAGCAGAATGCTGCGGGCGCCGTGAGTGGGCGTGTGTGGGGAGCGTTGCTAGGTGACGCGGCCAAGCCTGGTGTGGAAAGAGAGGGCAGTCAGTAGCCGGTAGACGTTCAAAGTAGAGCGCCATATTGGAACGGAGTAGCCCCAATTGTAGGCGAATGTTACGGGTACTTTGATGGATGTGGATGGATGGTGCTTACAATGGAGTGGGGACAATCTAAGCATGGTTTATCTGGCCAGCATATTCCAAGGTACAGAGTCATTGAGACCATGTGCATCTGTCTGGAGACGATGCACCCACCGCTGTTCCATTCTGTATAGGGCTTGTTGGTTAATGGAAGGGTGGCATTCAAGGACAGTCCATTGTATATTCTCCGCCAAGTGATTCTGTTGTCTGCAGTGTTCATACAGCCTGGTGTGTGTCTTTTTACAGCGGATGTTGCTGTTATGTTCCATGATGCGTAGTTTCACAGTGCGCATCGTCATACCGATGTAGGTCAACTTGCATGGGCACGTTAACATGTAGATGCATTTTGCGCTGTTGCAGTTCGTATGCTTGTTAAGGTGCCAGGTAAAGTCATTAGAAAGTTCTATGGTTTTACCCTGGATAGTCTGAGGGCATACCACACAGGATCCACATCGATAATGTCCTGTGACAGGAGGCAAATCCCAGAGTGTATTCAGGGGGCGAGTGCTCGATTTCTTAGGGCGAGTATGGATCAGGGTGTCCTTGAGGTTGGATGTCCTCTTAAATGCAAAGCGGGGCCGAGGTATATCTAGGCCCGCCGTATCAAGGATTCCCCAATGCGAATTCACAGTCTTCTTTATGAACGTAGAGTTCCTTGTTGTAGGACGTCACGCATGTGATCGTGTCATCTTTCTCCTTAGTGTGGACTTCCAGGAGCGAGTCTCTGTTATTATTGAGAGCCCTTTTTGATGATTTCTTAAGAAGTCGCGTCGGGTACCCCCTTTCCTGAAGCTTGTGTTGTAGGGTATTGGCTTCTTGTTTGTAATCTGTTACTGAGGTGCAGTTCCTGCGAAGCCGTAGAAATTGCCCGAAAGGCAAGTTATCCCTTAAGGCTCTGGTGTGGTGGCTGTTATACAGAAGCAGGCTGTTCCTGTCAGTCTCTTTCTTGAAAAGGGTCGTTGTGATTGCTGTGGGATCCAACTTGATTGTCAGATCTAAAAAGGGTACAGAGTCCTCAGAGATCGTGCCTGTGAATTTCAAAAAGGGATCTTGCAGGTTAATCCACGTGCAGAAGGCCTCACAGCTGGTCCGATCACCTTTCCAGAAGACTAAAATGTCGTCGATATAACGACGCCAAAGGGTGAGATTTCCTCGGAACGGATTCTGTTCAGATGGGTAGATGTAGTTTTTTTCAAAAGTCGCCATATAAATACAGGCCAGGCTTGGCTCGAACGTAGAACCCATCGAGGTGCCGCCGATCTGGTGGTAGAGTTGTGACTCATACCTGAAAAAGTTTTCAGTGAGGGCTATGTGGGCTAGTTCCATGATGAAGGTTATAGGGGTGGGGGAGGACCATTCTTCCTGCCGCAGTGTGGAATCCACAGCCTCCAAGGTAGCCTGTTGCGGGATGTTAGTGTATAACGCATCTACGTCTAGAGTTAAGAGGAGATAAACATCTTCTCTACCGTCCACTTCATTGATCAGACGGAGGACGGCTCTGGTATCCTGGAGGTATGAAGGAATTAGCTTCACCAAGGGCTGATGAAACTCATCGCAGAATTGGGATAATGGCTCCAAGAGTGACCTAATTCCGGAGAAAATAGGTCTTCAGGGGACTGGAGTAGTCCCCTTGTGAATCTTGGGGAGGGTATAAAAGTAAGGCGTGACAGGTTCCGTGGTGGTCAGGAAGTCAGCCTCTTTCTTGGTAATGCATTCGTTCGTCTCTCCCTCAATTATGAGGCTCATGATGGTCGTTGTCAGCCGTTTAGTGGGGTCCTCAGTGAGGGGTCTGTAATGAGTATTATTGGACAATTGTCGTCTACATTCGCGGTCGTAGTCCTCATAGTCTTGGATGACCGTTGCTCCCCCCTTATCTGCCTGTTTGATGACAATAGATTCATCCTTGCCCAAATTGATGGATGCTTGTCTTTCTGCAGACGTCAAGTTGTGGAACTGTTTGACGTATGGTTTGTTCTTCAGGCTCGTCAGGACTGCCCGTTCGAAAGTCAGGACTTCCGGGGGAACCATCCCATCAGTGGGAGTGAAAGTGGACGGTTTCCTAAATCCAGTGTCTTGGCTGGTAGGCTCAGGTTTGTTATCAAAGAAAGCACGAAGGCGTACTTTCCTAAATAATTGTTTTATCTCAATCATCTCCTGGAAGCTGTCTGGGGTGGGTGTCGGGACAAACCCGAGACCTTTTTCCAGGACGCTCTTCTCCGTCGGTGAGAGGACTTTCTTGGAGAGATTGACAATCAGACTCTTCTCCCCCTGGAGGTTGTGCTCCTGGTTTCCATCGTTGTTGGCGGTGTCGGCTGGTCTTGCCACTGTACTCCTTTCTGCCCGCCTCGCTTTCGCCCTCTTCCTCTGCCCCAACCTCTGCCTTGAAAAGGTGGCGGATTCAAAGGGTAGAACTATGGGGGACCTTGTGGGAAAAATGTGTATTGCCAGGGTGGTGTCATGTGGGGCGGGCCATGGAATCCTGGGCCTTGTTGGTAACCGTGCTGCCAGTTGGTGCGTTGTGGGGCCCGGGTGTTTCTTGCAGGATAGCCACCACTGGAATCGCTGCTCGTGGAGCCACGTCTGTTGTTGTTATCTGAATTATCATCAGAAGAATAATTGGTCCTTTTCCCTTTAAAACCATTCTTAAGATAGGGATAGATTTTCTCTTTCTCGAATTTGGTGATGTCTTTTTGGAGTTTAGCTGTTTTTGGTTTAAAGAAAAATTCGTGATGGTCTGCCATTTCTTGATTAATATCGGCTAGCTTGGTGGTGAAGGCTGCTTTGTTATTTTTGTTAATGGCGCTCTTCATTGTAGCTTCTAGGGCTGAGATTTTTTCTAATAGGGCATAAGAAAGGCGCTTCGCTGTTTGTGAAATCAGGAAAAGTAGGTCTTTAGTACATTTCCAGGATACCTGGCACCAGTCGACTTTAAATTGCTTGTCCTCCAGAAAAAGTCTAGGGATAATATTGACGATTAGGCCCTGTGGGGCTATGTTGCTCCTCAGGTATTCGGTCATCATAATGCCGTGGATCGTGATTCTTATGAGTTCTTTTTTCATCTCCGTTAATGTCGCCCATTCGTCATTGGACGTGCCAGATGTAGAGGCAGTGGGGTTGGTCAGCAATAGTGGCGCTGTTCTTAACGCCTCGGCTATGGCATCTTCGTCGAAGCTCAGGCCTGGTACATCCTCCATATTGATGGGAGGTGGTGAGGGTACGGAAGGATATGCTAGCCAGAGAAGTGCAGGCTCTGTTTCTGGAGTAATCAGTGTTACTGATTAGAGATGGGCCAAACTGGTGAGAATTTTTCACCGTTGGTAACCCGAAAGTCCCGTGGGGGAAACCCACGCTGGGAAATTCTAACAACAAAGGGGGACAGATAGAGGACAATATTTACCGGGGTCCAATGTACGTGTCCTACAACTAGATATCAAAAGCGTGTACAGAGTTCCCCACACGGTGTGGAGTAAAATGAGGGAGTGACTCTCTCTCTGAAAAATGTTGGTCGTGCAGCAGGGAATAAGGTAATCCCTTGACGGAATTAAGGATGCCTCACACAATTAAAAGGCTGGACGACTGTTGCCATCCTACCCGATGATTGTATCGTGTCATCATTGGCCTCCTGCTCCAGCGACAGGCTGGCGGTGCAATGCCTGCCGGGTAGCACTGGGTGCTACTCTTTAGCTGAGTTCTTTTATTCCTAGGCCAATAGATGCGTGTGTGTGAGGGGCCTAAAGAGTGCAGTAGTGAGCGTGAGTGAAGAGTTAAAAGAGGTCAGTAGAGTCCATTAAGAAAACTTTAATGATATGGCTCACTGTCTCGTTAAAATTGGTGAAGGGAGGGGTACCGAAGCACAAGGAGTAAGGTAATTTGGCCTCGTTCAACCCTCGCCTATGGTGCGGTCAACATGTTTCATGCCACTCGGGCAATTCTTCAGGACCTAAGTAAGCTCATCAACTTGCAGGGAATTTCAAACCGTTAGAAAGAAATTACGTATACAACCTGCATGAGATGGCAGGAAGGATTCCTACGTGAGTTCCCGCCCTAGGTATGGGGAGAGAAGGAAAGAAGGACACAATCATTACTGGGCCCATCAAGTGGAAAATTTACACGTGGAAACATCATGCAGAAGTAGGTATGGTTCAATAGCCTATACCTAAACACAGTGAAAGTACAAGAGAGAGAGAGAATAAAAGGGGAAGGGGGTTTACACTGTGTGTGCCATATGTCATCAATGATACGAATACATTAATTCGATATACATCAGGCTATACACTCCATGCTTAATCACTCTTCTGTGTTTTACCGCCAAGAGGTAGTGTAATAGTTAAACTAAAATTTGGAAACAGAACCATGAGCACTTCAATGGGTGAAGGAATAATGGGGTCACCAGGGTGGAACACTCTCGAGAAGTCCTTACCCTTAATCCCTGGTAGACGGTCCCCACAGACTGTCCTTGTGGGGCCTGAGTTGTAAGGTAGTTACCTGAGTAGGAGAGGGGGGGGAGAAAACATTCTGTTTTTGATCGTGGTTAATGGAACAGGACGGTTTCAAGTGGGCCCTGAGGTGAATACACCTAAAGGATCGCCAATTGATGCCACAGAAACCCCATCGTGTCCGTAGACCACATCTTACCTTATTCGCTCAAGGCCCTAGGCTTGTCAGCACCTACCCCTACCACAGCGGCGAGATCGCAGGACAGCCGATAATTCGGTGTGTAGCTGAGCTGTTTAAGAAGCAGAATGCCGCGGGCGCCGTGAGTGGGCGTGTGTGGGGAGAGTTGCTAGGTGACGCGGCCAAGCGTAGTGTGGAAAGAGAGGGCAGTCAGTAGCCGGTAGACGTTCAAAGTGGAGCGCCATATTGGAACGGAGTAGCCCCAATTGTAGGCGAATGTTACGGGTACTTTGATGGATGTGGATGGATGGTGCTTACAATGGAGTGGGGACAATCTAAGCATGGTTTATCTGGCCAGCATATTCCAAGGTACAGAGTCATTGAGACCATGTGCATCTGTCTGGAGACGATGCACCCACCGCTGTTCCATTCTGTATAGGGCTTGTTGGTTAATGGAAGGGTGGCATTCAAGGACAGTCCATTGTATATTCTCCGCCAAGTGATTCTGTTGTCTGCAGTGTTCATACAGCCTGGTGTGTGTCTTTTTATAGCGGATGTTGCTGTTATGTTCCATGATGCGTAGTTTCACAGTGCGCATCGTCATACCGATGTAGGTCAAATTGCATGGGCACGTTAACATGTAGATGCATTTTGCGCTGTTGCAGTTCGTATGCTTGTTAAGGTGCCAGGTAAAGTCATTAGAAAGTTCTATGGTTTTACCCTGGATAGTCTGAGGGCATACCACACAGGATCCACATCGATAATGTCCCGTGACAGGAGGCAAATCCCAGAGTGTATTCAGGGGGCGAGTGCTCGATTTCTTAGGGCGAGTCTGGATCAGGGTGTCCTTGAGGTTGGATGTCCTCTTAAATGCAAAGCGGGGCCGAGGTATATCTAGGCCCGCCGTATTCAGGATTCCCCAATGCGAATTCACAGTCTTCTTTATGAACGTAGAGTTCCTTGTGTAGGACGTCACGCATGTGATCGTGTCATCTTTCTCCTTAGTGTGGACTTCCAGGAGCGAGTCTCTGTTATTATTGAGAGCCCTTTTTGATGATTTCTTAAGAAGTCGCGTCGGGTACCCCCTTTCCTGAAGCTTGTGTTGTAGGTTATTGGCTTCTTGTTTGTAATCCGTTACTGAGGTGCAGTTCCTGCGAAGCCGTAGAAATTGCCCGAAAGGCAAGTTATCCCTTAAGGCTCTGGTGTGGTGGCTGTTATACAGAAGCAGGCTGTTCCTGTCAGTCTCTTTCTTGAAAAGGGTCGTTGTGATTGCTGTGGGATCCAACTTGATTGTCAGATCTAAAAAGGGTACAGAGTCCTCAGAGATCGTGCCTGTGAATTTAAAAAAGGGATCTTGCAGGTTAATCCACGTGCAGAAGGCCTCACAGCTGGTCCAATCACCTTTCCAGAAGACTAAAATGTCGTCGATATAACGACGCCAAAGGGTGAGATTTTCTCGGAACGGATTCTGTTCAGATGGGTAGATGTAGTTTTTTTCAAAAGTCACCATATAAATACAGGCCAGGCTTGGCGCGAACGTAGAACCCATCGAGGTGCAGCGGATCTGGTGGTAGAGTTGTGACTCATACCTGAAAAAGTTTTCAGTGAGGGCTATGTGGGCTAGTTCCATGATGAAGGTTATAGGGGTGGGGGAGGACCATTCTTCCTGCCGCAGTGTGGAATCCACAGCCTCCAAGGTAGCCTGTTGCGGGATGTTAGTGTATAACGCTTCTACGTCTAGAGTAAAGAGGAGATCAACATCTTCTCTACCGTCCACTTCATTGATCAGACGGAGGACGTCTCTGGTATCCTGGAGGTATGAAGGAATTTGCTTCACCAAGGGCTGAAGAAACTCATCGCAGAATTGGGATAATGGCTCCAAGAGTGACCCAATTCCGGAGACAATAGGTCTTCCGGGGTCTGGAGTAGGCCCCTTGTGAATCTTGGGGAGGGTATAAAAGTAAGGCGTGACAGGTTCCGTGGTGGTCAGGAAGTCAGCCTCTTTCTTGGTAATCCATTCGTTCGTCTCTCCCTCAATTATGAGGATCATGATGGTCGTTGTCAGCCGTTTAGTGGGGTCCTCAGTGAGGGGTCTGTAATGAGTAATATTGGACAATTGTTGTCTACATTCGCGGTCGTAGTCCTCATAATCTTGGATGACCGTTGCTCCCCCCTTATCTGCCTGTTTGATAACAATAGATTCATCCTTGCCCAAATTGATGGATGCTTGTCTTTCTGCAGACGTCAAGTTGTGGAACTGTTTGACGTATGGTTTGTTCTTCTGCGAGGAGTTTCTTCAGCCCTGGGTGAAGCAAATTCCTTCATACCTCCAGGATACCAGAGACGTCCTCCGTCTGATCAATGAAGTGGACGGTAGAGAAGATGTTGATCTCCTCTTAACTCTAGACGTAGAAGCGTTATACACTAACATCCCGCAACAGGCTACCTTGGAGGCTGTGGATTCCACACTGCGGCAGGAAGAATGGTCCTCCCCCACCCCTATAACCTTCATCATGGAACTAGCCCACATAGCCCTCACTGAAAACTTTTTCAGGTATGAGTCACAACTCTACCACCAGATCCGCGGCACCTCGATGGGTTCTACGTTCGCGCCAAGCCTGGCCTGTATTTATATGGCGAGTTTTGAAAAAAACTACATCTACCCATCTGAACAGAATCCGTTCCGAGAAAATCTCACCCTTTGGCGTCGTTATATCGACGACATTTTAGTCTTCTGGAAAGGTGATCGGACCAGCTGTGAGGCCTTCTGCACGTGGATTAACCTGCAAGATCCCTTTTTGAAATTCACAGGCACGATCTCTGAGGACTCTGTACCCTTTTTAGATCTGACAATCAAGTTGGATCCCACAGCAATCACAACGACCCTTTTCAAGAAAGAGACTGACAGGAACAGCCTGCTTCTGTATAACAGCCACCACACCAGAGCCTTAAGGGATAACTTGCCTTTCGGGCAATTTCTACGGCTTCGCAGGAACTGCACCTCAGTAACAGATTACAAACAAGAAGCCAATACCCTACAACACAAGCTTCAGGAAAGGGGGTACCCGACACGACTTCTCAAGAAATCATCAAAAAGGGCTCTCAATAATAACAGAGACTCGCTCCTGGAAGTCCACACTAAGGAGAAAGATGACACAATCACATGCGTGACGTCCTACACAAGGAACTCTACGTTCATAAAGAAGACTGTGAATTCGCATTGGGGAATTCTGAATACGGCGGGCCTAGATATACCTCGGCCCCGCTTTGCATTTAAGAGGACATCCAACCTCAAGGACACCCTGATCCATACTCGCCCTAAGAAATCGAGCACTCGCCCCCTGAATACACTCTAGGATTTGCCTCCTGTCACGGGACATTATCGATGTGGATCCTGTGTGGTATGCCCTCAGACTATCCAGGGTAAAACCATAGAACTTTCTAATGACTTTACCTGGCACCTTAACAAGCATACGAACTGCAACAGCGCAAAATGCATCTACATGTTAACGTGCCCATGCAAGTTGACCTACATCGGTATGACGATGCGCACTGTGAAACTACGCATCATGGAACATAACAGCAACATCCGCTGTAAAAAGACACACACCAGGCTGTATGAACACTGCAGACAACAGAATCACTTGGCGGAGAATATACAATGGACTGTCCTTGAATGCCACCCTTCCATTAACCAACAAGCCCTATACAGAATGGAACAGCGGTGGGTGCATCGTCTCCAGACAGATGCACATGGTCTCAATGACTCTGTACCTTGGAATATGCTGGCCAGATAAACCATGCTTAGATTGTCCCCACTCCATTGTAAGCACCATCCATCCACATCCATCAAAGTACCCGTAACATTCGCCTACAATTGGGGCTACTCCGTTCCAATATGGTGCTCCACTTTGAACGTCTACCGGCTACTGACTGCCCTCTCTTTCCACACCACGCTTGGCCGCGTCACCTAGCAACGCTCCCCACACACGCCCACTCACGGCGCCCGCGGCATTCTGCTTCTTAAACAGCTCAGCTACACACCGAATTATCGGCTGTCCTGCGATCTCGCCGCTGTGGTAGGGGTAGGTGCTGACAAGCCTAGGGCCTTGAGCGAATAAGGTAAGATGTGGTCTACGGACACGATGGGGTTTCTGTGGCATCAATTGGCGATCCTTTAGGTGTATTCACCTCAGGGCCCACTTGAAACCGTCCTGTTCCATTAACCACGATCAAAAACAGAATGTTTTCTCCCCCCCCTCTCCTACTCAGGTAACTACCTTACAACTCAGGCCCCACAAGGACAGTCTGTGGGGACCGTCTACCAGGGATTAAGGGTAAGGACTTCTCGAGAGTGTTCCACCCTGGTGACCCCATTATTCCTTCACCCATTGAAGTGCTCATGGTTCTGTTTCCAAATTTTAGTTTAACTATTACACTACCTCTTGGCGGTAAAACACAGAAGAGTGATTAAGCATGGAGTGTATAGCCTGATGTATATCGAATTAATGTATTCGTATCATTGATGACATATGGCACACACAGTGTAAACCCCCTTCCCCTTTTATTCTCTCTCTCTCTTGTACTTTCACTGTGTTTAGGTATAGGCTATTGAACCATACCTACTTCTGCATGATGTTTCCACGTGTAAATTTTCCACTTGATGGGCCCAGTAATGATTGTGTCCTTCTTTCCTTCTCTCCCCATACCTAGGGCGGGAACTCACGTAGGAATCCTTCCTGCCATCTCATGCAGGTTGTATACGTAATTTCTTTCTAACGGTTTGAAATTCCCTGCAAGTTGATGAGCTTACTTAGGTCCTGAAGAATTGCCCGAGTGGCATGAAACATGTTGACCGCACCATAGGCGAGGGTTGAACGAGGCCAAATTACCTTACTCCTTGTGCTTCGGTACCCCTCCCTTCACCAATTTTAACGAGACAGTGAGCCATATCATTAAAGTTTTCTTAATGGACTCTACTGACCTCTTTTAACTCTTCACTCACGCTCACTACTGCACTCTTTAGGCCCCTCACACACACGCATCTATTGGCCTAGGAATAAAAGAACTCAGCTAAAGAGTAGCACCCAGTGCTACCCGGCAGGCATTGCACCGCCAGCCTGTCGCTGGAGCAGGAGGCCAATGATGACACGATACAATCATCGGGTAGGATGGCAACAGTCGTCCAGCCTTTTAATTGTGTGAGGCATCCTTAATTCCGTCAAGGGATTACCTTATTCCCTGCTGCACGACCAACATTTTTCAGAGAGAGAGTCACTCCCTCATTTTACTCGACACCGTGTGGGGAACTCTGTACACGCTTTTGAAATCTGATTCCTAGTTCCTATACTCAAAGCTACGATTTTATAGACAAACCTCACTATTCATGCAACCTGTTATACCTAAATCCCTAAACTTGTGTTGTACGTCCACAACACTTAGTGATATTTCTGTACCATTATTTTAAAACAGAACAAATGAACTGTGTAACTTCACCTGTCACACTACTCTGCCGGCACATAGGATTTTCACACTGCTGGAAAAACCTTTCGACAACAAATAACAACTAGACAAAACTTAACATGTGTTAAACATGTATCCTATGTAATTACTAAGTAACATGTCAGTTACCATAGTAACCGAACTCTGCTACCAAAGATTTGATCCAGCGGGCCAAAGGAAATTCAGTCTCATATGAACAACTCTACACCACGTTACTCACCATAATTCATAAATCTATCACTAAGCCCATAAATGACTGAGACACTTTTTATACATTTAATTAAGTCAATATCATAGGCAATGGATTAACTAATGGTAACTCAAGGAAACAAACAAGACCAGCTTGTCATTTCAAAATCTATTTTATTAACTTTATTATAGAACAAAATGCATTTTGAAGCATACATTCTTTTATTAGCATTTTAATTAATCAAAATTATTTATTAGAAAGGCACATTTGACTGTCAGCTCAAACCAAAATCAGCATGAGAAGTGCTCAAACATTTAGGAAAATTTCTCTAAACCCTATTTCCCTAACTTAAACCTAAAGTAAACCTTAAAGGGAAAAGGTAAAGTCTTAATGGATCTTACGTGAAACGAAAGTTCGTCAGCATCTCTGGAGCACAGGAACGAGTCAGCAGTGCTCTTTGCAAGGGGGCAATTTTTATACCTTTTTCCTATCTAAAACTAACTAAAAGAATACAAAATTCGAGCAACACGAAGTATGATTGGACAAGAGTTGTCGTTCGATGAAGACATTTGCCTTTCGCATAGCAAAAATCACGTTTCTTCAAGAGCGGCATTGTTCATAGAGTAAGAGTGTCACAGGCTCTTCCGTGACTCGCAACATTAGGTTAAGTTAACCAATGCTTCCTCCGTCCAAAAACGTGCAAAACATGCAACACTCATTAGTAAATTAAAAATTATGGGAGTTTTAAATTCAGCGTGCTTTAATTCAAAATTTATTCTAAAAGTCCGCTCCATCACAGGACAGTCGGTTTTAAAACCTCAACAGTAATTCTTAAAGAATCCAACAAAGCCAACCCCTCCTTCTTAAGTTCATTGCGTGAAATAGATAGCGGTTGGATTAGTAAAATATTCTGGTTTACCAATATCTGTTAAAAATTTACACATGTATCTCAGCCAAGGGATCCTCATAAGTCCTTCTAATTTTAAAATATCTGTCATAATATTTCTATTAAGCACCGTTTCATCCTTAGCCCATATTCTATGCCATAATAGCACAGGTTCCAGCTTAATTAGATCAGATATAGGAGTGAGACCCAATTCTATGTAGCAATTACAGTTCAAAGTACTTCTAGGGACTGCAAGAATGAACTTTAGAAATGAATTTTCCACAACCTGGATTGGGGCGTAGTCAGCAAAGCCCCATAGTCCACTACCATAAGTTGCCCCAGACACACATTTAGATTTATAGATTTTTATTAATTCTACAGGGGGTCTGGTGCCTAATTTCTTCGAAACACTCTTTAGAGCGTCAGTCGAGTGTACCAAAGATAGTTTTTTTGCCATCACTGCCTGCGACCAAGAGTCACTCTGAGTGAACAAAATACCCAGGTATGAAAATTGTTTGGTGGATTCTAATTTCTGACCTGCAATAAATATGGCCTTCTTAGGTTTATGGTACCTGCCGCAATGCATAACAAAAGTTTTAGTTGTATTTACTCTCAGACCCAGGTCCTTCATGTGAAGAAAGAACCTGTCCACCAAACGCTGGAGTCCCACTTGGGTACGAGACATCAGGACAGCATCATCGGCATATAAAAGTGCCGGGATCGCACGGCCGGCAACATATGGGGGATCTAGACTATTGTTGCACAGATCTTTCTCCAATCCATTAATATACAAATTAAAAAGGAAGGGAGCCAGAACACAGCCCTGCCTGACACCACTTCTGATTGGAATTTTACCAGTGCAATCCCCCTTGAGGCCATAGCGTACGCGGGCTGATGCGTCGCTATAAAAAGTCTAAGATAATAAATAATGTTTTCTTCAACCCCAAGTTGTTCCATTAAGATCCATAATTTAGAATTAATTACACAATCGAAAGCTGCCGATAGGTCAAGAAAGGCCAAAAACAAATTCCCTTTCTTGGCCCAGAGAGAAAGGCTGGTCAGGTGGAGAGCAGGAGAGGCCCATGCAGGAAAGAGCGGTGGGGTGCAGTGGAGCGGGGGTTGGCAGACAACAACAAGGGAAAATTTAATTTAAAAAAAGAAGTAAAACACCCACCTTGTGCTTGCCGCATCCCCAACAAGGGAAAATGTCATTTAAAAAAAGAAAAACACTTACCTTGGGGCGCGTGCTGGGTAAGTGGGCCTGGCGATGCAGTGAGCAGAAGGTGTTTTTCTTTTTTAAATGTAATTTTCCCTCGTCTGTCGACTCCCTCCCCACCCAATCGCTCTTACTTGAATGGGTGCTCCTGGTGGAGAGAGTATAAAAAAATCAAGCCCAAAGGTTTAAATCTCTATAAATATACAGTCTACACCAGTAGACAGAAGCCTGTAGTTGGTACAGTATGCAGCGAACACCTGTGAAAGACCATCCAGTATGCCTAGACCCGGCTCTCAGCCACCTGGGAGTCTGGACATGCCCATATATCTTTACGGCCCCAACTGTGCTTCTTCATGGCCCTCCAAGATCCCATATCCTGGAACTGGGCCTGCTCGTGGCAGGTAACTCTGTAAGTAGTCAAGAAGCACGGGCCTGTTTACATGATGAAACCTAGGTTAAAAGGTTTACTCTCTCCTCTCTCCTGTGATAATCTATATCTCCTTCCTGAATATATTAATGTACAATGTTAAAATTGTAGCTACAGCAATGTATGTAAAGTGACATATTTTTGGCATACCATCATCATGACACACCACCTTGGAAAGGTGAGAGAGCTTAACCGAAATATACTTCACGTCTGTACGTGCACTACATAAAAAAATACGTTCTCTACATAAAAAAATACGTTCTCGCACGAATATCCGAAAAAACGTGAGAACGCCAGCGCCTGAGGGTGAAATGTGACGTGTTTCGAGGTATTGCTTCTGGTCAGGCAGTCCTTGCCTGCCCTTCGTACTAAGGCACTCACGGCAACGCGTGCCAGGTGTGGTGTTGATACGATAATACGAGGAACGCCCTTCGGTGTGCGCAAACCACCAGTTTCACTTCCGAAACCCTCGGCCCGGCTGCAAGACCTAGGGAAGGCTGGGCGGGCCTCGGTTTCCGGGTATTGGCGTCGGGGCTGGACCAGTGCTCCCGGCGCAGGTGAGGCACCAGAGTCACCGGGCGGTGTGAGCTGAGGCCGCTGCTGGAGCTCTGACCGGAGCCCGACTATGGGGAGTCCCAGAGGGAGGGAACGCGTACAAACGGCGGGAAGTAGGACCGGGGACGTGAAGTGATCGAGTGGGCGGAGTGGCCGGGCCCAGAGCCTCACCTCTGGCACACCTAAGCACACGCTCGCCTCGTCGGAGCAGAAGCTGCTCCCTGCCCGCCCACACCGGTGGATCTCGCGGAACGCACCATCTCCCCTTCATCGGGGCGCCTCGGCAAGGAAGGTGACCTGTAGCAAGAATCCAATAAAATGTAAGTTTCCGTGTTTCAGGAGGAAGTTGAACATGTGGGCATTTCTATGAATTTCATTTGAAGCTGGTCTCATTTTTTCCCCAGTTGGTTTGTGAGCGCTGTATATAGAATGGGCGAAGTACATAGATCTGGGTGTAGTAGCATGTGCTGAATGTATATTTGACCCCCCCCCCCCCCCCCCGCCGCTCCCGAGGCTCTTTTATCGAAGGCCTCGTGAGGATGCACTGACATTAAAATGCTGGACCGACTTGAACTTGAACTTTACATTGAAATGCCTTAAGATGCATGAGTGAATTTAACTGAGAACAATTGACTTTAGAATAAACGAAATTATTTGAGTTGTTCAATTTTCGAGTTGCTTTGGCCACACGAGGTATGGGTAAAAGTTTTTCATATGGTGTTTGCAGCTATTAGAATTAGCACCTACGTGTTGTTGGTTTTTTTTTTTGCATAAGGGTTCAACTTTCGATTTGTCATCCTTTTAACATTGGCTTGTAGTTGGCGGTAACAGCACGCATGATAGTTGATGCGCAAAAACAGGAACAAGGAAGCGTTTCTACACTTTTTCTTTCCTGTTTACCCTGGTTTGCAAACTGGAGAAAAAAAATACTAGAGCCCACTGCAAAGCTGTCATGCGAAATCGCGTGTTTACACACCGCCCCTCGTACTTGTAGGGTCTGAGCGATCTGTTAGTATTTCGATATCCTGCTGCCATTCTGTAGCTTCCCAAGTTATGTGATGAGTTATGCAAATGCCGATCTGACGCTGGTGCACTTTTGAAGTCTAGGAAGATGTGTTCTGTGGAGGATAGAGACGAAACAATGATTTCAAAACTGTTTTTTCGCAACATCCAACAAGGCTCGCCACTCCGCAGCAGGGAGTGTTCTTGAGTCTCCTTCCAGTGAGTTTCCGAGAAAATAAGTCATCAGGTGCTTTCTTAGTAAAGGTATCGGTAAGGGTGCGTGAAGGACTTTACTTTGTATTACAGTCTTCAGTCTTGCAGAATCCCTAAACGTAATTACCTCCGCGCGCTTCTCCTTTCACGTTATAACAACGCATAAACCATTCAATATGGGGTACTACGAGGTGGGGCAACCCCCAAATCCTCCACTTTTTAGGTCTAGTCAGACAAGACCTTTACTAAAATTATATGTATAATGCCCTTTTTATAGGGGCTTTCCGCAGCCCTCTATATCTATTGCTCTGTTATTGTAATTCACCTTTCTTACGACCTCCACAGCATACATCTTGGGGCAGTGGACCAGCCCACTTCAGCCGTTACCCAATTTTAGGGTGAATGTCTTCTATCTGCTATTTCTTAAGGAGATCATCTATACACCAAGTAGTTAGTTTTAGTGCCAGGAACTAGTGTGGCAATATGTGCTTTTTGATGCTAAAAATATTTTGTATTTTAGCCTGTGTGTGTTTTGTTTAATTATATATTAATAAGTGGACGGGACTTTCCACAGCAATAAAGTTTAGCAAAAGCCATGACCAACTTGGACCAAGCCGAAAGAAAGGCTGGTGGCTCAGCTTTGCCAATGCTTGTTCTCAACCCCCCATGCCCCGTCGTAATTTCCATGAGGCTGGCTTTCATTGTATCTCTGCTGGGATTTTACCCGAGTCTTCCCATCTATAAATCCACCCTTGTTAAATGTCTTGCACATAAGATGGTTAGATGGTTATGCAGGTTTCATAAACGCAGACTGAAGGGTGGTTTAATGAGCCTTTACTAGATTGAAGGAGAGGGGAGGCCATTGTGTTATGGTGAGCCGAGGCACATGGAATAAACCACCTGCTCTGTTTCAAATCAGAAGTATGTGTTAGATGCGATATCCCCTTCCAGGAATTAACCAGATTGGGACCTTTGAAAAGGGAAAGAGGAACATGGCGGGCTTTCCTGATAAAATGCAGTAACCAAGTTTGGGACAAGTATGGTTTGATTCAAGCATGGTTTGATTAAAGCATGCCGTACTATTTTTGGGTTTCACCTTCGCACATCGTAAGTATGGGTCAGAGATTACCTATTACACCCAATAGGTGAACAGGCATATTTGTGGAACACAAAATCACCCCCCAAGAGCTGCCCTGGTGGGGCCTCTGAATAAAGATAATGATGGAGAGTAACTTTTAAATACGTTTACAGAACTACTACTGTATGAGAGATTGAGCCTCAGCTTTCATTCTGTTCTTTGTAGTTTTATTTATTTCGTCGCAGCAGTGGCTAGCTACTTTATTTTACAGCTGCTGGGAACGCACAGTACTTGACAAGGATGCTGTTTAATGAACTCTGTATGATCACAAACATAGTGGCACCTCTGATAGCTCTCTATAAATGTTTGCCTGCAGTGCTTAGTTTGTTGAAGAATAAGTGATGGTGCCCGAAGCTTTTCCCAGAATCCCGCGGCTGGCAGCCGCACACCGAATATCAAGGCTGCATAGTCTGGAATCAACCTCATGCCTCTTTCATGTTTGAAAGCTTTATTGAAATAAAAATTATCAATACAGTAAGGTGACGTCAGCAGAACAAAAATGAGAAAGGGGCATTCATGGGAGAAATAGAACAGTCAGCTGGTGGCACAATGAGAAAAGCAAAGCATTTTTAAGGGGGGAGGGGGGGGGGAATTAGAAACAATGTAAATACAGGTAAGTATAAAATAGAAACAAGCAAATTAAGTGGTGGCAATAAAGTACAGTAAATGCACAAATATCTATAAAATATTTGGATTAAGAACATTATCAAAACCTGAGTAAGAAGAGAAAAATATAAACTACATTAGTGAAATCTAAAGCATGAAACTACAAGCAGGAGTACAACTGCTCAAGGGGGTTTAAAATTGTCAGAGGAGAGCGGAGTGTAGTTCTTTTTGACGGATTGATCTAAGTATAGGGTAAGAGGCAACCAATAGAGTTCAACATTGCGAGAAGGATTGCAGGTGGACGCAAAGGCAGCATCCAATCTATGAGAGAAGTGTGGCTCACGGTGTAGAGCAGGCAGACCCGGAAGCTGAGGTCAGACTCGGGACCAGGGTTCAATTTCCGACGCGGCAGGGTCTTGAGCTCAAATGTCCACGGACTCGATAATTCTCGCTTCGGTGCCTGCTCTAATCATGGGTTCTCACTCTGCAACTCTGGGCATTAAGCTTGCTTAATCTCCACAACGGCCCCCCTGCGGCGGGATGCCTGGCTTTCATCTTGGGGATGCCCTGTAGGGGCTATCTCACAGGGAAAAAAGCCAGGACGGGTTCCCAAGGCAAGCGCCGGGAAACCTCCGGGTAGCTGTGCACTCATTAAATGCAATAATAATAATAATAATAATAATGAGAGTGACATAGTAAGTTCTACCAGCAAATTATGGAGAGTTTGGTCAAAGACTTCCAATTGGAGGCGATCTGTTGGAGTGCAATGGCTAGCATAAGGTCCAAAAGACCATGTGAATGCGGGGGGAGGTCAAAAGATTTTGAAAGGCTACCCAAAAAAACCAAAGAAGTGGAGAAAGAAGCAGAGAAATTAAAAATACGGGAAATGCGAGACCATACCTGTGTCCAGAACAGTCGGACAGAAGGACAGAGAAAGAAAAGATGAAAGAGGTCAGCATTGGGAGCATTACAGGTCCAGTAGTTAGCAGTTGAAGAAGAGAGAAAACAAGAGAGAGAAAGGTAGAGTCTGCGATAGAAGATAAATAAGGATTGAGTGAGAGATGCAGTACGGGAAGTCCTCAAGGACTTAGCCCAGAGTTTGTCCCAAAGAGAGGTCAGCCACGAGCAACCTAAATCTTTTTCCCATACCTCATGCCTCTTTAACCTGCCCCTTTATCTCTCTTTTATAGGTTTCTGCTTTCTCTCTGTATGACTCTTCCCCCTCTTTCTTGTTCTTTCTCAATTGTGATTTTTCCTTCTCCTGCTCTCGAAAAATATTGGATGAAGAAGAAAAATAAATGCCAGTACCAAAAAATGTGTGCATTTGGCCCCCTCTGCAACCAATGGCCCAAATTAAGCACTTCTTGCCTGGATGACTGGTCATGGCATCCTCTGGAGTATGCTTGGAGGTATTCTAGTGCCATCAACTTGGCAGCTTCTGAAGCTATGGAAAAACTCCTGGTTGTTGCCACTCACAACAAGATAAAGTTTGGCTTTTTGTCTCATACAAGAACGGGCATACTACTCCCATATTCAACAGAAGGAAAGCTTGGTCTACCCTCAGGGCGAAACAGTTGCATTCATTTTTTAATGTTTAGGCAATTTAAATTTCACCAACCACACAAGTATCAATCGTAGTTTCTTGGGTTCACCACCACTTTTGTCCCCTGTCATCTGTGTTAATTCCTGGTTTGTCCAGAGCTCTCAGGACTTTAGGTTCTTGTCTACATAAGCAGTGGGACTGGAAAATCACGTCAGAGGGGGCTGTTTGCTGGCGTCTTATATCAGGGCATGTGTCAGAGGCTGCTATGCCTAGGTGTCAGCACAATGGAGAACAGCAGGCTCAGTACAACTGTGTTTCAGTGAAGAGAAGGGGGATGTTCATGTGCATGCCAGGAGTTTCCACCCACTTCCCATTTCCCGCTATGGGTGGTGATTTATTCCCAGGCAGATGGATTGATTGTGTCTTTTTTGTCCTCCCTGAGCGTTTTTGGTGCTAGACGTTGGCTCAGTTGGAAAATTGATGTATCATAGCATGGCAGCTCCCAACCATACTGACTAGGAGCTATGTTGCCTTCTGTAAGCATTGCTAATTGCACCAAATCTGTGACCTCATTCATTAAAATCTCATTTTCTTTGGGATTTGAAGGAGCCTGCTGGTGTCCAGAGTCCTTTTGGCCTTTTTTACAGATGTGCTGCAATTCCGTGTTGCACTGATAATAGAAGTTACTGGTCAGATCGTGTATTACAAACACTGTGAGGAAACTGCTTTTCCTGTGCATTTTCTGGGAATTTTACATGTTGAAAGCAGGAAAAGGGGATGTGAAAGTAGGCCTACTGAGGGGCAAACATTTATGAATCTGTGCTGAAATCTAGATCGTTATTCCCCATTCCCAAGTGCACAACATTTAATAGATTGGTACCAGTCCGTGAGATCCGCGTTCCTCTCATCTGGGTCAAGAGCCTTCCTCGAAGTGCTTAAGTGTGTGTTAAATCAAGAAGCCTATCTTGAGCACTTACAAGGGTCATCTTCAGGTCTCGGTATTCTACAATGAAGTCTTATGGGATGTAATGTGTGGTCTTGCATGATTGAATATTTCTTCCTTGATGAAGCCATTCCTGATTGTTCTCTACCTTCTTTATGGGGACTTTTTGTATGGTCTGTGTAAACGTTTACATCAATTGGGCTTTTTTCACACTGTCTTTGGAGGAATGTTCTTTCCTCCTGATTGTGAAACTCTTCCTGTTGAAGCCTAAGTTTTAACCATTTCCATCTCTTTGGGGTTGTGTGACTGTTGGACTTCAGGGCCATCGGTTGGTCTGATGACTTAACTCAAAATACTTGAAGAGTTTGCTGGGCTTTGTGGCACCTGTTGCAGTAAGCAATCGGGAGAACTGTAGGGACTTTACATTTTAAGGAACAGTGGTCTTCCTGGATGCAGGTTTTCTACAGCATTGGTTTCTCTCATCGCTGTTTTGAGGTGCCATCTCAAGCTGTCCAGGAGGAATGATAATCTTTTTGTGACTTTAGTGTGACACTTTTTTTTTCCTGGAGTAATGAAATCGGAGCTGTTGATGGACATGACAACCTGTTGATCTGCTCTGGAGAAGGAGACCAAGAGTGTGCTTTTCCCATTGGTAACTCACCTGTGTGAGTCCAATCAACATTGCCTATGCATATTACTGGGTTGTATCCCTTTACCAATAGGTGTTCAGGGTCGTTTTTGGAGGGCGTGGGCCTGGTTGTACGGTACTAATTTGTATAGTACATGGAGGGCGAACAGGGGCATTGACACGTCCTCTGTTCTACATGTGCTACAGGCGATGAACATGAAAATGTTAAGTGTGTTGCATTGATATCCCAATATAATGTAGACTGTCAACCATGTAATGTAGTGCAGTGTCCTAATGGTTTTGTAAATGTCTTGGTATTTTATTCCTTGGTGAATGTGTCTTGAAGGTGATACAGTGTTGGTATACCTCAACAGAATGTATGGGGATGAGGAATAGCAACATGGAGGCAATGCCTTGACTGCTCAGGCCATCGTTACAAGCCGAGGGTTAAATTTGGATCCCTGAGTGAACAGAAGGTTGCGCATTGGATTGCGTTCTGAGTTGTGTGTTGATCAAACCTTCGAAAAATGATCATTGGAAAAGGCCCAGAATAAGGTAAAACGTGCAGAATTAAATTCCGACCCTGCAAGCAATTTCTCTTTTGCAAGTTGATAACTTAAGAGCAGGAGAAATTTACCAGATAGTAAATACCTCCCCTCGGAGTAATCATATGTATTGGGGTGGCAAATGCCGCACAACTTGGAATCAGCCCTTAGTGGTCATTTTTCTTATTGTCATTATGCCTAGACTTCTTTGTTACATCTCCTATCTGGGAGGGATCTTGCCCTTTGAATAAATTGGTCCTCGAGTTGCTGAGAACGTTTCTGGGATTGCTTGCCCCCCCTTATGGCACCAGTATGAGGTTGGAGAAGGGCGAGGGCATGCACCAAAATATTGCTATAAAACCATATAGCTGAATCTCATTCTTTGGAGGTAAAATAGACTGTATTCATGAACTCCAGTGATCCATAGATATTACCTGGTTTCAAGGTCTGAAATGATTAAACAGCACTCTGAGACGTTTGCGTTTTCCAATTGTAAATACAAAACTTGAATCCTCAATGTCCAATACAATTTGAAAGAACCGCTTGCATCAGATGCAGAACAACTTGGATCTCTCCTAGCATTAGAATGTTGATGATATATGTGTGAGGGTGTTCACTTCCCTTTTCTTTAGTAATTCCCTTTTGGCATAGAACATGTTTCTACATTTATTGCAAAAACACAGAGCCTCAAATGAAACACATGAACTAAGACCATGACCACCATAATTTCATTGGAAAAAATGTCTGATTCTGAAGTTGAAGGACAGCAGCTTATTTCTGCATAGAAATTTTAATACTGCGTTCCCATTGCCTTTGGGCCATTTTGTGGGTATAGAGGTAACTCCCATTGGCTCGCTCAAACTTGGTAAAACTAAGAAACAATGAATGATTTGGCACAAAATATGGTAATTAGAACCAATTAGATTTAACCAGTGACAGCAGCATGCCATTCATTCTACGCAGTATATTGGTTTAGTAAGCAAGGTTGTGTTATGAAATTTACTGCTGTGTGATGTGGTTGTGACCTTCGTTAGACATGCCATCCTAATTTCCTCCAAATTGTTTACTTGTATTTTTATTGTGCTTTCATTGATACACACAAACGGGTACATCACTTCGTGCATACAGTTGTTTTGCTATACAATTGCCAATTGTGTGACCAAATCAAAAATTCTTTATTCGGTTATTAAAACTCAATAATCATAAGTTCAGATAAAATCACAACCAATTAATAAATACATCATAAGCACCAATGTCAAATCGTCATAAATACATAAACATTTTGTCATAAATCCATAGAAATTTCTACATAATTCCAGAGACAGTTCAGCATAATTTCATAAACAGTACATTATAGATCAGGGTACCATTGTTTTTCGTAATTTAAAAACGAGGAAATAAATACGACAGTTAAAATATTATCCAGTTTCTGTACAGCTAAAAAGGCAGGGCGACAGCGGTTTACATCCATGATCTTCAATAGGGGAATAACCAATCTTCGTCTGGGCTTAATGTAAAATTTTACAAAAGAAAAGAATGTGCATGTCTGATTGTTCTGACAAGTCATCGCAGGGACATTTGATCAGATGTTTTGACCAGTCCTTCATATCAGGAAAACTAAATAGCCGAAACAATAAATTAAGCCTAAAACGAGTTAATAAAAACCTCTTGTAATCACTCATTTGGAGTTTGACATATGTCTGCATTTTTGTTTGAAATTACTTTTTGTGCATGTGCAACCAGTTATCTTTTTCATTTCTATTAGTGCTCTGCGTTCGCGTAGGAATATCATACACAATTGTGTGACCAAATTATACGGCTTGCACTGTGTATCCACAGCAACATATAGCATGAGTCTTGACAGTTCTTTGTAAATCAGTATGATAATTGCAATGCAGTTCAGGTGTATAACTAACCGTAGAACTTATAGAAGACATTAAAAACATCCAGTCCGCAAATAGTCAGTTGATGGGTGCTGCAGGCTTCGTTACCCTATAGTCAGATTGTGCTGCAGGTGTATCGGGGGGCACCATGGGAGGTATCTCCTCACCATCTAGGTAAGGGGATCTATGGCATGACGGCTGTTCTACCACACTATTACTCTGGGGGTGGGTGTTTGAAATGGCACTTTCTGCAGGGTCACTCCAAACCTTTTTGCTTTCCTCCTCCCCTTCGGTCTGAATTCGTTTTTGTTGGCTTTAGGATTCTGTGCACTTTACCACTGCTGAGCGGTGCTAAAGTTGTTGTGCTCCTAACTTCCCCTCAAACATAGTTTTAGATTACCCACATTTGGCAAATTTGATTTACCTCTAAGTCCCTAGTAAAGTGCACTACATGTGCCCAGGGCCTATACATTAAATGGTACTGGTGGGCCCCACAGATTATGCCACCCATTTAAATAGGCCTTTAAACATGGCTCATTTTTCCAATACAGAGCCTATATGTGCAGTTTACACTGCCAAGCTGACCTGACATTTAAAACCCCTTGCCAAGCATTAAACTTCCCTTTAATTACATATGTCATCCGTAAGGTAGGCCCTAGGTAGAACATAAGGTAGGGTGCTGTGTAATTAAAAGCTATGACTTGTACTTTTAAGTTTTACATGTCCTGGTAGTGAAAAAGGTTCAAATTAATCTTTCAGTACTGTGAGGCCTAGGTTAACATTAGGAATTCTTATTACACGTTTAAGCTGTGATTCCTGATTGCGAAGGGGTGTATCTATAATGTTTCATATCATTGGAATGGTAATGTAAATCCTCTCTACTGGTAAAGTCAAATTTATTATTCACCTTTTAAAAACTGCAGTTTTAGAAAGATGGAAGTTTTCTGCTCCTAGTCCTGTGTACATGCAGCCTGTCTCCAATACTCATCTGGGGTGGGTGACAGCTGGAATTTGTGTATTGCTTCTAGACAGTCTCACACAAAGGAAGCTTAAGTGTAACTGAGTGGCCATTCACATCCTGATGAGTCATCCTGGCCAGGAAGAAGGGAGAGGATGACACCTGTACTTATTAGGTTGTGTACTTATTAGGTTGTGTACTATCTCCACACAAAGGGCTGCATTCCCCCGCCCCCTGGAGTGAGTCTAGAGCCAGAGCTGGGAGGGAAGGCCTCTGTGCACTTCAAAGCCCTTCTTTGAAGGCAACCCCTCTTCAAAGGCACTACTGGGTATAAGAACTGGTATTTTGACCCTGTCACTTCACTACACTTCTGGACCTGTGAAGAACTCTTCCAGGAGGAAGGACTGCTGTGCTGCTAAAATGACTGCCACTCTGCTGGACTGCTGCTTTGGGGAAAAACTGATTTTCTGCTGTGCTGCCCACTTCTCTGACTGAGGAACGACTGGACCCATCTCATCTAACCCAGAGTGACTCCAAGGGCATGCTGACTTGCTCTCTGTTCTAAGTCTCAGGGACATCAAAGACTGCAACTCTCCCTGCAAGAGCCCCTTGACTTTGCTTGCTGCAAGTTTAGCGCAGTCAAGTGGTGCCAACCCAGTCCTGTACCCTTGGAAGTTGGTATAGAGTGCTGCGCCGCTAAAATCAACACTGTTGCACTGATTGTAACTGAGGCATCTCTATGGACTCTGACACATCACTACAGCTGCGAGGATCGAGTACATCGCTTCGACCCCTCAGTCATTCTGCCACTCGGAACTGGTGTACCTCCATTGATGAAGCTGCTTTGCTGCAGCTTCGAGGATTGAAGTAGTCACTGCACCAACTGATCGGCACATAGCCTCCATTCCTGATGCATCCATAACTTTGCACAGCTCTGGAACGACTCATCGCCTCACCTGCTCGCCGCATTGTCATCAACTCATTCAAGCTAATTTTTCATTGGGCCAAGGCTAGTCGCTCTATTGACTTGTGCGCCATCTCGGTCAGCCTGAACTTTTGGATTTTCCCCGGTCTAGCCTGACCAGATAGCCCAGATTGGCGCTTTTAGCTCTACATGTCATCCTATTCTTCAAAAAATCATAACTCCGGTTATACTTCTTATTATTTTTTGTCACTTCAGTCTTCTTTTGTTCATAAAGATACAACCCAGTTTAATAACTTGGTGTGGAGTCTTATTGTGGTATTTTCACTGTTACTATTTCAAGTGTTGTACAAATACTTTACACATTGCCTCTTAAGTTAAGCCAGCCTTTTCTGTGCCAAGGTACCATAGTGGCAGCGTGGTTTTCTCTTCCTCCCCAGCAGTTAGTGGCAGATCTCTGGGTCCACCATGTGCGCCCTTTCTAGCTGTCTACAGAGAACACTTGTCTATCCCAGGTGACGCACATAAGTTGGGGTTATGGCCTGAAATCACATGGCCTAAGTCTCCATATGTATGATGTGCGTGTCCTGTCCTAGGGGAGCATTCCAGTCAGTTGAGGCAGACATGTAAGTCATGCAGAGCGGAATATTAGGAGTATTGTTCTCTTCCGGTGTTCCTCTGTCTCCAACTGTCACCTAAACCCCAATGCTGCATTCAGTGGCAGACGTACCTGGCTGTCCGCCCACTAGGTGTGCCCGCCAAAGGCAGTATAGATCTGTGCAGGTCTATGTCTAACACATAGTTATAGTCACCTCCCTTGATCATCATATTATGCATATTCAGGAAAAGCACCAGAGCCTGGCACTCTAAGTACTGGGTCTGTCCGTGTTTGGGGTGTAGATGCTGCCCATTGTTCACGGCAAGCCATCAAATCTCCCCCACACAATTGCATACACACAACTGCATACCTGCCCTCTTTATCAATATTGACCCCCCCCCCCCCCCAGCTGTTCTAATGGTATCAGCAGTTGAACTCCTATCATAGCCAGAGGCGCAACTAGAGCCAAATTTCGGGAGGAGCTAAGAAAAATCTTCAGGGGCGGGGGGGGGGGGGCTGAATCTTTAAGCAACATGCAGAGTGGAGCTGCAGGGGCTCTTAGAAGGGGTGAAACAGCAAGGCCTCCTTAACATGCAAATGGTCTTTTAAAGACCTTTGAAGTGCTCAGTGCGGCTGTGTGTGCCTGGGAAGCTGTCTCATCACGGGCTGCCACACTAGGGGGGGGGGGGGGGACGGACGGTGCTGAAGCCCTTTGAGTCCAATGGGCATTGCGCGCCAGATCATAGCCCCCCTGGCAAAGAGTCTCGCCCCTGTCATGTATTTGGCCTTTTTATGCCTTTTAAATTGAGAGATTTCACCATCTGTCTTGTGGACCTCCTGTAGGAAGGCTATGTCCACACCTCTCTGCATGAGTAAGCCAGTGTCTTGCACCTTTTTACTGGGTGACCCTAGGCCCAACATGTTCAATAAGAGGAACGATACCTAGTCTCTCCCTGTGCCATCTTTGAGTGTCTGCGTGGGAGTTCCTGATTTTGCATACTTTATGAGCTGTGGGTTGTGCCTCCCAGCGCCCTCCCATGACCTGCCTAACATGTGGCCCCTTATCAGGGAAGTGCATATCAATACAACAGCTGGACTGGATTTGATAAAAAAACAGCAACTTTTCCCCAGCTCCCTTACCCCAGGTTGGAGTCACAATGGTCATCCGTCCATTGAACTGATGTTTGGTTACGGACTCCAACCAGTCCACATCAACATGTATGCAGGCATTTTGTAAGGGTACAGAAGGATGTAACGGTTCAGCGCACCATGTTTATCACAGTTTGGAGTGCTAGTAAATTATGTCTGGGGTACAGATTGGCCTCCCCCTTACACCACGCATGTTGTCTCTCAGTATTGCCCAGGGTTCTTGCAGCTTGTCCCTCATATAGGTGTGTCCCATTCCTCTTGCAGGTCATACGCCATCCTAGGTGAGACCTATGGGCCGATAATTGTATCTGCCAGAGCTCCTCCATGTCTCGCCCCCCCCAGGCCAAGGTTAAATTGGTCCTGTGGTTACTGGAGGAGGATTGCTCCAAGCCAGCAACAATGTTCGCCATTTCCACTGCATGTTTTTGATGTACTTAAGCTTTGGATGGCCTGCTTGTTCTCTCCTCCATCGCTACCGCTTTGGGTTTGATGATTTGCTCCAAACCCCTGAATCAGCGCCCTCTCTATGCTTCTCCAACCAGGCACTGGAAGGTTTGTCAAAAACATGGATCAGTCATCTACCAGCGCTTCCAGGCGAGTCGAGAAAAGCAATATGTATTTCAGGCCATCATCTCAGTGTTCCCTCTTTACAGCTATGTGCAATGATTCTTTGTTGTTGTACTGCGATGGTGTCGTTCAGAAAGATAGCCACTGAAGCACTGTCAATATGGGCACTGTCAATATGGAAGCGGCAATATAAGCTCTGTTGTGATAGTGGAGCAGTCTTTCCACCACTGCCCGGGCGGCGCCCCAAGCAATGGAAGACTTGCTGGTACCCTGTGTCCCCTTCCAGAGCACACAATGGCGATAGGCTCAGTGGTGTCACCTTTTTAGACTGCCAGTCTACCAGACAGGCAGCCATGTCTTTCCCCTTCACTCGCTCCGGTAAACCCACCACTAGGATATTGTTGCTGCAGGTTCGCACCTCTATGTCCTCTGCTCTATGATGCAGGGCCTCCACACCCATGGCAATCTCAGAGATCTGTCTCTGCAAGTTGGACACAATAGGGACCATTTCTTTCAAACAGTCTTCACTGCTCTTCACTGTTATTTGTGGTGGTCATCGCGCAGGAGACCATGATCCAGGGATGCCTGGTCTAGCTTGTGCTCTAGGACTTTCCAGGAAGAATTGACAGCAGATAGGACCTGGTCAAGCTTGTTAACTGGTACTGTGTTCTTGTCCTGGCCAGTGAGCGCTATTGGTCCTTCCAGCGCCACCACCAGACTGTGAGCCATTTCCTCAATGTTAATGTGGTCCCATGGTAGGATGTGCCTTGTGGTTTATTTGTGGCCAATGTCCAGTCCCATGGGGCAGTGTACTTGGTGGGAATCAGGTGCTGTTCATAGGTCATTCAGCAGTCCCCTTAGTCATATTTATCCACGTTCAACATGGTGGTAGGGGCATGCAGCGTGTGCTCACATGTGCTGGTGGCATCCGGTCAACCAGTGTCATGTGCCGGGTTCCTCGCAAGGAATCTCCACAGGTGTCTGCAGTTTTAGCCCCAGTGAGGCACCTCTTCACTGCGCCTTGAATGAATGTGCCTGAGTCAGCCCAAGGGTTGTGCTTATAGTAACATACAACCCCTCCTGCTCATGTTCATGCTGACGGCTGACTGGGCAGGAGGAAAAGCAGCCCTCACCACCTCAGTTTAACTCTTTTCCAGCTCGGGTCCACAGCCCAGCACGTTCTCTGAGGGGCCCCACCCTTGTGGTTTTCACTCTTGGTCTCGGAGCAGCAACTGGCAAGTCGAGCCAACATGGTCTTGCAGCTAGCAGGACATGGACTCTCATGTACACTTTCCCCCTCTTTGAGAGACACACAGGGCAGGCCGAGCTCCTGGGGGCTCAAGTCTTAGTGCAGCTGCCCACCGGGGAGGGGGCCCTCGTCCTCGGTCCTCCAACTCTTCGGGCCTGGTTCCAGCCACAGGTTCTCCCGCTAGCCTGTACAGCCTTGCTTATTAAATGTGGCATACTCTCACCTCAGTCCTCACTTCCCCATGGTTCTGCTCCTCTGCCATCAACTCCTGCAGCTTCAGGCACCATCTTGGCTTCTAGCACCACAGGCACTGTTGTTGGTTAGATTTCTTTTCAGGCGTGCCAACAATCTTTCCCTGGGCATCCGCACCAGTTGGGCAGATTTTTTTTGTTTTGGGGGGGGGGGGGGGGGGGGGGGGTTGTATGCCTGTTGTGAGCTCTGTTGGATGTGTGGTTAGCCACGCTCGCTCTCCTTTTTATCCCGCATTAAGGTTAAACATTCCAGTTAGTTTAATATGTTTGGATACATTACCCTCCAGATTCTCTCCTGCATCTAGAAACCTGGTGAACTTTCAAGAGTCTCATTCAGTCTGAGTTCTTGACTGGTCTTAGTGCCAAAGAGAACTAGCAACCTGGATTAGCTAACTGGTTTGACGCTCACACTCTAAGGCTAACATTGGCAACACAATGCAGGCTGTAGTTCAATACAATTAAAACATGACTTTGCAATACATGGGTGATATAAAGAATTGGGTAATGATGGTGTACTTTTCAATTGTAAAATAGTCACTCCTAGGGAGGCTGAAGGATACATCCATTAGAAAGGAGGTGAGACAAAAACGCTCCTGTGGACAGATATTACATGTGATTGACCATGTACTAGCCAATGGCTGAAGTTTCCTGAACCGAGTAAGCCAACGGCAGAAGGAGGCTGTCCATTATAATATGTATGGAATGCAATATGTTTACCTTGAATGTCGCGAACGCCCAAAGCATAATAAACCTTAAAACCACATTTAGTGTTGAAATTCCCAACCTCTGTCTTAGTGACTAGGCTGTGCTACTTCAAATATAATGGTCAAGGAGAAGTCTTGCAGTGAATTGTATACCATAACTTTATAGCTGGTGTGATGAAGGATTTGTGGATGAGCACATGCTTTTTAATTTTGTCATGTTTTCATCCATAGCCTTGCCACACTAGGGGAAATGTTAACACTGATGCTGGCATTGCAATTACCAATCAACAGAGCAGCAAATGTTCAGTGAAAGATCACACGTTTTTGGAAGGTGTCGGACTGTTTCTAGTTCATATAACACTTCCCCGGCCTAACTGCACATACAGAAACCACTAGACTACAACTCAACATCGCCTAATTTGCCCATTAGTAAACCTATGATTAGACAGGAAACCGCAATCCCAACTCAGTTTTTTCCACGCTGTGCCATTACATTGCATGCGTTACAACGCATGCGATGTAACTACGCGTAGTCATTACTACGCATACCATTACATCGCATACGCTGTTACAACGCATGCAATGTAATGCCAATCCACCTCGTTGTGAGGAAACGAAGGCTCTTCCGTTTCCTCACAACGACTTGCACCGCCCCTCGACGTGAAGCAGGAACCGAGAGCAGAGAAGGCGACGCTGGAGAGTAACCACTAGAAAAGGGAGGTAAGGGAGATTGTGCTTGGGGTGGGAGTAGTGTGGGTAGTGGTTTAGGGTAGTTTTTTAGGGTAGTATAGGGGTGGGAGTAGTGTGGGTAGTGGTTTGGGGTAGTGTGTGTGTGTAGTGTTTTAGGGTAGTGTGTGTGTGTAGTGTTTTAGGGTAGTGTGTGTGTGTAGTGTTTTAGGGTAGTGTGTGTGTGTGTAGTGTTTTAGGGTAGTGTGTGTGTGTGTGTAGTGTTTTAGGGTAGTGTGTGTGTGTAGTGTTTTAGGGTAGTGTGTGTAGTGTTTGTGTAGGGTTTCGGGTTGTGTAGGGGTGGGAGTAGTGTGGGTAATGGTTTAGAGTAGTGTTTTAGTGTTGTAGTGTTTTAGGGCTTAGGGTAGTGTAGGGTTGGGAGTAGTGTGGGTAGTGGTTTAGGGTAGTGTTGTAGTGTTTTAGGGTTAGTGGTGTTTTGGTAGTGTAGGGGGTCGTGTTAGGGGTAGTGTTTTAGGGTTAAGGGTAGTCTAGGGGTGGTAGTAGTGTGGGTAGTGGTTTAGGGTAGTTCTGTAGTGTTTGTGTAGTGTTTTAGGGTTTAGGGTAGTGTTTGTGTAGTGTTTTAGGGTAGTGTTGTAGGGTTAAATTTTAGGGTAGTGTTTAAGGGTTTATGGTAGCATTGTAGTGTTTGTTTAGTGTTTAGGGTAGTGTTGTAGTGTTTTAGGGTAGTGTTGTAGTGTTTGTGTGCAGTGTTTTAGGATTTAGGGTAGTGTGTGTAGTGTTTTAGGGTAGTGTGTGTAGTGTTTTAGGGTAGTGTTGTAGTGTTTTAGGGTAGTGTTGTAGTGTTTTAGGGTAGTGTTGTAGTGTTTTAGGGTAGTGTTGTAGTGTGTTAGGGTAGTGTTGTAGTGTTTTAGGTTTTAGGGTAGTGGTGTAGTGTTTTAGGGTAGTGTGTGTGTAGTGTTTAGGGTAGTGTAGTGTTTTAGGGTTTAGGGTAGTGTTGTAGTGTTTTAGGGTAGTGTTGTAGTGGTTTAGTGTTTTTGTGTAGTGGTTTAGGGTAGTGTAGTGTTTGTAGTGTTTTAGGGTTTAGGGTAGTGTTCTAATGTCTGTAGTGTTTTAGGGTAGTGTTCTAATGTTTGTGTAGTGTTTTAGAGGTTTAGGGTAGTGTTTGTGTAGTGTCTGGGATTGTGAAGGGTAGTGTAGTGTTATTGTAGGGATTGGACTGGGGTCAGGGAGGGTTGTGTAGGGGTACTATAATAGTGTTTTAGGGTAGAGTCACTTACCTTGCAAACTTTTACCACAACTATAGCTTTACCACGCATGCCTTTGTGTTGTAATGGCATGCGTGGTGAAAGCATAATCGTGGTAAAAGTTTGCTATGTAATGGCATGTCGTTGTCATTGACATTGTGTAGTAATACCCACGTTGTAATGGCACGCATGGTATTGGTATGCGATGTAATGACATACATCCTGATTAGGCACGTTTTGCTGATTTGCATTAAACTTGATTTAAGATTCTTGATTACAGTATTGCTAAAACGGCTAATTGTACTTCTGCCGCCCGATTTTCCTGCCGTCGGCCAGTGAACCCGTGAGCTGCGAGCGCGTGACAAGACGGAAGAGCCCCGCCCACCCCAAATTGCGGAACGCGAGCAGCTTGTTCTGCTGCTCTTTGCTACGCCGCGCCAAACCCACGGGGAAACAGCGACCTAAGGCCCCTTTATAAATCAAGTTAGGAGCCAGGAGAGCAGCCCCCAGACGTGGGTGAATAGCGGCACCATATTACCGCGAACAGCTTGCAGGAAACCACTGAAGGTGCCATCGAAGGTGTCAGTAAAGACCTCCAAAAGCCCCAGCAAATAAGGGGCTGGTGAAAGGAGTAAGGAGAACGGGACACTGCATAACTAAAATCCGGGGGTTCAGGGCACCTAAAGACTGTAAAAAAGCTGGTGGCAGACCAGGGGAACTCTCGTCCCCCCTTCCCCTTCTGCCCCCCCCCCCTCCAGTAGACAGGAAGTAAGGGGGTGATCTTCAAGATATAAAATACAGGAGTACAACGTAAACAGGCGGGCACAGCAGTACAAAGGCACAACAGAGGTAAGTGGACGTGGAATTGCAGTAACTGAGTTGTTAAATGAAATTGCTCAGGGGGTCCGCTAAAGTGGTGTAATCGGAACACGGAAACTTGCAAAGTAAAAGTACACTCGTTATAGTTCCGGGCTAGAGTAATGGCACCAAAAAGGAAGCAAAAAAGTCATAAAGCAAACACAGAGCTCAGCCCTGGGATAAGGGAACTCTATAGAGAATCAAGAACCCAAGAAGAAAGCCAGATGAACCAGGCCAGTCCTATGGAAAATATGAAAGTGGTACCTCCAAAAGAGGAAGAAAAAAGTGACAGAGCTAGAAAGTAAAGAATGCCTGTCCGCCTCAAAATCTGTAAAAGACTTTGTAGATAAATACTTCAAAAAAGTAGACCCACTCCAGGAGAGACCTGGAAACAGAATAACCCATGATGAGAATGGTTCGGTAGAAATTGTAGAAGAGCTACTAGAGGTATCACTACTGCTAAACCAGTCGATCCCTGGTCAAAATGAACTGCTGGCAGCGCCGCGTCTGTCCTCATCCCCTAAATTATTCTCACAACTGATACAGACACAAGTGACCCCAAGCCAAATGGGAAGCATTATGGAAATGTCGAGTAATGATTGGGGTGAGGAAACAAGTACACCAGCCCAACGGTCAAATGAATTTCAACGGGAGACACAGAGAAGTGTAAGAGCAGAAGACCCAGAGAAGAACAGTGAACAGGACTTAGATATCTCTGCCATATCCTCCTCTTCAATGATGGACTTATTGTTGATGCTTCAGAAAACCCTACAGGGGATACTAGAAGCTTACAGTGTTAAACAATGGGGTCTTAAAAACGCAAACAACATATCTAAAAAAGATTGAGGAGAAACTGCAAGGAATTAGGTCAGATGAGATGAGACCAATAGCCCCTAGAACAGAAAGTGAGCAAAGTACAGAAAGGGAGTGTAGAAAGAATAGAAACCGCTAATACAGTATATATTTCCGAACGCCCAATGCTGATAAGAATAGGAGATAACTTCAGATATAGCACAAGGTATAACTGCACACAATATAGAAAATGGATAGGCAGCAAAAGGGAAACTAAAGTAGAAATAAAAGAAAACCAACGGGAAAAAGAGGTCAAGACTAAGACAAGTCCTGCATCCACACAGGTATTCAATAAGTCAGCAAGACCAGAGGGTAGCTCCAAAGTACCAAGAAAAGAAAATGTTTAGCAAGGGGCTAAGTAAAAAGCAATTAGAAATAAATCCCCAAATAAAACCAGTAATTGAGGGATGTAATAGATTTGCTCAGAAGAACAGCAATTTAGGAAAAGTAGCCCCACAATCAGGTCAAATAGGAGAAAAAAGCCACCTAGGGATGGATAGAAGGAAAGTTAACAGACAGCAAGGTGTAACAAACTAGCTGACTGGCATCGTGATAGGAAGTAATAAATGGTTGTACTTTGAGCCAGTCCAACCAGGAAATAAGGGGAAGAAATCGTGGAAGATACAACCCTTAAATAGGTCCCAAATTCTATTCTCATTTTCAAAATGCCCAAGCCTGAGAGTTAAAGGCACAAATGATCTGAGACAAGTGGGTTTTCTAGAAAATATAAACGGGGTAGAAATCACAAGAGTTTTAGTCTACTCAGATCTGGTAAAACAGGCAATCCGGAAAGCTGAAGCTGAGATAGAACTAGAAGGGATACGGTTAGTTGTAGAGAGTGACTTGGAAAGATATGTGCAACCAGATGGAGACTTCCTAAAATGTCATGCAGGCCTTGGGAGGAGACAGGTGAGGATTATGGAGAATAATGAAGAAGGGGGAGGTATGCTAAATATAGTAATAAATACTCCAGTAACTGATAAATCATGGATAACTGGAGTCAAAGTAGCAGCCCAGCAGGCCCTCCCAGTGGTATGAAGAAGGTTTGGGGGAAGATGGAGGTGTAAGTGAGGTAGAATTGACGAGGGGATGTCGCATAGCCTAAAGTTTTTATCCTTGAACATAAATGGCTTGGGTAATAGAGCAAAAAAGGAATGTATAAACGAACTAGGGAAGAATATAGGAATTCTGTGTGTACAGGAAACTTGGCTATGCGATGAAACCCCAACATTTGATGGCTTTCTCCAGCTCCACCGCCCGGCCAGGAAACAGAGGTTCGGACGCCTGGCAGGGGGTGATTATGACCTTGGTGTCAACCAAAATAGCAAAGCATGTGATCCTCCTAAATGTAAAATGCAAATGGCTTTTGGTGTGTAGAGTTTCCCTGCTGATCTTAGATAAAAAGTATGAAAATGTAATCATTATAAATGTGTACATGCAATGGGAGAATATTAATGAGTATGAAAGTGATCTGGATCTTTTTAAAAACGATATAGACTTTCTATGCGGAAAGTATGAGTTGGACATATTTGTCATAATGGGGGATTTTAACCATAAATTGAACCCAAAGATGGTAGACCTCTGGTTTAGGGACATACAGGACGCTTATGAGATAAAGAAGGCAACCTTTCCAGACTGTGAATCCCCAAGACTGGATAAAAAGCTGGGAAATTACCTAGGGATGAAGGGTCTGTTCTGTTTGAATGGTAGATTGGAATTAGATTGCCCAGCAAAGAAAACATTTAAAAAGGGCACACAAAACTGCCTAATTGATTATGTGTTCATGTTTACATGGAATTTTCCTCTTATAACCGAATTCAAGATACTCGAATTAGAAGAGAGTGATCATAATCCTTTGCAGTTGATGATCCAGGGAGGCAGGCAGAAATCGTGTGAGAAAGTTATCGCACAAGTTGAATACCCCAAAAGAGTGACCACCAAATTATCAGAAGAGTACATAGAAAAACTAGGTAAACTCCAACAGAAGATACCCTTGGGGGCGATAGAGGCCAGAATCCTGGATTAGTTTGAGGGGAAAAATAGAGCAAGTGGTGCAATGTCTCCGAATTGAATTAAAAAAAGCTTAAATAAATGAACATGTAATCCCGGCAAAATGGCCAAAATGGTTTTCTGCAAACTGCCAAAAGAAAGAGAAATTAGGAAAGAAGCAAGAATGATTAGAAGGAAAAAAGATCAGAAGAGTCAAAGGCACCTGGAAAAATTAAAAAGAGAATATAAAAGGTTACTTGCAAATGCTAAAAGAACGTATAAGGATAAATGCTGGGAAACTCTACTGCAAACTATTGAATCAAAAAATCCAAGACAATTTTGGAAACTAGTAAAAACAGCAACAGACCACCAAGTAGGGGTAATTAATTGCGTGGTAGGTGAGGCAGCCTGGAGAAGGAATTGTACGGCCCACGGAGAGATCTAGCAGAAGGAAGGCCTGCACCATGGCAAGGGCTAGTAGCAGACATAAAACCAGATTTTACAGAATTAAATGTAAAGAATACAATAGCTAACCTAAAGCTAACACGAGCTGCAGGCCCAGACAACCTTCCAGGAATAATAATAAAAACAGAGGTGAAGTGGTGGGCGACATTCCTATCTCAAATGTTCATGGCAATCCCAGAAGGAGGGAAAATACCAAAGAATTGGAAGGGATCAGTAATAAGGCCAGTACACAAAAATGGGGACGTGAATGCACCACAAAATTATAGATTAATCAACCTACTAGACATGGGGGGAAAAGTGTTTTCAAATTGGGTAGAGGGGTTCGCAATAGTACCAACTGAACAGGGGGGCTTAGAGGAAGGCCATTCTACGGCCGACCATTGTTTTGCCCTGTGGGCCGTGTCACGCAAGTCAATGGAACAAAATGGTAAGTTGTGCTGCTGTTTCGTAGACTTCCCAGCCGCGTTCGATTCCATTGATCGGAACTGCCTTTGGGAAACCCTAGAAAGTAAAAAGGTCCCTGCTGGTTTGTTGAGGATAATAAAAGAGCTGCACAGCGGCAACTGGGCCCAAGTAATTAGGGACACAGAGGAGTCACTAACTCCAAAAATAGCAATAGAGAATGGCCTCAGACGGGGCTGTGTGTTAGCCCCCCTGTTTTTTGCCATATTTCTGGCAGACTTACCAGTGACTCTCGAGGTCGAACGAAATGCGAGCCCGAGAATGGCTGATAAGAAAATATCTTGCCTGCTGTTTGCAGATGATTTTGTGATTTTTAGATCAGACAGAAACTGGCCTAAAAAGGAAACTAAATGTTTTTATAGATTATTGTAAGGAGAAAATTTTAACTGTAAATATGGAGAAAACTAAGATTTTATGTTTTGGAAAAAGAGACTAGCTTCAGCTGGGTGTTGGGAGATCTCAAATTGGAAGTGGTGAATGAATATCGTTACCTGGGGGTGTGGTTTGGTTTAGTGGATAAAATGGAGTACCCACCTAGAAGCTCAGAAAGCAAAGGCCTTTACCTCGATCTGTGGCCTGAAGAAATTAAATCAAGATTATAGTGTTATGTCGCACAGACCAGTGCTGAAGGCCTTTAATGCAATGATTCCCCCGCAAATATTATATGGAGCGGAAGTCCTCTACCTTAGCGGGAAACAAGGTTGGGACGTAGAGGAAGGAAGCAGTTAGAACAGAGATAGGCACAACTGCTTGGAGCATACAGGTACAATTGATTTTAGTCAGATTTAGGAAGCGGTTGGACATAGATATAGGCCAGGTGTCCAAATGGTGTAAGAAAGAGATCCTACTAAATAGCCTTAAATGGGCTAAAGATGCTAGAAAGAAAATATCACAGGTTTGTGAAAATTTAAAGGTGAAAATATCCCATGATTCCCTCCAGGTAGAATTCCCTAAAAGTGAGCTCACGAAATATGGGCAAGAAACGTCAAGAATAGCAGATATGGTATACCTAGAGAAGAAAAAAATCAGTGGAGCACATGAAGGAGTCATGGCAAAAAGAAAAGTGGTTCCCTTAGTTGGATGTGTTACCAAATTATTGGTATGGACAGGATATTTTAAGATTGAGAGTAGGAATAAACCCCTGGCTAGTAAATGAAGAACTAAAAAGAAAAATACTACACAGTGACGGTTATTGTAAATGTAGCCTGGGTACCAAAGGAGATATATTGCACATTCTGTTAGATTGTTTAAAATTGCTAGAACAGCGAAAATGTTGTCTCCGCCCGTTATTTCTAAAATATGACATAAGGCAACGGAACAAAGCAGTAGAATTGCTAATAGAAATGCCAAACCTTGACATAGCGGTAGCAGTGGGGAACTATATGAAAGAAATTAAAAATGTCCTTAGGGAGAATTGGCTGAATATGCAATGATTTTAAATAATTTTAACCTGTATTAGTTATTTTAAAGAATATTTTATTACATACATTTAAAATGAGATGTAATCCATAGGACGAGATTTGAATTTTGTACCACTTATTGAATACGTATTAACTTTTTTACGATTGAGAATGTACAATAGTGATTTTTTTATGTAAAAATTGGTTTTACATCTGTTTAAAGACTTAAGTCTAAATAAACATTGTTTATGGCAATGAATTAATAAAAAAAAAAAAATAAGCTCATATGTTTCTAGGATTATTGCCTTGCCATTTTTTGGCCTCAACTAGAGGTTTGTGTAGTGCTGAAACATGTGCAAACAGAATTTTATCACTGCATCACTTAAGATTGGAGTGCTATTGTTGCGTGCCATCATGAGTCTGTGTTAAGATCTGGGTGAGAGTCAAGGTCACCCCTAACAGTGACATTGCAAAAGATTTGGACAAATCAAGGGTTGAAACGCAAATGTACATTGGCTCCCCTTCTATTTTATCTTATCTGGTGGATTAAAACGCTGCCCTAACAGGAGTGAGCCCTTTTCCACCTAAGTTTGCAGGTGTTAATTTTCAGTGTCTTCAATGTCTAGACAACACATTTTATTCGACCACACTGCTATTGGTCTGCAGATGATTGGACGCTATGTCTCTTTACTGCAACAAAAACAAGGTCTCCATCAATGCCTCAAACAAAAATAATGCTGTTGGGAGAAAGACGGTCAAGTAACTACATTTCCTTTGGCCAGGTGCACAGATTGAACAGGTACCCAGCTTGAAATATCTTGACATCCCGTTTGATCAGAGTGACTCTCCCCATATGCAACTTGAAGCAATGAAAGGAATATCTGTTGCAATGATAATCAGCTTTTCGAAGTTGCTAAAAAAAATGACAGGTCCTGACCGCAATGCAATTTGCCTAAGCTATTGATACCAAATGTATTCCAACTCTGTCATATGGTTCTTAAATCTTTAAAGACCGTTCATGCTCTTAGCTGGACAAGGCCCAGTGCCACTGCTACAGAAGACTATTTCAGTTGTCGGATGCCACCCAGTCATCTTCAATTTTGCCTAGAATTCAACTTAAGCAGCAAATGACCATGGGGATAACGAAATTCTTAAATTATTATATTAAGCTCAAGGTTTCCCCGCCTGTCTTGTTGAGGTAGCTAATATGGTCCAGTGTGAAGGATGGTAAGCATGCATTAAGAGAATATGCATTTAATTCAAACAATGCCGTGGGCACTCGAGACCTTGCAGGGAGCCACCCCACATAACGGGCGTGGCGACGTTAGTGGCAGCCAAAGGGCCGCATAGGAAAGGGATCCCTTCTGGGTTGTGTGACCCGGAAGGGATAGCAGAGAGGAAAACCGGAAGTGCGTCAGAGGTTAGGGGCAGGGTGACCCGGAAGCAGTTCGGAAGCGCGAGGCTTAAAAAGCCAGCGCCTCAAGTTACGCCCCCTCTTTTCTCCACTTTGACTCCCAAGAGTCGGACGTCCCGTAGGCAGTCCTGGTGGAACCGTGGACCGTGTCGCGGCAGCTGGGGCGCGTCAAAAGTCATCCGACTATAGGTACAGGTGAGTGGGCCTCGCAGTGCGATAGTGTGTTTGGAGGTGGTATTCGTGATCCGTGCGTGAAACGTGACCTGCATGGAGCGTGGGGCTGGTCAAAGCGAGCGGGCGTGCGGATGAGAAAAAATGTTTAACGTGTGGGGGTGCTTGCCTGAATCGAGTCCGGGTATGCGTGCGAGCGCCTCGAGTGCATTGACTTAGCGGTGGTATCAGTTTTTTTGTTTGTGCCGATTTAGGTGGCAAACGCGAAGCAAATAAGAAATTTTACATGAATTTTTTCAAATGTTGGCGCGAATATCAGTGCAGTTATGACCGGCGCAGCAGCGAGATGGAGCTACCTATTTTGGCCCGCAATGAGAAGCGAGGCTTCGAAGGTACAGGCATGCGGCTCGGTTCCTTTGAAGTAGCGTAAGCGGACCGCGCTGCACAGAATGCCCCCTTTTTTAATCCTTGTAACTAATAGCATGATCTAATGTGAAGGCTGACGAGATGCGCGGCGCCTTGTTTCAGATAGGGAAAACAGAACGGTCCGCATCGGATGCACTCCAGTGGCCGGTTAGCGCGCTTGTTTAGATCGCGGTGTAGTTTGCGCCAGGCAAGTAGGTTTGATCCCAGTACTGGCCAAGGAAATGTTCTTCTGTTGAATAGTGGTACACCCCGAGCAAATGAAATAAAATACTGGCATCATCTTGGGCTATGCTAGCGCTACGTTTTAACCCTCAGTGCACCAGTCCATGCTTGCATACAGAGGGAAGGGGCAGATACGGGGGGCCCATGCTTTGCATACAAAATTAGCGGGGTAGCGCTAATTAGTTGCATTTAGTGGTGATGCAATGCGTCTGCATACTCTGAGCGCTCAGGTTGCTTTCATTGTTGATGGAAATAAGGATCTTGACGCCAGGTAACAATCGGGTGGCTAATCCGGAAGGGTGTGTTTGTGTCAGTAAAAGAAGGTCTAACACATTTCTATTTTATTAAGTGCAGAATGCCGCCAAAACGGCCAACGAAGGGCAAAGGGGCCTCGACCAAAAGAGATCACTACTTGGCATTGACGGAGCTGCTGGAGTTCACTTGGCATTGACGGAGCTGCTGGAGTTCACAAAGGAAAAAGGCGTCGATTGGGCGTTAAAGACAATGAGAGAAGGGGCAAGAGCGGATGCCCAAGAGGAAAGAGGGCGAGGCAAGCGAGCTCGTCGCACACCTGAACGGTTTAAAGAGTCCTCCAAGGAAAAGCGGCCTAGGGCAGTCGAGTCACAACCAACATCCTCAGGTGAGAAGGAGATGCTCGAGACAATAGACTTGATTCCTAACACAACCAAAGGAAACAGTATTCCGCAGGCGGGCCGAGTCGGGGGAAATAACACTCAGTTTAACATTGCGCAGCCGGGGGCGGTGGCCGTCGCTAATGCGGAGGCGCCCGGTGCTCAAGCACCCTTACCTCCAGTGGTCGCACAGCCGGGTAGTGGAATTGCACAAGTCTGGGTGCAGTCTGGGGGGTAGCGCAATCACCAGGTGTATTAGTGTCAACTTCACACCGGCAGGCAATTAGTAATTGTCCTGCTGGCGCAATGGTACTCTCCACAGCTTACTCAGGATTGGTAGGACCAGTGGTTATGGGGGGTCCATCCCCGAATGTAGTAGCTTTGGACCCACAAGGGCAAACAAACACCGGCGCAAATTTGGCAGGGACAGCAGTTAATTAGATTCAGGGAGGGACGGTGCCGACGGGGTAGCAGTCTTTAGCTTGCAGCCCTTAAATTTCCGGCTCCGCGTCCATGACTTTATCGCCATCTGCAGAGATCACATGGCATGTACCCTCAGTCACCAAAGAAAAGATCCTAAAGGTCGAATATATTGACGTATTCGATCTCATTAATGCAGGGGTGGTTCCAGGTAAGACCAGGGTAGGCAAGGAAGGAGAGTATAAGCAGAAGAAGGCGTATGTTGAATGGTCCATAAGGAATTGGATTACAGGATTCGCCATTTACGCTGCCATCATGGTAGAAAGGTATCCAGCAGTGGCCCCTCAGATAATCAGTTACATATCTTTGATACATGGGGCGGCCTCCGAGTTCCCAGGCACAGGTTGGTTACAATATGACACCAAGTTCAGGCAAATGAAGGCAGTACATCCCAAGATGGCATGGGACCATCGCAAGATTAATGTATGGCATGCGGTGATTTATTCCTCTGCACCTGGGACCAAGACTAGTTACCCTTCTCACAATCAGTCCTTTCGGAGCGACAGGGGGGCAAGAGATAAAAAGCAGGCCTGTTGGCTGTATAACAAGAATGAGTGCACCAGAGGGACTACGTGTAGATTCAAGCATTGCTGCTCCTTCTGTGGGGGTCCGTCTCATCCAGAGGTCAGATGCTTTAAGAAGTCAGGAAGACCAAAGGAACAGCCGACTCAGGCTGCAGCTAAAGGGCGGCCCCCTCAGACATCCGAAAAATCTGCCAACACCCATTAAGAGACATGTGCTGACACACCTCCCTGGCAAGTACGATAAGTTACAAGATGCTCAGTTTCTACTAAATGGTTTCATGTCTGGTTTCCGTATCCCGTCTTCAGCTACTCCCACCAATGTCCCCCCGCGCAACCAGAGCTCAGTGCTCCAGAACATGGAAGCAGCTGAAAAGAAAATAATGAAAGGTTGCCTTGGGGGGGGTGGTGGGTCCTTTCAAACAACTGCCAAAACCTGATCTTGTCTGTTCACCGCTGGGGTTAGTGCCTATAAAAGAGAAAGGGAAATTCCGCTTAATACATAATTTGTCAAGCCCCCCAGGGCTATCCGTCAATGACCAGCTCGACCCAGACTTATGCACGGTGCGCTATACAACGTTTGACACCGCAATCCAGCAATTGCAGGACATGGGGGAAGGGGCACTAATGGCCAAGTCCGATATCGAGGCAGCATTTAGGCTCCTGCCAGTACACCCGGAGAATACTAAGTTTTTGGGTTTCACCTTCAGAGGAGATTATTTCATTGACCTTTGCATGCCCATGGGCTGTTCAATTGCTTGCGCAGTATTCAAGTCTTTTGCCAGGTTTCTACAATGGGCGGTGGAGCAATTCCTTTCTACAGACAAATCCCATGCGGTGGTACACTATCTAGACGATTTTCTATTCATGGGACCTCAGGGTTCACAGTCATGCAGGAAGGCCCTGCTGGGCTTCCAGCACCTGGCAAAAGCCCTGGGAGTACCTCTGGCAGCTGAAAAGACTGAAGGGCCAACTTCCTGTCTAACATTCCTAGGCATTGAAATCGATACTAGAGAAGGGGTCTGCAGGCTACCCAGGTCGAAGGTGTCTGCTTTCAAGGATGCTATTGACGCCTGTTTGGGGGACAAGGAAGGTCACATTACATCAGCTGCAAGTCTTGGTAGGACAACTGAACTTTACCTTGAGTCATACCGATGGGCAGGGCCTTCTCTAGGAGCATAGCAAGGGCAATGTCAGGGCTGCGGGCTAAACATCATAGTCAGGCTGTCAGCGGAAGTGAGGAATGACCTGAACATTTGGAAGGACTTCTTAGAGAACTTTAATGGGTCCTTGATATGGTGGAGACAGAGGTCCTCCAACGCAGAGCTTGAATTGTTCACTGATGCGGCAGGTAGTGTAGGCTTCGGGGCAGTCTTAGGTCACAAGTGGTGCATGCAGCATTGGCCAGAGGAATGGGCACGTCCGGGTCTGACACGCAATGTTACTTTTTTAGAACTGTTTCTTATAGTTGTGGCATTACACCTGTGAGGAGATATGCTCACAAACAGGCACATTGTTTTCTGGTCAGATAGCATGTTGGTGGTTATGGCGATCAATAATCAGAGAGCAACTTGCACATGGGTGCTGTGCTTATTGAAATTACTGCTGCAATGTCTGCATCGCAATGTGCATTTTACTGCAAAGCATGTTCCTGGGGTAGACAACCAATCCGCTGACGCCTTGCCCCTAACGATTTGCGGGTGGCCATGAACCGAGGTATGCCTACCCCCGACTTATTAGTGCTACACTATGGAGGCAACAACATGATCCCGGCGGGAAGAAGGGGCGTAAAAGAGTCACTGTTCGCTGCTTTAGCAGCTATCAAGAATATGTTGCTGAATACGATCTTGCTATGGTCCGAAGTCATTCCGAGGCAGGCATGGGCACTGGGCACGGGGCGCGCCTCCAAAAGCGGTGAATAAGTCTGTGAAAAGGTTGAATCAGTCAGTAGCCGAAATATTTCAGAAATCGAGCATTCGTACCATTAGGCACAAATTAATACAAACGTCCAGGCCGGAGCTATACGCTACGGATGGAGTACACCTGTCTGAAGCGGGCAATGAACTTTTCATACAAACCGTACTAGGGGCCATCTCGGAAGCTCTGGAGTGCAGGGGGAGAGGTCGAGTCCGCCAGTAAGCTCCTCGCCCTGTGGCGGGGTCCTGAACAAGAGGTATCACAGGGACTCCTTTTGGTCAGTGCCATTTTTTACCCCAGAACAGTTCTTAAAAATCATCATGGGCTCTGGGCTGGCGGGAGATTTGGGGCTGACCTGCTGGTGGCCCTGGATTCTCTAACCCTATCCTGGAAGCCGTTGGTTGCCACAAGTAATGCCAGATTATTTACCTGCGGCTCTGTTGACCGGAGGGCGGTTAATTTAAGGAGAGCTGGCTAACTTGGTTGTGGCTTGCTGGCACAGCCCGAAGGTCAAGCAAGGCCCCTTTGGAGAACGGGCTGTAAATAGAATGACTATGTATATACGTGTGAGTATTTGAATACTGTGATGTCGATAAACAAGTTTTAAAGAGTTTCAATAAATAAAAGAGGCCAATGGAGCAATTGGCCTAGAACTGTAAATTTAATAAAAATGTACACACTGCGAAAACCAAACAAGACTCGGGTGTGTCTATTGAGAGGGGGAGAAAATGGTGATGGGGGTGAGTGCACTTTGTATGCCATCTATATATACCTGAACCTTCCACCAAAACTATGTGCGAAGTTATTCACAAAAAATGCAAGTTTGAAATCCACTGACTGAGGACAGGAGCTTTCAGCAAAGGCCCATGCACAATTGTGTGTCGCCCTCTACCAGTCCAAAGGAGGGCCGCACATTTATCTAGCCATATAAGCCCTGAAATGAAAAACATCTAGTCTGGCTAAGATGCGATATTATACCTCTAAAATCCTACAAATACGGACGACGGAAAGGGACAGAGGCAGTACTGTGGACTGGGTGATTACAAACTATCAATCACTGCTGCATGTAGTTTGTGCCTGTAGCAAATGGAAGGACTTAAGGTAATTTTGGCTAGTCCCAGTATTTCAATAACAAGGAATTTGGCAATGGCTAATTTATATAGAAATATGTCTAAGTGGGTTCTACACCCAGTTAACTGCTAGAATTTTTACATTTCTGAAAGGCGCTTATAAAGTTCTGAATAAGAATGATTTTTCTAAGAATTTCAAAAACACGTGAGGTTGTGATTTAAGTAATTTTCCCTTTACTGTCCAACACCCAAATGCCGGGGTTCCTCCAGATGGCACTTTGCATAGATCTTTTGTACTTTAAACTGTCTTTTGGCAAATAGTCTGTCGCCCAGCATGAATGACTCAATGGTAAATGTTTAATGCGATAGATCCATATCATGCTATGTACTTTATGCACCCGTAATATGAGCGCATTGCACAGATCTATTGCACTTTAAACAGTTCTTGACATTTTGTACACCTGTAATATGAGCATATTGCACTTTGCGTAGACCCATTATATTTGAAAGAGTTTCTGGAAAGCACTTCGGGGTACAGGATGGGTGAATTTATGGTAATTGTTTAGGGTAATCGCCTCAGTCGGCACCATGCATTTTATGCGCCGCAATCGAGCAGATGTTGAACTATTTTTGATATTGAATTAAATTAGGTGAAACATTTTATCAAACCCTATTTTAAGAAAGCCTGTGATGTTCTGAAGATTTTATCTTATTTTTATCTTAAAACTTTTATGGTTTAAATAACCAAAAACAAAACAATTATATTACTTACTACTTGAAGTTCTAGTTGAGTGTTTAGGTTTTTTTTTCCAAACCAGCTTTTGGCTAATTCTAAAGTGTGCCGGAAAACAACAATACAGGAATGATTCACACATAAGAGCACGCTTTATTTCCAATGTTTGGCAGCAGTAATTGATAAATGTACATATTCTTTCACACCTTTGATAAGGCTCAATGGGCTCCTGCGCACACTTTCATAGTGCGTAAGGATGTTGTATGTAGTATGTCCTGTATGGGAGATGTTGGGTGAAATGCATGAGGTTCAGAGGATGCTGCAGACACGCAGGGCCTGACTGGGAGCTGTTAGTAGCCCTGGCAATTTTCGTGGACCGGCCCCTGGGGAAGCAAAGCATGGCCCTGTGAGGCTTGAAACGCTTGCTTGCTACTTTTGCTACTGGGGGCCAATATTGCAGCAGTGCTGCAAAACTGTCCCCCACTAACAAAACTGGCCCCCACCACTGCAGAACCGGCCCCCACACTTCCATCCTGATGCGGAAATGCCCAATGCCCGTTACGCCCAGTCCAGCTCTGCGGACATGGCGAGTCATGTGTTGTTGCACATAAGTATGAAATGTTGTGAAGACTGTGCATGTGTGTAGAACAGTCATACAGGTAGATAATTGCCATTTTTAGACTGGCCTGTGTCATAATGAGGAAGCCGCCACCAGGCTCAGAGGTGTTCAACCTTCTGAGTCTACCGCAGGGTTACAAGGACCACACCCATAGAAGCATTGTTAATCAACCTGAGAATTCTATATGGTATCTTCCAAGGAGCAACAGTTTTTGCAGTATCCTTCATGAGAAAAGTTAATGGTTTCCAAAATTCTAAGATGAAATCAATAATTACCTCAAATGTATAGGTCTAAAGGAACTGTTAAATCATGGTGAGCTGTCCCATGGGTGGTTTCTGGTTTAGTGTTATGAGCACTGGGGTATTGAGGTCCACGTCCATCATGTTTCTTAAAAGCAAGAAACTGCTGCTGCTAATGACAAACAAAATTTACATAGATAAACTATTTTATATTTGTGAGATTTTTTTTATTTGTGACTGTTCCTATTTTATGAGTTTCCTTAGCAGGGTTTTGCGAAGGGGTGAGTGGCAAGAGGGGGTAAGGGAAATCAGACTCAAGTTATTGCAGTGCTGCTATCCACGCGAAGGACGTTGACAGGTACATGGTGCCATGTTAACATTGGGTTGGGGCTCATCAGGAAGAGCGATTTTTGCAGATTGTCTCCTGTCCCATAGTTACCATTAAAGGCAGATGGAACATGCCTGCAGTCTATTCATAGAAGTTCTCAGACCAGTTCGCAAAGAATCCTTGGTTTCGTCTCTACTGCAGAATTGACATATCATGTTCATGCACAGTGAACTTTGAATTGACTTCTGTTCATGCACAGGGAATGAAAAGCTACCCAATCTTTGCAGATGTAATTAGAAAACAGCACACTCAGCAGATGCCCTCTCTGGCCATTGGCATTGGCTAATCTTCACAACACTATATTGTTGGTGGCTGGAGTTCTCATAACTGGGCATTGTGTGTGCAATATATATAAATAAAACAATGGGTAGTAGTGATTTATCATTCGCACCTTGTTAGCATACCTGTGTTTGTTGTGGGTAGAGTATAGTTAACACAATTGCTTGTGAGACAGAATGGTGCTGTTAGGTTATACACCCACACTTTACTACCCAAGGTGTGGTTAACCTACTACATCCTAATATCAAGAATGTATACAACTGTTAGAGTAAAACCAAAGCACTGAAACAGTTTTATAAATCAGTATGAGGTCCAAATATTGAGGAGTTGTTTTTCACAACAACAGTACACTTCATTATTTTGCATAATGTATCTTCGGTACATTAAAAAATTTCAGTTTATTTCTTCAGAAAACAGCCAACCTGTTTTGTCACACAGTGACTTTTTCAAGGCTCTTGAAATAGAGGTGAAAGATCAATGGTCCAAGTAGTAGAATCCAAAATAGTGGATTGGTGTCTGCTGAGCATATAGGTCATGTGTGACTGCCTTGTAAAAAGAATCGATCAAATTTTCCGGTATATTGACAATTTAGTTCTGTTGTGGAGTGGGCAGAGACAGGAGGCTGAAGAATATGTATAGACCCTAAATGATAATAACTTCAACTTACATTTTACAACACAGATGAGTGCCAGCGAGATATCCTTCTTAGATATCATTCTACAAGTGAAGGATGGTAAAATCAATAGAACAGTATTTCGTTAAACAACTGCGGGCAATAGTACTCTGCATTTTAAAAGTCAACACCCAGCAAATTTGAAATCTAGCATCCCCTATGGGGAAACACTAAGGCTGAAAAGAATTTGGAGTCCAGACCATGAATTCCAAGGACAGATACGGAAAATTAAAGAAAGGTTTAGTAAACACGGTTATCATTCCAAGACATTAGCTGAGGCCAAACGCAAGTCGGAGGGGATTACTAGAAATCCACTGCTTTATCCCAATCAAAGAACCCCCAAGGAAGGAACATCAACCAGATTTATCACCTGTTTTAATCCAATATCCCCCATAATATGTCCGGTCCTGAGAAGTCGCTGGCAGGTAGTCAAAAGTGATAAAATGTTTGGCAATGATATACCTATGGCACTGCCAGTTACTTACAGGAGGGGGAGGACATTTGGTGACAAGCTCACACATATCTACTTTGATGGTAGTCGGAAATCAGGGACATTGCTTTCAAACATGGAGGGGTTCTACAAGTGCAATAATTGCAAAGCTGGTAGAATGGTGAAAAATGTCCTCACTTTCAAATCTAATGATGGACAGAAAAAAGATCAGTGGGTTCTACAACTGCAATTCTGACTACTGTGTTTATGTTTTAGCTGTCCATGTCCTATGAGGTTTATGGGAAGTACTATATTCACCCTAAAAAAAAGTATGATAGAACATCAACGAGCAATTAGAAACCAGGATTTTACTTATTCTGTGGCCAAGCACTTTTGATAAACTTGAAAGTGATCCTGGTTTACTGATGTTCTTTGCTATAGCTAGGCTTCCCCCGAACATCAGAGGAGGCAATAGGACTGTTAATCTAAGACTTCTGGAATCTTGGTACATTTTGGATTTGAACACCAAATTTTCCAAGGGGCTGAACAGAGACGCAGAATTAGAAGTGCATTGGGGGTGAGGAATTGTCCATTTATTTTCCTGTTCCCCACATACCCTCTGATCCTATGGAGTCCTTGGGGTTGTTTGGATACTGTTTGGCTTTTTGATAAGGGGTGTATGTAGTTCTGCATCAGAGCACCTTATATATATGGGCACTTTAGATCTTTCATTGTTGATGTCCTGCACTTTGACACATAATGCATTTAAGTAGTATTGCATAGATATAGTTTTCTATTACATTGAAAGGAAGGACTCTTCATTGATGATGTTATGTACTTTGACACCTTAGGCATTTAAGAAGCTTGACATATAGATTATTATATTTAAAGGAATGTTGGGATTGATATATAGTATGTAGGTATTTTTCGAATCAAATTCTTACCAGAGGGTCTATACGTATATGATACTTTAACAGGATTGAGTCATTTTATACCATGACTATTTTTTTTTATTGAGATATTGATCCATTTTAATTTACATTTTGATTTATAATGTATCATATGTGCTGTATACTTAAGATGAGGTGAACACCTAGTAATTGTTTATACAAAATACGCAGCAATTTAAGGCTTGCACTCCGGCACCTTATGTATAAAAACGTTTTTTGTATATCTGGAGTTACTCATTGTATTTGTATGAATGATTGAACTGATATATTGGTATTTAATCAATTGATTTTCTCATTTTGAACGATACAATGGGTTTGGGGTGCATGATGCTTTTGGATGATTATAACTCCTTGGAATAAGTAAAACCCAGTAGGTCGTAACTATTTATTTAGGTCATTAAATGAAATGTGATGCTTCTGATTAGTCTTGTGAAGCAAACACAAGGAGATGATGGTCGGAGGGCTGAAACTTTTCAGACCCTCTCCCCCAGTCACAGATCTGGGTTGAGTCCATCATCATTATTTAACTCACTTCGACACCTCAGTTCAGACCCAGCTACATGCAAATCAGTCTTGACCCTGTGCCTCATGGGAACAGTCCAGCCCGAACTGCCAAGCCAGGTCTTCCTGAACCAGGAACAAGCAACCTGGGACCGGTTTCTGGTTTACACCCTTCATCAGCCAGGCTAGCGTGAATGCAATGGCAAAGTGAGCACGGGACCCATGTCTTGGCATACCCTGCCAACTTAGTGCAAACAAAGCAAACACAAGGTGTTGATTGACGGAGCGCTGAGACTTTTCAGACTCTCGCCCCCAGTCACAGATCTGGGTTGAATCCATCATCATTCTTTAGCTCACTTCGTCACCTCAGTTCTGACCCAGCTATATGCAAATCCGTCTTGACCCTGTGCCTCATGGGAACAGTCCAGCCCAAACTGCCAAGCCAGGTCTTCCCTGAACCAGAAACAAGGGGTGAATGTATGACATTGTTCTGCATTCTGTCCATCAAGTCTGTCCAAGTGTTCTTTTTTTTTTTTTTCTTTTTACATTTTTCACTCTAAGTAGGATTGGGCACTGGCCCAAGAGTCGAATAATTATGATACATGCAGCTTCTAATTAGGTTGGCTCACTGGCCCAAGAGTCTATTTTCTGAATTGCTTCCAGGACCCTATCACAAATTATGGGATAATACAATGTTGAGTTGGTTTGTTTTTATAAAAATATTATTTTTTTAAAAGTACAAAAATAAGTAAAAAATGTTTAGAAAAATTATAAAAGTATGTATATTATTCTGCCAGTTCAATATACAGTATACATATTGATAGACATTTGTACAACGGATGCTGTTTCTTCTATGTCTATACGCACTGTACTTTTAAATGTGAAAAAATGTAATGGTAACATGAATTTGAGAAAGGCTGGATCAGCCAAAATGCGCCAGGACAGCTGACATGTCGTGTGAATAAAATAATTTTGCTTGCTGGGAGTGGCCACTTTGCTCTTCTTGTGGGAGTTGATGACAAAAAAATATATATATAATTAGAGACACACATTTAGCCCCGCTCTGGCAAAGGACATATTGTTATCTTTGCCTCGAGGTGGGGCAAATTCCTCCTGGTTCATAGTGACCAGAAGGTAGAGATGGATCCCATATCGGAGCGGTCACTATCTGAAAAACTAGGATCACTCCAGACCCAAGTCTATTAACACCTCCTCAAATTATCTCCGTTCATTAGGACCAAGTATATACCCCAGTGTAGTAATCCCTCGAGTATTCAAATCCTCACATCTTTTAAGGGCAGCAACCTTCTGAAATCTGGTACCCATCCACAATGGAGTCTTTCCTGCGAGTTTCCTGTCCCAACTGGTTAGTTCTAATGTTATCACAACTGTCAAGAATTTTTGTGTTCACATGAAATCTTTAGAAAAAAAAATTGTTTTGTGTTTTTGCAATTGGGTTCCACCTATTAAGTATGCCTGGATTGTTTTGTTTTTTGGGTCACCCGTTTTCTTACTTTTTACCTTGGGTGAGTCTCACTACATAAGTCTCATCCATGGTAATCACCTGGCAAATGGACTGCGTCTGTTTACCACCAGTGTCTACCTTTCAAGATAAGGCTGCTGTGATGCAGCAGGGGTATGGGACATTTGGCTGGTTACACGTGAACACGTAAGCACACACCTGTGTGAGACTGTTGTGCGCAGCCTGGTAACAGCGTATAGATATAATGGTGCAGTGGGGACTCTGCAGGATTAGATATTGACTTGGGGTAAGCCTGATTGTTGGTGTACACTCACTGTTATCTCTGTAGTAACCCTTTATTATACACATAGGGCGGAAACTACATTAGTGTGGAGTTTTCCTTCCCTTAGGACTACAGGGACTAGTGACCTATCGGATTGAGGTGTAACCTGTGGAGGAAAATCAATTATGCAAGTTCCAAAAAGATATCTCTACAATTTATGGGTCTTCCAGAATTGTAATATTCTCTGGCTTTGTTCAGGATCTGAGCCCAGGCCTTTTGTCACCCTGCTGTGCCAGGTTAATTACACTTCTCTCCAGTATCAGAACACAAGCCCCGCCACACAAAGGGAGCCATTAGAAATGCTTCAATATGCTTCTTAGGAGGTAAGGGGAGGGGCAAAATGATCTGCATCAGTCAATCAGCTGTCACACTATACTGTGGAAGGGCCTGCCCAAGCCAACTGAACAAAGTAGGTGGTCCAGATTTCTGGAGTCAACACAGGAGGGGGCTTCCCTTTGAAATCTAGCGAGGAGGGCCCTGGCAGTAATGTCATCGAGGGGCGGAGCCGAGGCCCCCAGAGGAGATGTGACTGGTGACTAATGGATGATGCTATTTTGAACTGTCCCAGCATGCTGTGCAGGAGGGTTGAGACAGGGGTGGAGAGGTAAGGTAGCTCCCTAGTATTGGCATAGGGTGTCTGGCTTCTGGAACATTCCACTCCCCTTAAAAATATGTTGCTCAAGGGAGAGACTCTCTCTTGTCTAGTGATTTTTCTGCGTTTTGCTGCTGGGCCCCCAATGGATAGCTGGAAGGGAGGCACCCTGATACCCAGAAAGGACCAAGGTCTTTGACCAGTTGGCGACAGGACCAGTGGGTCTCCCCAAGGGCCAGTGAGGCTAGCCCCCTGGTGACCAGTTGGGGGGAAAGCCCTGGACTTCTGCACCCAGAAAACAATGCCAGGAGGAAAGCTGTCCCAGGGAGCCAACAGGACCAGCTTCCTGATGATTACACTGGTTTTAGGTGAGGGCGTCTGCTGCAACTGCCCTTTGTAGCTGGAGCTCACTGCCAGGAGTAAAAATAGGCCTAACAGCATTTTAAAGTTTGACAACTTTTTTGGCGATGAAACGCGCGGGGCTCCGCTGCTGTTTCATAATCTGCTCCCAGGTGTGTCAGGGCCCGGGGGTTGGTGAAAGGATCCTTTTCATATTTTAACCCAGGGAAGGGGTGTGCATGGGGTGCCCGCTCCCCAGCCTCATTTCTACCCCAGGGGGTCCCATTTCTCCGAGGGGCAAATCAAAGGAAGGGGTGCACTGCTGCGTTGCCTACCAACAGTTGTGGGCCCACCCCCCATGCCATGTCTGGGGAGCAGCACATCCACAAAGATGAGAAGTCTCTGCCAGCTGAGCGGGTAGGTTAGAAGTGACCTTTCGCAGCAGCACAGGAGACAGTTGGTGAGTGGTGAGTCAGCCGGAGCAGCCGGGGGTGGGCTCCATCAACTGCCCCTAACAAATTGGAAGCAGGTGGTGTACCCGGATGGGACCGGTCACCCCAGAAACAGAACCAAACAAAACAAATCATGGCACAAGGCCACTTAAAGCAACACTACTCTCCCGAAAGCAGCAGGAGAGTTGATTAATACAATATTTTTACGGTAAGAGGGGGTTGTAGGTCCCAATCCCTTACTGACCGCGTTTAATTGAGTAGAATCTGGGTGAAGTACTTGTCCTTGACAATGGGAGACCCCCTTCCGATTAGAGACATAAGGTTTAGGAGAAAGTCAGGACAAGTTGGGTATTGTCTTAAATTGTTGCAAAAAATCCAAATAAAAGGTTGCTTGGAAAAAGTTTTTATCTGATATGACCCTTAGTCGAGTTTTCAGTGTTAAAATCGAGAAAGGTGACAGCCAACACGTGTTTCGCCCCCTACATGGCTATCCGGCCTGGGCCTTCCTCAGGGTGTTATATGTATAGTCAAGGCATTAATAGGTCCCGTACAGCACACTCCTCCGTCCGTGCTGGTTGAAGCAGCGTTTTGCCTTGTGCAAGTCCTTCAGTTCCATCGGCACGATGCACAAGGCAAAACGCGACTAAGGGTCATATCAGATTAAACTTTTTCCAAGCAACCTTTTATTTGGATTTTTTGCAACAAATTAAAACAATACCCCACTTGTCTTGATTAATAAAATATTCACTGCTCACATGTTACCTGAAACTACAGCTGGAAACTGTAGTTGGTATAACATCTTACTAAAGTTTTCCAGTATTTTCCTTGCCTGTCTCGACACTCCAACCCCCGTAGCCTGTCGACTGTCTCAATTGGGAATTCTGCTGATGGGCTGACTTTCCTTATTGATCTTTGAGACTCTGAAGCTTGGGGTGTGTACATTGGGGGCCCGTTACTTCCATTCAGGTGCGGACTGACCGCGCAGGGATTCTGGGTTTTAGCTGGTTGCAAATCAAATCGCAGAAACCCTATAGAGTCCGCAGCGTGCAGCATACTCTTTAAGCCCAGGTCCCTCCTCCAGCTATTCCTAGTGGACCAAAAAACCCCTGCCATGACACAAAGTTTTGTCTACTTTTCCCTACAGAGTAAAGTCAACTTCTGCAGGAATGGGGTAGTGACATGACCGCAACTGATGATATCCCTGTTTCTACTTCAGGTAGCTGGCCTAGAAACTTTTTATGAGGCCTACTGCCATTTGTCTGCGTGGTGGACCTAAAGGGTTCCTAGGCCCAATGGCAATCATCGGCAGAAATTAAATACTGGATCTGCTCTACAGTGGCTTTTCCTAGTATCTTGTCAAATTGTACTCCCTACCATTTACCACTCCCTCCTTTCCTCTCTTGTAGACAATTTTCCTTCTCTTTCGTGCCACCCTGACTCATAAGGATGGCTACTACCTACCTATGCTGGTAGGGGAAAATAATTTCCTTCTCAAGTCTCCTTCCTTATTATCGTTCTATTGTTTCTGCCTCCACACTACATCTAGGGCTGTAAAATGGCCTTAGATGAGCATAAAGCGCTATGTAAACAGCCAAGATAACATAATGCAGGTCTCGTGGACTGTGTATATTGCTGCGTACATGTCCGGTGGTCTTGGTGTGCGGGCACCTGTTAGTCTGTGTCCAACGGTGCCTATTTCTTTGCGGTTCTTCTACATGGGTGTTTGTTTGCAGGATGCTCTGTCTGCATATTTGCTTATGTCATTTAAGTAAATGAGCATCTGTGTATGATGTATCTGTGTATGGGCTCGTGTAAATATCGAAAAGTCATACACGTGGCAAGTTAGGAACAATGTACCTAAATTATCGAAGGGCACGAGAACTACCATTGTGAAGCCTTAAAAATGCTATCCATGCAGAAACATGTGTGTTCTGATGGGTGGAAATGATTATGTTCATCCAGGACAAACTGTGCAGCAACCATCACGTTCTAATAATTTCTCAGTATGGTTTTCGATCTTCACTTTTGAGTATTTTTCTTTATGGTTTGAAGTCTCTTGAGGGCATCCGTTTTGCTTCGCAAAGCAGAAAAAACACTCTCCACCAGCAAATGGTATGCAAAAGTTACTGCACGGAGAAATGCGGGTTCATATGTATCTAGACTAACATCATTGCTAATTTAGCGTAAAGTGAATTTTATAGCTGCTTACAGGACAGAATACTTGCAGAAGTCATGTTTGCTGCTACCGAAAAATGAGGGAACAATGCAACAGTGTCCTTGGCGTTTGAATAAAATATCTCCAACCTTGCTCCCGCCGTCCACTGCTCCATATCTGCCGAAGCCACTAAGTGATTGATACTTGTGTCTTATTATGAGTGAAGTATCACTCATGACACTCCATGGAAGGTCTGAGTGGAGTTACTTCTGACTTGGATGGCTATATGTGGTTGGTAGAGATGTTGCATATTTCACCCACAGACTGCACTAGTACTACCGCATTTTCTTTGGTGCTTTCTATTCAATCGTTTTTTTTGTTTACTATGCGATTACAGAGACGGACTTGCTATCTGCAAATCAATTTCAGTCCTTCCTTTAACCAGAACGGTCCAATCAAAACTGCTTGCCCATGTTCCTTCTTTCCCCTGCGAAAGGTTACTAAAGCAGCTTGACATTTTCCTGCACGTCTGAGCCCCCTCGGCTATTCATCCAGTGCTTAATTTGTAAAATATGAAGTGCAGGTGCTCCCAGTTTTTAGGAGGCCACACCCACATCCCTGGCCCCACCCACTTTCCCCAATAGCTCCACCCACTTTCCCCAATGGCTCCACCCACTTCATTTATTGGCTCTATCCCCATCCACAAGCCTCAACACACCAGAGCCACCTCCTCACTTCTATAGTTCAGCAAGAAGCTGAAGACCTGGCTCTTCACACAAACACCTCGAGTACCTCACACCTACACACCTGCCCATTGCCCAAGCACCTGGATACCCTCTTGGGTGATTAGTGCGCCATGCAAATAAATATAATATAAAGTATGGCAAGTCTATAACAACAAGTTATAAGTCAACTTGAATTACAGAATGTGAGTAACGGACAAAATGCAGCTTTAGGAAAGGTAATAGAAGGACGTGAGACAGCTTTCCCAACTTAAAGAGAATGTGCTTGTACTGTGCTGCTGGAAAGAAAGAAAGAAAGGGATGAAGGAAAAAAATACATTAAGGAAGGCAACAATAAATGCAGGCAGGAAGGGGGGGGAGTACTGGTCTGGAGTGAGGAAATAAATGAGTAATGGATGAAAGGAGTAGAAAAGGAGAATGTGGAAGGACTGAAGGATAGAGGGAAAAAGGAAGCTAACGATGTGTGATGTAGGACTAGAAAGAAGAAAGGAAAATGGAAGAAAAGCAGAAGGAAGTGTTAAGGACAAGAAAGAAAGTAATTAAAGAAAGTATGAAAGGACCAGGAAAAAAAATTAAGGAACAAAAGGAGGGAGAAGGAAGAAATGCACCAAGTGTAGTGATTGAATAAAAGATCTCATGTCTGCTTGAGGCAAGTTGCACTGTCAACCTTTATATTATGCTTTGTACACCACAACGCCCAAGCCAGTGAGCCTCTGTTGCTTAAACAGGTGCCTCTCACAGGGACATGCTAAACGCGTGAATACTCGTACATGCTGCTAGCCTGCTGATCCTGTACAAGAAATAGGTATGTTGTGATATTACATTAATAATATGCCTTTCAATAACATTCCCACAACTGGAATATCTCTCCATTCCTCTGAAGTGCCCGTGAACTTTCATACACAACACCAGCCTGTTCCTCCCATTTCAAGAGGAATCATTTATTTCATTAAACATGCTTTTTCAAGCACATTCCTCTCCTCTCCTTATTTTGAAAATAAATTACATTCCAAGCAGATTCTCACATAATAATAGTGCCTGTGACAATGCTAGCTACCGCAAGGCTGACAAAGATGTGAATACAACATGAGATTCTTTCATTCTATGACTTAATTTTGAAGTCAATAAAATGAGCACCACCGAGTTAGTTTTTAAAGTACTATGAAGTCCCACGATTAATGCACTAAGTACTATTTAAAAAAAAAAGTTATTCCTTACATGTTGCAGAAAGAGTTGCTGCCCCTGTACACATCTTACCTTCATATCTTCTGCCTGACTGCAGCAGGGACCGGGCTGCCCCATATATTAGCAAACTGAATCGAACTTAGTGAGACAAGACACCAGAACCACAGGCTACACTTGACTGAGACTGACTTTAAGTTCATAGCTGCCAAGGTTTCGGATTGCTAAGTGTGACATTTTCACAAGTTCAGTGTAATTATGAGTGACATTTTAACGACTATGAGTGACACTTTCTCACGAGAGCATTAACCAATTTAGATATACAAATAATATCAGAAATTACACCACTTTGAGCAATGAGCCAGGATTTAACAACATTTAAGCAGTGTGACGTCCGAACATAAAAAAGTGAATCTGTAGGCCTCACCTGCGCAGATTTATTATCCATTGCTTCAACAAAAAAAAAGCATCCCTTAATAGTGTAAGTCAGAACATTTGCGCACGCTGCAGCTTGCCTGGCACAGCCCCAACCTGAACCCCCACACATTTTATTATCGTGCCCGGCCTGCCCTGAAAACGAAACCGAATCCTGCCCTGAGCCTGCATCCTGTACTGATTCCACCCAGGCAGCCCACAACTGCGCAACAAATAGCCAGTGAGTGCCCACTGCTGGCAACAACAAACCTGATCGTGCATCAGAAACAACATTTAAGCAGTGTGACGTGTAGGCCTCACCTGCGCAGATTTATTTGTTAATTCATGATGTCTGCCGGCCAGGCCTACGCCGCCTATCATTCCCAGCCTCCGTCCAGGCCAATCTTTCATGTTATAATAATGTAATGATAACCAACCACAATGCTAATTAATTTAAAAAAACGTAATCCTGCGCCTGCGGCCCCCGCCGCCCCCAGGCCCTGCCTGCCTCGCCTCACCTGCCTGCACAGCTCATGAGGATTATTTCGGAAATTCGGCCGGCGCCGGCCTACCCCCAGGCCATCTTGTCCAGGCGCTGGCAATCAGGATGATTTTAAAATCTGACTGGCCACCAGTAAATTAATCACCATAAGGGCGCCACTGCCAGGCCCCCTGTCCTGCCTCGCTCGCACCTCGCCCTCACCCACTGCCCTCACCTGCTGAGCGCTCGCCGCTCCCAACTCCGAGTCCATCAGCAACTTTGGGCGGCGAATACCTCCTAGTCGATACTCGGCGAGGGAAGAGGTGGGGGTATGCTGGGGCGGGCAGAGAAAATGCGCGTGCAATGCATATGCATTCAATTGCATCCAATCTGCGAGCGCATCACTTCCTCTGGCGCGCACAGCCCCAACCCCCGCAGCAAAGCCCTGCCCAGTGCCCTGGCCCCTGCAACAAGTAACACAACAACACGTCCCGCCCAATGGGGCCCTGATCCGCGCCGCGGCGTGGAACTCTTGGAGAGAGAGAGAGAGAGAGAGAGCAGGGCAGCTGCATGCATCATCGACAATGACGACCTGGTCAGAGTCAACAAGTTTGGCAACAGTGACAGTGA